>NC_080411.1:25057500-26287500 GCF_030265065.1 Corythoichthys intestinalis
AACTTGAATAGTTTGTTTTGGGATAGGACGAAAATTAAAAGGGCTGCCAAAAACAACAGTGCCCAACTGTTATAATTTTACAGTTTTTGTGATGTAAATGATTGACAACCATGCTTTTTGAGTAATATTGATTTATTAGTAGTTTAATAAGAAAGGTAATATTTTGCTACTTATGTACATACAGTACTGCAAATTAATAATACTAGTAAAAAGGGGGTGGCATGGAACTGCTGATCGAATAGTATTCAAATAAGCAATACTTTTATGTCTCTACACTTGTATGGAGTGAGGCTAAGGGCATTCAAATGAAAAACACAATGTTTATAAATTGTAAAAGAATGTTTTAAAATACGGCATGTAATACTGGCACTAGTGTTCTATGTTTTAAAATGACGAATCCTTACTTTCCTCCTTGACTTGTACAACATATTTCTTGTAATAACCTTGACAGACTATCACGCTGTCAAGATAATTTAAGAAGTATTTGACAGCATCCATTTTTGATGCCGTATTTCACAGAGGTGAACTCAAACAGAAAAGAGGAATCGCTGTATTCAACCACGGAAAAATAAAAAATTAACCAACAGTAAGATGAAAACAGTTCATCTTTTTTTTTTCTTTTTAAATGTCATGTTTTTAACATCTGACATAAAACCTCATAACAAAAGTCAACGTCAAGTGTTTTCCCACCTGGCATGAGTTAATTCTACTTTTTTTTGGTGGTTTTCCTGTTGGTTAAGACTTGCGGTTGATTCAAGTATGCTTTTGCATGTCTGGTGGCTGATTGATGATTGGCTCTTATATCAGGGATCAAATACTCGACCTATAAGTCATTAATCATGCAGAAACACATCAAACTTGACTTTTAATCCCAAGCATCGTGTTTGCAATTTTTGAAATTCTCCTGGTTCTTTGTGATGCGCTTACTTGATTAGCTGTGTTGATGTCTATTCCATTCTTGATGTGATCCAGAGCTTTGTCAAGGTTGCCTGAACGTGCTGCGCGAAGAAAGCTGGTGGCTGCATCAGCCTGAAATAAACATAGAGGATGACGGTTAAGAATAAGTCAACAATAAATGAGAGCAAAATTCTCTGATCACGTCAGAAGCAAACTGAAACCCATCCATTCATTTTCCATACTACACCACTACCAAGAACGCATCTTAATGAGGCATTGAAAAAGAATGCCCCACATCAGCCGCATTAAAGTCAACTTTGGCAATATTAGTACATACTTTGCATATAAAATAACAAAAAAAAAAAAAAACATGGTTGTGGCAGATTGTCTCCCTCTCGTAATCTCATGAGAACCTAACTTGCTCGAAACCCGCCTCAATTCAAGGAGGCGCCACTGAGCCATTTTGTTACGGTTTTTCATAATGTCGCGAGATTATCGAAATTTACGCAAAGCCGCATGTACATGCAAAATTTGGTCAGTTTTCGTGCATGTTCAGGCCTCCAAATATAAACTGTACTATCAATCGATAAAAATTTCACATTCGATCCAAAATACCTGATTTCCCTTTAGATTTGGAATATGGTTGCGAAGACTTTTTGGAGCAGTTTTGCATAAGGTATCAACTCCCCAAATTTCATTGCTCTATGTTGAAAAAACCTAACAGGAGAGGCCTTTTTTAAAAATCCTTTCTGTCACCACTAGTTGGCGCTGTAGGGTTGATGCAAATGACCACTACAGGACCCGTTACAGTATGACTCTCAACAAGCATGGGAAGTTTGGCGCAGATATGTTGTATATCCGCCGAGTTACGACTGTTCAAAATTTTGGGCTAGACAAAATGTTGACATTCATTTCACGTTTCTGTTGGACCCTTCTGCTTCAACCAAACCTCAATATTTTTCATCAGGCACCTGAACGCATGTCTTAAGGCTCCCCTGATGCAGGTTTGAGGTAAATACTTTTTCCCCAGTGGAGGAGGGTCCTGTCTTGTAAAAAGGCATTTCCTGTTCCCACTAGGGGGCGCTAGGCCTAATGGGTAATTGTCACATATTAATGTTTCTGCCATTAATGTATTAATGTTTCAGCCATTAATGTATTAATGTTTCTGCCATTAATTTCTCATCTTCTTGCATGTGTAATACTTCAGCTAGTAATGTTTCATCAGCTAGCAACGTTTCCTCATTTTGTTTCACACACATATATCACAAGACCCTTTATTATGCCGCTCCATACTCATGCATCACAAAGTCCTTTATTATGTCATAAAGAATAACTGAGAAAACTATAAAAGCCTCGAGCAGACAACATCCAGTGTCAGATCGTTTGCGAACAAACATAGGCCTGCATGTCAATTTGCCCTGATAGGTTTCCCTTGCCTGTCAACATCAATAAAATCCTGTGTCTGCGATACGCAACTGGGTCCTCCGCCTCGTACATGACAGGTAATATTTCAATGCACTCGTGTTAGGGTGAGATACCGCACATACATGCAGGTATGAAAAAGATTGAACGTTGTGTCAAGGAGCTATTAGTAATTTACTGAATTTGTCATTTTACCGAAAAAATGGCCGAGTTTTGCACCACGCCCAGGTCAGACCCATGAATGAAAACGAACCATTTTAAGAACTTAAGATCTCATATGTCTCCTGAACAGTCTCGCCAATTTTGAAGACGATCCGACTAATTCCCTCTGCGAAAAGCTCTCAAATGTGCACCCTGTAAATCGATAAAAATTTCACATTCAATCCAAAATAGCCGATTTCCTGTTGGGTTTGGAATATGGGTGCCAATGCTTTTTGGAGCAGTTTTGGATAAGGCATAGACTCCTAAAAATGTCATCGCTCTACGCTGACAAACCCTAATTTTTAATAGGCCAATTTTAAAATTTCAAGGGGGCGCCACGGCGCCATTTTGATGCAATTTTTTTTTTTTTGCAACGTTGCAAAATTATCGAAATTTATATTTTTCCGCATGTATTTGCAAATTTTGGTGAGTTTTCGTGCACGTTCAGGCCTCCAAATTGGCCATTTTCATTTGCCATGAAAAAAAAAAAAAATCCTTTGCATAACAATAGGCCTTCACATGCTTAGTGCTCGGGCCCTAAAAATCATGAGCCAAAAGTTTCATACAACTGGAGGTCGATCTAGAAAAGTATGAGGTGGCAAGAGAGGGACAGGAATTTTTTGAGGGTGGCAAAGATTTCATATCACGGATAGAAAGATTTGTAGTTCTCAAAAGATACGGTAAACATTATCATGAGTTAAAATAACTTTAAATCAAAACCCCTCTTGATGTTTTCGTTTTAATGCAAAAATTTTTTAAATTAGTTTAACTAGTAGGTCGCCATTGTTGTTCACGTCTCAGGGCGGTGACGTCACTGGGTTACGCTAGTATGACTCTAGCGACATAAACGTCATCTGTTCTGCCCTTTCAATTTCAACCTGAGAGGAACATTAGTGAGCATGACAGCACTGTCAATATTTCACAAAACGAGCAGCAAAAGCAAAATGAAGAAGAAAGACGGGATGAGACGAGACGAGAGTAAGACAAAAACTGGTGTTCTGCCAAAATGTGCTACACTGCTACATCATCACACCGAGCTTCCATTGCCCGAATAAAACATGGCGACCTTGGTCAAAACATATACTAAATATTATAGATTTTTAAATCAAAGGGAATATTTGATGTGTTTCTAATAATATATTTTAGTAAAAGAGAACAACTGTGGCTTATTAGAGCCTACAAGTGTTTAAATTCGAGGTTCTCTTTAACAAAACTGCATATCGAAACTATAATAATATTGCATTTGGATCAAATTACATTCAATTATGCTTAACAAATCGATATATTGATTTACACTAATTGTTACACACCCTAGTGTCAACATATGGCAGATGTGTACACATATTGAATTAAAGTTTGCTAAGAAATCATAAGTGATCAAGTGATATTTACAAACCTATGTAGAGAAACTTAGTTTCATACAATCTTTTTAATGTTCTTATAAGGATCCGCAGTGACACTACTACGTAATTGATGGCAGTAAATGTCAAATTGTTTTTCTTTTCCCCCCCATCGGTGCCGATGGCATGGCAACTTGGGTGGCAACCCTGTCTATTAGGGAGGCAGTTGCCACCCCATGCCACCCTAGTGAATCCGCTCCTGCATACAATCTGGGGTTCAACCAAAACTATAACGTCAATTATTTTTAGTGGATTTTTTTTTTTGTAATGAAGGTAAATGATGTTCGACGGCTGATTATATACTGTATACATATATTTTTTCTTGCTTTGAAATGTCTGTAAATTTATTTTAAACCAACAACAATGGCAGTTACAGTTCAAAAACTAGTACCGTATTTTCCGCATTATTAGGGGCATCGGAGCATAAGGCACACCCTGAATGAATGGCCAATTAAAAAAAAAAAAAAGCATATATAGAGTGCACCACATAATAAGGCGCAGTACTAGTAGTAGTGGTTGGGGTTGCATTATGCATCCACTAGATGGAGCTGCGTTAAAGGGAATTTCATGCCATGATTAACCAATATTGATTCATATATAAAGTGCATCGGACTACAAGGCGCACTGTCAGCTTTTTATAAAATTGAAGGTGTTTAGGTGTGCCTTATAGTGCGGAAAATTTGGTTCCTTTACTTTTTTTTTTTTTTTTTTTTAACAAACATAAAATCCGCAAACAAATCCCCAGAGAGCTGTTACACTTGTATAAAGTAGAGTAAGTATTTTAAAGCCAAAGTGCAATAAAAAAAGGCTTTCAAGATATTTTCATGACTATGAACCATATTGTAATAATATACAATAAAGGTTCTCCATGTTAAAACTATTCTCGGTGTCTGGAATATATGGATTCAACTGGCCAGAAAATTGATGGATGACTTGATTGAAATATTGCCTCAGTTTTTGCACAAACTGATTTTGGTCAAATTTTCTTTTCTTTTTAGAAGTTTAAAAGTCCACGGCCTCAGATGTCCTTGTATTTTACAGCAAAGTGCATAAAAATGCTAACATTGGTTATTGAATTGATCAAGGGAAAAACTTTTAACTTACATTTCTTGTGGGAAATTGGTTGTGAAATTCCAACAAATTGGAAGTCGACCATCATTACCACTGAAAATTGTGCCTCTTACACTCAGATCCATTGCACTTCCAACAGCCCAAAGTTAAAATATTATTGCCATGATATCCTTTACGCCAAATTCAAACTTAAATTCCACCAGAAACTGAAAGTGCTGCTTTGGGATATACTGTTCATACATCTACTTTTTTTCAGGTTATAAATCTTCATCCATGAATACTTTGAAGCACGACTCTACAGTATGTAGGACAATGTTATCACAGTCTAAAAATTCTTACAATGGAGTGTCGCCCACACAGCCAGCCGAGCAGGCATAGCTGAGCACGCATTTTGCCACGAGGCGGACTGTCTGCCTGTCTGATCTCAGGAGGGAGTGCTTGTGCTTTATGTCTTGCATTGTGTTTGCATGACTCCCTTTATTTATATTCTTTCACTAGCCAACACTGTTGACACATCTGACCTGCAAAATGAGAGCTTTCCAATGAAAATGCTGAGCGAGGCTCCTTATTCTCGACCCTTTCCTATGTTTATTTCAGCAGCTTTATCGTGTGCCGATTTGAGCTATTGATCTTAAAATCTCTGATTAGACTGAACTTCTCTCTCACATCTCTTATCTACAATGTACCGAAAGGAAAAAGGAAAAAACATGCTGAATTAGATTGTATGTTCAAACAAATACGATCATTAGCTCATTTCTTTCCATGCACTGCTAGTTCAAATGAACCTCATTTAAAGTCTTTTAGACAAACACGTACACTTATTTTGTGGTGAAGTGATAGATACAGTGTATCCTAGAATAGAATAGAAGAGAAAGCCTTCAGAGTATTGTCATTGTACAGAGTACAATGAGATTTAAAGCTTCCCCATATTAACGTGCACCACATAAAACAAAAGCAAAAGTACAATGAGGCTAAAATAAGAACAAAATATATAGTATACTCACATTGGGAATAAAGTGAATAAGTGACGAGCAGCAAGTGGTGATATAGTAGCAAAATAACAGAGCAAAACAGTGAGTATATGCCAATTTACAGTATTCAGACAAGGAGGCAAATGGCTAACCTAATATGATGACAGTTTGTGCTTTAATATTGATGTAACGGTGCAAAAATGTTATAATGTAACTGTGCAAATATTGCATGTGCAGTACCTAGATTATGCAGTACCCAGATTGAGACTGAGATACAGACTAATAAATCTGAGAACCATACGCGGAGTTTAAGTGCCAGAGGGGTCAGGCCTCTCCTGGTGGCCGAAAAGTGTCATTGCATGTAATTGGCTTTCCTATATGAATGAAATGATCAAAAAAAGATATTTTTATAATGGGTCAAAATTATTTTTTCGAACAGATCATGTGACTAGCACCTTAGACGGTCATTTGCTTTGGTTAGCCAAAACCACCCGAGGACCGAAGAGGCAAAATGTATACATGTAATTTTTTCAAACCTAAGCTTTCAAACAACTACTGAGCAAGAACCAATGATTGAAAATGTGGACGATAAAATGCCAGAGATGACCGTCAAAATGGAGTTTCAATTTGCCTAAATAAAGACGCTAATTGTACAACAGATCCACAACCGGTGTCTTGCCAGTGTAGTTACCCCCGTCAAAAATTGTATCCCATGGCCACGTGACGTACACAAACACATTAGTTAGGAGTAGGGTTGTTCCGATCATGTTTTTCTGCTCCCGATCTGATCCCGATCGTTTTAGTTTGAGTATCTGCCGATCCCGATATTTCCCGATCCGATCGCTTTTTTTTTGCTCCCGATTCAATTCCAATCATTCCCGATAATTTTTCCCGATCATATACATTTTGGCAATGCATTGAGAAAAAAAATGAATAAAACTCAGACGAATATATACATTCAACATACAGTACATGAGTGGAGTATTTGTTTATTATGACAATAAATCCTCAAGATGGCATTTACATTATTAACATTCTTTCTGTGAGAGGGATCCACGGATAGAAAGACTTGTAATTCTTAAAGGACAAATGTGACTTTGTATATTGTGACTAAATATTTCCATCTAGTGTATTTGTTGAGCTTTCAGTAAATGATACTGTAGCCATGCCCAAATGCATGATGGGAAGTGCAACCATGACTGTGCGTAGTGCTACCAATTGATATATCTTCTCTGCGTTGGGAATAACATAGGGTGTTAAGAAAAAGATCAATTACTACCTTTCTTCCCCACATTGTTTCCCACGACATTTCTAATCGTAGGGAGAGGGATTGTAAGGCTTTAGCCAATTAAAAAAAGGCTCCAAAAGCTGCCAAATTCACTCTACTCATGTTACGTTGCCTTTTAGCTCTCTATATAGGTAAAACGGCGCCATTACAGATTGAACGCGACAATGCGTGAGTGGGTCGTGCAGCGCATGCATTAATTGCGTTAAATATATTAACGTGATACATTTTTTAAAAAATTAATTACCGCATTTATCGGGATAAATTTGATAACCCTACCTAAAGCCTAAACTAAAGACTCTGGATGAGTGTAACATATTATGTCTGTAACGTTAAATACAATTAGAAAACGATTAATTAAAAAAAATATATATTTTTTAAAAAAAAAGGCATGTCCGATATTTTTTTGCCGATTCCGATACTTTGAAAATGACGTGATCTCTAGTTATGAGTTATGTTGACTTAAACAATAATTTGAAGCCAGAAAAGAACCACAGTTATACATTTTGGACTTCAACGTTTATTCAACTGGAGAAACTCCATACAGTACTTAATTTAAAGTAATAACAGTTATAGGTCGTCCTATGACTAAAACAGTAAAACAATGCCTTTTTTTTCCACATTCAGTGCGTATGTTATGTTATACGACAGTTGTGTTTTAAATGATGTTTTAAAACCTTGTAGCTAACTACATCACCAAAACACAGAAATCTAGCAAATCAGTGTAGCGCAGTGGCTTCGCCCAGGGGATACAATTTTTGACGGGGTTAAATACATTGGCACGACACCGGCGGATGTACCATATTCATTGGCGAAAAGTATAGCTGTCCTAAGCAGCCTGATTTAGAATTTCGCTCAAGAATGATGGGAAACAAAAAAAAAAAAGAGCTCATTTTCAACATATTATTATAAATATTCTTGTAAGTTAATTTTATTGATGACACTGCGTTTCGGGCACATCAACGTGTTGTGCACCCCCCGCACCAAAAGTCAAACTCAGCCTATGCTGAGAACATGTTACTTAGTGAGATGCATGTGACAATGTTGTGGCATTAGCAGTGCTATGACTGTCACATTTCAATGCAACCTTGAGTATGGTGACAGCTTTTAACCATATTAACCATCATAACAATCAATTGAATGCTCCACCTGATGGCACATGTGACTCCCAAGTAGGGCTGAACGATATTCAAATAAACTGGCATTGCGATTTTTTGGGGGTTCGCGATATATTGAGATCTTAAATCTAGAAGAATTTTCACCAGATGACTTGAATAGGTCTGTTTGGGAAAACTTTGGTGGATTACTATAACCACATTGTGTTCATTGGAGATGTCCTAATCCGATCACATAATCGTAAATCGGGTCGATCACGCCATTTATCAGAGGATCGGAATCAGGTGAAAAGGATCTGGTTTTTACATTTAAAAAATCCATTGCTCATACAGCCTTTCACTCTCTTTGCTGATAAGCAGTGCAACCAAATGGTTTTTCTTGGTCAGCAGTGCAGCTGGCGTTTGGTACTTAAAGTTAATGATGATTGACAGGTTTGTAGTTTTGATCTGGCCATAGACACCTCAGTAGCTCTATGATCAAAGGCACAAATGTGTTAATCATCGTTAAACTTGGGACACAGTCTGAAGTGTGCTGCGGCAACTCATTCATTGTGTAAGTGAGAGGCTGTTCTGGGCAGCGTGAGCATCAAAGCTCAAAGAAAAAATTTTTTTTTGTATCAGATCAGGACTCGGTATTGGCAGATTCTGAAATTAGGTGACTTGGACTCCGAGTCGGATGCAAAAATACACGATCAGGACATCCCTAGTACAGTGGTACCTCTACATACGAAGTTAATTCGTTCCAGGACCTTGTTTGTAAGTCGAAATGGTTGTATGTCGAGCAGGATTTTCCCATAAGAATACATTATGATTCCATTAATTCGTTCCACAGCCCAAACCTACACTAAATCCTTAATAAATACTGCTGGTACAATTACAAATAGCAATTGCACATAGCAAAACACATTAATTATAAATAAAAATCGGAATAATAATTATAATAATAATTCCTGTAATAATGTCACGAATCGGGTTCTAATGTGGCGGACGTTTTGTTCTGTGCCTGAACGCACCGCGTGACTGACGTGACACAGAGAGGAGCGGTGCGGTTGAATTTACTTTCGCTTTCAATGTTTTCTTGAGTACACAGTCAATTGTGGCGGATAGCAGGCGTTTTGTGTTGGATAACTTCTGTAATAAATGATAAAAACCTGACAAAGCTGGCGATTTTTTGGGCAATGTAACCACAATAATAATTGTCAACTTATAAAGACTGGCGAACGGTGGTCAGAGGAGGACTGTGGAGATGTATTGTTGAGCCAGTTCAAGGTTGCACACCCCACGCTCATATTTCTCTATAATTTGCATCTTCATTTAGAAGGAAAGCGTCACCTTTTTCCTTGTTTCACCACCTGTACCAACCTTTTTGAAACCTGTGTTGATTTCTCTCACAAATAAAGTCAGCCTTGCGTCCGTCTGCAGTGCTGTCACGTCGTCTTATTTCGAGCATGTCGTCGGATGTAGAAACAAATAGCGAGTCAAAGTTTACGTCGGATGTGGAAAAAAACCGTTGTGTCGAAGCGATTGTATGTCGAGGTACCACTGCATCATATAATACTGTTTAATCCAGGATAAGGGGGTTTATCTGTGAATGATGAATATATACTGTATAAAGCTATAAAAGGGATCCAGAAAGCAATGTGTCTGCACAATCGCAGCTTTTATGAATAAAAACAAAAGCTAACAAAAAAAAAAAACAAAAAAAAACAAACAAAAAAAACGTCCTGCGATTGGACTATTGCGCATGCGCACATTGCGATTGCGATGTTTAAACAATATATTATGCAGGCCGACTCCAAAGTTAAACACTTTGAAAAGCACAACAGGAATCTGAATAAAGCAATGAACATTGCAACATTGTGTGTATATAGTATCAATAGGATACAACTAATCCAACGCTAGTTAGCTATTGATCGAGAAGCATAAATGGAAGAGACAACTCAAAGTAGGTTAAGTGTATATCACGCACGTAGCATTAGAAGCTACACACTATCCTACCCTTATTTACTAGAAACTAATTGTGAGAATATGGGTGCATCAAACTGCAACTCATTGCACACGCAGAAAAATTGCTTCAAAACTCCATCCTAACACACCAGAAACATTAGCAATTTCCATTCACAAAGTGAATGTCATAACTATACATTTCCATCCAGGAAAGTAGTACAGATCGATGTCAAGATGAAGCCACCGCTCTGAGAATTAAAAATCAATATCTTGCTTCTGCAGAGTGGCAGCAGCTCAAGTTTTAATGGGTGGATGCTAGAGTAGTAGCACTTTGGTACACTTTCGGACAAGCAAGCCATAGTCAGTCAGAGAGGGGAGCTATGGTGTAAAGTTGCAGGTATAGTTTACAATTGTAATTAGGGCTGTCAAAATTATCGCGTTAATGCACGGTAATTAATCTTTTTAATTAATCACGTTAAAATATTTGACGCAATTAACGCACATGTCCCGCTCAGAGAGTATTCTACCTTTTGGTAAGTTTTACAGCAAGGTTTTTTGTGCTGTCTAACAGCGAACTCTTGTGGTCGCTTTGCGACATGGTTTATTGCTTTCTTGCCAGTTCAATATGGCTGCACGACGTCTCGGGCTGACGCCTACGTGGTAATGTTGTGCTTATATGATCCTTGGACAAGATTTGTCCGTAAGTATGGTTGTTGTAATGAATGTACATATTATGTTAGTAAGCGAAATGTTATATTTTTTGTATGAGACGCTTTTTGTTTATGTTTAGTGAACCTGTATAGCGTGCTAAGCTAACGTTGTTGCTAATTCAATGCTTGTGTACTTTTTTTTTTTGTAGTTTTACTACGGTCTAAAGAGGACAATGGTTTGAGGCCATTTTATTAATAAATCAGATGAAAAAGGAAGGAGTCTGATTATTAAGGCGTCGTTCACTAGCTTTGGAAAAAGTAGACGTTTCGGAGTGAGGAGAGCATAGACAGATTTAAATGACAGTAGAGTGAAATGCCCACTACAGTCCTTATGTACTGTATGTTGAATGTATATATCCATCTTGTGTCTTATCTTTCCATTCCAACAATTTATTTTACAGAATATATATATAATTTACAGAAAAATATGGCATATTTTATAGATGGTTTGAATTGCGATTAATTGCGATTAATTACGATTAATTAATTTTTAAGCTGTAATTAACTCGATTAAAAATTTTAATCGTTTGACAGCCCTAATTGTAATGCTTAAAATTTACATCATGATTAATTAACATTGACATATACTCTAACTATAAGGTCTCTATGTAAAAATATGTAAGCACTAAAATTCGCTCTTCTTAAGAGCAAAATGGTGATTTAAGTTAAATTTAAACAGGGCTTTGATTGGAGTTTGCCGTGACAAAATTAAAAGACTCAGGACAACTGCAATATAGTAATGACAACAGTAAGATCTTTGTTAACATTTATTTGTGTGGCTGCCACCTATTTCCGTATTAAAATGCATTTATTTAACAATTATGTTGTCATATTACCTTATTGGCCCGAATATGAGTGTTTTTTGCATTGAAAATAACACTGAAAAAGTCGGGGTCGTCTTATCTTCGCGGTCTAGACATTATACCCATTCACGACGCTAGATGGCGCCATATATCATTGACTTCCCTTTAATCGTGAATGCAGTTATTTCAATTTTATTGTTTTATCACAATAGATTGGTTTATTTAAATTTCAAAAACCAGAAGCCATTCATTTACATTTCAAAAACCAGAAGCCATTCATTTAGGAATGTGATGGCACTTTAGTTTACATATTTAAATGTTCAGATATTAAGATTTGAATGAGTCAAAATAACATGCTTTTTCCCTCAAATATCATTTGTTTCAGATGTGCTGTAATGATTTTCTGTATAAAAATTAATTTGGTGTTCAAAAAGTCTTTTTTTCAAACTTGAGTCTTATAACTAGGGCCGTCTTATATTCGGGCCAATACGGTATATAGTCTTCCAATTAAAAACACAACACTATGACTGTATCTGGATTTCAATACAGAAGCGGCCACACAAGTTCTGAAAATCCACAAACTTGGTAAATCCACAACTACATCTAGAAATGAACAAGTACAGGTAGTCCCCGGTTTACGAACAAGTTCCGTTCCTGCACTGGCGATGTAACCCGGATTTCGGAATTAACCTTTTAAACACCCTCTAAAAAAAAAAAAAAAAAAACACTATCCAAAATCATGTATTATACTTCACTGTACTGTCCGTGCCAAGACGTTGGAGCCAAGTCCTAGCAAGAGAGTGAGCTAAGCGCCGAAATGAAGACATCAGACGTCCATGTGGTTTGCTGACTTTATTCAGCTACTCATGACATCAACACTTGCAGAATGAAACTTAAATAAAATTAAATTAAATCATTCTCATCTTCAATAACAGCAATTCAAATTTTTGTTCACAAGTAGCTGCTGATACAGCAATAACAAACGATTAGCATGTATCAATTAGCGTCCGCACATTATAAAAAACAATCACATAAACTCGCCCCAAGTATTCGACCACAATTGAAAACGCACAATAAACAGTACAAAAGGGGTAATATAAAGCTTTTGCCTCTGAATTGTTCACAAGCAACAAATGTGCGCGCAGGCTGTCACCGCAGTCACTCGGCTTCTCTGTGAACGTGTGTGTGTTTGTGTGGTAGGTTGGCGTGTCTGTTCATGGGTTCGCTTCCTGGGCCAAAATAAAAGTACGCATCACAAAACAAAAGTCAACATTTAAAAAACAAAAATGATGAGACGCAGTCGTCGTAAAGTCGAAATCTCGTAAAGTTGCGAAGGAATCTGACCTTTTAGCTAGAATGCCAGAATCACGCCAGCCAAACCGCCGGAACCGCACTAGCGCCATTCCAACGACCCGGGCTGGCGGAATTCAGACAACCCGGTCAAAAGGCCAAACTCCACGTGTTCACCTTAATTTTAACATCTTGTACCGACTCTATTTTAACTGCTGGAAAAAGGCTCCGAAACACAAGTTGACAATTTTTTCCAAATCGGCAGCAATCATACAGCACAACTGGATCCAGTGTCATCATATTACAAGTCAACAAAAGATTCCAGAGAAAAAAGACAACAATTAGTTAAACATTCAGTCTTTTAAAGGCTCTGGTGAGGCTGGCTGTGGTCCGGAAAAAGGGTGTGTTTGGGCGTTGTTTCGGATAATTGTCTGTTGTGGATTGGACAGGAGGATTCGAGCATTGCTGTTGTCAACGACAGTTAAGGATTTTGCCATCCTCAGCGCCACGTGAGTGCTGCGTGTTCACTTCTCGGTCGCGAGTTCCTCCTTATCAGATGTTCCTTGTGGAAAGACAAGCTGTCCCGCCATTTGTTCTGGACTGTCCAGGAGAGCTGATTGCGGGATTTGGTGGTTCAGACGTGGCCTTGTAGATGTCTTGCCTATCACCTGCTATTCAGTGTCAATCGTGTGCATTGGGCTTCCGTGGTCAGAAAGTGTCCTGTATCTGTTCTGCCCTTATCTGCCCGTTGTCTTGGCGCTGCGAATTCTAATCATTTCAAGTCCAACTATTCATATTATCAAATATATTCTGCTTTTTATTATTAAACCATGATATAAATGCTATATATTTCATATTGGGTGTGTTACAGTAATACAAACAGTAAATATGAGAAAAGAGACTATTCCCTGATTGATTATATTAAGTATGTTAGAGTAATGAAAACAGTCAATCAGTAAATACGTGAAAATACAGTGGAGCAAATAAGTAGTCAACCACTAATTGTGCAAGTTCTCCCACTTGAAAATATTAGAGAGGCCTGTAATTGTCAACATGGGTGAACCTCTACCATGAGAGACAGAATGTGGAGAAAACCCCCCCCAGAAAATCACATTGTTTGATTTTTAAAGAATTTATTAGCAAATCATGGTGGAAAGTAAGTATTTGGTCAATACCAAAAGTTCATCTCAATACTTTGTTATGTACCCTTTGTTGGCAATAACAGATGGCAAACGTTTTCTGTAACTCTTCACAAGCTTTTCACACACTGTTGCTGGTATTTTGGCCGATTCCTCCATGAAGATCTCCTCTAGAGCAGTGATGTTTTGGGGCTGCCGTTGGGCAACACGGACTTTCAAGCCTAGCCCCAAAGCATGATGTTTCCACCCCCATGCTTCACAGTGGGTATGGTGTCTTTCGAATACAATTCAGTATTTTTTTCTCCTCCAAACACGAAAACCTGTGTTTCTACCAAAAAGTTCTATTTTGGTTTCATCTGACCATAACACATTCTCCCAGTCCTCTTCTGGATCATCCAAATGCTCTCTAGCGAACCACAGACGGGCCTGGACGTGTACTTTCTTCAGCAGGGGGACACGTCTGGCAGTGCAGGATTTGAGTCCCTGGCGGCGCATTGTGTTACTGATAGTAGCCTTTATTACTGTGGTCCCAGCTCTCTGTGGGTCATTCAGTAGGTCCCCCCGTGTGGTTCTGGGATATTTGCACACCGTTCTTGTTATCATTTTGACGCCATGGGGTGAGGAGGGAGTTGAAAGTCCGTGTTGCCCAACGACAGCCCCAGAAACATCACTGCTCTAGAGGAGATCCGCGTTGAGGAATGGGCCAAAATACCAGCAACAGTGTGTAAAAAGTTTGTGAAGAGTTACAGAAAATGTTTGGCCTCCGTTATTGCCAACACAGGGTACATAACAAAGTATTGAGATGAACTTTTGGTATATACCAAATACTTATTTCCCACCATGATTTGCAAATAAATTCTTTAAAAATCAAACAATGTGATTTTCTGTTTTTTTTCCCACATTCTGTCTCTCATGGTTGAGGTTTACCCACGGTGACAATTACAGGCCTCTCTAATATTTTCAAGTGGGAAAACTTGCACAATTAGTGGTTGACTAAATACTTATTTGCCCCACTGTATACGATTCCCTTCGCTTGGGTCCGTCATAACCTGGGGACTACCTGTATAAGTATGCTTTGAGCAACATTTAATGTGTGGTAAAGCAATAGTCATACGGGTTTGCCAATCAGATAGGACACCAGGTTTAATCGCTTGATTAGCCAAACCTATTTCTTGCATTTTTCGCAGTAACTTTTGGTGGGAATTCGAAAAAAAAACTCTTTGTCAGGCCCCCAACAAATGACCACACAGCAAGAGCCAACCATCTGCCTCTATAAATCATCGTTGAAGCGTGCAAAACAGTGGACAGTAGATGTAATAAAATGTTGGTTCTTGCTACACGTGCAACGCAGGAAATGAAAACTATAATGTCACAAAACAATCTCAAGAAAAGAATATCTTTGAAGAGATGTTTGGGGGGAAAAAAAAGAGCAATAAGGGCAAAGTTGGCACTCAAATACGAAAGAAAAGCCCACAGGATGCACTTACACACAATTTAAAAGTAACAATAACAAGCGTTTGAGACATTATCGTGCAGTTCATGCATATTTTAGCACAATGTCTCGTCTGTTGATGAGACTCCTTCATCAAACGTGGTAAAAATCTGCGACATGCTGGTAATGGAACCGATTAAAAATGAAATCCAAAGTAAAAAACTATTTTAGAGTCAAATTGGCCTGTTAAGCCTGTTTAAAGCCTATAAAATATCTCAGAAAAAATATTACCACATATTAATGCCGGTGGCATTTCATGTGTGGCATCTATTTTGCGGAGTGCCAAATTCTCATTGCCTGTGAAACAATGATGAGACAGATCAAAACAAGGATCTTCCTCTTGTCTCTTCGTTCCCTGCACTAAAGCGGAGCATCTGAAATATTTATAGCCTGTGTCAGGCCACTGCTTTAGCAAGCCGATACAATGAAAGGATGCTTTTTTTCCCCCCTCGACTTTATCATGGCTTAATCATATATCACGACCCGCTATATAAATTTTAAGCCTGATATAGAAATTCAAATCCAACAACAATTCTACAATCATCAAAGCCATGTGTAAATGAACCCCTACTCCCCACACAGGAGTTAATAACACAACATGGATGACAGTTTGAGGTCACATAAAACATTATCGTGCTACAATGGCGCTTCCAGGAGCGGAATTTAGTTTGCGGATTGCGGGCGTGGTTGGGTGACGGAGGTTCAAACAGAGAGGTAAAATGATGCATGTAACTCTCATATAGTGTTTGAGGTGTTAGGTGAAATTTTGTAGAGCAGACTCTTTCCATGGTTTCTCCATTTATGTTTAAGCAGATTTGTGTGATGGGCTGTTTTTTATAGGAGCGAAACACAATATTATTTGTTTTATTGATATTTAGAGAGAGTTTATTCCATTTGAACCATGTGTCTATTTTCTTTAGTTCACTATTTATGATTTGCTCAAGTGCAGAGGGATGTTTATGAGAAAAGAATACATTTGTATCATCAGCAAATAGTACATTATGAAAAACGGATGATGAATTAACAAAGTCATTAATGTACAGGATGAAGAGGAGCGGCCCTAAGATGGAGCCCTGGGGGACTCCATGATTGATGAGTTTGTATGATGATTCTGAATTATTAATGTTGACATACTGAGGTCTTCCAGATAGATACGGTGGGGCAAATAAGTATTTAGCCAACCACTAATTGTGCAAGTTCTCCCACTTGAAAATATTAGAGACATGGGTAAACCTCAACCACGAGAGACAGAATGTGGAAAACCCCCCAGAAAATCACATTGTTTGATTTTTAAAGAATTTATTTGCAAATCATGGTGGAAAATAAGTATTTGGTCAATACCAAAAATTCATCTCAATACTTTGTTACGTACCCTTTGTTGGCAATAACAGAGGCCGAACGAGGCCTAACTCTTCACAAGCTTTTCACACACTGTTGCTGGTATTTTGGCCCATTCCTCCATGCAGATGTCCTCTAGTGCAGTGATGTTTTGGGGCTGTCGTTGGGCAACACGGACTTTCATCTCCCTCCACAGATTTTCTATGGGGTTGAGATCTGGACACTGGCTAGGCCACTCCAGGACCTTGAAATGCTTCTTACGAAGTCACTCCTTTGTTGCCCTGGCTGTGTGTTTGGGATCATTGTCATGCTGAAAGATCCAGCCACGTCTCATCTTCAATGCCCTTGCCGATGGAAGGAGATTTTCACTCAAAATCTCTCGATACATGGCCCCATTCATTCTTTCCTTTACACAGATCAGTGGTCCTGGTCCCTTTGCAGAAAATCAACCCCAAAGCATGATGTTTCCACCCCCATGCTTCACAGTGGGTATGGTGTTCTTCGGATGCAATTCAGTATTCCTTCTCCTCCAAACACGAGAACCTGTGTTTCTACCAAAAAGTTCTATTATGGTTTCATCTGACCATAACACATTCTCCCGGTCCTCTTCTGGATCATCCAAATGCTCTCTAGCGAACCGCAGATGGGCCAGGACGTGTACTGGCTTCAGCAGGGGGATATGTCTGGCAGTGCAGGATTTGAGTCCCTGGCGGCGCATTGTGTTACTGATAGTAGCCTTTGTTACTGTGGTCCCAGCTCTCTGTAGGTCATTCACTAGGTCCCCCCGTGTGGTTGTGGGATTTTTGCTCACCGTTCTTGTTATCATTTTGACGCCACGGGGTGAGATCTTGCATGGAGCCCCAGATCGAGGGAGATTATCAGTGGTCTTGTGTGTCTTCCATTTTCTAACAAGTGCTCCAACCGTTGATTTCTTTACAGCAAGCGTTTTACCTATTGCAGATTCAGTCTTCCCAGCCTGGTGCAGGTCTACAATTTTGTCTCTGGTGTCCTTCGACAGCTGTTTGGACTTGGCCATAGTGGAGTTTGGAGTGTGACTGACTGAGGTTGTGGACAGGTGTCTTTTATAATGATAATGAGTTAAAACAGGTGCCATTAATACAGGTAACGAGTGAAGCCTTGTTAGACCTCGTCAGAAGAAGTTAGACCTCTTTAATAGCCAGAAATCTTGCTTGTTTGTAGGTGACCAAATACTTATTTTCCACTCTAATTTGGAAATAAATTCTTTAAAAATCAAACAATGTGATTTTCTGTTTTTTTTCCACATTATGTCTCTCATGGTTGAGGTTTACCCATGTTGACAATTACAGGCCTCTCTAATCTTAAGTAGGAGAACTTGCACAATTGGTGGTTGACTAAATACTTATTTGCCCCACTGTAGCTACGGAAGCACTCTAGCGCTTGGCCTCTAATCCCATAATGTTGTAGTTTTTAATCAGTATATCGGTCTTAATGGTGTCAAATACTTTGGATAGGTCCAAAAAAATGCTGACTCCGTAGTCACCTTTGTCAATTTGATTGAGGATTTTTTTCATTAGGTCAAGTACTGCCATATATGTACTATTTTTCTTTCTGAATCCTTGCTTCAATGGTACAATGATGTCTAGCTTGTCTAGGTAATTATTGAGTTTGTTGTAGACTACTCTTTCCAATACCTTGGAAAGTGTAGGCAGAATAGATATTGATCGGTAATTGCTCAGATCGTTTTTATCTCCAGATTTAAAAATTGGTGTGGTTCGTGCAATTTTTGCTGTTTGAGGCAGTGCTAGCTTTCCCTTTTAACATAGATTTTTGACACCAATAGGCGTCAGTGTTGGTGAATGACTCTAAAGTTCAGCCATGGGTCAGAACAATGACCAATTTGAGCTCCTAGCATTACAGGAATTAAAATTGGGTACTACCTGATACCAAGCTCCGCTAATTGACAACATCATTATGTTGTGCAATTATCAATTGCACCATCCCTTTTTTTTTGTTTTTTTTAATTCAACACTGCTGCACCTTTTCCGCCACTTAATGATCACTGCCAGCCGCTTTGCAACTTTTCAGTTTTGGTCGATTTTAGCGACCCCAGTGCACAAATGCAGTAGTGTTTTGCCTTAAGGAAGACTGCGTTTCCCTTGCCTGGTATACCAAACTCACCGCTGTTCCAGCGATTGAGTCTGGCGACCATCCGGCGGATCAAATTCCCAGGGCGGAGCAAGCCACAGCCAACAGACAGTGGAGTGGACCAATCAGCGACGGGCAGATGTGACGTTGTTAAAGCGACAAGTAACTACCATGAGCAGAGAATGGAGAAGTTTATTCAACATGGCTAGCGCGAGCCATGTTGACTGTTGTCAATTACTTGTGTCGATGTGTTTTTGGTAATTTAAAACTGATTTTACCGCGGATTGGAACATATTCTCAGCCCTCCCGTTCGCCATCTGTGTTGTTGTGTTGTGTCGGCGCGCAAGAGTGACGTTCCTTGTTAAGAACACGTCACTCAAATAAACGAATCTGATTGGACGGTTGATTTTGTGCTTGCTCGAGAGGCCGTTAATGGGCTGGGTCCCAGACTATTCTCACAGTGCTTGAAAAATACAGGGAGAATAGTCTGGCGGTGCAAGGCAAGCGTTTCCCATGTGGACCAGTGCTGGGTTTCCCTAGCCTGGAACTCCAGACTCACCGCTGTTCCAGCTTTGGAGTCTGGGACCCAGCTCCTTATTGGCCTCTCGAGCCCGAACGAAATCGTCTGTGCAATCAGATTCGTTTATTTGCCTGACCACCTGCTCTTAACTCATTTGTTCCCAGAAACGTATAAATACGTTCTATTTTTAAATGCTTCATTGTCCCAAAAATGTATTTATACGTGTTTTGCGTTTTTTTTTTTTTTTTTTTACAAGAAGAACCTATAGAAACAAAAAACAAGGCTAGTTTATTTTTGTAAATGCAGCTGTTCCTCTCTTTGTCAGAGAGGCGCGTCCATGCATGTGAGGACAATATCCCAAACAGAAATATATTTAACATACATTTCAAGCGTTATTTCGTTGTGTACGTGCATTTATAATGATCATAAAAATATGTAGACTTTTTAAACATTAAGAAAACTTGCATTTTTTTCTGCCAACTCGAAGAAATTAAATAAATGTCTGTTGCTGCATTTTGCCAAGTAAATGAGCATGAACTATCCACCTGATAGAACAGACACACAAATATAAACGATATAAATGTTTATTGAATATGCATCTTACAGTCTTGTTTTTCTGGGAGAATTTGTTACAAGAGACAGGTTTTAATTTATCAATATGCACATAGGCATCGTCCCAATTGTGATCACACAAAACGCAACCACGCATTGCATCCCAGCATTTGCTCCTCCTGCTGAGTCCTCACAAATAAAACGGGCTCGGGCCTACAAATGAAACGTACATTTTCGGGGGGGTTTCGGGCTCGAGCCTATAAATAAAACCTAAAATTTCGGGCTCTCTGCCTTTAATATACGCGGGCCGGGCCGGGTCGGGCTGGATTTTTTAGGCCCGAACTAAGCTCTAATCGAGAGAGCAGAGAGATAGGACAAAACATAACAATGGCTGAAGCGGAGAAAGAGGGAGTGAGAAAGATTATTCATGCACCTAACACATTAAGAGCAGGAGACATTTTGGCTTCTACGAGGTTGGTGGGAAACTTGACCAGTTATGCGGTGTGTAAAAAATGAAACATGAGAATAATAATACAAATGGGGAAACCAAATCCGTTGCATCACCGGAATTGCGCAGGGAAGATTCTGGAACGTACTTACTGTATATATTTTAAAATGCGCTGAATCGATTCTGCTTGTTGCCCGCATCGAATCGAATCGTCCATGCCCCGCATCGGGATGCATCGCCGCATCGATTATTGTTGACACCCTTAGTACATAGCCCCTCAAGATATAAAAGAGTTGTCATTCAGCTAGTTGTCATTCAGCATTTTATCACAGATGTTGTGAAAATATTCTTAAAAGGTTGAAAAGTTACCTAGTGTTGCTTTAAAAAATAGATCGGCTGTCTATCACCATCAATGGCAGGGAATAAGTAACTTCTGGCTCAATGGTGGTGACAGTTCAGACTCTTGAATAAATTATTTAAAGTATTAAAGAGCTAAATTTGAAATTGTGTTGAAAACAACACAAATGGTGAGGTTGAACTAAAAAAATACAATTTTGAGTGGTCTGTCTTCTTCTTAAACTGTATATTAGCAACACCTGACAACATAACTGAATGTGTTTCATTCTTTTTTGTAATGGAAAAAAATAACCAGGCCAAATATAGAAACTTGTGAACTAAGAGTTCTTCCATCTTTTGGGTTTGCAGTGAAGCGGCATACTGTTACATGTTCCTTTAAACTGCATAATTCATTAGCCTCCCATTTAATCTTTTTAGGCTGAATCTTGTTTTTATTGGTCTAACACCTCACTAGAGAATACTGAGGCTGCAAAGAAGACAGCTTTTAGTTCTTTTTATTCGTTCCTTGCATAGTTCACTGGTTTTAGATTAAGACACAGGTCAAGCAAGCAAAGATCAGGAGACAAAAATGCATTTTCAGTCACCTAGCCACACATCATGTCCATATTTCTCTCTCCGACATCCACCCTCCCATCTCACGCCTCTCGTAACCTTTTAATATTCATGAGCACTGCAGAAATACTACTTGCAAGGCATGCTGGGTAGAATCAAACCTCAGCGAGTCGGTTGTTGACGTCATTAGTCAGTGATGATATTCTGGGCAAACTGCCCTTTCCCAGTAAGTGGACCAGCGTCAACTTTACTTTGCCAGGACGCTGATATTCATAAAAATTATTCTGAAAAATTCACTGTTTGAGGAAGCTCAATTTAAAAGGTCACAATGTATCAGTAGACCACAGACGTACTGTCAGTTTTAAAAAAAGACAAGTTCATGACATCTAAAACCGTACGATATGCCTGCAGATAGAAACCGTGCAGAAGCGAGGGTCATGTATGCATAGCTAATGTGAAACACTCAGCAGCACATGCCTCCCATAATGATAATCTACAATCACTATGACAGGAGTGAGCAGTCAGCAGCAGAAGTGATGGATAGAAAGGAAGAAAAGGGAAGACAGGAAGGGCAAATACAGTTGAAGAGATGGAGGGGGAATGGTACATCTCAATGAAGTCATTAAGGACATAAAATGGAATAAGTGAGTGAGTGAGAGATGAGAGGGATTAAAAGAAAGATAGCTGAATACAAGTGGGGTGATAGGAAGCACTAAATATTTGAATTATGGACGGAGATGCATTGATTGAAATTTGTCAATAATGGGAAATTTGACCAATCAATGAGGTTATGTACGAGAGGTCAGATTACACAGCCACTAGACAAGAATGGAGGCCTAATATATTTTACTATTTGCAGTTAACAATAAAGGCAGCAATTATTTCACAACCAGCTAGTTTATCACTTAAACATCCGTATAAATTGAAACTGAACCCTAACAAAAAAAATAAATACCAAATATGTCACAACAAATATAATCCTATAGTGTAATGTTTCAAGTCCTTAAATTTGCCAACCTGTTACACCAAAATTTCGAAAATATCCAAATTATTTACATCTAATTTGTACTATTGTACTTGCGGTCCTCCCACTAGGAAAGGTAAGCGGTCATAGAAAGCTGCTGAGCGATAAATCTGTAAATTGGTGGTGATGCTATGACTTGACCAGTACAGTGATCTGGAAGATAAGCTTGTTTTTATATGTCAAATATATTATGCCAGTTTGCTCTCCCACAGCTATTATACGCGCACTCCCAAGCTATTATGAAGAATATAGTAGAGCTGAAACGAATACTCGAGCAACTCGAGTAACTCGAGTTTAAAAACTGATCCGAGTAATTTTATTCACCTCGAGTAATCGTTTATTTTGACAGCTCTAAGCATCACGTTTTGCTCGGACTACTTTTAATGCGGGACAACGCGCTGATGTCACGTGCGTAGAGGAAGAAGCAAAAAAAAAAACTTACTGCAGCCGACAACCGCTACAGACAACCGCTACAAACGACGCCGACGTTGCTAAATACTAGCCCGCTCATGCTACGTTAGTTGCAGGTGGCGTCCAGTGAGTCTCATAGAGATCACATGTATGTTGAACTAGATGCGCAATGACAGACTAGGCCGCGTCTGGGCAGCGTTAGCAAACATCCGCCATCTTAAAGCAGTAGAGCGCTAAGCGCTAATAAAGAGCGCTAAACGCTAATATACTGTATAAGATTAACGTTACTGTCACTACTAGCTCACCTTACGTTAGCACTGCGGAGGGCTAGGTTTCAATTAATTAAGACCGCTTTCGATGCGTGGCTAACGTGTCTTACATACAGGCTATAACATAACATAGCGTTGTGGAGTGATGAGCGTGTCAAATAAAAACTCAATAATGCTAACGATCAATTTTAGCTCAGTAATCATTGCTGGATAAAACACCAAGTAGCACTAGTCCCTGATGTGCTCCAATACAGCCTGTATCATACATTTATTTTGAACAGTGCAAAAACTCAAAATCCTATCAGGACTTACAGTTTAGACTAACTTAAAACTTAACTAGAACTTAAAAATGACTTGACACAAATAGAAATTTAATTGAAAAACGTAGGAAAAAATCCTAACTTTTAAGTGATGTGTGTTATCAAGCGTAAAGGCATTTTTAGGTGTGTTTATATATATATATATAATATATATATATATATATACTTTTTAAAAATAAGATCTAAAGGTTTTTTGAGTGAAAGCAGTGAATTAGTCATTTTTTAAAATTCTAGTTACATCTGAGATGCAATTGTTGGCTGTTTTCAACAATATACATCAAAAATAAAGACATATATTGACTGAAAATGATAAAATGTCTTGTTTTCTCATGTATATCTATAATTGCTCTTCACCTAAAAATATATTTGTTTTATCCGATTACTCGATTAATCGATAGAATTTTCAGTCGATTACTCGATTACTAAAATATTCGATAGCTGCAGCCCTAGAATATAGTTTTAGCCCATAATCATGTGCTTACCGGTGACTGCTCACATTCTGCTGATAAATAGATACACACACATATGTTGATACATCACACAACGTCTCAGTACTTTTCCACCAAGCTACAGTACTTTGAGTGCAAATGTGTGTTCAAAACAAAGATATCTTGCCTGCTCAGGAGTGTGACTGTTAATTCAATCAAGAAGTGTGACTGTTCAATCAGTGACTAGAATACTGCCACGTTGGACAACAATGTTGTAACTGTATTCCGCCCATCAACAAGCCCTCAATAAAAGTTAGAAGCGCGGGGGAGTTCAGAGAGAGACTTCGATAGACATTGGTCGCGGAACGTGTCTCCTGGCTCTCCCAACCTGCAGGTTGAAAAATGTCAACTCTCCGCCCTGCCTTTTGTCAGCTTGCCTTGGGTAAATAACTAAGTTAAAGAACGAGTTTTAGATCCAACAGATCCCTCGCCACTTCGCGCTTCAAACTTTGCGCCCTCAGTCCACCGCGGATTTTTTTTTTTTCAATTAAAAAAAAAAAAAAGTACAGATGAGCTGTCCTGATCCGATCACGTAGTCTCACTCTTCTTCCTGTTGCTTTTCTTGCAAGCAGTGCACTGGAGTTGCTTATTAATGTTAACGGTGATTGACAGATGTTAAGGTCTGATCTTGCCAGAGATGCTTGGAAGCCGAAACTTCAAAGCACCACATACGTCAATTATCGTTTAACTTGTTAAGCAATTGCTGTGGCAACTCATTGTGTGTAAGTGAGCACCCTGGGTGGATTTGAGTGGACTCACTCAATGAAGCATTTTGCAACGACACGCATTTTTCTACTTTATTGTTTAAGAATAATTCGGTGGGACAGTAACGTTTAAAACATCATAATTTTTACATTAAGTGCTTAAAAACCATTTATTAAAATATATACTATATACGGAAAAGTTTTTTTTAATTATACTTTGGGGAAAAAAATCTTATATGTATCTCTTTCCACTGCTAAATCTGAATAAATGCGTTGAAGACACGCACAAAAATAAAGAAATAAATAAAAAATGGGGGTGCGGGGTTGCTACTTGCAGGTTACAGGTACTTGCGGTTTTTAACTTATCGCAGCGGGTTCTGGTCCCCATTAACCACGAAAAACGAGGGATCGCTGTATAGTTATTGGGGTCAGGGAATTGAGTACTAATTAGAAAAGTTTGAGAGGGATGTACACATTGAGATCTTCAACTAGTTTGTTCACTGTTTGTTCAATGAATTTGTTGTAAGACAGGTGTTATTCAGATGTGCATTTTAATAGCCAAGCCTGTATATTCCATTCATTCAGGGAAGAATGTGCACAATTGTGTACAATATTTGACAATTAACACTAGGGCAATGCACAATCGAATCAAAATCGATCAAATTGCAAAAACATTGATTAATGTCATTATCTTTTAGATATGCAGTTTTGTAAAAACAAGATTGTTTGTATTTCATTTTGCCAACTTAAATGGAACTGCCTTTGTTAAACATATACATAATACTGTATTAAATCGATCGTAATCCTTTAAATTGAATCAAACTGAATTGAATCGTGGCATACATTGGCCAAGTACCATATTTCTGTCCAACGAGTCAATAGTGTATTGTCATAAAATTGGTGAGTAACACCCTTACCTATTAATAGTACTCTTTGCAAGCTGAACATGCCCTTTTCTGACACTAGTCTTTCCTGCCCTCTCTCTTCTATTGGGTAACTGGTGTATTCGTTCTTCACAGCGTGTACACTAACTGACTGAAATCATGATTTGTACCTAATGCTACTCCTAGTCAGCTAGAATATGCTGTATATCTAAATTATGTTTTTTTTAATCCCTACTCCCCATGTTTACTTGTTCTGTGTGTCTCAAACTAGTGCTTCTCATTTATTTTCTGTCACGGCCCCCCAACTCTCTGCCGCCCCAGTAATTAATGCAATTTGTCTATAAAATTATTATTATTATAAGTACACCTCTGCATAACATTGTGAAAAAAAGTAATATAGATCAACTTACAATACAGTATAACTTTATTAACATTGTTTGTAACAGAAAAGACAAAGCGCATCAATTTGCCTTAAAAAAATAAAATCACATTCAAACTGTCAACATACACTCAAGGTACATTTTTTGACCATTCGATACTGAAAAATAAAATTTTAATAAAAACAATAAATAATCATAAATTCAAATTGATTAGCAACATAAACTCATGAGGACAATATGCCAAACAAAAATTAATGGAACAAAACCATCAGTGTCATTGGACAGAGGGACAGTCTTTATTTTTTCTGTTGGCAGTATCAGCTCCTTTGCTATCGTGTGGGGTTAGTTTGCACTAAGCAGCTTGGTATGGCACCTTATATGATGCTAACAGTGCTCACTGGTTTACCGATGTAACACTGGCAAAGCGGGACGATTGTTGGCAATATTTGGGACGTTTTTGCTGAAGAAAAAAAAATCAAGCGGCTTATCAATGTGATTGGGATCTAATGTATTTAAGTGACCTCTTAACCTACTGTACGCTGCAAACATTTTAGACACAGTATACAGACTGGTCTTTCCTTGTCTTCCACTTTATTAAATGTCAAAGCCAAAAGCCAAACGTTACATATGCTTTGTCATATTTCCTCGTCTTAGCTCTTCATGTCTCCAGTGCTCTTTGCCGTGTGCTCGTGTTTGGTTCAAAAATACTGCACACACTCTTTAAATGAAAGCGCCACTGCAAACCACTGAGTGGATGTGCAATTAAACTTTATTCAAGCACCATAAAAAAAGTATATTCCCCGAGGTCACATGCGCTAACCCCAGCATCGCTCTAGGGGGGCGCGCCCCACTATTTCAGAAGTACTGCCTTAAACCCTTTTCTGTCGAGCTGCATTTTTGAACAAACATCAAAATATAAACAACAACAGAGGGCGTTTCAAACACATCCTTGGCACAATAATTACAGAATTTAAAGCCATTTAGCTCGACCATTATGCATGTCCAAGTAGCTGAACAGGACACGTAAAAAGAAGGGGGAAAAATAGATTTCAGGAACTTCCGCAAAATATGTTTTGATCAGTAAAGAAGCTGATAATGTGCATTGACAGCATCTCTACAAAACAAAATTGAAATATGCATTGGACTTTCAATTGTGAGTGAATTGTGGGCTTTCGTTCTGTAATACGCTGGCCAGTCTGGCATGTAAAATCCCAGCGCCGTGTTGCCCCCTGGCTTCTTACTGACAATATAAATTACCAGATGAAGTTGGTGACACTGACTCCCACACATTATGGAATACTGTACGACCAAAGATTTTCATTAAGTGCAGCTAAGAGCTCGATTTCTTTTTTACTCCAACATCTAAAAATCTTTTCTGCCATGAACTGCAAACATAAATATGCAGGATGACAATTAGCCCCACTGTCAACAAGCAGTCACAGGATCTGACATATGCTCCTCACAGCATGATGTTAAGTCACTACACTGCTCTCTCCATGGGGAGAACACAGAAGTATGACATCACTGGGCTTCCATGTGTAACCCTTCTACATGAAGTAAATGCAAATTGCAAAACAGCATAACATAACAACAAAAAGCCGACAATTTACCGTAGATTAATCTTTTGTCAATCACAGCACTCATTCAGGCAACCATTCACACTCAGATTAACAACATTGCTAAATGGCAAAAGAACACTACCAGAATGGAAGTCCTACAGGTGAACCACTACACCATCAGAAATGCATATGAAACCGTTTCATAGTCCTATGAAAAAAATCGCAAGTAGTAACAATGAGCACATAACCTTGACATGCCACCGCACGAGACTAATTGCATTGAATTCTACTGCTCGTCTGATGGATTTCTCGAGATGACAACTGCTCCCTGAGGCCAGTCAATAAAAGTCCTTGTGATTCAGCACTCTGCAATAATCACAAGGGATGTTTCAGCCCACAAGGAGCCATTTATCAATGGAACAAACATTCCCAAGTGTGTGGGTCAGACCTGAAGTGCAAGAAAAGTTACAGAGAGAACTGCGAAAGTGAAGCACGTGAATTCTTTTTCAGGCTAAGGTGATGAGAACAAATTGAATTGGAAAGAAATCTTGATTACAAAAATCAACACATGTTTGAAGATACAAGAATCATACAGAAAATAGAGCAACTCAGAAGCCTTTGCTTGATTTGTATTGATTAGGCATCAACCAGACCCTGGCTGAAGACTGACATTTTATTGCCCCCTTTTCTATATTGGTCACACCGCAATGAAACTGCAACTTGATGAGATGAAAAATAAGCTGACACATTGAATTACCAAGAAGCAACACATTCAGAGAGGCACCAATCAACCTCATCATTGAAATGCCATTAATGCTGACTGACTAAACTCAAAATGTGGCATGAACACATGCAACTACAGTATGCACCACATATCTATTTATTCATTTTTTAAAATTCCGAAATCATGATCAGGAGCCAAAGCCTAACATACAGTGGGGGAAATAAGTATTTAGTCACCCACCAATTGTGCAAGTTCTCCTACTTAAAAATATTAGAGAGGCCTGTAATTGTCAACATGGGTAAACCTCAACCATTAGAGACAGAATGTGGGGAAAAAAACCCAGAAAATCACATTGTTTGATTTTTAAATAATTTATTTCCAAATTAGAGTGGAAAATAAACATTTGGTCACCTACAAACAAGCAAGATTTCTGGCTGTCAAAGAGGTCGAACTTCTTCTAGCGAGGTCTAACGAGGCTCCACTCGTTACCTGTATTAATGGCACCTGTTTTAACTCATTATCGGGATAAAAGACACCTGTCCACAACCTCAGTCAGTCACACTCCAAACTCCACTATGGCCAAGACCAAAGAGCTGCCGAAGGACACCAGAGACAAAATTGTAGACCTGCACCAGGCTGGGACGACTGAATCTGCAATAGGTAAAAGAAATCAACTGTGGGAGTAATTATTAGAAAATGGAAGACATACAAGACCACTGATAATCTCCCTCGATCTGGGGATCAATGCAACATCTCACCCCGTGGCGTCAAAATGATAACATGAACGGTGAGCAAAAATCCCAGAACCACACGAGGGGCCCTAGTGAATGACCTACAGAGAGCTGGGACCACAGTAACAAAGGCTACTATCAGTAACATAATGCGCCAGGGACTCAAATCCTGCACTGCCAGACATGTCCCTCTGCTGAAGCCAGTACATGTTCAGGCCCATCTGAGGGTCACTAGAGAGCATTTGAATGATCCAGAAGAGGACTGGGAGAATGTGTTATGGTCAGATGAAACCAAAATAGAACTTTTTGGTATAAACACAGGTTTTCGTGTTTGGAAGAGAATGAATACTGAATTGCATCCGAAGAACACCATACCCACTGTGAAGCAAGGGATGGAAACATCATGCTTTGGGGCTGTTTTTCTGCAAAGGGACCAGGATGACTGATCTGTGTAAAGGAAAGAATGAATGGGGCCATGTATCGAGAGATTTTGAGTGAAAATCTCCTTCCATCGGCAAGGGCATTGAAGATGAGACGTGGCTGGGTTTTTCAGCATGACAATGATCCCAAACACACAGCCAGGGCAACAAAGGAGTGGCTTCGTAAGAAGCATTTCAAGGTCCTGGAATGGCCTAGCAAGTCTCCAGACGTCAACCTCTTAGAAAATCTGTGGAGGGAGTTGAAAGTCCATGTTGCCCAACGACAGCCCCAAAACATCACTGCTCTAGAGGAGATCTGCATGGAGGAATGGGCCAAAATACCAGAAAAAGTGTGAAAAGCTTGTGAAAAGTTACAGAAAACGTTTGGCCTCCGTTATTGCCAATAAAAGGGACATAACAAAGTATTGAGATGAACTTTTGGTATAGACCGAATACTTATTTTCCACCATGATTTGCAAATAAATTCTTTAAAAATCAAACAATGTGATTTTCTGTTTTTTTCTCCCACATTCTGTCTCTCATGGTTGAGGTTTACCCATGTCTCTAATATTTTCAAGTGGGAGAACTTGCACAATTAGTGGTTGACTAAATACTTATTTGCCCCACTGTAGTTGACTTTGGGTGAAGGGCAGGCTACATCTTGGCCCGGTTGCTAGTCAGTCTAAAAGGGCACATAAAGAGACAGACAGTCATTCACACTCACACTAAAAGACTGAAGAGTGGCACTGCACTTCCTGCTGCAAAGCCAGGTGTATATAGCACTACACCATCAGTGACTCATTCAAAACATTAAAAAAGAATTGCATTATTTTCTGTGCCTCATCAATTTGCAGAAACAGTCATACTTAAAAACCGAAAGAATTTGACTAATCAAGTGGGCAAAGTAGTTTGAATCCATTCAAGACATGCTTTTAACTGAGCTGAATTTTACTTTAGAAAAAAGCCATGCAGACAGCAGTCAAACTTCAGTTTAGTAATAAAGCCTAGTATACTGTACACTGCTGGCCAAAAGCATTTGCACCCCTGCAATTCTTGTCAGATAATGCTCAGTTTCTCCCAGAAAATTATTGCATTTCCAAATGCTTTGGTAGTAATATTTTATTTTGCCTGCAATGAAAAAGCACAAAAGAGAATGAAAAAAAAAATGGGAAAAAAATTAAATCATTATCATTTTACAAAAGTATTGGCCCCTTTTGAAAAATCCCGTGATGCTTCTCTAATGTGTGTAATTAACAACAACTTTTACTTACTTGTGGCACATAACATGTGGTGGCAATAACTATATCACGCTTGCAGCCAGTTAAAATGGATTAAAGCTGACTCAACCTCTGTCCCGTGTCCTTGTGTGTACCACATTGAGCATGGAGAAAAGAAAGAAGACCAAAGAACTGTCTGAGGTCTTGAGAAGCAAAATTGTGAGGAAGCATGGGCAATATCAAGTCTACAAGTCCATCTCCAAAAGCGTGTGCAGTGTCATCAATAAATGTAAAGCTCATGTCACTGTGGCTAACTTCCCTAGATGTGGACGGAAAACAAAAATTGACGAGAGATTTCAACGAAAGATTGTGCGGATGGTAGATAAAGAACCTTGACTAACATCCAAACAAATTCAAGCTGTCCTGCAGTCCGAGGGTACAACAGTGTCAACCCGTACTATCTATCGGCGTCTGAATGAAAAGGGACTCTATGGTGGGATACTCAGGAAGACCCCACTTCTGACCCAGAGACATAAAAAAGCCAGACTGGAGTTTGCCAAAACTTATCTGAGCTTATTAGGTGCCTTGGTTTTTGACATTTTCCCATAATATTTGAAAGTTTTCTTTCATACTGGTGAGATAATTCCAAATATGTTTACTCAAACGTGTGATTTAGTAGGCTTGGGTCAAAGGGAGGTAGCCTGGCAAGCCAGCTGACTTTCACCATGTACAGTCCCTGACAAAAGTCTTGTCGCTTATCCATTTTGTAGAAACAGTTGCTAATAACCTGACTTTTAATTATTCAATTGGTTCCAGAAATGGCTCATATGAAAGCTAAGACCCTCCCAAATGATGTTGAATGTACAAAAATATATTTGTTTCACTGAAAAAAGATTTATCATTTAATGAAGACATAAAGGTCAAATTTTGGCAAGACAAAAGTTTTGTCGCCTACAGAAAGTACTGTGAAAATTGAAAGAAAAATGTAGTTCAAATACAAAAATACGTTACACAACATAAGCAAATTAAGTAGTGGTGCTGTGAGATCCAAATTTAATATTTTGTATGACTTCCATGGGCTTGAAGGACTGCATCCATGCGGTTCGTCAAGGATTCATACAATTTATTGATGAAGTCATCAGGAACGTCAAAGAAAGCAGTTTTGCATGCCTCCCAGAGTTAATCAACATTCTTGGGTTTCGTCTTCCATGCTTCCGCTTTCATCCTACCCCAGACGTGCTCAATGATGCTGATGTCAAGTGACTGTGCAGGCCAGTCCTGGAGGATCTTGATCTTTTTCCACTGCAGCAGAGCTCCACGAGATCTGGTCACCTGAAGTCCCTGTGTCGACCAGAACAGTGTGTCGAATTCTGTCTAGAAATGGCCTCTATGGTCGAATCAGTGCCCAGAAACCAGCATTAAACCAAAGACAATTAAAAAACTGTGTGGCATTTGCCAAGGCCCACAGCCTGTCCAAAGGATGGACGCTGGAAAAGTGGCAAAAGGTGGATTTTTCAGATGAATCTTCCAGATGAATCGTCCATTTAATTACACCCCAGTCGCCGCAAATATTGCAGGAGATCTACTGGAGCCCGCATGGATCCGAGATTCACTCAGAAAACAGTGAAGTTTGTTGGTGGCCAAATCATGGTCTGGGGTTACATCCAGTATGGGGGTGTGCAAGAGATCTGCAGGGTGGAAGGCAACAGAAATAGTCTGAAATATCAACAAATATTAGCTGCCTCTTACATTCCTAACCATAAAAAGGGACAAATTCTGCAGCAGGATGGTGCTCCATCACATACTTCAATTTCTACCTCAAAGTTCCTCAAGGCAAAGAAGATCGAGATCCTCCAGGACTGGCCAGCCCAGTCACCAGACATGAACATCAGTGAGCATGTCTGGGGTAGGATGAAAGAGGAAGCATGGAAGACGAAACCCAAGAATATTGATGAACTCTGGGAGGCATGCAAGACTGCTTTCTTTGATGTTCCTGATGACTTCATCAATAAATTGTCATAAAAGTCATACAAAATATTACATTTGGATCTCACAGCACCACTACTTAATTCTCTCATGTAACATATTTTTGTATTTGAAATACAATTTGTTGTTGAATTTTCACACTACTTTCTGTAGACGACAAAACTTTTGTCTTGCCAAAATTTGACCTTTATGTCTTCATTAAATGATAAATGTCTTTTCAGTGACACAAATATATTTTTGTACATTGAAACTCATTTGGGAGGGTCTTAGCTTTCATATGAGCCATTTCTGAAACCAACTGAATAATTAAAAGTCAGGTTATTAGCAATTGTTTCCACAAAATTGATAAGCGACAAGACATTTGTCAGGGACTGTACAAGATACATAGTAAATCAGTCTGGTCTTGTGTGGTTTGGGCTGAATATCAAAATCGATGCTAGAGGAGGGGCTAACAAGCACATACTGAAGCTGAAAGAACCAATCGCAGAAGCACGTATGTGACATAAGCAGAATGAGACGTTGCCGGTTGCAGTCAATTTGTAGTTCCCAAACAATCATGGCATGCGGTCACAATAACTGCCTGAGAGTACATAGTGTATTGTCATGTATAGTTCGAAAGATTTGAGGAGTTAGGTCTGTCTTGGAGATTAGCAATCAAGCAAGTCAAGTATGTGCAAACTTTGGGGTTCTATCCAGGGGTGAAAGTGGGCCAGAACAGTCAGGAACGCAGTTTCGGTATAAGATTCAGGGCCAGAACGCGGTACGGGTATAAGACTCAGGGCCGGAATGGTGTGTTGGTACACGGTGCTTTGATTCCGAAAATATGACGGCAACTGTCAAAACGCTATGTAAAAAAGCTAAGCTGCCACACATGCATTTCATGCCCAAGAAGAAAACAATCTACCAACATCAGATTTAAATACACAAGTGTTAACAACAAGCATAATAAAGTGCTTGTGTAGCGTAATCCGTTTCGACTAATATTTATTATTTATTTTATCCCACGGACAGCATGGAGGTTTCCCCAACTGCTGCAGTTATCTGTGTCTGACGATGAGTCACGTCAATGTGCAAATGCACGCAGCAAAGCAAAACACCTGGAATCCTTTATCCGTCAATTGGTTGACATACTGACATGTGATCAGCAGAGATAGTTAGCTCTGATTGGTTCAAATGTGCATGTTTTCTGGAACAGCAAAGAAAAAAAAAAAAAAAAGGTTGTTGAATTGATGCGACAAAAAAAGGGCAATGCAACATAAAATGGATCAAATCTTTAAGAGCAACAAAAGAGTTGAGGAGGCTTATTTCTCATATTTAGTTTTATTTGCTCTGATGGGGAGGTTCAGAACATCTTAGCTGTCAATGTGCACTTTGGACTTATATTTGTTCATTTAAGTTAGGCTAATTATTCATTTCTTTATGATTCAAAAAAGTCAATGTTTGCACGATCTACAAAATATATTCCATTTCACTCTGTTTAAGTCATTTGTACTTATTTTTCTGAATGTATGTTACTTATATCTTTATTATATATATATATATATATATATATATATATATATATATATATATATAAAAAAAAGTATATGTTTACATTAACTTCACTTTTAATATACCTATGTTCTTAAGTACTGGTAGTTAAAATTGAGATTTGGCATTTAAGTATGTGAGGAAATTAGGGAAAATAAAAATTAGGAAATGGAGGTTGGGGTTATTTCTGTTTTTGTTAACTTTTATTTTGCAAATCATTGAAAAAAATACCATTTTGAATGAAAATCAGTTTTTGTATGTGTTGTCTTTGCTTTTCCGTAGTTTAAGAGGTTTGACCCCCCCCCCGCCCCCCCCAAGAAAAAAAAATTAAAAACAAAAAAATAAATAAATACAATTGGCTCCGTGGCGACCTTCACATCGGGGAGTTCCGGCAAGAAATTCTAGCCACCCCTGGCTCTATCGCACTTTGAGCGAGAGTTTACGATATACAAGCAATTGCAGGACGCTGAAAAAAGTGCCAATGACTCACCTACAGCACTTTCTCGGATATACGGAAAAAGTACGAGAACGTGTAACACCTTTGAAAACTCTCAGGATTGTTAAAAAGATCAACCATGACTCCCCTTATGACGCATCACAAAGTCCCGCCTTGTGTGCTGTGATTTGTCAGTTGATACTAGAACAGAGTGGAAATCTAATTGAAATCATACAAGACCAGATTGTTTTGCCATGTATCGTGTACATGGCAAAAATCAGACTGGCTTGTGAAAATGTTTAGGAAACCTGGCCTTATAGAACGTCCGGTATCATAAAACTGGGCACAACTTTGCTGTTTAGTGCTATGTAAAACAAAATTACTGCAGATCATTTGAGGGATTACGCATTAGACAACAGTATTGCTTCTTAGGAAATGGAATTAAAATTTCCTTCAAGTCTAGTGTTGGGCAGTTAATACTTTGTGTGACAGGGAAATGACAGGGTCTGTGTCCTATGGGATGTGGCCTATACCGTCTTCCAAGGTTGTAAGAATTGCTGATAATGCAGGAAAACTAACATGTGATTAGGCCATGGAGACATGCTCCTTTTGTGCTGCATCCGTGCCTACCGGCTGCATTTCGAAACTGGGACACAGCTTGCGAAAAAAACAGCCCAAAAACATATTCAAGAGACATTCATTTGGAGCGGTGCAATGTGGGTTCAACATTCCATGATTGCAGCCCCCTGCCGATGACAAAGACATTCTGGGGTGTTTCAGGCTGTAAAACGCATTGTGTCCTCCCAATTAAGATAAAACCGGGCTGGATTTTACAGCGCCTTCAAATTCAGACAGCCTTGCCATGCTGGTTGTGTATTTGACCTTAAAATGCAACCATGAACTGAGACATGTTTGAAGTACGATAAGGATTGACTTCTTTTTTTCTTATGGTACACCATAAGAGTGTCAATCAAAGCAACCTTTTTTCACTACTACAGTGGTTAGCTTGAGCAAAACAGTGGCCACAACAACCACAAGCTGAGCATGTGGTGTGGACTGTAACCAAGTGTCATGGCTTGGTCAAATAACTGTATTGACTACATCTTTTAAAAGCTTTTACTGGTAATGAGCCACAGTATGATGGAAAATATGCACTGAGATTGAATGATTGTGGAGTGCAAATTAAAAGGTTGCTCCCCTTCACCTTGACGTCCCCCGCGGGACCACTGGTGCAATGGCAGCCGCAAACACACTGTCACTCAGTCAGATGGTCAGTTAGCGTATTAGTATGAGTAATGGTCACAGATGTGACAATAAGGATGTAGCCAAAAACTCAAACAAGATTATGTAGCATCACAACGTTTGTGCATGTATCACATTTGCAGTTACAATTAAGTCAGTGGCATTGCTCCATTGGCAATTTAGACTTTAAAGGACACAAAGCAATTTAACCATATTTTGTCAGAAAGCTGCACTTGCTTCACCTTCTGTGTTTTGTACTTCCTTAGTCTGGCATTGCAGCCATGATTTATTTACATTTCCATCTGTTGCTCAGTTCAAGCTAATTCCATGTTGTTTTAACATAGCTCTCATTATATTTTATTACAAACAGGCTGTTCCAGTAAAACACGGTTACATTTATTGTTGTGCTCAGCCTCCGCCTCTGTGGTTGGAGCAATAATGGATGCTTCCAAAGGACCTGACCTGATTGTTTACTGAACAAATGGCCACTCTGGTGTTTGTGCTTCACTCACTTGTGAGAATACAATCAGCTTTAATAATACAGAGTGACTGAGCAAATCTACTTTTCTAATAGTATTTTTCAAATATTTTCTACTCACTTTGATATGTATACTGTGACGCGAGATAAATCCTATACAGTAGGGTGACCATATTTTGATTTCCAAAAAAGAGGACACTTAGTCCGGCCTCGAGATACTTAAATTTTACTCGAAGTTCATTCAAAGATGCCTATATAACCTTAATATATTTAAAGTGTGCTTTCTCCGTCTGGATAGAAAAATTCAGTTCTATTAAAAAAAAAAAAAAAAAAAATAGCCATAATATATAACCAAAGACACTAATTCAAATACTCAGAGCTTACTCTACAGGTTGTATAATATATAAAAAATAATTGAACAATAAAAACGCAAAAATAAAATAAATAAATAAATAAATAATAATAAGAAGAAAATAAAATGGAATAAAATGATTAAAAATAATAATGATAATAATAAAATGCAGACCCATGGAAATGTAGTCCAGTCAATACAGACAGACAGTAGCTAACTAGGCATGTGCCAGTATGAGATTCTGATGGTATGATAACCTTAAGCCAAAATATCACGGTTTTACTATATTGCAATTACAGCTCTTAAATGTGTTGTGTGTTATTATTACCATCAGAACAAAAATAATTGAATTATTTTCCATAAAAAGCATTTGAGTATGACTCGTATCATGTTCACATTATACACACACTCTCTTCGTCAACCTAGACCAGGGGTGTCCAAAACGTTTTGCAAAGGGGGCCAGATTTGGCGTGGTAAAAATGTGGGGGCCCGACCTTGGCTGGCGTCCTTTACGTAGAACAATATATTTAAGCAAAAATTAGCAAGCCATTCAGTGTGTCACATTTGCTTTATTATTTTTTTTAATGAATAATTTCAACAATCTCGCAACTAACCTTTGCGGTGTTCTCTTTCGACTCTCGGACTCTTGCGAAATACTACTGCTGTAAAAGTAAACTAGCTTCAAGTTGCTTCAATTTCTCGCTGCATATCTTCCCTGTAATCGTGTCGTACATGTCAGCGTGTCTTGTTTGGTAATATCGCCTCATTGAAATATTTAAAAACAGCGACTGTCTCTTTGCAAATGAGGCAAGACACAGTTGTTGTGTATTTTAGTGAAAAAATAGTCCAATTTCCATCTATCCTTGAAGCGTCGGCCGTCAGTCAACTTTTTTTTGTTGATTGTCGCCATTTTAGAAAATTGGAAGGAGAGGGTCACACGGAGTAATGTTGCTTAGAGTGCTGCTGCCTTTTAGTGGGTAAATGAGGAGCAGCATTTCGTGTGTAAGCTACTTGATATGCTGGTTGCAGTACTGCTGACCAATTTATTAAGTCTGTGTGCGGGCCAGGTGTTATTGATTTTATGACACAGGCTGGGGGCCGGATGAAATTTGAACACGGGCCGCATTTGGCCCCGGGCCGGACTTTGGACATGTCTGACCTAGACAGTTGCCAGAGAGAAAAAACACGTTTTACCACCGCTGGACACGCTAACCATGCTGGAGTTAACTCTCGTAGCTGGTGGGAAACGCTCATGACAGTATTTACTAACCTTTAATTTTGTATAAATGCAAAATCATATTGGAGGTACCACCTCCTCGGCAGCCACCCTCTGGAAACATGTTGTACATGTTGGTTGGCCCTCCTACTCTGAGCTGTAAGCTCTAACTTTTCCGTAGCGGAAGTATTCCCATACCAGCGATTTTGTTTTCTTCGATGGGGGAAAAAGTTCAGGAGTTTCACCTCCTCCAGCCATTGTCTCTGCTGACACACTGACACTGAGCAACAACTGGTTGGGGAGTGTTGAGCCTGGAAGCTGCAAGCGAGGGATTTCTGCCTGCATTTTGGGGACTTAAAAAAGCTAATACCTTAGGCACAGTATGACGGGAAATTTTTTAAATTTTTGAAACTGACGTTTTCATATCAAGGTATACCTTGAAACCGGTATTCGACACATGTCTAGTGCAACTAAACATTTTCATAAATTACTATCACGAAAATTGTCGTTGACAAATTGTTATTCCCTCTTATGTTGTTATTCTCATTCAATGTTCTATATTGCACGCGAACAATAACCGAAATAAACTGACAAACGATTCAACCAGCATGTTTCCAAACGCAGCAGTTTAACACTACATAAAAAAAAGCTACATTTCCCATAAAGCCTAGCGCAGCTTAGATCACTGACTGCTATCCTATTAGCGAGCATCGGTAGCCGAGACAAAATCAAACACCGCTATAAAAGTTTACAAACATTAGCAGCGCAACGATGCAACACCAAATTGGATTTTACAGATCACACCAGTACAAAGATCCAACAGACAGTTGCCGAAAAGTAAGTTTAGCAAGTCTACATTCCGATAGCGTGAGCTCCTGTCGTGACGAAGCTTTGTTTGTGAATGAGATTTGACAGTTGACGCCATGATAACGCCAGTCTATGACTGCACACGCATGCGCAAATTTGTATCCAAAGCAGAATAAAGGTATTTTCATTCCTTTTGGGTACATGAGCATTTGAATATATACATATTGATTGTAATAAAATAAAAACTCGGCAGGGAACACGTCACAGGCAGCACAGTACCGTAGTATTCTGTGCAAAGCGTCAGTCAATTTCATCACATGCTAATTGGTCCCGTGAAAAATAATGAAAACCGGACATTTTCATGAATTTATAAAACCCCGCCGGACGCCCCGGATAGGATGTGAAAAGTGGACATGTCCTGTTAAAAGAGGACGTTTGGTCACCCTACTATACAGTAAATCTTACTGTGTGTCAGTTTTATATCAATGACATGTGATCAGTAATAACAAAGCTTGCGACATGGGGAAATGTAAGATTGTCCATCCAGTAATAAAAATCCTTATGTAAGGTAACGAGGCTAAATGCGCACATGCAACATGTAAATTAACGATTGCAACGGAAGGCGAAGTATAAGCAAAACACATCCTTAACTCTATATCAGTGGACACAAACACGCCAACAGACAATTTGAGAACAGACAGGCTTAAATCATGTTCATACATGAATTTTGAAGCAAGCATTTTGCCAACAGAATGACCAATATTTTTATCATATGACCAAATTTGTCTGTTATAATGGCTATGCAAAAAGGAAGTGAACATGCTGACTAGCTGTTGATAATGGAGGCAACGATGTGAAATGACTCACTTTGGCTGACAGCAGCGTGATGGGGATTTGAGACGTGTAAACTTTTAATATTTTCTGATCCCTGCTTATACAGATGTTTTGCCAGAGTGAATTCACAGTTTAGATGTTCTTACTTTTTTTTTCCTCGCAAGGCCAAAAATCGGGGCATTTTACAGCAATCCATCAGCCCTCCCTGCTCGTTCCTTCCACTGTATGTATCACTGTCTTTTTTGTGTTATGTGGGCGTGTCGTAACTAAGAGATGAATTGCTTATGTGTTTCCAACATACTTGACCAATAAAGGTGAATAAATACATTCTTATTCAAAGGTTATATGTATGGAGATCAGCGTTCACATACATGAAATATTCCTTTTTTGAGTACATCCTTGTTGGGTTAATATTTTGTTTATATAGCATTCTGAGACAGTTTCTTTTTTGTCGCCACTAGTCACATATTCACCTTCCGTTCATCATGACATAAACAACTTGGAGTCCATGGCTATTGTTGAAAATGAGCAAGCAGAGTGATAAAGCAGCAAAGTAAAGATTTACTGACACTCAAAGAAGTAAAGAGGAGAAGCGGAGCAGAACAAGATGGCTGTTAGAGAGACCAGAGGGTATGTGTAGTGCAGATAAAACATTTGTTACATGCATTCGTCTTCTCAACTTGACCTTAAAGGGAACCTCGTACTTATACCTGTAGTCTCTTATAAGCCACAATTATTCTGTTTTCCTAAAATATGTTATTAGAAACACATAAAATATTGCCAATGATTTAAAAATTTATATTTAGTACATGTTTTGACCTACAGAGGACGCCATGTTTTATGCGTGCAATGGACGCTCGGGGTGATGACATAGTTTGTCACTCACTAGACAAACACTACCGGTCTTCTGCAATTCCTTCTACGCGGCGAGACGTCCAACACATGCGCTCATCGGTTAAAAGCGACAAGTACTTACTTATTTGTTTTTATTTAGCCTTTTATTACCTTTTCATTGCCTAAAAATACTTTTTGCATGTGCTTCCCTCTCATACTTTTAAGCATTGTGTTTGGTTGTGGTAGCTTTAAAGCAGATTGATCTGTTGACCACATTAGTCACGTAGTGTATTTAAACCACCCTTATTTACTACGTTTTAGTATTTTCTTAAGGCATCTTTAGTATGTTCTGTCTGTATGCATCTAAACAAAACAAGCTGAAAGCGCACGGTAGTACTTTGGGTGTCAAATTCGCCTCTTGTAGGACGTTTTGCCAATGTAGCTTATTTTGGCAGAACACTGGTTTTGTCATACTCTCGTCTCAGCTCATCCTATCTTTTCTGTTCATTTTGCTTTTGCTGTTCGTTTTGTGAAATATCGACAGTGATGTCATGCTCAGTAATGTTCCTCTCGAGTTCAAATTGAAAGGGTTGAACGGATGACATGTTTATGTCATACTCTGGAAGCCTGGCAGCGTAACCATGTGACGTCCTAGTTAAATTAATTTTACAAATTTTATTGAAGGAATCTGACCTTCCAACCAGGCCGCCGCAATCCCGCCAGCCGAACCGCCGGACCCGCGCTGGCGCAACTCCAACGGCCCGGGCCGGCGGGACCCCGGCACTAAGGGCCAAAAAGCCAAACTCATGCATTCACCTTAGCCTTAACCCTTTATACTGACTCCATTTTGAAAGGTTAAAAGAAGACTCACCGAAAACAAGTTGACAATTAATTCAGGTCGACAGAGATCAAAACGGCAAGGCAAAACAGAAACACTCAGGCGGGGTGGCAAACTCGTTCCAAGTTCACCATATCAGAAATCAAACATTTCTAGTTGATGCAATGGATTTTTAGACTGCTAAACTCATTTGGGGGTTAATCCAATGCACATTTAAATAGTAGTTGAAAATGAGTTTGAATATGATTGTTTGATTACCATATTTTTGGACTGTGAGTCACACTTGAGTATGAATCACACTAGCCAAAACATGCACAATGAAGAGTACTGGTCGCACTGGAGTGTAAGTAGCATTTTTGGTGGGAATAGTATTTTATCAATGATTAAGAATGTGAAAGTAATGACAACAAAATGGAAAACAACAGGTTAAATAGGTGGTAATATTCTGATAAAAACAGCCTAAAAAACACAACATACTGTAACGTGTTTCCAAAACTCTCAAGCTCACTCCAAGTCACTACCAAAGCCCTCTAAACAAATAGGCCAACTGTGGAAGTAAAGGGAATGCCTTGAGCGTCCTTTTCGCGGCTGTCAGAGTGGGTGAAAAAAACATATTTAAGTCACAGGCCCAGCCACACGATTGAAGGAGATAGTACCTTTTCTCGTAGGTACCGTCTAACTGTTTGCATTATTCTAACACACTTAATATAATCAATCAGGGTCATCGTTTTCTCGTATTTACTGTTTGTATTACTCTAACAAAGCCAATATAAAATAAATAGCACTTATACCATAGTTTAAGGAAAACAAGCAGAATATAGGGCATAAAGATACATCTTATCACAGAAGCCCAACGTGTGCATCATGCAACTAATTGAGCAAGATTGACGCTGACATGCCAACGTCTATGTACCACCAAGTCTCACATTCAATTCTCTCCGACAGTCCAGAACAAATGGCGGGACGCTTGTCTCAACACAAGGAACACAGGAGAACGCCCGATATACAACTGATAACATGACTGACAAGACTCCAAGAGCCCCTTTGACGCTGAGTTGGCAAAATCCACAACCCTCGTTGCCCGGACAACAGTAACTCCCGATTCCTCCTGTCCAATCCACAAACAGACAATGATCCCAAACATACCCTTCTTCCTGCCCACGGCCCACCCCACCAGAGCCTTCGAAAGACTGAATGTTTAACTGATCGTTGCCATTTTTCTCGGGAACCTTTTGTTGATGTGTGATTGGGTGACTTTGCCTCCCCGCCTGAGTGTTTCTGTTTCGCCTTGCCGTTTTGATCGCTGTCGACCTGAATAAATTGTCAACTTGTTTTCGGTGAGCCTTCTTTAAACCTTTCAAAATGGAGTCGGTACAAAGGGTTAAGACTAAGGTGAACGCGCGGAGTTTGGCCTTCTGGCCGGATTGTCGGAATCCGGCCGGCCCGGCTCCTTGGATCTGCGACAGCGCGGGTCAAGCGGTTCGGTTGGCATGATTCCGGCGGTCTGGCTTGAAGGTCAGATTCCTTCACTATGAAAAAAAGTGTGGCCTATAGGCTGAAAAATGAAGAAACAACTAAGATAATGTTGCTATTTTGACTGTTTTTTTTTTGTATTTTTTTACTGTCGGGGTTCCACAAAATACATGACAAGAATAAATTCTTTATTTTGAAAAACATTCCATTTCTTTCAAAAGCACAAAATCTGGATTTTTTTGAACAGGGGTGTGTAACCTTTTGTTTTGGGTTTTTTTTTTAATTAAATCCGCTACTTGTTTTTGTTACATTATAACACAAAACCATTTCCCTTGGGGAAGAAATGACAGTATGAGCGGATCAAGAAGCAGAGCAGTGACGAGGTTTGGGAGTCAACTCGGGAGAAGCACTCGAGATTGCTCGGAGCTGTCTCTTCTTGTCGTGTTCGCAGGCGGGCTGCCATCACTGAGTGCTGATGCAAACACTGCAAAGTGACACGGCAGAAACAATGGCAGCTGGTATTGGCGTGCTTGTTGGGAAACTGCTGATGTTTTGTTTTGATATTTTACTCTATTTTCAGAATGGGCATACAGAACAAGAGCTATTTCTGATTCCCTATTCGCTCGGGTGTGACTGTGCTTTTTATGTGTCGTGATAATGAGAAAGAAGGTAATGTGTCACTGGGATAGCAGCCAGGCTTTAGATGAAATGGCCCATCATTCAATAACCAATCAATAATGGTCGACAGCATTGAATTAAACCATGGCTGTATGGGTGCAATAAAAGTGACACTTGTCAGAAAACTTGAGAGCATTTACATTTTTTGAGACTGATGGAACCGACACATTTGTGTCCAGAAGAAGTTAAATAAAATAAATGTATTTACTTAGACAAACATACCTTTATTTACATGTCGCAACTTGTAATACAGGCTCAAATGTAACTTTGCTAACTGAAAGGCGCGCTTTCTGTAACCAAGGTAGCGTATTAGAGAATGTGCATGTCATTATTCGGGATGGATGGCTCGAAAGAGTACTGCTGTTTGGCAATTTGCACCCGATCAAGTTCGCTATGATAGCAAAATTACCGCTTTCTTCTCTCAAAATGGAAACAAAATTAGAAGGATGATGTATGTGGTTACGTGGCACTAAGACATTTTGGCGAGGATCAAATTCTTTGTACTGCTAAGGTGTAGATAGTTTTTAGTAGCAAACGCCCTATTAGCATTGTCTAAATAAAACTACAACACCAAGAGTGATGTCGCCACAGTATAAGTTTCGTGTATCATAATGATATCAAGTATTATTAAAAAGAAAAAAAAGTGGCAAAGATAGGAACTGTTTGTGTGGCAAAAGTATTGAAGTCAGTATGCATCTCGCCTAATGCAATCTTTTGATATGCTTGCACACACGACCAGTTGTTTTTCACTGAAACTGCTGATAGTTAGTTTTGCTTAAGATAATCATGGACTTCTAACTGACAACCAGCAAGGCTCATGACCTGTTTTGCAAGATCCGCAGGAAGAGTTAATCACAAACACACTCCCTTATTTGTATAAAAGGAAGGCCGAGTCATATGTGTAGTGTGCATTTCTCTACACAGCTCGTTCTGTAACTGAATAATTTCTGAAATTAAAACTGCGCAGTATTGATCTCTTGCCTCCAGTCTTTATTTAGCAATCCAGTCTAGCAGTCTCACCTGAATTGAAAACGAACACACGGAGGACCTGAAAGAGTGCCTCCAACAGAAGCCACAGCAAATGCTCATGCATAGATTTAAATAAAGCACTATTTATACTGTATGCTTGGTGTGGCTTAGTTTAGAACCAGGAAGTGGCCAATTTGAGATGAGCTTGCTTGCCTCCACAGCGGCGGCGCTCCAGGTATTAGAGGGCATGAAGGACGAACAAAGAGTTTAGCTCCTTGCATAATATGGCTCATAATAAGGTGTGATGTCAAACCATGAGAAATTTTAAAAGCTGCTATTTGCAGAAAGAAGTAACTTCTAAAATTGATTGCAATCAAATAAAAAAACTACACAGGTTATACACTTCAACCAGGGCACACACCTATCTAATGCATGAAGCAGTTCAAAATATTTGAAAATGACTTTCGTACCTCTTAAAAAAAACATTGTTCAAACAAATTCACTGTTTAAAGAATTGTTCATAGAAGATATTTAAATAATACAAATAAGGTAGACAATCCAGTTATTGAAGCTGAATTTAAAACTTTCCTATGATTTTAAAGAAAAAATATGTTAGTGCCTCTTTAAAGCAACACTTTGCAACTTTTCAGTTTGGTTGATTTTAGCGACACTGGTGGACAAAACCAGTAGTGTTTTGCCTGAAAGAAGACTGCGTTTCCCATGAGGACAGTGTCGTAAAATCATCAATCAATCAAAAATCAATCTCATGGTCGCCTGCAGATGGATTAAACAACATTTCTATTTCCAGCGGCTGTGAGAAGGATAAATAGTAATAAGGTAATGAATCCTGTTATGATCACATATGACAGTTAGCAACCATGGGACTTAGTGTGGCTAACCCTCCTACCCTACCCAAACTCGTCAGCACTGACAAGTTAGGTTGGGGGGAGGGGGGGGGGTCACGTCAACGGGCCAATGTTTATTCTGTATATCCTGGTAGCCTCTCTTTTTTTCCTCCTCAGACAAATATTTTTGTCTCCTGTTGCTCTGCCATCCTTGAAGCATTCGCATTTACTTCCGTCTTTATAATGAATGGGGAAAGGGGGAAGTGGCATATGTTGTAAAGCAGTCAGTACATTTTTAGTAGTTTTTTTTGTGTGTGGAAGGGTTCCTGCCACCCTCCTCAGAGTTAATTAGTGCCGGTGAAAGAAATACAGACCCCCTCAAAACATAAAAGAGGTCTCATTCAACTATTTGCCTCAACCATTAGTAATTATTCGCCAATAACAAATCTGACATTCCTTGGGAAAATCATTGAGATGGTTGTTTTTGAACAGATCCATGTTTTTATGATACAAAACAAATTTTTAAAACTCATTTCAGTGTGGATTTAGGCCACAACACACCACCGAGACCGTGCTTATCAAAGTCCTAAACGATATTCATCGGAATACTGATGCAGGCAAATCATCTGTTCTACTACTATTGGATCTCATCGCCGCATTCGACACGGTTGATCACAACATACTACTCAGCAGATTGGAACAGTGGGTAGGGCTCACTGACACTGTTCTTCAGTGGTTCACATCTTATTTACATGATAGGGATTTCTTTGTGTCGAATCAGAAACCATCAGTCAGAACGAACCAAATTCACGTGTGGGGTGCCCTTAATGGTCCATTCTTAAACCAGTTTTATTTAATATTTATATGGCAGAAAACACAGACGACTGAAAAAGCAGTTTCTGCTCTTGCACTCCTCTTTAAAATAAACTGCTGTATTTTAAGCCAAAACAACTGTTGTGTTTGATAGAACAATATGTCTATACAGTGGGGAGAACAAGTATTTGATACACTGCCAATGGGTTTTCCCATTGGCAGTGTATCAAATACTTGTTCTCCCCACTGTATGCTGCCATAGCAGATTCATGGCGCATTAAGCCCCCAAACTATTTTTAATTTGCCTGTTTTACCCTACAAACCCCCGTTTACAGACGTCGCGCAACCATTTTTGTTTCAACCCAGCCATGAAAACAAGGTAAGTAATTATATTTATTATTCAAAATGTCTGTCATTTTTAGCTTAGAATCATTCATTAATGTCTAATATTTTGCTTAAAAAAAAAAATTTAAAAAACGACTTTAAAAAATTATTCACTTATTATGAAAAAAATTGAGTCTGTAAAAAGTCACGGATATCTACCTCATAACTATTGCTAAATTGTTTTTTTTTTTTTTTTGTTACTGTCACATTTTCCCCGATATGTTTGATGATAAATAATCGATCCAAACAAAGAAAAATGGAAAAAAACGTTTAAAAGGGTAAATATATGAAAAAGATCTCGACCACTCCTTGATGTCTGCGATTTCTGCATCGCGACCCATGTTATATTACCATGTTTCCCCCATAAAATCTCCAAAAGAATCCAGCTGTCGCCATTCACAGCTGTGTCTTGACACTCAGTGATACATGCAACATGGAGTTTTTGGATCGAAACAAGGCGATAATATCTCGTTAAAGTCATGGCGTCTGTAATTCTGCTCTCGTGAGCTCTCACCTCCAGATAGGGTTTTGATGTTTAAAAAACTTTTTTTTTTTTTTTTTTTTTAAATGCCCTCAAGTCCAAAATTTTTATTCCCCCCCAAAATTAAGATTTTAATCTTTCCATTGATGTATCACACATGCATATCGGACCATTTTGAAATTTGGCCAAATTGGGGGTCTTAGAGCGGAAAGTCAAGTCACCTGAGTGTTTTCCCCTATAAGCTTCCCCTAGCTCAGATCATGGAACAGTATGACATCTCCTATCACACCTATGCAGATGACACACAACTCTACATTTCTGTGTCCTAGCATGATTATACTGTAGTCCCTTAGTCTCCCTGACTAAATGCATTCATCAAATCAATGATTGGATGTGCCAGAATTTTCTCAAGCTAAATGTGGAGAAGACAGAAGTGATCAATTTTGGGCCAAAAAAGGAAAGGTCAAAGATAAACACGCACCTTGGCACAATGTCACTTACAGCTACAAATCAAGTCAGAAATCTTGGCGTAATTATAGACTCAAGTCCTAAAATTTGATAGCCATCTAAAGTCCTTCACTAAATCTGCTTATTACCACCGAAAAAATATAGCCAGGATTAAAGGGCTTCTGACTAAAGACGGCATGGAAAAACTTATGCATGCATTCATTTTTAGTAGATTGGACTATTGCAACGGTATATTTGCAGGTCTTGATAAAAAATATCAGTCAGGAAGCTGCAGCTAGTACAGAATGCTGCTGCAAGAGTCCTTACATATTCAAGGAAACAGGACCACATCACACCGGTTTTGAAATCGTTACACTGGATTCCAGTGAGTCAAAGGATAGATTATAGAATGCTACTGCTCATCTACAAAACACTTAATAGCCTTGGACCAAAATAAATGCTTGATTTGTTGAATCCCTATGAAGCATGCAGAACCATAAGGTTGTCTGGAACCTGTCTCCTTTATGTTCCAAGAACAAAAACCAAGCAGGGTGAAGCAGCATTTAGTTATTATGCTCTTCACCTCTGGAACAAGTTACCTGAAGGTCTGAAGTGTGCTTAAACTGTTAGCTCCTTTAAATCAGGGTTAAAAACTCTCTTGTTAATCACAACATATCCATAACTCTCTATATATTTCAAATTTCAAGCTATTTGCTTTTTATTCATTTTATGAATAATTTCATTTCCTGTTTCAATTGTCTTTGTCTTAACTTTTTTTTGATTTAATGTGATTTTTATGAATCATTTTATCTCTGCTCGTGACTCTTCATGTGATGTAAAGTAGTTTGAATTGCCTTGTGTTGAATTGTGCAATTAAATAAATTTGCCTTGCCTTGCCTAGTTGTCAGTCGACATACTATCACAAATGTTATGAAAATATTTTATAAAAGGTAGAAAAGTTACCGAATGTTGCTTTAAACAAACAATTTTTCACATTAAAAAAAATCAGTTTGTGCATCAAATCTTGGGTCAAGAATTGTTCATTCTTGTATCGGTATAGCCTTACTAACTATAAAATTAATCTGATACTTGCCAAAATGTGTGCTACATACTAGGTCACGATACATGTTTTTTTTTTCAGGAACAATAACGATTTCCTGTCGTTAAGGAGGCCTATAATCATTATTTGGTGCAGATATTAATCTGCATTAAAGTGTAAAAACTAGCGTAAAATTGCTTTGTTTGTATGTCCAAACTACTGGTCTGTTTATTTAATTAAACAAGTACAAAGTAAATAGCTTCAGAAGTACAAAAAATTGTTGGTGACAGAAGGGGCATTGAAGGGAGGAAGCGATGTGATTGCATTTGAGCTGAAATAACCCAGTTTTGAATCATTCTTTTTGATAATGGCCCATACAAACGCCAATGCCGATCTGCATAAAAATTCCGTATATCGGCACTGTTAATTGGCCCTGTTGATATTCGGTTGAAAACCCCCACATACCACTGTGTGCTGGGTAAAAGCAAATTTCCTCTTATGTATGTTTTTGTTGCCACTGTCCTCACCAGCTAGTTTTACTATTAACTCATTTGCTCCCAAAAACGTATAAATATGTTCTATTTTTAATTGTTTCAGTGTCCCAAAGATGTATTTATACGTTTTTTTTTTGTTTTTTTTTTACAAGAGACATTCTCTGGGTTCTGATTCAATTTAGCTTCAAAGCACAAAGCTGAAAATCCATTTTAAAGCAATAAAACTCACCACTGGAGGGCAGTAGCGCATTTGGTAAGACCCCGCAACCCGATTCAACGGCAACAAACGGCCGGGACGCCGGCAGAAGACGACTGAATGGAGAACAATCTAGAGCAGGGGTCCCCAACGACCGGGCCGCGGACCGGTACCGGTCTGTGGCGCATTTGGTACTGGACCGCGCAGAAATAATAAATAATTTATTAACGACTGCATTCTGGCCAATTGACTTTGGCCTGTGCCGCTTAACACACCAATATCCCTGTCTACTCTAGATATACAACTACAGGATAGGAGGTCGTCATAAAAATGCATTGATTGGACTGTTAGCAGTACATCTTGTTTTATATATCTACTGTATGTGCGCTTGGCCTCGATACTAACGTATGACGTAGGTCGTCGCCAATCACATTTCTTCCCGGAAATAATTAGCCCCCACACTAGAATGACTGAATAACAGACGTCTTTGGACAGACTTTTTACGGGGAAAAGGGAACCTGACGAGCCAGAAGATGTGCCTACAACCTCGAAGAAAACAAAATTTATGCTACTTCCCAATCACTAAAGACCCACGAACTGCGAAGGAGTGAATTCGTGACCCGTATAAGACTAAACCAAGTGATTCGAGCATGTCTGTGGAACAGGAATATCAGCTTGTAGAGATCGCAAATCACGGCGACTTAAACGTACATTTGAGACAACAACTCTACCAAAGTTCTGGATTAAAGTCATTTCGGAATATCCTGACATCGCTTAGAACGCGCTGAAAACTGTGCTACAATTTCCAACATCGTGTATTTGTGATGCTAGCTTCTCTCACTCTCCCATCTCGGGACCATCTCGTCTCAACGAAACAAACTCAGGCCTCCCACTGATTCAGCAGGTGAGTTGTATTTTTTCCCTGCACTTAACACGACGGGGCTAAAAACAAATGCTATTTTATTTTTGCTGTATTTTTCTGCCGCACATTGCCGGTGTTCTGACAAAGTTGGCATGCGCGTAACGTTAAAAAGGACCACGAATGCAGCGATTCCAAAGTACACACTACAAACTTTCTTTAAAGAAAAGAATATCAACTTACGTTTGCCATGTTAGGTGCACACAACAACTGGACGTAGCCCTCTCACTTAACGACTTCGCCGTGTCGTTAAGCATTAATTTACGCCATTTCTGTGTTGCACATGTATGTTTATGATGTAAATAGTTTTTTAGCACCATTGGATAACATTGAGAGTCCAACTGAATATAAAAGAGGGCTTTTTTCACTGCCACAAAAGCTTTGGGAGCAAAATTATATAAGGGTGCAAAATTTGACAGGACACCGGTCCGTGAAAAAAAGACCCAAATCACACCGGTCCGTGGTGCAAAAAAGGTTGGGGACCCCTGACCTAGAGGACGCCCGGAATGCCAGGCGCTGAACGACCGAGCAGAACGACCGGGACCACCAGTGCAGCGGACGATGCCGTTGAGTCCGTGCTGCTCGCCGAGCAGACTCCGCAGAGACTCAAAAAAATCCATCTTTATGACACAGGCGGCGATGAGGGAAAAGTTTACCCGGCTCTCGCGGCCCAACAGCGTCATCTTTTAGTTAGTTATGTGTAAATAAATTGTTACTTTGTTATCAAAAGTTCTATTTGTCTTTTTGTTTATGTTATTTTGTAAAAGGAAAAAAATATTCAGATGTTTGGGATGTAACTAAAGCAAAAAATGGCTGAGTTAAAGTCAAAGTTATGTTTGAAATGTATGCTTTCACAAAAAGCTCAATTTCTCTTTTTTTCATCAGAAATTGGAAAATTGCTCAAACTAAGCTATTTTCGAACGCTGATTTCTAAAGAATGGAAAAAGATATGAACTTACTTTTTTTTCCTGCTGAAAGAATAGAGTCTAATTTTTGCTTTTGGTGGGCTCCATGTTTACATAGCAATAGAACAGAATTTTCTGTGGGCCTTGCAAAATCAATCAAAATCCAGTAAAACCGCCTGGAGCGAAGGGGGTTGCACCGGCGAAAATGGCTGGGAGTGAAAGAGTTAAAATGGTTTTGGGCTAATAAATATGGACTTGTGTTTTATCTTCCACGAAACTCAACTGAGATACCAGCAGACCTTGAAAATGATCAAACTGAAAAACTCAAACAGCAATCATCACATTGCAGCAAAGACTTGATGAAATCTTTGATTTTTGATCATACGCTGCTTTGCTGCCCGCATTATCATGTCCACTTTCTGCGATGGAGCCCGGGTGTGCCTGCGAGCCACTCTTTCAGTGCATTAGTGGACTTCTGAAGACCACATGATCCACATAGACTTTCAGCACTGCTAATTTCGTTATATAAAGCCCAGTTCCACTTCTAAGTGTGTGTATGTTCACTGTGAGTGCGTATCAGTGTGTATGGCGTGGTGCCAGTCCGTATCACTTTCCCTCTCCTTTGTAATGATTCCTTGGAATTAACAGTGCTCACTCATCCCGACTTTGCTAATGACCCATGATGAATCATTAGCACTGGCTATATCCTGTATGTAGGCCAATTATGTAAGTTAGACGTGTTTTCAAAGTTTTCCTTAAAGATAGTTGACGGAATGTGATTTCAGCTGTAAAAGTTTAAGAAGCTGTACGCTAGCAGCCTTCTAATAAATCTGTGGCGGCAGAAAAGTTGTTTTCGCCTGTCTGTCTGCATAACCAGGCAGTCATTTAAATGGCTCATCAACATCACATGGTCTTGCCTGTCTCTCCATCATCTTGCAACATGCTGCGTCATCTTGGAATCTCTATGGTTACATCAGTCACCTCACTGTCACCTGATCCAAAGGGTTTATAATAAACTTTGTCATAAGATTTACACTTCCTGCGCCAAAGCTTGGCCTTGCTAACAATGGTGGTTAGTGAGCACACACAGCAACGTGATTGCAAATTTAACGAAAGCCTTTTGTGTATGGTTTTGTTTCTCGGATCAAAAATGATGCGGTAACACTTTACAATAAGGGTCCCTTAATTAACATTAGTAAATGCATTTTTAGACATTAACTAATGTTTAAGTAACATTACAGTAATTAATATAATTGCTTATCAAACATTTATTAATATATTAATTACCATGTGTTAATGCATTAGTTAATGCATAACTAGATCGTAAATCATGGTTTAGTAAAATTAAAAATATACACTCACCGGCCACTTTATTAGGTACACCTGTCCAACTGCTCGTTAACACTTAATTTCTAATCAGCCAATCACATGGCGGCAACTCAGTGCATTTAGGCATGTAGACATGGTTTAAGACAATCTCCTGCAGTTCAAACCGAGCATCAGTATGGGGAAGAAAGGTGATTTGAGTGACTTTGAACGTGGCATGGTTGTTGATGCCAGAAGGGCTGGTCTGAGTATTTCAGAAACTGCTGATCTACTTGTATTTTCACACACAACCATCTCTAGGGTTTACAGAGAATGGTCCGAAAAAGAAAAAATATCCAGTGAGCGGCAGTTCTGTGGGCGGAAATGCCTTGTTGATGCCAGAGGTCAGAGGAGAATGGCCATACTGGTTCGAGCTGATAGAAAGGCAACAGTGACTCAAATAACCACCCGTTACAACCAAGGTCTTTGAGGCAGATGGGCTACAGCAGCAGAAGACCACGCCGGGTGCCACTCGTTTCAGCTAAGAAAAGGAAACTGAGGCTACACTTTGCACAAGCTCATCGAAATTGGACAATAGAAGATTGGAAAAACGCTGCCTGGTCTGATGAGTCTCGATTTCTGCTGTGACATTCGGATGGTAGGGTCAGAATTTGGCGTCAACAACATGAACACATGGATCCATCCTGCCTTGTATCAACGGTTCAGGCTGGTGGTGGTGGTGTAATGGTGTGAAAATCGTTTGGCAATCTTTGGGCCCCTTGGTACCAATTGAGCATCGTTGGAACGCCACAGCCTACCTGAGTATTGTTGCTGACCACTTCCATCCCTTTATGACCACAATGTACCCAACTTCTGATGGCTACTTTCAGCAGGATAATGCGCCATGTCATAAAGCTGGAATCAACTCAGACTGGTTTCTTGAACATGACAATGAGTTCACTGTACTCAAATGGCCTCCAGTCACCAGATCTCAATCCAATAGAGCATCTTTGGGATGTGGTGGAACGGGAGATTCGCATCATGGATGTGCAGCCGACAAATCTGCACCAACTGTGTGATGCCATCATGTCAATATGGACCAAACTCACTGAGGAATGCTTCCAGCAACTTGTTGAATCAATGCCACGAAGAATTGAGGCAGTTCTGAAGGCAAAAGGGGGTCCAACCCGTTACTCGCATGGTGTACCTAATAAAGTGGCCGGTGAGTGTATATTATAAGCTAACCTTAAGTATGGTACTATTTCTAGGGCTGTCAAATTATTGTTGGAATGGAAAGATAAGACACAAGACGGATATACAGTATACATTCAATATACTGTACATAAGTACTGTATTTGTTTATTATAACAATAAATCTACAAGATGGCATTAACATTAACATTCTCTTAAAGCAATCCATGGATAGAAAGACTTTTGGTTCTTAAAATATAAATGTTAGTAGAAGTTATAGAAATTTTATATTAAAACCCATCTTAATGTTTTCGTTTTAGTAAAATTTGTAAAATTTTCAATCAAAAAATAAACTAGTAGCTCGCCATTGTTGATGTCAATAATTACACAATTCTCATGATGCTTAAACCCATAAAATCAGTCGCACCAAAGCGCCAGCAGAGGGAGACAAAAAACACAAGTAACAAGTGGCCATTACACTGTGCTGTCATTTTATTCTGTTTGAACAGGGCATGTGCGTTAATTGCGTCAAATATTTTAACGTGAATAATTTAAAAAATTAATTACCGCCTGTTAATACGATAATTGTGACAGCCCTAATTATTTCACGTGAACGTACCTCATAAGTATTACTTTACCTTAATTAACCATTACTAAATGTTTTTTGGACCCTTATTGTAAAGTGTAGCACACGTATCCCTTAACTAAGAAATTATAAATGCTTAAGTTCCCCCCCGTTAACCTTTATTAACCATTACTGAATGCTTTTTGGACCCTTACTGTAAAGTGTAGCACATGTGTCCCCTAACTAAGAAATTATAAATGCTAAATGAACAAACCCTAAACCCTAACACTAACTCTATATAGGCCTATATATATCTTTAATTTTACCAAACTATTAGTTACTGTCTGGTTATGCATTAACTAATGCATTAACTCATGTTAATTAATATATTAATAAATATTAGATAAGCAATTTTATTATTTATTGTAATGTCACTTAAACATTAGTTATTGTCTAAAAATGCATTAACTAATGTTAATTAAGGGACCCTTATTGTAAAGTGTTACCAATGATGCTACTGCATGCCACATCATTTTGTTTATCTATACAGAAACTAATATGGGGTTGATCTCCAAAACTGTTAAGTCATGGTGAAATTAGAGGAATGCATGCATTGTACCGTATGTTGCCCCCAATAATATGGCGCGCCTTATGTATGTGTTGAATACAGAAATTGCACACGCAACTGTGACTGCGCATTTTAATACTGTGCACCTTATGGTCGTGAAAATACAGATATACTAGTATGAATAAATTAGGGATGTCTCGATTGCATATTTTTGCACCCGAGTCCGAGTAACATGATTCTGAGAATCTTCCTGAGTCCCAATCCAGTACCAAAATATGTTTGTTTGATTTTTTGTTTTATTAAACAAAAGTTCCAAACATGTTACTGTCCCACTGTGCCGCCTTCATAATGTGAATTACTTTTAACCAAGCATAACGTAGAAAAATACTTTTCTTTATGAAATGCTTCATTGAATAAGTGCACTCACCCCTTGACACTCACATTGCAAAGAACAGCTTCTCACTTACACAATGAGTTGCCACAGCAAGTTAAACAATGATTAACAGACTTGTGCCTTTGATCGTAGAGCTATCAAGCTTCTCTGGCTAGATCGAATCTACAAACCTGTCAATCATCGTTAACTTTAAGTACCAAACACAAGTTGGACAGTTTGGCTGCACTGCATAGCAATATATATATATTTTTTAATCAAAAACCCAATCCTTTTCACCTGATTCCGATCCTCTGAAAAATGGCGCGATAGGCCCGATTTCCGATCACGTAATCGGTTCGGGACATCCCTAAAATAAGTACAGTGGTAACTCCACATACGAAGTTAATTCGTTCCAGGACCTTGTTTGTCAGTCGAAATGCTCGTATGTCGAGCAGGATTTTGCCATAAGAATACATTATAATTCAATTAATCTGTTCCAAAGCCCAAAAACACTAAATCTTTAATAAATACTGCTGGTAAATAATTACACAGAGCCAAACAAGTGAATTATGAATAAAAATCGGAAAAATAATAATAGCAGAGGTGGGTAGTAACACGTTATATGTACTCCGTTACATTTACTTGAGTAACATTTTGAGAAAAATGTACTTCTAAGTGTAGTTTTACTAACCCATACTTTTTACCTTTATTTGAGTAGATTTGTGAAGAAAAAACGCTACCCTTATCTGCTACTTTGGGCTACACTAGAGTCGTTACATTTGTCCTCTTTATTCTACGTATTAGATGTTGTTTTTTGCTAGCGATTCTATTGCCAAGAATAGCGCTACTACTTTCACCAATGAGACGTCGCAACAATAACCACATGACTCCATTACACCAATCAAACGCAAGCTTGCCATTCAATGATCACGCCAGCTTGTTCAATCACGCGTTTGCAAAGCACCGTAACAAATAAAGTATGTGACATAGAGCGCTGCCCCCAACATGAATCGAAATCGCAAATTTAAAACTCTCTCCTAGTTTTTATTTGGCACCGACTGACCACGGAAAACTGGAAAGATGAGCTTTTTGATTTCATAATAGTAACTATAAAAGAATTACAGTATTCACTATTCAAACTATGAACTATTTTCTCCACTAGAGGGCAGGGCACTCATGCACTTTGGACAAATAATGCTTCATTACTGTTTTTCTCTCTTTCATGATTTAAATAAAATATATATTTGGCTTTATGAGGTTATCTAATGGGTTTTTGTACAGTATCATTATAACAACAGTTCATAGAGATACGTTTGTGATGAGAGAAAAAAATACCATTGTTTAAAAAAAAAATCATTTAAAAATTAGCAGTTAATCAAAATGTTACTCATTACTTGAGTACTGTTTTCACTGGATACTTTTTTACTTGTAATTGACTGCATTTTTTGGATGACTACCTTTACTCTTGAGTAATATTACTTTAAAGGAACGCTACACTTACTTGAGTAAAATTTTTGGCTACTCTACCCACCTCTGAATAATAGCAATAATGATAATAATACCTGTAATAATGTAACGAATCGGGTTCTAATGTGGCAAATGTATTTTTGCGTGGTGTACGCAGAAACGCACCGCGTGGCTAGCGTGTCAAAGTGAGGGAGAACTTTTTACTTTCACTTCACTTGTTCAGCTGTGGCGGACAGTAGGCATGTTGTGTTGCACAAATTCTAGAATAAATGATTAAAAACCTGATGACGCTAGCGATTTCTTTGGAGATGTTACAATAACAATAATTGTCACCTTAACTTATAGAGACTGATGAACTGAGGAGGACTGCCGATATCATAGACCGTCTATGGCTGTATTGTTGAGCCAGTTCAAGGATGTGCATCCCAAGCTCAGATTTTTAAAAATAATTTCCATCTTCATTTCTCTCACAAGAAAATTCGCCGTGCGTCAGTCTTGCGGGAAATCAAATTGCGGCGCTGTCATAAGTCGTCGTATTTCGAGCATGTCGTCGGATATAGAAACAAATGGCGAGTCAAATTTTACGTCGGATATTGAAAAGATCATGTGTCGAAGCAATCGTATGTCGAGGTACCAATGTATTAATAAAATAATCTAGAAAAAGAAATAACAATAAAATACATAACGAAACTACGTACATCCCTAAATATCCAAATTGAGTACTGCTTGTCATTTTGCCTCCAAAATGTCATGCGACCCGTTACAGGAGTGCTGTCAGCATTGCTGCAGAGATTGAAGAAGTGGGGGGTCAGCCTGTTAGTGCTCAGACCATACGCTGCACTCTACATCAAATTGGTGTGCATGGCTGTCACCCCAGGAGGAAGCCTCTTCTGAAGACGGTACACAAGAAAGCTCGCAAACAGTTTGCTGAAGACATGTCAACAAAGCACATGGATTACTGGAACCATGTCCTATAGTCTGATGAGACGGGCGGGCTTTAATGTGTGCCGTCTTCAGAAGAGAATTCCTTCTGGGGTGACAATCATGCACACCAATTTGATGTAGAGTGCGGCATATAGTCTGAGCACAACAGGCTGACCCCCCACCTCTTCAATCTCTGCAGAAATGCTGACAGCACTCCTGTAGCATGTCACAGGACATTTTGGAGGGAAAATGACAAGCAGTACTCAATTTGGACATTGAGGGATGTACATAGTTTCTATACGGTGGACCCACTTTTGTTGCCAGGGGTTTAGGTATTAATGGCTATATTTTGAGTTATTTTGAGGGGAAATAAATTAACTTGATTATATAAGCTGCTCACAGACTACTTTTCATTGTGTCAAAGTCAGTGTCAGTGTTGTCCCATGAAAGGACATACTGAAATATCTGCAGAAATGCGAGGGGTGTACTCACTTTTGTGATACACTGTACATTAAATGAAACTGATGAATAAAAAAGGCTCTGGACCAACTGGGAAACTAATATTATCAACAACATGTTAACAGCCAAACAAAGGACATGCCTTGTGATTTTAGTTATTATTGTGTAATTTCAGAGCTACCTTTGCAATCTGTTCTTCATAGAAAACATACAGCACATGTTTAAAAAAATATAGATACAAGTATTGTAATCCAATGGATAAAGCTACAACAAGAACAAAACAGTTCTTCAAATGGTTTACAGATCAAATTTTGCACTGGATCCTCCCTTGAAGGAGGAGGTAATAATGATCAGCAAACTCACTACTTTCCTGGAATTAAACATCATGCAGTCACTTCTCAGATACAGTAACACAGGTCGGGTGTGTGTAGTCTAAGGTGCGGTGTAATCCTAGGCCGGCAGGCAAATATAGCCTATTGGCGCTTTGGGCCATGCTGAGTGCTGCTGTGCTCTGTTCGACCTTGGCTCCATCCTGCCCTCCCCTTTGCTTTAAAACTCTTCAAAAGACATCTACAGTACACTCTCATGCCACTTGTTCCTGTTGCTCACAGAAATCATCCATGTCACATCAGCTATTTAGCGCTAATCTACTGCCACTTTTCATGACTCATGAGCAGTGTTGTCAGTAACGCAACGTAGCTCTATCAATTTCACCGATGAGACGTCGCAACAATAATCACTGGACTCCATATACCAATCAGACGCAAGCTTGCTGTTCTATGATCACGCCAAGCCTATTCAATCACGTGGCGTCTTTAAAGCACCGTTAAAAAAAAAAAAAAAAAAAGTAACTATGAAGGAACTATTCACTATTCAAACTATTTCTCCACTAGAGGGCACTCATGCTTTTTGGATGAATAATGCTTCATTTCTGTCATTTTTCTCACTCGCTGGAATTCAATGTTTTTTTGTTTTCGTTTTTTTGTATTTCTTTGGCTTAAAGTGGTTATGTAATGGGTTATTGTACAGTAAATGGTAAATGGTAAATGGTGTTATACTTATATAGCGCTTTTCCACCTTTCAAGACATTGTAACAACGGTGTATATAGATAACTTTGTGCGAGAAAAAAAGCAAACACATTTGTAAGCAGTTACTCAAAATGTTACCCATTACTTGAGTATCCTTTTCACCAAATACTTTTTTACTTGTACTTGAGTACATTTTTTGACGACAACTGAACTTTTACTTGAGTAATATTATTTTGAAGTAACGCTACTCTTACTTGAGTACAATTTTTGGCTACTCTACCAACCTCTGGTCTTATTGTAGTTTACTGATTAATTCAATTTTGAAGTTGAGTAGCAAGATTCTAGCAGAGTTACTTATTAAAATACTCAAGTACATTGATATACAGTCCATCCACCATTCTATTGAAACTATACTGGATGACCTTTATAAGAAGAGCAGTATGGGGGAGGTGCTATGAAAGCACGCTGCCCTTGTCCCTTGTTTGATTTACAACAATGTTAATTTCACTTAATTAACATCCTTAGAACATGAAGACCTCCTGATACCTTCTTTTTCACTAGCTGTCTCAGTTACATCCTTATTTATGGAGCTAGGATCATTGATTTTGGTGCTTGATTTGTAGAAAACTATATATATATATATAAATATATATATATATTTCTAGTTCTGTTATTTAGAATGAACAAGTTTATTTGGCCCAACAGCCCAGCTTCCAACATCCCAGCCTCTAATACTTGAATATGTCCATGAGCCAATCGTAAAAACATTTTGGTCTTGTACTCAGCCTTTCACATTCTTACTTTACAAGCTTGACAAAGGAGGTAAGTAGTATGGAGAAATTGACTGCTTTGTTCTAAAAGGTTGCTTTTTGCCCTCAGGAACTCATGAGCTTGCTCACTTTAAGCACTTGTAAACATTCTGTAGTTACTGCTGTAACTGTTCTGTGAAGAATATTTATCCTGGCAGTTCTAATGATTTTAAAAGTACACCTTTTTTCTTTTTAATTAATTGATCAGACCAAAGTTGGACCTGAAATCCTGTGGTGGGGTGTGCAATATAAGAGGTTTGACTGGGTTGATGAATGTATACGTGAGGAGCAGAATATTGTGATGCAGGATTTGACCAGAAACCATTTGAGATTGATGAGAGTGTGAACAATGTGCTGCCAGGGCTTAGTCCCAATAATGACCCTAGCAGTTTAATTTTGGACATACTGGAGCCTGCCCGGGGCTTTTTCCAGAAGCCCAAACAGAATAACATTGCAGTGGTCCAGGCAAGATTTAGAAAATACCTGGATGAGGGTCTCAACAACAGAATCAGAGAGGGAAGGACAATGTCTGGAAATATATTTTAGGTGGAAAAAGGTTAGATGGATTTGATTTGGGACTGAAATGAGAGTGTAATCCAGGATGACACCTAGATTTTGGACTTGAAAGGATCGCGAGATGGAAGTCAGGAGCCACGACCATGAAAGCAGTCTTGTTATTATGAGTTTCAGAAGGTTTGATAATCCATGTATGAGCAGTTTCCAGGCAGATGGCAGATGAGTTATCCAAGTGGGAGCATATAAATAGTTAAGAAAAAGGGTTTTAGTAGCAAGCCTTGAGGGACACCTTACCATACTGAAGAATGGTTGTCATTTATTGAGAGAGATAGGAATAGAACCACGAGAGGGCCATGCCAGTAAGGCCTATGTAGTAATACTGTATAGGTAAGGGTCAAGGAGAACGAGAAAGCAGATTTTACCAGTTGGAAGCGATAAGGTCATTGGTTATTTTTATGATGAATTCTCTGTGCGATGATGGATTCTGAAACCAGATTGAAGGGGCTAATAGAGCTCAATGTTAGACATCTGCAGGTGCATTCAGCTTTTTCCAGGCTTTTGCTGAATATAAAGCTGGCGATAGAGTGATAATTATTGAGGTCATTCAGGTCTAGAGCGGTTGTTTTGAGGATAAGATTGGCTGAGGCAGTTTTGAAACATGGGGGAATTGTGCCAGATTGAAGGGGGAGGTTGACAGTGTCCATAATGAGAGGGCAGAAGGTGGGAAGAGATGCCTTGACCATAATTGAGAGTTTAGGATTAAGAGAACAAGTGGAGGACTAGCCCATGGACACCAGTTTAGCAGGAGTGAGTGGGGAAAAAAACGCAAGAGGGGGGAGGCTACTTGGAGGCAGTTGACTAGTGCTCGGGCTGTTGCCAGTGATGGGGGAGACACCTATAGTTTCTGGTGGATGGCAACAGTTGGAAGAAGGTGGTGCAGTGTAGAGGTCGGCCGATGTGGGATTTTTAAAGGCCGATACCGATTTTTAAAAATAATTCATCCGATGGCCGATGTCAAAAGCTGATTTTGGAAGCCGACATGTCCTATTGCTCTGAACAGCTTTAATGTATCACATGGAGAAAACAGCAGGCAGGAAGCGGAATATGGGGGGTAATAAAGGAAAATAGAAAATGAGATAGAGAAAGAAGAGAAGAACAAACATCAACATCTTATATTGTCTATTTACCTCCTTACTAACTTTCTTCTGTCTTTATGTTAGTATGTTGAATTATGTTTGTTTTAGTGTGTAAATTTTTCAAGATAAGAATGCTTTCTTTTATATACAGTATAGCCTATGTTGATTAGTATGCTGATGTTTTGTCTGTTTTATGTTTTGTGTGGACCCCAGGAAGGGTCCTCCATAGATTAGTATGTTGATGTTTTGTCTGTTTTATGTTTTGTGTGGACCCCAGGAAGAGTAGCGGATGTTTTCATCAGCTAATGGGGATCCTAATAAAAATACAAAAAAAAAAAAAAAAAAAATGCATTCAACGCCTACACTAACAATGAATATGGTAGTGCTATCGATAGCTAATTAGCTAATTGTATTTCCGGTTGACACCATGTGGAGGGCCTGATGACCAAGGAGAAAAAGAATGAGGGGGAGGGTCAGAAAGAGATGTGATTAGCTGGGGGGAGTATACACAAATAAGCAATTTGAGGTTTAGAACCCAGTATTATGTGAAGTACTTGCAAGTCCGGATATGTTAACATTCTATTCTATGCTGCCTGATCGCTAATCCTGATTCCGGATGTCTGACCAATATATCTCTCGACCTAGTATTTTAGAAACATCAGCGCCTAAACAGCTACCATAAATTATTCTATTATATCTGCTCTATATTGGCCAATGGTCGATCTTGGAAAAAGTCCATATATCGGCCCGATATATCGATGACCAAGATATTGGTTGACCTCGAGAGCAGCTTTGTATTTTATTAGATGGCCCTTAAAGGCTTTAAGGTGGACTATTAAACAAGGCCGAACATTAAACAACATTAACAATTAATCCAAGCAATTAATAATAAAATAGTCATGGATTGATTGGTTTATTGCTTAGTTGTTCAGTAATCGAATAATTTTTTGCCACTCTAAACTTAAGTGGACTGTTTATTTTGCCACCTAACTAAAATGGAAATATAAGTGTCTGCTAAACAAATCCAGCATAGCAGCAAAAAAGAGGTTGCATGAAGGAGTAAAATTCTGGAACATCAATGCAGATTCATTCTGCATTGCTGTTCCAGAATGTTTCATGACACTCATGAATGAATGAATGAAATTTTAAACTATTATGCAACATTCTCCTCAAATGTCTCGAATACAATCACACACACAAACACACACGCACAAATTATTATATATTCTATATATGAAAGAATATCGTGCCAGGTGAAAGACATTGTCTGGACTGCTAATTATAGCCTAATTTGAAGGGATTTTTTTTTTTTAATCTTGTAGTATTAAACATTAGGTATTAAAATGAGAAACTATTTAATGACATTGATGGGAATGATTATTGTTACGAAATGCCACGAAAAGCTGTTGAGGGAAAAAAATTTACCATGCAATGCCGGCTAAAATGAGGTCCACTGTCAAATCAACTCTATGCCAATATTGTGGGGAAAAAAATTCATTTGCAGTCTGGTTGACCACCCTAAGGTGAACACTTGTCATCTCACATTTTACAGTGAACTGTTTTTTTTTTAATTTTTATTTTAGTTTGCTCTGCAATCCAACTGACAAGCATGCAATATCTGAACTAGATTAAAATATGCAATATTCATTCTCATGAATCATTTTGGGGCTGGCAAGGTTGAGTGCGCAGGCAGCACAAAGCTCATAAAATGTGCAGTGAAAGGCATACCCAGCATGTGAGTGTCAGGTATTTAAGAAGAGAAATTGTCATTCAATTCTTGACTAACACCTACTGTATGCCACTGAAATGTCATAAACTGGTTCATATTATCACATTTCCCTCCATTTTGCATTCGTCTCATTCAAGCATATGAAATATGAGGAGAATGCCACCGACCAGTTAGAACATGGAGTAAATGTTGGGTAACAACAAAAATGTATTGCAGGACATCAAACTACAATTGCATCTATTTGAGACATGACTGCAATTAAATGAAATCTTGGTCAATGCTTCATGTGAGTATGCCATTAAGCGAAAAGCCCGTCATAGCCACACCTCCACTGTCAGAACAATCATACACCCGCATACACACCAGCTGAGGCCCTACGATCGGGTAATTATGCATGGGTAACCGAATGCTGACTGCCAGTCAGGAGACACACTGCAAGCGTAACGAAGGCAATGCCGTCATTTCCCGCATCTTTGGAGACATCCTACCTTGCGTCTGCGATCCCTGGATCGATTCCTCTTCTTGATCTTCTCCTCCTCCTTCTCCCGCTGCTCCTGGGCGGCGGCCTCAGCGAGGTCCTTGGTCTTGCGGAGCTGCTTGGCGGCTTGCGCCATGGTGCCGCTGCTGCCGCTGCCGCTGCTACACTGCTGCTGCTACCAGTCGTCCCCGTTTCTTCTTGCCAGAGTCCCCCGAGCCCCCGACTAGCTCCCCTCGGCTTGCCACCGCGGCATGCGTGTGCAGTCCGTCCCACCCCACGCCTCTCTATGTATAGCCGATGGAGATGCTCCGGCAGCCACACGTCAGCCTCAAGATGCTACAGCTAGTGGTGCTGATGCGGCCACTCATCCAGGCGCTCGCACTGCGCTGAAATGTTTCCCCTCCCCTCCCCCCCTTGCCTACCTCTCCCTCTCCCTCTCTCTCCCCCCACGTTGCTCCCGGAGACCAGTCACGCAGTCTTGTGTCTGGAAGTGTGGAGATCCTGCTGTAAATCTCCCTCTTATTTGTTTTAATACATCCGGCTTCCCCATCGTAAGAGAATTCTTATTCTCGGCACCTTTTGCCTTCAGCCATAATCGCTCGTTCCAGGTACAACAGACCAAAGTGCCTATGCTGCAGAATGGCTTCACATCTCTCCTCTTCTGACTGTAGATTTTCCATGGCACACTTCCCTGCCTAGAGACAGATGGAGGGTAAGAATAGTCAATCAGATGCTGGTATAGTAATTAAAACAGCAATCATATTTTATGCATTAAACTGGTTGGTAGCGTGATCCTTGTGTGGGATTTTTCTGACATTAAATGAGAGGGACCTTCCATCAAATGTGTCATAAAAGCTCTTCATTACAATACTTTCTTAAAGGTTGAATTTTCTCAATACTTTTATATTTGATCAGTTACGAGTTTCAGCTCGCTGCAGCCTTTTGTTCTACACCTGCAGCAAGGAGAACTAATGACCAAGAGCTCTCGCTCCACCTTCCTCTGCAACATCCTCTTTCTTCATAGTGCAGTTGCGTAACAATGTGAAGCTCCAGCTGTAAAAGCGAGAGAGAGAGAGAGGGTGACGGGACCAGGGATGACTAAATAATCATAACAAATATATCAACGTTAAATTCATCCAATCTAGTCATGCAGCAGGGAGCAACCTGAAAGGGACCTTAAATTCATGAATTGCCTAGCAGGGAGCAACCTGAAAGGGACCTTAAATTCATGAATTGCCTTTAGTCCAATTGGTTGTGGCTGTACAGAAACCAGGAATGGGCTATTCTCAAATACAAAAAATACAGCAGCCTACAGTACATGAAAGTGACTTTACATGATCTTTAAAGTCATCATTTTTTTCACACTAATTAAACGATTGTATCTTGCTAAAAGTGCAAAAAGAGCATTTTTAAAGACTCACAAAGATCCATAACCATTGAAATTGCCATTAATATATGGCGGAAAACACAGACAAGGCTGAAAAGCTGTTTCTGCTCTTGCAGCCCTCTTTAAAATAAACTGCTGTATTGTAAGCCAAAAGAACTGTTGAGCAATATGTCTATATGCTGCCATAGCAGTTTTATGGCGCATTAAGCCCCCAAACTATTTTAATTTGTCCGTTTTACCCTGGAAACCCCCGTTTACGGACACCACGCAACTGCTTTTGTTTCAACCCTGCCATAACAAGGTTAGTAATCATATTTTTTATTCGAGATGTCTTTCGTTTTTAGCTTAGAATCATTCATTTATGTCTAATATTTAGTTTATAAAAATGACGATGAAATTATTCCTTTGCTTATTTTAAACTTTTAAACAAATTACGTCCCAATAAAAAAAATAGTGGCGGTAAATAGGTCACGGATATTTACCTCATAACTATCGCTTAAATGTATTTTTTCGTTTCTGTCGCATTTTCCCCAATATTTTAGATGATAAACAATCGATCCAAACAAAGAAAAATTGTAAATATCTAAAAAAGAAATCTCGACCACTCCTTGATGTCTGCAATTTCTGCATTATATTACTGTATTTCACCCATAAAATCCCCAAAAAGTCCGGCTGTGGCCATTCTTGACCCTCGGTGAGTTTGTGGATCAAAGCAAGTTAAGTACGCAATAATAGCTCATTCAAATCATGGTGTCTTTAACTCATTTGCTCCCAGAAACGTATAAATACGTTCTATTTTTAAATGCTTCATTGTCCCAAAAACGTATTTATACTGGGGCTGTCAAACGATTAAAATTTTTAATCGAGTTAATCACAGCTTAAAAATTAATTAATCGTAATTAATCGCAATTCAAACTATCTATACAATATGCCATATTTTTCTGTAAATTATTGTTGGAATGGAAAGATAAGACACAAGACGAATATATACATTCAACATACTGTACATAAGTACTGTATTTGTTTATCATAACAATAAATCAACAAGATGGCATTAACATTATTAATATTCTGTTAAAGCGATCCATGGATAGAAAGACTTGTAGTTCTTAAAGGATAAATGTTAATACAAGTTATAGAAATTTTATATTAAAACCCCTCTTAATGTTTTCGTTTTAATAAAGTTTGTAAAATTTTCAATCAAAAAATAAACTAGTAGCTCGCCATTGTTGATGTCAGTAATAATTATTGTGCCCATAAAATCAGTGGCACCAAAGCGCCAGCAGAGAGCGAAAAAACACCAAAAAACACAAGTAACAAGTGGAAATGACACTTTGCTGTCATTTTAATCTATTTTAGCGGGGCATTTGCGTTAAATGCGTGAAATATTTTAACGTAATTAATTTTTAAAAAATTAATTACTGCCCGTTAACGCGATAATTTTGACAGCCCTACTTAAAAGTCATCATTTTTTCACACTAATTAAACGATCGTATCTTGCTAAAAGGTGCAAAAACAGCATTTTTAAAGAATCTATCCAAACAAAGAAAAATTGTACATATTTGAAAAATAAAATCTCGACCACTCCTTGATGTCTGCGATTTCTGCATTGCCACCCTTGTTATATTACTGTATTTCGCCCATAAAATCCCCCAAAAGTCCGGCTGTGGCCATTCTTGACCCTCGGTGAGACATGCTACGCGGAGTTTGTGGATCAAAACAAGGTAAGTATGCAATAAAATCTCATTAAAATCATGGTGTCTTTAAACATGCTCTCACCTCAAGTTAGGTTTAATTTTTTTCTTAAATGCCCTCTTGTTCAAAAATTTTCCTCCCCCAGAAAATAGAGATTTTAACCTTTCCAATGATGTCACACATCACACATGCAGATAGGACAATTTTGATATTTGGCCAAAATAGGGGTCTCAGAGCAGAAATTCAAGTCACCTGAGTGTTTTACGGCATATATATATTTTTTTGTGGTTTCCCTCAGCAGAGTTGAGAACTGATGACGTCACGGGAAATATAGAAACCGACAAGCAATTTAAAACCATATGGGCAACATTGAGATTTGGGATGCATAATAGTCACGAAAGTGAAAGCAGAAGAAAAGTTCTCAAGATGTTTCTGGAGTCATTTTCTTGGCTACACTCACACAATTTTGATTTCTTTGCCCATATGCAACACGTATTTGAGTCTCTTCATGCATTGTGAACAGTCCAGTTCCAATTTATTAGGCTCATTCGTATGTTGATAAAAATCCGATGTCTATACAACGCCTCTCAGTATGAGCGCACAGCTGCATGAATGCGACACATCAAGTAAAGTACATCACCACTGTTCAACAAAAGAAACAACAGATGCGAACAATCAAAGTACTGTATTTTCCGCACTATAAGGCGCAGCTAAAAGTCTTCCATTTTCTCAAAAGCCGACAGTGCGCCTTATAATCAGATGCGTCTTAATCAATATTCATCAGTCAATATTCATCAATATTGGTTTATCATGACTTGACTGTTAGAGCTCCTCAGCAGGTATGTATGTTTTTTCTGTTTTTTCCTCCCAGTCATTAGCACTCACTCCACCCACCTGATCATGATCATAGCCTCCCTACTTATACACCCATAGCCCTCTGCTTCATTGAGTTTGTTAACCCTTACAGCAACTTACGAGCGTTCTCCAGTTACCTTGGCTTCCCGGACCTTGATACACCTTTTCAACTTTTTGGATTTGTGCCTCTAGCCCGTACCTCGTCTCTTGTCTGTATTTTTTGTGCAACCTGTGACAAGAATCGGACCTGGAACATTTCCTGCCTGGGCCTTTGCCCTGCTCGAACAACCCTCCGGGCCTCACTGAAAGACAAGGCTTGTTCCTGTCAGGGATTTTGTCAGTAAAACTTGTTATGAGCTCTGCATTCTTGGGTCGGTTTGTTCCCTGATCCCTGTCAATTACATTCCCTTTAGCGTTGCTCTATCTAGTGGATGCATAAAGCTACTCCAACAGGGCGACCCATTAAAAAGTTTTTAACAATCCAAAAAAATCAAGAGTGATGGAAGAAAATATTTTACTCATAGTAATTGGAACTTTAGAATATGCCATTTAAGAAATAATTATGGAATTTTCATTTGATAATTATCTCCTTTAAATGACGTCCGCTTGCATGAATGCATTCTTGAAATCTGCTGCTGACCACTTAAAAAAAGATCTCAAAAAAAAAAAAATGATTCGAATTTTGGCAGACATGAGCAAGTGGCAGCACTGCGGCATTTTAATAACCATGGTTAAATCAGGATGAAATTGATAGTAATCCAGCTCAGATGAGGGATCAATCTCAGCAGCAGATTTCAAGAATGCATTAGTACAGGAAGATGACATTTCAAGAACGTCATTTTTTAAAAAGTGAAAATTCCATCATTGTTTCTTAATTGGCATATTTCAAAGTTTCAATTCCTATACATAAAATATTTTTCTTCAATCACGCTTGTCTTTATTGATTGTTAAAAAGTTCCCGTTTTTTTTTTTTTTTTTTTTTTGGGTCACCCTCTATATCACAGGTGTCAAACCGATTCCAGAAAGGGCCTAGTGGGTGCTGGATTTTGTTCCAACCGATAACCAGTGTTGTTAATTTTACTTTAAAAAATAATTAATTACAGTTATAAATTACTTCTCCCAAAAAGTAATTGTGTTAGTAACTCAGTTACCTGAATGTAAGAGTAATTAGTTACTTGGCAAAGCAACTAGTGATAATTTTCATGTTTTTTTTCCTCAAAAAAAAAAAAAAAAAAAGGTCACACAATGTGAAGTTTAAAGGGTTTTGGGGACAATTGGCCCTAGCCCAATTCTTTACCCTCCACTTAACTAGACACGAGGGTATTGCGATAACTAGATAGTAACCTTTGCTATGTGTGGTAAGTCATTTAAAGTTGTGAATCAACCGTTAAAGTTGTTAAAATTGCTCCCGTTATTGCATTAGTTCCCTTCTGTCTACTTTCAACAATCAACATGTGTAAGTTTTAAAACTGTTTCATCATTTAAAGATAGATTTAAGTCAAGATTTTGCCGATTTAGGAGCATTTAAAAAAAAAAAAAAAAAAAAAGTTACTTAGGTTCGCTAGGAAGGATCTCTACATCAGAGCCTTCCTGCGAGGTCTACTGTTTTAAGATGGTGGCTGTTTACTAACGCATGTAGTCCTTAAAACATGTTGCCAATGCAGCCATGTCTGTCATTTGCATCTAGTTCTATAATATGCGATATCTACTGTATCATGTGGGCGTAGTTTGTAGGCTATGGCTACACTCAGGTATTACTGGAGCTACCTAGCATCGCGTTTGCAACGGTGTCTTCCCCACTCCTGCTTTGCTCTCTCGTCTCCGTGAGTCCGTCTCTCTCAGACTTTTTTTATTCAACCAACTTACTAACGCATAGTAACGCACGCCTTTCCCGCCTCAGTAACGGTAACGGCATTGCCAAGAAGAGAAAAGTAATTAATTAAATTACTTATTACTGAAAAAAAATAACGCCGTTAGTAACGCCGTTATATTCTAACGCCGTTATTAACAACACTGCCGATAATGCGCAGAGAGTTTAACCAATGAACTTCCTGCTGAAATAAGCAGCACCCGACAAAGTTTAACTGATTACACATGTAAAAGATCTAATTGGTGAAAAGGTGTCCTCTTCATTGGTTGGAAAGCAAACCTGCACCCACTAGGCCCTTTCTGGAATCGGTTTGACACCTGTGCTCTATATGGCTCAATATGGATCCCTTAGCGCAGCTCCATCTATGTTAGGAAACGGCGAGCCATTATATGGATCCAAACACGGTCGTTGAGGTTTGAAATATTTATTACAAAACGAGAACTAAGGGAGCACGCCAGAACACGCGAGAAAAATTACAAAACAAAAAGGCATGACCCGAGTCGGCGAGAAAACCAAGGGGAAGGCAACAATGGCTAAGAAAAGGCCAAACCAAATAATAGCAAAGTCCAACAAAAAACATAATATAATAGTAACGTGATAAACAAGAATTCAACCATAACAGGAAAAAGATCTCCAGACAACTCCCACAGCGGTAAGCAAGCAAACTAGAAAGTAATAGTCCGACACTCACATATGGTGACAGCAGTCTTCACTCCTAATGTGCCACAGGTGTGTTGCACAGCCCCGCCCATCCAGCTAAATCATGTGCTGGAATGAAAAGGCACACAAACATGACAATCGAGTGGATGCATAACGCAACCCCAACCACTTCTACTACAGCGCCTGATAATGTGGTGTGCCCTATATATGAAAACAGTTTTAAAATAGGCCATTCGTTGAAGGTGCGTCTTATACTCCGATGCGACTTATAGTGGAGAAAATACGGTACTGTCATCCTCGACAGCACGCTCTCCTTCTGCTCCCATATCAACGACATCACCAGATCAGGCTACTTCCACCTTCGCAATATTTCTCACCTCCGCCCTTCTCTTACCCGCCATATCGCTTCCACTCTGGTCTGTAGTCTAATCACCTCCCAGCTCGATTACTGTAACTCACTATTCTTCGGTCTCCAAATAAGTCCCTCCAAAAACTGCAGCTCGTCCAAAACTCAGCAGCACAACTTATCACTCGGACCCCCACCACACACTACTTTACACAAGGGCGTAGGTTTGCATAAGGACAATAGGGACATAACACTAGCAACTTTTCAGGATGCTCAAATTATCCCCACCAACTTTTAAGCAACTTTATTTGCATTATATAATGACTTCATTTATATAGGTCATTTAGATTGTCTTCCTATATGTAAGGATAGAATTGATCCTACCATTGTTAAGTGAATTACAGTACTTTCATTATGTTCAGACTTACACTGACCCGTTTTCACTCGCTGAATGTGCCAGTCCATTTTTCCCCTAAAACGCATGTTTGATTGGCTAATGAATTGACCCCCCGCCCCCCCCACACACACAGCCATTCACAGCCCGACAGAAATACAACAGGCCGCCTGCCCCGCCCCCTTCAAAGACAAGGCAGCAGCCATTGTAAGTAATTTAAAAAGACGTCAATGTTGTAGAGGTGGGGAACACTCCACTAATTTTGCTACTGCTACATTGCTTCAAGTCGATTTTACTCACTGAGATTTCTTAAAATAAGAAAAACAGCTAGCTGAAAATAAGCTTAACAGACTTATTTTAAGCAAAAGGTTTGTATATTTAATATTAAAAGAAAAACTTGCTTGTCAGAAATGTTCTTAATGAAAGAATATTCAATTTTTGTCTTGATCTAGGTGAAAAATGACCAACTTTTAGATGTATGGGCTCAATACGAACAAATAGTAATATTTACTTAAAGTAAGTGGAAGAATCTGACGCATTAATCTATTAATTAGCCTTTAACACTCAAAAAATTATTTGACTAGATTTAACAAACATGATCAGATTAAGACCAGATTAAGATTAGTATAGGTCAATACAGATTTATTTTGCATTAATCATTAAGCCTATCAATTAATTAGGTTCATATTGGTGAGAAATGTAGCCCTGACCCCCATTCACCAAATATGTTTGGTCCGTCCCCAGCAAAAAGTGTACATGCAGGTTATGCTGTTATATCGTCCCTACCAATATTAAGACCAAACCTATGCCCTTGACGTTACCCCCATTCTCCGTCAACTTCACTGGCTCCCAGTCAAACAAAGAATTAACTACACGGTCCTCATCATTACCTTCAAAGCACTCCATAGCCATGCCACTCCCTACCTTTGCAATCTCTTCTGTATTGACAGTCCCCCCCGTTCACTTCGCGCTTTCTCTATCCTCCACCTTTCCGTCCAGTGTCCGTCTCACCACCTTCGGTTCCAGAGCTTTGGAACTCACTTCCCCCCTGATTTTTGCAATATATCTACCCTTTCACTTTTCAAACCCAAACTCAAAGTACACCTGTTTACTTTCTTACCCACATGATCCTTAGCTCTGTTCTATCTTTACCTCTTAATTTTTTACTTTTATCCTGCTTTTAATCTAAGTTTATGATTGTTTTGTTATTGTTTTTGAGCTATTGTGATTCCATCTTTCTTGTGAATCGATCCAAACAAAGAAAAAATAAACGTTTTCAAGGATAAATATAAAAGGGGAAATATTTGAAAAAGAAAAACTCGACCACTCCGTGATGTCTGTGATTTCTGCATTGCGGCTCTTGTTATATTACCATGTTTCACCCATAAAATCCCCAAAAAGCCCAGTGGTGGCCATTCACACTGCGTTTGGTATGTACGCGATAATATCTCGTTAAAATCATGGTGTCTTTAATTATGCTCTCACCTCCAGTTAGGGTTTAAGGGTTAAAGGGGCTATTTTTTTTGTTTGTTTTTTGTTTTTTTAAATGCCCTCCTGTTCAAAATTGTTCTTCCCCCAGAAAATTGAAATTTTAAGTTTTCCAATGATGTATCACACTTGCCTGGCTCTGCCAGACTATTCTCCCTGTATTTTTCAAACACTGAGAGAAATAGTCTGGGAACCATCCCATTAACGGCCTTTCGAGCAGGTACAAAATCAATCGACAAATCAGATTCGTTTATTTGCGTGACGTGTTCTTCACGAGCAACGTCACTCTTGCGCGTCGAAAGTCGTCTCTTCAACAACACAGATGGTGAACGGGAGAGCCAAGAATATGTTCCAATCCACGGTAAAATCAGTTTTAAATTACCAAAAACACATCGACACGAGTCATTGACAACAGTCTGTCTCGCGCTAGCCATGTCGAATAAACTCCCCTCTCTTCGTATGTTTACTTCCGCGCGCAAGTCCCTCGTCCTGCCCTCGCCATTTTACTAACGTCACGTCTGCCCGTCGCTGATTGGTCCACTCCGCTGTCTGTTTGCTGTGGCTTGCTCCGCCCTGGAAATTGTATCCGCGTGAATGGTGGCCAGACTCAATAGCTGGAACAGCGGTGAGTCTGGTGTACCAGGCAAGTATCACACATGCATATCAGACAATTTTGAAATTTCACCAAATTGGGGGCCTCAGAGCGGAACTCCAAGTCACCTGAGTGTTTTCCGCCACAAGCATTTATTCAAATTAATAACAGTTGTCATGTCATGATTACGACAGGTTTTGTTTTTACACTAAAATGCCACGGCGCACTGGTTGAGAATGACTAATTTAGACAACTGAAGTTACTACTATTGTAGTGATATCAGTATTAGTACCAGTAATTATCAATGGCACTAATTTGAATAGAAGAAAATTTTGACATTTTGTGACATTTACATTAAGTGGTGTGCCTTGTTTTTTTTCCTTCCCAATTTGAAATATGTGTGTAGCTCTATACATTTTGGGAAACATGAATTTCAGTGTCAACTAGATCCCCTCAGGATTGAATAAAATTTAAGAAAAAAAAAGTTCCAGTTACCAAAAACTAATTAAATTAAAAGCAATACAGAGTCCCAGGAAGCTGCTGTTTGGCTAAATGATGAGTCTTGCCTTGTTTTGCATCTCCCTTCCTCTTATCGTTAAGGAGGGCCGTAAATCATTAATGATACTACATGGAGACATCTTTACTAATTTCTGACACTTTAATGGTCTCTGGGAGTTGCTCAAGGACATTTCCTTTTGCAACTACAGTAAATCCACAAGAACATTCTTATGGTTTGGCTTTGCATGCAACAATACATGTCAGTAAACATGCTAAGCAACACTTCTCTATTAATTATTTTTAAGCATAAAATACTTATTTGCGATCATTAGATTGCGCATTTTTGCAAGTGATGACATTTCTCACCAACCTTGCAAAACCACGCCAAACTTTGTTTTAGCGCTATCTAGTGGCACTTTTTGATAATTACAGTTTAAAAAACCCGACGCTATCTGCTCTATTCCCAAAGCAATCAATTACTGTACTGCTTTCAGTTTCCCAGTAACGACTACCATTTAAGTTGTATAGTTGCATCAATCAATCAGTGGACGTGTTACTACAAAGGAAGGTTTTTTTTCCATTTTAATGAGTCATGTATATTTAATTTAAATTGCATTATTTGTTAATGCACTACACGCCGGATTTAAGTGCAATTCTATTTTTGGTTGAATATTGGCGTTATTTTTAGACACTCATTGTTTGATGTCTGTGAATCAAAGCTACATGTTTTTGGCTGAAATCCAACACACTGTACGCACAGTGCCCTTGAAAATGACTTGCATTTTCTCAGTACTCAGCAATCAATGAATAAAAAAAGTGTGCATGAAAAAATAATGGCACGAAGTAAAAAGGATGGATGAGCAAGCCATGTTCTCCGTATTTGAATCTTCAATAAAGCTTTTTGTATACTATAATTTGGAATGGCATTATTGAATTAATAACGGGTTAGGGCCCGTTTGTCACTACGACACTATTTAACTGATGATTTAATAGCAATTCTTGTGGGATATTGTTATGATGAATGATAACATAAGATTGACATTAGGAGGATGTGTTGTATTATGAATTGATAATGATTCACCATTTTGGTAAACTCTATGTGTATTTTAAAATTACGGCAAACATTTAGAGACTACATCTGCATCAATATGTCCTCTGATTTTCTCAACAATAATAACATAGTGAATGACTCAATAAATGCTGGCCAAATTTCGTGAACTGCCTGTTCAGGGACTTTTAACTCATTGACTTCCATTCCCAGCATTAGATGTCCAAACCTTTTGTTGTGAGCGGTTGGCAGCGATTATTCACTGCAGACTACTGCATGATGAAGTGAATTGTGGGGCTTCGTTTGAACAAATGTAGTGCTTTACCACCGTTATCAGGCATTTCAAGGCAATTTGAGATGAGCATTAACTTGTGGATTTTTTTCCAATTCATCCATTGGTGTGAATATGACAGTGAAGCCTTGTTTATGTTTAATACGGGACACCTGCAGCGCAACTGTACATAAGCAGTATAGAAAATTGGAGAGAACACATAGTTAATATACCGCATTAAGGGTATATATATATATATATATATATATATATATATATATATATATATATATATATATATATATATATATATATACTGTATATTATATGGCGGAAAACACAAGGCTGAAAGGCCAAGGCGGCTGTATTTTAAGCCAAAAGAACTGTTGTGTTTGACAGAACAATATATCTATATGCTGCCATAGCAGTTTCATGGTGCATTAAGCACCCAAACTATTTTTAATTTGTTCGTTTTACCCTGGAGACCCCCGTTTACAGACACCGTGCAACCACTTTTGTTTTAACCAAGCCATAAAGAGAAGGTAATTATTTTTACTATTCGAATCATTTCATTTTCAGCTTAGAATAATTGATTATTGTCTAATATTTACTTAAAAAAATAAAGACTTTATAAAATTATTCGCTTGAATATTTTAAACAAATTACGTCACAATGAAAAAATAGTGTCTGTAAATAGGTCAAAGATATCTACCTCCTAACTATTGCTTAATTGTACATTTTTTATTACGGTCGCATTTCACCAATATTTTAGATGATAAACAATCGATCAAACAAAGAAAAAATGGGGAAAAAAACTGTTTAAAAGAGTAAACATAAAAGGGTAAATATTTGAAAAATTAAAACTCGACCACTTCTTGATGTCTGCAATTTCTGCATTGCGACCCTTGTTATATTACTGTGTTTCACCCATAAAATACCCCAAAAATCCCGCTGTGGCCATTCTCAGCTGTTTTTGGATCGAAACAAGGTAAGGACGCGATAATATCTCATTAAAATCATGGTGTCTTTAATTATGCTCTCTCATGTTTTCACCTCGAGTTAGGGTTTAAGGATTGAATTTTTATTTTATTTTATTTTTTTATAAAATGCCCTCCTCTTAAAAAAAATTGTTCCCCCAGAAAATTGAGATTTTAAGGCTCCAATGACATATCACACATGCATATAGGACAATTTTGAAATTTGGCCAAATTGGAGGTCTCAGAGCGGAACTTCAAGTCACCTGAGTGTATTCCGCCATAAATATGTATCTGGCGGAAAACACAGACAAGGCTGAAAAAGCAGTTTCTGCTCTTGCACTCCTCTTTAAAAGAAACTGCAGTATTTTAAGACAAAAGAACTGTTGTGTTTGATAGAACAATATGTCTATATGCTGCCATAGCAGATTCATGGTGCATGAAGTCCCCAAACTATTTTTAATTAGTCCGTTTTAACCTCAAAACCCCCGTTGACAGAAGTCGCGCAACCGCTTTTGTTTCAACCTAGCCATAAAACGTAGGTAATTTATTAGGGCCCGAGCACTCAGCGTGCGAAGGCCCTATTGTTTTGCAAAGGATTATTATTATTATTATTATTATTATTATTATTATTATTATTATTATTATTATTATTCTTTTTTCAGGGCAAATGAAAATGGCCAATTTGGAGGCCTGAACATGCACGAAAAGTCACCAAAATTTGCACATACGTGCGGCTTTGCGTAAATTTCGATAATCTTGTGTCGTTTTGAAAAAATGTCAAAAAATGGCTCAGTGGCGCCCCCTTTACCCTTAAAATTTTCAAAAAGGCCTCTCCTCTCAGGTTTTCAACGTAGAGCAATGAAATTTGAGGAGTAGATACCTTATGCCTAACTGTTCAAAAAAGCCTCTTGCACCCATATTCCAAATCCAACAGGAAATCGGATATTTTGGATCAAGTGTGAAATTTTTATCGGTTCACAGTTGGAGTTTACATTTGGAGGCCTGAACATGCACGAAAACTCACCAAAATTTGCACATACATGCAACTTTACGTAAATTTTGATAATCTACAAAAAAATTTAACAAAATGGCTCAGTGGCGCCCCCTTGAAATTTTCAAAAAGGCCTTTCCTATTAGGTTTTTTCAACGTAGAACGATGAAATTTGGCGAGTCGATACATTGTGCAAAACTGCTCCAAAAAGTCTCTTGCACCCATATTCCAAACCCAACAGGAAGCCGGAAATTTTGGATCAAATGTGAAATTTTATCGATTTTCATTTGAGACCTTGTCGCTGAAGAAAATAGTTGGATCGTCTTCAAAATTGGTCAGACTATTCAGGAGACATATGAGATCTTAAGTTTTGAAAATGGTGAGTTTTCACTCAAGGGTCTGACCTGGGCGTGGTCCCAAAGTCGGCCATTTTTGGGCAAAATACCAAATTCAGAAAATGATTAAAAACTCCGTGATACAACGTTCAATCTTTTTCATTTCTAGCATGTATATGAGATATCCCAGCCTGAACACGACTGCATTGAAATATTACCCATTAGGCCTGGCGCCCCCTAGTGGGAACAGGAAATGGCCTTCTTTACGAGACAGGCTCCCCCTCCAAGGGAAAAAAATCTATTGACCTCAAACCTGTTTCAGGGGAGCCTCAAGACATGTGTTCAGGTCCCTGATGAAAAATATTGAGGTTTCGTTGAAGCGGAGAGGTCCAAACTGGAAGTGAAAATGACCGTCAACAATTTGTCTCGCCAAAAATTTTGAACAGTCATAACTCGGCAGATATGCAACATATCTGCGCCAAACTTTCCGTGTTTGTTGAGAGTCATACCCTGAAGGTTCTTGTAGGGGTCATTTGCATCAACTCTACAGTGCCAACTAGTGGCGACAGAAAGAAGTTTTAAAAAAGGCCTTTCCTATTGGGTTTTTTCAACATAGAGCAAGGAAATTTGGGGAGTAGATACATTATGCAAAACTGCTCCAAAAAGTCTCTTGCACCCATATTCCAAATCCAACAGGAAATCGGGTATTTTGGATCGAATGTGAAATTTTCATGGGTTCACAGTAAGAGTTTACATTTGGAGGCTTGAATATGCATAAAAACTCACCAAAATTTGCACATACATGCGGCTTTGGATAACGTTCGATAATCTTGCAACGTTACGAAACAATTTAACAAAATGGCTCAGTGGCGCCCCCTTGAAATTTTCAAAAAGGCCTCTCCATTTAGGTTTTTCTAACATAGAGTGATGAAATTTGGAGAGTCAAAACTTTGTGCAAAACTGCTCCAAAAAGTCTCTTGCACACACATTCCAAATCCTACAGGAAATCGGGTATTTTGGATTGAATGTGAACTTTTTATCGATTTACAGTGTGCACATTTTACACCTTGGCACCTAGGGAATTAGTTTGATCATTCTCAAAATTGGTGAGACTGTTCATGAGGCATATGAAATCTTAAGTTATAAAAATGGTGTGTTTTCATTCACGGGCCTGACCTGGGCGGGGCGCCAAATTCTTCCATTTTTTCGCCAAAACACCGAATTCGGAAAATGACTGATAACTCCCTCATACAACGTTCAATCTATTTTAAATCTGGCATGTGTGTGAGGTATACCAGCCTGAGCAGGACTGGATTGAAAATTTACCATTTGTGCCTGGCGCCTCCTAGTGGGAACAGGAAATGCCCTTTTTTACGGGACACACTCCTCCTCTAAAGGGAAAAAATCAATCTACCTCTAACCTGCATAAGGGAAACCTTAAGACCTGTCTTCAGGTGCCTGATGAAAAATATTGAAGTTTCGTTGAAGCGGAGGGGTCCAAACAGGAAAGTGAAAATGACTGTCAACAATTTTTCTCTCCAAAAACTTTGAACAGTCATAACTCGGCAGATATACAAGATATCTGCGCCAAACTTCCCGTGCTTGTTGAGAGTCATACCCTGAAGGGCCTTGTAGGGGTCATTTGCATCAACCCTACAGCGCCAACTAGTGGCGATAGAAAGTCACTCGTTTTTCCAAAACATGTCCAGTTCTTTTCATGTTGGTCATTGTAGTTTCAAGACCTATTAAAATACTTTTTTACGGCCCATGTCCACGTGTCTCTGTCTGTTGCCGTGACGACCCTTTGTTCGCCATTTAAAGGAAATATATTTTTTTCAGAGACTCAGGGAGCTTATAGAGCCACAATAGTTGGCACACTTGGTCGAATTGGCCCAGTTAGAAGATTAATTTGGTTTTGAATAAGGGCTTGGCTGCACAGCTCAGTAGTGGCTCCTTTTTTGTAGTACTCTCTCCAATAGGGGTTTTTATCTCTTGGGTGTGGGAATGTAAAGAGGCGACTTTCGAGCTTGTTAGGTTCTAATGAGATGATTAGAGAGGAGGATCTGCCACCACCCTGACCTGCACACAGTCCGAGTTGCGTGACGTCCGAGTTGCGCTAGATTGCGAGGGCCCGTTCAGTCCTGCTTGCAGGCCTAGTTATATTTATTATTCAAAATGTTTGTCATTTTTAGCTTAGAATCATTAATTGATGTCTAATATTTCGTTTAAAAAAGAAAAAACGACTTCAAAAAATTATTCAATTGCATATTTTAAACTTTTAAACAAATGACGTCACAATGAAAAAAATGGTGTCTGTGAAACAGTCACAGATATCTACAGTGGGGGAGAACAAGTATTTGACATAACATAACCTCATAACTATCTCTTAATTGTATTTTTTTGTTACTATCGCATTTTCTCCCATATGTTAGATGATAAATAATCGATCCAAGCAAAGAAAAATTCAAAAACAATATTTAAAAGGGTAAATATATGAAAAAGAACATCTCGACCATTCCTTGACGTCTGCGATTTCTGTTTCGCGACCCTTGTTTTATGACCATGTTTCACCCATAAAATCCCCCCAAAATCCGGCTGTGGCCACTCACATCTGCTTTTTGACACTCGATGATACATGCTACATGGAGTTTTTGGACCTAAACAAGGTAAGTGCGCGATAATATCTCGTTAAAATCGTGGCGTCTTTAATTCTGCTCTCGCGTGCTCTCGCCTCCAGCTAGGGTTTTGCTGTTAATTTTTTATTTTTATTTTTTTTAAATGCCCTCCTATTCAAAATTTTTCTTCCCCCAGACAATAGAGATTTTAAGCTTTCCAATTATGTATAACACATGCATATAGGACAATTTTTAAATTTGGTCAAATTGGGGTTCTCAGAGCGGAACTTCAAGTCACCTGAGTGTTTTCCGCCATATATATGTGGGGGGGGGGGGGGGGGGTATATATGCACATATACTAACTAGTACATAGGTTAGATACAGTTGTGGTCAAAAGTTTACATACACTTGTGAAGAACATAATGTTATGGCTCTCTTGAGTTTCCATTTATTTCTACAACTTTTTGATAGAGTGATTGGAACAGATACTTCTTTGTCACAACAAACATTCATGAAGTTTGGTTCTTTCATGACTTTACTATGGGTGAACAGAAAAAGGTGATCAAATCTGCTGGGTCAAAAAATATACATACAGCAGCGCTAATATTGGTAACATGTCCCTTGGCCATTTTCACTTCAATTATAGGTGCTTTTGGTAGCCATTCACAAGCTTCTGGCAAGCTTCTGGTTGAATCTTTGACCACTCCTCTTGACAGAATTGGTGCAGTTCCGTTAAATGTGATGGCTTTCTGACATAGACTTGTTTCTTCAGCATTGTCCAAAAGTTCTCAATGGGGTTTAAGTCAGGACTTTGGGAAGGCCATTCAAAAACCTTAATTCTAGCCTGATTTAGCCATTCCATTACCACTTTTGATGTGTGTCTGGGGTCATTGTCCTGTTGGAACACCCAACTGCGCCCAAGACCCAATCTTCGGGCTGATGACGTTAGGTTATCTTGAAGAATTTGAAGATAATCCTCCTTCTTCATTATCCCATTTACTCTCTGTAAAGCACCAGTACCATTGGCAGAAAAACAGCCCCACAGCATAATACTACCACCACCGTGCTTGACGGTAGGCATGGTGTACTTGGGGTTAAAGGCCTCACCTTTTCTCCTCCAAACATATTGCTGGGCATTGTGGCCAAACAGCTCGATTTTTGTTTCGTCTGACCACAGAACTTTCCTCCAGAAGGTGCTATCTTTGTCCATGTGATCAGCAGCAAACTTCAGTCGAGCCTTAAGGTGCCGCTTTTGGAGCAAGGGCTTCCTTCTTGCACGGCAGCCTCTCAGTCCATGGAGATGCAAAACATGCTTGACTGTGGACACTGACACCTGTGTTCCAGCAGCTTCTATTTCTTGGCAGATCTGCTTTTTGGTGATTCTCGGTTGAATCTTCACCCTCCTGACCAATTTTCTCTCAGCAGCAGGTGATAGCTTGCGTTTTCTTCCTGATCATGGCAGTGACAAAACAGTGCCATGCACTTTATACTTACAATTGTTTGCACTGTTGCTCTTGGGACCTGCAGCTGCTTTGAAATGGCTCCAAGTGACTTTCCTGACTTGTTCAAGTCAATGATTCGCTTTTTCAGATCCATGTATGTATATTTTTGACCCAGCATATTTGATCACTTTTTCTGTTCACCCATAATAAAGTCATAAAAGAACCAAACTTCATGAATGTTTTTTGTGACAAAGAAGTATCTGTTCCAATCACTCTATCGGAGAAAAATCAGAGTTGTAGAAATAACTGGAAACTCAAGAGAACCATGACATTATGTTCTTCACAAGTGTATGTAAACTTTTGACCACAACTGTATATGATAGAGTGCAATTATTGGATTATTCTTACTTATACACTATAATAGATTTTTTTACTCCAATACCTGCATGCTGTTCAGTGGCGGAACACAAATGTGAACAAAGCCCGGTTGCAATGAGCATAAATGGGACCCCCTGAGTGGACGGTCACCCGGGGGGGGGGGGGGGGGGGGGGTCATTGCTAGTGGATATGGTAGTGCTACAGCTAATTTTTCGTGGGCCCCTTAGAGGCCCAGCCCTGTTGCGGTCACACCCCCAGAACCCCCTTAGGTTCTGCCCCTGGTCCTGTTAACTTTGCTTTATATGTCACTCCTGTTATTGCTGCACTTTCACACATACAACTGTAGATGTCAGTAAACATCCATTAAATGAATCTTATACGCTGGTCTTCCAGGCCAAACTACAGGTTTTTAAATGATACACCACTTTTGTAGAATGATTCATGATAGCCTTGCAGTGAAATGTAAATTGAGAAATTATTCTATTATCTTATTTTACATAATCCAAACGACAAAATTATTAAATCAAACGAACAAACAAACAAACAAAAGAGTATTCCTACCTACTGTACTGTATATGTGCCCCACAAATGGCTGGCAACCAATTCATGGTGCACAGCCAAAGTCAGCTGGGATAGGCTCCAGAATACCCGTGACCCTAATGAGCACTAAACACTAAAGCGCTGAATATGTCGGGGATGAAAAAGATGCTTCAATAGTTGGATTTATAATTTCCTGCCAAGAGTTTGCAGTCCTGAGGCATCTAGGAGTGCTGCAAATCTGCTATTGATTTGACTGAGACAAAATAACATCCCATGTTTCTAACAAATTCTATATTCGAATTACTCAAAAGAAATTTAATTTTCCATCCTGCGCGCAAAAAAAAGTTGAGCGATCTTTTTTCATTTTCAGGCTTTGCACGCCCACTTCTCCATTAGGAGCCTTTGATCACTATGGCCGGCCATGTCAGAGACAGAGCTGGAGGGCAAAACGTGGCTTGGCAGATGCCCAGAAATCATCTCAGCGTCAGAGCGTGGAAGCCAAGATGGCACAATAATGCAGAGTAGCTTCCAGTCATCCACGGAGAAAAATATTGCTCACCTCACGTGAACTTCTTCTGTTGTCAGCTAAAGTGTTACAAGAAAAAGAGGTTTGTAGAAGCAGCACTTCATCTCAAGTCTCTGCATGACAGTTTTCTCATTAGTGTGGTCTCCATTTATCACTGCACATCTGCTTACCCTTTGGCATGACAGTGCTTTTATGTACTATACTTCCGCAGATGGTCTCTAAATAAAGGGTACAGAAAGTTGATGGGTGATTGATATTTTAATGGGACACTTATTGAAACATTCTAAAAATGGGCAGCCAAAGATTCAAATGTGTGTTTTTATAGTTCGTGCACCAACTTGTGTATTATAGAAACAATTATTCAATTTTCCATGGTACTGGCTTATAGAGTTAATACTGGTGGTTGTCAAGCTTTTTATATCAAACAAGTTCCACTTCAAGAAAAAAAATGCTAAGATCTCGAAGTACGACTATCATGATGAACATGTAACCTCAAAGTAACCTCTAAAAACAGTCAGAGAGTATCTAAAAATTACATATTTTAATCCACTATAACAATACACAAATTTCAGATTAATTATTGCACTTTAAAAGGCAGATTTGAAAAAAGAAACACCTTGCTAACACTTTATTTGACACCGGGTTCATCTGTCATTATGATGACATGACACTGTCATGCAGTCGCGCGGGAAGTGGGGTGCTGCAGCACCCCCTGGTGTTGGGGAGAGAAAAAAGTCGCTCGATTCTTTATGTTGATGATAAAAATAAATCAATAAATAGTGTATTTTATCGAGGATTAAATATACAGTACAGGCCAAAAAATTTGGACACAACTCATTCAATGCAACACTAATGAAGGTTCCAAACCCATTGATAAAGCAATGAATTCCATGAAAAGGCATACATCTGAAGTCAAAAACTTTTCAAGGTGACTCCCTCTTGAAGCTTATCAAGAGAATGGCAAGAGTGTGCAAAAAAGTAATCAGAGCAAAGGGTGTCTACTTTGAAGATACTAAAATATTATACATGTTTTTAGTTAGTACATAATTCCACACGTGCTCATTCATAGATTTATTACCTTCAGTGACAATTTTCAATGTAAACAGTCATGAAAATAAAGAAAACGCACAAATAAGGTGTGTCCAAACCTTTCGTATGTACTGTATATGTTGATTTTTTTTAAAACGGAAAAGTTAACTGTTGATGGAGAATGCGTTAGCATGGCACAAAAGCAAATTAGCGATTTTTCCCCCTTACAACAACTGCGAAATTTTCTAAAATTCAAGGTCAAAAACGAAAATGATTATAATAGCGCCCAGCGAGGAAAAATTAGCTGCAGATTTAGATTGCATTTTAGCCATATTATTGTTTGTTGTTGCAGTTGAGCTGCCGCCGTGCAGCGCACTGTTGGATATTCGTGTGCAATTCAATTGAGTGTTGTGAAAAGTGGGGGTTAAACTGAGCCTTATTGGACCTTTTAGTTTTCAAATGTGTTTGTGCGTCATTGGACCGTCTAGCTGCGGGGATTAGCATTATAATTATATAATACATGGGCACTTTTATTTCCAATACAACAACTCCAACATATGCTGAAAGTGAAATAGCATGCTGTCTTTGTAGTAGCCTAGTAGTATTACTTAACTATCCAGCATGCGTGTATACTGCCATTGTGCACGCCTTGTATGGAGAAAAGGCGCGCGCATGACAAATTTGGCAAAATGGCTGTTTTTGGAAGGGGAAAAACAAAATAAGATTCTCAGCAGCCCCTGCTGTGAGTGACTTGCAGCGCCCCTGCTGTTATGTGCATTAATGAGTCCTTATGACAGATGTCATTAAGTATGTCACTAGCTACATTTGTGTCCAGTCCGCATCTAGGGTTAAAGTGACATAATGGATGGCACTTAATGCCATCTTTCATAAGCATCTATTAATGCTCATGACTGTGTCATGTCATAATTATGATGGTCTTATGAGATTCTTACGAACCCACTGTCAAGTAAAGTGTTACCAAAGTCTGTATTTATTATTCAAGTAAAATGTAATGCACATGAAAATTAGGTAGAATTTCTATCTGAGTAAATATCTGAAACTTTTGTAAATGAATAAACATAATAATAAACATATAGATCCTGCATACTACTAGTGGTACTCGTACCACATATTGTGAATTGCTGCTTAATACTTTACTTTACATTGGTTAGATTACAGCCCACCATTGACGCAATGCATGAGCTGACTTATTTTTCCACTTGTACAGTGAAGAAATGTATTTGAACACCCTGCTATTTTGCAAGTTCTCCTACTTAAAAATCATGGAGGGGTCTGAAATTTTCATTGTAGGTGCATGTCCACTGTGAGAGAGATAATCTAAAAAGAAAAATCCAGAAATCACAATGTATGATTTTTTACGATTTATTTGTGTGATACAGCTGCAAATAAGTATTTGAACACCTGAGAAAATGAATGTTAATATTTGGTACAGTAGCCTTTGTTTGCAATTACAGAGGCCAAACGTTTCCTGTAGTTTTTCACCAGGTTTGCACACACTGCAGGAGGGATCTTGGCCCACCCATCAGTCAGGTTTCTGGACTGTCGCAGAGAAACACAGAGTTTGAATTCCTTCCAAAGGTTTTCTATTGGGTTTAGGTCTGGAGACCGGCTAGGCCATGCTAGAACCTTGTTATGCTTCTTACGGAGCCACTCCTTGGTTTTCCTGGCTTGTGCTTCGGGTCACTGTCATGTTGGAAGACCCAGGCACGGCCCATCTTCAATGCTCTGACTGAAGGACGGAGGTTGTTCCACAGAATCACACAATTCAGGGCCCCACTCATCCTCTCTTTAATACAGTGCACTCGTCCTGTCCCATGCACAGAAAAACACCCCCAAAGCATGATGCTACTACTCCCGTGCTTCACAGTAAGGAAGGTGTTCTTGAGAAAGTACTCATTATTATTATTCTTCCAATACAGTTAGTGGAATTGTGACCAAAAAGTTCTATTTTACTCTCATCTGACCACAAAACTTGCTCCCATGACTCCTCTGCATCATCCAAATGGTCATGGACAAAGTTAAGACTGGCCTTGACATGTGCTGGTTTAAGCAGGGGAACCTTCCGTGCTATGCATGATTTCAATCCATGACGTCTTAGTGTATTACCAACAGTAACCTTGGAAACGGTGGTCCCAGCTCTTTTCAGGTCATTGACCAACTCCTCTCGTGCAGTTCCGGGCTGATTCCTGACCTTTTTTAGGATCATTGAGACCACACGAAGTGATATATTACATGGGTCTCCACTCCGATTGAGATTGACCGTTATGTTTAGCTTCTTCCATTTTCTAATTACTGCTCCAACAGTGAACCTTTTTTCTCCAAGCTGCTTGGCAATTGCTCCGTAGCCCTTTCCAGCATTGTGGAGGTGGACAATTTTCTCTCTGGTGTCTTTGGACAGCTCTTTGGTATTGACCATGTTACAAGTTTGAGTCTTATTGATTGTATGGGGTGGACAGGTGTCTTTATGCTGCTATCAACCTCGAAGAAGTGCATCTGATTCAGGATAATACATGGAGTGGAGGTGGAGGTTTAATAGGCGGACTAACAGGTCTTTCGGGGTCAGAATTCTAGCTGATAGACAGGTGTTCAAATACTTATTTGCAGCTGTATCACACAAATGAATTGTTAAAAAAAACCATGCATTGTGATTTCTCAATTTTTATTTTATATCATCTTACTGTGTACATGCACCTACGATGAAAATTTCAGACTGCTACATGATTTCTAAGCAGGAGAACTGGCAAAATAGCAGGGTGTTCAAATTTTCTTGACAGCATGTTCAACCAGTTATACAGTAAATGCACTACTTTTCGTCGTCCTCCTCCTCTTAAGTTAATCCTACTATGATAAAAGTTAAGTAAACACCTCAGTGCACCTACATTTTTATAGGTCATCATCATCAATTATCATTTATTTGTTCAGGTTTGAGCTATTGAAAGCCCTAATTGTAAAAAATATGATTTTCCTGGGCTTTTGCCTCCATCTCTGTATGAATACTAGCGCAAGTGAGTGAGGCAATGGCTGCTCCGAGTGAGGAGATGGTAAGGAGGGGGTGAAACGGGGGGTGGGTCATTTTGATTTTGTGGAAAAGGAGGAGCGAACTGCACTGCAGCAACTGGGCGTTGGCTGGAGAGAGGCGGAAGAAAGGAGGGCGCAAGCAAAGGTTGTTGGGACGTCACCGAGGGGACACAAACAAAAATAGACCAATGTGTTCCTGTTAGTAGCATTACATGTGTGGTAGTAGCCCATATATACTGCACTTTGTGGGTCAGGTGATACTCCAAAACAAATAAACAGAAAATACTTACTGAAGGAAAATAGGGAGTAAAAAAAACTAATACCGAAACAGCTTTCTGTCCTTAAATGGAGGGAGAGGGGTTCCACACCAAGGTGTACATGCTTTGTAGAAAAAGAGAATGGTAGGAACTGTCAAATAACTTGTACTTATGTAAACTGATTAGTAAAATTATTAGTGGCAAATGCAATGTATCCTGTGCTACCTTAAAAAATAGATTGATCTAGTCAGAAAAAGTGTATTTCTTTCATTAGCTTCACAAGGTTAGCAGTGCTTTCTCATTGTTTTAAATTCAAGTTAACTAAATTACGCATGTGACGTGAGAAGGTTCCAAAGACACAAAGCTCTTAGTATAGCTGAATAATTTGGACAAATCAATAAAATAACTGGGAAAAAAATCACGATAAAGCATGAAATGGAACACCTCAGTTTGGCCCCTTTAACGGAAGATGTCATGTTCCTACAAATGAGCCTATAGAAACATTGCAATTAAGTGCGACAACCGATTACAGATGACATTTATTTTTTTTTATTATCAAATCATGAGCGCCTACCCGCCTGTCTCCCGAGGCTGTCTATGCTTTTAACAAGATTAAAATCTGTGATTCATGGTTGGGTTGACAGGTTTGCAAAAAGTATTTGGGCAGTGACCATAGCAATGCAGTAGCACAATGATAAAATGAACACGGCATAATAGTTTATTTGGATTAGATGCTATTTGATCCTTATTGTTACAATAATTTGGCTTTAGTAAACTATTTAGATAAAATACATTAAAGTAGATATCTAATCTGGGGAAATTAGCCCTTGAAAAATACTCCAAAATCCTAAAGTGAAATGGAACACAAAGATATGTTCACAGGTATACGTACATCATATTTTATTGGATTACATTGGAATTTATCCTGGCAGACCAAGCAAATTTAATAATGGGAAATGTAATGAGTTGCAATTTGTTAAGTGGTTAACAAACCGGTCCCACAGTTCTGGGGTTTACCAGGAAGCGTTTTTATGTTCTCCCTGTGCTTTCGTGGGTTTTCTGCAGTTTTTCCAGTTTTCTCTATATTTGCAAAACATGATCCTGTAATCTCACCCCCCATTATTATTATTATAAAATTTGATGTCCCATTATCAGGTATGCGAGATAATTTGCGATGAAAATGCCTAAAATGTCAAATTTGCTTCCACCAGCAAACAGCTGAATTCTCATTATTTTTTGGCTGACTGAATGGAATTTGATTACTGACAGTTAATATTTCATGCGTTGTTCTAACTGGCCTTTGGTGAGTGGATATTTCAGTTGTCAAGTGTTTATAGAATATCATAAAGACCCTGATTCTTAATGGTTTGATGTGGAGTGTAACGGGTGGTACTGCCATCGGTTAGCAACACTGTTGTTTTTGACAGCCCTTTTAATTTTCCTCTTAGTCTTTTGGATGATAATACTTATTATTCTTAGTCATATTTTCATCATATCAAAATGTGTTTGTTTAGTTTTAGTTGAAATTTACTAAAAATGTTTTCGTCTGTAAAATTAAAAAATTTTACTCCAAAAATAAAGGTTTCTATTATTCTACTGTATTTCGAATGAACATTGACAGAGCACATATTGTAGCGTCTATCAACAAGGACAGAAGGAAGGAAAACAGTACATTATTATTGTTTTTTTTGTTGTTTTTTTTTTTTTAAGCGAGCAGGAAGAGGTTATGGCGGAACAGAAGAAAAGAGGGAGAGGCAAGGCAAGGCAAATTTATTTATTATAGCACAATTCAACACAAGGCAATTGAAAGTGCTTTACATCACATGAAGATCATAAAAATCACATTTAAATCAATACAACGTAAAAACCAAGACAAAAGATCGCATTTAATCACAAATAGAATAAAAATAAATAAATAAAAATAAAACAAAAATATAACAAAAACTACTACTACTAATAATAATTGAAATCAGCAATGGAGATAAGCACAAGAGGAATAGAAAGCAGGTAGATTGAAATATATAGCCTGTTATGGATATGCAGTGCTAAACAAAAGCGTTTTTAGCCCTGATTTAAAAGAGCTAACAGTTTGAGCATACTTCAGACATTCAGGTAACTTGTTCCAGAGGTGAGGAGCATAACAACTAAATGCTGCCTCACCCTGCTTGGTTCTTGTTCTTGGAATATGCAGAAGACCGGTTCCAGACGACCTTAGGGGTCTAGATGTCTCATAGGAATCTAACAAGTCAAGCATGTATTTTGGTCCAAGGCTATTAAGTGTTTTGTAGATGAGCAGTAGTATTTTATAGTCTACCTTTTGACTCACTGGAAGCCAGTGTAGCGATTTCAAAACCGGTGTAATGTGGTCCAGCTTCCTTGTATTTGTGAGGACTCTGGCTGCAGCATTCTGTACTAGCTGCAGCTTCCTGACTGATTTTTTATCAAGACCCGTAAATATACCGTTGCCAGCGCAGCCCAGCAAAGGGGCCATTGTCACACCGCCAGGGATCCAGGGATCCACCTGCACCCCCATCAACCGGCCTTCAGCGATGGGATAAAGGGATGCACCATCACCCCCCCACCCCTGCCCCCTGCCCGCTCACGCAGACCCCCAACTGGCACATCGTGTGACCCCCAACGGCCCACCATGCCCAGGGCAGGGCAGGACCTCCCGCCTGAGCAGACGGTACCCAGCCAATCCACCGGCATCCAGCCAGCGACCCATGCCGGAGCGCAGGGCTGATACCCAGGCAGAGAAGAGAGGGGAAGGCGGAAGCAGGAGAATTCCGAGAAACCGCTGCAGGGCGGCGCGAGATCAGAAATCTCAAATCTGATCTTTTGAAGAGCAGTTTTACCTCCATCACCGTCATTGGCAATGAATTAATTAAGTGTTCAACCTTTTTAACATTGTTACCTATCGTACATACTTCAGATGTCAATAATCGGGGATCCTTTAAAAATGCATATTATGTCTTCTCGAAGAAAATATGCAATTCATTCCTTCTCAAAATATGCAATTCATTCCATGCCCCTTGAAGTTCGGCAAAATTTAATGTGCGATGAATAAATAAATGAATATCAAATAGATAGTAACAAACAAAACAATTAATAACCAATTATGTTTTTGTGTGTCTCGCTCACCTCATGGCAAAATTGGTAACACATCATGTTGTGCTTTCCTAAACACAATGCACCAGTGCAACAGTTGCACTTCCCGCTCGCACTTAACTACTGTACTGCAGTTTTCCGCAGCCTCATGAAATATGTAAGAAGCAGCACTGCCATTGGACAGTTCTGTGTGTATGTGTGGGTGTGTGCATATACAATGATGAAATCAAAGAGACGGCTTACTCAGCTGTGATGGGGGAATCTTACTGTCCTCACAGCACCATTTAGAGAAGGGGTGTGGAACCTATTGCCCCATATTGGCCTATGTGAGGTTTTGATCCAGAGCTCCATGTAATTCTAAAAACAAAGAACGAAATCAGCAAAAGGTTGCAATTAAAGAAACAAAAAACTCCAAAAGTATTGAACGCACACATTCATAATCCATGATCAATCCATGAATAGACCCTGTATTAACAAAACAGCACCTTCCTCTTTCTGGAGTTTAATTCAGGTGAAAAATCTTTGTCAAACATGAAGTTTGTGCAAAAGTTGGAAAGCTGTTGCCCAAAGAGATTTCAACCCTGAAGGCCAAACACAGTTAACAAAAGGGAAGAGAGCTGTATAAATTATCAAACTAACTATTGAAATTCACAGCAGGGGACTTTGCGCAGTGTGCACTCTATTTGCAGAGAGGTACTGTACAAAGGATTAACGTGAATAGAATCAAAGCTGAGTCGCCAAGCTCATGCAAGACTCCTATGAGTCATGTCCATGAGGGAAAGTCCCACATTTTCTTTCTTTCCATGTCTTACCCAAGTAACTTCCGCCATCAAAATGCAACAAGCAGCGAAAAGCACTGCCGTGCATAATGAGAGTCGGGCGGTGGGGTCTCAGGGGGACGCAGGTACCATTAAAAAAAGGAATGACAAGACACATTGCCTGAGAGCACATTTGCTAAGCAAGCTGATTGTTTGGAGGCTTCGAGCAACCCTTTGAAGCAGCAACATTTGCTTCTTTGCAGAAAATACATGCCCACGAGAAAAGGGTTCAATTGCTTTTCAATTTTTCACAAGCCATTTTCCAGCAAAGGTTGTAATTAGATGATCTGCTTTCCTAAAATAAAAAATAAGGTCCTAATGAAACCTTTTTTCAAATTTGTAAAAAGAAATCTCAAAATGAATATGTGTAATAAGCGCTGTAATATCTATAACCCTAGCTAAATCCATTTTTTTTCCTCATGGAACCTGCAGATGCATGTGTTGTCTTGAATCCATTTTTTTTTTTTTCCCAAAAAGAAATATCAAAATTCTGAATTACTCTCAAAATCATGAAATTTTAGGTGTATCAAATGTGATACATTTGGCAGTAAAGGGTTAACTTTGCCAAAAGTACCAAACACCACGAGTTTCACAAATGCATTCAGTAAATCCCTTTGGAATTTCATAATCAAACCATTTTTTTATTAATTCAAAACAACAGGCTGGTATCTAAGTGAACTCCTGTTCAAATTTCTTCCAAATTTCAAATTTATTACAAATAATTTTGCCCTTTGCTGTTGATTTTCACGTTAGAAAATGAACCTCATTTAATTTCACACTGTCTCTTTTTTTGTTTTAATGTCTACATTCTCATTTTATTTTCGCATCTTTGCATCACATACGATTTTCATGACGTACAGTGACGCAAATGACAGTTTTTTTCTTATTATCTTCATAGTTAACGCGGTCTGTAGGTCTGTTATACTTCCTCATAACAAGTGCCAGTCAACCTTCCACTGAGCAAACCAATTTCTCCTTCCATTAGATAGAAGGCTAGCATTTGAAAAATGAAATGAAGCCTGTAAATTAAGGGCAAACCAGCCCAAATCCTGGTCTAAAACGCCACTTTGCCTAGATTTAGTCAGCGTACAAAATAGGGCTCTGCATTTCTTAAACTTCACCGAACCCACTCACTGAACCCCAGTTAGGAACCACTGGTCTACAATATATTTGAAACCAAGGACACATGCAGTAGACTTACATGTCGGGTTGGCCAATTTTAAGCTCGTGATCGTGAATTGAAAAAACATTGGGTCAAAATTGAATTCTATCACAGTAATCAGCCATGTTATATTTCACCGAAAACAACATGCTGCTGATGGAAAGTGACTAGTTTGGAATATTTTTGAAAAGTTCTTCAAAAAAAGATTCCAAAGTTCATGATTTTCAAGATGTTTATGACACTCCATTGCTGAAATGTAACCCTAAACTTACAGTACATGAAGTACACAATCTAAGCATTAATATGCAAAATATAGCCTACTGTATTTGTTCCCTGATTGTGCCTGCTAGCTTAATGCTAATAGGCAATGGGATATATATGGCATTCAAGTACCCCCCCCCCCCCCCAAAAAAAACCCACCACATTTCTTAACAAAGACAAGTATAACTACACTGAGAGGGATACGCTGTCTGTACATGGCCAAAAGCAAATTATATAAACCATGAACTGTTTTTTAAAAAAGCAGTGTTGCCTCATATTTTGTAATATTTATTTTTATTTATTTATTTATTCATTTATTTTACATTGGACTTTTGCACATTAATATAATGTTACTGACAATCACTTTTTATTGAAGATGCACATTTCAAAGAGAGTAATGTCCTTAAAGAGCCTATTACAGCAAAAAGCATGTTTATTTCATACTTCACGCGGTATTTTTTGCTCCTGAATGAAATGGACCGCTTTGATGCGTGTGAAAGCGATCTAAAATATATGTTCAATTTTTTGAATCCCTTGCCATGAAAATGAGTGATTTCCTGGATTGAGGAGGAGTATGAACATGACGTCACCCGGGTCAGCATCTCACAATGCAGCACTGCTTTATAGCATGCAGATGGACTGCGGATTCAGCTAATTTTGCACATTAGTTTATTTTCCCACCACGCCAGCCAAATGTGCAGCAGGATTTTGTTGCTGCACCAGGGAGAGGCGTGGGAGCCTTTTTGGGTTTCAAAAAGTTCCCGTTCACCGCGGAGATTGGCCAAAACAAGTCTGACAACTGTGGGACAATTGGACTTACGACGAAGTGAGTAAACATCGTGTTTTGTATTATGTCAAATACTGGGATCATGGCACACGTTTTAATAAGGATGTGGCTTGGATTTTGTGGGTGACCATGCTCCTTGTCCACCGAGAAGGCCACTCGGCCAACAACCGGCGGCTTGTCGCACACACCCCTCGGTCCTCTTCACGTGTCCGCCGGGAGAGCGCTATACTTGGCTTATGCTCGTCCGGTTCTCCATATCGTCCAGACTTCCAGCCCACTCTGCCCTCTTCTTGTGCCCACAATAGACCACTATCCTCGGGTTGGGCTCGGGCAGCTACGCGCTCCTCCGATGTCGGCCGGTTTGTCCGGCCCTCATTCTCCAGCTGCTTCCCCGGCACTCCTGCCCGCAGCTGGGGAACGCCGAGCTATAACTTACTCGCCACTGGGGGTTGCCAATCGGTGAAGACAATCGACAACCCCGCCGCCGCTATGCCACCCCGCTGCTCCTTAATCTCCGCGTATGACTTTCTCATATTTGTATTGTAGATTCTAAAAACTACAGGTTTAAAAAAAAAAAATTGAGGAGCAAGTTTTAAAACATTGTTAAAAGTATTGCGATCGAACAATATGAGAAAAAAAATATTGTGATCCTTCTTTTAGGCCATTTCGCCCAGCCCTACCTACATTTATGCACAGTGCTTTCTGCCATGTTGTCAATTTAAAAGTCAAGTGGATCAAATTAGATCACACTACTAAACCCTAATTGCTTTCCTAAAAATCCATTATCGTGGTTTCTTAGTAACTCTTGGTCTTTCAAAGCTGCTCTCTCAGAATAATATGTGCTCATTAGCAGGATTGACTCTATGGACACAACAGTCTGCACGCTTAGCAAACCAATTACGATGCGTAAATAAATTCACCCCGAGGCCAGTCACAACAATCACTTTTTGTCAAAGAGAGAGATGGAAAAGGACACTGCAGATTGCACGATGACAGGATTCTGGGACTAACCACAACATTGTAAAGTATAATTATTTACCACTGCTGAATTTGTAAGTATCTCACTTTCAAATACATTAATAATAAAAAATAATTATGGTTGCTTACAAACAAACTAAATACTGTATCTGTCCAAAGTGCATACAAATTATTTGACGTCTATTACCGTCAGTGGCAGCCAATAAATTAGCCATTTACCAAATTATCAGGATATAAATCTCCCATGTGGATTACTTATATCGTACTTGTCCTCGTGATCAACTTCTTGCTTTCCAATTTTTATAACACCATGGACACAAGCCGTCAAGAACATAGCAGGAACATAGTAAGCAGCTAAAGGGAAATTAGACTTCAATCCCATTTCAAAAACAACAACCTCGAAACAAAACAAAATTTAAAAAAAGAAAAACATTTGGTAAAACACACAGCGCCTGATTAGACTTGACCTCTTCACCTGCTCAAGAAAGCCCACTTACAGCTCATAGATTCATAATTCTATTGATGGGTCAAGTCGGTCAGCCACTGCGCATCGCCTTCAAATAGGGGGCTGTCCTACAGTCCGCTTCAGTTATTCGCAGTCTGTCGCAGTTAGTCAATACATGCAGGGACCCAACGCCGGATTTAGGTTGAAAAAGTACGAAAGCTGTACCGCATACAAACAGAAGGGATTGTCTCAGGAGTGATTTGTTCGAGGATTCAAGGTAATTATTAAATTTTTCGTATCATGCATGCATTTTGAAACGTTGTGGAAAAAAAACAATGGGAGAAATTAGCCGCTACAGCATTGGCATTATACTTTGCAATATTTACGTAAAATAACTGCTAACTGCGCGTTTTTCTTTTTTTACTTTTAACCAAGAATCGAGACGGTTTCACGTCCATATTTAGAGAGAATACAGGGATTTAAGCATTTATTCAGAAGAATTTTCAACGGAAAAAGCTCTTTGTTTACATATGACGGTCGCTAATTTTCTTACTGACTAGCCTCATAGTTCGCAATATTTACGTAAAATAACTGCACTTTTTTTTTTAGCTTTTAACCAAGAATCGAGACTGTTTTACATCCATATCTAGAAAGAATTCAGGGATTTAAGCATTTATTCACAAAAACTTTCAACGGAAAAAGCACTTTGTTTACATATGGCGGCTGCTAATTTCCTGACTGACTAGCCTCATAGTTCGCAATATTTATGTAAAATAAATGTTACCTGCATGGCTTTTTTATCTTTTAACCAAGAATCGAGACTGTTTTACGTCTATATTCAGAAAGAATTCAGGAATTGAAGCATTTATTCACAAGAATTTTCAACGGGAATAGCTTTTTGTTTACATATGACTGCCGCTAATTTCCTTACTGACTAGCCTCATAGTTTGCAATTTTTACGTAAAATAAACGCTACCTGCACGTTTTTTTGTTTTTTGTTTTTTGTTTTTTTCGCTTTTAACCAATAATCGAGACTGTTTTACATCCATATCTATAAAGAATTCAGGGATTTAAGCATTTATTCACAAAAATGTCCAACGGAAAAAGCACTTTGTTTACATATGGCGGCTGCTAATTTCCTGACTGACTAGCCTCATAGTTCGCAATATTTATGTAAAATAAATGCTACCTGCATGGCTTTTTTTATCTTTTAACCAAGAATAGAGACTGTTTTACGTCTATATCTAGAAAGAATTCAGGGATTTAAGCATTTATTCACAAGAATTTTCAACGGGAATAGCTCTTTGTTTACATATGACTGCCGCTAATTTCCTTACTGACTAGCCTCATAGTTCGCAATTTTCACGTAAAATAAATGCTACCTGCACATTTTTGTTTTGGTTTTAACCAATAATCGAGACTGTTTTACGTCTATATCTATAAAGAATTCAGGGATTTAAGCATTTATGCACAAGAATTTTCAACAGAAAAAGCTCTTTGTGTTTCTACTCGGTCAGCTTTGACGGAGATAGGGCCCCCTATGAATCGGCCCCGCGCCCCGTCTATACATTATGAAGACTATGTACAGATGTACTTTGGTTACAGTACTCCACAGGTCAATTCTAATTTCTATGCCCATATGCGACAGGCATCTGATATTTTCATGCATTATGAACTTCCAATGTTTTCAAATCAACCTGGGCCTCTTTGATATGTGGATATAAATCGAATATGTATCCGATGCCTTTACACTATGAAGGCTCATCGTAGTGTGATGGGAACGTGTTGTGACGTCACATACACGCACAGCCTAACACTGTAACAATCATGTCGCAGCATTTACGGAACGCTGGCTAGCACTCGGCCGTCACACTTTTGTGCCAATTTTAAGTATTTTTTTGCAACTAGGGGGCAACATCTTTTAACCTGACAGCTTCATTTGCAGCATCAAGAAGGAAAAGTTATTCTTCTTTGTTGCTTGTTTGCATCTGCTGTTTGTTTTGTTGAACAGTTGTGACCAGTGTTGTTAATCTTACTGAAAAAAAGTAATTAATTATAGTTACAAATTACTTCTCCCAAAAAGTAATTGCGTTAGTAACTCAATTACCTGAATGTAAGAGTAATTAGTTACTTGGCAAAGTAATTGGTGATAATTACTTTTTTTTTTCCCTCAAAAAAAAAAAAAAAAAAAAAAACATTGGCCACACTATGTGAAGTTTTTTGTGAAGGTTTTTGGTACAATTGGCCTGAGCCCAATTCTTTACCCTTTACCCTGAATCAACTGTTAAAAGTTGTTAAAATTGCTCCCATTATTGCATTTGTTCCCTTCTCTCTACTTTCGACATATGAAAGTTTTAAAACTGTTTCATCATTTAAAGATAGATTCAAGTCAAGATTTTGCCGATTTAGAAGTATTTTAGATAAAAAGTTACCTAGGTTCGCTAGGAAGGTTGTCTACAACAGAGCCGTCCTAAAAAGTCTACTGCTTTAAGATGGTGGCTGTCTACTAACGCATTTAGTGCCATGCAGTGTTGTTAATTTTACTTTAAAAAGGTAATTAATTACAGTTACAAATTACTTCTCCCAGAAAAGTAATTGCGTTAGTAACTCAGTTACCTGAATGTAAGAGTAATTAGTTACTTGGCAAAGTAACTAGGGATTTTTTTTTTCTCCAAAAAAAAAAAAAAAAAAAACAGGTCACACAATGTGAAGCTTAAAGGGTTTGGGGGACAATTGGCCCAAGCCCAATTCTTTACCCTCCACTTAACTAGACACAAGGGTATTGCGATAACTAGCTAGTAACCTTTGCTATGTGTGGAAGTCATTTAAAGTTGTGAATCAATCGTTAAAGTTGTTAAAATTTCTCCCGTTATTGCATTAGTTCCCTTCTGTCTACTTTAAACATGTGTAAGTTTTAAAACTGTTTCATCATTTAAAGATAGATTTAAGTTAAGATTTTGCCGATTTAGGAGCATTTTAGATAAAAAAAAATTACTTAGGTTCGCTAGGAAGGATCTCTACATCAGGGCCTTCCTGAGAGGTGTACTGCTTTAAGATGGCGGCTGTTTACAAACGCATGTAGTCCTTAAAACATGTTGGCAATGCAGCAGTGTCTGTCATCTGCATCTAGTTCTATAATATGATATCTACCGTGTCATGTGGGCGTAGTTTGTCGGCTATGGCTGCAGTCAGGTATTATTGGAGCCATCTAGCATCGCGGTTGCAACGGCGTCTTCCCCACTCCTGCTCTGCTCTCGTCCCCGTGAGTCCGTTTCTCTCAGACTTTTTTTTTATTCAACCAACTTAGTAACGCATAGTAACGCACGCCTTTCCCGCCTCAGTAACGGTAACGGCGTTGCCAAGATGAGAAAAGTAATTAATTAGATTACTCATTAACGAAAAAAATAACGCCGTTAGTAACGCCGTTATATTGTAACGCCGTTATTAACAACACTGGTTGTGACCTATCTTACTTGTTGACGTACAAGTCACATTCATGCGGATATGCGTTCGTACGACAGAGGTTTTGGCTAGATAACGGATTTTCTTTTCTACGTATGAATGAGCTCAGGTCGGATTTGAAAAAAAAAAAAAAAAAAAATCAGAATTGGACTTTTCATACATTAAAATAAATCAGATACCTGTCACTGATAGGCAAAGAAATGGGAATTGACTTGCAGCATGGACGTAGCCAGAGGGTCAGAGGCGACTGTCACTGCATTCAGGGTCAAATGAATGAATCCATGTACTATAGATTGTTGAACGGAAACTTAAGATGCATCCAAATTGAGTCTTCCAGCATGAGTCAACTTTCCTATACTGTTTGTACTTTATGACATTAGCATATCATACATGGAGCATGACTTTTAATATAAAATTCTAGTGATAACAAATTCACTGTAGTGTGGTTTGTCAAAATAAACTTTTTTGTCATCTCTGTCTCTATTCTGCAATACAACTCTCTTGCTTCTGCAGCCGCAGCAGACGCAATTACGTAATGAAAGTAGAATGAAAAGCTGGCTCACACATACTGTCATTGAGGTGGATCAGGATCCTGCAGCTCAGCCTCTGCAGCACGACTCCACCTTCCTCTTTCGTTCATCAGCAGCTCATTGAACTACCCCAGAGACATATTGCAATGCGACCAAACCTTTAGGGCACGCTGGCCGAAACATTAGGGACACCTGCACATAATAACATCAAATTTTCAACAGGACTAGGAGACAATAACAACTATGAGAGAAAAAAAAAGTAGTACAAGCTACATTTTGAATATATTCATGTCAAAAATAGGCATGGTTAGAAGTGACTGTGTACCTTGCTTGGGCCCGCCACTTCATTCTATGAGGCATACAAAAGCAAATCATGTGCATTAACTTCATGTTTCTATCTAAAATACCAAAATTGCACATTGTCGTTACTTAAACAATGTGAGCTATTGAGAGCAATTTTTGGTTAGCAATCCTTTTTTCAAAAGAAATGTAATAATTGTCGAATGGACAGTTTTCAGGGTCCTCATTGGATCTTAAAAAAAGTTTTGAATTTACTAATCTAGATAGTGTCTTAAATAAAAAGGCACTGGATTTCACTGGAAGGTCTTACGTACCGTAAATGTGAAATTCCACTGTTCAAAGCGGTCTCATAAAGGTTTTACAAATATTACATTTCACATGATGAAGGGAACCTTTTTTTTTTTTTTTTTTTTTTTACTGACTTAATTTAAAAACTAGTCAATCATTCTATCTTTAGCGTTTTAGAGGCAAATATGGTCTGCGACAGAAATAAGTTTCACTCCCCTGGTCTATCTACTGTATATGTTGTATGCTTCAGAAAGTGATGGATAGGTGAACAAAGTGATAAATAGACAATTTTGCAACTGGACACCAGCAGTAGAAATCTAATGATAAACAGCTAGAAAGTATCATCATGAGGCAGCACTGCACCAACAACTACCCTACAATTTTATGATAAAACATACTGCGTGCACATATTACAAAGAAAAAGCATAAAAAAAAACAGCAATTATCCAAAGTCTTAAAGCTGTGAGGAACCTACTGTATTCACAAGTGCACACAGCAATGAGGAGTAAACCCAGAGGCCAAAAGGACAATAATCGGCTGAGAGGACGCCGACACGACATAATGTAGAAGATTGTTTAATAATGCAAAGGGAACTCAAGTGGCAGACGCCCTACTTCAATTCCCTATAAAAATCCTATTTTTCCATGGACATGCCTCGGTGGAACTTAAATTGAGAGAAAGGCTATGCACTGGACTGGTCAATCACTATTCCACTGTGCTGCCAGGATCTTAAAAAAAAAAAAAAAAAAAAAAAGCCAAAAAGAGTTGCTTTTACACTACATGGTGCATTGTAAATCAACCTTCTTTGCGAAGGTAGTACCTCAAGGCTATGTCATAGCTCCCATGCACTTTGCAAACAATCCCCTCCCTTAACTATATTCATTTCATACACAATATATCTTTCTTGCACAATATATCCAATTTCCTCTATCCTGTTTACTAAATAACACAATCAAATCTAGTTTCATTTTTTTCGGGGTCATATTTCCTGCTGCAAAATGCTCACCATTTCCAGTTTGTGGCAGCATTGGCTTTCATGCCATTCATATAAGTCATGACTAAGCCAATCAGTGATACCTGATCCAAAAGCATGGTCCAGCGAGTCATGGGATCATGCCAATACTGTGTGGTTATGCATTTGCTAGCTGCACATAATTCAAATTGATAATACTGCAAGGTGCAGTGCAATGGGCTACAATACACCCACTGACTCTTAAAAAGAACCTACAAATATTAGAAGTGTGACGGTCGTTGAGTGTGTGGTTGTGTGTGTGTGTAGGAGACAAGTGAAGATGGAGGGAGAAGGGGAGGGTTGCAGAAAAGGAGGGAGATGAGTGACTCTGCAGATTTCAACAACAGGCCACACTCCGGGATATTGGAAGCAGAACTGAGGAGATTTTTTTGTGTAGTTATGACACGGTCCAAGTGATTAAATTGTATATATTTATTAAAAAAAAAAAAAGTACAGCAGGAGAGGAGATGACCATACTTATAGATTAAATTATGGACAGGATGCTGTTTCAAGCAAATCAGATTTATTTGAACTACAGTGCCCTCCTCAATTATTGGCACCCCTGGTTAAGATGCGTTTTTTAGCTTCTAATAATTTTTTTATTCAAATAATATGGGACCTTAATGGGGAAAAAAAAGAGTAAAATCCAACCTTCAATACAAGTGCATTCATTCAGTGGGGAGAAAATCCCACATAAAGAAAAAATCACTGACCCACCCCCATACTTCACAGTGGGTATGAGGTGCTTTTTAGCATGCGCATCTTTCGTGGCACGCCAGACCCACTTAGTGTTTGTTGCCAAAAAGCTCAATCTTGGTCTCATCTGACCAAAGCACACAGTCCCAGGCTTCAACTGGGTATGGTATGGGGGTGGGTCAGTGATGCTGTGGGGCTGTTTCGCTTCCAAAGGCCCTGGGAACCTTGTTAGGGTGCATGGCTTCATGAATGCTTTGAAATACCAAGACATTTTAAATCTAAATCTGTTGCCCTCTGCCCGAAAGCTGAAGATGGGTCGTCACTGGGTCTTTCAGCAAGACAATGACCCTAAACATATGGCCAAATCTACACAGAAATGGTTCACCAGACACAAAATCAAGCTCCTCCCATGGCCATCTCAGTTCCCAGACCTCTTTTGTTGGCAAAAGGGGGTTGTACAAAGTATTAACACCAGGGGTGCTAATAATTGTGACACACATTATTTGATGTCAAATAATTTTTTCTTCATGTGGGATTTTTCCCCACTGAATGAATGCACTTGTATTGAAAGTTGGATTTTTGTCTTTTTTTTCCATTAAGATCCCATATTATTTTAATTAAAAAATATATATATTAGAAGCTAAAAAACACATCTTTTTCAGGGGTATCACTAATTATGGAGGGTACTGTACATATTATAATGCTTGGGAATTTAATGTTTTATATCATTTAGATCAGTGGTTCACAAACGTTTGACTTCAAGCGGCACCTAAAGAAATACTAGGCTCTCCAAGTTCCACTTAAATGACCAACACGGAAATGCAGTTGCATAGTAAGACTAAGTGTAAAGGTCCAAAATGACTCGAACACTCCAATATGTACTCAAATCCTTGTAAAAAATTACTTAAATACTCTCAAAGACACAAAGTACACCACAAAAGTCACTTATGTACCTCTCGATGTTAGAAGTTTTCTAAATACTCATAAATGCACAGCACTACTCTCCAAAGGTAATCTAAATACGACAAAATGTACTGAAATACTCCCTAAATTACATAAATACTCATAGATCTACTGAAAACCTCACTAAATGTAATTTTCAATAACCAAAAATTTCTCATTATTCTCTTATTCTTATGTTTGTTTGACGGTTAACTATTTAAATGTAACTTTAAACATTGCCAGTAGAGTTTAAGGGGAAGAATTATGCTTAAAAACAACATTAAATAGTTTTCACGGGTAATAATATATTGCATGTAACATGTTTCCTTTAAAATACAACAAGTATTGATCGGTGTCGTTTCATGCAAGAGTTATTGTTCAACCAGCACCATTTAAGGCAGGACCATTAACATTGCAAATTACAACAACACTTTTGTAATTAGATAGTAATTCTTAAATATCATGTGGGAAATCAAAAGGTATTACTACCCCATAGCGATGTGTATTGGGAGAATTTAACACTCATTTATATTGCAAAAATGTTTTTCATCATACTTCCTTTTTGTCCAGTACTTGGATTTTTCTTTATGATGAAAACACCTTTGAAAAATCTTTTGATTTCCTTCAAAATAAAAAGTGCGACACTAATAGAATAATAAGGTCTCATATTAATAATTGATAAGGTTGAATCTTTTCGCCTTTTGCTGATCAGTGACTTCCTGCTCAGGGCAACCTAAGCTGCTGACGTTTGGCTTCATTCGGGGCACATGTCAGCATACTGATGCGCTCTTCTAGATGCATTGTGTGTGTATTTGGTGAGTGTGACTACATGACTATGTTTAAATATTACACTGTCATCCACATACATTATATACAGCCTTGTAGGGCAAGAATGTGTGTACGTGCAGATAAACTAATTGGTGAAAGGATAGATTTTTTATGAAAAATAGCCAAATCTCACTTGTTTGAAATAAATGTGCAATGTTTGCAGCTCAAAAGCTATAATGATAAACTATGTGGTGGCCTTTTAATGACAAAATATATAATTTAATGATTAGGTGCGTTAAATCAATTTCAATCAAGCAATCAAGTGTTTTTTCTGTATTATAGACAAGTTTTCGAGGTAGTTCCGCATCACTTCCTTATGTCTGCAAGCAACTTCCATTTTAGAATTTCTCCATCCAAAACAACAGTGGAGCCGGAGTGACATTACTCATCAAAATCCCTTAAAGAAGACAATTTGTTAATACTGCATCCATCTGCCATCCTCACGACAGGGGAGGACAACATGTTCATTAAGGCAAATGTGGAACCAAGCCCGTGCCACCACAAAGATTGGGTGTTTTTGTAGCCATGTTGCCGCTGTGTTACGGAGGTTTGTTCTTCCTATCCCTGCATTTTCATGTGTCCGGCGCTCAAAAAATACTAAAGCTAAAATCCTGCGCATGAAACGACTTGTTGCCTTTGACATTGTTATTACGATGATGATTGCAATTACGAGGATCTTAATATTATTTACTAAAACTACTGTATCTGCTGCTAGCCTGTTGCTATGTGTTTTATTCATTTGTTTGCAGGTGGAAAACGCTGTTAGGCAAGGGAAGATAAGTTGATGTGCCTCACCACAATTTTTACTGTACGTTGATGGACGTATATATCGAGACTACGTGCGTTCTACCCGGGGGCGGCCAAGAGGCTGGGGCTTGAGACGGTGGCTCGCCTCTCGGCAGACCGTCAGCTCGATCCCAAGATCCAACTTCGAGCTTTTTAACTGCAGCAACTTCAAGGTGCGCTATTGGAGCCCGTCTGGATCCCACCGAGGGTCTCAGTGATGTCAGGTGAAAGTTTGGAGAAGCTCCCTTAAGCTCTGCTGTCTGCTTACACATTCTTCGTATGCTCAACCTTGATTAATATTTTTCTAATAATTTTATAAATTGTGGTTTATTGACCTGTTTTGCACATGCACCAATCGTTTTAAATAAAACAAAAAATTGAATCATGTTAAAAAAAATTTTTGCAATCAATATCTGCAATAAAAAAATAATGGCATACTAGGTTGTTTTTTTTACATACCTTGTTTTATTTCCTTGTAACAACAAAATCCGTGTCAGCCCTTCTGCATTCGGCAAATGTAATATAATTTGTAATGTCACCTCATTTTGGTCGCTCAAGTTGCCGGTGTATCACTCTATATCTCACGTCAACACAGGCTGACAGGTTGTTATAATTTTGTCCACGAATGATCAACGAAGTGATAAGAACAATCCTACAATCTCATCTACGTCGCGCTGAATCCATTTTTGGAGATTCTGTGGGTTCCTCTGGCTTGATTTTGCCAATTTTAACTTCGTCAACGCACTGCTAACTCATGAGGTTTTTTCTAAATCGGAAGTTCGAAGCAGAAATTTTCCAAGATGGCGCCGCCCATATTTCGCTCAGGAAACTTGTCTTTATATTATTAGAAAGAATGGTAGCCCAGCGGTTATCAAATTTGCCTCACAGTTTGGTGGGAAGCATTATTCATTCATTGGAATTCCCTTTACCTTTCTGTTTTTGATCGACGAGAAATCGTGTTGTTCTGCTACTATTATGACGCAAGTTTAAATGTTCAAATATGGTTTGTCATCATATGACTTATAAAGTGAAGAACTTTTGTTGCACTGTGTCTCACTTCGCTGAATAGATTTTTGCAAGGATGCATTCATGCAAAAATAATGTCAGAGTGTAAAGAAAAGATCTGTGTCCTCTCAAGCAGTGCACGCAGAGTGAGAGAGAGCTAGTGATGCATTGCAGATAAACTGCAGTGTAATCCCTCCCTTTTTCCTCACCTATGCACCCCACCATAGACACACCCTTGTTTCTCATTTGTTTCCTGCCACTGTACACGTCCTGATGGTCCCACAGAAGCACCCACTAACATCACCTCACACCATCCGCATCCTGTCATACCCTGCCCTGCTTACGCCCACAACACTTCCTATGACCTTTACACAATTCATCATCCCGGGACTCTGTGAATCAATTTGGACATCCTATAAAAAGAAAAGAGAAATGTGGAATACTTCAAACTGTTATAGATAAGATTCACCAATAATATACAAGTTCAGGAGACAGCAGTGTTTAAAAGGCGGTATCGTGAAAAAATACTAGTAAAGGAAAATCAGGAGTTAACGTTCTATTTTAAAAACAGTTTGACTTCTGTACAACTACCAGCTGATGGCAACAATGCACCATTTGACATATTAGATCATAATTTGTGAGTCCACATGGGAGGTTCCCAGGAGAAACGTTTTGTAAAACAGCTCTACCACTGTCTACCAAAGAATTGTCCCCCCCCCAGTGCCCCAGTCATAGCAGCATCTATTTGATGCTATTGTTCCCTCTTCAAATAGGCAGACCTTGATGTTAAAGTATAAAAAACAATGAGCCAAGGACCTATTTGGTGCTGGGGACATTTGAATTTACATAACACCTATTGATATAGTAATAAAATCACATGAGTAGACGACATGTCAGCCAACCTATCTACTTATGACAGGCCAACAGCAAAAAAACCCAAAAAAAAAAAACAAACAAAAAAATGTCGCACTTCAACAAACAGGCAGTAGGAGTCCCCCTCGTTTATCAAAAAAAAAAAAAGCCATTAATGTTCTACTTACGTCTTTGTAAAACCAAGGTTGCATTGTTGTAGGTTTTCAAAGCTGTCGTGGCTGAAATGATGAAAACAATGAGCCGATTGGGGACCTGTATGCATGCTAACAAAAACGGTCCAAACCTTTGCAGGAGAAGTTTTTTTGGACCACTCATAGAGTCTCAAGTCTTCCTGTGAGTAATTCATCGCTACACATCGAGATGGCATGACGATTCCCGCGAGTAAAACCCAGAAACTGTTTGCAATATATGGCGAGGATAGCGTGGTGCTATATTTCCGTGTTCAGAGTGGTGGCGAGGCTTCCTGGAAGTTACGTCATGAGGTAGGGGTTGGCAGGACGGCGCGTCCCTCGTTGCTATGGCCATAACTCAAAAACTACACGGTCAATTATTATTTTTTTGAGAGAGCGAATGACGCGTTTAATACAATTCAACTGAGTAAAACACTTAAGAGCGAAATCTGAAAAGCTCTTCAGTTGCCCTTTAAGGGAGTGGGTCTGGTCTGTTTTTTTCATTTGGTAAATGTACAATGGCCCACAGTATAATCATGGTTGGTCCGGGACAGGTTCATAATAATAATAATAATAACAATAATCATCAAGCAATTTGGATGTACTACTCAATTAACCAGCCACCTCCAGCCGAACACCCCTCTCCCCAAAAAATGATAAAAATAACATTTAATGACAAAACGGCCATGGCAGCTTTGCGTATGCCACTTCGCTCTTCGACTTGGCCATCTTGTGAAGGATACATCCCTGACAAGTGCAGCTAAGCTCCTTAAAGTAAACGATCCCACATGTGGAAGATCGATCTGTTGTCGAGGTCGGAGCAGCTTTCATGTTTTAGTTGTGAACAAGCAGAGGTGACTGCATGGCAGACTGTGTGATATTGGATTAGACTGAGGATGAGGCTGGGCTGTGTCAAGGGGAATGACACATACCACAGTACTGGTGGTGAGAGGAGAAAGTTTAACTCCGACCACATACGCTCACTTAAAGTTGTGTAAAGTATATGCAGAATCCATACAGGAATTCATCTTTTTGCAGTAAAATATGTTTAATTTTTTTTTTTTTTTTCTTATTTGTTTGTTAATATGGCAAAGATAAAATCCCACTTTGGAAAACTGAAAATTATTTTTATAAGATTGTCATAAAATAAGTATATTACTGGAAAAAAACTGACAAGACTATTTTGCCAAAACATTGACGACACAGAACACATACCCTTATTTATAGATCGAATGCTTCCAGTGTGTACATATTTAAAGTGCGATTCGTGTAGGATGTGTTGCTATTGCAACAGTGACACCTCCCATTAAATGGCCCATTAGTCTTCTATAACTAAGCACAGCTTCAAGTTGTCAAGCTCAGCATGATTGGATCGTATACTTCACCTCTCTGCTGGCTCATCACATATACAGTACAGTACCTTTATTTCTCTGTCTATCTTATACACAGACGCGCACACCCACATACTATATAGGCTATCAGAGGATAAATCTATATAGCCATATATCAGAAGATATAGCTATATATCAGAAGATACAGTATCACACTGACTCCAGGACTTAAAAATTAAAAACAAAAATTCAATGACATACCTTTAAAAATAGACTAGAATAGACTAATTACACAGAGCGTAAGATAATGGCAATCCCATGTAAAGTTACGATCTATGTGAAGTTTCATTTTTTTAATGAACAAACCAGTCCTCACAAAAATTTGTCCAAGAAAACAAATCATTAAAAACAAATAAAACCTTGTCGACTAATGAACAGATTACATTACAAACTATTTTACCAGCTAATTAATTTACCAACTTAAAAAAAGGAGGGAAGAATGACAACAACAACAAAACAAACACAGGTTCTTTAGTTTTGTGGAATTACAACAGACTATTGAACCAGCTAATTTTAATAACACCACTGCACGGCATAGCCAAATTCACTTAGTGGCATGTAACAACCAAATAAATAAATCCAGGTTGGCCTATTGTAGTTAAAAACCTGCCGCTGTACATACGTAACTTGCCAGCAAACTAAGAATTTAACTATACTCCACAGCTGTTTTTGTGTAATCCTGACATCGCAATGTACATATATAATGGTAGTTCCCGTATTACGATGGATTTACGCAATTTCGACATTACAACGACTGAGTCCCGCCTTTTTTTAAATTAATTTATTTTTTTTATGTTGACTTTTGTTTTGTAATACATGTTTTTATTTTGGCGCAGGAAGCGTAGAACATGAAGCTAGTACATGTACAGACACACCCACCTTTACGCACACACAGAGCAGGCGAGTGACAGAGGTGACAGCCTGCGCGCACATTTGCTGTTTGTGAAGCATCCAGAGCCGACGGCTGTATATAACCTGTTTTGTGCTTTTTATTGTGCGTTTTCAATTGTGGTCGAATACTTGGGGCGAGTTTATGTGATTGTTTTTTATGTGGAGACGCTAACTGATACATGCTAATCGTTTGTTATTGCTGTATCAGCAGCTACTTTTACACGCAAATTTGAATTGTTGTCATTGAAGATGAGACTGATTTAATTTCATTTTTCATTTAATTTTAGTTTCATTCTGCAAGTGTTGATGTCATGAGCAGCTGAATAAAGTCAGCAAACCACACGGACGTCTGACATCATCATTTCAGAGCTTAGCTCACTCTTAGCTAGGACTTAGCTAGCTCCAACGTCTTGGCAAGGACAGGACAATGACGTATAATACATGTTTTTGGATGGTTTTTAAATTTCATTTAGAGGCTGTTTTGAGGTATTTAAAGGGTTCATTCTGATTAACGCGGAAATCCGGATAAAATCGCCAGTGCAGGAACGTAACTTGTTCATAAACTGGGGTCTACCTGTATTTTAAATTAACCTTTATTTTGCCTGGAACTACTCCATCAAGATTAAGATACTTTTTTAAAACTCACGGCAATTGAAAGTGACAGACATCAAAACAGTTTGAACTGAGATGGGTGAAATTAATATGTCTCAGTGCCATTGACGGCAATAGACGTCCTCTCCATCTGGACTGGGAGGGGTGGCAGCAAATTATGTTAATTTGGTTTATAAATAGAATTTTGATCAATCAAATGTGTGCATAATTGCTCAATGTAAAAATCCTACAATAAGACTTGGCACATGTGGCTTACTGTCAGATGCAGGAATATATAGATTTTTTTCCCCTTAAATTTTATGAAAATTGGGCTATCGGTGAACTCTATAGTGTGGAAATTACGGCAATTATAATACAAATCTATGAAGACAGTCGGTACAATATTGTCTTACAAATAAAAGTATATCAATGACTGGTTCTTTGAATGGCCACAGAAGACAATCCTGTACAAGAGTAAACAGTAATTGAAAGTGCTCTCTGGACATTACAGTTAGTAATGAATCTCAGAGAAGCGTGATAAACATTGATCATTAGGAGCCATTGAACAGCAGCATTCATGCAATAATATGATGCATAATCAATCACGGATAAAACTGTTGCGAAAACACGCCATTTTTTCCCATTACATTTTAAAACATTTCATTTTCAGACTCATAACCTAATTTTAGTCCATTCGTCACAGAATTTTCCATATGTGATTTAAAGTCAGTGAGAAATTAATCACGCCACCGGAGTAATAATACTGTACATACTGACTATATGTTTCATTCCATTTGAGAATGGACATTGTGGGAATTATTTGAGGCAACTTTTTACAGCTCGAAAATAACATAAGCTTGGTTTAGTATGCGTTGATGACATATTTCAGGCAAATTAATTAGTGCTGGACAACTACCAAAGCTTTCTGCAACTCTTTGACAGCCTATAAAAAGAGTTGATACACAATAGGAAATAAGTGTCCTCGGCATAGAAACGACAATTTACATTGGACAAAGTCATTCATATACTGTATATGACAAAAAAGAGGGGACCAATGCAGAACCCTTATGGTCCCCACTTGTGTCCAGTAAGACGTTTACAACACACAAATATTTTACCATCATATTTAATACAGTGGGTCCTCTTGCTGCGGTAATTTTAAAAACCAACCGACTACTCTACTCTGACTACTCTGACATATGCGATTCATGCAATCCATTTTTTTTTTTTTTAAAAGTGTGATTGTCCATTACCAAGGGCGTAGGTTTGGTCTCAACATTGGTAGGGACGATATAACAGCATAACTTGCATGTACACTTTTTGCTGGGGAATGGGACATAAATAGGACCAAACAGAATATTGAACGGGGGTCAGGGCTACATTTCTCACAAATATAAACCAAATTAATTGATATGCTAAATGATCAATGCAAAATAAATCTGTATTGATTTCTACTGGTTCGGGTGATACAAGGTTTGATTCAAACCTTTGTTTTCAAAAACTACTAAAACATTTTGAAGTGCAAGCCACTTCATTAAAATACCGGGGAGATATTCAAGAATGGGTCCACTTCTGGGGGACACTGGAGCACCCCTTGACTCAAACTAAAATACTGTTAGAAAAAAAAAAAAAAAAGTGATTTGGGGGGGGGGGGGGGGGGGGGGGGGGAGTGATTTGGAGAAAAAAAATGAAAAGAAAAAAATCATATCCAAGGACCAATCTACATCTGAGCATATTAGTACTAGACTAACCCAAGACTCGAACCAAAATACAATACTCTCATAAAATTCTGATGTGTGATTTCATTTCACAGATTTTTTTTTCATGTCAGTTCATATGTTCATGTCAGTGTCCTGAAGTGGACCCATTCTTGGAAAGCTCCCCGTTTTTTTTTCTTCGTATTATTATTTTTTTCAATAAAATGACTTGTACTCTGAAGCCACCACGTTGCATTACCGTAATGCACATAATGCAAACAAGCGTCCTAATGAGGGACAGCTAGCTTGACTTCATTGTTCCTTGTGTAGGCTGGCATGACCGCAGTAGTTTTGCAAGTTAGCAAGTTCACACAGTCTAATGTTATTCTGACTCTGATGCAGGTCGGACTTTCAATAACAAAATTACTGGTGTTTCCCCCACTTTCACAACAAACATTGATGTATTTTTACATTACTTACAGTGGCTGCTGCTGGCCAAAAAAAACTTCTAATATCTCTCCTCTTCGAAGGGGGCGGAGGAGGCGGCATGTGTTGACATGAATCTGTCAGGGCTATGTGAGTGTGCATGTGCATGTGTGGCGTGGGGGGGTCTAGTCATCAGCCAATCAACATGCGTTTTAGGGAATAAAATGGACTGGCACATTCAGCAATTGAAAAGGGCTAAATGTAAGTCTGAACATAATGAAAAGAATGCACTTAATAATGCTAGTGTCTATTCTATCCTTACAACATATGAAGAAAACCTAAATTACTTATATAACTGAACTCATTATATCATGCAAATAAGGTTGCTTAAAAGTTGGTAGGGACAATTTCAGCATACTGAAAAGTTGGTAGTGTTATGTCCCTACAGTCCAAGGGCGTAGGTTTGGTCTCAACATTAGTAGGGATGATACAGTATAACAGCACAACCTGCATGTACACTTTTTGCTGGAGAAAATAAATCTGTATCGACTGACAATAACATTTACGTGCATTGGTTCAGGTGATACACTGTTCGATTCAAACCTTTGTTTTAAAAAACTACTAAAGAAACATTTTGAAAACTTTCAGAATAAATGTGTGGTTTTTATTAGCAAACATGTCCTTACAACATATGGGAAGACAATCTAAATTCCCTATATAACTGAACTCATTATATAATGCAAATAAAATTGCTTAAAAGTTGATGGGGACAATTTTAGCATCCTGAAAAGTTGTGTTTTGTCCCTAACGTGCTTATGCAAACCTACACCCACTAACCATAAAACAGTGTCTGTGCACAAATACTAACAAAACCCCGGTACTAATATAGGGAAGCAGCAACCGAAAATGATTACCTCTCACCACCATTGTGGTTGTAGCTTAATGAGTTCATTTGTGTGCATCACAATGTCTGATCCTCTTGTACACCATCTGCAACAGTAAAAACACTGTTTAGATTCATTATTCTTGGTAAACTCTAGTGGATGTATATTCCACTGCTGTCAAAGCAAGAAAAAAAAAAAAAAAAAGTCATCAATTCGAACAACTAGAGTGCTGTATGTATTCATGGCGCAAATGTTTCTGCTTAGTCAGCTCATTTACAACATGGTAACATCGTGTAGATGCGCTCGTCAGCTGTGCATCAGCTCTATACGAGGTCACACTGTCCTTGCATTCTCTGTACACAGCATCGAACGACAAGAGGCATCTGCATTTCAACACCTAGATACAGTATGTTTGTGACTTGAGAACCTCTTTGTGTGTATTTGTCAGACTAATTGATGGCCCAGATTCGGATGCGTGTATTTGGCTGCAGTATCATTCCAGCCACTTCTGCAGTGCGCTTGAGCCTTGAACTCAAGCCGATGGCTCGCCGGCTCTTGTTGCAGGGCTCCACCCAGCCCCACTCATCACGCCGCACTGACTGTCACCCTCTAAGGGCCTGCACAAGACCCAATGACATGACATCTAAAAGTCTGGCATCCTCACCGAGCAGCCCTCAAGGACAATGGAACATCGTGCAGGGTTGTGACTCCTGGATGTGTTCATTTACAGTAGATATAGTACTAAAAATAGACACACAGCTCTCATGAAGAGGAATGCTGATAGAACAGTAATGAAAAACTCAAGGCTTTGATGCAGCTGTTTTTGGTGCATCACCCCCTCCACTAGCTGCCAATCCTTGTACATCGACCACATTGACTTAAAAGAGGAACATTCAGGTTTACAGGTAATCAATAGAGTAAACTGTCAATCGCCCGCAATGATGCTGCTAAAAGGTTTTTAATCGTGCATGTATTAACATTAAAGGACACCTTAATAAGTGTGCAGACATGCAATATTGGAAAGAATAAAGACTATTTCAGGAAGTAAATATGTTGTAAGGCAGTGTAATATTACTAAATTGTCGGTGTTTCCGGGAAAACAACCCAGATGGCCTGCTTTTGATGCATCTATAGTCCACATATGCAATCATTTTTATTCGACTAATACTAGTATGTGAGGAAGCTACAAGAGGGTAAAGATGTCTTTTTTAGTGGGCTACACAATGGGATCAAAGCATAATTGAAAAAAATATAACCAACGCCTAAGAAAAATGGTAAATACGTTCAAATCCCTGAAAGCTGCAACTCAGCTTTTAACTATAAATATATACATGCAAGTCAGAATTGCATTCAATGGAAAACTAAATACCATTTTGTGTAGGTAGGTTGCTGTGTATGATGTTTTTTGGGTTTCTTTCCACCCCGTATTTTAAAAATCTTCCTTCCTCAAATTGACACATGTGCAAACATGTACACAAACATTAACTTAGTTAATTTAATGCAACAACTAAAATTACAAGTCATTCAAAAAGTCTCCAATGGTTAATACGCCATGATTATCCTTTACCATTGCTTAAAGATAAAACATAATGATTATTTGGAATCATTTGGAATTTTGAATGCCTGAATTATAAACCTCAATTAGGTGTCTCAAATTGATCTAAAAAAACCCAAAACAAAACAGTGTATCATGTTTGAATATTGAGTATGTAGATGTGAATGATTTTTTTTTCAGTTTGTGCCTTGTGATTGGCTCAAAACCGGTGTATCCTGCCTCTTGCCCACAGTCAGGTGGGACAGGATTCAGCACTCTTGTGAACCTCGTGAGGATAAGCCATACGGATAATGAATGATTAATTCTAGCTTAGTGAAATCGAAAGGGCCCGCCGCAAAAAAAGCATGTCCCATTGCAGAGACACATGATGGTTGTCCAATAAATTAATCAGCATTTCAACACATAAAACTCAGTACAACAAATTGTGTCTCCAATTAAACATGCAACAATAACTCTAGATGTCCTGCTTTTTTTCCTGTGCCTGGAGAGTCAGAGGGATGTTTCACTTTTTTGTTGCGCTTCCCCCCCCCCCCCCCCTTTTTTTTTTTTTAAAACAGAAAACGATTTTGTTATGTTGTATTGAGGTTTTTTGTTTTAATCATCTGCAGAAAAGGTGACATTTTGCTGCATGAGGCGCCATCCCATGCAGATTCGAGAAAGAGGACAATACAATTTTCAATACATGACCTTAAGTAATAGTTCATTTGCAACTCCACTCCTGACATTTAGATATAAAACGCTTAAACTCAGATAACACTGGTAATCACGTGTTGGAGACTGGCCAATAGCAGAGGCTGTGATGTGAACAACTCCCTCCCTGCGCAGCAGAGTGGCAGCAAGTTGCCTGATGAGCATGCCAAGGCTCGCCATATAAAAAGTGCACCCGGACGAGGTGGCAGTCGCTGTGAAAGCCATCCACCCCTCACACCTGCGCCCACACGCATACCTACGCGTTCCCCCTCACACCCATATAGTCACTCTTCTCTTATTAGTTCTCGCACACTTGGCCGGATGGACGCCATAGGGAGCCCCTTTCGGAGAGTTATGGACAGCAGGGCGAGCAGCTACGGCTACAGCCGATCGGCCGGCTCCCCCTCCGCCTCCACCATTGGATTCCGCTCCCAGACCTGGTCCCGGGCCAGCCCGGGTTCCAACACCAGCGCGACGTACAAGAGGAACGCGAACAAGCCCCGCGCAGACACCTTCGAGCTGAGCCAAAGTTCCCTCCTGAGCGCGGACTCCTCCAGGCGCTCCAACGAGAAGGAGCAACTCCAGGGGCTGAACGACCGCTTCGCCGTGTACATCGACAAGGTGCACTATCTGGAGCAACAAAACAAGCAGATCGAGGACGAGATCCAGGCCCTGAGGCACCAGCAAGTGTCCCGCTCGCAGCTGGGTGACCTGTTCGATCAGGAACTGCAGGAGCTGCGCGCTACGCTCGAACAGATCCACCGCGACAAGTCTCAGATCCAGCTCGACAGCGACCACCTGGAGGATGACATCCAGAGGCTCAGGGAGCGCCTGGACGAGGAAGCGCGCGTCCGAGAGGACACAGAGGCCATTATACGCATCCTCAAGAAGGACACCGGCGACTCGGAGCTACTCAAGTCAGAACTGGAGAAGAAAGTACAGTCATTGCAGGACGAGATCGCCTTCATCCGCAACAACCACGAAGAAGAAGTCAGCGAGCTCCTGGGTCACATTCAGGCGTCTCAGGTGACAGTAGAGAGGAGAGACCCGCAGCGGGCTGACATCACCGAGGCTCTGCGCGAGATCCGCAGCGAGCTGGAGGGTCACTCCGACCAGAACCTGCAGCAAGTGGAGAGCTGGTTCATGTGCCACTACGCCAAGCTAAACGAAGCATCCGAGCAGAACAAGGACGCCATCAAGAACGCGCGTGACGAGATCAGCGACTACCGCCGCCAGCTGCAGTCCAAGACGGTGGAACTGGAGTCGGTGCGCGGCACCAGAGACTCCCTGGAGAGGCAGCTCGGAGACATCGAGGACCGCCACAACAGCGACCTGGCCGGTCTGCAGGTAACACAGCCGCCGCGACGTGCATTTCCACGAAAACACCATCATAAATGAATGCAACTTCAAATTCATTCATTGTTACACTTTTGCACACAATCGAGCCGCAGTGTTTACTGTGATGGACAAAGAATATTCCCCTTATAAAACATTTGTTAAACCAAAATAGAAATTAAATACCTTTTCCTATAGGGACGTTTTTATTATTTTCTTTGCAGTGACTAACTCCTTTCAAAGTGTCCTGAAAGAGTTAATGGAAAAGACTGCAGCAGAATCTCTCCCCCATACTTTCTCTCTCTATAATTTTGCTGAGTAAGAATCATGGCGGGATGCCCTCACTGGCCACGTCCTTGCATCACACCACCGCTCCTCCAGGGCGGGGTGCATAGAAATGAGGAGTCTCTGAGAGTAATCAAATAACTGCGTCAGAATAAACTGTATATAAAGTACTGCATGCAACTTACATGGATAAAGGTAAAATACAGTCAAAGTGATGTTTCCCCCCCCATAATGATAATTTCAGTAATCCTGAAACACAAGCGATTAAGTTTTCTTAATCAAATATCTGTGTTTTCTAGGAAACGATCCATCAGCTGGACAATGAGCTCAAGAACACAAAATGGGAGATGGCACGTCATTTGCGCGAGTACCAGGACTTGCTCAATGTCAAGATGGCCCTGGACATCGAGATTGCCGCATACAGGTAAAACACACATATTTGCAACAATTTAGCCACTCACATTTGAAGTGAGGAAAAAGCAGATCGGAAATCATGTATTGCTGAATATCACTGCAATACCCTTTCCCCACCATAAATGGTCATTTCAAAATTGCTATTTGGACGGTGACCAATCCAGGGTTTGGGACATAGTTCAAGCAAACATATGACCTTAATGTTGACAACAGTTTTATAATATATATATAACATTTTTTGTTAATTTCTCCCCTAACAAATTATTAATATATTAATGTCAAAATTTTCTACAGTGAGTGTCTTCATGATGATCATCATTAACTGGCGCATACATCAGCTGATGTAATAAGATGGAGAAAACTCCACTAAATATCTTAGGTCACCAAACCAAAAGGCAAAAAACCCTTCAAACGAACATTGACATCTATGAAATTTAGCATCTTTAGATGTAACAATTTAGCATATTCATTCAACCAAACATGCATATAATTTGCAGCAGATGTCAAACTTCAGCAAAAAACGAGGAAAATACAAACTAAATAAAAATAATTGGTTCAAACTATACATGAAGTGCAAATAATTTCAAGCATGTATACAGTACATGTGTATAAACGAAAGTAAACAGTAAAAACTGGCATTCGCATAGTGGCACTTGAAACATGAGGCTAGTCCAGTCAAGATTAAAGACATTAATTGTTATATCACAGGGAAAAAAAACATATATAAAATATTTTCAGAAATTGTTATAATAGGTTATCTACTTAGTAGCTGCTGCAAGCAAGACCAATTCAGACAAGTCCAAATGCCACCACAATGCAACTCCAAAACCAAACATATTAAAAAAAAAAAAAAAAAAAAAATTACTGATATAATTTTTGGACAGGAGTTATGATAGGCAATTATTTTAGGACTTTGACGATATGTTGAAGTTTGTTAGTAAACATACAATTCAAATTTCTCAGTTTAAGTGTTCCTGGAAATGGGGGGGGGGGGGGGGGGGGGGGTTACTTATTTGTATTATTTTAAGAATACCTTGATATATTGCAAAATTTAACAAAGGGGAAAAACACCATAGCATGGATTGGGTGAGAAAGTTTTTATGAATACATATTTTTTTATGTTTTAACATAGTGCTCAATATCACATTTGTTAATTGCATGTTAAACTTTATTGCATGGACAAAGACAACAAGGTTTCTACTATTTATAAGCATATAATCAGATAGAAGGAAATTATGAATTATACAAATAATTGTTAAATAATGCTTTCCATTCCTTCTAATTGACTGAAAATGAAGTGCCTTGACTTGGGTGCAACCCACAGAGGTACTGTTGATTCAGGCTCAACATACACAGATAATTATGATCATATACATAATATGTCAAAGATAAATTGAAATGATTTATTCATAAGTTTTGCTATTGCCAATCGAAGACAACTGGGAAAAACAATCAAATAGTCAGTGACGTAATCATTCATTATTCCATCAGGAAACTTCTGGAAGGTGAGGAGACCCACTTCAGCACATTCTCCCATCGTCCCGCTGTTTCATCCTCCAGAATCTCAATGATCAAATCAGAACCTCCAAGACTGAAGGTGCAACATAAGTTTGTCGAGGAGATCATCGAGGAAACCAGGGTTGAGGATGACAAGGCCAACATGGAAGACGCACTAGATCAGATTGCCCAGGAGCTCTCGGCCACACTCGAAGGCAGCGCAGGGGAGGAAGAAGATGAAGGTGACGAGGACGATGAAGTGGAGGAAGAGGAAGTTGTAGCTGCAACCGATACCAAAGTTAGTTCGAAGGCACCGGCAAAGGAGGACGATGACGGTGATGAGGAGGGTGGTGATGAGGAAGAAGGGGGTGAGGATGATGAGGAAAATGAGGACGATCAGGATGAGGGTAACAAAGGAGAAGAGGAGGCAGGTGATGACGAGGAGGTAGTAGAGGAAACTGTCCTTTGCTCCAAATCTCAGGATTCCAAAGCCATTCCTGAGAATATGAAGACTACAGAGGAAGAAGATGAAGAGGATGGTGACGAGGCCAGCGGGGGAGAAGACGCTGATGTCGAAGAGGATGAAGACAAAGCATCCAAAGATGGAGACGACGAGGAGGATAATGAAGATGACAAAGGGGCAAAAGATGACAAGGTCATAATTGAAGACATTGTGGCAAAGACAATAGTAGCCAAATTAGAAGTTCAGAAAACAGATACTGCAAAACCTGAAGCCAAAAAGGACGAAAGTGTCAAAACAGAACTAACCAAGCCCGATTCTCTCAAGCCTGAATCCCCAAAAGGTGGTTCCCCAAAATCTGATTCCCCCAAAACTACTTCTCCAAAGTCTGAATCCCCAAAAGCCGGTTCCCCAAAGACTGGTTCACCCAAGACAGAGTCCCCAAAAGGTGGTTCCCCAAAGTCCGAATCTCCAAAGGCTGGCTCGCCCAAGACAGAGTCTCCAAAAGCAAGTTCACCAAAGGCTAGCTCTCCCAAGACAGAGTTGCCAAAAGCAGATTCCCCAAAGTCTATATCACCAAAGCAAAGTTCCCCAAAGTCTGAATCCCCAAAAGCTAGTTCCCCCAAGACGGAATCTCCAAAACCTCTCTCCCCCAAGTCTGACTCCCCAAAGTCAGGATCACCTAAAGCAGAGTCCCCTAAATCAGAATCTCCCAAGCCTGCAACTCTCAAGGAAGACTCGGCAAAAACAACCCCCCCAAAAGCAGAGTCTCCTAAATCGGAAGCTCCCAAACCTGCATCACCTAAAGAAGACTCACCGAAGGCTACCTCCCCTAAAGGAGAGTCCCCTAAATCAGAATCTCCAAAGCCTACATCACCTAAAGAAGACTCACCCAAGGCTGGCTCCCCCAAGGCAGAGTCCCCTAAATCAGAATCCCCCAAGCCCGGATCCCCCAAAGACGAATCACCGAAGGCTATCTCCCCAAAAGCAGAGTCCCCGAAGTCAGAATCAGCAAAGCAAGAACCACCAAAGGCAGAATCTCCTAAGACGGAAACAAGCAAACCTGACACATCGAAGCCTGCTGAAGACACCAAGAAGACAAAAGATGCCGCAATGAATGGCGATGTGGACAAGACCGGCTCAAAGGAAGAGGAGCAGAAAAAGGGCGAGGGCAACGAAGTGATTATCAACGGCGTGGACGAAAGTCCCGTCAAGGACGACGCTAGCCAGAAGGTGGTGATCACCAAAACGGTGGAGACCATCACTACAGGGGAAGACGGCTCACAGCAGGTCACCAAGTCCATCACAGTTACCGAAACGGTGAAGGAAATGGAGGAAACACTGCAGGAGAAGTTGGTCTCCACCATGAAGACGGAGAAGCACTCCAGCCAGTCAATCAAGCAGGTGACTGAGGGTGACTGAGGAGTTGGCCTCAACGGCAATTCGGGGAGTCAGCGTGATGAAAAGCAATCAAGCAGAACTAACATAAGAGAACACCATACAGCTAGAGCGACATAATATAACATACAAAACTTAGAGAGAAGCCAAATGCTACAAATGTTAGAAATGCATGTTTGCAGACGCTGAGAGGGGCGAGCCATCAAGACATTTCTTCTTCCGTTTTTGCCGCTGTTCACTGATGGGCTTGTGGGTTTTGGGGTGGGCTTTGCATGCTTTGGCTCAGGGGCTGGAGGGGAGGGCACTTTCCTCACCGATGTATGTATGTATGAATGACAGAGAAGACACTGTATGTTAGGGGATCCATTATATAGTATATGACTTTTTTGTAGCGTAAGTAATGAGGGAAGGGTGGCGAGGGTGGATGGTTATTGGGGGGTCCTTTGCACACGTAAAAATGCTGTGTTTACGTAGCCTTATACCTGACGTGACCATAGCAACTCAGCCAAAAAGAAATGACACACCTGCAGCAGCGAATGACAACAGGATGATCAAACAACTACATGGAGTTTTCGACGGACCCCGCGAAAGTCCTAGCCTTAAACATGCTTTTGAATCCCTGTCTGTTACGTTTACCCAAGCGCAAATACAAAGAAATACTGTACGAGTGCTTAGGGTGTAGCATTCTTGCATTCGCATAGTAACCTGACTTGAAATATTGAAATTTATGAGGTGCTACTGTTTGCAGGCCCGTGACCTTACATCAACAATTTCCCAGCAGCATTTGCTTAATAAACATCATGATGTGGAATCCCACCTTGTCATGTCTTTTTTCCCCTCATATGATTTCTCTTTTGTTTCCTGTTTAAACATGATCTTGTCCTTTATTAAAAGACTAAGAAATTCACAAATTGCATACTTTAATACTTTGATCAATTGTCTTTTATATACTGTAAATGTCATTCGTAAATAGTGATGTCTTGCGATTTAATATGACATAAACCTCCACAACCCAGTCAAACCACCTGATCTTTCTTGCAAAAAAAAAAAAATACCGTTGCAAAAGACTGCACATCCACTTCTAATTGTGATGTGGAAATGTTCAAAATCAACATTTGAACCCACGTTCGATGGTGGTCACCTGCCAAAATTTTTAAGTGCCTTTGTTTAACACCACTAAAGATCAGTTGTTATCGTGGGGTTTTCATCACTTTTTTTCTTTCTAGAAAAAGAAAGGTTTTGTGCAAACTCTGTCTTCCATTTCCAAACGTTCATTATTCTTTCAGATGAACTTAATCCCCAGAAACACAGCTCCAAAACATGCTTCCATGTTACAGTATAGTAGGATTAGGCACTGTATTGCATTCTTCTGTTGATAAGCAGTGTTGTCCATCCACTAAACATATTTTTTGGAGTTACGTTCAACTTTGGTTTCAGGTTTGTGTTTCTGACTCACATATAACATGAGTGTTTTTTGGTTGTGACCAGGCAGTTCTTCAAGAGTTAAGTGCAACTGCTGTAGACTGAAGTAAAAATTAGATGCAGCTTCATCGAGTTTAGGCAGTAGATTCTTCCTAGTACTGATGCCACTGTCTTGTGTGCAGTTTGTTCAGTCTGACCTTTTCTTTAGGATGCCTCTTCCCACTCCTGCAGGAATCTGTGAGGACATAAAATAAATATCAGCCAAAAAAAAAAAAAAAATAACGACTATGGTTTTATCACAAAACAATGGAAGGTACACTCACACCATCCTCTTTTTTGTCCTCTTCATTATCATTGTGGGTTGAAGGAAGAGGAAAAGTTCTACTAGGTAGATAGTTTTGGCCGCAACTCCTGCCTTCGTCAAAGCTGTCATCGCTTCCTAATGTGACATGGCTTGATTTAATTTAATTCATTCGAAGGTTTCCCAGCCACATAAGCTGATTTTAAGACATTTTAACACAAATTACATTTTATAATAGACAGAAAATCATCCATTCAGATTATAACATCAATTCCACTAGGGACTTGTTAGCATCACCTTCACTTTTCTTTACCGCTTCTGCTCATTAGGGTCCCAGGTGATCAGGAACTTATTTATACAATTTTGGGTAACATGATTCACCTGGTCAGGTTACCAGCCAATCACATATTATACAAAATCATTCCTACACAACTTCACACACTAATGGGAGGAACAGAGAAAATTCAGAATGCTGCATTTGTGTCACTTGAATGTGAAAATTCGCATTGTTTTCAGGGTATAGTTGGCATTTTTATATGGATGCAACTTGGTCACGCTGTATATAAACTAGGGGTGTGACAAAATTTCGAAATGGTGATATATCGTGATACTTTGTATCCCAAAAGGTTATCGATATGCTCCTGCCAAGAATTGAGATATCGTTTTAAAAAGGTGTCAATGTTTAAAAAAAAACAAAAACAAACAAACAAACAAAAAAAAAGGAACCAACAACTGGCTACCAAAATCTTCCACCATAATAGTGTCTCAGTTAACTATAAGGCTGCCATTGACGGTGCTCGAAATACAATCCATTTAGAATGGGAAAGTTCGTTCATTCAAAACCAGAGCATTCACAGTCATTCTGTTACTTGCTGTTCATTCTAGGGCATTTACAGGTCAATTCCTGTTAAGTCTGAGTCACTGCCTATACATTTGGGTGATTCCCAGGTTACCTCCTGTTCTGTAACTCGAAATAAACAGGAAGTGACCCATAAAATACCCCAGAATCAACAGAAAGTAACTGAAAATCAACAGGTAAATGACCTTAAATGGCCCAAAAGTACCTCATTGCCTGGCATTGGCTACCACTGACGGCCATAGACGTTCAATCCGTTCAATCAGTTTAAATGGATTGGACATCTACTAGTGATAAACTCATTCCAATTCACAGCAGCTTATTTTCTGTTTATTAGTTGTTAGTAAAATATCCTAGAATGATTTCCTGACCAATGTATCGATAATCGTATCGACATATCGTCAGATGATCGTTATCGTGAGCTTTGTACCGCAAATCGTATCGTGAGGTACCAAGAGGTTCCCACTCCTTATATAAACCCTAGCTGCACTGCAGCACTGTGCTTCACATCAAGGTCAATCACTGAATTCTGCTGTCATTGAAGAAGCTGCATACAGGAAAGCCGCAGCCTGCAGTACTTTTCTGTCTCGCATCCTTTATGCTTTTCTGCCCTAAGCATCGTTCCCCGCAAGTATCTTATACTCACAAAACAGTAAGGTGTTGTTTTCACATATTCTGTCACACCAACGCATGTTTCAGCACACACAAAATTACACTAGGATTTCTGACTGTAAACATTAAACAAGTTTAGCCTATGATAGTAGGGCTGAGATTCTTCAAATGACCTCATGCAAGGAAATCACTACACAAAATATATAAAATGTCATTTAGTCAGAATTTAGAGACTTCCAATAATATGGTTTTACTAACTTTGAACAGAACAAAGTTCTCAAATTCCGCCCAATTAAGTGTACGGTGTGCATCCTGCTTCTAGTTTGTTGACGCTCTGGCTTTATACTCCTCTTGATCAAGACTATATGAGCCTCATGTTCACAATCTATAGGTGGCATTCATGATGCAATACATACTTTAAAATTAAAAAGATCTAAATCTTTGGTGATATTTAAACTAAAATTCTAAGTTTGGAGCCCATTTGATTTAAATTAATTTATAAATCAGGATTTCAAACAGTTGTCAAAACTTAAGCTTTTAGTTTAGACCACCACAAAAACAATCTTTAGCTTTAGAACTGTTTAATGTATTATATTTTTACGTTGTTAAATATGCATTATTTGTATGGGTGATGGAATGTTAGTGACTGCCCGTTCTTGATTTACCAACCGCTATCACATTTGACCACTGGGGGGCAGGCAAAGTTCTGCTAATAAACTTATGGATGCCTTTGCAGACGTGATACTGAATGTAACAATTCACTTCGACACAGAACAACGATGTTAAAAAAATATGTTTAATATTGTAAAATTAGCCATTGTTATTGTGGTTGTAGTTAACAATGCGGTAGCATTCTGTGCTCCTGTGGCATCGTACAGTGATTTTCATTGTATTGACTCCTGAGTCCTGAAACGAAATGAGGCAACCTAAATATTAGAAACAACTTTTAGTATAAAGCTGTACACTTATTCAGCACTATAAACGACTATACAGGTGGAAAAACATTTTACAGTATAGCTTATCTTGAACAGTTTCAAAGCTTAGCATTAGATAAAAAAAAAAAAAAAAAAAAAAAAAGATTTAAAAAAAAAAAAATCAGTACTGCACAGGTTTTTTCCAGTTGTCTACTGTACTTACATTTCTGCAACATTTTGCATTACTACGCACTTTTAAAAAATAATTTTGCAGCATCAATTATCATCCATATTATCACCATAATTTACACTAACTAACTTCACACTCAACACTGGTGGTAAAAGGTTCACTATCTATCTGAGGAATCTCAATTTCCTCTATGGTAAAATGTCTGATGTCTGAAGCATAACGTCTGATCTTCACAGTTCACACATTTGTTCAACAGCCTCACTTTAAAAGTCATGTTACTATTTTGGCTTGGTAGCTAACCTTTGGCCTTCGCAGGCATCTTCTCCTATTGGCAGTGTGCATGTCCATCACAGTCTGAAGGCCTCTCACAGGCGGAACGTGAGGGGGGGGCTTGCCAGTCACATAAAGCCTGTGCTCCTGCTGCTATAAAAAGAGTGGAATGTCAAGCTGGCTTTACTTTGGGTCAGCCAGAGTGAGTGCACAACTTAGAAGAACTGAGGGTCACATAAATTCGGTCTAAGGATGGCCGCTGTTCATCGCCTGGTTATCGTCCGCCACGGGGAGAGCGCCTGGAACCAAGAAAACCGCTTCTGCGGCTGGTTCGATGCAGACCTCAGCGAGAAGGGAGTGGAGGAGGCTACTAGAGGAGCCAAGGCCATCAAAGATGCAGGCATGAAGTTTGATATCTGCTACACCTCTGTGCTAAAACGTGCCGTCAAGACCTTGTGGACCATCATGGAAGGCACAGACCAGATGTGGCTGCCGGTGATCCGTACATGGCGTCTCAATGAGCGCCACTATGGAGGCCTCACTGGTCTTAACAAGGCAGAGACGGCCGCCAAGCACGGTGAGGAGCAAGTGAAGATCTGGCGCCGTTCCTTTGACATCCCACCTCCACCCATGGACAAGGACCACCCTTACCACTCCATCATCAGTGAGGTGAACTAACAGAAATTCAAGCAAATAATTAGGTATTTGTTTAAATTTGTACTAAACCCTTGTGGGCCATTTAATTGACCTACAGTCCAGGCGATACAAGAACCTGAAGCCCGGTGAGCTGCCTACATGCGAGTCACTGAAGGACACCATTGCTCGTGCCCTGCCTTTCTGGAACGAGGTCATCGCACCTGAAATCAAAGCCGGAAAAAATGTTATCATTGCAGCCCATGGCAACAGCTTGCGTGGAATTGTCAAGCATCTTGAAGGTGAGCACAAAGAATGACAAAAAAAAAAAAAAAAAACATTTATGGGGAGACGCCCAACTCTACGAAACGGTTACTGAACTATTTCTCACATACACAAGTTTGGGTGACGAAACAGTTACAAGCACACACAAAGCCACACACTTTTACAGTGAATGTACTGTATATAAATAGCAGCCACGGGCTCAGGGACAAGAGAGGGTCATGAGCCTGGTTCCCGTTACAGTTGCGACCTTTATCTCGAAAGGTTTCGTGGAGTGGCCAGACAGACTTGCACATGCAGAAAGCCACAAGGGCAACACTTAAAGGTCACTTAACCGATCCCAGCACTGACTGGAGGGGGGAGAGGTAAAACCAGCATTGATTGCTAGGGCATATTGACAACTATTTACACTCACAGCTCTGGGGAATTTAAAGAACGATATATGTGCACTATGTGGAACCGGAGGCTGGGGGGGGGGCAGGCACAGGAAGAGAACATGAAAACTCCAACTTGCATATGGCGAGATTTGAATCCAGAGCCTTTCAACAGTAAAGCAGATATGCTATTTAACCTTTAACTTGGTAAAAATACTGTTGCTTATTTTGTGCTGGTCTTTATAAGAATTCGTTTTAAAGACTTTTTAGTGCCTGTAATTTTCACACATAAGGTCCTCGAAACAATTTCGCCATTTATTAAAAAAAAAAAAAAATGTCCTTCTATATATTTCTAAGTACCTGTTCACATGGAAAGTTACAAGAATTATAGCTATAGATAACAAATACTCATGAACATTAAAAGCAATACCGCATGTGTGTGTTTTCACAGGCATGTCTGATGCTGCCATCATGGAGCTCAACCTGCCAACGGGAATTCCTATCGTGTATGAACTGGACGCAAACTTGAAACCTGTGAAGCCTATGGCCTTCCTGGGTGATGAGGAGACTGTGAGGAAGGCCATGGAAGCTGTGGCTGCCCAAGGCAAAGTGAAGAAGTGAGCTCCTAAGTGGCAAACCAGAGACTGTCCTTACCTCCTATCCAAACGTACATCAATCTTTGTAGTCCATTCCAACTCGAATACACTTGGGTCTTGAAAGCCTCGGGTTTGCGCAAGGATGGCCTGTCAACTCAAATTGACAAACAGGCCCACAGCATACACAACGTCCAGCTCAACATGTGCACATCCCTCAGTTGTTTTAAGTTGTGGCTAAACCAACCTGCTGTGTCCCACCACCTTGACACCAACAATAAAGAAACCAGGTTTTATATAAGCTTGTGTCTGGTTCCTTTCAGAAACCCCAAATCTCTTTCAATGTCTCTTTACACTATTCTTTAAGTTATTTTGTACACCATCATTTTCCCCCCATTTTGAAAAACAGCTTTCAGCATAGTGCAAAGAGTGCTCTGAAATCTTATCCTGGACAGTGAGATGAGGATAGAGAGGAGTCATTGGGTTCAACATGGCAGCATTCCCATAATGCAGATACAAGTCAGTTTACTGGCATTAAACTGCCCTGCTTGTATTACAGAAAGGAGCAGAAGTGTTAGAGTGAATGGACATTGTACATCTACTGTACATTATTAAGGTCTAATTATTTACATAATCTCTTGCGTCACAGGTTTAAAAAAATATATATATTTCACACTTGGAAGAAACCCCCCGCCCACCACCACCACACACAATAATGTATTAAACAGTCTATTGACTACTAAAAGCAGAGATAAAACTGAAAATTGAGTCATATATGATTAAAGTTTATTGGTAGAAGCGAATGACAGGGGATATTATTGCATTTACTGACCAAAGGGACTCTAACGATTTAGTTTGTGTTCTTACGCCATCTATTGGAAAATAAAAGATAGCACATCCCAGATTGATTTAGGCAGCCTTCAGGTCTGCTAGCAATAATTCAGATATACTTAAAAATGTGTCCTCGGTAGAGGCCTGTGATTACAAAGGGCTTTTGAAATGAAAAAGGAATGTTTAGTATAATAAGAAACAGCACCGTTCAGTACAGTATCAAACAGTATCAAGCAACTCAGTGTAAATCTGCCATTCCTACATGAACTAAAAATGTGCAGTTTGCCTGGTGTTGAAGACAATGGAATTAATTTTGCAGTCTAATTCAGTTAGCATTTGCAGTTCTGTAATTGTGGACTGGGTTGGAGGTGTTTGGACCTGTGCCTGCATTGTCCGCAGTTTTCCTCTGGAAGGACTTGAAGAATCTTGGCAGAGACACTATCCTGTAAGGGTTTTTCTTATACATCACTGCTTTGTGCGTCTCTTCTCTGGACTCCTCCACATACGCTGCAGCACTCGCCACATTCTTTTCAATGCTGTTTATCAACTCCCCCTGGTGGACATTTAAATGGAATTCATGTGATCCTGAATCCAAATATTTACAAAAAATATCACGTCTACCAGACCTGACTTTCCAGAAGCAAAGCCGTGTCAGCCAAGACTTCATGCAGCTCTCTGATGCTTGCCTCCAAGTGAACAATGTCCTCGTGACGAGACCTGATCTCATTCAGAGCTTTGCTTGAAATACTTGCACCAGATTCAACTATCTGGAAAACGACAATTAGATTGTGACAACCAAAAGGAAATTAAGCATGTCAGATAGGTGTGTAGACAAAACCCAACTGACATCAGATATAAAAATGGTCACATTGTGGCAGTTCAGCATCTCCTCCAACTCCTCATCTGTTGTCACTTTGTCCACTGTGCAGGAAAAACAGCACAACAAATTAAACCTTTATTGGTCAAGTGACAAAGGTCAAGCTTAGACGGAAATGGTCTGAAGACCCGGGAGAAAATTATATTGGACAGGTTGTTAAAAATTTTTGCTACTTTTCACAAAGTCTTATATTAGTCTTAAATCTTATATGAGAGGTTATAACTTTGCTGGGTTTTACAGTGTGATTTGGCTGGAAGTCGTCTCAATGATCTGACAACCTTGGAGACAGACACAACAAAAACTCAGTTTTGCGTTTTCAACCATTTAGACTGAGACGACAGTAGGGACTCATCAAGATTGAAGAAAGGAGAAACGTGATGTCCACGTACTATGTGTGGAAGCTAGGTCTGAATAATATTTGATTTTCATAAAGCATTATTTTTTATTTATCTTGTGCAGGAAATTTTGAGTTTAGACTTGTTAACCACAACTGCTGATCTTACCATGACAACTTGTGCATTCGTCCTTAAGATGAACTAACCAAAGTTGAAAAAGGATGTGCCTGAAAGGTGTGATAGACGCACTTTAAAGATCAAATTTGACGGGCCAACACCATATTTGTTCAACCAATGGCAACAAATACATGAATATAATAGCCATGACTCCTCTCAGGAACTAGAAGGGTATAAAAGGAGGTACCGCTCCCCATTCGGGGGAGACACGGTGTTGCAGACATTATCCTCTGTCTCATTGTTTTCTCCAAACTGCTGTTTGTAATAAAGAAGTCTTTCTCAATGTACAAAACTTTTGGTTTTCTTTGTTTCCCTGGACAAGACAATCTGATTATGAATAAATACAACTATGGCGGGGGATGGCGTGGCTCAGTGGTGGAGTAGTTGTCCCCCAACCCAAAGGTTGTGGGTTCGGTTCTCCACCCTGATGAACTCGCTTAAGTATCCTTGAGCAAGATACTGAACTCTGCATTGCTCCTGGTGCTGTGTCACCAGTAGGTAGATGGCAATGTAGTGTAAAGCGCTTTGAGTACCTTGAGAGGTAGAAAAGCGCTATACACAGGGGTGCACATAAGTGGTCCACATGCGCGCATGCGTACTGGACGTAGTCAAACGCGCTGGCCCTCAACGGCTTTCATACGCTTTTGCGTACCGATGGCTGACCATTGTATTTGCGGCGGACACAGGGGTGCACATAAGTGGTCCGCATGCGTACTGGACGTAGACAAACGCGCTGGCCCTCAACGGCTTCCATACGCTTTTGCGTACCGATGGCTGACCATTGTATTTGCGGCGGACACGAGAAAATCACTTCTCAAAATGTCAAAGAGGCAGGCCCCACTGAGTAATTATTTCCGTGTTCCCCCACCCCCGTCAAAAGACAGACAGACGACAGAGACGTCACGTGCTACGGAAAAAAAGGACTTTTGCTGAAAAGTGGCTACAGGAGGTACCATGGCTAGAACCAAATGATGCTCGCACGGAAATGTGGTACAAAATTTGCCGTGAGAATCCCAATGTCGCTGATAAGAGCAGCGCATTTTATGTCGGGTCAAAGAATTTCAGCCATCCAAACTTTGAAAAGCACGAAAAAAACAGCATGTGGCAATTAAGCAAACTATCGATGTCAGACAGCACCCCACTCGCCCTATAGACAAGTAGCGGAATAAAGTTAATGAAGAACATCGCCATGCACTGACAAACATGTTTTTGCTCGCATTTCACAAAGCTAAACATGCACGTTCAATGAGCTCTTATGAGGAGGACATCCCACTTTTATAAAGGCTTGGAGTTAATGTGGGAGCCGCATAATGCCCTATATTTTGAATTTGCAGTGCTTTTATGTTTATTTCTTTACATTTCACTTCAAAGTAATTGTCATTTTGTTGTGCCAGTTGATGTTAATCAAGCATTAATTGTTAATATAATTAATTAAAGGTAATTGGCTCTAAGTAAAGCTTGTCATAATTTTATTGCATCAGGCGGGTCGGCTCCCAAGTTCAGTGAGGACCAAGTCACATCTCCAGGTCCTCCTCTGAGAACCTGGGCAAAAAAATATGTGCACCCCTGGCTATACAAGTATAACACCATTTACCATTTAACTATGAATTAACATTTCAACAAAAACAAAACTGACACCACTAAAATGCATCAAAGAATAAATACTGTACACTTGGCTATGGCCAGTGACACTGAAGCCAATAGGTTAAAAGGAGTGGCCTAAAAAGGGTTAAAGGCGTTCATGATTGTTGAATGGCCACTAAACTAAACAAATTCCGCTATATTCCAAATATCACTTCATCAAGTGCGGGGTGAAGCGCCTTACAACAGTGCCTTGGCACAAAGATTCCATAAGATGGTGCTAAAGCAATGCATTTACATTAGACAGGTTTGACTAGAGCAGGGGTCGGCAACCCAAAATGTTGAGCCATATTGGACCCCCCCCCCCCCCCCCCCCCCAAAAAAAAAAATGTCCGGAGCCGCAAAAAAATATAAAGCCTTACACTAGCCTTATGATGAAGGCAACACATGCTGTATGTAGCTGTATAAGATTTTAGCCTACTATCAAAATGACTGTTGGCTAAAAAAACATAATGAGCCTTCATTATTTGATATTTATTTTCCCTGGAGTGCATCTAACGCGCGACCTGACTACCCTGTTGTATGATGCCACCTCAAGTTGAACTTCATTACAATATAAATGTATTGTTTCTTTTATTTTATGAAATTAAAGAAATGCAATAAAGACATACGATTTTCGATGTCATTTTTATTTTAAGGTTTCGAAAAACAAGAAAATGGAACGTGCTTAACATGCCCCTTATCCGGGCATGTCTTTGATTTTGTGTATTATCTCGGTTTTGTTTTTGAAGTCTGAAAATAGGTGTTCTGATATGTTGTTGAATGTCTCCTTCATGTACTCACCATCTGTGAATGGCTTTCCACGCTTTATTATCTCCCAGGTTGCAACAAAACTTGCAACAGTTCTGGGATTTGGCGATCCAATCCACTTCTTAAGTCTATTTTTGCGCTCCTTAAATTCTTCAAAAGTAATGCAATCAGACTTTTTCTCTCAATCCCAACTGGGTACTCAGCTTCAAATGTAGCATGCCTTCCCTGCAAATGTCTTTCAACATTACTCGTTATTTGACAACTTCTCGCAAGAGAGTAAACATTCAGGCAATCCTTCCGCATTGGTAATGAATGCAAATGATTCGGTCCAAGACACCTTGAATCCTCGGTTCTCCTCAGTTATTTTTTTTCTTTTTCCCTTTCGGATCCATGGCCTATCTCGCAGCCGCCGGTTTGTTTACAATAGCCACCTGCCTGGCACCCCACCCTGCTGATAGAAACCTGTGTCACAGGCTATGATGCAAATCTTCGTTGACAGAAATTTTGAAATTTAATATTTATTCTACTATTCTATTTTTTCAGCATTGGAAAACGTTGAGAATGTGTGTCATTTTTGTCCTCCTACAGAAACCATATCAAAGCAAAAAATATATTTCCCTCCCCCATCTTTTTCCATGTTCAAACATTGTTGAAAATGCTCCAAGGAGCCACTAGGGTTGCACTAAAGAACCGCATGGGATTTTCAAAACACGGGTTGCCGACCCCCGGGATAGGGCAATAAAACAGGAATTAGTAAGCTGTTCAGTAAACACAGAAGAGCAACACTCCACCCCCCTCAAAACATTGTGAATAGAAAATGTGCTGAGGAACACTGTTAACCCTGATTTACATAACTATGCTACATGAATATAGATTTGCAAAACATCTTTAAAAATTTTGTACATTATCTTTTGTCAAATTTAAGGCAGTTTGAACTATAGTTGTATACAGTGGTAGCTTCACTTCTGAATTTTAAAAACCCACATTTCATATTAATCTTTTTTTCTCCCCTCTGAAATTTGTATGGGAAGGCAGCTAGCGATAAATGGAGAAATGTCCCAGACTTACCAATCTGTAGCTGTCTCTGAATGTGGGCTTTGCATTTCTCTCTGAAGGCCACCTGTGTGTTGTGGTGATTCGTCATTAGCTCAGCAAAGCAGCGTGTTAGATGTGCATGCTGGTACAAGGGACAACAGCAGTTAAATTCAAATTATTGTTGGGTTGGGAATGGCAATTAAAGCGCTAAGTCTGTTGTGCATTGTTGCTCTTTGTTCAGTGTGCACCTACAGTTATGTGAAAAACTTGGGACACCCACCCCATTAAATATTCAGTTCCTTATTAAGAAATGTTCCCATATCAATACCTGATCTTGTTTTTCTTTATCTCTCGAAAAGAAAGTGATTTAATTGCAGGTAAACAACAAACATTAACATTGTTTTACTCATCAAACCAAACACAGTATCAACAAAAATGCATATTCTGAGGAAAAAGACCCTACCACCTAATAGCTAGCGGTACCCCCTTTGGTTGAAATACCTTTAGTGAGACGCTTTTTGCAGCCATCTACCAGTCTTTGAAATCGGTCTGAAGAAAGTTTGCCCCGCTTCTCAACGCAAGACACTTTCAGATGTGAGATGTTTGAGGGGTTTCCTGCATGTGCCCGTTTCAAGTCACCCCACAGCATCTCAATGGGATTAAGATCTGGGCATTGACTTGGCCATTCCAGGACTCTCCATTTCCTCCTTTTCAGCCAGTCCTTGTTGGATTTACTGATATCTTTTGGGTCACTGTAATGTTGCGGGGTCCAATTTCGCTTTAGCTTTAATTTTGTCACAGAGCTCACATGTTCCTCAAGCCCCCTGTGATACACGATAGAATTCATTGTGGATTCCATGATGGTCAGCTGGCCAGGTCCTGCAGCAGCAAAGCATCCCCAAACCATAACACTTCCACCTTCATGCTTCACAGTCTGTGAGGTTCTTTTCCTGGCATGTTGTATTACGCCAAACATGTCCTCTGTTCTAGTGTCCAAATGATTCAATTTTAGATTCATCTGTCCAAATAACATTATTCCAGAAGTCCTGGTCTTTGTCTACATTCACTCTGGCAAACTTCCGTCTGGCCTTTATGTTCTTGGAGAGCAAATGTTTCCTACTTGCACACCTCCCATGAAGGTTAAACTTGTGAAGTCTTTTTCTGATTGTTGAGGCATGCACTTTCACATCAACAGTAGCAAGAGCCTGCTGTATGTCCTGTGATGACATTTTAGGGTTTTTGGAGACCTTTTTTTACCATCTTGCAGTCTACTCTCGGGGTGAACTTGCTTGGAGCTGGGCATGTTGGCAGTTGTTTGGAATGTCTTCCACTTGTAGACTTATTTCCCAGACAGAGGAAAGGCTGATTTAATATCCTTTTGATGTGTTTTGAAATCCCTTACCAGACTACTCTGCAATCCTTTTTCTGAAGGCCTCCGAAAGCTCCTTTGATCTCACCATGGTGTTTTCTCTCACTTCAACATTCAGGGGCACACCAAAATAAATGTGAGGTTTAAATAAGGCAAGCCTCCTTCAAAACACTGGGCAATGATGTTCTAATGATGTGCACCTAATGTGATACCGCTGTGTGCGATTTTAACCATTTTAAGTGGGATTGAATGTGGGGGTGTCCTAATTTATTACTCAACAGAAATTGCATTTATTTAACGTTACATTTTACAGAAAGTTGTTAAAAAAAAAAAAAAAAAATTATTTTTTTCCAGTTTTAATTGTTTAGTTCTAGTAATCTCTGGAGATTGTTAAAATTGATATCAAATATCCATATGACCAAATGTTAGAAAACACACAGGCTTCCATAGGGTGTCCTAATTTTTTCACATGACTGTGGTTCAGCAGTGTATTAAATACAAATTAAAATGCTGCCAGACCTGATTGTTCTTAATACGCCGCATCACTGAGGTACCAACGTCACTGCAATCTGCTGAGAAACCATCCTGCAATGCTAGAGAAACACATTCAAATTGGATATTTTATCCATGCTAACGATGGTGAAATGAAATGACAAGGGGAGGGAGAAATGTTTGGTTCCTCTCAGTGTGACTCTGAAGAATTGTTAAAGGACTCGTTTTCCTTGTCTCGCTACCATATTTGCCAAACAAATACATGCTAATTTAGTATTCAATGTGAGAATATGTGGAAGTGCAAAGCACTGCCGATCGTAATCATAAACAATGATGCAATTAAAACAATTTAAAAACAGTGACAATACCACTTAAAGTAAACTAGCCATAAAGAAACATGTACTGTATACCTACTAGTAATATGATTTTTTTCTTCCTTGGAGTTTAGTGATCTCAAGGTACATCTCAGTATTGGGAGATTGTAGAAAGTGTCCTCTTTTTTTTTTTAGTTAAACGTCAAAAGGATTATAGATTCACTACTAATTAAATAGTAATTTTTTCCTTGAGTATTTTCCTGAGCTTAATGTATGTTTTTATCAAACCAATGAAATAACAATTTTTCCATTCATTGGCTACCATTGACGGCGAGAGACGTCAAGGCCATCTAAACAGGGACGGGATGGCAGCAATCATTCGCCTGTCTATTCACGGTATATATATATATATATATATATATCGTTTTTTTGAGTAGCAATACAGTCGACTTTAAATAAGCACACAATTTGTTGCAAAAGTGTTTGCTGGCAGACATATAGGTAGTATACAAGAGTACACATTGGATGTATGGGGATGTATGTGCACATTAATATAAATGAATACTGTGAAGGTCTTTTTTCCAAAAGAAAAAAATGCACCTACTCCTTAATGAGGCTCGGAACACATTTGCATTAGTCTTGATATTGTTGTTGAGCAGCTCCAGCTCGTCTCTGCATCCTGAGAAGAGCACACAGATTATGAGTATTGAAATAAGTATTGTCCGTCAGTGGCACGGCAAGTGGGGTGCTGAGGGTGCTGCAGCAGCCCCTGTTGTTGGGGAAAAAAGAAAAGTTTTGGCACATTCTTTTCGTGTATGTGTTACAAATAAAACATATTGAAAAAATAGAGTATTTAATTTTGGGGATTAATAGTATGCTTAAAAGGTTTTTGTTTTGTTAATAACACCACCTAACACCTTGCTAGCTTACAGGGTCACGTTGAATAAGGCGCCAACTGTTGACAGAGGAGGCGTTAGCATTGCACAAAAACAAATTAGCGATATTTTCTTTACAAAAGCAGCGACATTTTCTATAATTTGAGGTCAAAAATGAAGATGATCGTCCTTTGGTGTCTTCAGATAGGTAAGAGATGCTTGCATTGTAGCTATATCATTGTTTTTTTAATTGCTCTTGAGCTGCCGCCTTGCAGAGTGCTGTTCTATGTTCATGTGCAATTTATTTTAGTGTTGTGAAAAGGGGATGTCAAACCGAGGGCTATTGGCCCTTTTAGTAACTTTTTTTTTTGCTTTAAAAAAAAAAAAAAAAAAAAAAAAAAAAACATTTTCAGTGTTGGATGAAACACAGTTAACTGTAAACCATTGCCAGTAAACATACACGCCCACATAAGATATACTGTAAAACAATTGTGTTCGTGTGTCATTGCGCCGTCTAGCCGGGTGATTTTCATTATAATACAAGGGCACTTTTGTTTCCATTACAAAAACTCCAACACACACTGCAGGTGAAATAGAATGTTGTCTTTGTAGTAGCCTAGTAGTAGTATGTAAACTATCCATTAGGCCTATGTACTGCCGTTGTGCACGCCTTGTATGAAGAAACGGCGTGAGAATGACAAATTTGGACTGAAACATCTGTTTTTGAATGGGTAAAAACCAAGGGCGTAGGTTTGCATAGGGACATAACACTAGCAACTTTTCAGGATGGTCAAATTGTCCCCACCAACTTTTAAACAACCTTATTTGCATTATATAATTAGTTCAGTTATATAGGTAATTTAGATTGTCTAGTTTTCATATGTTGAAAGGCTAGAATTGACACTACCATTATTAAGTGATTTACAGTACTTTAATTTTGTTCAGACTTACATTGAACCCTTTCCACTTGCTGAATGTGCCAGTCCATTTTTTTCTCTCATGTTTGATTGGCTGATAACTTGACCCCCCCACTCTCACACACACTCATTCACCGTCCCCTTCGAAGACGAGGGATATTAGATTTTTTTCCCGCCAGCAGCAGCCACTTTAAGTAATGTAAAAATGTTAACTTTGTGGAGGTGGGGAACACAAAAATTTTGCTGCTGAAAGTGCGACCTGCGTCAGAGTTAGCATAACATTAATCTGTGCTAATTTCTCGAACTGGAGGAGGAAGCTGCTTTGAGAAATAGCCTCCTGGATGTTTTCTACTGTTAACATTAATTAAACTAAGAAATGTAGTGAACCAAGGTTTATACCCTTCTCCCCAGTTTTCATTGTTATTTTATTTATGTGGTCTTAAAGCAGCCCAAAGGAGCTTTCATTTTTTGTTGAGTTTGGCTGTGCTTGTGGACAAAAACAGTAGTGTTTTACCTGAAGGAAGACTCCATTTCTATTTATTTTTGTTATTCCCTGACCAACAAGTTTTTTTGTCATATTTATTTGTACAGACAATTTTAAGTAGTATTAAGACTTTTTTTTTTTTTTTCATTCCTGGATAGTTGAGATGATTAACACGTTTTGTGTACGTAATATAATGTGTGTTGAAATACTGCAATTTAAATTTGATAATAAAATCCTGACATTTATACTGGAAGTTTACAAAATTAGGTTAATATTAGTGAGAAATATAGCCCAGACCCCCGTTCACCCAATCTGTTTGGTTTTATTAATGTCCCTTCCTCAGCAAAAAGCGTACATGCAGGTTATATCGTCCCTACCAATATTGAGACCAAACCTACACCACTGGGAAAAACTAAAAAAGATCCTCAGCACCCACTGCTGTGAGTGACTTCCAGCGCCCCCATTATACAGGACAGGATACTTCAAATACAGTATGGTTGACTAGTAGCACCATAAACAAGTGAATCAACTAGCAACTGCATTCAACAAGTGTTTGATTTTGAATGTTGAATTCGCACAAAATGTCCCCTTACTCTTGTCTGGGTTTGAGGAAGCAAGAAGACTAGTTTGTCTTTTCTCCACTTCTTCCACTTGACATGACATCTTTTGTATTAGGCTCCTTAGCTCGGCTACCTGTACACAAACAAAAGTTGTCAAGACAGCTGAAGGCAACAAAAGACAAAAAAAATGCCCAGCTGCACACTTACCGTTTGAAAAAACTCCTCCATGATGACTTCACTTCTGGTTGCATGTGCCATAATCACAAAACGCTGCCTTTGTTGTTGCTGAAGGTAGCTAATATAGCCGTCTAAAACGCCACCTGTTCCACCTGGCAGGTACGCCAGATGCGACAATTTTGTTCTCTTTTGGGGACACTTTTTCAGAGAACTAAAAACCTGACAGTCGTCAGAATCTGGAGTCAATTTGAATGTGCAGACCACGACGTCGACAGGTACCGTCGGAAGCCAAGTTGAACACACCTGCTCCAAGGCGCGATCACGTGAGTGCGCGGTCACGACAAACGGCAAACAAAGAACCAACCACCTTGCTTGCACAAAGATAAATACACTATTAGTAATAGTAACGGTGCACTACATTCGAGGTCTTAAACGAGTTGGGAAATGGCGTGTCATTTTTATTTTACCTGGTTCTGCCAACAAAAAGTAGAATAAAAACATTAAAACGGCCGAGTAAAGGAGGCGGCTTCGAGGCGGATGACGTCACACGGACAAAGAGTCAAATAGCGACAATTTTTTTCAGAAATTCATTTCGTTTCAATCCGTGTTTAATTTGTTCAATCATATTTAAAACAAAATCAGCCAGAAACCTTTTCTCATCTCATTTAACAGAATGAAATCACCAAAATTGCATCTTCTTCTGTTCTTACGTCAATGCCTTTCTTACCCAATTATAATACATTTCATTCATTAATTTATTATCATTCAATATTTGCTTCATTTAGGGGCTTAAATTAAGTTGTATTTTACATGCAGTGACAAATCTATTAAATTCAATACATGAAGTAAATAGTCATGGATTGTTCATTCAATCATCTTCCAAGGTGCTTATCCTCACAATCTGATGAAAGCCAAGGTGGAGTTGGACTTTTGGCAGAGGCGTAGCAAGGGTCCCCGGCGTCCCCAGGCAACAAGCAACATGGGGCCCTTCGAGACTGTGCAAGTAAGGGGGACAGTTGGACTTGGAGCAATTTTGTGACCAACGTCACAAAATCACGTGCTCGCTGTATGGTTCCGCCCCCTTGTCCGTCATTTTGTGTCTGTATTATCAATGGTCTCAATTGATCGAGCAATTTATAATGCATTTCATGGAAGACCCGGTGCTTTCGGATGCCGTAAACTCACTTGATGCGTTGCATAAAAGGCGTTATGTGGAAAAGCTTCAGTTTATCCATTCGCCAGATCCATATTTGATGCCTAAATCGATGTTTACCCGCTGTCTCCGCCGTATTTGCCTGACATCTGCTAGCTACCCTGATATGTACAACTATCTTGTCCACACAAAATCAGCCTATTCTCACGAAAGTTTGAAAAACTTTAAGAGCTTGGAGGCTTATAAATACTTCGTTGCTGGTTGGGTGAAACAGGTCCTTGTCCACGAAAATTCGGCAGGAATCTATCTTGTGCTTGGAAAGGTGAGTTACGAAATTTTCATTTCAAAAACTTTTGTTATTGCTAACATCCACTGTCAAGTCTAATGTATTTCATATCGTTTGTCAATGGAGTTAGGGCTTTTAATGTTTATATGGTTTAGCGATACCACTCTCACTACATACATACGTGTATGTTGTCGGCGATTAGCCTAGCAATGATCTTAATTGTGGTTGTCAGCCCAAAACCCACTAAATATATATTAAATGCATCTTACCAGATATAAAATGACTACTACATAATCTGTGGTAATCGTTTGGAGCCCAGTTTTCTCGTCGAATTGCAGCAGCCCATCTCGCTCTCTTCTCTCCGGGTCTCTCGGAATCCGGTAGAACTTCAAGTCTCTTCGTCTTCTCCGTCTATCTTCTCTGTTATTGCAACCGACCGCCACACACGCCTTCACCATTTTGATTATTAATGTTAACGAGCAGAAAAACACGTCGTAAATAGGAGGAATGTACGTAGCCGTAACAGGTAAACATGATGTGTTGACGGACAATTGGGCGGCACCAGTCAGGAGGAAGGAGTTGTGACGTCACGTGGGTAGGGTCTATAGAAGAAAGACTAACAATCAGTAGTCAGATTGGCCCTACAACCCACCCAATTCAAATTATTCCGTAAAAACCACTGATTGGTGGACTACTGACCGAAATGAGTATTTAATTTGCTAAAATTGTTTAGGATTATTTTAGATGCATATATGTTTTTATATTTTTCTTATAGAGTATTTGGCGAGGAATACGACAGACCCATTAATACTTTTTTGGAAAAATCACCATTTCTTTGAGTAGTCACATGAATGATGAGGTGGCCTGTGAAAATCAACGTTTAACAAGGACTAACCAGAGAGTACTTGGTGAGTCACTCTTTAAATAATCATGTGGTATTAACAGCTGATTGGACTTTCTTAACCCTTTAAGGTCTGGGCCTATTTTGTCTGATTTTGCATGCCTTTGAAGTTGCCTTTATATTTCAAAGAAACAATTGTTTACGATGGCCTGGTTTGGTCCCTTTTTTTGTGACACCTTGAACTTCATGTCCAAACTGTTGTTTCCTTCACTGACCAATTATATATAATCATTTTGGGCCCAAAAAGACCAAAAATTCCAAAATCGTTTTGTCAAAATTTTTAATATTGATGTCCAATTGACAACCAAACATGCGTAACGAACCGTTTTGAAACTTTGTAATATTTATTCAACATGTTAGGATGAACATTCAACCCAAAAAATTTAGAATAAATAGTCTTATATTTGACAATTCAACATAAACAACAGGTACAGCCATTGGCGTTTTTTGCCTTTATACATGCTCTAGTCAAAACAGGTTATATACAGCAGACCGAACAGTGAAAAAATATATACCATCTAACACAAAAAGTGTTTAGAGGCCATCTCTTTATGAGTTTAGGTATTGCGGCCCATCACCTGATGAAAACTATGTACACACAATCAAGCTTCTTGAACACACATTTATATACACAAACTGAGAAGACTGATTGTGGGAAAAAATATATATATATAACATTGGGAAAAAAAAGTATTTTCAAAAATATTTACAATAAACAAGTTAAATTTTTTTCAGGCATGCCACTCCGAAAAGCAGTTTCGTCCTGGAATTCGACACAGGGCGACATCGCACAGCCCACACCTCCATGGTGTGTCGGTCCTCTTTCCACCCTTCCACCCTTCCGTTTTCATTTCACTTTACTTTCATTGTCACTATAAATGTACATGAAAAAAAGTCAGTATTTATGAAAATAATAAGTATAAAATAAAAATATATACAGCAATAAATAATAATGGAAATCTATATGTATGACAATAGAAAGAATACCATAGCTGAATATGTGCTACATCCCTAATCTTCATATAGAAAGAAGATCACCACAATTATAAATTCCTGCCTTGGATACACACAGTGCACGTACGACTTTGATCTGATATGCAAATTTTATTATTATATACACAAACACACACTTATATTGCATCAAAATTAACTTTGTCTTGCATTATCAAAAGAAACTTTCTCAGCATTAAAAAAAAAAAAAAGTGAGTTTGCTTACCTCTGCTCGTCGATGGCGTCACCCACGTGTTCAAATCCGTCACTATCTTCACTCGAGGACTCTTCCGAAGAAGACGATGATGACGAATTTGGACCATCCTCTTCCTCAAGTTGATCAAAAAGCACAATTGCTTGCGCTAAATTTAGTTTTCCGTTCATTCTCAAAGTCACACAAAGTCGCTGCTCGATCCAAACGGCCGTCGCTCGCCACCTCGCTGCTTCAGAACACTCCTCCCTCTCGTTCGGTGGAACCTCGCACGGCAGTTATATTTATTTTAAAAAAACGCATTTTGTGCTTCCACTGTGACTTCGAAAGGGTTCGTTTGATTTGTGTTTTTTTCATGGAGCTTCAGTTTTGAAAAAGGACAAGAAATGATGGAAATATAGACATAAACAAATGATCCATGCAGCGTTTTAATGTTTTTTTGAGAGGACAATAAAACTATAAAACTTAAATGACAAAATCTCACGTTTTAGTTGGTCGATTGACTTCAAATAATAACGAGAGTAAACCGCAACTTCCGCACTTTAAAACGAGACCAACCAACGGCATGTGGGTGACGTAATTAAAACGTGAGGGCGCTTCAAAGACGACGTGCGCTGAGGACGCGCCGGCGCGTCCTTCGACTCTCAAGGGTTAATCATATATAATCTACGTGACATGGTTAGTGCTGATTGGGATTGATAACAGAATTGCTAGATAATCTGCCAAATGATTCCATGGTATTGAAACACTCCCTACACTTGTCGCTGCGATAGTGCAGTAAAGCTGCGTGTGCTAAATCTGTGGGCCCTCTTGGGGGCCCCTGCTGGCTGGGGGCCCTGGGCAGTTGCCTGGTTTGCATAATGGGACGCTACACCTCTGACTTTTGGGGCGGGGGGGGGGGGGGGGGGGAGCAATTGTCAGCAATAAAATTAACTTACAAGAATATTTATAATAATAAGTTGAAAATAAGCGTTTTTCTTTCCCATCATTTTTGAGAGGAATTCTAAATCAGCCTGCTTCGGACAGCTACACTACTTCGTCAAGATTGTCAGCCATTGAATATGGTACGCCCGCCGGTGTTCTGTCAAATTTTCACCCCATCAGAAATTGCAACTGTGTGTTAAAAATAGTCTCGAAGACAGCAGTTAGAAAGTAAACACTACAAACTTTCTTTAAATTAATATAGTAAACACTACAAACTTTCTTTAAAAAAAAGGAATATTTACTTACGTTTGATCATGGACGGACATGTAGAAAAGTTCTCCTCAGACACATCCTGCCATGTTAGCTGCACACAAAAACTGCACGCCGCTCTCTCACTGTTTACGTCTTCGCCGTGTAGTTAAGCATTAATTTACGCCATATTCGTGTTGAACATATATGATTACGATGTTACATGTTTATTTAGCACCTGCGAATAACATTGAGAGTCCAACTGAATGTAAAAGAGGGCTTATTCTCCGCCACAACAGCTTTGGGAGCAAAGTATTATAAGGTTGCAAAATTTGGCAGAACATCTTGCCTCTTTGCTCCTCAGGTGGTTTTGGCTAAGCAAAGCAAATGACTGTCTAAGGTGCTAGTTTTGTTACTTTGTTTTTGTGGATTTCTTGAATAAGACAACTTACCGAAAAAGTTGACGTTTTTTACTGACAGCTCTTTAATTACAGAACAGAAGAGAGGCATCAACATTGACTGTCCACTGGTGTCTTTTTATCAGCTGTCTGACTTCCGTGTGCTGTGATGAGCAGACATTACTAATCAAACATGCAGATTTGCTCATATCTTCAGAATAGTCATATGATCTGTTCGAAAAATAATTTTGACCCATTATAAAAAATTTTTTTGTTCATTTCATTCATTTTTGTTGTTTGCTTTATTGCTTTACAACTTTTATAGACAATATTTTACTGGAAAATTCTTCATTTTAGAATCATATATGGGAAAGTCAATTACATGCAATGACACTTTTCGGCCCTCCCCCCCCCCCCCCCCCCCCCCCCCCTTAAACTCCGCTTATGATGAAAACTGTTTGCACGAATGCATCGGTGTGAACAAAACCAGCTTGAATCGGTCGTATAACTACGTTGTATATGAATTCTTGACACTTCCTATGCACCATGCAAATATTTGTCCCTCATTCTGTATTTGAATACAAGCAAAACAAACATAATTTACTCTGGTTCTCCAAATGACGGCCCTTGTGTAAATGAAAGGGAACACCTCCTGGATAACTTGGAACAGGATTTGCAGAGCATGAAAGCAAAGCTGAAATTTCAGAGAGGGAGATTGTATGATGCTATCATACCAAGCTATGTGAAGGATGTGTGCTAAATTACAAAAGATACCAGCTTGCGGAATGACTGAGGCCCACTGTGTTATGTACGCACGCTTAAACCCACAAATAAAGCCCAGCGCAACATCATCAACATCAAGCATGTTTTTTAGCCCCTCCCCCACTCGGGCCCTTTTTCGGCCCGCAAACCAGGCCTTCAAAAGGCCCGGACCCAGGTGATTTCGCCTGTTGTGCCCTCATCCTTGTATCTTGACCAATCCGCTGCCTCTTGTATCAACCACCGATGTCTCATTGTCTCGTTACCCCATGTCTGTATTTAAATTTCCCATGTGCTGTCTGTTCTTGTTCGGTCATTGTCTATCTGAGTGTCTTTCAGAGCGTCTATTCTGTGTCCAAGCCCTTGTGTTGATCCTTGCCCTAGGAAGTTACGATTCCTGTTTTTTTGTTAGTACTTCGGAGTTTTGTTTGAACCTCTCCTTTTGATCCTCGGCCTTTTGTTTGTACTTTGTGTTTTTCGTTATTTTTTCTTATTTTTTAGTTTTCCACCACTCTGCCTTTCCTTTGCGTTCTTGCCGCCTTTTGTTTCTCTGCGTTTGGGTCCTCCACCCCACCGCTACCCCCCCCCCCCCCCCCCAAATGGGACAGGTTTTACATTACTTTAGCGCAGCTCCAACTAGTACTACTACTACTACTACAGCTGCACCTTACTGTATAATGCAGTGCGTCCTATATATGAAAAGTTTTAAAATAGGCCATTCACTGAAGGTGCGCCTTATAATCCGATGTGCCTTATAGTGCGGAAAATACTGTAATGGTACTTATGTTATAATCCGATAATACATTTGCCACTCACATGCAATGAACAAAGTCAACTGGCAACAAATAACATACCACAATTTAATCTCTTCAGACAACGATATAATGAAATTACCCTCCCAAAAACGAATAGCTGATTGGGACACAAAAAATATAAGGATCAATACACTGTATTTCCTATTTGGTGGGAGTCAGTGTCAAGCCCTGCTTGTAAGGTTATTAATTTGTGCCATACTGAACATGCCATACATTGTTTTAGCAATTAGTGATTGATGAACTTCCTCTTTTGACTCGCTGTGTTATAACTGGATTAAGACGTGCTCACAGTAAAACAGATGTAAATGTCCAAAATAGTGCTTCTCTTTTGGGCAAACAGAAATAGTGTGTTCATGTATATTCACTACCTTTAGGACATGAAAAGCAAGAGTTTCCATAATTTATAGACAAGTTTCCAAGGTACTTCCGCTTTACTTCCGCATTCCTGCAAGCGACTTCCGTTTTCAGGTTTTTTACTACTGACTTCAATGGCGCCATTGTGCCATCACTCACTAAAAAAACTGGAAAAACACCATTTGGAAATACCGCATCCTTCTGCCATCTCGACACGAGAAGACAATTTTAAGAAACGGGCGAGGGTGACCACAAGTAAAATTCTATCGTATTTTATTGACTCTATGGCAGTGGATGGAAACGCCATCAAGAACCTGAAAAGCTCTGAGGCATTTCAGTACCTGCACAGCCACAAAGTTGGATGTGTCCTCATACACGAACACGGGAATTTTGTCTTCATGAACCAAGCCAGTGCCTCAATGCTCTGTACCACAAAGCATGGGTGCTGGTAACAAAGAAGGGAGACGTCGAAACTGCAGGCTGTACATGTATCGCGGGTCCCGGGCATTCGTGGAGTCATGCTACCGCTGTGTTATGGAAGGTATGCGCTCCAAAAATACGAAATCTAAAATCTGGCGCATGACACAAGCTGTTGCATTTGCTATTGGTATTACGATGATTGTAATTATGAAGTTTAATAATTTTTACTACAACTACTGCTGCTGCTGATGTTGCTACTACTACAACAACACATGCTAAAAGGATGTTCTTCGGTGGGTTTCTTATCAACAATGTGAAATGATAAAAACATTTAATCGTTTATTTGGAGACTTTAATTTTAGAGCAGCAATCCACATTCTTGAAATATTGTCTGCTACTGGTTTCCGATGTAAGGCGTATGGCAGGGTACATCCACAGTGGCGCTTTGTAGCTGGTCGGTTATAAAAGCATTCCCCTTAAACCATTTCTTTAGGCGCTTCCAGGAGTTCGCACAGCCACGCACAGCACAGAAAGTGCCGGACCCTAGTTTACAATCCATTTTGGGAGAATCAGTGTGTTCTTTTGATTTGATTTTGACTTCATCAACACACTGCAAACTTCCAACCACAACTCAAACCGGAAGTTCAGAGCAGAAATTTTCCAAGATGGCATCGCCCATGTTTTGCTCCAGAAACTTGTCTATACAATTAACATATTGTTACTACCTAACAGTAATGGGTATGTACTATTGATTAGATAATTACTGTTTTGATTAGCGCTGTCCCAAATAGTCGACGTTGTCGACGTCATCGATGACGTAAATACGTTGACGGGCAAAACATACGTCGACGGGTAATGACGGGTTTAAAAAAAATTACATGCGGATAAAGTTTAGAATGTCGGGCGCTCGCGATGCAAACGGTGAAAAAAAAAGCGGGCCAGAATGGCCAGAGGAAAATGTGGAGGGTGTCACTGTGTACTCTTGCTAAACTGAGCTCGCATACCCGCACGTAGCACGTCGGCTATGAACGAACACTTGAAGCGCCGTCACCAAGTGTAATTTTGGAACACAACAAGAAACAACAAGCTAGCGCAGTGTTTTTCAACACTAGTGTGCCGTGAGAGATCGTCAGGTGTGCTGCGAGAAATCGGGCGGAGGTGCAGTAGGAGGGAAGGAAGGAGTAGGTAGAAAGTTCTCGGTTGTGTGCAGATGAGCGAGGTATTGCTCGCGCCGCGTTCAAGAACTGCTCGGATTTCTAGATATCAGCGACCTTGCTGTCCACGACAACGTGGACCCCAGCACGTCTACTGCACATCATTTGGTTAGACTCGTCGTGTGTCGATATACTCGAAAATGTCCTTTAAAAACACTGGCGGATTGTAAGTCCATACAACTTTCTAATGATTTTTTAAAAATTGAAGTTGCCTTTAAGAGCGTTTTATCAACTTGCATCATTAAGTTTTTTTCCACATGTACTTCATGTTTTTAATCTACTCTGCTGCTGCTCCTGAAAGCTGTAGATCTCGACATCTCTGTGCACAGCATGCAGATTGTATTTATTAGGATCATGGAAGCTCCCACTTGGGGGGCGGGGGGATATATTTGACAGCCCTAATATATAAACATAATATATTAAAAAATTATATGGAAACACAGCACTGGCCTGCTTACTATAATCCATGACTGCACTAATGTTAGTTACTTTATATTATAAAGTATTATTGTCAATATACATATAGTAGTATACTATCAAATTAATACTATATATTTAATTTTTGTTACTATGACTATGTGTGCCTTTCATTCAAAATAATTGTGGTAATATTTCAGTGTGCCCTCTGCTTTATCTATTTTCAGATTAAAACAAAAGTTGAACAGTTTTTCCCCTCCCTAAAAAATGCGGAATGCGCACCAGAATGAGCATCTGAACTCACACAAAGTATTCTGAAAATGATTGTCCGGGACATTGCAATTCATTTGAACATTTAGAACAATATAGACATACCACAAAAAGAGTAAGAATTGTTTTGACTCCTGTTAAAAAGGTGAAGTCACAGTGTTTTCGTTTACTTTTTTTTGCACTAGTTAATGCCAGCAGGATTTGACCTCATTGTTTGTGATCTAATATTGATATTTGTTATCTATACGTTAATAAAGAATTTAGGTGTTCCAAATGTTTTTTTGTGAATTAATAAGCTTCAACAAAAAATTCATTATTAAATTAGTAAACAAACAAACAAACAAAAAAGTAGATTAGTCGACTAATCGTAAAAATAGTCGGCTGACTAATCGGGAGGAAATTAGTCGTTTGGGAAAGCCCTAGTTTTGATGAATTGGTTTCATGGATTATGATGCTTTTATAAAACCTAAATGATACAGTAACTGTTTCCCCCATCTATCAATAAAAAAAAAACAACAACAAGCAGATAGCTGAGGCCACAAAAGAAACATATTATATATATACAAATATATTTCAAAGTGAAACAAATGCAATTCCCTGTCATGTCTTCATTGTCTCCTAAAGGCTTTGGCATTTGGTCTCAAGGTCATACTTGGAGATCTATGACTCATTACGGTGATGACTATCCCTGGCAAGTCTGTTCTCATTGGTCTCATCATCACTCACACCTGTCATTGCTTGACGATCTGACAGATGTGTATATGAAGCAGGTAGAAAGAAGTTCAATGGCGGCTGAGAACACTGTAATACACTTCAGGGTGATTACATTGAGAGTGAAAGCTAGCACTTTGTAATTTGGGTTGGAAATGTATCTTTTGTGACAGCAGTCTTGGGACATTTGTGTTTTTTTTGGACTAACACATCATTGTGTATTAATCTCAACAACAGTGTAAAGAGAAAGCTTGTCCTTCATCTTGCTTGCTTGGCTTTTCGATTTAGCCATCATGTTCCACGCTAGTTTTTTTTTAAACTGACAGATTGGTTACTTTTGAGGGTGGACATCAATTGCTCCAGATTTTTTTTCTCTGAGCCTGTAGGTAATTGCTGCTGGTCTAATCAGTGTGACCAGAGAGTATTTTTAGCGAAACATAACCTTCATCTTTGTCCTCCTTGTGGAAAAAAATAAATTGCCCTTCGTAGTTCATGAGAAAAATTGAATGGTTATTGTGAGTATAATGACACAATTTAACTAGTTAACATTTTCTGCACTCAGTTGAGTTAGTTGCGTTATATCTCCTTAAAGATGACATAATGTGAAAGGTATCAAAAAGTCTCCCATTAATATTGACGCAGGCAGTAAGTAATCCATGAAGATGTCATTGGCAATGAAGAAAATTAACACTACTTTAAATAAAGTATATTCACATTATATAACTTAATAACACAAAGAAAATGAGTTGCTCTAGTGAGAAGGGTTCGAAAGCTACCATCACAATTTTTCCAGATATTGCATTTTCTAGTTATTTTAATGAAGGAATCTGACCTTTCAGCCGGATTGCCGGAACCACGCCAGCCGAACCGCCGGAACTGCGCTGGCGCAATTCCGAACACCTGGGCCGGCGGAACACCAACAACCCGGTTAAAAGACCAAATTCTGCACATTCACCTTAGTTTTAAACTCCTTCTACTGACTCCACTTTAAAAGCTGGAAAAAGGCTTCGAAACACAAGTTGACAATTTATTCCAAGTAAACAGCAATCAGACAGCAAGGCAAAACAGCAAATAGACCCAGACGAGGGGGAAAAGCTGGCTCCAGGGTCATCAGATCACAAGTCAACAAAAGATTCCCAAGAAAAATGACAACGATTAGATAAACATTGTCTTATAAAGGCTCTGGTTATGCTGGCTGTGGTCCAGAAGAAGTGTGTGTTTGGGGGTTGCTTTGGATTATTCTCTGTTGTGGATTGGACAGGAGAATTCAGGCGTTACTATTGTCAGGGCAATGAAAGTTAAGGATTTTGCCATCCTCAGCTCCACGTGAGTGCTAAGTGTTCACTTCTCAGTCACAAGTTCTTCTTGTTGTCAGGCATTCCTTGTGGCAAAACAGGATGTCCCGCCATTCATTCTGGACTGTCCAAAAGAGCTGATTGCAATATTTGGTGGTGCAGACATGGGCTTGTAGATGTCTTGCCTATCACCTGCTTATCAGCGTCAAGCTCCCTCAGTCAGCTGCTTGACGCGCGCGTTGGGCTTCCGTAGTCAGAAGGCGTCCTGTATCTATTACGCCCTTATCTGCCCGTTGTCATGGCGCTGCAAATTTGAATCATTCCAAGTTCAACTGTTCATAATATCAAATAAATTCTGCTTGTTTTTCCTAAACTATGATGTAAATGATATTTATTTTATATCGGGTGTGTTAAAGTAATACAGTCAAACAGTAAATATGGGAAAGGATACTATTCCCTTTACTTACATATTGTGCATTATGTTTTTGTCCATTATATACTGCTGCTACATTGAAATATACTGTAAAGACAAGGGTTGTAACAATTCTCTGTTAGAACTGGGAGTGTAATGATAAGTCCATTTTGATCGATTCAGCAAACTGTTAATGAGCCATTCAAATCGATTGAAATGCAAAACATTGATCAATATCATCATTTTATACATATGTTGTTAATAAGAATAATTTTATTTTAAATATCGGAAATGTTTCAGCAACAAAATTGTCAAAAATGTCAAAGGGCAAACTTGATCCACATACAAAAACATTGGCGACTAGTTCACTTACAATGTTGCCACAAAGTGGCAGCACAGACCATATAATGGGCGTGCATGCTGTCTCCTGGAAACGTTTGTCTGCTTGAACTATAGGCCTATGAGAACCAAAGGAACACATAGGAGGGGACATGGTGTGCAAATGAGTGTCCACCTGGCTTGCAGTGCAAGCAGTGAGGGTTCAGTTTACAATAATTGAAAAATAAAAATTAGCACTCTTCCTATTTGTCAATCTAAAATTCAGGGGGTTTGTCCTCCTTTTGCCCCTGGTCAGCTAGCCAGCATAGAAGACAGACAAACTCACTGGTGAGCAGTGTTGTTAATCTTACTGAAAAAAAGTAATTAATTATAGTTACAAATTACTTCTCCCAAAAAGTAATTGCATTAGTAACTCAATTACCTGAATGTAAGAGTAATTAGTTACTTGGCAAAGTAATTGGTGATAATTACTTTTTTTTTTTCCTCAATTAAAAAAAAAAAAAAAAACATTGACTACACTATGTGAAGTTTTTTGTGAAGGTTTTTGGGTACAATTGGCCCGAGCCCAATTCTTTACCCTAATTTATTCTTTACCCTGAATCAACTGTTAAAAGTTGTTAGAATTGCTCCCATTATTGCATTAGTTCCCTTCTCTCTACTTTCGACATATGAAAGTTTTAAAACTGTTTCATCATTTAAAGATAGATTCAAGTCAAGATTTTGCCGATTTAGAAGTATTTTATATAAAAAGTTACTTAGGTTCGCTAGGAAGGTTCTCTACAACAGAGCCATCCTAAAAAGTCTACTGCTTCAAGATGGCGGCTGTCTACTAACGCATTTAGTGCCATGTCTGTCATTTTGCATCTAGTTATATCTATATACAGTACATGTGATATCTACCATGTCTACCATATCTACCATAACATGCGGGCGTAGTTTGCAGGCTATCGGCTACAACATGTATTATTGGAGCTACCTAGCATCGCGTTTGCTTGGCGTCACAACTTTCTTGCCTCCTCCACACTCCTGCTCTGCTCTGTCGTCTTGGTGAGTCCGTCTCCCTCAGACTTTTCGACCAATATAGTAAGGCATAGTAACGCATGCCTTTCCGTCCTCAGTAACGGTAACGGCGTTGCCAAGATGAGAAAAGTAATTAATTAGATTACCCACTACTGAAAAAAATAACGCCGTTAGTAACGCCGTTATATTGTAACGCCGTTATTAACAACACTGCTGGTGAGTGACCTTAAACAGAAAAATTGTTTGAGAAATTGATTGATGGATGAATAAATTCATTTTTTTTTTAAATTGTAAATTGTCCAAGTGATGTTATGAACTATTAATGATTTAGCGGGAACTAAAAGCTCCATAAAACATCTAAAATGTACTCGCTGTTAACCCTCAAAAGCCTTCAGATAAAATTTTGCATTTAAAATCACGTTCATTCCTCTGAGTTATATCACAAAACCGTGAATTGAAATAGCATGACTTGACATTTCAAAAAAAAAAAAAAAAGTGATATGCTTATCTATCCAAAGCAATGGTGGTGATCAAAATGATATACCGCTGATATAGAACTGAATACACATAACATCCCAAAAAGTCTGATAATGCTTTTTTTTTTTTTTTTTTTGTACGTATCTTCTCAAGCTGCTTTACATTGGTTGCCACCTGTTACCGGTACAATTAATATGATAGATACAGTGAAGAAAATAAAGTACTGAACACCCTGCTATTTTGCAAGTTCTCCCACTCAGAAATCATGGAGGGGTCCGAAATTTTTACCGTAGGTGCATGTCCACTGTGAGAGAGATAATATAAATAGAAATATCCAGAAATCACAATGCATCATTTTTTAAACTATTTATTTGTGAGATATAGCTGCAAATAAGTATTTGAACACCTGTCTATCTGATAGAATTCTGACCGTGACAGACCTGTCCTCTTCCACTCCATGTTTTATCCTGAATCAGATGCTCCTGTTTGAGGTCGTTAGCACATGTCCACCCCATATGATCAGTAAGATTAAAACTTGTAACATGACCAAGACCAAAGAGCTGTCCAAAAACCCCACAGACAAAAATGTACACCTCCACAAGGTTGGAAAGGGCTACAGAGCAATTGTCAAGCAGCTTGGTGAAAAAAGGTCCACTATTGGAGCATTCATGAAAAAAAGGAAGAAGCTTGACGGTGAATCTCAATCGGAGTTGAGCCCCATGTAAGATATCACTTTGTAAGGTGTCAATGAAAATGGAGTTGGTCAATGACCTGAAAAAAAGCTGGGACCACCGTTACAAAGGTTACTGTTGGTAATTGACTAAGACGCCACGGTTTGAAATCACGCATGGCACGGAAGATTCCCCTGCTTAAACCAGCACATGTCAAGGCCGTCTTCAATTTTGCCCATGACCATTTAGATGATACAGAGGAGACATGAGAGCAAATTTTGTTGTCAGATGAGACCAAAATAGAAGTTTTTGGTCATAATTCCACCAACCATATTCGGAGGAAAAAGAATGATGAGTACTATCCCAAGAACACCATCCCTACTGTGAAACATTGGGGTGGTAGCATCAAGCTTTGAGGGTGTTTTGTCTGCACATGGGACAGAACAAGTGCACTGCATTTAAGAGAGGATGACAGGGGTCCTGTATTGTGAGATTTTTGGGAACAACCTAACTTCTCCCAGTGTGAGCATTGAAGATGGGTTGTCTTCCAACATGACAATGGCCCGAAGAACACAGCCAGGAAAACCAAGGAGTGGCTCCATAACAAGGTTCTTACACCCATCATAAACCCATTAGAAAACCTTTGGAGGGAGCTCAAGCTCCGCGTTTCTCAGCGACAGCCCAGAAACCTGACTGATCTACAGAAGATCTGTATGAAAGAGTGGGCCAAGATCGAACCTACATTGTGTGCAAACCAGGTGAAAAACTACAGGAAACGATTGGCCTCTGTAATCACAAAAAACAACAAAAACAACAAATAAATAGTTAAAAAATCATACATTGTGATTCTTGGATTTTTCTTTTTAGATTATCTCTCACACAGTGGACTTGCTCCTATGATGAAAATTTCAAACCATGCCATGATTTCTAAGTAGGAGAACTTGCAAAATAGCAGAGTGTTCAAATACTTATTTTCGTCACTGCAGCATTTAGGTGTCTAAAAGAAGCTCTTAATTTACACACTTGTATGCAGAGTGACAGCAGTTGGTAGACGTGTCTTGAAACTTTACTCCCTGTTGATGCTGTTTCTCTCCACTTATTCCCTCTTTTTTTAAGTGTCATGTCATGAAATCTCTGTAGAGGAGGCCGAAGTTGCACTGTTTGCACATAAAACTATATTGGATATTATGTTGTTAAACAGACTATTGCCTTTTTAATATTTTTGTGTTATTCTAAAGTGTCTTGAGTTAGCGCTGATATTCCCTTACTCAAAAATAAGGTCACAGAGATAAAATGGTTGAGCGCTTTTTCACTAAAACTTTAGCAGTGTTGAGTAAAACCAACATTCTCTTATGGTAGACACATTATGACATGTTAACTGCATGAAAGATGCATATTTTATTAGAAAAGATAATATGCTCACTAAAACTGATGGAGGTGGTTTTTTACAGTCTATGAGTAAAACATGGGAAGACAGTAGTAGTGAATGAGGTCCAAAGAGAGGGAGCAAAATTGGGTCACTCGTATCTCAAAGCACCACTGTATGCTGCTTTTTGAGAAACTTTAAAATATCAGAACTACAAATCATTTTTGGAGTGTAGAGTATGACTCCCAGCACAGATCCAGAAATAACTATCTTGCACTAACTTCAATTAAGAAGAAAGAGTAGAAGTTTTTAGATTTTGACTGTTAGCTTTTTAACTACTGCCACATATTTATTGTCTTTTGTCAACATGACTGTTAACAAGAGGGATTTGTGGCCTATACTACAACTGGAGTTCAACCTCCCCTGAAGTAATCCTGCTTACCAGCGGATAACCTGACTTGACAAAACCTGGTTTCCTAGTTTGCGGTCAATCGGTGCTACGATGCTGATTATAAGGTTGATTAGTCGAACCTGTGTCATCCCAATCAGAGTTGCTGCGTGTTCACATAAAAGGGGGCGGAGACCAGAGTCAGACAGTACTTGTGATGATGCCACGGGCACCTTACTTCACGTTGGAGGAATGCGCGATAATCATGCGGAGTTATGAGGAATTAAAATCCACCCGTACCGCGAAATCCAACACCGCTTCAGCTAGTAGCGCGTGACTGGTCTGTTGGCAGTGAATTACAGATCGTGTGAATGCGTCAATATGCCAGTCCATAAAAAGAAATAAAGCCTGCTGTCAGGACAATAAAATAAGATTTGGTACGTTAACTGTAAGAAATAATTTATCGTGTGTGCATCACCACATGAAGCAGGATGATTGTATGTTTAGCTCCATTGATTGTATGGATATGTATGTCCTTTGAACATCTTCAGAGTAGAGGTTAGATTGGGCCTAAAAAAATCCAGCCCGACCCGGCCCGAGCCAACGCCCCCCATAATTTTATGTTATATTTGCGAGGACTCATGCGAAGAAGGAAATGCGGGTATGCGATGCATGGTTGCGTTTTGTGTGATCGCATTTGTGACGATGCCTGTGCATAATGATAACAAATTAAAGCCCATCTTTTGTAATGAATTCTCACAGTTAAACAAGACCGTAAGATGCATGTTTATTTATATTTATATCTTTTATATTTGTGTGTCTGTTCTATCGGTGGAGTTGACATTTATTTTAATCTCTTCGAGTTGGCAGAAAAAAATGCAAGTTTTCTCAATGTTTAAATAGTCTACATATTTTTATGATCATTATAAATGCATTTACACAAGGAAATAACACTGGAAAAGTTTGTTCATCATGATGTATAAATGTTTCTTCCATGGATTGATACGGTAAAATGAAAGTGAGGACTGAAGTTGGAAATCGGAAAGAGCGCATCGCTGTAGACTGTAACAATAGGAACTATTGTTATTTGGGTTTGAGTTTCCCAAGGGACAGATATAGTTGACGGACACTGGAAGTCTGTGTTGCTTTACGTTTGTTATGGTCTGAGTTGCCGAGTTGCAATAAATGTTAACTCAAATGAGTTTAAGAAACTAAATTATGTGCTTTATGAAGAGTGAAAAAAAGCACACAGACGAAATCATTCGACCAATCAGAGTGAAGTATTGTCACAAAATGGTGACGTCATTTACCGTAATCGTCGGCAACGGATCGCCGCATACGTTTTGTTCAACACAACATGGTCGTGTCAATAAAAAAAAAAAAAAATCTGCCTTTATATATACATATATATTATATTTCTGTCTCCATCCCTGTACCCATGTATAATGCGCAACCATGATTTTACAAGTTGATTTGGGGAAAAAAAGTGCACGTTATATTCGGGAAATTACGGTAACTCTGTGACGACCAGGTTTGACGTGTGGCGTGTGTTGCCATCGCAACACTCCCCGGTTCCAACAAATCCACCTTTCATAGTCCCAGTTAGCTGGGAAGATAGGCTGTACGTGATGACGTTACTGTCGAAGTTACCCTGCTAAGCCAGAAAACCGTCTTCGCAGTACAGGCCATTGAAGGTTAATTCAATTGTCGTTGTTTGTGTTAGCATGCTAGTGGTCAGCCACTGACCATGTTAGCTAGATTTTCTGCCAAATATAAAATTGCGTCACATCAATGTAATGTTGCGTTTTAAACATTTACTGTTTTTAATATGCTATATGCAACCGTTGCAAGTTGTTCATCCATAGACTTCACTATCATTTTACGGGACACGGGGCTCGGGGCTGATCTGTAGGGGGCCTATTTTAAAAAACTTAAATATATTTTCAAAACCAAAGCCGCTAGAAACCTAAAACCAAAACAGGCACCTCCCTTAGGAATATATGAGTCTCCATGAGCAGCGGCATCAAAAAATTCAATGTCATTCAATAATAAAATCCACGATAAATAATTTTTAATATAACAAAACTTAAAATGGCTATAACATACTCAGATTTTACACTAGATGCACAAAAATCTTCAAAATGCAGAGATAGTAACCTATATTTTCAGGATGAATAGCAATATTTAACATATCATATTTTAGCCAGAAATACCGGCATTTAATTTTTATTTTTTTCATTTAGTGCAATTTTAACCTAAGTTTTCAACAGCTAATAAATCACTCAATTTTCATATCAGAAACCTAATACTTGAGGAAAGCAGGCAGAATCATTTTAATTTTGTTCAACAAAAGAAAGATTTGCATTTTTCTATATACATTGACAACTTATTAAATTTACTGAATTACAATGTCGCAATTGCCTCCGCGCATTTTGACAGCTATCTGTCCCTCGTCTTTCAACAATACATAGCCTCTTGGCCTATGACTTGTGGTTTAAAGCAAAAAACGGGCAGTTATCGTTCATTTCACGTAAATATTCCAAGCAAAAGTTACGCCATTGTGTAATCCAACGTGGCGGCCGTCACCAAACAAAGAGCTTTTTAAGTTGAAAAATCTTGTAAATAAAACTTTAATAGATATGAACTTAAAACAGTCTAGATTCTTGGTTAAAAGCAAAAAAAACAAAAAAAAAACGGGTAGTGATCAATCATTTTACGTAAATATTTCAAGCCAAAGTTACACTAATTTTATCCATTGATTTTTTTTTTTTTTTCCCACAACGTTTCAAAGTGCCTGCGTGGTGCTATTAATATAGTAATTACCTTGAATCCTCGACCAAATCACTCGAGACACTCCTGCCTGCTTGTATGCAGTAAAACCTTCGTCCTGTTTCCACCTAAACCCGGTGTTAGAACGCAGCGTGTGTTTATCACAATGAAAGCCAACGCAACGTTCTGCCTGGGTAGGCCCCCTATGTGAAGGCGTGGAGCAATGTCTGTGGGAACTGTCTTGTCAACTGATGGTGAAGTCTATGGTTCATCTTGAATGTGTCCGTAAATAAAAGTTACATAAATAACCAGCATTTGTATTTTTGCAAGTATTTATTTGTAACCAAATTTAGTTTTCACATTTAAAGCCACCAATGCATTGCTTTGTGTCTCTACTTTTTGCAAGAGGGATGCATGGACAAAATCAAAATACCGTGAACAAATAATTTCCTCCTCCCAGAAAGATTCCCATTCTGTTATACATTGACCAACGTCATGATACAAAATATCATTCACAAATTGTCTTGTGATGAACAACATATCTTGAACCACTGATGCAGTTATGTCTGTTGCACTACAGAGCTGTGGGGAGACCAGAGAAGCAGGTCTAATCAACATGAAGTGAAGGTCACAGTCAGGACATAACAGTATTTTTGTGGGGAGTATGCTTGAGATGGATATTGCTATTTTATTTCCTCATTAAATGCTGGAAAAGTGTCCTACTATTTGGTGTGTTGGAAATGGGCACCCTACCTAAAATGAGTGCATAGATGAGCTGTCAACCACACTTAAGAAGTTATGATTGTGTGTATAAAGATGGAAAATATTTACTATTATTAACTGTACCCATTTTCCGTATAGATCGGGGAGTGGAAAAGCGACTTTTAACAAACCCAAACCAAATGAGTATCATTTGGGATATTTGGTGGGGTTGAGTGGATATCTAATATTTACCATGACTAAAAAGGGTAGAGTGCAAATGAGACCACACTGTGACACTGTCTTTCTTTGAAAATAACAGCACAAAAATTTGCATTGGAGTCCTGATAGGAGGACAGCGAGTGTTAGCATCAGCAACATCCACAAACACAAACAGCCGTGAAAATAAACTCCACTAAACATACATGACTTCCACTAGCTAATCCATGTATCAGTCTAGCAAGCCATTTTCCATGTTTTTTTTGTTTTTTTTTTTCAGGAGGGGAGTATGAAATGAGCATTATGTGTTGTGTACAATAATCTCAATCGATAGAGTTTCTTTCTTTAAATGTCATTCGTGGTCGATGATTTTCTGAGACATGTCAATATGTGGATATGCTGACATTTTCATGGATAATGGAGTTTTTTTCATGCTTATAGTAGGTACAGTGTGACCCCAATTCACCTCTGCAATCAGTGTTAGTTAAGCTAAAGGTTTAGTTTTGTGATTTAGGATTTTTATAAATCCCAATAATTTATATACATCATAATTCAATTCAGATGTGGAAAGGAATAGTATTATACCGATGCATTGCAATATTACCTTGTTCCATATTGATTTAGCAAATCCTCTTAACTGAGACCCCTCCAGGGCACTTGGAAAAGTTTTGTCTATGATTTGGATTGTATCAATGAAGTTTGCACCCATCAAAAACAATGTTTGCCCTCATTGACACAACTGTTTAAAAATATTTTCAACAAAGTATTTAGGGTTAATGATAGCCCCCCTGTTGGCCGAAAAAGTCACTGCGTGTAATTGACTTTCCAATATATCAATTTAAAATTAAGACTTTGCCGGTAAAATCTGTCTATAAAAGTTGTAAAGCAATGATACAACAAAAATCAATAAAATGAACATAAGATATATTTTTATTAGGGGTCAAAATTATTTTTCAAACGGATCATGTGTCTAGCACCTCAGAGACGGTCATTTGCTTTGCTTAGCCCAGAAAAAAAAAAAAAAAAAACACCAGAAGAGGCCAGAAGAATATATGTAATTTTTTCAAACCCAAGATTTCAAAAGCGAGAACAACTACTGAACAAGAACCAAGGATTGATGATGGGGACCATGAAATAACGGACAGCACCGCTAAAATGGTGAGCGGTGTTTCAGTTTGCCCCACTAAAGATGCTAATTGTACAACCAACCAAAAAAAAAAAAAAAAACGCTCATTTTCAGTGTATTATGATAAACATTCCTGGCTGGAATATTCAGTCAAAAAATGATGCGGCGTCTACTTCATCACTAGGTAACTAGGGGTGTGCCATCTTAGGCACCCCACGATTCGATTCGGTTATGATTCAGGGGGCTACGATTCGATTCTTGAACGATGATCTTGGTATTGACGATGATCACGGTTATCATGATTATCACGATTATCGATGCATCGTACATTACTAATTAATATAGTCGACAAACACATTTTTGTCCATTATTTATTTAAAATATCCTGATGATTCAACAGGAACGATGGAAACATGCCCATACAACAAAAACCTGCTCTTAAGCTGCTTTTTTATTTATTTATTTTGACAAGAAAGTGCAAAAACATTAACCATTCTAAAGGGAGTACTTATTTCACTCAGCAATACAATAAAATTTACACAGGTGGAATGAATTCCACATTTTCTGAAAACAAAGTGTCTTTAGAAATAAGCCTTCATTTAACCAATATACTTTGTTTTCACAGATTTCTGTACTATTTCGCATGTCTGTAGTGTTACCGCTGTACTTAAGCATGGTTTTACACGCTCTGCATATTAAATACACGTTAGTGAATTAGCTAATTAGCTTAGCGCTCGGCGCTAACTATTAACAACTCAAAAACAACAACAATAAAGGCTAAACAGTACAAGAGGGTTCGTGTACTCATCTTTTGTAGACGCACACGGCTCTTAGCAACACACTCAGGATATTTTTCAATTGACATGACTTCCAACTACAGCTGGACATCTGAAAGACAAGGAGCAACAAACTATCTCTCTTCCCCTCTTGCTCTAAAAAATAACATGCGCACAGAAGCGCGCTTCTGTCCTGCCTGTCTCATGCACAAATTTATTTTCCAGTCTTTTGAAAACGAGTAAATCTCTCACTCAGTTATAGGCAGCATCCATTATAACGTTCGTGCGTCCGTTAAAGGTGTCCGGGCGGCAGACGTGTCTTGAATTTCGTTCCGCTACGAGCGGCTGTCATAAAGTTATGTGGGAAAATCATAGTTTTTGAGCCTTTATGAATCGTAATCGAATCGTCACGTGTCGAATCGCGATGCATGTAACAATCGATTTTTTGGAACTCCTCTATAGGTAACACAGAAAAACTCAAAGCTCAAGCAAGCACGCACACGCACACACAGCTGGGATGCCAGTATGAACGAGCATGGGCTAAGCAACTATCCAAACATATATCTTGTAAATTCATTTTATTGCTGACACTGCGTTTTGGGGTCATCAACATTTTTGCCCCCCTGCCACAAAGTCGAACCGCGCCTATGATCAAGAGTAAACTGCAGTCCGGGGTCGGAGTGAAAAGGGAATTTTTCTGAGGGGTCATAATCATTGTAATACATTAGTACATGCACATTAAATATGGAGATTAACAATTCATGATTCTTCTAGTTTAAAAGGCTTTCTTGTCACCTCTGTGATGTGCTTGTATGGCTTTCTGCTGATTTCTGACAACATCACCTCAGCATGAACTTGCAAACTGGTTGCAAAAAAGGCCACGGCTCATATCGTCGGAGGTAAATCAAAGACGTGTGAACTCTTTACCATGCATTTTCCTATTTCAGTGTTATCTCTCCCCTCGTTTCATTTATTTCTATTGCTTCTTATCAGGAACTGGAAGTCTTATTTCCCAATGTAGATCAGGGTGAAGTAAAAGTGTTGCATGAATGGAATGGGAAATAATGGCAGTGATGCTCACAGACTCTGAAACATACAGAAGACAGTTCTCGAGATTAAAGAGGGAGGGGTAAAATAAGAGTTCAAAAAAAGATATCACTGTCAAATGTGATGCCTGGGCCCGAGGCTTTTACTCAAGTGCAACTACTGTATGATTTTTTTCTTTTTCATTGCACATGTCTTTGCTGGTGGGAATGTAACTTCAGTATGATTCATTATCCAAATATGTGGTTTATCATGAAGAAAACTGATAAAGAATTTTTGAAACGTGTTTTAGTCTGAAATTAATTGCCAATATGTTTCGGATCGCGACAGATTGCTGCTGCGCATGCGCGAACAATGCTAATTTCATGATACCCCACTGTACTCTACATAGAAAGTAAATGAATTACGCTTCCGTCCCCTTGGTCTGTCTCAGGCCCCATCCGCCTCTCTGGACCGCGGCGGCTGCCGCTGCCCTCCTGCCGGCGGGGTCGTCGACGGGGCTTCTTGGGGCCCGCAGGGCCTTGGGTGGGGCTTGCTGTCCCTTGCAAGTGGGGTGGACGTCCCCTGGTCTCCGGCGCTTGGTGTAGCGCCTGCTCGGAGTGTGGGGCGGGTGCTCGGGCGGCGTAGGGTCGGTCGCCAACGGGCTTACACACACAAGGGATTCTCACGATTACTGGTTTCTAGATCACAGAGCTGATTTGTGTACACTCTACCCCTTTCAATCACTTAGCTTATAGACTCCCCCACCCCCATCCCCTTCTTTCCCTGGTCAACAGGCCCCCCACATGGTGTCAACGGGAATTACATCTACCTGATGATAGCACCAACATATTAGTAGTTAGTGTAGATGTTCAATGTATTTCTTGTTGTAGTTTGTGTTTCTTTTTTTTCTTCTCTTGTGTTTCTTTTCTTCTGTTCCCCCATAAACCCTTCCTGTTCGCTGCTTTGTCATAATAAATGAGGTATGTTAAATGATCACAATGGGAGTATGTCAGACTCTCAATGTGAAATATTAAAACTGTTCAGACCATCCGGGCACTTAGACTTCCATTCTCTGTGTCAAACAGCTGAACAGGACAAATATAAAAAAGAAGGAAAAAAAAAAAAAAAAAAAAAAAAATGAAAGTAATATCGTAGTCGCTAGCGAGTTTTTATCGGCTACGACTATTAGCATCATATCAAAATAATTCATTTGAGCAGCAGACTAGTGAATGTAGTGGTTTGAAGGGAGATAGCGTGCAAATGTTCACTGTTTATAGTTAAAATCGTATGGTTTAATTTTTAATAAGGGAAACGCTTCTGCAGCTGAGGGTCGGACCGTCAAGGCCCCCGCCTTTGGCTGCCGCCCAACTCTCTACGCACCCGAGTCCTTTGGCCCATCCCACAGGTGGTGAGCCCATGGGAAAGGGAACCCACATTGCCTTTTCAGGCTGTGCCCGGCCGTGCCGAATAAAAACTGAGTGAGAGGTTAAAATCTGCGTTTTCGAGTCATGTTGAGGGCAGGGCAGCGCTCTATGTCAAATACTTAATTTTTTACGTTGCTTTAACGTTGCTTTAAAGACGCCACGTGATTGAACAGGCTGGCGTGATCATAGAACAGCAAGCTTGAGTCTGATTAGTATAATGGAGTTTTTCGATTATTGTTGCTACGTCTCATTGGTGAAACTGGAAGAGCTACAGTTGGCATCACTGGCAAAAGAAACATTTTATGTTAAATTAACATTCTCTTGAACATATTTATTGTTGCGCACTTTCAATTTGTTTAATAGCATTAATTAACGCAACATTCTTAACAAATACTGTGTTTTGTTGGTCAACTGTTGTTGTTTTTTTTGTGATTGTTGATTGGTGGGGGTGGGGGGAAAGCATCTTGTCGCCCAAGGCACCATGTAGGCTAGGAACGCCACTGCACTAACCATAATGGCACCATGCGGCATTTAACAGATGTATTTGACTAGACAGAGATCTCTGAGACCAGCACAGAAGAGTGAATGATAAGCAAGTTTTGTAGGATGGTTACAAGAAGAGGTGAGGGTAAACCATGCCATGAGCCATCTGTGAACCTCCTTTCCAGATGGAATCTTAAAATTCCCGCATGCACATAATTCATCACAATTATTATTAGTCCCGAAAAAGTCTCACCAGTGTTAATTTGTACGCTGTTTCTCTCACAAGCATCCTTGTCACTTTTGTCCTCTGCTCACTATCTGGAAGAAAGATGATGTGATTTAACACAATTTGTCATTAGTTGTGCAAGAGTTTGTCCTACACTGACACTGCAAGTTGCTCCAGTGCTTGGTGGCATGATAACTGATTGGTACAGCCTCATCACTGCTGTAGTTTTCACTTAGCGCTTTGCCAAAAGTCACTTTGGCCACAAACGTCCTTTCGTGACAAGATGTACTTGTTAAAATGACAATTGAAAAAGTGGAACCTGCAAAAACGATCGGCTGTAGGTCACACAAAAACAACATGTAATTTATTATATTGTACAGAATTTTAGAATTCAAGATTTTTGCTTTTCTTGTTTGTTTTAGTGACTTTTTGCAGCACTTACCGCAAACTCTTCGTAGATTATAATAAATACATAAATAAAATACTATTCTTCCAAACAGATCTGGGGGTGTGTCATTGTTTTTTAATTCATTCACTCCCAGCCATTTTCACCGGAGCAAGGCCCTTCGCTCCCGGCCGTTTTACTGGATTTTGACTGATTTTGCAAAGCCCACAGAAAATTCTGTTCTATTGCTATATAAACATGGAACCCTCCAAAAGAAAGATTAGACTCGCTTCTTTCAGCAGAAAAAAAAGTTAGCTCATATCTTTTTCCATTCTTTAGAAATCAGCATTAGAAAATAGCTTAGTTTGAGCAATTTTCCAATTTCTGATGAAAAAACAGAGAAATTGAGCTTTTTGTAAAAGCATACATTTCAAACCTAACTTTGACTTTAAAACAGCTATTTTTCGCTTTTGTGACATCCCAAACATCTGAATAATGTTTTCGTTCTACAAAATAACATAAACAACAGGACAAATAGAGCTTTTGATCCCAAAGTAACAATTTATTTACACATAACTAAACTATTGAACTATCTGCGCACATAACAACGGGGAAGGCTCTCGGCTGCTCCCGGTTGAATGAGGTGGCTCCCAGTAATCTGATGAGTCCGGATCAAGATCGGTCTCACTTTTTTCATCATCTTCATCATTGGTTTCAACCTCGGGCGCAGGAGTAACGCAACGTGAGCTCCACAGAACGCATGTGGAACCTGACGCTGCTGTGGCCGTCACCATGTCTCATCAAGATAGATTTTTTTTAATCCTTCTTTGACGATGGTTTCGTTTTCTTTTCAAAACACTCCTCCAGTGTCGTTTGCCTTTTTTTCCCGATCGTTCTCCACATTTTTTCAAATCGTCACGCGTCTTCACAAGAACCCTCCAACTTTAGTTTCCTGACTATTTTTCTTCACTTCCTTTCTTGGCCTGAGATGAGTTCTTACAAAATGCGCAACTGCCCTCCGGTGGCCAGTTTTATTGATTTAAAATGAGTTTTAAGCATTGTACATTGCAGTTAAGGTGCAACAGAACCTAGAGATGCCTCTTGTAAGGAAAAAAAAAAAAAAAAAAAACACGTAAAAGACCTATAGATATGTTTTTGCGACACTGAAACAATTAAAAATAGAATGTATTTCTACGTTTTTGGGAGCAAATGAGTCGCTCAAACGGGTTTATGTACTCTTCTTTAGAACCAATAATAATGAAAATTGCAACCTTGTGAAAATTACTGTTTTGTACAATACTTGGTATGACCAGCTTGCTTTGCTTTGTGCAAGCTTGGCATTTTTGGACATCTGCTTGAGGACTCTCAAATGTACTGCAGATGGCTATTACTGCAACACTGGGATAGATTTGTGGTCAACATACTCTATGCAAAGCTACACCACATGCTGCATACTCTCTCACTGAAGGTAAAACTGTTTTGTCACTTTATCCACTGTCACTGTTTTATCACTCACAGAAAACAAAAGCATTGAGAGAAATCAGACGTCTACCAAGGCCTAATTTTATTAACAAAAATGTTTTAAAAATGAGTAGTCAACGACATGTTTTTTATTTGATATCTAGAGCCACGTGTTCTCAAGTGCATACGCGGAGATTAACGGGCGGGGACCCTGGTGGCCGAAATATGTCATTGCATGTAATTGACTTTCCCATACAGTGTATATGAATTAAAATTAAGACTTTGCTGGTAAAATGTTGTCTATAAAAGTTAATTGTAAGTCAAAAGCAGTAAATTGGGTATCTACACGAGACAGGGAAGTCTACTTCTCCACTAGGTGAGACAGAAAAACGCACGTGCTCACACATGCACGCACGCAATCCCCCCGTCGACACACACACACACACAGCTGGGATGCCTGTATTTACAAGCAAGGGCTAAACTACTACCCGAGCACAATTCTTGTTAAATAATTTTATTGCTGACACCGCATTTCGGGGTCATCAACGTGTTTTGCCCCACCTGCCACAAAAGTCAAACTCCGCCTATGCTCAAGTGTGTTAAGCTGCAACAGCAGATCAAAACCTTTTTTGATGAGCTATTAACAGACTGATACAGTATATTAATTATAGAATCATCAATAAAACAAATATATTAAACAACATGAAGTGAAGCCAATTCCAAATGAAAGTTTTTGTTTACCCGTACCATAAATAATAAACCTAGGTTGTTTGTGCATGGTTGAGGAAACTATGGTGAGGGACTTGACTAGCCTATGGCTCTACTTTACAACCTTAACACTTTACGCGACTTGGCTTGACAACTTTGACAACTTTGTGACTCGGCTTGACTTGACATAAACTTCTTACTACACTCTACTTGACCTACGCACAACAGAGAGACTTAGACCAAATTACTTGCTTTTTACACTCACTTTCTCTCCAGAATATAATCTATTGTTTCTAAGATCTTTTATAAATTTTTGATGTACTTTTACTACCAGACAGTCAAACTGGGTCATCTTGTCTACATCGTTCTCTCTTTTAGAAAATATATTTTCTCTTTTCCCCCACTGGAGAAAAAGACTAGAGAGTCAGGCAAGTGGAGGTGGTGGTCTCTTTTTTTAATAGCCTATTATACATAATCTGTCAAAGACAACAGCAGTACTTCCTGAGTTATTATTCTCATTGTTAATAGAGAATTATTTATAGAAATATTCATATAAGAACCCTGAACCTACCAAACATTTTTAAATTTTTTTAAAAAACACAAGCGATAAAATATGAATGATGACCAATTTCTAAACAAGAGCATGACAAGGGCTTTAGCCTTTATTTACAAATTAATAATTATATGCATTTAAAGGGTATGCACACATAAATAAGTGAGGTATTCATACATTTTAATTAAAAGTTTCACCTGTCAGTTGATGCATTACTACTGCGCTCACTAATATACAGTCAATTTGAATATTTTTTTTATTGGTCAGGCCTTGTATTTGCATATAGACACTCTCACATTTCTAATTTATTTTCAGAAAAATAGGAAGTGTTGCATTTATGTTTTTACAGCAGTTTAAGATGGTGCCTAGCCAGAAAATATAGCTACATCAGCCACCCCTTTTGCTAAAAAATACTCAATCAATTATTTAGTGTTCCTATGAGCAAAAGGAAGATAGAATATTTGTACTTCCCTTTCGTCTTAATGCAATTCTTTACCCTCTCTCCCACCTCAGCCTAGTTTAACATTGCTGTATTCTTCCTCCTCTTTCTTTTGTTAATCAGCCCTCACAGCATACTGGTGTTTAAATGTAGTAAATTTTCGTCATCATCATCATTAGAAAACAAATAGTGTATAACTCAGGTATTTGCCACTATTACAGTAAGAAAAATACCCCACCCACACACACACACAAAAACAATTAATTAATGGCAAAAGCAACAAGAATGCACCAGAGCCAATCACACAAAGGGGCAAAGATGGTGGAATTTGGGAGAAGGGCACGACACAATTCCCTGTAAAAGTGATGGTGCTGCCTCTCCACCAACAGCTTATCAGTAGACCATTTATAGTGGTCTTTAAACAAAGAAAATGAAGGATATATGTAAGTGAAGTACTGTTACTTTGTCAGGTTACCAAGGGTGTAACGGTTAGGGTTGCCACCTTTCAGAAATAGAAATAAGGGACGCCCCCCCTCACGCCCAAAGCCTTACAGGCGAAAAAAAGGGGCATCCCCAAAACTCCTAAAATGCATAGAAATGTATGTATTTTTAGATGGGAAAACTGTATTGTGCACTTTGTGGCCATGGCAGTTTCCTTGCAGCAGATTGTTGTTTTTTTTTTTTTTTCCTGCAGGTTAGTGAAAACGAAGTTGTGAATATCGTAATTAACATTTGTGTTGTCGGCACTGAATCCGGTCACGTGATGCATTGACAAGCCAAATTTCTTAAGGGAATGTTCCAGGATAGCTACAATTCCAGCAGCTGACTCATCTGCATTCTCTATGAAGTCCAGCATTTTGTTGGTGAGCCCAGACTCTGGACTGAAGTACTGGACAGCAAGGGGAACATCTTTCTGCTCAATTTATTCGAGGCATCGGTCTGTATGGAGAATGGGATGGGTGACGTTAAGATCTTAAGCATATCACCCACTGCCTTTGAACGCAGGACTTGTTTCAACAGTGCCTCTTGCTTGTTCTCCCCAAAGTAATTTTCTTCACCATTTTGGAATCACATAAAAATCTTCTGATTGAGCCTGTGTCCACAGTCAGCACTATTGTAGCTCTGGCTGGCTAAGTTTTACTGTGTGGTATACCTGTGTCACCTCAGCTGCAGTAATTTAGAGGGTAGGAGTGGGATGACGTCAAATTCACTATTAATCAATCAATAGAATTTACTGGGGTTCATAAGTATTTGTAGCCCTGAGAAACTCAGCGCTAATATTTAGTGCAGAAGCCTTTGTTTGCAATTACAGAGGTCAGACGCTTTCTGTGTTTTTTTTCACCAGGTTTTCACATATGGAAACAGGGATTTTGGCTCATTTCTCCACACAAATCTCTAGATCGAGGCTTCAGGGCTGTTGTTGAGAAACACAAAGTTTCAGCTCCATCCAAAGATTTTGTATTGGATTGAGGTCTGGAGACTGGCTAGGCCACTCCATAACCGTGATATGCTTTTTATGCAGCCACTCCTTGGTCAGCTTGGCTGTTTGCGACTCATCTTCAGGTCTCTGACTGAGGGGAGGAGGTTGTGGCTCAAAATCTAATGATACATTTCATCATACATCCTCTGCTTTATACAGTACAGTTATCCTGTCCCCTTGTCAAAAAGCAGCCCCAAAGCATGAGGTTTTCACAAAGAGGATGGTGCGCTTGGGATTGGACTCATCCTTCATTTTTCTCCACACACGACGAGTAAAGTTTGCACCAAAAAGTTCTACTTCTGTCTCATCTGCCCACGACTTTCTCCCATAACTCCTCTGCATCATTAAGATGGTCCCTTGCAAACTTCAGAAGGGCCTTCGCATGTACTGGCTTCAACAGGGGAACCTTCTGAGCAATGCATGATTTTAAACCACTGCACCGTCGTATTTTACTGAATACTACTGCATTTATAACTGTGCATCCCGCTCTCTTCGGGTCATTGACCAGCTCCTGTCGTGCAGTTCTACAGTAGGCTGAGCCCTCACTTTTCTCATCATGAGTGATGCCCCACGAGGAGAGATTTTACATGGAGCCCCAGTCCGAGGTAGATTATCAGTCATGTTTAGCCTTTTTCATTTTGTAACAATTGTTGATTTATTCTCAGCAAGCTGCTTTCCAATTGTCCCATAGCCTTTTAAAGATTTGTGGAGCTCAACAATTTTTATGTCTGGTGTCTTTCGAAAGCTCTCTGGTCTGGCCAATAGTAGCAGTTGGATTATGACTGACTGTGGGTGACACAGGTGACAATAATGAGCTCAAACGGGTGGTGGATGGGTGATTACTCATGGGGTAAAGGTAGACTATTTTAAGGCAGACTGACAACTCTTTGAGTGTCATAATTTTTGCTGATTCTCGGTCGTACAAACTTTATAAACCCCAGTAACTTACGAATAAATTATTGAAATATCATACAATGTGAGTTCCTGATTTTTTTAAAGATTATATCTCTATAAGTGGAAATGCATCTATGACTGAAATTTCAGACCTCTACCTGTTTTCTAAGTGGGTGAACTTGCTAAATCATAAGGGGTTCAAATAATTCTGCCCCTCACAGTATGTTATTACCGTATTGGCCCGAATATAAGACGCCCTGATTATAAGACGACCCCCTCTTTTTCAAGACACAAGTTTGAAAAAAGACTTTTTGAACAAATTAATTTTTTTACAGAAAATAATTACAGTACATCTGAAACAAATGATTATAACAATATATTTGAGAGAAAAGGCATGTTATTTTGCCTGAATCAAATCTTAATATCTGAACATTTAAATATGTAAACTAAAGTGCAATCACATTCGTAAATGAACGGCTTCTGGTTTTTGAAATGTAAATAAGCCAATCTATTGTGATGAAACAAAATTGCAATAACTGCATTAACCATCAAAGTGAAGTCTAACTGTAACTGTAGTCTTGAAACAAATCTCAATAAGGAAAAACATTGCAATAAAATAATGCAAACTGGTTAAACTTAAAGTGCCTGTGACACGAAAAAGCATGTTTATTTCATAATACACGCGGTATTTTATGCTCCTGAATGATATGGACCGCTTGGATGTGTGTGGAGGCGATCGCTATATTTATTTCGTTTTTTGAATCCCGCGCCAGGAAAATGAGTGACTTCCGGCTTCGGTCTTGCATTGAGGAGGAGGGCGCTGTGACGTGTACGGTAGAAGACGTCCTCTTCACTATACAGCGTACTGTTGTGTCTGGGGACGAATGATTCAGCTGATTTTGCGGATTAATACGTTTATTTTTCGCATCACGCCAGCCAAACGGCTGCAGAAAAATCATTCTGTACGCGGGAGACGCGAATGCGCCTTTTTGGAGTTTCAAAAGGTTCCCATTCACCGTGGATATTTACTGTGGGACCATTGGACTTACGAGGAAGTGAGTAAACATCTTGTTTTGTATTATGTCAAATACGAATACAGCGATTACAAAGTAAACACTACAAACTTCCTTTAAATGAAGGACTACTTACGTTTGATCATTGATAGGCATGTAAAAAGCTGTCCTAATGGTCATTAGCAGCAGCCCGTTAGCTGCACAACAACTCCAGCCACCCTCCTCCGGGGAACGAACTGTAAATTGCTCTCCGCCGGGCAGTTTGCAGATCCGCGACGACAATAGTCAACCGGGTCGTCATGTCAAATAATCCAGGATAGTTATGTGTGATTTTCCGCTTTGAAGACTTTGAAACATCACTCGGTTCGGGTTAGCATGTCGGCTAGCTGTCACGCCTTCTGGTTTGTTTACATTCTCCGAAGCCGGGGAAGGGAAATGGCATATGTCCGATTTAGGTGTCATAAAATATAGTTCGGGAGGTGCGACAGTAAAGGTGAAGGCGACAGTTTTGACCATTATGGAGTAATTTTGCCATGTCGTCCTGAATAAATGCATTTTTATTATTTCATATTCCATTCAGCACAAGACTGTTATTTGTCATGACCATGCCATTTATTTAGCAATTGGGGAAAATACTTGGATAAAAAGAATATCCTGTAAAAATATTGAAGTAAAGAGACAGAAACAATGACATTTTGCTGCTCTCTTCGTCGCGTTTTCCTCGTTCTGAATAGTTCTCCCTCGACGGGCTGACTGGTCCTTCTCAAGCCATTTATATAGCTATTGGGGAAAAATACTTGGATAAAAAGAATATCCTGTAAAAATATTGAAGTAAAGAGACAGAAACAATGACATTTTGCTGCTCTCTTCGTCGCGTTTTCCTCATTGTGAATAGTTCCCCCTCGACGGGCTGACTGGTCCTTCTCAAGCCATTTATATAGCTATTGGGGAAAAATACTTGGATAAAAAGGATATCCTGTAAAAATATTGAAGTAAAGAGACAGAAACAATGACATTTTGCTGCTCTCTTCGTCGCGTTTTCCTCGTTCTGAATAGTTCTCCCTCGATGGGCTGACTGGTCCTTCTCAAGCCATTTATATTGCTATTGGGGAAAAATACTTGGATAAAAAGAATATCCTGTAAAAATATTGGCGTAGAGAGACTGAAACAATGACATTTGGCGGCTTTCTTCGTCGCGTTTTCCTCGTTCTGAATAATTCCCCCTCAATGGGCTGAATAGTAAAATCGATGAGACCAGTCTACCGCTGACGTCACCACCTGTTGGGGACGCTAAAGCCCTATAATGGTAGGCGTGGCTAACTGGCAGATTAAAAGGCTAATTTCTCGTCATCTGTGCTTTGCTAAATTGTTGTATATAGTCGAATCGTCTCAAAATATGATTCTAATTCACATAATAATGCCATTTAAGACTTTTTTTCTCGTGTCGTATGCTCTTTAAGAGTAGCTGAGATCAGTCATGACAGAACATCGCTTCAATGATATCTGGCGCCATCTAGCGTCGTGAATGGGTATAACGTATAGACCGCGAATATAAGACAACCCCCACTTTTCCAGTCTTATGTCAATGCAAAAAACACCGTCTTATATTCGGGCTAATACGGTATTTCTTTACAGTAAAAAGATAGCAACTCAAATATTCTCTAAAAAGCTAAAGTGTCAAAACCATCCAACTGTATCACATCCTGTTGCTGCCGTTTCTTGCAGAAAAACGTGTGAAAGGGATTATTGTTACAATACTCATAAGTCAAACTAATTTATTCATCTATATTTGTATTTGTTAAAGCATTTCAGAAGTCCAAAATCATATACCTTGACCAGGACATCTGAGCTCCTCCACATACATAAGTGGGCTTTACTACAGGGATTTGGTGAATATCAGCAAGTTGAGCCCTGAATAAAAATAACCTGAATATAAATTCCCTTGCTCTGGAAAGTGAAAGCATAAGGGGAGTGACATGAGAATATTGCTATGTTGCCAGTACCTCCTAGTTCAATCTGTTGCACGCTGTGTGCATGAATGCATCCGTCTACCCATTGTCAACAAAACCAGTTTGAATCAATTGTATATATTCTCGACACATCCTTTACACCATGCATATCAAGCTCTATTTGAATACAAGGGAAACAAACATAATTTTCGATGTAGTCTTCAAACGACTTGACAGGGACACTGGTTCTTTATATTAGAGCCGTTGTGTCAGAGGAAGGGAGCACCTTCTGAATAATGTGGAACAAAATTTGCAGAGCATGAAAGCACTGCTGAGATTTCAGAGGGGAAGATTGTGCGATAATCACACTATGCCCTGTGGAGGATGTGTGCTAAATTACCAAAGATAGCATTGAAAATTCTTCTGCTGTGGGTATTGTGGAATAAACAATCATGGTGTGGCTCCTATAATTGATTGACCTTAAGCCTGTTGAACAGCATTCCTAAAAGGAAGTGCTACAGTGGAAACCAGAAGACATACACTTGATAAAAAGCACATTTTTCTAAACTGCTCGCAAATAGTCCACTCGCTAAGCAGCACAGTGTCAGATGCACACGGGGGTGACTGAACAGAGATCGATGTGAGTCCTTACAGCATGTGTATCAGTAGCCACGTTTACATGCTGACTTTTATTCATACCGATTCAAATCATTCCGAATGGAAATTTCACATCATGTCACTTCATCTATTCCGATCCAGCGTTTACATGTGACTGCCTTTATTCCGAAAGGACGTTTGACAACTGCTGTCTGACATGCACAGATTAATCAAAACAAAGCGTCACGTTGCAAAACATGGAGATCGATCGTCAGATCAGCTGCTGTTTTAACTTTTCGAGTGGAAACAAAACTTCAGAATGATACGCCGTTCATTTAAAAAGTTGTGTGAGTGCGCTGTGCGTGTGCTTGGAAGCCATGTTGCAAGTGACGTTACTTACGTCACCAAGTGACGTCACCACGTCAGTACGGAGCATGCGCAGAAAGAACGCAACCACACACCATTCCGCTTCCCTGTTTACATGATGTAATTTGACTTCTAATCGGTTTGGGAAAAGGAATATTCCACCCCTGTGAATCGGAATGAAATTCCATTCGGTTTGGGCCTGTTAATTCCGAATGAGGCGTTTATATAGAACACATTTATTCGGTTTGAACAAATATTCCGATTGTAATTGGAATATTTGGCTCCATGTAAACGTGGCAAGTCATAAGGTGTAATGTTATTATGCTTAACTCTTTCAGCGCCATTTGCCACGTTTACATGGAGCCAAATATTCCAATTACAATCGGAATATTTGTTCAAACCGAATAAATGTGTTCCATATAAACACCTCATTCGGAATGAACAGGCCCAAACCGAATGGAATTTCATTCCGATTCACAGGGGTGGAATATTCCTTTTCCCAAACCGATTAGAAGTAAAATTATATCATGTAAACAGGGAAGCGGAATGGTGTCTGGTTGCGTTCTTTCTGCACATGCTCCGTACTGACGTGGTGACGTCACTTGGTGACGTAAGTAACGTCACTTGCAACATGGCTTCCAAGCACACGCACAGCGCACCTAATTGGAGTCCGGCAGAAAGTTTATATCCATGAATCCCTCCACCAGCCCACACAACTTTTTAAATGAACGGCGTGTCATTCTGAAGTTTTGTTTCCACTCGAAAAGTTAAAACAGCAGCTGATCTGACGATCGATCTCCATGTTTTGCAATGTGACGCTTTGTTTTGATTAATCTGCGCATGTCAGACGGCAGTTGTCAAACGTCCTTTCGGAATAAAGGCAGACGTATGTAAACGCTGGATCAGAATAGATGAAGTGACATGTAAACAGCTGATCTGAAATTTCCATTCGGAATGATTTGAATCGGTATGAAAAAAAGTCAGCATGTAAACGTGGCTAATGATAGACGTTTAATCATGTGCTGCTTTTCTATCCTTCTGTTGTGAAATAAAATTTGTTTTTCAGAAGTAGACATCCAATCCATTTGAACTGGATTAGCTAACGGCAAATGAACGCTCTCAGCCCTTCCAGTTTAAATAGATTGGACACTTATCGTTACCTTTTTAATACTGGAACAAAGGAGTGCAATGTGCTTCCAAAAGTATATTTACCTAGAGTATGAAATTTTATTCTACCATGACGACTCGAGGCTAAGCAGAGAAAGTTAACTTAAAATGCTGTCATAGCACACTTGTTCACTTCTGCCCTGTCTATAATGAAGGAATAGTATCTTTTCTCGTATTTACTGTTTGACTGTTTGTATTACTCTAACGTACCCAATATAAAATAAATAGCATTTATAGTTTAAGGAAAACAAGCAGAATATATTTGACATAGGGCATAAGAGATACATGATGCCTTCTGACCATGGAAGCCCAACGCGTGCATCATGTAGCTGACTGGGCAAGATTTATGCTGACTACCAGGTGATAGGCAAGAGATCTACAAGCCCAAGTCTGTAACACCAAATCCCGCAATCAGCTGTTCAGGACAGTCCAGAACAAATGGCGGGACGTCCTGTACTACCACAACACCCGATAACAAAAATAACTTCAAGTTTGATAACTCAGCGCCTCGCAGACAGTGAGGCGCGCTGAACCTCCCACCACAGTTGCCTCATTAACCATGACCCAGCAATGGTGACACACGAACTTGACCACCCAAATCTGTAACAGAAGAACACCCAAACACACCCCACTTCCTGCCCATGGCCCGCCCCCGAGAGCCTTCAAAAAGACTGAATGTTTAACTAAACGTTGTCATTTTTTCTCGGGAATCTTTTGTTGACTTGTGATATGACGACCCTGGAACCAGTCTGCCTCCTTGCCTGGGTCTTTTGCTGTTCTGCCTTGCCATTTGATCGCTGTCGACCTGAATAAATTCTGTTTCAAAACCTTTTTCCAGCTTTCAAAATGGAGTTAGTACAAGGGGTTAAGAGTAAGGTGAATACGCGGAGTTTGGCCTTTTGGCCGGGTTGTGGGAGTCTCATCGGCCCAGGTCGTTGGAGCTGCGCCAGCGCGGGTCCAGCGGTTCGGCTGGCGTGATTCCGGCAATCCGGCTAAAAGGTCATATTCCTTCAATATCTATGTGAAGTAGTAGTTTATCTACTTGATATCATAATGAAGTTAGTGTATTTTAAGATACTGGACTGACAGTGACGTAAATATGTAAGTATATGTGTGTCTAGCTCCTTTTCGTGCATGCCTGCACTGTGAAAATGTGAGGTACGCCGTGCAGGGACCAACCACCCAGTCACTTCAAAGTGGCTCTGGACCTTTGCACGCTTGGCCATTTAATTTCACACTTGATGGGCAGGCACTCCAAAGACCCAACTATTTGTATACAGTCATGGATGTCACTAGGTTTTGTTGATAGGGGAGGCTTAGTCTGCAGTGTATGTCTAGAATCCGAGCAAACTTTGCACATCATTACAGCTATTACATAATTTTTGTGTTTAGTGGTGACACAATTAAATGAAAAGCTTACAATTGATAGATAACTAAATTACTCTAATAATTTGATAATTGATTAATCACTTTGAGAACTTGTTTGACTTAAAATTGTCATCTGGTGTCAATTTCACAATTAAAAATATTGTCCATTTTGGTATAGCTGTTCATGAAAGCAGACTCATGATATTTCTTATATATATCTAACATATTTACAATAATATGCTTTTACTTTTACAAGCGATGATCAACAATCACCAAAACTAGTAACTGAATCATAATCATTTTATGGAAAAACATGATAGCCAATTATTCTGTTTGAAAACTATTGCTATTTTCATTGACATATACAGGTAGTCACTGGGTTACGACGTACCCAACTTACACGATTTCGACTTTACGACGCCGTCTTGTCCGCCATTCTGTCTCCAGTCGTCTTTTTTTTGTTTAAACAGTACCTAGTCCTGGCCATGCCTCCTCCCCCAGCAGTGTTGCCAAGGTCCTGCAGTCCCTGACGGCGTCAGGTCCCACCTGCTGTCATCTCCGGTTCTCATGTGTCCACCCAAGAAGCGCCCTTTTGGCTTGGGAGAGTAATGACGCCTGCCCCAACCTCCGGTTCTTCCCTGGCCGCCAACAATGTGCCTTTTTGGGACTTCCCTCTTCCTTGTTCTCATGCTGCTGCTGCCACTTCTCCCCGGGCGCCAACTCCTCTTGCGAGTCCTGATCCGGTTTTTTGAGTTCGGACGGCGGCTTGCGTTAAGAGAGGCGACCTGAGCGGCCATGATATCCCCCCTCGCTCGCCTTCTACTTTTTCCACCGCGCCCTTTTCTCTCAGCAAAGCAACTCACTCGCGAGTATAGCCCGAAGTTTTGTTTTTTTTAAAAGCCCTAATAGTCGTTAAGTATAATGGCATTCAACACAACTTACCTCATAGTATCTAATTTTTACTTGAGCTTATTAATATCACGTATAATACATTTTTTGGACAGTTATTTCGTATTTAGAGAGATTTAAAGGGTAATTCCGATTTACGCGGAAATTCAAGTTACATCGCCAATTCGTTCGTAACCCGGGGACTAACTGTACAGTAGTTGAATCTGAAACAAATAAAACGTGTATGTCAAAGTACAAGCCTTTTGCGTCGATCCTTATCCAAGTAGCTATTATTTTCTAAAAGTTTGATGAGGACAACATCCATCCATCCATCCATCCATCCATCCATCCATCCATCCATCCATCCATCCATCCATCCCACTTATATTCTAATGAGGGAGGGTCACAGGAACGTCACTCCATATTTTGTCACATTGCTTTACTATGTTAAATTTTGTTTAAAAAAATCAACGAAAAACATGTTGGGACGTACTGTAAATCAAAGTACACTTTCATCCCGTTATTAATTCGAAAAGTATTCCTAAACGACTACCCTAATAGTGTTATTTTAGTCTCAAAACAGTACACAAAAATGGCTTATATTTTGTAATTATCATTTCAGGTCTTACTGATTAATTAGAAATATATCACTGTTCATTTGTGTATCCAAATTACATAGTGACACAACAACACACTGACAGAACAATGAAGTTGAAGCCAAACTGTGTATCCACCTGTTGCCATTAATACAAAAGATGTCATGACTGCCTGGGAGATTGATAAATTTGTGTTGAATTCAACAGGATCCCATCTCACCCTGAATAAGCACGTTTGTGAGTAGATTGAGATGATATCTCCATCAATACATTTCATTCATACTGTTCGTCCTTCTTTCATTTGCTCGATCAGTTGCAAATGTAATATTGGTTGATGTACACAAGGGTCTGTTCTCTTGTGTATCAGTATTTATGCGTCCAAGTATAATTCCCGCTTTAAGGATGTTTGTTCATTGATATTTTCATGAAAGGCAGTTTTACATATACTTAATGTGTTTATTTGTGTATGTAAGCATGTGTATATTCGTACTTTACCTTTCGCCTTACTTTGAAAATATCACTGGAACGCCAGGCTGAAGTTTTCACGCTTTTGATAGATAAAGGCTCGTTAGTCTGTCCGTTTTAGAATTGGCAAGGACAAGATGACACTATTTGAAATATTTTGCTTATGGTTAGAAATAGTTGTACCTTACAACTTTTTACTTTTTGTACGTATTCTCGTAGTTTAAAAAAAAAAAAAAAAAAAAAGTCGGCACCCACTTCCGGGTTGACACTGTTGCTTGGAGACGACACCGCCATTGCCACAATCTGTTTTTCCCCCATGAGTTTTAGTTGTTTTAAACGGGATGGAGATTATATACGAGTACTCCAAACCCCGAAGCGATTTTGGCCGCCAATGTCTCCTCTCTGACCGCCCTGCGGAGCTAATTTCGGACGTACCTCCGGACTCAGACCTTGCGCTGCAGTTCATGCCGAGAAGCAGCAGAGTTCGTGCGCTTCAGAGCTCTTGGGAGATGTCCGAGCACCAGGTAGTGTTTACAGTACTGTTAAACATAAACTACAATGCTTAAAACTGCATTCAACACACCTAAATTCTTATTATTATTATTCAGAAGTGGGTAGAGTAGGCAAAAATTTGACTGAAGTAAGTGTAGTGTTACTTCAAAATAATATTACTATACACTTACTTCAAAATAATATTACTAAAGTAAAAGTAGTCATCCAAAAAATGTACTCAAGTACAATTTAAAAAGTATTTGGTGAAAAGAATACTCAAGTAATGAGTAACATTGTGAGGAACTGCTTATATTATTTTTAAATTTCTCTGTCAGCACAAACTTATCGATATGAACTGTTGTTATAATGGTACTCTACAATAACCCATAACATAACCATATTAGGCCAAAGAAATAATAATTAAAAAAAATAATAATTCCGGCCAGAGAAAATAAAATGACAGATTTTAAAGTGCGTATGACACCAAAATTCATGTTTATTTCATATTTCACGCAGTGTTTTATAATCCTGAATGAAATGGACAACTTGGATGTGTGTGGAAGCGATCGTTTTACTATATATTTTTGGAACCCGCGCCATGAAAATGAGTGACTTCCGGCTCGAGTCTCGGGTTTAGGACGAATGCGAATGTGATGTCACCCGGGTCAGCATCTCACAATGCAGCATTGTTTTATAGCATGCAGATGGACTGCGGATTCAGCTGATTTTGCGCATTAATTCGTTTATTTTTCGCATAATACCAGCCAAATTGCTGCGGGCTTTTGTAGCTGCACCAGGTAGAGTCGTGTGAGCCTTTTTGGGTTTCAGAAAGTTCCCGTTCACCCGGAGATCGGTCAAAACAAGTGTGCGACAATTCTGGGACCATTGGACTTAGGAGGAAGTGAGTAAACATCGTGTTTTGTATTATGTCAAATACTGGGATCATGGCACACGTTTTAATACCGAAGTGGCTTGTATTTTGTGGCTGACATCCTCCTTGTCCACCGAGAATGCCACTCGGCTGACGACCAGCGGCTTGTCGCACACATCCCCGCCGGGAGAGCGCTATGCTCAGCTTATTGCCCACTTCGTGTGCCCGGTGTTCTGTCAAATTTTCCACCCCATCAGAAATTGCAACTTTGTGTTAAAGATGGCAGCGAATACAGCGATTACAAAGTAAACTTTACAAACTTTCTTTAAATAAAGGACTAGGCTTTGAGCGCTTTGAAAGGTGGAAAAACGCTATACAAGTATAACACCATTTACCATTTACTATTTACTTACGTTTGATTATGGACAGACATGTAGAAAAGTTCTCCTCAGACACATCCTGCCTTGTTACCTGCACACAACAACTGCACACCGCTCTCTCATTGTTTACGTCAGTGGTCTCTAAACTATTCAACGTGGACGTGGATGCAGGATTTCATTCCAACAAAACAAGACAACACCTATGCACCAATCTGGTTTCTTACAAGTGTAATCAGTTGATTGCAGTCAGGTGCTCCTTGTTTTAGCAGAAACTTCATTAGTTAAACTGTCGGTACTCGATCGGTTGAAACAAAAACCAGCACCCTCAGTGGCCCTTGAGGACCGGTTTGGAGACCGCTGGTTTACGACTTCGCCGTGTTTTAAGCAATAATTTATGCCATATTCGTGTTGACCATGTTCAGCTACGCGCTCCGACGTCGGCCGGTTTGTCCGGCGGGTTTCTCCAGCTAAATGGTTTACTGACCATGGCATTACTGTGCTCAATTGGCCTGCCAACTCTCATGACCTGAACCCCATGGAGAATCTGTGGGATATTGTGAAGAGGAAGTTGAGAGACACCAGACCCAACACTGTGGATGAGCTTAAGGCCACTATCGAAGCATCCTGGGCCTCCATAACACCTCAGCAGTGCCACAAGCTGATTGCCTCCATGCCACGCCGCACTGAAGCAGTCATTTCTGCAAAAGGATTCCTGACCAAGTATTGAGTGCATAGCTGATATAATTGAAGGTTTACTTTTTTTGTATTAAAAAACACTTTTTTTGTATTGGTCAGATGAAATATGCAAATTTTTTAGATTGTTTTTTCTTGACTTTTTTGCCAAAATCATCAATATTAAAACAATAAAAGGCTTTAACTACTTCAGTTGTGTGTAATGAATCTAAAATATATGAAAGTCTAATGTTTATCAGTCCATTACAGAAAATAATGAACTTTATCACAGTATGCTAATTTTTTTAGAAGGACTAGTATGTCCAGTGATAATACTAGTCCTGTGTGAAACTGCATCTCTGTCTTTGTTATTGTATTTTTGCACCTTTACAGTCTTTCTTTTCTTTTCATGATCCTGGCCATTGAAATTATCATTATTATTTTTGTTTGTGCTGCATTAACCAACACTAGTTCATTGTTTACTTGTCAGGTGAACACAGAGAGGTTTGAATCAGAAAGTCGTGGAATAAACCATGTGGAAGGTGGGTGGCCCAAAGACATCAACCCCCAAGAGATGGAGCAAACCATTCGCTTCAGGAAGAAGGTGGAGAAGGATGAAAGCTACTTGAACAGCATAATGCAGCTAGGCGATGTAAGACCTGTAGCTCTTCATTTGCCCCAACTTTATTCCCTAACAGTAAGTAATTCCGTTCTCTCTAATGTTATAAATTTTGAGTCCAGGTTATAGGACGCTGCGTTGGACAAAACACTGCCGTCGACATCTACCAGAAGTACTTTGAAGATGAAGATATGTGGGACAAAAATCAGGAACCACCATCTGCTAAGACTATCAATGTGTTCAGGTATCTGATGACTTATTGTTCCCACAGGAGCTCTCTTCTGCATATTTTGCATATCAAACCTCCACTTCTAGATGTTACAGTTTGGATTGTTTCAACAGAGATCCGAATCAGGTGAAGCGAACTGTCACCTGTCTGTCCTGGCACCCCGATGGGGGAAGAAAATTGGCAGCTGCCTACTCATGCTTAGAGTTTCAGAAAGCTTCCACTGACATGAGCCCGGATGCATACATCTGGGACATTGGTCAGTGTGACAGACAGATGGATTGGCAAAGATGCAGAGACGTAGTTGCTTGCATATTGTGTTTTTTTTTTTTTCCAGAGAACCCCAACAAACCTGAACTGACTCTGAAGCCGGCATCTCCTCTTGTTTGTTTGGACTACAACCCAAAAGACTCGCACACTCTTGTTGGCGGGAGCTACAATGGACAAATTGGTGGGTTCATGTAAAAGATCAAACGCTCACTAATACTTCGTTTATTAAGCACAGTTATTAAATGGCTCGCACAGTACACTCATAAACAGTGATCCAAGGTCTGAAACCAAGGGTTTGGTCTCAACATTGGTAGGGACGATGTGAGAGCATAACCTGCAACTACACTTTTTACTGGGGACTGGGCATTAATAACACCAAACAGATTGGGTGAACGGGAGTCAGGGCTACATTTCTCACGAATATGAATCTAATTAATTGATAGGCTAAACGATCAATTCTAATTAAATTTGTATTGACTTATACTAAATTTCATGTTTACTGGTTCAAGTGATAAACCGTTTGTTTCCAATCTTTGTTTTCAAAAACTACTCAAGAAACATTTTAAAACTTCCAGAATAAATGTCTGGATTTTATTGGCAAATTTAAATTGCAATATTTGAACATAATCTGAATTATATTAGCATACACAATAAATACAAACTTGTTAATAGTCTCTTAAATATCCAGGAATGCCAAAAAAATAAACATTTGTCTTAAGACTACTCAACATTTTCTGTCTAATTAAATATATTAAATATAACCGAAAAAAATCTTAGTCAGGGATTAGTAAAAATATATAAAAATGGAGCCTTCCTTCAGATAAAACACTACTGCTTTTGACCACAAGCATCTCTAAAGTGCATCAGTGGGTCGAGCAATTATTAACTCAATTATGATCAATGTACGATTATCTGAAAAAAAATGTTTGCATAGGCTGCAAATAAAAATAATTTTAAATAAATAATTAAAAAAATAAATCCATGCACTTTAATTAATAAATGAAATGCACTAATATGTAATTATTTTCAAAAGTGTAAAGTCACAACATGCTCTAGCCTTCTTTCCTTCTAAGCCAGCCCATTTACAAGAAGGAAAGCATCAGCATGTGTTTTTTATTTATGTAGTTATTTATTTATTTATTTATTTTTTACTGTCAACACTTTCCTGTGGAACACAGACTGCGTCCTGGGACCTCTCTTTAAGCAGCTGCTTGCTCACGGTTTTCTGGTTCTATAGTTTGCGGCAGAGTTCTCGATATTTCTCATGGTTTAATTAACGTTAACAGTAGAAAACACATACAGGAGGACACTTCTCTCATAGCAGCTTCCTACTCAGGTTTGCAGGTTCACACAGTTTAATGTAATGCGAACTCTGTTGCAGGTTGGACTTTCAGTAGCAAAATTAGTGGTGTGTTTCCCACCTCCACAACATTCATGCCTTATTACATTACTTACAGTAACTGCAGCTGGCCAAAAAAAACACTTCTTTAATATCCCTCCTCTTCGAATGGGGCGGAGGAGGCGGTGTGTTGTCGACATGTTGTATTTCTGTGTCAGGACTCGGAGAAAGCTGTGTGTGCGCTCCAATCAAACATGCGTTTGAGGCAAGTGAAAGGGGGTAAATGTAAGTCTGAACATAGTGAAAATAATTCACTTAATAATGGTAGGGTCAATTTTATCCTTATAACGTATGAGAAGACAATCTAAATGACCTATATAAGTGAACTCATTATATAATGCAAATAATGTTGCGTAAAAGTTGGTGGGGACAATTTAAGCATCCTGAAAAGTTGGTAGTGTTATGTCCCTACCTTCCCTATGCAAACCTACTGAAACTACATTTGAGTAATTTTCATATTGAGCAGTTTCTCTCGCAAAAGCACATTTCTCACTACATTGCTTATGGGGTGTATGTCCCTATGAATTTTTACTTCCAATACTTACCCTCAACAAGGTTTGGTTTGTTTCAGTGTTCTGGGACACCCGTAAAGGCAGTCAGCCTGCGGATGTCTCCTCTCTGGAGCAGAGTCATAGAGATCCTGTCTACAAAACCATTTGGTTGCAATCAAAGACAGGGACTGAAGCCTTCTCTGCATCCACTGATGGACAGGTCAATATGTAAATCTGAAGCAACCCTGATAGTTTGGGTTTATTCATTTGGTCAGAGTGACTGTACCCAGTGTTTTTTGCCAGGTTCTGTGGTGGGATGTCCGTCGGCTAAGCGAGCCCACAGACAAATTGATTTTGGACCTGGGTCGGGAAGGGAACCTGGACCGGGCTCTTGGAGCCATCTCTCTGGAGTTTGAAGCCACTATGGTATATTTTGTTTGACCACTTTAAAAATGGTCATATAATCAGCTTGGCCCTCTTGCTTTTGCAGCCGACCAAGTTCATGGTGGGGACAGAGCAGGGCATCGTTGTGTCCTGTAACAGGAAGGCAAAGACTCCAACCGAGAAGATCGTGTCTACGTATGACAGTCACCATGGACCCGTCTACGCCCTACAGAGGAATCCTTTCTTTCCCAAAAACTTCCTGACTGTGGGGGACTGGAGAGCTCGTATTTGGTCTGAGGACATAAAAGAGTCATCCATTATGTGGACCAAGTAGGACACTATTTTATTTACTACACAAAAGATGTAAAGCGTGTTGTTTGGTGTCTGGATTTTTTAAAAAGCAATTTTAGACTTTATTTCCTTCTTCTGTTTCAGGAAATATTTGTTCTTAGTGCTTGTTCTTCCTTTAGGTTAAACGTTCCAAATTGCAACAAAGTTTCTGGGACGTCTCCAAAGTAACAGCCTTCCTATAGGGTCTTGTTTGGATCCTGATGAATTAGCGTGGGACTAAATTTAGACAAGGCAAGCACTGTACATGGTTAGCACACGTGGCTAACTATTCATAGTTATGGTTTTAAATCCCTGCGCTGGGCTTACCCACTGTGGAGTTTGCATGTTCACCCCATACTTACTGTATATGGGTTTTCTCGAGTTATTTACCAGACCATGTCAGCTCCACCTGAATCGTGACCCTAAAAAGGAAAAGTGCCTTGGATACATTTAGTCAATAGTTCCTGTGGTCTAAACATACAATGGCTATTCCAAAGTTCCTGCTTGTAGGGCAGAGCTACTGACATCAAAATGCATTTTGCTTGCCTGGTATACCAGACTCACTGCTGTTCCAGCGATTGAGTCTGGCGACCGTCCGGCGGATCAAATTCTGAGGGCGGAGCAAGCCACAGCAAACAGACAGCGGAGTGGACCAATCAGCGACGGGCAGACGTGACGTTGTTGAAGCGACAAGTAATTAGTGTGAGCGGAGAATGAAAGTTTATTCAACATGGCTAGCGCAAGCCATGTTGACTGTTGTCAATGACTTGTTTCGAAGTGTTTTTGGTAATTTAAAACTGGTTTTACCGTGGATTGGAACATATTCTCGGCTCTCCCGTTCGCCATCTGTGTTATCGTAGAGATGGCTTTCGGGCGCGCAAGAGTGACGTTACTCGTTAAGAACACGTCACGCAAATAAACGAATCTGACTGGACGGTTGATTTTGTATCTTGCTCAAGAGGCCGTTAATGGGCTAGACTATTTCTCACAGTGTTTGAAAAATACAGGGAGAATAGTCTGGCTGTGCCAAGCAAGCATTTTGCTGCTCATACCATAAAAGTGTGAATTCAGTTTTCAGAACTCAACGGTGTCACAAATATTCTCTAACTGCTGCTTCTTAGTATGTATACTTGTTCTGCGTTATTCTTTATTCTCCAATTGCGTGTCCCAGATCTAACCCTCCCATCCCCTATGTCTTTGCTATGATTAGGTATCAGATGTCATTTCTGACAGATGCCTGCTGGAGTCCTGTCAGACCTTCTGTCTTCTTCACTGTCAAGATGGACGGCATGCTGGACATCTGGGATGTCTTGTTTAAGCAGAATGACCCTACGCTCAGTATAAAGGTAAACACCTTCCTATAATATTCACCATAGACTTCACGATCGGCTGACGGGGCTAGGGGCCGATCCGTAGGAGGCCAATTTTAAAAACTTGAAATTGTTGTTTTCAAAACCAAAGCCACTAGCGACCTAAAACCTAAAACCAAAACCCTTGGGCATATTAGAGTCTCCATGAGCAGTGGCATCAAAAAAATTCAAAGTCGTTCCATGATAAAACCCTGATTAATTATTATCTATCTATCTATCTATCTATCTATCTATCTATCTATCTATCTATCTATCTATCTATCTATCTATCTATCTATCTATCTATCTATCTATCTATCTATCTATCTATCTATATATATATATTTATATATATATATATATATATATATATATTAGGGCTGTCAAAATTATCGCGTTAACGGGCGGTAATTACTTTTTTTTAATCAATCATGTTAAAATATTTGACGCAATTAACGCACATGCCCCGCTCATATTAAAATGACAGCAGAGTGTAATGTCCTCTTGTTACTTGTTTTTTGGTGCCCTCTGCTGGCGCTTGGGTCCAACTGATTTTATAGCTTTCAGCACCATTAGTAAGAGGTGTAATAATTGACATCAACAATGGCGAGCTATTGGTTTATTTTTTGATTGAAAATTTTTCCATTTTTAATAAAACGAAAACATTAAGAGGGGTTTTAATATAAAATTTCTATAACTTATACTAACATTTATCTTTTAAGAACTACAAGTCTTTCTATCCATGGATGCCTTTAAGAGAATGTTAATAATGTTAATGCCATCTTGTTGATTTATTGTTATAATAAACTAATACAGTACTTATGTACCGTATGTTGAGTGTATATATCCGTCTTGTGTCTTTCCATTCCAACAATAATTTACAGAAAAATATGGCATGTTTTAGAGATGGCTTGAATTGCGATTAATTACGATTAATTAATTTTTAAGCTGTAATTAACTCAATTAAAATTTTTAATCGTTTGACAGCCCTAATATATATATATATATATATATATATATATATATATGTGTGTGTATATAGTATAACAAAACTGAAAACGGCTATAAAACTCTCAGATTTTACGCTACATGCACAAAAATCACCAAATGATGAGATAATCACAGATGTTTTCTGGATCAATAGCAATATTTAAAACATGATATAATTTTTGTCAGAAATAGCAACCTAATTTTTATTTTTTTAATTTAGTGCAAGTTTGACACAAGTTTTCAACAGCTAATAAATCACTCAATTTTCAGATCAGAAACATAATACTTGAGGAAAGCATGCAGAATCATTTTAATGTCATTCAACAAAAGAAAACTTAGCATTTTTCAATCTAATACAAAATCCATCATGGCGTCCGTCACAAAACAAAGAGCTATTCAAGTTGAAAATGATTGTTCAATAAATGCTTAAATCACAGAATTTCTATAGATAGGAAACTAAAACAGTCTGGATTCTTGGTTAAAAGCAAAAAACGGACAGTTATTCATTTTACGTAAATATTTCAATTAGAAGTTACAGTATTGGCAATCCAATATGGCGGCTGTCACGAAACAAAGAGTTTTTTTAAGTTGAAAATTCTTGTAAATGAATACTTAAATCAAGGAATTTCTATAGATATGAACATAAAACACACTAGATTCTTGGTTAAAAGCAAAAAACGGACAGTTATCGTTCATTTTACGTAAATATTTCAAGCAAGTTACGGTATTGTGTAATCCAACATGGCGGTTGTCACGAAACAAAGAGCTTTTTAAGTTGAAAATTCTTGTAAATAAATGCTTAAATTGTGGAATTTCTATAGATATGAACTTAAAACAGTTTCGATTTTTGGTTCAAAGCAAAAAAGCAGGCAGTTATACATTTTACATAAATATTTCAAGCTAAAGGCTAATTTTTCCCTCTTCATTTCATTGTATTCACAACGTTTCATAGTGCATACATGGTGCTATTGATAAAATAATTACCTTGAATCTTCGACCAAATCAATCTTGAGACACTCCTGCCTGCTTGTATGCAGTAAAACCTTTGTCCCGTTTCCACCTAAATACAGCTTTAGAATGCAACGTGCGTTTATCACAGTGAAAGCCAACTCAACGTTCTGCCTGGGTCGGCCCCCTACGGGAAGGCTTGGCGCAATGTCGATGGGAACTGTCTTGTCAACTGATCGTGGAGTTCATGTGTTCACATAAAAGCCAAACAACTTTTTCTTTGACAGAGTCAAAATGAGTGTTTTTATTCAGGTGAGTGATGAAGCTCTTTATAGCCTGCGGCTGCATGAGTCTGGACGCCTGGTGGCCTGCGGCTCCCGGCATGGTACAGCTACAATATTAGAGATATGTTCAGGACTTTCCAGCCTCCAGAAGAATGAGAAGAGTCTTATGGCTGAGGTGAGACTCTTAAGTCAAACATACTGCTCATACCTCCATCAAAAACAACTTAATTCTGAGTATGTTCAATCGGTAGACTTCTGTGTTGACATTCCAGCAGAGAAAGATTGTGTCAATCGTCCATCTGCAGATGTTAGAGCGGGAGGCCAAGCGTGAGAAAATCTTGGAAGCTCGTCAGAAGGAGCTGCGACTGAAGGAAAGGAGTCGCTCTGAGCAGAGCCGAGAGGACGAGGTGGGCCGAGACGCTGCGGAACGAGAGGAGACTCCCGAGCAGCTGATAGCCAGAGCTGAGGAAGACTTTTTCAGTATGGTGGAAGCTGAGAAGAAGAGGAGGAGGGAAAGGGAAGATGAAAAGAAACAGGTAAGGATGGGTTTTTGGAATATAAAAATGTATAGCAACTAATATTTTCATGTTGCATTGATACATCCAACAGAAATGAGTGTGCTTGCTCTTGTTATTATTGTGTGACACTGAGGATCAAATTAAAATCTAATCTAGAGTCATCTAATCTGACTTTCTTTTATATTTATTTTTTTTTCTCCCTTTATCTTAGCTTAACGGATAGATGGGAAGCAGACAACATTGCAACAGCAGAATTCAGCTTCGTGTGAAGTCAATATAAATGAGTGACAAGTAGTTTCAATCAGTCATGGATTGTTTTGTTATTGAAATGCATTAATGATTTGAATTATTGTCACAGCAATAATTAGCGTTGTGCTCAAAAACATACTATGCAAGACCAAGACTTTCCCGTGACCAAAATCTACTTTAGAAATATACATTTAGTCAATGTTTCACTCCTTCACAGGGGTGTTGGAATGATCGTGACACAGCAATCGAAGATATTCATTGTTCTACCATGTGTTTGCCTTTAAAATTACAATAATAAATTTGAAGAACATTATATCAGTGGAGGTCTTGAATAAAAATCCTGAGTCAGCCCAGGAGGCTAGTCTAAGACCAAAGCAGGACAGGACCAAGATTGGGTGTCGAGACAAAGACGAGACCTTCTACAGTGAAAAAAAATAAAATCTGAACCTTTTGGAATTACTCAGATTTCTGCATAAAATCACCATCAAATGTGATCTGATCTTTGTCAAAATCACACAGATGAAAAAACTGTCTCCCTTCACTAAAACCACAAAAACATTTATAGGTTTTCATATTTTAATGAGGATAGTATGCAAACAATGATATACAACAATGAAAATAAATATGTGAACCATCACATTTAATATTTTGTGCCCCCCCCCTTTGGCAGCAATAACTTCAACCAGACGCTTCCTGTAGCTGTACATAAGTCTGGCACAGAGATCAGGACTAATCTTGGCCCATTCTTCTCTACAAAACTGCTGCAGTTCAGTCAGATTCCTGGGATGTCTAGCATGAATCTCTGTCTTTAGGTAATGCCACAGCATCTCGATGGAGTTCAAATCTGGGCTTTGACTTGGCCACTCCCAAACGTGTATTTTGTTCCTCTGAAACAATTCAGAATTTAATTTACTTCTGTGTTTTGGATCATTGTCTCGTTGCAGCATCCATCCTCTTTTTAGCTTCAACTGTCGGCAGATGGCCACAGGTTTTCCTGCAAAACACCCTGATAAACTTTTGAATTCATTCTTTCATTAATGATTGCACGTTGTCCAGGCCCTGAGGTAGCAAAACGGCCCCAAATAATCATGCTCCGTCCACCATGCTTCAGGGTGGGGGTAAGGTGTTGATGTTGGTGAGCTGTTTCATTTTTCCTCCATACATGACGTTGTGTGTTACTCCCAAACAATTCTACTTTGGTTTCATCAGTCCACAAAATATTTTGCAAAACTCTGTGGATTGTCCAAGTGCCTTTTTTTGAACATTAAACGAGCAACATGTTTTTTTTTTTCAAGACAGTAGTGGCCTCCTCCGTGGACTCCTCCCGGGAACACCATTCTTGGCCATAGTCTTACATATAGTTGGTGTGTGCACATAGATACTGGACTGTGCCAGTGATTTCTGTAAGTCTTTAGCAGACACTCTAGGTTTTTTTTTAACCTCTCTGAGTATTCCGCGCTGAACACTTGGCGTCATCTTTGGTGGACGGCCACTCCTTCGGAGAGAAGCAACAGTGCCAAACTCTCCCCATTTGTAGACAACTTCTCTGACTGTTGATGGATGAACATCCAGAATTTTAGAGATGGTTTTGTATCCTTTCCCAGCTTTATAAAAATCAACAATCCTTGATCGCATGTCTTCAGACAGCTCTTGTGACTGAGCCATGATGCACATTGGACAATGCTTCTAATCAAGACAATCCTTACGTGTGTTTTATGGTGGGCAGGGCAGTTTTTTAAACCACTCATCAGTAATTAAGCACACACCTGACTCAAATTGATTGGTAAAAACTGGTTTCCACTGCTCTTTCAGGCCATGTCCACACTTAGCACGGTATTTGGCAAAAAGAAGATATTTTTCTACGGATAGGTCTATCATCCACACGCACACGCACATTTAAACCAGAGTTTTTAAGAACGACGAGGAAAGTGAAGAAGTGCGAATTCTGCATTTGTGGCTCCATCATGTGGACACTGATAACCGAAGATTTATGTAACTGGCTGCGACAAATTTTGTCCTCACGTAACAAATGAGACCAATCTTTATATTTGGAGTATATTAAAGGGGATGTTTCGGCAAAGGGGGTGTGAGACATCAATAGAACCGTTATGCGCCAAGATAACAAATATTGATAAAGTTAACAAAAAAATCAATCACATTAATGAGCAATTATCGAAAATAGATCGAAAATGACGAACACTACCGAAAGTGTTCCGGAAACAGCCGAATGGGGCGGCGACGTCACGACAAGTGATTGAAAGTCGAGGCGGAGCTAGGTGCCATTGTTTTTTAACGACGAGAGAGTAGCGTTGGGGTTTGTTTGACCAAAACATCACAACAATGGTTCAAAACTGCTGTGCTATGTGGTGTACAAATAGTTGTTTATCGGAATATAGTATCCATGAGTTCCTGAACGCGAAAAAAAAAGCTGGACTACACAGAAAATGGGTAAAGTTCGTCCGTGCAAAGAGGGCTAATTTTCTAGACACAGCCTCCGGCACGCTTTTCTGTGGTGCGCATTTTCCAACTGAAAGCTTCTCGAACTATGGACAAGAGAAATCGGGTTTTGCTAAAAGATTGCTGCTCAAAGGAGATGCGGTGCCGACCATAGATGCACAGCCACCTAAATGTCCCGAGATATCAAGAGAGAGACGATGACTGCTAAAGGAGGCTAAAGCTACGCAAAGAAGGGAGCAGCCAAGCTTGAAATGGCCAGAGTGAGTACTCTTTTATAATTAATAAAAAAAAATGTCACGCCTTTGGATACAGGACTCGACACATGTATAAATGATCGTTCGTAAAATATATAGAACAAATCCTCTGATCCCGTTCATATTTGTGTCTGTTGGCAGAGCGAAAAGCTATGATAGCGCAATAAATTATAATTATTCTATGCATTCCTTTATTTTGCAGTCACGGTGTATCAGCTTCACAAAAAGAAATGCTAAACAAATCATTGGTGTTTCCCACACGATCTGCTGCCGATGTTTCATCAGTGTCATTCCTCCCCTCAATGACCGTTTCATTACGCTGCATTGGCGTTCGTTTGGGCTCAAATTGGTCACCTATAACACCGATTAAAGCTTTGCAACTCTCCTCGTCACCATTAGATGAACATTCGTTACGTCCTTCTACGTCGGATTCGTCGCTGAAACTAGAAACGAAATTGTCTGCCATCATCGCCGCCATTCAGTATTAAAGCACTGAGCCTTTTTCTTGTTGAAGAAACAGCCCTCACTGCCAACTCTGAATTCTCTTTTATTGACAACGAGCGGTGTTTCTTCATGAGGGAACCTGGAATATGTGCAGGACGAACACAATGCATCAGCATAAACAGCTCAAAACACCCCCAATTCTCCCCACACTAGAAGGAATTATATTGATGCAGACAGGCGCTGCCCCCCTAGTGGCCGGTGGCACTCTCTTCACTTGACGTGACGTCACGCACACAATCTGCCAGATCTCGGGCGCCGGTCGTTTTAGCTTGACAATCGAGCCAAATTTCTCTCATTTTCTTGTGTGTAATTACACGAAGTGGCATGATATGAATACAAAAGGCATGCGTTTATGGATAAATGATGGAATATCAAAATTTTCCCAGGGCGCTACATCCCCTTTAAATAGGCGCTTTTTTGTTTCCATTGTTTTTTTTTTTACAAACTCTTGCTGTGCTTCTTATTGAATAATGGGTATTTTGGACAAGTATTTTATTGTTTTGAATGTACTTAAAAATGAATGAAAGCGGTTGGCTGTGGAAGTTTTTTTTTTTTTTTTTTTTTTCTACACAAACGTGCAGGTGTGGACGCAATTATTTCCCCTCGACGTATTAGGGCAGAATCCTCGTTTAAAAAAAAATATAATAAATAAATAAATAAAACTGCTACGTGTGGACATGGCCTAAGTCCCCTTAGGCAGAAGGTTCACTTATTTTTTCCCCCTTCTGTCATTGTTTGCATGCTATCCTCTTTAAAATATGAAAATCTATATCGATATATAAATGTTTCAGTGGTTTTAGTTAAAGCAGAAACCAATTTTTCATCTGTGTGATTTTGACAACAATCAGATCACATTTGATGGTGATTTTATGCAGGAATGTGAGAAATTCCTACAGTTTCAGATACTTTATCATACCACTGTAAATTTGGTTTCGAGACCAATCATGAGAGTTAAAATGATATCAACTAAAACTGTAGTTGTTCACTGAAAAAAAGTTAATGAATTGATTCATATTGTGTGTGAATTGAACTGAATTTTGTGTAGTTTGGTTTTGTGAGCATTTTTGTGAACTGGTTAATTCTGGTGCAAGTGAGATTCTGGATGGCGGTTCATTTTCATTCAAGAGTGCCAGGTTTCATGAGAATACATGGAGAAAATCCCCCTAAACACTGTAAACGAGCCTTAATTGGGTGCCAAATACTGTTCTATAGAACAGTATCTGGCACCCACTGTCACATGGTGCATACACAGGGGTGCACATAAGTGGTCCGCATGCGCGCATGCGTACTGGACGTACAGTGCCTTGCAAAAGTATTCGGCCCCCTTGAATCTTGCAACCTTTCGCCACATTTCAGGCTTCAAACATAAAGATATGAAATTTAATTTTTTTGTCAAGAATCAACAACAAGTGGGACACAATCGTGAAGTGCCGGATTTGGATACAAAAAGATTTCCCAAGCTTTAAACATCTCAAGGAGCACTGTGCAAGCCATCATATTGAAATGGAAGGAGCATCAGACCACTGCAAATCTACCAAGACCTGGCCGTCCTTCCAAACTTTCTTCTCAAACAAGGAGAAAACTGATCAGAGATGCAGCCAAGAGGCCCATGATCACTCTGGATGAACTGCAGAGATCTACAGCTGAGGTGGGAGAGTCTGTCCATAGGACAACAATCAATTTGTACACTGCAGAAATCTGGCCTTTATGGAAGAGTGGCAAGAAGAAAGCCATTTCTCAAAGATATCCATAAAAAGTCTTGTTTAATGTTTGCCACAAGCCACCTGGGAGACACACCAAACATGTGGAAGAAGGTGCTCTGGTCAGATGAAACCAAAATTGAACTTTTTGGCCACAATGCAAAACGATATGTTTGGCGTAAAAGCAACACAGCTCATCACCCTGAACACACCATCCCCACTGTCAAACATGGTGGTGGCAGCATCAGGGTTTGGGCCTGCTTTTCTTCAGCAGGGACAGGGAAGATGGTTAAAATTGACGGGAAGATGGATGCAGCCAAATACAGGAACATTCTGGAAGAAAACCTGTTGGTATCTGCACAAGACCTGAGACTGGGACGGAGATTTATCTTCCAACAGGACAATGATCCAAAACATAAAGCCAAATCTACAATGGAATGGTTCAAAAATAAACGTATCCAGGTGTTAGAATGGCCAAGTCAAAGTCCAGACCTGAATCCAATCGAGAATCTGTGGAAAGAGCTGAAGACTGCTGTTCACAAACACTCTCCATCCAACCTCACTGAGCTCGAGCTGTTTTGCAAGGAAGAATGGGCAAGAATGTCAGTCTCTCGATGTGCAAAACTGATAGAAACATACCCCAAGCGACTTGCAGCTGTAATTGGAGCAAAAGGTGGCGCTACAAAGTATTAACGCAAGGGGGCCGAATAATATTGCACGCCCCACTTTTCAGTTTTTTATTTGTTAAAAAAGTTTAAATTATCCAATAAATTTTGTTCCACTTAACGATTGTGTCCCACTTGTTGTTGATTCTTGACAAAAAATTAAATTTTATATCTTTATGTTTGAAGCCTGAAATGTGGCGAAAGGTTGCAAGGTTCAAGGGGGCCGAATACTTTTGCAAGGCACTGTAGACAAACGCGCTGACCCTCAATGGCTTCCATACACTTTTGCGTACCGATGGCTGACCATTGTATTTGCGGCGGACACGAGAAAATCACTTCTCAAAATGTCAAAGAGGCAGGCCCCACTGAGTAATTATTTCCGTGTTCCCCCACCCCCGTCAAAAGACAGACAGATGACAGAGACGTCACCGGAGCTATGGGAAAAAAGGACTTTTGCTGAAAAGTGGCTGCAGGAGGTACCATGGCTAGAACCAAATGATGCTCGCACGGAAATGTGGTACAAAATTTGCCGCGAGAATCCCAATATCGCTGATAAGAGCAGCGCATTTTATGTAGGGTCAAAGAATTTCAGCCATCCAAACTTTGAAAAGCACGAAAAAAACAGCATGTGGCAATTAAGCAAACTATCGATGTCAGACAGCACCCCACTCGCTCTATAGACAAGTGGCGGAATAAAGTTAATGAAGAACATCACCATGCACTGACAAACATGTTTTTTCTCGCATTTCACAAAGCTAAACATGCACGTTCAATGAGCTCTTATGAGGAGGACATCCCACTTTTATAAAGGCTTGGAGTTAATGTGGGAGCCGCATAATGCCCTATATTTTGAATTAGTAGTGCTTTTATGTTTATTTCTTTACATTTCACTTCAAAGTAATGGTCATTTTGTTGTGCCAGTTGATGTTAATCAAGCATTAATTGTCAATATAATTAATTAAAGGTAATTGGCTCTAAGTAAAGCTTGTCATAATTTTATCGCATCAGAAGGGTCGGCTCCCAAGTTCAATGAGGACCAAGTCACATCTCCCTGTCCTTCTCTGAGAACCTGGGCAAAAAAATATGTGCACCCCTGTGCAGCATACATCATAAAAATCATTGTAATGAAGAGAGCAGTAGTGTGTTCAGTTTATTGTTTTGATAACTGTAATGCAGAAGTTGCATACAAAAGTGTACAAAACATCAGAGATTTTCTGTCATGGCTTGAGTTAAGTTCTGTTCCGTTTGTGCCCTCGTGTTTCTTATCCATGTGATTACCCATTAATTTCACCTGTTGTGACCTGCTCCTACCTTCTGTCTTGACCAATCCGCTGCCTTTTGTATTAACCGCCTGTGTCTCATTGTCTCGTTACCCCATGTCTGTATTTAAGTTCCCCCTGTGCTCTCTGTTCTTGTTGTGTCATTGTCTAGCAGTTGTCGATATCCTGTTCAAGCCCTCGTGTTTCTGCTTCTCTGATTAGATGAATCTTTTTGTTCATGCTTTGTGTTTTTGTTAGTTATCATTTAAAAATTTATTTAGTTCATCGCCACCGTGCCTTGCTTCGCATTTGTTTCCCTCCTTTTGGGTCCTCCATGCCCACCTGCCTAGACATTTTCTGTTGCCACCAAGCTGCTTAAAAAAACATAAATACCACTTGTTTTTCTGTTTTAGCTTCAAAATAAAAGCATCTAACTAAATATCTTTCAAGACTTTTCAGAATAAGACATTGACTTCATAATATATTGGCGGGGCCGCCTATCTACGTCAAAGCTGACCGAGTGGAAACACAAAGAGCTTTTTACGTTGACAATTCTTGTAAATAAATGCTTGAATCCCTGAATTTTTATATAGATATGAACGTAAAACAGTTTCGATTCATGGTTAAAAGCAAAAGAACAGGCAGTTAGCGTTTATTTTACGAAAATATGTCGAATGTGATGCTAGTCTTTAAGCCAATGTGGCTCCGCTTTATCACAACAAAGAGCTTTTACGATAAAAAAATTATTGTGAATAAATGCTTAAATACCTGAATTATTTATAAATATGAACGTAAAACAGTCTCGATTCTTTGTTAAAAGCAAAAAAACCAGGCAGTTAGCATTTATTTTATGTAAATCTGTCCAATATGATGCTAGTCTTTAAGCCAATGTGGCGCCGACGATGAAAATTCTTGTGAATAAATGCTTAAATCCCTGAATTCTTTATAGATATGAACGTAAAACGGTCTCGATTCTTGGTTAAAAGCAAAAAAACGAACTGTTAGCATTTATTTTACATAAATACTATGTCGAATGTGATGCTAGTCTTTAACACTAGAAGTCCCAGAGAATTCTGGTGCTCCTACTAGTCCCAAACAATGGCCAATATGGCCTCTCCCCCGGAAAACCCAGAGGTGGCAAAAATGACCCAAGTGCTTTTGAAATGGCAAGTCGTTTTCGGACAGACAACAGCCATTCATATGGAAATGCAACCACTAGACATACATTAACTTCAGACACAATGACCACAATCCATACTCCATGCCCCTGATTCAGTCCTTCTCAACTATAGACACAATTCCTGCTTTACACTCAAATTGCAGTTCGAAAATGTTTTTTTTTCTTCTTCAAAACAATGTACACATTTGGGCCATTCTTCTCTATGTGTGGTGTGTAGGAGAAGTGAATTAAAAAATGTGTAAAAAGTGTCAAACTTCATAAAGAAATGTAATTAAATAAATGTAGCTTCACTTGAACTGACACAAACTATCACACGAGTCACAGAGGAAAGGCCAAATCGGCCATTGCTAGGGAAAATTAGGAGTGTTAGTCTTGGAAAAGGCCAGGTCGGCCTCTGCTGGGTTTTCTAGTGTTAAGCCAATGTGGCGGCTGCCTTAGCACCATAATGAGCTTTTTACGATAAAAATTCTTGTGAATAAATGCTTAAATCCCTGAATTCTTTATAGATATGAATTTAAAACAGTCTCGATTCTTAGTTAAAAGCAAAAAACCGGGCAGTTCGCATTTATTTTAAGTAAATATTTCGAAGTAGGACGCCAATGCTGTCGCGGCTAATTTCTCCCATTTTTTTTCACGTTTCAAAATGCATGCATGGTTCGAAAAATATAATAATTACCTTGAATCCTCGAACAAATCACTCCTGAGACAATCCTTCCTGTTTGTATACGGTACAGCTTTCTTACTTTTTCAACCTAAATCCGCCGTGCGTGTGTTTGAGAATAACTCGTCTTGATGCCAGGTGTGGGCAGGCCCTCTACCTGAAGGCACGACGCAATGTCAGCACCCCGTGTCCTGTCAATATATTATGAAGTCTATGAAAAAGATGTTGAGTACTGTTACTGCCGTTCTTCTAATGTCACTTGATACAACTGTAAATATTGTAAATAAACATTTTAACTCAAAATCTGCTATTCCCTCCTCATTAACCATGAAATTACACATTTATCAACAATTAACTTCAGGTCATTTAAAGAAACATTTTCAATAATTTTCAATAATAATTTTCATAATGATATCGTCAATGGCCTCCATGAAACATGGATTTTATACTCACTGGAGAAAAAGTAGGAGCATTATCAATTACCTTGGACTTGATTGACTGTAAATTTGTTTTTTTTTTGCACTTTTACTAACTAATACAATTTATATTACTTATTAATTTTTACCTTTATTACCAAAGTTTTAAGTTTTGTGTTTCCTTGGGCAAACAGTTTCGGAAATTATACAGTGCAGTGATGAAAACAGAAAAGTACATTACGGAAAATACGTTACTTTAAATGTTTTGCAGATTGAATATTGCACTTTGAAGAGCATCCTTAATTTCCTTCGTTGATCCAGTTATGTTTGTATTTGCATTTTCATTATGATGGTCCTTTTTGAATTTCAATTATCGGTAATTAAAAAGAAAATATTGAAAGCAACAAGTACGGTAAAAAAAAAAAATAAACAGGGAATAATAAAGACTTTGAGACAAACACTGTGGAGCCTTCTAACTAAAAGAGAATAGACTGGGGGAATGAAAACGACAATTGTGATTTATTGTGTTGATTGCAGTTTCTGTGTGTTGGTCACTGCTCTGAAGTACTTATCAATGAGAATCTAAGCTTTTAATGCTGTGACTCATGCGTCATCATGACATTTTGCCTGATTACCAAGTTGCTGCATCAATTTCACATAACACTTTGATAAGTTGCTCCTGCCAGTGAAAAAAATAGTGTTGAAAGTGAGCACTATGATACAGCTAGACATTTTTCTGTAGGCTACGGTACATTACTGTTATTATTTAAAGTACTTTTATTTCACAAAATCCTGTTTTTGGAAAAAAGGATCCATGCTGCGTTCCAGAAAGTCCAAATTGTTTGACGCTTTCCCAGCTGTGGTTTTTCCCATTCCAAAAGAAATGGTTAGATGTGAACATGAACTGTAAAACAAGATCAACTGTGAATACATTTTTAGAAGGTAGAAAAGTTTGCTGTGCCTGCTTGAGTGTGCAGTTGATATTCCTCACGGATCAGCAGTGACAAAAATGTGCCAGGGGAGCAAGAAGTTTGCTAATGAAGAAATGGTGATTGAACTGCATGATTTATTCATGTAAGCTAGAGTGAGTGAGTGTTGGAATAAGGAACTCCCACACTAAGGGTTGCTTTTTACTACCTAAGCAAATCACTGACAGCTGTCAATTCAACAGAGTGCTTTTATTAAGCAGAGTGTGGGTGTGGTATTTACTGTGCATGCTCAATTTGATAATGCTCCTCAACTCAAGCAGGCAGTTGATTCAACAGTTACCTGAGTTGAAAACACGTGGATAGTAAGTGTTTAGCCCAACCACCATAGAGCTGCTGTTTCCACAACACCAAAAATGAGACACTTTTGGGCTATTAGTGAGGAAAGAAAAATCACAACATCCAGCTCAAGCGTATACAAAAATAATACAATTTTTTACATGATAACAATGGCACGGTAATACAGTGATTCCAAGATGGGTTGTTCCTTAGAAGACATTTTATGACATCAATGTGCTGGATTGTGCTGTGAAATGTTTTGTTTGTGCTGTTTTTGTTTTTGAGCTAATTACAATTCTTGCGTAGGTCAATCTGAGGTCAACCATTTTGATCTAAACTACCTAAAAATGGTGTCAATCTTTTGTACTGTAAAAATCTTCATTTGTGCTGCGACGGTTTTGGAGTTATCAGTGGCGCCACCAGGGGGTGCCCAGGGGTGGCCACGGCCACCCCTATAAATTGGTTGGCCACCCCACTGGCCACCCCGCTTGCCAGTATATCGTTAGATTGTTGTAGCATCAGTTATGCATTTCATTCCAAATGAATGCATTTTGTTTTGTTAAATGTAGGGCTGTCAAATTTGTCACGTTAACGGGCGGTAATTTTTTTTTTTTTTAATCACTTGAAAATATTTATCGCAATTAACGCATTCGGGGTACGACTCATTCACGCATTGGCGCAAACAGCCTACAATGGCGCCGTTTTACTCGTATACAGAGATAAGAGGCAGAGGGGAGTAGATACAAGCATTCATTGGGGCCGTGCTTTTAATTGGCAAAAGCTTTCTCATCTCTCCCACAGCAACTATAAATATTGTGGGAAGCGACGTGGGGTAGAATGACAGGAGTTGATCTTTTTCTTAACACACTGTAGTGTACCCAACAGAGAAAATATAGCATTTGCAGCCACCACACACATTCATGGTTGCACCACTTCCCATCATGCATTTGGGCAGAACAGTTAAGTCGCTACAGTATAATTTACTGAAAGCTCAACAAATACGCTAGATGGCAATATTTAGTCACAATATACAAACTCATATTTATCCTTTAAGAATTACAAGTCTTTCTATCCGTGGATCCCTTTCACAGAAAGAATGTTAATAAAGTTAATGCCATCTTGTGGATTTATTGTTATAATAAACAAATACAGTACTGATGTACAGTATGTTGAATGTATATATTCGTCTTATCTTTCCATTCCAACAATAATTTACAGACAAATATGGCATATTTTAGAGATGCTTTGAATTGCGATTAATTATGATTAATTTTTAAGCTGTGATTAACTCGATTAAAAATTTTAATCGTTTGACAGCCCTAGTTAAATGTACACCTTATGCCTAATATGTACATAACACAATAAAACAGAAGTGTTGTGGAACTCAAAATGTTGACTGGACAGTTATGGACTATGCACATTAAATCATTAGTAACATCAAATATTACACAGTACACCAAAGTATATCAGTAGCCGTGTCCTTAAGTCTTTCTGATAGTTTTCCCCTGACCTTTTTACTGCAACAATATAGCTTTTAGTTTTGGCCACCCCAAGATTTTAAGTGGCCCCATCTGGCCACCCAAATGAAAAATTTCTGGAAGTGCCACTGGGAGTTATTACTAGGCATGCAGGCCGTTATGAGATGGGATGATAACCTTAAGCCAAAATTTCACGGTATCACAGTATTGCCATTACAGCTTTGAAATGTGTTACTTTGAGATATCTGGGTAAAAAAAAACAACAACTTATTTTCCATTGAACATGATTTACTATTTTTCAAAACATTAGCAAATTGGAACATAAGTATAATGTTAAAATAATTTAAAAAATAAAATAAATAACCGAAATATTCTAAATAAAATTAAAATAAATGTAGTCCTTTAGGTAAGCCTAAACCCAGAGCCACAGCTCAACATTAGTGCCATCAGAACAAAAATAATTGAATTATACACACGTGCTTTTTATGGAATATGACTCATATCATGTTTACATTGTACTCACACGCCAGAGAGAAGAAAACACGGTGATAAAAAACAATGTTTTATCCCTGATAGCCACACTAAACACGCCGGAGTAACTCTCGGAGCTGCTGGGAAACGTTCATGACAGTGTTTGCTAACCTTTAATTCTGTATAAATGCAAAATCATATTGGAGGTATTGCCTCCACCGCAGCCACCCTCCGCTAACATGTCTTACATGTCGGTTGGCTCTCCTCCTCTAAGCCGCGGCAGTCTGTAACTTTTCTGCAGCCGTATTGTTCCCATACAAGCGATTTCTTTTTTTTTTTTCTTCGATTGGGGAAAAAGTTCAGGAGTTTCACCTCCTTCAGCCATCGTTTAGCACAGCTGACTCACTGACACTGCGCAACAATCGGTGGGGGAGGGTTGAGCCTTACAGCTGCAAGCGAGGGATTTCTCCCCACATTTTTGGGAAGTAAAAAATACCGTAGGGACAGTATGACGGAAAATTTTAGCGGTTTTGAAACCGTGACATTTTCGTACCACGGTATACCTTGAAACCGGTAATCGGCACATGTCTAGTTATTACAAATGTTTTTTAGGTCATCCAGAGTCCACCCAGTAACTACCCACCCATCCAATTGACCAGGAAATGTTACATTTCGTTTGTGGTGTAAAAAGTGTCGTTGTGCTGCTGTTTTATAGATATTACACATTTTATGATAATTATTTTTTACTGATGGCGTTACCTCCACAAACAAGGTTTTGTAAACAAGTTTATGCTCATTTCAATCCATTGTGTAGGGTTCTGGGCGAACTCTGGATGGCCTAAAAAAAAAAATTGTAATACAGTGATCCCTCGCTACCTCATGCTTCAAACTTCACGCCCTGAAACAAAAGCGGTTGTGCGACGTCTGTAAACAGGGGTTTCCAGGGTAAAATGGACACATTAAAAATAGTTTGGGGGCATAATGTGCCATGAATCTGCTATGGCAGCATATAGACATATTGTTTTATCAAGCACAACAGTTCTTTTGGCTTAAAATGTGTTTTCCGCCATATATATAATATATATATATATATATATGTATATATATATATATGTATATGTGTGTATGTATGTATGTATGTATATATATATATATATGTATGTATGTATATGTGTACTCACCGGCCACTTTATTAGGTACACCTGTCCGACTGCTCGTTAACACTTAATTTCTTATCAGCCAATCACATGGCACAACTCAGTGCATTTAGGCATGTAGACATGGTTTAAGACAATCTCCTGCAGTTCACACCGAGCATCAGTATGGGGAAGAAAGGTGATTTGAGTGACTTTGAACGTGGCATGGTTGTTGATGCTAGAAGGGCTGGTCTGAGTATTTCAGAAACTGCTGATCTACTGGGATTTTCACGCACAACCATCTCTAGGGTTTACAGAGAATGATCCGAAAAAGAAAAAATATCCAGTGAGCGGCAGTTCTATGGGCTGAAATGCCTTGTTGATGCCAGAGGTCAGAGGAGAATGGCCAGACTGGTTTGAGCTGATAGAAAGGCAACAGTGACTGAAATAACCACCCGTTACAACCAAGGTAGGCAGAAGAGCATCTCTGAACGCACAGTACGTCGAACTTTGAGGCAGATGGGCTACAGCAGCAGTAGACCACGCCGGGTGCCACTCCTTTCAGCTAAGAACAGGAAACTGAGGCTACAATTTGCACAAGCTCATCGAAATTGGACAATAGAAGATTGGAAAAACGTTGCCTGGTCTGATGAGTCTCGATTTCTGCTGCGACATTCGGATGGTAGGGTCAGAATTTGGCATCAACAACATGAAAGCATGGATCCATCCTGCCTTGTATCAACGGTTCAGGCTGGTGGTGTAATGGTGTGGGGAATATTTTCTTGGCACTCTTTGGGCTCCTTGGTACCAATTGAGCATCGTTGGAACGCCACAGCCTACCTGAGTATTGTTGCTGACCATGTCCATCCCTTTATGACCACAATGTACCCAACTTCTGATGGCTACTTTCAGCAGGATAATGTCATAAAGCTGGAATCATTTCACACTGGTTTCTTGAACATGACAATGAGTTCACTGTACTCAAATGGCCTCCACAGTCACCAGATCTCAATCCAATAGAGCATCTTTGGGATGTGGTGGAACGGGAGATTCGCATCATGGATGTGCAGCCGACAAATCTGCACCAACTGTGTGATGCCATCATGTCAATATGGACCAAACTCTCTGAGAAATGCTTCCAACACCTTGTTGAATATATGCCATGAAGAATTGACGCAGTTCTGAAGGCAAAAGGGGGTCCAACCCGTTACTAGCATGGCGACCTAATAAAGTGGCTGGTAAGTGTATGTCATGTTTGTGTGTGTTCTCAGTTCTTTTTTCTTCATTCAGCACCTGATTGAGCCAGATTGGCAGGGTAATGCGACACACCTGTGCTTGATTGGGAAAGCTCAATATTTAAGGAAGCCTGACACCATCTGCAAGTGTCGGACTATTGCTTGCTACTTGCCTTGCTTACTGCTGTGTGTTCATCGTCATCCTTCGTGCTTCCCGACATTTTACGGTCGTGTTCTGGTTTGATCATTTTTACTTTTGTGCTCTTTTGGACTTTGTAGTTAGATTTTTGTACTCTGTTATATTCACGCCTTCTCGCGTGCTCTCTTGTTTGTACTTAGTTATATTCGCGTTTTTTGGTGTGCTCTCTTAGTTGTACTTTGTTATACTCACGTTATGGCTTGCTCCCTTTGTTGTACTTATTAAATACAAACATTCACTCTACCTGATCTGGTCTGTGTTTGGGATCCACATCAACGGCTTGCCGCTCATAACAATATACATATATATGTATATTCTTAATTATACTTTGGGAAAAGAAAGTAAAAACGTCATATTTATGTGTTCAATGCTAAATCTGAATAAATACATCGAACAAACACAAAAATAAGAAAAATTGTGGGGGAGGGATTGGGAGGGCGCTACTTCTCAGTTTTTCATTTATCGCGGCGGGTTCTGGTCCCCATTAACCGCAAAAAAACAAGGGATCACTGTAACTTCTAAACTGTGGCAGCACAAATGAATGCCATTGCGGTTCTGTTCCACCGTAGATGCAGGGCTGCGTGATGTCATAACTAGAAATTAAAAGTAGAATGTCTACAAAACTGTTGGAGCACAAACTAAATTTTTACAGTAAAAACCATGGGGGAAAAAAGCACAAATGGACGGCACCATCGCGGTTCTTTTCCGCCACAGATGGGGTGGCTGTGTAACGTCATCACTGCAAATTAAAAGCACAATTGTCTAAATAAATATGGGGTGGGGGGGGGGGGGGTTGACCTCAGATTGACCTATAAAAGAATTGTAGATATCTCTAAACCAGGGGTCCCCAACGACCGGGCCCCAGACCAGCACCGGTCCATGGCGCATTTGGTACCGGGCCGCGCAGAAATAATAAATAATTTATTAACGACTGCATTTTGGTCGATTGACTTTGGCCTGTGCCGCTTAACACACCAAACTACAGGATAGGAGGTCGTCATAGAAATGCATTGATTGGAATGTTAGCAGCGCATCTTGTTTTGTATATCTACTGTATGTGCGCTTGGCCTCGATACTAACGTATGACGTAGGTGGTCACCCATCACATTCGATCCCGGAAATAGTTAGCCCTCACACTAGAATGACTGAAAAACAGACGTCTTTGGACGGATTATTTACGGGGAAAAAGGAACCTCACGAGCCAGAAGATGAGCCGACAACCTCGAAGAAAACAAAATCTTAGTATAAATCAAAATCTTATCTAAGACCCACGAACTGCGAAGGAGTGGATTCGTGACCCGTATGTGAATAAACCGAGTGATTCGAGCATGTCTGTGCAACAGAAATATCTGCTTATAGAGATCGCAAATCACAACGACCTTAAACGTTTGAGACAACAACTCTACCGAGGTTCTGGATTAAAGTCATTTCGGAATATCCTGACATCGCCAGGAGAGGAATGAATACTGCTACAATTTCCAACATCGTATATTTGTGAAGCGGGCTTCACTCACTCCCATCTCCGAACCATCTCATCACAACGACACAAGCTCAGGCCTCCCACTGATTCAGCGTGTTAGTTGTATTTTCCCTGCACTTAACACAAGGGGGTTAAAAACAAATGTTATTTTATATTTGCTGAATTTTTCTGCGGCACATTGCCGGTGTTCTGACAAATTTGGCATGCACGTAACATTAAAAATGACCGCGAATCCAACGATTCCAAAGTACACATTACAAACTTTCTTTAAAGAAAGGAATATTAACTTACGTTTGTCATGTTAGCTGCACACAACAACTGCACGCAGCACTCTCACTTCACGACTTCGCCGTGTCGTTAAGCATTAATTTACGCCATTTTCGTGTTGCACATGTATGTTTATGATGTGAATAGTTTTTTTTAGCACCGTTGGACAACATTGAGAGTCCAACTGAATGTAAAAGAGGGCTTTTTTTCACCACCACAAAAGCTCTGGGAGCAAAATTTGATAAGGGTGCAAAATTTGACAGAACACCGGTCCATGAAAAAAAAGACCTAAATCACACCGGTCCGTGTTGCAAAAAAGGTTGGGGACCCCTGCTCTAAACGATAGCAGCACAAAGAAAACGTTTTAAAATACAAAACGGCACAAACGTAGCACAAACGATGACATCATTTTTATTTAAATTTGCGTCTGATGGAGGGCCAACTTCACTCAGGTCATGATGTAGGCTTATTTGTAACAGAATAAGGGGAAAAAATTTGGGAGTAGGCGGACATTCGTTCACATTATTATTTATTTGGCCATTGCATCCTTCTTGCAAAGTGTAGTTTCACAATGCGGAACATGTATTGTAAATGTTCTAACTAAATTTGCATACCAATATAGAAATTCCGGTGGGACTGCACACCATGCAACAGGTGCATAAAAAACACAATTCCGGAGATATGTGATGCATTTTTTACATACTGTACAGTAAATTATTTGACTTTTTTTTTTTTATTTCTTTAAATATACACAAAAGTCCGGCTGACTCCAGCACTAACAACTACTCCAAGTGGTAAGTGGCTAACTGCTGGCATTCTAACACAAACAACAACAATTTGATTAACTCACCAATTCCCTCTTGTTAACAGTCGCAATGATACGAAAAATGACTCATCTGTGGCAGTGACGCCTCCAGGTTAACAGCACATCAGATATTGAGTTAAAACAGCATTTTCCTAAGGTTTTAACACTGCCTACCTGTAGCTGAATGATCACTTGCAAACATTGGATTGTGCTGCTTCAGTTGCAAAAGGTAAGGTGACCGAACATAAGTGTGAGTCTTTGCTTTTCTATATACGTCCTAGCATTTGCTGGAGACCACCTTATGGTGTAACCTTGCTTGTTTACCAAGACCCGAATGAGAAAAATGCTAAGAAGAATCCATTAATTGAATGCAATCTAAAGAGATGAGGCACATATGTAGCTATATGGCGTGCATGTTTTGCCTTGGTGAGGATCAGGGAACATAAACAGCCTGCTAATATTAATGATTAGTGGTTGGGCTTGATACAAAACAAGTAATTACAGGCTTTGTAGGTAATTGAAACTAATCACACTTTAATTAAATGCATATATTAAGCATCCATCAATCCATTATCTATTATTAAGGGTTGCGGGAAAGCTGAAGTCTGTCCCGAGTGACTTTGGACAAGAGATGCGAGTATGTGAGATAAACTGGTCTTTTTCCTCAATTGCAGGCTATTGACTATTTCAGTGCCATTGTCGACGATAGATGTCCAACCATGCAGCTTTTTTTCATCCTTCTGCTGTGAATTGAAATTAGTTTGGCATTAGTAGACCCCCAATTCATTTTGACTGGGTGGGTTGCCAGAGAATGAACGACTGGTACTAATCAACCTCTAGTCATGATTCATGATGCTAGTTGTTGTACATCTCTGTTTCATCACAGAACAGGCCCCACCGGAACTTTGAGCAACCTTATCACGAGGATCTGCATTTACTTGCTCCCAACTTTTCTAGCATCGATTGAATGAACAATCAGACAGACAGTCTATCGAACCCCTCCAAACCCTTTCCTCCTCCCTTTCTTCCCAACAGCCGCTGCAATGGGAGGCTGAGGAAACCTGCATGGTGATGACTGGTGTAGAAAGCGGCCCCCTCACATGTATTATTCACAAAAGCATGTGCGAGCAGCTGTTTCCAGCCTCATTAGACCAAAAGCACACCAAGACGGGTGATACAATGGTCCATCTGATTGCACTTTTGTCTACTTGCAGTGAAGATCAAGGCAATTTGCTGTAGCTTCAAGCACAACATCAAGAAAGAAGAAATGATTAAAAACAAGAATCCAGTATTTCAGACACAGTTGGAAAGCAAATATCTTGATCAGACATTTCCTAAAAAGATGTCCTAGCGCAGTGCTTCTCAATTATTTTCTGTTACGCCACCCCCCCGGACGACTTAAACTTTTCACACACAACCAACTCTCTGCCACCACTGCAATAGTATCATTTGTCTATGAAATTGTTATTACAGTGATCCCTCGTTTTCCGTGGTTAATGGGGACCAGAACCCGCCGCGATAAGTCAAAAACCGCAAAGTAGCGCATCCCCCCCCAATAAAAAATGTTTAAATTTTTTTTGTGTGTGTGTTCAATGTATTTATTCAGATTTAGCATCGGAAAGCGATAGATATAAGACATGTTTTTTCACTTTTTTTCCCCAAAGTATAATTACAAAAAAAAAAAGTACTGTAGTAGAAAAATGCCTGGCTTTATAAAAGGATTCTGTTATCTTCCTTGGCTGTGACTCTTGGAGTGACATGTGGAAACTGCTCAGGATCACTTTTAACATGTGGAGTTTATTGCCACAAACACAAACGTCCGGCTGCCTCGAACGTCGCAACACACACAAATTCATTCCAGCGCGCGCTTCCTTACGCCACCCCCCCCCCCCCCCCCCCCGCCCGCGTATCTGCACACAGAGCCTGTTTGTTCCAAGGCAGCACTCGCAACACTTCATTGAATGAGTCTACTCAAATTTCTCACAAACACAAAAAGAGTTGCCAAAACAACTGTTTAAGAAGCTAAACGATGATTGACGCATGCAACGCTTTTTTTTTTAAACTCATTTGCTCCCAAAAACATATACAGTATGTTATATTTTAAATTGTTTCAGTGTCCCAAAGACGTATAAATATGTCTTTTACGTTTTTTTTTTTTTTTTTAAAACAGACTTCTTTGGGTTCTGATTTAACTGAGCTCCAAAGCACAAAGCTGAAAATCCATTTTAAAGCAATAAAACTGGCCACTGGAGGGCAGTAGCGCATTTGGTAAGACCCCGCAACCCGATTCAACGTGGCCGGGCCGCACGGCTGGGGTGCCGGCGGAAGAATACCAAGCGGCGGACGACCGAGCAAAACAACCGAGAGGACACCCGGGATGCCAACCACTGAACGACCGAGCAGAACGACTGGGACCACCAGTGCTGCGGACGATGTCATTGAGTCCGTGCTGCTCGCCGAGCAGACCCCGCAGAAACTCAAAAAAATCCACCTTTATGAGACAGGCGCCGATGAGGGAAAAATTAACCCGGCTGTGGCAAGGGATCACTGTATTATTAGTACACCTCTGCATAATAATGTGTGCTAACAGCGCTCGCCACTTTACTGATGTAACACTGATTGTTGGCAATATTCGGCATGTTTTCGGTGAAAAAAAAAAAAAAATCAACTGGCTTATCAATGTGAATGGGGTCTAATGTCTTTAGGTGACGTCTTAATTGATTTGGCTGCAAACATTTTTCGATACAGTAAACAGACTGGTCTTTCGTCACAGCCCACTGTATTAAAAGTCAAAGCCAAATGCGACGTACGCTTCGTCATATTTCCTGATTTTCGCTTTTCATGTCACCAGTGCGCTTTGCTGTGTGCTTTTGTCTGATTTAAAAATACTGTGCACACTCTGAAAAATGAGAGCGCCACTGCCACCCACTGAGTGGATGAGCAATTACACTTCATTCTAGTATGGCAAAAATGTACCATATTAGCCCGAATATAAGACAGTGTTTTTTGCATTGAAATTAGACTGAAAAAGAGGGGGTCGTCTTATATTCGCGGTCTAGACGTTATACCCATTCACGACACTAGATGGCGCCAGATAACGTTGAAGCGATGTTCTGTCATGACAGATCTCAGCTACTCTCAAGTTTAACCAGTTTGCATTATTTTATTGCAATGTTTTTCCTTATTCAGATTTGTTTCAAGAATACAGTTAGTTAGACTTCACTTTGATGGTTAATGCAGTTATTGCAATTTTGTTGTTTTATCACAATAGATTGGTTTACATTTCAAAAACCAGAAGCCATTCATTTATAATGGGGTTGCACTTTAGTTTACATATTTAAATGTTCAGATACTAAGATTTGAAAGAGGCAAAATAACATGCTTTTTCTCTCAAATATATTGTTATAATCATTTGTTTCGGATGTACTGTAATTATTTCTGTTAATATGGTGTTCAAAGTCTTTTTTTCAAACTTGAGTCTTGAAAAAGAGGGGGTCGTCTTATATTCAGGGTTGACTTATATTCAGGCCAATACGGTATGTTCCATGAGGTCACATGCGCCACACCATGCATAACTCTGTGCCCCAACATTTGAGAAGTACTGTCCTAACGGATTTGATTGCAGATGCAACCTATCGAGCTGGCAATTCCCTCGATGCCCTGCCCTGTCACTCAGGTTGATTTTTCCACTAATTAAGTAAATTCCTACAGAAGGGACCCCACAGTTCAAACACAGGCCAAACAAATCGATTTTTTTTGTTTTGTAAGACGGCACAGTCGTCAATACTAAAGGAATACAGTATCCTCTCATTCAAACATGGTTGCGTCATTTTTGTCCTTGTATTACTCATTCTCAATCAATATTGGTGCACATAAGGCTTCTTTCCAGCTCGAGTGCACAACAGCACGATTTTTTAACTACCTTGTACGTTAATTTAGAAGAGTGGATGAAGATGGAAAGCTGGAAAATTGAACGAGGTGTGGAGCATTGAGGGAAAAGGGAGAAAGTGAATAAATGGCCAGCGAAGCACCAGCACATCGTCCTAAGGCTGTGTTTTAGATTAGACTCCACCGAGGATTGTTGCAAGCTTAGGCAATTTCTTACACAGCTAAAGAAGTACGTGATAAACTAATTAAATGAAAATGTAAATAGAAAATGATCCCCCATCAACCCCCCCTTCTACATATTCTTTTAATACCTCTCCAACATACACACAGACACATTTAATGGAATATAGCAGACAGCATGAAGGAGATGATGGTACCTTTTCTCACTGGCACCGTCTAACTGTTTGTATTACTCCAACACACCCAATATAAAATAAATAGCACTTATACCATATTTTTTCAGGAAACAAGCAGAATATAGGGCATAAAAGATACACGACGCTTTCTTATCACGGAAGCCCAACGTGTGCGTCATGAGCAAGAGTGACGCACCAACTCTCGCAATCAGTTCTCCTAGGGGGACGCTCTGTGCCAACACAAGGAGCACCGATATCCTAATGATAACATGACTGACAAGACTCCAAAAGCCCCTTTGACGCTAAGGTGGCAAAATCCACAACCCTTGTGGCCCGGACAACAGTAACTCCCGAATCCTCCTGTCCAATCCACAAACAGACAATAATCCCAAACACACCTTTCTTCCTGTCCACGGCCCGCCCTGCGAGAGCCTTCAAAAGACTGAATGTTTAACTAAATTGTCATTTTTCTCGGAAACCTTTTGTTGACTTCTGGTGACCTCGGAACGAGTTTGCCTCCTTGCCTAAATGTTACTGTTTCACCTTGCCATTTTGATCTCTGTCGACCTGAATAAATTGCCAACTTGTTTTAGTGAGCCTTCTTTAAACCTTTCAAAATGGAATCAGTACAAGGGGTTAAGACTAAGGTGAACGCACAGAGTTTGGCCTTCTGGCCAGATTCCCGGAATCCCTCCGGCCCGGGTCATTGGAGCTGCGCCAGCGCGGGTCCAGCGGTTCGGCTGGCGCGATTTCAGCGATCTGGCTCGAAGGTCAGATTCCTTCAATCATTATCATAAAGTGTGTATAATAACTTAACACTAATGCAGCAAATTTGAAATATTATGTTTCGTCATTGATATGATGCAGTGTATAGGGTAGATGTTTGGGGGTTTTTTTTGCTATAAATTGTGGGGGAAAAAAGTAAAGGATGGCAAATATATTCCAGATGCACTGAAAGCAGATTTTACAATACTATCTGTACAAAACAGCTGTTCCTTGAGATATGAGATCAAATCATTCCGTACTCACACACCTGCAGTGGGTTGCAATAAACCATTACTTCAATCAAAAAAACTCCATAGTTATTATTAAAGCTGAAATATGTAATATGCAATTACTGTGCAAGCTGGTGTGCATTTTCCAGGGGTGGTAGCATGGTGGCATCACGGTACATACATTCATTCATTTTCATCCTGAATGTGGCTCAGCCGAGTCACAAGGACTTTTCACCTAATCATTATAATCATTTATGTCACAGGTGTCAAACTCAAGCCCAGGGGCCAGATTTGGCGTGTCACATCTTTTTATGTAGCCAGTGATAATGAATCATGTGCATTGAATTCATGTTTTGTTCTCAAATGCCAAGACTAGGGTTTGTCATGGTTTTATCAAATGAAAGACTTTTTGGGACCACTTAGAACGAAATGGAATTTCGGGGGAATTGAATTTTTAAAAATTATATATGGCGGGAAACACTCAGGTGACCTGAAGTTCCGCTCTGAGACCCTCAATTTGGCCAACTTTCAAAATGGTCCGAAATGCATGTGTGATACATCATTGGAAAGCTTAAAATCTCAATTTTCTGGGGAAACAAAAATTTGGAACAGGAGCGCATTTAAAAAAAAAAAAAAAAAGTTTTTTAAACAGCAAAACCCTAATTGGAGGCGAGAACACGCGAGAGCAGAATTAAAGACGCCACGATTTTAACGAGATATTATCGCGTACTTACCTTGTTTCGATCCAAAAACTTCAGCATGTATCACTGAGAGTCAAGACACAGCTGTGAATGGCCACAGCCGGATTTTTTTTTAATTTTATGGGTGAAACATGGTGATATAACAAGGGTCGCGATGCAGAAATCTCAGACAACAAGGAGTGGTTTTCTTTTTCACATAGTTACCCTTTTAAATGTTATTTTTCAATTTTTTTTGTTTGGATCAATTATTTATCATCTAACATATCGGGGAAAATACGACAGTAACAAAAAAATACAATTAAACGATAGTAATGAGGTAGATATCCGTGACTTTTTTACAGACGCCAATTTTTTTATTGTGACGTAAATCGTTTAAAAGTTTAAAATATGCGAGTGAATAATTTTTTTAAGTCTTTTTTTTTTTTTTTAAACTAAAATTTAGACATCAATTAATGATTCTAAGCTAAAAAATGACAGACATTTTGAATAATAAATATAATTACTTACATTCTTTTTGTGGCTGGATTTAAACAAAAGCGGTTGGGCGACGTCTGTAAACGGGGGTTTTTAGGGTAAAACGGAAAAATAAAAAATAGTTCGGGGGCTTCATGCGCCATGTTTTGCTATTGCAGCATATAGACATATTGTTCTAGCAAACGCAACAGTTGTTTTGGCTTAAAATACAGCAGTTTCTTATACAGAGGGGTCCAAGAGCAGAAACTGCTTTTTCAGTCTTGTCTGTGTTGTCCGCCATATATTCTCTATAAATCAATTGAATAATTAAAAGTCAGGGTTATTAGCAATTGTTTCTACAAAATGGATAAGCAACAAGACTTTTGTCAGGGACTGTACTGTATATGTATATATTATACAGTATATGTGTGGGTGTGTGTGGGTATGAAGGGCCGTACAAGACATTTTTCTTTCTGGCCCTTTCACACACATACATTCTCCTTTCACATACATATACAGTATATTCACTCTCACACACATATATTCTCCTCTCACGTTCATATATATTTTCACTCTCACGTTCATATATATTTTCACTCTCACATTCACACATTTTTACTTTCACTTTCAAACATTTTCACTCTCACATTCATACATTTTTACTTTCACATTCATATATTTTCACTCTCACATTCATACATTTTCACTCTCACGTACAGTGCCCTCCATAATTATTGGATTTATAATAACTATGTGATTTTTTAGCTTCTAATATTTTTTTTCTTCTAAATAATATGGGACCTTAATGGGAAAAAAAGAGAAAAATCCAACATTCAATACAAGTGCATTTATTCAGTGGGGGAAGAAATCCCACATAAAGAAATAATTATTTGACATCAAATAATGTGTGTCATAATTATTAGCACCCCTGGTGTTAATACTTTGTACAACCCCCTTATGCCAACAAAACAGCACCTAATCTTCTCCTGTAGTGTTTCACAAGGTGGGAAAAGACAGAAAGAGGGATCTTCAGCCTTTCCTCTTTGCAGAATCTCTCTAAATCATCCAGAGACCTGGCTCCTCTCCTCTGTACTCTCCTCTTCAGCTCACCGCACAGGTTTTCACCATGGGAGGAGCTTGATTTTGTGTCTGGTGAACCATTTCTGTGTAGATTTGGCCATATGTTTAGGGTCATTGTCTTGCTGAAAGACCCAGTGACGACCCATCTTCAGCTTTTGGGCAGAGGGCAACAGATTTTGATTTGAAATGTCCTGGTATTTCAAAGCATTCATGATGCCATGCACCCTAACAAGGTTCCCTGGGCCTTTGGAAGCGAAACAGCCCCACAGCATCACTGACCCACCCCCATACTTCACAGTGGGTATGAGGTGCTGTCTACACGCCAACAAGCTTTTTGGGAGGCATGCACGGAGAAAACCTTTCCTCACACAATCATAGAAGCAAACGTCTGGAGTTCGCCAAGCGGTATTGTAAAGTGGTAAGCGGTATCCAAGTAAAGTACTTCAACCCTGCACTGGTTTGGGGTCATAAGGGCAAAAGACCTCAAAGCTGTGCATATGAGCAGCATGTGTCATATGTGTGTGAGAATGCAAATGTATGTCGTGAGAGGAGAATGTATGTATGTGTATGAGTAAAATGTTTATGTATATGAGAGGAGAATATAGTATGTGTGTGTTAGAGAGTGAATATGTAAGTGAGAGTAGAATGTATGTATGTGAGAGGAGAATACATGTGTGTGTAAGAGAGTGAATATATGTATGTGAGAGGAGGATATATGTACGTGAGAGGACAATGTATGTATGCGATAGGAAAATGCATGAATGTGAGAGTGAAAATGTATCTGTGTAAGAGGAGAATATACAGTATATGTATGTGAGAGGGCCAGAATGAAAAATGTCTTGTATGGCCCCTCATGGAAAACTAAGAGGTGTGCCTTGATCTTCAAGTACTTCAACCCAGCACTGATTTGAGGTCATAAGGTCAAAAGACCTCACAGCTGTGCATATGTGTAGCATGTGTCATATGTGTGTGAGAATGAAAATATATGTTGTGAGAGGAGAATGTATGTATGTGTATGAGTAAAATTTATATGTATGGATGTGAGAGGAGAATATATGTGTGTGTTAGAGAGTGAATATATATGTAAGTGAGAGTAGAATGTATGGATATGAGAGGAGAATATACTGTATGTGTGTGTAAGAGATTGAATATATATGTATGTGAGAGAATATGGCTACGTTCATACTACAGGTCTTAATGCCCGATTCCGATTTTTTTGTGTTTTTCCGACTCGAGTGAGGCATTAACTCGACGGTCTGAACGTGACAAGTCGCATAGAACTGGACCATTTCAAATCTGATCTGGGTCACTTTCGTATGTGGTTCAAATCCGATCTGGGCCACATTTTTCCAGTCTGTCGCTACGGTCTGTACTGTCCAGTCTCTCAAATCGGAATTCATGCAACAATTACGTCATCAAAAAGCGAGAGAGACGCCACAGTAGCGGTGCAGCTGTGCGTTATTAGCGCCTAGCTTGCCTTGAACACGGCTTTTTAGGGAGGGTCGGACTTGACAACAGTCATTAAAAAAAATAAAAATGGGTTGAGGAGAAGCCTGAGAATGATCGGTTTTCTGTCTGCTCCATCTACGCAATATTTCAACATTGCTTACACGGCCGAGAGTCGGGGCAAACTGCGCGTATGTGTGTGTGACATGCACGGACAGTGCGTGCATGCTATCGATCCATATACTTTGAATATAAGCCTAAACTGGGATTATTTATGTCTGTTATTTGTGTCCTCTTTTTAAAAAGCAAAATATGATATCCTTGGAAAGACTGATGACAGCCAGCATGTGTGGTCATTTGTTTTGATGCTTCTGCGCATGCGGGTCGTCTTGCTCAGGGCGTGTCGGACTGCGAATTAGTGCGCATGCATAGTACTTGATTGGTCTCAATGGACAAAGGCAATCTGAAGGGGTACGCCAAAAAAACAGATATGACAAAAAAATCGGATTCGTGCATTAAGATCTGTAGTATGAACGTAGCCTAAATGTTCGTGTAAGGAGAATGTATGTATGCGAGAGCAGAATGTATCAATGTGAGAGTGAAAATGTATGCATGTGAGAGGAGTATGTATGTGTGTGAGAGGGCCAGAATGAAAAATGTCTTGTACGGCCCCTCTAATGTGGGTGTATGTATATTTTTTCTATATTCTTGCTATGAACCTCATTCAGTTGTATAGAAATAAAGGACATGTACTTTTAACTGTTGGTCAGCTAATGAGATCAAATGCTGTTCTAAAGGCTGCCCATTCTACCCACTTTGGGCCGGAGCTTAGGGGAATGTTGGGGGTGTGGACGCGCCCGGACCTAGGCTTCTAGGGGCCCCGGTTTGCCAAGGTAACATGATGTGCTGGGCTGTAATGTAGTGTTTAAGTGTTAAAATATTTCAAACCCCTCCGCTTAGCGTAGTCTTGTGGAAGGGCCTGTCACTTGAGTATAGGGGCCGTTTGTAGAGCCCGCGTCATCAGTATGGGCTTGTGAGCCATGAACAACTAGAACACACCCCTGCTCTCGGGCGGGCGACTCAAGGGACCCGTTGATACTCATTGTACCCGGCCCTGTTCATATTTGTTTTCCGCTGCACCCACTGTAATTAACATATAACTGAATTAATATTTTCTGCCAGTGCCACTTCTGCTCATACAATGGACCTCATTAGCAACGGCAGGTATACCTAATGAAGTGTCCCCTGGGTGATTAAGGGGAGTTCATCCCTCTGCCTCTGTACACATTTAGGTGTTGAGCCGTTTATTATCAAGCCAAGGCAATGGATAATTGCTACAGCTATTATGAATTATGAATGCTTTGACAGAGTATTTGGCTTCAGCTTCAGACCCATAAAAAAGAATGCAGAGGACACAAACTGTAAATTTGCCTGTGTACCTTGTTCACAAAGTCCACTTCAGGGTTAATGAAAATTGAAGTATTTTATGGCAGCTGAAGGCACTGAATCTGGACCCAATCATTATTCTGTGGAAGTAGTTACGCTTGGTTTGTTTCTATTTGAGCTTCTCGCGTCCCTTTTGCCTATATGGATGTGTGAATGCGTGCATGAAAGGGGGCTACAATACATCATCTCTTCTGTCAATGTTTCTGCACAGCACTGTCCTAAAAAAATCTTCATGATTTAAAGGTTTGTTGGATTAGTGGTGACATTTTTATACCAGTGTTGAAGCAAGGATGGAGGCTTTGCTCTTTTGCTTTGGGACGTTGTCTGAGGTAAATGAATGATAAGGGATGTGCACAAGCCTCTCGATCTGACTATAGTGCAATTACTGAGAAAGGTTAGAATAGTTCCGGGGGGAGAAACAAATTATAAGAATGTTGGCAACCATATATTTTTCACCTATTACCTTGTCCACTTTTTTTTTTGTGTGTGTGGGGAATGTCTTATGTCTGTCAGTGCCTTGTGAGTGACTGGTGAGCAGTCCAAGACGTGGTCTGCCTACCATTTGTGAGGTGACTATTCTCGCACCCATATTCAGCCGACTGATCCAAAATCAATATTGACACCTCCGGACACCTGAAAGACAACAGTGACCTCTAGCTTTGACGCCCCGAGTAAATGTGTTTGTGTCAAATGAGTGAAAGTTTTCTTAAAAAAGAAATACTGAAGGAATATCTAAGCATTTTAGAACCAGATGGTCTTAGTGAAATTTATGACTAATATAATGTTCTCTGCACACAACAGAACCCCACTGAAGCAGGAGTGTGAGATAAGTGAATGTTTTTATTTTTGTACAATTGTGAAATAGTGAAGCTTGGTCTCATTGACACATCATGGAGAGGATTCTTCAATGTCACAACATGCATTGCCCAACACTGAAGGAATTCGCCGCCCCCGGCCAAGCCGCACGGAAACGGCGACAGCCGAACGGAAATAGTGCTCCGCTGCTTATCGCTTATTGTCTGAAATTCCGCGAGTTCACCTCTTATGTTAACCCTTTGTACTGACTCCATGTTCCAAAAGTTTGAAGAAGACTCAGCAGGTTGACAATTTGTTTGTCGACAAAGGTCAAAAAACAAGGTAAAAACAGACGACGGAGGAAAATTCTGGATCCAAAACAAGGCTACATAGAAAATGTTTCCGAGCAGCGAACAACGTTTGTTATTTCAGTGTTCAGTCTTTTTGAAGTCTGCGGTGGAGTGGGCCGGGCCGAAGGTGTGGCTTGGTGTTGTTTCGGGATCATCCCTCCGGCCGGTTTTGGGCGGTTTATGTTCGTGCATGGATGGGACGTGGTTGCCACAGCGACCGACGCTGGTCTTGACGTCCCAAGCGCCCGCTATCAGCTCGTTATCCGAGCTGACGCTACTTGTTTTAGGACAAAGCATGCTAGTGACGGGATCTGTCGTTCACTTGAGTAAACGAATCCATTCCGGATCGTTCAGTAAAAAGATTCGTTCAAACGAATCGTTCAACGAATCGTTCGCCCCCCTCATCTCCCTCCCCGCCCAAATGAATCGTTCGGTTAGTGAACGGGAAGTGACGTTGCCGAACGAATCACCAAAGACCGCTTCGCAGTATAACTGAACGGGAAGTGACATTGCTTGGTCCCTCCCTCTCTTGCACATTGACCACTCGTCGTAGTTTCAGAAATGAGTGACAGGCGATATCATTCTGCTTTCACAGACAGCCTCGTCTCCCTCCCGCTGCTGCAAAAGCGAGGGAGAACTTCCGCGTCGTCTGTCCTAGTTCTATGGGCTCAAAGTCATGGCTCGTGCTTGAATTTCGATTGAGGACACGGTTAAACATTTTCCTTTTGTAGGGGGGAGCGGGGGGTTGGGGTCGGGGGCGCACGGACTTTCTTTAGCATGTTCTTGATCACATTTACAATGCTTGCTGTCACGAAAATAAAAATAAATCGAAAGTTTAATTTCAAAATATGGAACGACCAACACATCATATTTACCTCTCGCTCTGTTGTATTTTTGTTTTTATGCTCATCACTATTATTTTTAGTTACTATTGTTAAAACTATAAGTGTAAATAGCTAGTTGTCGAATGTGCTGCTCTGAAATAAAGACAATACTACATTTTGATATTTGACAATTTAATTGCAAATCACTATTAAGATGATCGTATTGAATTTTTGCACTGGTATTAATAAATAAAATAATCCGGTCAACTCCCCTGTCGTCCCCGCATCTCAGATCGTCAAATGCTGACTGAGAAATGATTGCTTGCTCTTTACGATGTCGCCTTTCTACCCTCATTAGTCTGTTAAGAAAAATGTAGACATATTGCGACATCTCCCGTGTCTGCGTGCGTTGTTTTGGGGCGCTTGAGTAGCGCATGATGGACGGATTGACATAATTTGTCAAACCAACCGACACGCTCTGACACGGAAAAAAAAAAAAAAAAAACACTCGGAAAAAATTGACATGTATATACAGTTTCATTGCAAATCAGCATTATGGTGATCGTATTGAATTTTTGCACTGGTATTAATAAATAAAATAATCAGGTCAGCTCCCCTGTCGTCCCCGCATCTCAGATCGTCAAATGCTGACAAGAAACAATTGTTTGCTCTTTACGATATCGCCTTTCTACTCTCATTAGTCTGTTAAGAAAAATGTAGACATATTGCGACATCTCCCGTGTCCATGTGCGTTGTTTTGGGGCGCTTGAGTAGCACATGATGGACGGATTGACATGATTTGTCAACCAACACCTGACACGAAAAAAAAAATAAAACACTTCATTTCAAATCAGTATTATGGTGATCATACTAAATATTTTTTTCTGTGCACATATGAGGTAAATATCGCTGCCATGAAGCCTCCTTATAGTGACAGTTCTTTGCCCCCTTCATTGCCGTCACGCGACCGCAGCTCAGCTTTTGCTTGCCTCGTAGCTACCCGTGTTTTAAATTACTGTAAATTTGATAGTATGTGGTAATAGGTAGTCGCGAGTCTGTTGAGAAAAGTAGTACACTAAACCATGCTCGCTAGATTTGTGTGGTGTTTTTGTCTTTTTGAGCTGCATTTGATAGGCTCCACGTTAACAAATATGTGACAAAGTCCTTTCCTTTCATTTTTTGATTCGTTCACCGCATATCCATTACTGGAAAGTCAAGTTAGCAGCAAGCTAGGTCAGGAACCGGAGGACCGAGTCACTGAACGGGAAGTGACAAAACTCAGTCTTGCCCCCCTGCCTGCACGCTGGCTGCTCATTGGCCACACGTGGAAGTGAGTGACATACGCCCTGATTCTGTTTCCGGTCCCTCCCCTGCCCGCGATGAGGCTGGCGTCTGATTGGTCGTGTGCGATGTCAGAAGACGCTGCCGCTTGCTCAACGCCCTCCCACGCAGTGAACAAGCACCAACTTCATAGAACGAATCAGTGCAGATGGTGATTAGTTCGGTCTCGTTCACCCAAACAATTCGTTCAAAAAGAACGAATCGTTCGCGACCGATACAACACTAAAGCACGCTGCTCTTTGTCCTTGTTGGTGGTCAGGAGAACTGAATGCAAGAGTTGGTGCGTCAATCTTGCTCGTGACGCACACGTTGGGCTTCTGTGATAAGATGGCGTTGTGTATCTATTCTTCTTCTTTTCATTAAACTATGGTGTGCTATTTATCTTATATGAGATGTGTTAAAATAGTACAGTCCGACAGTAAATATCAAATATGATACTATTCCCTGATTAATTATATAACGTTTGTTAGAGTGATGTAAACAGTTATACGGTGCCTACGAGAAACGGGACCATTTTTCCATTTCCCCCTCATGAGCCCTGATAAGGTGATTCACTTTACTGTGTCCAAGGGCATGGAGTGAAGTCTGCCTAAACTATAGTTAGATTAATGTGTTAGACTAATGCAAACAATTATATGGCGTGTGTGAGAATGTTACCTATTCCCTTCAACACCCATGAGCTTCCCACCAATACACCCAATCACAGCAAAGCGTATGCAAATTAGATCCATTGAGCTGCATATTTAAGTGCCTGTGACACAAAAAAGCATGTTAATTTCATCATTACACGCAGTATTTAATGCTCCTGAATGAAATGGACCGCTCGGAAGTGTGTGGACGCAATCGATATATTTATTAAATTTTTTTTAAATTCCATGTTATGAAAATGAGAGACTTCCGGCCACTGTCTCAGATTGAGGAAGAAGGCGAATGTGACGTCAGCGGACTAATCATTTTCACAATACAGCCATTACTATCGTATGCAGAAGGACTGTAGATTCAGCTGATTTTGTGGATAAATTCATTTATTTTTTTGCGTCACGTCAGCCCAATGTGCTGCAGGCTTTTGTTGCTACACCAGGAAGAGGTGTGCGAGGTTTTTTGGATTTCCAAATGAGCCTGTTCACCGCCAAAAATGGGCAAAACAAGTCCGACAATCTAGAGACCATTGGACGGATGATGAAGTGAGTAAGCTACGTGTTTTATATTATGTCAAATACTGGGATCATGGCAAACATTTTAATAAGGTGGTGGCTTGCATTTTGGGGGTGACAGTGCTCCCCTGTCCAATGAGAAGGCCACTCTGCCGACAACCAGCGACTTGTTGCACACTGTGGTGGCCGACCAATAAAGGCGTGCTCGAGTCTAGAGCACTATACTTGCTTGGGCTTGGGCCCAGGGACTCCCAGCTCTTGTCCCTGGTTCTCGATTGTGTAGACTTCCACCCCCCTCAGTCCTCTTCGCGTGCCCGCCTATAGAGCGATATACTCGGCTTGGCCTCGGGCAGCCACGCGCTCCGATATCGTCCGGTTTGTCCACCAAGAATGCACTATTTTCGGCATTTATTCCCCTCTGCGACACCGGCGACGAGCTCTGCCTGCCTGACGGGGCCGCAGCAGAATGACGAAGGGGCCGGGGGCTGGCCGATCGGTGAAAACAATCACCCCTGCCGTCGTGTGTGACTTGAGTCGGAGTAGTGTTGTGTGATTTTTCATTTTCGAAAGGCGAGAAAGGGACTTGGAAGAGCAGCTCAGTTCGGGTTAGCATGTAGCCTGGCTCTCACACTCCTCTTTTGTTCACACTCTTTCCTCCATATCAGAGTCCCCGGTGGGAAATGACAAGAGCCGGACTAACTCCGGTGGCAGTTTTGATCATTATGCTGTAATTTAGCCTTGTCGTACTGAATAAATGCATTTTTAATATTTTGTATTCCATTTAGCACAAGACTGTTATTTGTCATGACCATACAATTTACAGTACCGTATTTTTCGGACTATAAGACGGAGTTTTAACACAATTATTAACACATTATGATTTAATTTCACATGTTATTTTGGTGATTTGGAGTGACACTGATGGTTTGGTAAACTTGTTATCATGTTCTTTATGCTATAGGTATCTGAATAACTCTTAATAGCTATGGCAACGTTCATGTTCTGCCTTTGGCAATGTGTGTTCAATTGTATTTTTAACTTTTTTATATTTAAATGAATGCTTTCAGTTTGTGGCGCTTTCACGTCTAAGTGGGGGCGCACTCGCATTTGTTTACGCAAAGAAGAGCGCTCACACGCCAGAAGAAGACGGATAGCTACGCAGCGTCTCTGAGCGAGTGGGCGAGAGAGAGAGAGACGACTGCGAACCTACGTTCATTGCTTATTCTTGTAAAATATCTCTACAGAGGCAACGCCTGTGTGTATAATCTTTTCTGTTATTGTTGTGTGTTTTCCACCCGCGATCGGACACTTAGAGCCAGTTGTATGGTTGTTTGAATGTTGCGCTAATGCTAGCGAATGCATGCCAACCGTTTACGTCATTGCTGTAATAGCACCTAATTTTCCTTTATTTACGATGATGCCAACCTGTTTGGTATCGAGGACAAAATTGATTCAGCAAATTATATGGACATCCAGCATCGTCATTTGGGAGTTTAGCTCGCTGTATAGCCAGGACCGAGCCGTAGCATCCTGGTGAGGACAGTATATTCGCATTTCGTTGTTCATGCATCATGTAACATCATACTGTACACTTATTCAGCATGTTGTTTTCTATTGTATTTTTATATTGCCTTTCAAGATGACATACAGTATGTGTCCTATGTGTTGGATTTTATCAAGTAAATTTCCCCCAAAAATGCAACTTATACTCCGGTGCGACTTATATATGTTTTTTTTCCTCTTCGTTGGGCATTTTATGGCTTGTGCGACTTATACTAGAGCAGGGCGGTAAACCGAAAATTTACCGTTACCGAAATTCTTCACGATGACCGACGTAATTTTGACCATGTCGGTAAATTCGGTAATTTAATAAAAGAAGAAAATATAGTCTTTTCATCCCGCTTTGACTCTGTGTTGTTCGGCTATGTTCATTCCCCTTTAAGAAAGCAGACAGTGTGCTTACGTTTGGAGTCACATGGTTTTCAGGAAGCCAATCAAACAGAAGCCCGGTAGGCTAACGCTAACTGCTAAGCTAGCGGCTAACGCTACAAGTAAACGGGATGGAGTCGGGCTTAAGTTAACTTCGCCAAACTTTCACCCGACATTAAGTAAACTCTTGACGGGTTCCAGATAGGGATGGAAAAACCGAGGCTTTCTGAAACAATGAACCACTTTTAAGACAATTGCCCTAAATTGAATCACTGTTTGACACACTGCAAGAGCCCCATCTACTGGATAAACAGTGCACGTTTCTTTTTAAAAGTAAAGTTGACAAATTGCCTCAGCATTACATATCTTCAATAGAATTAAGTGGATGTCGTCTATTTCAACCAGGAGATCGTGTCGTCATTAAGTGTGATTTACACAATTAAAATTTACCTCTTTCAGCCTGTGTCTTTGCTTTTGTCTGTGGAGATGTGTTCAAAGCAGTATTTGTAATACACGACAGTGCTAGTCTTGTAAGTGGCTCGTCCTAGATGACGGGGAGTAAGTATGTATTTTTTGTAAAAATTACAGTACAGTAAGCACAGAGCTTGGGAACAGGAATATTATTTATTGCATACTGTAAGGATTTTCACAATCATAAAATGTAAATAATTGAGCCGAATAAAAGAAAGGAAAGGTTTGTGAAACATTTTATTTTTTAATTAAGTATAATTTCGGGGGGTGGGGGGGGTGGATGTGTCGTATTTGTATCTATTCTAAATATCTAAACGTATGCCACTATCTAGTGTATAACAGTGCGGAATGAATTTAATGAAAAAATTCAAGAATTCTTATTGTTTACAAGATTTTTTTAAATACTTAATGTTTAGACTGCATGTGCAATTGCTAAATTGAAAGCTGATAAATAAATTTAACGAGAAACGGTTCATTTGTATTCCATGCATTGATTCAAAATTTCAAATTATATAACAGTTTGCTTGGGCAAATTTGTCATCATTTATCGTTATCGAGGTAAATCTGCTCAATTTATCGTGATACGTACATAAGGCCATATCGCCCAGCCCTAACTTATACTCAGGTGCGACTTATAGTCCGAAAAATACGGTATTTAGCAATTGGGGGAAAATACTTAGATAAAAAGAATGTCCTGGCTAAACGGCAATTTAAAAGACTAATTTCTCGTCATCTGCGTATAGACCCTACTCACGTGACGTCACAGCCACGCCCCCGCGCCATGTTGTCCGTATACTCGTCATGTTAATGCATTAGCGCTTCGTAAATTCCTCCTATTATGGCGTGTTTTTCTGCTCGTTAACATTAATAATCAAAATGGTGAAGTCGTGTGTGGCGGTCGGTTGCAAAAACAGAGAAGATAGACGGAGAGACTTGAAGTTTTACCGTATTCCGAGGGACCCGGAGAGGAGACCGAGATTGCTGCAATTCGACGAGAAAACTGGGCTCCAAACGACTACCACAGATTATGTAGTAGTCATTTTATATCTGGTAAGATGCATTTAATATATATTTAGAGGGTTTTGGGCTGACAATCACAATTAAGATCATTGCTAGGCTAATAGCCGACAACATACACTCAGACGTTGTGAATGAACTACCTGAAAATATATAATTATAAGGGGATAATCAGACAGTTGTCATACAATTAATTTACAATTTCACTATTGAGGTCAAAAGCCAAAAAATAAATTCAACTAGGGACAATCTGGAGTAGTGCTATCGCACTTCATATTTATTACATATTATATATGTATGTAGTGAGAGTGCTATCGCTAAACCATATAAACATTAAAAGCCCTAGCTCCATTGACAAATGACATGAAATACATTAGACTTGACAGTGGATGTTAGCAAGAACAAAAGATTTTGAATGGAAAATTTCGTAACTCACCTTCCCGAGCACACGATAGATTCCTGCCGAATTTTCGTGGACGAGGACCTGTTTCACCCAACCAGTAGCGAAGTATTTATAAGCCTCCAAGCGCTTTAAGTTTTTCAAACTTTTGTGAGAATAGGCTGATTTTGTGTGGACAAGATAGTTGTAAATATCAGGGTAGCTAGCAGATGTCAGGCAAAGACGGCGAAGACGGCGGGTCGAAAAACATCGATTTAGGCATCAAATATGGATCTGGCGAATGGATAAACTGAAGCTTTTCCACATAACGCCTTTTATGCAACTCATCCAATGAGTTTACAGCGTCAGATAACACCGGGGCTTCCATGAATTGCTCTATAACTTGCACGACTAATTGAAAACAATGAGAATAAGTCTAAAAAATACGGACAATATACAACGACACGTCATTTTGTGACGTAGGTGAGTAGGGTCTATTGTCAAAACTGTTGTATATAGTTCAATTGTCTCAAAATATGATTTTAATTCACATAATAATGTTATTTAAGATTTCTTTTATCATATAACAGGCACTTTAAGGAGACATATGATTTAGCAGAAGAGCTAAGAAAATGATTTAACTGAATGGCTTAGCTTAAAAAATAACATTCTGTACAATTTCATTGTAAATTGTTGTGCAAAACTGGTAATATGACATCCAAGGTAAGGAGTGGCTTGGCGTTGTGCGAATTTGTGTCACATGAACGCAATAAAGCTGAATGGCAGATAAAACATACTTTCCTTTAGAGATGCAGCTATAACGTTGTAATAGTAAAAGGACACCATAAAGGGGTTAATCGCTTTTCCATTACTGTGTACAGTATTGTGGTGAGCAACGTGGAGAAGAGTGAGAGAGACAGTTTTTATGTTTCGTAATTGCTGGGATTTTCTGTGCTAATATGCTAATTTATTTTCTGCACTAATGGAGGCCTAGAGATATCAGGGAACACTCCCAGAAACAAATTACAACTGTGTAGAATTTCATCAAAATCCGCCCAGCGATTTCAGAGTCCAACAAACACACACACAAAGTTCCATTAATATATAAGTTTAGATCAAGGGCATGGGTCTTGTCTCAGTATTTGTAGGGACGATATAGCAACATAACCTCCATGCTGGGGACGGGACATTAATAAGACCAAAGAGATTGGGTGAATAGGGGTCGGGCTTCATTTCCCATGAATATGAAACTAATTCATTGATAACCTATATGATCAATGCAAAATAAATCTTTATTGACTTATACTAATTTTTATATGTCTTGGTTGAGGTGATACACCGTTCGATTCAAACCTTTGTTTTCAAAAAACTACTAAAGAAACATTTGGAAAACTTCCCGAATAAATGTCTGTATTTTATTAGCAAATTTAAACAGCAATATTTGAACATACTTATATTAACATATACAATAAATACAAACTTGTAAATAATCTCTTAACTATCGTGGAATGCAAAAAAACAAACAAACAAAAAAACATCTGTATTAAGACCACTCAACATTTGCCACGTTTACATGGAGCCAAATATTCCAATTACAATCGGAATATTTGTTCAAACCGAATAAATGCGTTCCATATAAACACCTCATTTGGAATGAACAGGCCCAAACCGAATGGTGGTGACGTCACTTTGTGACGTAAGTAACGTCACTTGCAACATGGCTTCCAAGCACACGCACAGCGCACCCACACAACTTTTTAAATGAACGGCATGTCATTCTGAAGTTTTGTTTCCACTCGAAAAGTTAAAACAGCAGCTGATCTGACGATTGATCTCCATGTTTTGCAACGTGACGCTTTGTTTTGATTAATCTGCGCATGTCAGACGGCAGTTGTCAAACGTCCTTTCGAAATAAAGGCAGACACATGTAAACGCTGGATCGGAATAGATGAAGTGACATGTAAACAGCTTATGTGAAATCTCCATTCGGAATGATTTAAATCGGTATGAATAAAAGTCAGCATGTAAACGTGGCTATTGTCTGGCTAAATAAAGAAATTAAATATATCTGAAAAACCTTAGTCAGGGAATAATAAAAATAGATATATAAATAAATGAATAAAAATGGAGCCTTCCTTCAGGTAAAACAGTACTGCTTTTGTCCACAAGCAGAGCCAAACTCAACAAAAATTGAAAGCTCTTGAATGCAACATAAATAAAATAAAGATAAAAATTGGAGAGAAAGGGCTATACTCCAGTTCACTACATTTGTCACAGTTTCTCTCTGAGCAGTTTCCTATTCGAGTTTTGCAGGTTAGCAAATTCATACAGTTTCATGTTATGCTAACTCTGATCCAGGTCAGACTTTCAATAGCAAAATTAGTAGCGTTTTCCCCACCTCCACAACACGGATGTCTTTTTACTAGGGCTGTCAAAATGATCGCGTTAACGGGCGTTAATTATTTTTTTAACGTTAAAATATTTGATGCAATTAACGCAGATGTCCCACTCAGACAGATTTAAATGACAGTACAGTGGTACCTCTACATACGAATTTAATTCGTTCCAGGACCTTGTTTGTAAGTCGAAATGGTCGTATGTCGAGCAGGATTTTCCCATAGGAATACATTATAATTCCATTAATTCGTTCCAAAGCCTAAAAACATACACTAAATTCTTAATAAATACTGCTGGCACTATTAAAAATGGCAATTAAACATAGAAAAACAAATAAGTTATAAATAAAGAATTCAGAATAATATAATAAGAAGAAAAATAATTAATAATTATTCCTGTAAATAATGTAACGAATCGGATTCTAATATGGCGGACACTTTTTACTGTCCCTGAATGCACCGCGAAGCTGACGTCTCATTGAGATAGGTCGGTGCGGTAGAGATAATACTTTCGTTTTCTTGAGAGCAGTCAACTGCTTAAGACAATGGGCGTTTTGTGTTGGATAAGTTCTTAAATAAATGATAAAAACGTGACGAAGCTGGCGATTTCCTTGGCAATGTTACCACAATAATAATTGTCACCTTAACTTATAAATAGTGGCGAACGGTGGTCGGAAGAGGACCATGGAGCTGTATTGTTGAGCCAGTTCAGGGACCCGCACCCCAAGCTCATATTTTTCTATAACTTGCATCTTCATTTCAAAGGTAAGCATAACTTTTTTCCTTGTTTCTCCAACTGTATCAGCTTTTTTTGAAAACTGTGTTGATTTCTCACACAAGAAAATCCACCGTGCGTTCGTTTGCAGTGCTGTCATGTCGTCGTATTTCGAGCAACTCGTCGGATGTAGAAACAAATGGCGGCTCAAATTTTACGTTGGATGTCGAAAAGATCGTGTGTCGAAGTGATCGTATGTAGAGGTACCACTGTACACTGAAACGCTCACTTGTTGTTATGGAGTTTTGCCGCCCTCTGCTGGCGCTTGGGTGAATGACCATCTCGCATATTGCCTCAAACAGATTACAATGAGGCCGTTTATGGACATTAAGAGTGAAGAGAATGCCACCGGCCGCTTGGGGGCAGCGCTGTTCCATACTCATGTTAATTCTTCTAAACGTGGGAGAATTAGTTGTTGTGAGACGTTTATGCTGTATTCACAATGCAATGCAAATTGCTATTTGTGCTCCACACATATTTCGGTAAGTCTTCTTTCTTTTAGTGGCAATTATGTGTCTCTTGTTGTATTTTGGGTAAGATATGTACAGATATATGTTATAGTGCAGTGCTTCTCAATTATTTTCTGTTACGCCCCCCCAAGGAAGACGTAAATGTTTCGCGCCCCCCCCCAACTCTCTGCCGCCACTGTAAATAGTATCATTCGTCTATATTACTATTATAAGTACGCCTCAGCCTAACATTGTGTCCTTTTTTTTCTATTAAAGAAAAAAAGTAACATAGATCAACTTATAATAAAGTATAACTTTTTTAACATTGTGTTGCTTGTAACAGAAAAGACTTAACGCGCATCAATTTGCCTGAAGTTAAAAAAAAAAAAAAAAAGTCACATCCAAACTGTAAAAATACACTCAAGGTACATTTTTGACCATTTGATACTGAAAAATAAAATGTAATAAAATCAGTAAATAATAACAAATTCAAATTGATTAGAAACATTTACTCTTCAGGACAACATGCCAAAAAATTTGACCGAAAAAAAACAAAACTGAATAGAAGGGGGGGGGGAAAGTCTTTGGACAGAAGGAAAGTTTTTATTTTCGCTGATTCACCACAGTGCTCACTGGTTTACTGATATAACACTGACAAAGCGGGACGATTGTGACAATTGGCAATATTCGGCACATTTTCGCTGAAAAACAATCAAGCGGCTTATCAATGAGATTGAGGTCTAATGTCTTTAAGTGGCGTCTTAACTGATTTGGCTTCTCCGCTATAATCATTTTTAGACTCAGTAAACAGTGGTCTTTCCTCATTTCCCACTATATTAAAAGTCAAAGGCAAACGGCCCGAAAAAAGCGCATTCTCGGCGGCCGAGGGAGAACCGTAGGTGAGGGCGGTGGTCGTGACGATCCCAAGCCGAAAACGGCACTTCTCGGCCGGACACGTGAGAACCGAAGAAGACAGTGGGTCGCTGCGTGAGTCCAGCTCTGCATGAGTCTCTTCCGTGTGCTCTTGCTTACTTCAAAAATACTGCACGCACTTTGAAAATGAGAGCGCCACTGCCACCCACGGAGTGGATGTGCAAGTACACTTTATTCTAGTACGGCAAAAAAAAAAAAAAAAAAGCATGTTCCCCGAGGTCACTCGCGCCCCCCCTGGCATCGCTCTGCACCCCCCTGGGGGGGCGCGCCCCACCATTTGAGAAGTACTGTTATAGTGTAAAGCGCTTTGAGCGCCTTGAAAGGTGGAAAAGCGCTATATAAGTGTAACACCATAACCATAACCATACAGTAGAGGCGAGTGGACACAGGCGTTCTTTGGACCGCGCCGTTTATTGGCAACTCCTTCACAACAAACATACTGTAAGTATCGTTTAGTGAAAGCACAACAAAAATAATAGTCCTATCTCTCCCCAAAAAAATAATGTTCACAAAAAGAAAAGCACTTCAGTCTATAGTAATGAGGCCCTATTCTGACACAAAGTTAAACAACAATGCAAAATGAATTGGCATTCCATATCAAAATAGCTCTGCAAAATACACGTAAGACTTTGGTCACTCTATTTTTATTATTGTTATTTTTATTCTTCTTATTATCATGTTAACGCTACTTTTGATTGAAAATTTTACAAATTTTATTAAAACGAAAACATGAAGATGGGTTTTAATATAAAATTACTATAATTTGTAACTATAACATTTATCGTTTGAGAACTACAAGTCTTTCTATCCGTGGATCACTTTAACAGAAAGAATGTTAATGCCATTTGTGGAATTATTGTTACAATAAACGAATACAGTACTTATGTACAGTATGTTGTATGTGTATATCTGTCGTGTGTCTTATCTTTCCATTTCAACAATAATTTACAGAAAAATATGGCATATTTTAGAGATGGTTTGAATTGCGATTAATTGCGATTAATTACGATTAATTAATTTTTAAAATGTAATTAACTCGATTAAAAATTTTAATCGTTTGACAGCCCTACTTTTTACATTACTTGCAGTAGCTGCTGCTGCTGGCGGGAAAAAAAATACCTGATATCCCTCGTCTTCGAAAGGGGCGGAGGAGGCTGCATGTTGTTGACATGTTGTATTTCTGTCAGGGCTGTGAGTGTGTGGGTGTTGGATGGTCAAGCCATCAGCCATTCAAATGTGCGTTTGAGAAGAAAAAATGGACTGGCACATTCAATTAGTGACAAGGGATTAATGTCAGACTCAACATTTTTGTACACGGTCTTTGACGGATTTACCACAGCGTAAATTCGTCAAAGACAGTGTACAAAAGATCTCTAAACTCAACAAACCTTGGATGACCAAGACGCTTATCAACGCTTGCAAAAAGAAAACAGCGCTGTATGAGTATTTTATCTCCCAAGGACAGGGCCTGCGAGGAGAAGTTTAAGAAATATAGAAATAAGCTAAACTCCCTACACCAACTTGGACATCAACTGATACAATGACCCCATTAAAATTGACAATATGTGAAATTCCATGACAATCAATGACTTTTGAATGATATGTGAAAAAAAAAAAAAAAAAAAAACTGATAATAACTGGACTGTAACACAAAAATGCTTGACTGTGCGTCCCGGGCTATTGGGGGACGGGTATCGATAAGCATTTGCTTTTTCCCGTCTTTCCTTTGTCTGTCATCGTCTTTCGGGCAAATTCCACACTCTGAAGCTGTCAATGATTATGATGATGATGACAATGACAATAAATTCCTTCATTCATTCAACATAATATAAATAATAACTTAATAATGGTGGGGTTAATTCTATCCTGGCAACATTTGGGAAGACAATCCAAATTACCTATATAACTGAAGTCATTATATAATGCAAATAAGGTCGCTTAAAAGTTGGTGGGGACAATTTGAGCATCCTGAAAAGTTGGTAGTTTTATGTCCGTACCGTCCCTATGCAAATCTACGCCCTTGGTATAGATAATGTTAAAAAAGATAATAATAATATACTTTAGTGGCACTTTAAAATAGGTTTACCTACTATTATTCCTTATTGGCACATCCTGAAATTTCATCCAATAGTTTAAAATCTCAATTTGTGGGTGTGCATGTGTGGGTGTGCGTCAATCAAGTAAATCTTTTATCATCCGTCTATTTCTGTCTATCTGCAAGCCAATAAGACATTTTGCTCTCAAACCACAGCCTCATGATATGATTAAAAAAAAGAATCTGCCATCTGGGTTGCTGAAAATTGCAATGAAATTATTTCTCTTCACTATTGAACCCATCTTCAAATGTTCCATCCACAGTGCCATTGAGACTTGAGAGATGAAAACCCGCTCTTGTTAGCGTGACCCGTGAGCCGACATCTTTCTCCTCTGCTCGTTCGCTTGCTGCCAAAAGATATTAGTGAGACACCAAGCATGTCTCTTAAATCTCAACCCCCATGAGTACATTCTCTTCTCTCATTCATCAGCTGTCTCCGCATGGCATTCGTAGTCAGCGTAGCGGTTCTCCTCGTCTGCACACTGAAACCCACCAGTGAGGTCACAACCTGGCTGAGCTTCACCGTAACTGGCAGGCAGGATGGAGCTGCTCAGCTTCTCTTGGCAGGAGGAGAATGCATCTGAAAAGGCTTTGACAGAAGCCATCTGGCTCTGCTGCAGCTGCCTAATGTGTGAGCGACAGCAGCATTGAAATGTCCATTCAATATGTTGCGTCTTGTATCATTACTTAAGAAAAACAAAAGAAACATTATAATTAGTTTTAAATCATCCACACAAAACTGCGTAAGTGTGTTTTTAAGCACATTTTTGGGTGGCCATATGTCCTGATTTATGCAGGACTGTCCTTTATTTACAGTAATTCCTTGCACAGCTTCCAGTAGGACACTTATTTGGTGCGCCTGAACGCTTACAACAAACGTGTAGTAGAGGATGGTAGAGTAGTCAAAATTTTTACTCAATTAAGAGTAGCGTTACTTCTCAATAATATTACTCAAATAAAAGTAGTCATCCAAAAATTTACTCAAGTACAAGTTAAAAAAAGTATTTGTTGAAAATAATACTCAAGTAACGGGTAACATTGTGAGGAGCTGCTTACGATGTCTGATTTTTACACAAAAAAAAAATAAATTCTCAGCACACTATCATCTAGATGAGCTGTTATTATTATACTGCCCTATTACATGATCATATTCTGCCAAAAAGATGGCACAAAAATCATCAAATTGACCAGAACAACACGACGACCCACTACCCATCCAAAGAGCATACAGTGAAGAAAATAAGAATTTGAACACCCAGCTATTTGAAAGAAAAATCCAGAAAATACAATGCATGATTTTTATGTCAATATATTTGTGTGATACAGCTGCAGATAAGTATTTGAACACCTGAAAGATCTGTTAGTCCGCCTATTAAAAGTCCACCTCCATTCCATGTATTACCCTGAATCGGATGCAACTGTTTGAGGTCCACAGCAGTATAAAGACACCTGTCCACCCCATACAATCAGTAAGACTCAAACTTGTAACATGGCCAAGACCAAAGAGATATCCAAACACACCAGAGACAAAATTGTACACCTCCACAAGGCTGGAAAGGGCTACGGATGAATTGCCAAGCAGCTTGGAGAAAAAAGTGCACTGTTGGAGCAATCATTAGAAAATGGAATAAGCTAAACATGACGGTCAATCTCAATCGGAGTGAAGCGGCATGTAAGATATCACCTCTTGGGGTCTCAATGATCCTAAGAAAGGTGAGGAATCAGTCCAGAAAAACACAATAGGAGTTGCTCAATGACCTGAAAAGAGCTGGGACCACCGATTCCAAGGTTACTGTTGGTAATACACTAAGACGTCATGGTTTGAAATCATGCATGGCACGTAAAGTTCCCCTGCTTGAACCAGCACGTGTCAAGGCTAGAGCTGAAACGAGTACTCCAGTAACTCGAGTTTAAAAACTGATCCGAGTAATTTTATTCACCTCGAGTAATCGTTTATTTTGACAGCTCTAAGCATCACGTTTTGCTCGGACTACTTTTAATGCGGGACAATGCGCTTTCACGTGCGGAGAGGAAGAAGGAAAAAAAAAAAAAAAACTTACTGCAGCTGACAGCCGCCACAAACGACGCCGACGTTGCCAAATACTAGCCTGCACGATGCTACGTTGGTAACAGCTAGCGTCTGATGCGTCTCATAAAGATCACATGTATGTTGAACTAGATGCGCAATGACAGACTTGGCCGCGTCTGGGCAGCGTTATTAAACAGCCGCCATCTTAAAGCAGTACAGCGCTAAGCGCTAATAAAGAGCGCTAAGCGCTAATAAATAAGATTAACGTTACTGTCGCTACTAGCTCACGTAAAGTTAGCCCTGCGGAGGGCTAGGTTTCAATTAATTATGACCACTGTCGATGCGTGGCTAACGTGTCTTACATACAGGCTTTAACATAACATAGCATTGTTGAGTGATGAGGGTGTAAAATAAAGACTTTATCATGCTAACTATCAATTTTAGCTCAGTAGTCATTGCTGGATAAAACACCAAGTAGCACTGGTCCCTAATGTGCTCCAGTACAGCCTGTATCATACATTTATTTTGAACACTGCAAAAACTCAAAATTCTATCAGGACTTACAGTTTAGACTAACTTAAAACTTAACTAGAACTTAAAAATGGCTTGACACAAAGAGAAATTCAATTGAAACACGTGGGAAAAAATCCTAACTTTTAAGTGATGTGTGTTATCAAGCGTAACGGCATTTTTAGGTAATATATAAATATATAATTTTTTTAAAAAATGAGATCTAAACGTTTTTTGAGTGAAAGCAGTGAATTAGTTTTTTTTTTTTTTTTTTTTAATTCTAGCTACATCTGAGATGCAATTGTTGGCTGTTTTCAACAATATACATCGAAAATAAAGACATTGATTGACTGAAAATGGTTCAAGATTAGATGAAATGTCTTGTTTTCTCATGTATATTTATAATTGCTCTTCACCTAAAAATATATTTGTTTTATCCGATTACTCGATTAATCGATAGAATTTTCAGTCGATTACTCGATCACTAAAATATTCGATAGCTGCAGCCCTAGTCAAGGCCCGTCTTAAGTTTGCCTTTGACCATTTGGATGATGCAGAGGAGTCATGGGAGCAGATTTTGTGGTCAGATGAGATGATGAATATTATCCCAAGAACACCATCCCTACTGTGAAGCATGGAGGTAGTAGCACCACGCTTTGTTTTTTTTTTTTTTTTTTCTGCGCATGGATCAGGACGAGTGCATTCTATTAGGGAGAGGATGACCAGGGCCATGTATTGTGAGATTTTGGGGAATAACCTCCTTCCCGCAGTCAGAGCATTACAGATTGGTCATGGCTAGGTCTTCCAACATGCCGGAGCAAACCAAGAAAACCAAGGAGTGACTCCGTAAGAAACATATCAAGGTTCTATCGTGTCTAGCAAGTTTCCAGACTTATACCCAATTGAAAACCTTTAGAGGGAGCTCAAACTCTGTGTTTCTCAGCGACAGCCCAGAAACCTGACTGATCTAGAGAAGATCTGTGCGTAGGAGTGGGCCAAGATCCCTCCTGCACTGTGTGCAAACCTGGTGAAAAACTCCAGGAATCGTTTCACCTCTGCAATTGCAAACAAAGGCTAGTGTACCATTCGTTTTCTCATGTGTAGCTCTGAATGGTATTATGGATTCATACGTCTGTTGTTGCGACATCTCATTGGTGAAACTGGTAAAGCTACTGTCTGCATGTCTGCAAAAATAAAGTAAATATGTAGATTATAGAGGACTCTCGTGTAGCCTGAAGTAGCGGAGTAAGAGTAGTGTTTTTAGTTGTTTTTTTTAACCTGTCCTATTCAGCTGCTTGACACTGAGAATGGAGATCTGAGTGTCCGATTGATCTGAGCAATTTTAATGTATCACATAGAAGTATTGCATGCATCCACTGTGATCATTCAACATACCTTGTTTATTAAGAGAAAGCAGTCAACAGGAAAGGGTTATATGGGAACAAAAGAAAAGAGGGAGAGATAGAAAAAGCACAAACAACAACAAGAAATACATTAATCGGCTACTCTAACTATGAATATGTTGGAGCTATCTTTAGCTAGTTGTATTTCTGGTTGACACCATGTGGGGGGCCTGATAACCAAGGAAAGGGGGAGGGGAGTCTGAGAGATGAGTTATTGGAAGGGTGAAATGTACCTAAATCATCCAAGTGGTCTAGAGCCCAGTATTGTGTGAATCCCTTGCGAATGTGAGTATGTTGGCATCCTATTCTATGATGTCTTTTCGCTAATCCTGACAAAGAAGTTTCCTACTTGAGTGTGACTAATTTTACTTAGGCTAGGTTTATACTACAGGTCTTAATGCACATATCCGATTTTTTTTGCTATTTTTCCGACTCGAGTGAGGCATTAACTTGACGGTCTGAACGGGACAAATCACATAGAAGTGGATCATTTCAAATCCGATCTGGGTCACTTTCGTATGTGGTTCAAATCCGATCTGGGCCACATTTTTCCAGCGGTCTGTACTGTCAAGTCTCCCAAATCGGAATTCGTGCAGCAATTACGTCATTAAAGAGCGAGTGAGACGCTACGGTAGCAGTGCAGCTGTGCGTTAGTTATTAGCGCCTAGCTTGCATTGAACACGGCTTTTGAGGAAGGGCAGGGCTTGACAAATCATAAAAAAATTAAAATGGGTCGAGGATAAGCTTGATAATGATCGGTTTTCTCTCTGCTCTATATGAGCAATATTTCAATATTGCTTACACGGCCGAGAGTTGGGGCAAACTGCCCGTATGTGACTGCGTGAATGCTTGAAAATAATCCTAAACTGGGATTATTTATGTCTGTTATTTGTGTCCTCTTTTTGGAAATCAATGTATGATCGCCATGGAATGACGGATGACAGCCAGCATGTGTAGACATTTGTTTTGATGCTTCTGCGCATGCGGGTCTTCTTGCTCAGCGCGTGTTGGAGTGCGAATTAGTGCGCATGCATTGTATTTGAAAGGTCTCAATGGACAAAGGCAGTCTGAACGGGCACGCCAAAAAAACAGATATGACAAAAAATCGGATTTGTGCATTAAGACCTGTAGTATGAACGTAGCCTTAGTCATGCGTGAGTCCCATCTAACATGTGATAGTCCCGCAAGCGAAGGGAGTTGCCGCGTGGGTGCCACCATAGGGCCCTGGCCCTTCCCCAGCCCATTCGGGAGGGGGGTTCGAGCCAGAACAGCCCATCCCTCCTCCCGCAACCACAGCAATGGGGCCAACGCCACCTCACAGGGTGGTCCCCGGGCCACCCGCGCCCACATCAACTGGCCTTCTGGGATGGGAAGAGGGGACGCAACACCAAACCCCACGCCAATCCCTGCCCCAGCCCGCCCGCAAGTCAAAGTCGCAGCCCCCCAGCCGGTGCGAAACACCACGGGACTCCCAACGGCCCACCAACCCCAGGCCGGGGCAGGGCCCCCCTCAAAAACTGAACAGCGATATAGCCGGGGTTTGGTTCACTCATGTTGCCATGACACTGTAAGAGCAGGCATTTGGGCCAATTATCTGCTCTCATCCTGATGGGAATAGTTTTGGGATGCCTGTGCACAAAGAATGGTTAATGAAGACTTTGTTCAATGGGTTGAGTGTGGAGGAACTTGAATTATTAGAGAGTTGTGGACAATTTTCACAGCTGCACTCCCAAAATTTTGGAATGGAAGATGCAATTAACTTGTAGATGGTACCTTCCCTTTGTACGATCATATATTTTCCATGTGAATAAAATCCAATTGTGCTCCATATTCAGGCATTCATCATCACTCATTAGAGGGCTTTCTGCTAAAAGTGGAGCACTTTGCATTGTATCAGCATAGCCATTCAGGGTTCATTGCTCCAAAATGTAAAGGGTCAAGAGAGCTCACAGCGATGTTACAGTATGAAAACACCAGCACTCTCCATCACAGCTGACAAAGTCCACTGACACATGCGAAAACTCCGGCGCTCCTCTCTGTCTCTGTCACAGTCGGACTGGCTGCGTTAAAAATCCCAGCATGCTCCGAGGAGCACGCAGCTGAGGCCTGGAGCCTGAATCCTCTCCTAAACAAACACAATAGGACCCAGCACACTCACAATCACCATTCGGCAGCCAGTTAGACCACCTGAATTATTTTTTAAAATTCCCACATCAATTGCCCATGCTTTCGATTTAGTCTTATCTCTCAACATCTGTTTTTTCCTGAAAGGGAAGCAGTCTGTGCAATAACTAATAAACCAACTATCATGCTCTACTCATGTATTCATTGCAGCAGTGTGGGCCAGGGCTGTTGTTGAAAGATGACATTCACAGCCATAATGAGTAATAAAACCTTAAGTTGAAGCAATGTTGTTTTTGGCAACCAATTCAATTTTGTTTTTGTTTTGTTTTTCATCGAAAATGCTCAGTTAAATTTCAGCTATCTATATACAGTACATCACAAAACTGAGTACACCCCTCTGATTTCTGCAGATATTTAAGTATATCTTTTCACTGGACAACACTGACAAAATGACACTTTGACACAATGAAAAGTAGTCTGTGTGCAGCTTATATAATAGTTAATTTATTTTCCCTCAAAATGACTCAAAATATAGCCATTATTATCTAAACACCTGGCAACAAAAGTGAGTACACCGCATAGAAACTACGTACATCCCTAAATGTCCATTTTGAGTACTGCTTGTCATTTTCCCTCCAAAATGTCATGTGACGCGGGAAGGCAGGTGGTGTGGACCCAATTGCAGGGAAACAAAAAGTAGCAAGGCAGGTGCCGGTGAACTCAAAAAACATTTTAATAACAACTAACCAAAAGCACAAAGTACAACCAAAAGGACTGGTGATCAAAAAGGCAATGTTCAAACCAAAACTTACTTAATCGGAGGGACTGGTACACGAGGGCTTGGACAAGACTTGAAATTGACATTGACATAGACAATGACGCAACAAGGACTGAAAAGAAACTGGGAGCTTATATTAACACACACAGACAAGTGGTAACGACACAACGATCAACAGGTGAGCACAGGAGGATGCATGTTAGAGGATACACTAGGAGGCACAACAGGTGAAATCAATGGGCAATCACAGGGACAAGTCACACTAGGAGAAAACCAACACAAAACCTAACAACGCTGCACTCTACATCAAATTGGTGTGCATGGCTGTCACCCCAGGAGGAAGTGTCTTCTGAAGACGGTACACAGGAAAGCCCACCCCTCTCATCAGACCATAGGACATGGTTCCAGTAATCCATGTGCTTGTTGACATGTCTTCAGCAAACTGTTTAAGGGAAAAAACAGGGTTAAAATTTTACTGTTGCTGTGCTTGACTGTAAAAACGAGGCGCAAAACTAAACAAGGATGCTTGAAATCCACTTTTACTGTATAATAAAAAAAAAAAAAACAACTTACATAACAACTCTTAGGCACCAACAGTCTACTCATGAGATACGTACTTATTCAGTGCATGCCAAGGTTGAGTAGCACTACTACCATTGCAACACTCTATTAAAATGCTTGATAAAGTAGCATGAAACTTGATATAACATCCAATGTTACATAAAAGGGAGCGGAGAAATTTCGGCTCTTGTATAACTCGACTAAGTTATTTATAAGGTGTGGATTGGCTGAACAATAGGAATGTTTTGTCATATCTTGTGTCGCCTATATGTCTCATGAAGGGACTCACTCAGCTCAGTTGGAGACCATGACCATGACCTTGAATCAAAATGTATCTTGAATGAGATTATTTCTGTTCATTATCGGGCAGTTATCCTCAAACTGCGCTATTCGAATGTACAACACAACTATCGAACTCCAATGAATGACATCGGACTTAGACTTGTAGACTTTAATAAGCCACAATTGTTCTTTTTCACTAAAATATGTTATTAGAAACACATAAATTATTTTCATTGATTTAAAAGTCTATAACATTTAGTACATGTTTTGACCTACAGTGGGCGCCATGTTTTATGCGCGCAATGGATGCTCGGGGTGATGACATAGTTTGTCACTGTAACTAGACGAACACTACTGGTGTTCTGCAATTCCTTCCTACACCACAAGACGTCCAACGCATGCGCACATCGGTTAAAAAGGGTGAGTACTTACTATTTGTGTTTTTAAGGGCAGTTTACATGGCGACTCTGCGACACGAAGACGCATGACTGAGTAGCGGAATTGCCTCGCGTGCATATGGTGTCGGCGAAGACGGAAGGCGAAGATGAAAAATTCTGAATCCTGCCTCCAAAGTGGAAGAATTCAATTGTGGAGGCATGAGGGGGGCTGGCTCTGCATGAATATCAAAAGCTCCTGCTGCGCGCAACCCGCGCCGATAACGTCAGCACTGGTACACGTCACATTGGGCGTGCCAAACATTAAAAACAGCAAATATGGCAGAATGTCGGCTTTAATTTACTGTTTTAATAATATTTGTAAATTAAATATGTTGAATGTTTCAATTTTTGTGCCTTTTTGAACAAAAGAAAAATGCCATTGCTTCGAGTGAGCGGGCATATTTTTTTCCGGGCTGAGGAGCTTGGTGGGGTCAAAGTGCATCGTTCGCTGTCGCCTTTTAAATCTGCACTGCCCCCTAGGGCCTGGCATGAATACTACATCGTTTTCATGAGGAATGGCGTACCGCACACAGGCTATTTTTAGACCGTGACGTCGCATCGTAAAGCGGAAGTAAAGCCGAAGTGGGACATTATAGACCCGCCCTCGCATAGACCCAACATAATTAGTGCTACTTATCTCCGGTAATCTTTCAAAAAACGAACATGCCGATCACGCATTGCTTTTTTGGAACTTGTAGAAACGACTCTAGAGATTACGACACATGAGGGATGTTTTGTTCATACGGAAACCAAAAACTCGGGAGGAAAAAATGTGAAGACCGAATCAACTTGCGCGGACTTTAACACCAGCTCGGCGAATCCATTCACGTTTCATATGCAGTAAACATTATGTTGGGTTGGCATGGTCTTTCAGAGGACAAAGAGGTAAGCCATTTTTATATTTTCAACTTATTTTTTTAGCGTAACGTTGTGCCGTACTGCTTCTGTCTGACAATGAATGACCTGAAAAGAATTACAATGGTATCTGACTGCCACTTCTACCGTTTCTGTTATATACTGTATATATAAAAAAACAACTTTAGTAAGGGGGAAGTGTAAATAAATTATAGGATTAAAAGATGTGTTATCAATGAAAAAATTAAAAGTGTTCGTTGGCTGTCACTGAGTAGCATTTGCGATCGCTACACAAAGCTAACTAAATTACCCCCAAGAAAGGTAAGAGATGTAGGACAACCAGAGGATATATAAGAAAGACAGGGCTGATGGTAAAGGATAGCTTGTTGAAACAGGAGAATGTCATTGTCAGTCGGGTTGATAAAAAAAGCTAAAGCTATGCTTAGGTCGGCTTGTTTTTTTTCGTTTTTTTCAGCCTTCGACACTAAAGCCATCTCTTTAACTGAACATTTTTATGTTTTTCCACGTCTTTGGCAGTCGATTTGGCACCAGGCACATCATTTTCGGAGAGAATTGGTAGGTTTAGCTCTGTAAATATCTCCTTCGTACACGATTTCCATTCATTTCCTATTAGGGACAAACGGTGGCTTGTCCCTACTTAGCAACAGTAGCTAATGTCATGAATATTAATGAGCGGAAGTGACGTATTGCTTGCGGTACACCATTGCGACATTGTTTGAATGGAGGCAGGCCCATATAAATGCAAATTTGACATTTTTCGCATTCTCGGAGAGTCACCATGTAAGTGGCCCCTTATTCAGTCTTTTATTACCTTTTCATTGCCTCAAAATACTTTTTGCATGTGTTTCCCTCTCATACTTTTAAGCATTGTGTTTTCTTGTGGTAGCTTTAAAGCAGATTGTTGATCAGTTGACCACATTAGCCATGTAGCATATTTAAACCACCCTTATTTGATATTACTACGTTGGAGTATTTTCTTAAGGCATGTCTAGTATGTTCTGCTTGTATGCATCTAAACAAAACAAGCTGAAAGCGCACCGTAGCACTTTGCGTGTCAAATTCGCCTCTTGTAGACGTTTCGCCGGTGTAGCACATTTTGGCAGAAAACCGGTTTTGTCCCACTCTCGTCTTGTCTCATCCCATCTTTCCTGTTCATTTTGCTTTTGCTGCTCATTTTGTGAAAACTCAACAGTGCTATCATGCTCATTAATGTTCCTCTCGGTTTTAAATTGAAAGGGCTGAACTGATGACATGTTTATGTCGCTAGTCATACTCTGGAAGCACGGCAGCATAGTCCAGTGACTTCACCGCCCCTCAACAACCATGGTGACCAACTAGTTAAACTAATTTCACAAATTGTATAAAAATGAAAACATCAATAGGGGTTTTAATATCAAATTATTTTAACTCATATTAACATTTATCTTTAAAGAACACCAAGTCTTTCTATTCGTGGTTCCCTTTAACATTAATTCATTGACTGCCATTGATGGTGATAGATGTCCAATCAAATGGATTTAATGTATTTTGCCATCACTGGCAACCAATGGGATCTATAAGGTAATTAAAAAGAAAGACTTGTTGGAACTCAACATTTGGATTGTGTTTTTTTTTCCCCATTAGCACTGAAAGAGTTAAAGGTCATCGTGGAGACAAAACAAGAACCAACCTTTTCCCGAGTGGGGAGCAAAATGTTGTGAATATAATTAGATACGATTGATGAAACGATCCCTTTTTAGTAGCAAATCACTAGAAAAGTGTGAGACCATTTATTGGAAGAGTTGAGAAGCAGAGCATTGAAGAGAGCAGCTGAGACACAAATCGAAAATAAAACAGCTCTTCATTGGAAGGCGCTGAGGTGTTGAAGGGAGACAGCTGGGAGAAGGGATGAGAGGAAAATGAATGCAAACAACAACAACAAAACCCAAAGCCCTCTGGCGGAGTCACATTCAAAAGATTCTGCAAAATGTACTATTATTGCGTTGCTTTTTCTTTCCCTATCTCTTGCTCTCATTTTTAACGAAATGCAATATCATGAATTATTTAGGCTCCCTAAAAATGCCGACATCAAAATATGTGTCAGCAGGTATAAAACATGACATTTGTGCTTGTCAGGTAAGCTCTTTAGTTCTTGCTTCCATTGCGGCCTAAGACATTTTAATGAGAATTCTCTGGTGTAACTACTGACACTCACATGACAGTGATGTACTACGGAAGGGGTCAAACATCATAGAAAAAAAATGTTTTGTTCAGCAATTAAAAAAGCAATGTGACTTGTTCTAAAATGCTACGTTTGTTACATTCTAAGGCGAAGAAATTATTAGTCAGGAGGCAGGCATTTTAGCAAATTTTTTTTTTTTAACTACTTTTTAAAAAATATAGTTAAAGCAACAAACGACACCTACAATAAATTACCTCAATGATTAATATAGTTGTGCTTAGTATTTGCAAGGAATCAAATTGTGCATTTCTGAAAACCTCTGATAATGGAGAAAAAACATAAGCGGAGTTTAAGGGGAAAACTGTCATTGCATGTAATTGACTTTCCCCCCTCTCTCTCACTCTCTCTCTCTCTCTCTCTCTCTCTCCCTATATATATACATTATATATATGTGAATATCAAATACTTGTTCTCCCCACTGTATATGTATGTGTGTATATATATATATATATATATATGGCGGAAAACACAGACAAGACTGAAAAAGCAGTTTTTGCTCTTGCACTCCTCTTTAAAATAAACTGCTGTATTTTAAGCCGAAAGAACTGTTGTGTTCGATAGAACAATATGTCTATATGCTGCCATAGCAGATTCATGGCGCACTAAGCCTCCGAACTGTTTTTAATATGTCAGTTTTACCCTGAAAACTCCAATTTACAGACGTCGCACAACCGCTTTTGTTTCAACCTAGCCATAAAAAGAAGGTAAGTAATTATATTTGTTATTCAAAATGTCTGTCATTTTTAGCTTAGAATCATTAATTGATGTCTAATCTTTAGTTAAAAAAAAAAAAGTCTTAGAAAAATTATTCACTCGCATATTGTAAGCTTTTAAACAAATTACGTCACAATGAAAAAAATGGTGTCTGTAAAAAAGTCACGGATATTTACCTCATAACTATCGCTTAATTGTATTATTTTGTTTTTGTTTCTGTCTCATTTTTTCCGACATGTTAAATGATAAAGCATCGATCAAAACAAAGGAAAAAAAAAAAAAATGTTTAAAAAGGTAAATATATGAAAAAAAAACAATCTCGACCACTCCTTGATGTCTGCGATTTCTGCATCGCGACCCTTGTTATATTACCATGTTTCACCCATAAAATCCCCCAAAAATTCAGCTGTGGCCAATCACAGCTGTGTCTTGACACTCAGTAATACATGCTACATGGAGTTTTTGGATCGAGAAGAGGTCAGTACGCGATAATATCTCGTTAGAGTCATGGTGTCTGTAATTCTGCTCTCGCATGCTCTCACCTCCTGATAGGTTTTTGCTGTGTAAATGTTTTTTTTTTTTAAATGTCCTCCTGTTAAAAAATTTTCTCCCCCAGAAAATTGAGATTTTAAGCTTTCCAATGATATATTACACGTGCATATCAGACAATTTTGAAAGTTGGCTAAATTGGGGGTCTCAGAGCAGAACTTCAAGTAACCTGAGTGTTTTCCACCATATATACTGTATATGGTTCCGCTCTGAGACCCCCAATTTAGCCAATTTAGGCTACGTTCATACTACAGGTCTTAATGCACGAATCCGATTTTTTCGTGTTTTTCCGACTCGAGTGAGGCATTAACTTGACGGTCTGAACGTGACAAGTCGCATAGAACGGGACCATTTCAAATCCGATCTGGGTCACTTTCGTATGTGGTCCAAATCCGATCTGGGCCACATTTTTCCAGACTGTCGCGGCGGTCTGTACTGTCCAGTCCTGCAAATCGGATTTAATGCAGCAATTACGTCATCAAATAGCGAGAGAGTCGTTACCGTAGCGATGCACCTGTGCGTTATTAGCGCCTAGCTTGCAGTGAACACGGCGTTTGAGGAAGGGCTGAGCTTGAAAACAGTCATAAAAAATAAAAATGGGTTGAGGATAAGCCTGAGAATGCTCAGTTTTCTCTCTGTTCCAAGTGAGCAATATTTCAACATTGCCTCCACGGCCGAGAGTCGGGACAAACTGACTGTATGTGTGTGTGACGTGCACGGACAGTGCGTGCATGCTATCGATCCATATAAACTTTGAATATAAGCCTAAACGGGGATTATTTATGTCTGTTATTTGTGTCCACCTATTGAAAAGCAAAATATGATATCCCTGGAATGACGGATGACGTCTGTCATTTGTTTTGATGGTTCTGCGCATGCGGGTCTTCTTGCTTAGCGCGTGTCGGACTGCGAATTAGTGCGCATGCGTAATACTTGAACGGTCTCAATGGATAAAGGCAGTCTGAACGGGACCGCCAAAAAAACGGATATGACAAAAAATCGGATTCGTGCATTAAGACCTGTAGTATGAACTTAGCCTTAGACTCCCTTTTTCCTCCTCAGACAAAACTTTTTGACTCCGATGTTCTGCCATCTTTGCATAATTTGCGCGAAAGCTTTAGCATTGACTTCCGTCTTTATAATGAATGGGGAAAGGGGGAAGTGACATATGCCGTAAAGCAGTCAGCACATTTATATTTTTTTTTGTGTGTGGCAGGGTTCCTGCCACCTTCCTCAAAGTTAATTAGAAAGCGATACAGATTAGCGGTGTGACAATACATCGATTATTAGCTTCAACGAGATTCGACACGTAACGATTCCATTATGATTCATAAATGATCAAAAACTATGATTTTCCCTAATAACTTAATGACAGCCGCTGCTAGCGGAACAAAATATAAGACACATCTGCCGGCCAGAAACCTTAAGGGATACACAAGATTAGGATGGCTACAGCTGCTGAGTGAGAGATTTACTCCTGTTCAAAAAGACTCGAAAATAAATTTGTGTATGAGACAGGCCAGGTGGTCATGCATTGGGTCCTCTTCTGTGCGCAAGTTATTTTTAGAGCAAGATGGCAAGAGAGATGGACTGTTGCTCCTTGCCTTTCAGTTGTCCAGCAGTAGGTTCTAGTAGTGTTAATTGGAAAATGTCTCTAGTGTGTTGCCAAGTCCCGTGTGTGTCTATAAGAGATGAGTACATGAACCCTCTTGTACTGTTTAGCTCTTATTGTTGTTGTTTTTGAGATGTTGTTAGTGCTGAGCGCTATGCTAATTAGTGAATTCGCTATCGTGTATTTCCATGTTAATTTGTGCGTTGCTTGGTGGTGTACAAAAGTTTCTCCAGTAGCAGAACGTGTGAAACCAGGATTAAGTACAGCGGTATCACTATAAACATGCGAAATGGTACAGAAATCTGTTAAAACAAAGTAAATTGGTTAAAAGAAGTCTTATTTCTAACGGCACTTTGTCTGTTTCCAGTGTAAATTTTATTGTATTGTTGGGAGAAATAAGTATTGCTTTTGAAATAGCGGTTTTTGCACCTTCTTGTGAAAAAGACCAGTTTAAGATCAGCTTTGTGTTATATAAGCATGTTGAGAAATAAGTACTGCCTTTTTAAATGGTTAATGTTTTTGCACTTTCTTGTAAAAAATGTTGTATGGGCATGTTTCCATCGTTCCTGTTGAATCATTAGGATGTTTTGAATAAATAATAAACATAAATGTGTTTGGATACTTTATTAACTCATTCACTCCCAGCCATTTTCACCGGAGGAAGGCCCTTCGCTCCCGGCCGTTTTACTGGGTGACTGATTTTGCAAGGCCCACAGAAAATTCTGTTCTCTTGCTATATAAACATGGAACCCACCAAAAGAAAGATTAGACTCTCTTCTTTCAGCAGGAAAAAATGTTAGTTCATATATTTTTCCATTCTTTAGAAATCAGCATTAGAAAATAGCTTAGTTTGAGCAATTTTCCAATTTCTGATGAAAAAACAGAGAAATTGATCTTTTTGTGAAAGCATACATTTCAAACATAACTTTGACTTTAACACAGCTATTTTTTGCCTTAGTTACATCCCAAACATCTGAATAATTTTTTCCTTTTACAAAATAACAAGCAACAAGACAAATACAGCTTTTGCTAACAAAGTAACAATTTATTTGCACATAACTAACTGAGAGATGACGCTGTTGTTGCCGCGACAGCCGGGGTAAACTTTTCCCTCATCGCCACCTCTCTTTGCTCGGCGAGCAGCACAGACTCAAAGGCATCGTCCACTGCACTGGTGGTCCCGGTCGTTCTGCTCGGTCGTCTACAGTGTTGGGCACGTTACTTTAAAAAAGTAATTAGTTACATTACTCACTACTTCTTCCAAAAAGTAACTGAGTTAGTAACTGAATTACTCTATAGTAAAAGTAACTAGTTACCAGGGAAAGTAACTATTTCAGTTACTTTTAAAAGAACTTGTTGTATGTCAAAGAATTTGAAATTTTCTGAGCAGTATTCGAGTAAGTGGAATAGAGAAGAACAGACAGGTAGGTAACTTGTTAGGTGCTTCAGCAGATTTGAATTGCTTACCACAGATGTCGACAAAAGCTTTGCCCCGGGACATAAATTACACATTACATGCAGGTTCTTTCCTTTAATTTCGACAAACTTGAAATAGTGTCTATATCTCCACCTCTTAAAGGACAATTTTTCTTCTGAATGCTCTTCCATCCCGACCCTGTGGATCTGTTTTGCGTGTGTGTGTTTGCCGCACCCGCTGTTCCGGTTTGCTTGTGAAATCACCGGCTCTGATTGGCTTACCACAACATATGACTCTAACCCTCAGCCAATCACAATCACTTCATCGCATCTCTCGAGGGGCGGCATTCAGGTAGGCTCGTTTCCCGACAATTCACGTCACCTTCAAAGCGTCTGCCGTCCTCAAGATGGAAGCAGAATTATTGCTGGCTGACAGTGGGAGATGGGAACGAGACTAGCATCAGGTGTAGCAAACACAGAAATGTTACCAATCTTTGGAAAGCATTGTCTAATTGAATGAGCAGGGACAAACAGCTTGGAGTCAAAAGTACGTGCGCTATTCTGGAACCTGAACGCACCCCAAGTCTTGGATGACAAATCAACAGAGCAGAGAGTCGACTCGACACGGCTGGTAGTTTCTTCAATTTATTCAGAGTAAGTAACGCACCACTTTTGACTGTCAGTAATGGTAACGGCGTTGTAACGGCGGAAAAAGTAATTAGTTAGATTACCCCGTTACTGAAAAAATAACGCCGTTACGTAACGGCGTTATTTATAACGGCGTTACTCCCAACACTGGTCGTCTATCGCCTGGCATCCCGGGCGTCCTCCTGGTTGTTCTTCTCGTTCGTCCACCGCTTGGCATCCTGGACGTCCATTCGGTCATCTTCCGCCGATGCCCGGCCGTTCGTCCCGTTGAATCGTTGTGCGGGTCTCATCAAATGCGCTACTGCCCTCCAGTGGCCAGTTTTATTGGTTTGAAATGGATTTTCAGCATTGTGCTGTGGAGCTAAGTTGAATCAAAACTCAGAGATGTCTCTTCTGAAAAAAAGGTAAAAGACGTATAAATACATCTTTGGGACACTGAAACAATTAAAAATAGAACGTATTTATACGTTTTTGGAGCAAATTAGTTCATCAATAATGTATGATGCATCGATAAGCGTGATAATCGTGATCATTGTCAATACCATGATCACCGTTCAATGATCAAATCGTAGCACCCTGAATTGTAATCCAATCGAATCGTGGGGTGCCTTAGAAGACACAACCCTAATACAGATCCCCTCAACATATAAAAGAGGTGTAATTCAACCATTTGTCAGTCGACATATCATCACAAATGTTATGAAAATATTTAAGGTTGAAAAGTTACCTAGTGTTGCTTTAAACCACTAAAGAAAAATGTATTCTGTCATGTAAAGCAGTGGTCCCCAACCTTTTTTGCACCACGGACCGGTGTAATGTGGGCCTTTTTTTCACGGACCGGCAATGTGTGGCAGAAAATTACAGTAAATTTTTTATTAACATGAAAGCGCTAAAAATGAACATTAAGTGCAGGGAAAATGTAACTCACCATACGCTTAATCTACCTTTTTTAACAGCTTTTTTACTTTTTAAACTTGACGGGAAATATCTTCGGTCGCAGGCATAATGAGTTTTCTCCAATCACGTAAGGTTTCCTGGCTTGAGCAATACGGTTTGCCAAAAGACATAATGCTCTCAGTACAATCGCTTTTGTTGCCTCGTTTGTGTCAGGGAAGTTCAAGTTTGAACTCCAAGACAAGTGTTACCTTGATAGCTCGATTAGAGAAATGAATACGACCCCAACCATGGATTGCTTTTCTCCAAAGACTTTATGTACAAGAGCTCTCGGGTACAGACACGGAGCCACGCACAAAGCGCCTCTCCGTATGTGGACAAAAGAGAAATGCAGGGGATGCCTCTATTTATGGGTTGACATCATAGAAACAAAACCGAAACTTACTATAGCATATCCTAGTAAACACATCTCAAGTTACAGAAAAACATCTCTCATAGGGGAAACCACCTCAAGTTACAACCTTGAACACTGGCTGTGGCTAGAACGAAGTCTGATAAGCCACAGTTGCCGCATTGTATTCATTCAGGGCATATTGAAAAACATAGGCACATAACAGTCCATATTTGGGCATATTGTGATACCGTCTACAGTCGTCAAGGCCATGAGAAGGCACACTCAACAGATTAATATAACAATGATACGCAATACTACAATGTTCTCGTGCAAGCATAACAAAAGCATACAAAATATGATGTATAATAATTGTGTTTTAAGCATGAATAAAATTCTCTCACAATTTGCTAGCTTTTGACCACATGTGGGGAAAAGCGGCATGGAAGATGAATGAATGATGCAGAATGGACTTGGTTGTTAGCTCATCTTCTGGCTAAGCCGGTGGCCTTTTCCCCATTGAAAAAGCGCTTTAAAGACGTCGCCGCATACAGTCAACAGCAGCTAACGTTACTGTTTACATTGACTAATGCTGGGCTGCTCTCGGTATGCAAACACCCCAGTAATTGCGGCCAACCACTAGATGGCGACATACACAAATATCTACTCGGATTAGTCAATAGAGTTGACGGGCATATTGATGTATCAAAAGGTAAAGGCCAGATTGCTTCGTTAACAAGTGATTTTTTTATTTCTCTTCGACCTGGTAGCATATGCGCCACGGACCGGTACCGGTCCCCGGCCTGGTGGTTGGGAATCACTGATGTAAAGAACACAAACTGTATAGTTAGTATTAGAATATGGTTGATTCCAGAATTAAACGACATATTACATCCCACACTTTAAATTTTAAATATTTAACATACAAAGGCAAAAACATTTTTTTAACAAAGTGAAAAGAATGCTTGAAAATACCAAATAAGTCTGGAGTACTCCATAAAGTTCAGTTTTTCTCTTGTCCCACCTCCTCTAATGAGCAAATTGAATCTCAAATAAAAAATTGTGCAAATGATCAGACTTGGAACCAATGCTTTGCCTTTATTAAATACATGCCAATAGCTAATTTTTCCGACTGTTTTAATTTTTTGTCCTTGTATTTTACAATGCTATAAAACTGAAAACTGTTTTTCAGTGTCTATAAACCACAGTAGAACCACTTATATACACACTGGAGGAATCTGACATTCTAGCCAGACCACCGGAATTGCGCCAGCTGAACCGCCGGACCTGCGCTGCCGCAGCTCCAAAGATCTGGGCCGGCAAGAACCCGACAATCTGGCCAGAAGGCCAAACTCTTTGTACTGACTCTATTTTGAAAGGTTTAAAGAAGGCTCACTGAGAACAAGTTGACAATTTATTCGGGTCGACAGCGATCAAACAGAAAGGCAAAACAGACACAGACTCAGGCGGGGAGGCAAACTCATTCCAAGGTCACCATATCAGAAGTCAATCAATCAATCAAATTTATTTATATAGCCCTTTACAAAACCTGAAAGGCCCTCAAGGTGCTTTACAACAAAACATGACTCAAGATAAATAAAAGGCAGGAAAGTATTATACAATCACATAAAGAAAAAAAGAAATTAAACAAAAACAGCGTACCGTGATAGAAGTCCAGCAAATAAAACAATAAAACCGATAAAATCCAAAAACATTAAAAACCCTAAAGCAAATAAAATCAGGCTATCCTAATCTGTGCAAAATGCGAGTCTAAAAAGGTGTGTTTTTAACCGAGACTTAAAAAGACCTAGATCGGTAGTGTTGCGGATTTCAGGGGGAAGGCTATTCCACAGCCTAGGGGCAGAAACCGCAAAAGATCGGTCTCCCCACTGTTTAAGTTTCGGCCTCGAAACATTTAAAAGAATCTGGCCGGTCGAACGAAGAGTCCTGCCAGAGTTATAGAAGTTTAAAGTTTCCGATAAATAAGATTGAGCCTGGCCATTAATAGAATTAAAAACAAACATTAAAAGTTTGAAATCAATTCTAAAATGGACTGGAAGCCATTGGAGTGATGACAGCACGGGGGTAATATGCTCACTTCTAGGTGTACCTGTTAAAGTTATCGAGCAGCAGCATTTTGAACAAGTTGCAGACGAGAAATTGAGGACTTTGGTAGGCCAACATAAAGTGCATTGCAGTAGTCCAGCCTTGAGCTTATAAAAGCGTGAATTGCTTTTTCAAGGCCGCGGCGACCAAGAAAAGGCTTCACTTTGGCCAAGAGACGGCGCTGGAAAAAACTTGCTCTTACAACAGAACTAATCTGCTTTTCAAAGGTTAGCCTGCTATCAAATATTACTCCGAGATTTTTAACGTGTGTGTTAAAAATGTCAGCCAGAGCGCCAGAGTTGGGCTCAAGGGCATTTATCATAGAAGGTGTGCCAAAAGTAATAAATTCAGTTTTGCTCTCGTGAAGATGTAAGAAGTTTTGTGCAAGCCACTGCTTCACATCAGATATGCACTCCATCAATTTAGCGAGAGCAGTTTTTTCGTTGGGTCTCAAGTAGTGTTGCACCGATACCATTTTTTGGGCCCGATACCGATACAGATACCTGGCTGTGCAGTATCGGCCGATACCAATACCATTCCGATACCACTCTGTTAGCAAAAAAAACCAACAACAAAAAACACACATTTTATATATATATATATATATATATATATATATATATATATATATATATATATATATATATATATATATATATATATATATATATAATATATGTGTGTGTGTGTGTGCGTGTGTGTGTACGTATAAGGGATGCAACGATACAGTTAAGTCATGGTTCGGTACGATTTTTGATACATTTCAATACATTTAATGCTCTGAAACAGAAAATACAACTGTTATTATTATTATTATTATTATTTTTATTTGCTAACAAGCAAAAATAACTTCATATAAACAAGCATTTTAGTGCATAATATTTATGTGCTTACTTCTGAAGAAATTTTGTATATAAGTGCTGAGAGCAACCTTTACTGTTTGTAAAGTGGGGAACACTGTTGATTGCTGCAGCTCTTAGCAGCTATGTTTACCATATAAGCAAAACATCCTATTTGTGGTACGAGTCCATCTGTAACGTACTGAATTAACAGTATTTGCAGCATTATCTATAGTCACTGGTATGGATTGATTAGGCCTGCTTAACTTCCATTCAGTCATGGCGGTTTCTAATTCATCAATGTAGTATAGACCCTACCCACCGACGTCACAAAATCACGTGATCGCTGTATTGTTCCGCCCCCTTGTCCGTCATTTTGTGTCTGTATTATCAATGGTCTCAATTGATCGAGCAATTTATAATGCATTTCATGGAAGACCCGGTGCTTTCGGATGCCGTAAACTCACTTGATGCGTTGCATAAAAGGCGTTATGTGGAAAAGCTTCACTTTATCCATTCGCCAGATCCATATTTGATGCCTAAATCGATGTTTTTCGACCCTCTGTGTTCGCCGTATTTGCCTGACATCTGCTAGCTACCTTGACATGTACAACTATCTTGTCCACACAAAATCAGCCTATTCTCACGAAAGTTTGAAAAACTTTAAGAGCTTGGAGGCTTATAAATACTTCGTTGCTGGTTGGGTGAAACAGGTCCTCGTCCACGAAAATTCGGCAGGAATCTATCTTGTGCTTGGAAAGGTGAGTTACGAAATTTTCAATTCAAAATCTTTTGTTCTTGCTAACATCCACTGTCAAGTCGAATGTATTTCATGTCATTTGTCAATGGAGCTAGGGCTTTTAATGTTTATATGGTTTAGCGATAGCACTCTCACTACATACATACGTGTATGTTGTCGGCGATTAGCCTAGCAATGATCTTAATTGTGATTGTCAGCCCAAAACCCTCTAAATATATATTAAATGCATCTTACCAGATATAAAATGACTACTACATAATCTGTGGTAATTGTTTGGAGCCCAGTTTTCTCGTCGAATTAGGGCAGCTCATTTCGCTCTCTCCTCTCCGGGTCTCTCGGAATCCGGTAGAACTTCAAGTCTCTCCGTCTATCTTCTCTGTTATTGCAACCGACCGCCACACACGCCTTCACCATTTTGATTATTAATGTTAACGAGCAGAAAAACACGCCGTAAATAGGAGGAATGTACGTAGCCGTAACAGGTAAACACGATGTGTTGACGGACAATTGGGCGGCACCAGTCAGGAGGGCGGAGTTGTGACGTCATGTGGGTAGGGTCTATATGGACTATACGTGTCGCTCTGGGCTCACGCAGCTAATGGCATGGGATCTAATGTAGCACATCTAGGTTGCTATTTGATGATATCTAGTGTGTGCGCGCGAGAGTTGGCATGGGATCTAACAGGACATCCAGGTTGCTATTTGATGATATCTAGTGTGCGTGCTGCGCCGCTTGTTTTCTGGCCACAGAAGTCACTTCTGCTCATTACTGCACAACACATATGACAATCGACTTTCATAAACAGGACGAGTTTGAAGTTCTTGTTAAGTGGCGCTCTTAATTTGCCACTCATTGTTCATCATGAAACCATGAGTTTGCATAGTCTCCCACGGGTTTAAACTGATCCCATCGGCACTTTAATAGCAGGCTGTAGCTTACGCATGCTAGTCGCTTGTGAATGCTATGTTAGGTGAGCAGCGTAACATCCCCGAAATACGTTGTACTTTACATCCTAAAAATTGAAGATGAAGGAGTTGATTTCGTTTGGTAAATTCGAGACAAAGACATACAGATATCATGCATCGGGATTTGGTAAATTAGCTCACGTGGGGAGGACAGTAAATTTGCGTTCAAGTGATGCCAGCACATGGTATCGGCGTCCTAAATGTTGGTACTCGTCGATACCGATACCACCAATTCGGGCCGGATCGGCGCCCCCTGCCGATACTGGTATCGGTATCGGTGCAACTTTAGTCTCAAGGGCAGCTAAAGCTGCTGGTCATCAGCATAAAACTGAAAAGGGATATTAAGGGTTTTTTTAGGGCTGTCAAACGATTAAAATTTTTAATCGAGTTAATTACAGCTTAAAAATTAATTAATCGTAATACATTGCAATTCAAACCATCTATAAAATATGCCATATTTTTCTGTAAATTATTGTTGGAATGGAAAGATAAGACACAAGACGGATATATACTTTCAACATACGGTCCATAAGTACTGTATTTGTTTATTATAACAATAAATCAACAAGATGGCATTAACATTATTAACGTTCTCTTAAAGTGATCCATGGATAGAAAGACTTGTAGTTCTTAAAAGATAAATGTTAGTACAAGTTATAGAAATTTTATATTAAAACCCCTCTTGATGTTTTCTTTTTATTACAATTTGTAAAATTTTCAATCAAAAAAATAAACTAGTAGCTCGCCATTGTTGATGTCAATAATTACACCATGCTGACTAATGGTACTAACCCATAAAATCAGTTAGACCCAAGCGCCAGCAGAGGGCGCCAAACACCAAAAAACAAGTGAAAAGCGGGCATTACACTGTTCTGTCATTTTAATCTGTTTGAGCGGGGCATATGCGTTAATTGTGTCAAATATTTTAACGTGATTAACCCTTTAACACCTAAGCCTATTTTGGCCGAATTTACATGCCTTTGATGTTGCCTTTATATTTCAAAGAAAAAACTGTTCCCAATGGCCAAGTTGGGTCCCTTGTTTCAGGATACCTTGAACTTCATGTCCAAACTGCTGTTTTCTTCACTGACCAACTTTAATCCATATTTTGGACCCAAAAAGACAAAAAAAATCCCCAAATCTTTTTTCAAAATTTGTAATGTTGAAGTCCCACTGACAACCAAACATGCTTGACCAACCGTTTTGAAGCTTGATAATATTTATTTAACTTACTAGGGTAAACATTCAATAGAAAAAATTAAGATTGAATAGTTTTATGTTTGACAATTCAACACAAACAGCAGCTATGGTCATAGGCGTTTTTGGCCTTCACACAAACTATGGTCAAAACATGTTATATACAGTGCAAAATAGTGAGAGAAAAAAAATATCATCCAACACAAAAAGGGTTTGGAGGATATCTCTTTGTGAAGTTAGGTATCGTACCCATCACCTTATCAAAGGTATGTATGTACATGCAATCAAGCTTCTCGAACACAGATCTATATAAAGATTGAAAAGATTCATAGTGAAGAAAAAATAATAAACATTGGAAAAAAAAGTATTTTCAAAAATATTGACAAGTAGTTCAGTTCAATTAAATTTTTTTAGGCATGCGACCCAATAAAGTTTTTTTTTCTTTTTTTTTGCGCACTCAATAAAGTTTGTTTTTGAACATGTCACTAAGCTGCGTCACATACAACGTCACACAGCCTACTTATCCGCCGTTTGCGCGCTGCTGTCACTTCTACTCGCCGAGACGCCGACTGATCCGAGGAAAACAATGACAAATACTGCTCATCCTATTCCTTGAGTTAATGAAATAATGCATTAGCTTGCGCTAAATTTAGTTTTCGATTCATTCTGCACGTTTCAAAGTCGCTCGCTAAATCCAACCAGCCGTTGCTTGCTACGCGTGTCTCCTTTCCCTTAGTTGGTGCCTTGCTCGTCAATTTATTAAAAATGTTCACATTAGGTTCATCCTTCTTGACATCACAACGGCTCTTGGGAAATGTAGTCTTTTGTGCTGCTTTCGGTTTTGAAAAAAGGACAAGAAATTATGGAAATATGGAGATAGACACATGGTCCATGCAGCGTTTTAATGCATATTTATGGATGCAATAAAACTATAAAACTCAAATGACATTATCTCCTGTTTTACTTGGTCGATTGACTTCAAATAAAAACTGGTGTGGACATCAACTTCCGTACTTTCTAACGAGAGCAACCAGGGGCACGTGGGTGACGTAATTACAGCGTTACGAGGCTTCAAAGATGATATGCGTAAACATGTCGTATCCGACACGTTCGGTGTTAAAGGGTTAATTTTAAAAATGAATTACCGCCCGTTAACACGATAATTTTGACAGCCCTAGTTTTTTTTTTTATATAATTGATCCTAAAGGTACGAGATAAAGCACAAAAAGAACAGGCCCTGAAATAGAGCCTTGCGTTACTCCACAAGACAGAAGTTTGTGAGGAGGAAAATTCCCTGATCATTACTGAGAATGTTCTATATTGTAGGTACAATTTAAACCATTTTAGAACGTTACCATGGATGCCCATAACATCTTCTAAATGAGATACAAGGACTGTATGGTCAACTGTATCGAATGCTGCTGTGAGGTCTAATAAAACAAGGGTAGCTGGGTTTCCATTATCCAAAGAAAGGGCAATGTCGTTATGTACTTTTAACAATGATGACTCAGTGCCGTGTCTGGACCTGAAGCCTGATTGGAACTTGTCAAAGCTGGGGTTTTTCTCTAAGAAGGTTTGCAATTGAATAAAAACATTTTTTTCTAAAACTTTGGACAGGAAAGACAAGTGGGAGACGGGTCTAAAATTGGACAGCACAGAGGAGTCGAGATGGGTTTTTTAAGAAGGGGTCTGACTACAGCCTGTCTGAAGGCAGCTGGGACAGAATCGGAGCAGAGAGAGGTATTTATGAGAGACAGCAGCCTTGATCCAAGGCAACTAAAGATCAAGTCAACAAAAGGTTCCCGAGAAAAAAAAGACCCCCGAGAAAAAATGACCCTGATTAGTTAAACATTCAGTCTTTTGAAGGCTCTCACTTGGCGGGCTGTGGGCAGGAAGAGTGTGTTTGGGTGTTGTTTAAGATTATTGTCTGATTATGGATTGGACAGGAGGATTCGGGAGTTACTGTTGTCAGGGATACAAAGGTTGTGGATTTTGCTACCTCAGCATCAAAGCGGCACTTGGAGTCTGTCAGTCGGGTTATCAGTTGGATATCGGGTGTTGGTTTTCCTTGTGTTGGGACAGGGTGTCCCGCCATTTGTTCTGGACTGTCCGGGAGAACTGATTGCGAGCATAAGCAGTGTTTGAGGGGGGGCTAAGGGGGGCAGGCTGATTTTTTTCTTTGATTAAAAATATTTTTTTATGATTGAAGCAACTTTTTTGAGGATTGAATAATTTAGACACAAATATCCAACCCATAATATAGCCCAAACACAAAAAGGATTGCTAAAAACAAGGAAAACTTTTTTTTTTAATGAAAAATTATGTGTTCAAATGCATATTTGCAAATTTTTGAGTCTCAAATATTTTTTCGCATTCAAAAACTTTTTTTCTATGATTTAAATTTTTTTTTTGATTGAAATGATTTTTCTTTTGAAAATATTTGTTTTTGTATGAAGCAACTTATTTTTTGATTGAATAATAAAGACACAAATGTCCTTGCTAAAATGTGGCCCAAACACAAAACATTACTCCAATCAAAAAAAGTTGCTTCAATCAAATACATTGTTTTTATTTCAAATTTATTTTTGCATTCAAACACTTTTTTTTTTTTTTTTTTTTTAATTGAAGTGACTTTTTAAAAAATTGAAAATACATATTTTGATTGAAGCAACTTTTTTTTTTTTTTTTTTTTTTTTACAATTTTTGACTGAGGTAACTACATTGGCACGACATCAGCAGGCATACCATATTCAATGGATGATGATCTTGGCGAAAAGTATCGCTGTCCTGCCAGCAGCCTGATTTATAATTTTCCTCAAAAATGATGGGAAACAAAAAAAAATTTCAACTTATTATTATAAATATTCTTGTAAGTTAATTCTATTGCTGACACTGCGTTTCGGGGTCATCAACATGTTGTGCCCCCCCTGCCCCAAAAGTCAAACTCCGCCCTATGATTGCGAGTCAGTTGCATGACGCACACGTTGGGCTTCCATGATAAGAAGGCGTCATGAACAGTATCTTTTATGCCCTACATTCTGCTTGTTTTCCTCAAACTATGGTATAAGTGCTATTTATTTTATATTGGGTGTGTTAGAGTAATACAGTCGATCGGTAAACACGACAAAAGATACTATTCCCTGATTAATTATATTGTGTTAGAATAATGCAAGCAGTTAGGCGGTGTCTACGAGAAAAGGTACTATCTCTTTCAACACGCTAGTATGATAATCTCTTACTGATACACTCCTATAATTTTGATGCAGAGTACCGTATGTTCTGGGTATTTGTTGATACTATACCTGGGTGGTTAACATTTTAATGAATAATACACAGATATGTATCTTATGGGTTATGTACAGTCCAAATGGAAAATAGAAAACGTTTCAAAATGACAAGTTAGATTTTCCAGCATTACATGCGGCATACGGCAGAACATATCAGATACATCTGATTTACAACTGCGTAGCAACATCCCGCCGGCTTCAATCTAGGATTCAATCTGTTGGTGCGCATGAATTTGCACAATTTATTCCAGACACAGCTCTTGCCTGTCGGTCCTGTGCGGGTATGACAGGAAACTCCAATATTGCTTAAACTGTTCCAATCGTGTGGAAAAAACACCCATTTCATTATATAAACAAATACCCCCCAAATACCCCCCCCCCCCTTTTTTTTTTTTCTTTCCTCCTACTGTGTTAATGTCTGGTTTAAAAAATTTTGGAAATGCTTTGAAAATTTAATTAGAAAATCCAACATACACAGTTCATTGTTATGCTTTTCTTTTACGGAACTGATGAATCACTTTTATGTATGAGTCAGACGTGACGCATTTTTGTCCAGGAATAATAATTCAAACATGCACACGGACAAAAGAATAGAAGGGAGTTCAAACAGATTTAGTTAGTCAGCTGGATTAAAAGAAAGTTATGGTTTATTAATAACAGTTAATGGATGAATGCATGAAGAGAAGAGATGGATAGAAAGATTGATACCATTCACACCTACCGTATGTTAATTTTCTACTCAACACTTAAACTAATGAGTGTTTTTTGTTGTTGTTGTTTGTTGTGATGTGAAAAGAAAGGCCAAGCAAGCATGGGTAGAACAAGCAAACTCAACACAGATTCAAATCCAGAGGCAGAACCCCTTAGCACAATTCCTTCGTACTGCCCACTTTTTAAAACCATTTTAAAAAATCTTTATTAAATAAAAGTCAAGTAAGTTAAAGCTAATCACCATGGCACCTTTTCATTAAACTGTCAGTTCTTTGACACCCAAGCTAAGTAATGATTCTTTTTAATTCAACATTTTATCACATCTGCTTTGCTTCCATTTATGGAATTATGGAGGACAAAAGATCTCTGATGATAAATCATCTCCAAAGAGAACATCGCATGCTGTATGAGCCATTTCTGACTAATATATATCATGATTCACAAAAACAGTCTATACTAATGTATTTAGGACCATAAATTGCAGTTATGCAGTTTGTTGTTTATGGGTCATGTAACGTAAGCATACCGTACACTTGTTCAGCCTGTTGTTCTCTATTCTATTTTTATTTTAAATTGCCTTTCAAGATAAGATGTCTGTTCTTGGTGTTTGATTTTATCAAATAAATTTCCCTCAAAATGTGACTTATACTCCGGTGCGACTTATATACGGCAGAAAACACTCAAGTGGCTTGAAGTTCCGCTCTGAGACCCCCAATTTGGCCAAATTGTGGGTCAAAGTGGCCGGTGAGTGTATATTTCTATGTTAAATTTATTGCTTACATATTTTTTCTTCCCTTTTCTACAATAAACTATGTGTCTTGATTGTATTAATGTATGTTGAAATGATTGGCATTTGGCATAAGTTATATTGTATGTTCACCATTCATTTGGCTCAATGCCATTTTAATATTATAATGAGAATATTGGATTTAATAATTCTCCTTAGATTTTGCATATATCTCGGTTTATTTGGTTATCAAGCTTTACGCAGCATCAAATGATTGTATAAATGTACCTGCTGCATGCCTTCGAGGCAACACCACATGTAGATTATTGTAAACCAAAAATGCAAATGATGTGTGCCCCTAACCAAATCTTTTTCTTGTCTCTTTGCAGATTGCATTTCAGAATGAAGTTAAAATCAATGTAGGCTCTTGTTTTACAATGAGACTTGCATGCTTTTATACAGAAAAACAAGAAAAAAATGTTATTTAATGCATGAATAATGGTCTCTACAGTCTTTTTCACCTAAGATCGGGAATTCCTAAATAATGGCGAGTGCATGGAACTTGAATGGGGACGGGGGAAAAAAATTTAAATTATTTCAGGCAGCACGGTGGCATAAATACAAGCACATCTGCCTGATGTCAAATTTGAGTTTCTGCAGGTATTCCGGTTTCCTCCAACATCCCAATAAAATTAATGCTACATGGATTGAACACAAAACTGTCCAAAAGTGAGACTGTGACTGATTAAGTATTAAAAGCATTTTTGCTATTTTCTGTGATTGAGGGCAAAAGGTTTGATTTTATTAATATTTTATTCACATGAAATGGTTTTGATTTTTTAGTGAGTTTAGGGCTGGGTTAATTAACCCCATAAATAGCATGCATTAATAGAATAAGTGTTGTAACAGTTAACGCCAGAGGATTTGAATTAAAAATATTTCTTTCTTCCTACAGTTGTGGACAAAAAAACTATAGATTTTAGAACTGCGAGCATCCCTCAGGCTTCACTTTTACTGCTCTCTTTCCCGAGTGATTTAAATTAGTCGATTATGCAAATCGTCTTCTCTCATTAGATCATCCGGCAAGAAACATGCCACAGCAAAATTTGATTTCCTGTGCAGGTTGAAGAAAAAACAATGTTATTTTCCGAAGTGTTTTTAATTCAGTGGGACAAACTGACAAATCATGATGGTGAATTCACTTAGGCTGAATTGACAGCGTCTCTGCTGGTTGCAGCCAAGAAGTGCCCTTCATTTTGCTCCAACTGAACATGCAGAAATCTATTTTACTGCCATGGACAAGTATACTTGTCAATTATAGTTTTTCATTGTGCATTTAGGGCTGGAAAACAATTTTACCATTGCACAACTGCCAGCAGATGGCAGCGATGAACCATTTTAGTTTGGTATTTGGTTAGTCTGACTTTGGCACAAATTTTTAACAAATGTACACACAAATGCTAATCGGTTGTACTTAAATAACTGGAATTGTGTGTAACAATGTTGCTGCAGTACTACCCACATAGTGTATCATATCACTATTTGATTAGTTATTATAGTATTGACAGCCTATATCTATATCAGGGGTCCTCAAATACAAATCTTGAAGGTCCACAATTGTTTTTTTCATACACGCATGGGTCCATTACTGTCAAGTACAAGGCAGGTCGAAGGTGGTAGTTTTCTTTTGACCAAAAAAATAATACAAAGCATATTCTGATTAAATAAAAATAAAATAAAATAAATGTTCTTGACTTAAAATAAAAATACAAAAAAACATGCAAGTACAATATTTAACCATGTCCACTAAATAATTGACAACATCTGCCATTAAGGTACCTTGCTTGACTCTTGATATGACTGCTTCAACCTGTTAATGTCGTGCCTTCTCAATTCTGATTTATGAGGAAACTTCTCTTCAAAAGTGCTTTGCTCTTTAACATGCTCTTTAAAATGCGTATGACAGGATTAAAAAAAAAAGTTTTAAATAGCATTATTATGTGAATTACAATCATATTTTGAGATGATTAGACTATATACAACAATTTGGCAAAGCGCAGATGATGAGAAATTAGTGTTTTAATCCGCCGTCTAGCCACGCCTATCATTATAGGGCTCTACCGTCCCCAACAGGTGGATGACGTCAGCGGGAGAATGGTTTCATCTGATTTAGTATGAGGCCCATTGAGGGGGAATTATTCATAACGAGGAAAATGCGGTGAAGAGAGCTCCAAAATGTCTTTGTTTCAGTCTCTCTACTCCAATATTTTTAAAGGATATTTGTTTTATCGAAGTATTTTTCCCAATTGCTAAATAAATGGTATGGTCATGACAAATAAGAATCTTGTGCTAAATGATAATATGAAATAATAAAAATGCATTTATTCAGTACGACATGGAAAAATGACTCCATAATGGTCAAAACCTTCGACTTCACCTTAACTGTCGCACCTCCTGAACGCTATATTATGCTGCCGTAGTTAGTCAGGCTTTTGACATTTCCCTGCTCCCCCCCAGCTTCCCCGAATGTAAACAAACCAAGAGGCGTGACAGCTAGCCGACATGCTAACCCAAACCGAGTGACATCTCAAAGTCTTATTTTCGCTTACGAAGTGAAAAAAACCACAAAACTAGCCCGGATCATGTCACACTGCCGCTGGGTTGTCGATTGTCTTCGCCGATCGGCAACCCGCCCCGGCGGAGAGCAGGTTACAGCTCGTTCCCCTGCTACTACGGACAGGAGAGTTCGCTGGAGATTACCGGCGGACAAACCGGCCGACGTCGGAGGAACGCGTAGCTGCCACATGGCCAACACGAATTTAATGAAAAATAATGCTTGACTACATGGACACGACATAAACAAAGATCGGCGTGCAGTTGTTGTGCAGCCAACATGACAGACAGAATGTGTCTTAGGAGATCTTTTCTACCTGCCCATTCATGATGAAACGTAAGTAAATAGTCCTTTATTTAAAGACAGTTTGTAGTGTTTACTTTGCAATCGCTGTATCAGCAGCCATTTTTAACACAAAGTTGCAATTTCTGATGGGGTTGAAAATTCGACAGAACACCAGGCACATGAAGATGGCAATAAACCGAGTATAGTGCTCTCCCAGCGGGGGGATGTGCGACAAGCCACCGGTGTCGTCGGCCGAGTCAACAAGGAGCATGTCAGCCACAAAATGCAAGCCACCTATGTATTAAAATGATCTCACTATTTGACATAATACAAAACACAATGTTTACTCACTTCCAATGGCCCCACAGTATTAGGGCTTGTTTTGGCCAAAATCCACCGGTGAATGGAAACCTTTTGAAACCCCCAAAAGGCTCACACACCTCTCCCTGGTGCGGCAAAATTTTTCTGCAGCCGTTTGGCTGGCAAAATATACGAATTTATCCGCAAAATCAGTTGAATCCTTAGTCCTTCTCATACAACAGTACTGCTGGACAGTGAAGAGGACTCCTTCTCCCGTATACGTCACAGCGCCCTCTTTCTCAACTCGAGACTGGAGCCGGAAGTCACTCATTTTCATGGCGCGAGATTAAAAAAACTAAATAAATATAGCGATCGCTTCCGCACACATCCAAGCGGTCCATTTCATTCAGGAGCATAAAATAACACTGAAAATATGAAAAAACATGCTTTTTGCTATCATAGGCACTTTAATGGCATTTAACATTTTCAGTTTTTATCATAGCAAATATCTTGAAGCATATTAAGCACATACAGTTGGGCAAATAAGTAGTTTTTGGTAGTTTAGTCAACCACCAAATGTGCAAGTTCTCCTACTTGAAAAGTTTAGAGAGGCCTGTAATTGTCAACATGGGTAAACCTCAGCCATGAGAGACAGAATGTGACAAAAAAAACAAAACAAAAAAAAAAAAAAACAGAAAATAATTTTTTATAATAATAATATAATAATTTATTTCCAAATTAGAGTGGAAAATAAGTATTTGGTCACCTACAAACAAGCAAGATTTCTGGCTGTGAAAGAGGTCTTACTTCTTCTAACGAGGTCTAACGAGGCTCCACTCCACTCGTTACCTGTATTAATGGCACCGGGTTTAACTCATTATTGGTATAAAAGACACCTGTCCACAACCTCAGTCAGTCACACTCCAAACTCCACTATGGCTAAGACCAAAGAGCTGTCGAAGGACAACAGAGACAAAATTTTAGACCTGCACCAGGCTGGGAAGACTGAATCTTCAATAGGTAAAACACTTGGTGTAAAGAAATCAACTGTGGGAGCAATTATTAGAAAATGAAACACATACAAGAGCACTGATAATCTCCCTCAATCTGGGGCTCCATGCAAGATCTCATCCCGTGGCGTCAAAATGATAACAAGAACGGTGAGCAAAAAAAAAAAGACCTACAAAGAGTTGGGACCACAGTAACAAAGGCTACTATCAAAAACACAATGGACTCAAATCCTGCACTGCCAGACGAGTCCAACTGCAGAAGAAAGTACCCATCCAGGCCCGTCTGCGGTTCGCTAGAGAGCATTTGGATGATCCAGAAGAGGACTGGGAGAATGTATAATGGTCAGATGAAACCAAAATAGAACTTTTTGGTAGAAACACAGGTTCTCGTGTTTGGAGGAGAAAGAATACTGAATTGCATCCGAAGAACACCATACCCACTGTGAAGCATGGGGGTGGAAACATCATGCTTTTGGGCTGTTTTTCTGCAAAGGGACCGGGACGACTGATCTGTGTAAAGGAAAGAATGAATAGGGCCATGTATCGAGAGATTTTGAGTGAAAATCTCCTTCCATCAGCAAGGGGATGGAAGATGAGACGTGGCTGGGTCTTTTAGCATGACAATGATCCCAAACACACAGCCAGGGCAACAAAGGAGTGGTTTCGTAAGAAGCATTTCAAGGTCCTGGAGTGGCCTAGCCAGTCTCCAGATCTCAACCCCATAGAGAATCTGTGGAGGGAGTTGAAAGTTCGTGTTGCCCAACGACAGCCCCAAAACATCATTGCTATAGAGGAGATCTGCATGGAGGAATGGGCCAAAATACCAGCAACAGTGTGTGAAAAGCTTGTGAAGAGTTCCAGAAAACGTTTGGCCTCCGTTATTGCCAGCAAAGGGTACATAACAAAGTATTGAGATGAACGTTTGATATGAATTTTTGGTATTGATCAAATACTTATTTTTTTACCATGATTTGCAAATAAATTCTTTAAAAATCAAACAATGTGATTTTCTGTTTTTTTTTTCCAGATTCTGTCTCTCATGGTTGAGGTTCACCCATGTTGACAATTACAGGCCTCTCTAATATTTTCAAGTGGGAGAACTTGCACAGTTAGCGGTTGACTAAATACTTGTTTGCCCCACTGTAGGTTTGGTACTTGTATGTGGTAAAATGGATGCATATTTGTCAGTCATTCCTAACTGAACCGGTGATTTTCGTTGTCACTTTTTCTTCTCTTAGTCAACTTTGAGCATTCCATTTTGTTAGATTCGGTCTTCTACTGGTGGCATGTAAACAAACAGATTGCAAAGTGTCGGGTATTACTCGTGCTTCACACTGGTGCGGGCCGTCCACTCTAGCTCGCCGCATGCAGGGTCTCTCAACCAATCAGTGCATCGTTGTCATAGAGACGACAACAGAAGTGGGAACATGAAAGATATATGACTAAAAATGAAACATAATTTAGTAATAAAATAGAAGCGAATAGAGATAGATCGGCGATTCATACAATTTTTTTCCCCCCCCTTTTTTTGAAAAGTGCCATTTGCTCTGGATCCGGAGAAAGGTTTGCTGTAATCCGGTCGTGGACTGCGGTCCGCTAATTAAGGACTCCGGATCTATAGTGCAACCACAAGGCATCCATTTTAAAAGCCCTTCCTACTGTAAATTGATGCTCTGTGCACGAATGAAGTTTAGAAAAGCAATGTACTGTACTATAGTACATCTATAATGGATTAGGTAAGTGCATTTTTCAAAATTGGAAATTAACGAGCTGTAATTGGGCCACTTTTTGCAATAAGCCGGCAGGATAAATGGGCTCACAGTTGTATAGCCAGGTTCTACCTTTAAGGTAATCAAAATGCTTTTACACTGTTCCGCTTTCACATACTGTTGGCATAGCACCGGGAGCAACGTGCGGACACTATGACGTCATCATGAAGGTGAATGGAACCCCACAACCTTTTTGTTAGATAGACGTCTTCTCTTCCATTGAGCCTGCCTCCACTGCTCAAATCCAACGTCACGATTATTATGCTTCCATCGTGTTTCTTTGGCGTGGCTCACATTCTTTGCTTTTTGACCAAGCATAACAACATGCTTTGGTTGCCAGTAGTAAGGTAATAGACAAAGGAAAGGTGGTGGATATTTTGGTGAACAGAGATGTTTCCTTGTTATCCATTATGTATTTGTTCATAAGCCAGGTCCAAATGTCTTCACTTGAAAGAAGGTGGTGAGAAAGTGTCCTCATTTCACACCATGAACCAACGCAGAATAATATTTTCTTCCATTCAATCAGAGCTATCTTGACAAGGACTTGATTTGGTTTTTGCAGAATTTTATGGCCAATGGCTGTGGAGTTGAAACACTTTGACAGGAAATATGATTGCATTTACTTTTACGTCCCATTGTCCAAATTCTAGGAATGGGGAGAATCTTCATTAAAGGTGACTTTTCATTGTTTAATGCAAGACAATTTGTGTTGGAAATGCTGAAAAAGTCTTTTTTTCAAGCTATTTTAGTTGGTCTGTTTTGCTTGCCTCCCTAAACTGCTGGATTTTCATTAACATGGGTCTACATAGTTGCAAAAAAAAAAAAAAGAATACTGTTAAGTTTAATTTGAAAGAAGTCTGAAAACAAAAAAACTTTTAAAGATCTCTTTTAATTTTCGTCTTAGTCTTTTGGACGAAAATACCTACTTGTCTTACTCATATTATACTGTATTGTCCTGAATATAAGACGGCCCTGATTATAAGACGAGCCCCTCTTTTTCAAGTTTGAAAAAAGACTTTTTGAATACCAAATTAATTTTTTATACTGTTGAAATTCGCCTCTCCAGACAAGCTGCACAGAAACAGCGAAAGCTGAACAAAGTGCCGCTCTGCCGATGCAGCCTCCGCGCGCGCCAACCAGGAAGGCGGAACTTCGCGCGTTCTTTTCTTATTTTAACCCTTTGTACTGACTCAATGTTTCAAAAGTTTGAAGAACAATCACCGAAAACAGGTTGACAATTTATCTTCGACATTGGTCAAAAACAGACAACGGAGGGAACAATGCTGAATCCAAAGCAAGGCTACATAGCAAATGTTTCCGAGCAGCAAATCTGTCTTATCTCAGTGTCCAGTGTTTTTTGAGTCTGTGGGCCGACCGAAGGTGGGTCCAGGCGTTGCTTTGGGATAATCCCTCTCTGGCCAGTTTTGGGCTGTTTAGGTTCATGCGTGGATGGGATGTGGTTGCCACAGCGACCGACACTGGTCTTGACGTCACAAGCGCCTGCTATCAACTTTGTTATCCGGGCTGGCACTATTTGTTTTAGGACAAAGCGCGCTGGTCTTTGTCCTTGTTCTTTTGTCGGGAGGACTGATTGCCAGAGTTTGGTGCGTCAATCTTGCTCGTGGCACACGTTTTGGGCTTCTGTGATAAGATGGCGTTGTGTATCTATTCTGTTTCTTTAAACTGTGGAGTGCTATTTATTTTACATTAGGTGTGTTGGAGTAGTGCAGTCCTATAGTGAATATGAAAAATGATACTATTCCCTGATTGATTATATTACATGTGCTCGAGTAATGCAAACAGTTAGACGGTGCCTACGAGAAACGGTACCATTTTTCCTTTTCCCCCTCATGAGCGCCGATAAGGTGATTCACTTTACTGTGTTCAAGGCCACTGAGTGGAGTCTGCCTAAATTATAGTTAAATGAATGTGTTATACTAATGCATACAATTATATGGTATGTGCGAGAACGGTACCTTTTCCCTTCAATACAGAAGATAGTTACAGTACATCTGAAACAAATGGTTATAATATATTTTAGAGAAAAAGCATGTTATTTTGCCTCATTCAAATCTTAATATCTGAACATCTAAATATGTAAACTAAAGCGCAATCACATTCGTAAATAAATGGCTTCTGGTTTTTGAAATGTAAATAAAACCAAGCATTGTGATAAAACAACAAAATTGCAATAACTGCGTTAACCATCAAAGTGAAGTCTAACTGTAACTGTAGTCTTAAAACAAATCTGAATAAGGAAAAACATTGCAATAAAAAATTGCAAACTGGTTAAACTTGAGAGTAGCTGAGATCTGTCATGACAGAACATCGTTTCAATGATATCTGACACCATCTACTGTCGTGAATGGGGAGAGTAGCTGAGATCTGTCATGACAGAACATCACTTCAATGATATCTGGCACCATCTAGCGTCGTAAATGGGTATAATGTCTAGACCGCGAATATAAGACCACCCCCTCTTTTTCAGTCTTACTTCAATGCAAAAAACACCGTCTTATATTCGGGCCAATACGGTAGTTATTTCAAAATGTGTTTGCCTTCTTCTAATTTTAGTCAACGAAAATGCAGACAAATTTTGTCTAGTATCAATCGACAATTCTCAAAATTTTTTCGTCTATGAACTTCAAAAGTTTTAGTCCATGAATAAACAAACAAAAGATTTCCAACAATTTCAAATAAACATTGACAGACGAGCACATAATTGTAGAGTCTACAAGGACATTAACATTGTGAATGATAATACACACTCGGCAGGAAAACAGCACATTATTTGCAATTAATTAAACTCACCTGGACGTCATGTTTTCAAAGAGTTTTAGAAGACCAGGTCACCATAAATGCTAATGCTAACACGAACGCTATGGTAATTCTAACGTTATGTTAATGCTACAAGTTAGTTTAATGTGTGATGATTACTCAGCACAGACCTTTAAAGGCTAAAGCAACATGACATAGCCAAGATGAGAAAACAAAACATACCAAGCAGCCCCTGACTCACAAAAGGAGCCTGAAAGGGTCACACACTTAAGCCTGTGAGTGAAGCGGAGGGGTCGAGGGCACGTTACATAAGTGACACGACCAAACACTGTTAAAATGCGTGCTAACTACACATACGATAAGAACATATCACACATTGTGAGCCTTTGACGGAAACTATGGCTTGGTGACCAACGTCCTCTTTTGCTCGGACATGTCCGCTTTTCACATCCTGTCCGGGGCGTCCGGCGGGGTTTTATAAATTCAGGAAAATGTCTGGTTTTCATTATTTTTCACGGGACTAATTAGAGGGTGTTGAATTTGACTGACACTTTGCACAGGTACTGTGCTGCCTGTGACGTGTTCCCAGAGAGCCTGCCCATCTTTTAAGACTTTTATCATGCTGGTGTTGTGTCACCGGTAGGTAGATGGCAATGTAGTGTAAAGCGCTTTGAGCACCTTGAAAGGTGGAAAAGCGCTATTCAAGTATAACACCATTTACCATCAATACGTATTTAATCAAATGCTCATGTACCCAAAAGAGTAATTAAGACGAAAATACCTTTATTCTACTTTGAATACAAATTTGGGCATGCGTGCGCAGTCATAGACTGGCTTTATCGTACCGTCAAGTGTTGACTAACATCCATACAAGTTCAAGCTGTCCTGCATTACAACCGTGTCAACCCGTACTATCCGTCAGCATCAGAATGAAAAGAGACTATCGTAGGATATCCAGGAAGACCCAACTTCTGACCCAGAGACTTAAAAAAAGCTTGCCACAACTTGCCTGAGAGAGCCAAAAACGTTTTGGAAGAATGTTCTCTGGTCAGATGAGACAAAAGTAGAGCTTTTTGGGAAAAGTTATCAACACAGAGTTTACAGGGATAAAAACGAGGCATTCAAAGAAAAGAACACTGTCCCCACAGTCAAACATGGCAGAGGTTCCTTGATGGTTTGGGGTTGCTTTGCTGCGTCTGGCACTGGACTGCTTGACCGTGTGCATGGCATTATGAAGTCTGAAGCCTACCAACAAATTTTGCAGCATAATGTAGGGCCCTGTGTGAGAAAGATGGGTCTCCCTCAGAGGTCATGGGTCTTCCAGCAGGAATAATGACCCAAAACACATTTCAAAAAGCACTAGAAAATGGTTTACGAGAAAGTACTGGAGACTTCTAAAGTGGCCAGCAATGAGTCCAGACCTGAATCCCATACATGACCTGTGGAGAGATCTGAAAATGGCAGTTTGGAGAAGGCACCTTTCAAATCTCAGAGACCTGGAGCAGTTGGCCAAAGAAGAATGGTCTAAAATTCCAGTAAAGCATTGTAAGTATCTCATTGATGAATACCGGAAGAGGTTGTTTGCAGTTATTTTGTCTAAAGGTTGTGCTACCAAGTATTGGGCTGAAGGTGCCAATACTTTTGTCCGGCCAATTTTTGGAGTTTTGTGGAAAATGTTCATGATTTTTTTTTTTTTCATTCGCTTTCTTCTTTTTCTATTGCAAGCAAAATAAAAGATGAAACAGTGGGGCAAATAAGTATTTAGTCAACCACTAATTGTGCAAATTCTCCCACTTGAAAATATTAGACAGGCCTGTAATTGTCAACATGGGTAAACCTCAACCATGAGAGACAGAATGTGGGGAAACAAAAAACAGAAAATCACATTGTTTGATTTTTAAAGAATTTATTGGCAAATCACGGTGGAAAATAAGTATTTGGTCAATACCAAAAGTTCATCTCAACACTTTGATATGTACCCTTTGTTGGCAGTAACGGAGGCCAAACGTTTTCTGTAACTCTTCACAAGCTTTTCACACACTGTTGCTGGTATTTTGGCCCATTCTTCAATGCAGATCTCCTCTAGAGCAGTGATGTTTTGGGGCTGTCGTTGGGCAACACGGACTTTGAACTCCCTCCACAGATTTTCAATGGGGTTGAGTGCAGGATTTGAGTCCCTGGCGGCGCATTGTGTCACTGATAGTAGCCTTTGTTACTGCGGTCCCAGCTCTCTGTAGGTCATTCACTAGGTCCCCCCGTGTGGTTCTGGGATTTTTGCTCACCGTTCTTGTTATCATTTTGACGCCACGGGGTGAGATCTTGCATGGAGCCCCAGATCGAGGGAGATTATCAGTGGTCTTGTATGTTTTCCATTTTCTAATAATTCCTCCCACAGTTGATTTCTTTACACCAAGCATTTTACCTATTGCAGATTCAGTCTTCCCAGCCTGGTGCAGGTCTACAATTTTGTCTCTGTTGTCCATCGACAGCTCTTTGGTCTTGGCCATAGTGAAGTTTGGAGTGTGACTGACTCAGCTTGTGGACAGGTGTCTTTTATACTGATAATGACTTAAAACAGGTGCCATTAATACAGGTAACGAGTGGAGCCTCGTTAGACCTTGTTAGAAGAAGTTAGACCTCTTTGACAGCCAGAAATCTTGCTTGTTTGTAGGTCACCAAATACTTATTTTCCACTCTAATTTGGAAATATATTCTTTAAAAATCAAACAATGTGATTTTCTGTTTTTTTTCCACATTCTCTCTCTCATGGTTGAGGGTTACCCATGTAGACAATTACAGACCTCTCTAATCTTTTCAAGTAGGAGAACTTGCACAATTGGTGGTTGACTAAATACTTATTTGCCCCACTGTATTACAACCGAAGCATTTGTAATTGCAATCATTTTCTGGGAGAAATTGAGCATTATCTGACAGAATTGCAGGGGTGCCAATACTTTTGGCCAGCACAGTAGTTGTGCGTTCCCTGCTGTTGTGGTATTACGGTAAAAAGAAACCTAAGTGATGAGTTGTGTGCACATGCGATGAGAAGCACACTGAATAAAGAAGTGTTGTTCCAATCAGGTCTTGGCCTTAAATGTACTTAGATTGAGGAAGTACATAACACCCATCATCAACACCATGGAAAAGAGGTAAATGAATGGCAAGTTTGAATTAAAAACACTGTGGTGATGCATAACGGCAAAATCATAAAAAGGTCACCTTCATGATATAACTCGGGAGATGCTGCCACTTACAATAACGCTTTAACTCCCAAGTACTATAAATGTCAAGGACAGATTTTTCTTCATTTCGGAACTATGAAAAATGCTCTTCACTCCTAAATGCAGAAAAAAACTGTCATTCCTTTATGACTTCAAGGCTGGATTATTGCATGTTGTGGCAATATTTCTATACTGCTGTTATAAAATATCAAAGGTGCTCCTTGTGTAGGAAGGGAAGAGTTGCTTGTACAGACAAAATGCACAAAACACAAGGTCCTCTTACTTCCCCTCAAAATTGTCATTGAACCATCTCCTGACCAATGACAATAAATATTGTATTGAAGAGGTGATATTTGAAGTGTAAAGAGAGAAGACATCTTAGTTGGATAATGTTCCATTCCTTGAAATAAATCAGTGAAAAATGCGTTCCGTTTTCAACTGTGAATATAATGCATAATTTAAATGCACAACTATTACGTGTCGGGATGAGAGTTCATGGCTTACTTCTACTGTATGTGTGCTTTCTCCAACAATCAAATGAAGGAAGTTGCTTAGTAGCAATCTCCACAGTGAGGAATAGGCGGCAAATGAGCTGTGAAGTGTGTCTGCTTCGGAAACAGCGGGGAAATGCTGTGAAGTTTGTTTACTTCTGCACGGATGGTTCCATTAATGGTAATTTAATAGAGGAATCAAAGGAGGGAATTGAATATTTTTAAATCTCAAAGCGGAGAACATTCAACTGATCTATGTTCCTATGAATTAGTAATCACACATTTAAAAAAAAAAAAACTTTAGAGGAAATCGACGCTATTGTGATCTAGTTCATATCTTGAAATAATCTTTTCAATTAAATATGTCTTAGATGAAGCAATTTTCATAATATTTAGGAACAGTGGCTTTGAATTAACAGTTTAATCATGGCTAACTATACATATAAAGGATGAGCCTGTTTGTTTGCAGGAATATCATACCATTTAATTTTTTTCAAGCAAATGTTCCCTGATTCCTGTAAGAAACTGAGCTTAGTGCAGTGTTCTTTTTGGCAGCCCTTTTAATTTTTGTTTTAGTCTTAGTCTTTTGGCATGGGCGGAGTTCGACTTATGGGGGTGGGGGGGCACAACATGTTGATGCCCCCGAAACACAGCGTCAGCAAGAAAATTAACTTACAAGAATATTTATAATAATGAGTTAAAAACGAGCGTTTTTTGTTTCCCATCATTCTTGAGGGGAATTCTAAATCAGGCGGTTTAGGCAATACATTTCGCCATGATTGTCATCCATTGAATATGGTACACATCCTATTTACATGATAGGGATTTCTTTGTGTCAATCGGAAACTATCAGTCAGAACGAACCAAATTCACGTGTGGAGTCCCTCAAGGGTCAATTCTTGGACCACTCTTATGTAACATCTATATGCTTCCGTTAGCTCAGATAATGGAACACAGTATGACATCTCCTATCACGCCTATGCAGATGACACACAACTGTACATTTCTGTCTCCCCACTCCCTGAGTAAATGCATTCATCAAATCAATGAATGGATGTGCCAGAATTTTTTTCCAGTTAAATGTGGAGAAGACAGAGGTGATCATTTTTGGGCCAAAAAAGGAAAGGTCAAAGATAAGCAGGCAACTTAGCACAATGTCACTTACAGCTACAAATCAAGTCAGAAACCTTGGCGTAATTATTGACCCAGACCTAAAATTTGATAGCCATCTAAAGTCCGTCACTAAATCCGCTTATTACCACCTAAAAAATATAACCAGAATTAAGGTGCTTCTGACTCAACAAGACATGGAAAAACTTATGCATGCATTCATTTTCAGCAGATTGGACTATTGCAACTGTATATTTACGGGTCTTGATAAAAAATCAGTCAGGAAGCTGCAGCTAGTACAGAATGCTGCAGCCAGAGTCCTCACAAATACAAGGAAGCTGGACCACATTACACTGGTTTTGAAATCGCTACACTGGCTTCCAGTGAGTCAAAGGATAGACTATAAAATACTACTGCTTGTCTACAAAATACTTAATGGCCTTGGACCAAAATACATGCTTGACTTGTTAGATTCCTATGGGACATCTAGACCACTAAGGTCGTCTGGAACCGGTCTTCTGCATATTCCAAGAACAAGAACCAAGCAGGGTGAGGCAGCATTTAGTTATTATGCTCCTCACCTCTGGAACAAGTTACCTGAACGTCTGAAGTATGCTCAAACTGTTAGCTCTTTTAAATCAGGGGTAAAACGCTTTTGTTTAGCAGTGCATATCCATAACTGGCTATATATTTCAATCTACCTGCTTTCTATTCCTCTTGTGCTTATCTCCATTGCTGATTTCAATTATTATTAGTAGTAGTAGTTTTTGTTTTATTTTTGTTTTATTTTTATTTAATTATTTTTATTCCATTTGTGATTAAATGCGATCTTTTGTCTTGGTTTTTACGTTGTATTGATTTAAATGTGATTTTTATGATCTTCATGTGATGTAAAGCACTTTGAATTGCCTTGTGTTGAATTGTGCTATATAAATAAATTTGCCTTGCCTTGCCTTGCCTTGCCTACACCTGCCGGTGTCGTGCCAATGTAGTTACCCCTGTCAAAAATTGTATCCCCTGGGCAGAGCCATATGAAGGTAGATTTGTGTCTTTATTATTCAATCAAAAAAAAGTTGCTTCAATAAAAAAATTTTTAAAAAAGTTGCTTGAATCAAAATGTATATTTTCAACTAAAAAAAGTCGCTTCAATGAAAATAAAATGTGTTTGAATGCAAAAAATAAATTTGAAACTTTGAAAACTAAAAAAAAAATGTATGTGAAAGCTATTTCTCTTTGAAAGATTTTTTTTTTTTGTTTTGATTGAAGTCAAGTTCTTTTTTTTGATTGAAGCAACTTTTTTGATTGAAGTAATGTTGATTTGTGTTTGGGCCATATTTTGGCGAAGACATTTATTATATAAAATTATTCAATCGAAACATAAGTTACTTAAAAAAATATATATTTTCAAAAAGAAAAATCACTTCAATCCAAAAAAGGAAAATTTCAATCATCAAAAAAGTTTTTGAATGCGAAAAAATATTTGAGATTGAAAAATTTGCATCGGAACACTTAATTTTTCATTGAAAAACTTTTCTTTGATTGAATCAATCTTTTTTGTGTTTGGGCCATATTATGGGTAGGGCATTTGTGTCTAAATCATTTAATATATTCATTTAAAATTTGCTTCAATCAAACAAAATATTTTCAATCAAAGAAAAAAGTCATTTGAAAAAAAAAAAAAAATTGCTCCCCTAGTTTTTTTTTAAAATTATGTGAAAAGAAAATGAACGTCTAAGTTGCTAGTCACATGATCTGTTTGAAAAATAATTTTGACCCATTAAAAAAATAGATTTTTTTGTTCATTTCATTCATTTTTGTTGCAGTTTTATTGCTTTACAACTTTTATATATATAGGAAAGTCAATTACATGCAATGAAACTTTTCGGCCACCAGGGGGGGCCTGGTCCCCCCGGCCCCCCCTTAAAATCCGCTTAGTCTTTTGGACGAAAATACTTATTAGTCAGTCATTTCAAAATGTGTTCGTCTTTGTTTCGTTTTAGTCGACGAAACGTCATACAAATTTCGTCTAGTTTTAGTCGACAGTCACTCAAAATGTTTTTGTCTGTAAAATTCAAAAGTTTTAGTCCAAAAATAAATTTCCAACAATTTCGAATGAACATAGACGAGCACGTATTGTAGCGTCTACAAAGACAACGCCAACGTGATGATAATACGCAATCAGCAGGAAACGCAGTGCATCATTTTCAACTGAACCCTCCTTAAAGCCACGAACTGTTTTTTTAAATAATCATTCATTTCTAAACTAATTTAGATATCGCTTTGGTTCCAATTGCAACATCTGTATATGTATCGAATTGTCCTTATGCCAAGATTCCTAACGCTATTAAAATCATAGACATACTGCAAGTATTTTTGTTACAAATCCTGCAGTAAGTGTTAAGTTTGGATTGACTGCCACAATATTGTCACGTCGCTAGACACAAGTAATATAAACTCATGGTGAGCCTTGCGCTGGCAGCAAAATCTGCTTCTTCCGGTATTGTACTCAAACAGAGCCCAGAAGTTTGGATTGAGAACAAGCCGGCAGAATGAGCAGAACAGTACACCCATGATGCGTTACTCGCCTGCGTCCCCTGCGGTGCATCAATTTATTTTCTGTCATGGACATGGCACTACTGGACTGTGGAAGGAGCATTGGGCAGTGAATGTTTTTTATATACATTCATCTTACTTCGGACTACTACTACAACACATTCTCTGTTGCTATTATACATGTAACCGGATTGGCAGCGGATGAATTAATTGTCGAAATTGTAACTGCAGAAAGTCAGAAGATATTCATTCATTCATTATCCTCATGAGGGTCACGGGGGTGCTGGAGCCTAGCCCAGCTAACTATGGGCAGACAGCAGGTTACAGTCTGAATTGGTTTGCTGCCAATCGCCGGGCACAGAAAAACAAACAACCATTCACACACACACTCATGCCTCGAGACAATCTGGAGTGTTCAATCACCCTACCACGCATGTTTTGGGGATGTGGGCGGAAACCAAACAAAAGTATCCGCACAGGGAGAAAATTCAAACTACACAGGAAAGCCAGAGCCAGGGATTGAACCCATGATCTCATAACTGTGAGGCAGACAAGCTAACCAATCGCCCTCCCTGCCACTAAGTTGTTACGCTCTTTTAAAATATTAAAAATAATTTTAACATTTTGGGTTCAGTGCAAACAAAAAAACATCTCAACAACATGTTTTGGCTGAATTTGTGATCTACTATTAGAAACTGGAGGCTTGATTTGTTTTTGTTTTTTTGTAGCCTGTCTCTATGACATATTTCATTTACTGCATATCGGATTTCATTATGCACATAAAGCGCATCTTTAATCAACAACAATGACAGTATTGCCATTTATCACAAACCCATATAAAGATCAATATGCATTTCACACATGTGACAGGTCCCACAAATATGAAGGCTTGCAAATACAAAGAGCCATGCCTGAAAGATGGCCAGCCGAGCAGCACCATTTGGAGCATGTGATGAACAATTCATTTACAAACAATGAATCAAATTAAGGCCATCAATTCTTGCCTTTATTGTTTTTTTGTTTTTTTTCAATTTTATTTTATTTGACATGCAATGTCACTAATGCAAAGCATTAACATACAGACATGAAATTTACGATTTTGAGGCGTTATGATGCAAATACAATTACAGTATAAGGCATCATTTTATTGGGAGTTCAAACTCAGTTAAGGCGAGCACTGGGAATTCAATAGCGATCAGAATGCATCAAGATTTTGAGATATACAGTACATTCAATAAGGTGAAAACAGGCAAATAGTTTTGCTTGCCAGGAGTGATCGCATTTACCCTGAAAATTACTTAGGATTTAAAATTGACTTTGCAAGTGGGTTTTGATTTTGGTTTGACTCACTTTTGGGTAAAAAAATAGGCATGTAATTTTGGTTCAGTTTTTGAAGTTTTGCCTAATTTTTAGTACATTATGGTACCTAAAATGTTTTTTTTTAATTTTTTTATTTTATTTTTTTTAAACATAAACAATAGAAGTTGTGTTGATGAATAAAAGCTACCCATTTGGGTTATATTTAAAATAGGTTGCACTATGAGTTTTTACAATAAAATTTAAAATAATAAAGAAAATCAATTATTAAATTGTAATAATTGCAGAATTTTGATAAAATTATACATAAACAAAACTACATTTAGAACCCTTTGAGAAATATGCTGTAATTTTTAAAGGTTACTTTTTCTGCAGAAAGCTGGTGCAGTGACATTTATGTAGATGCAACATTCATTGTCGAATGGGGCTGTAAGCAGGTTAACATTAGATAGGGCTGCAGCTATCGAATATTTTAGTAATCGAGTAATCGACTGAAAATTCTATCGATTAATGGAGTAATCGGATAAAGCTTTTTTTTTTTTTTTTTTTTTAGGTAAAGAGCAATTATACATATACATGAGAAAAAAAGACATTTAATCCAATATTGAACCATTTTCAGTCAATCAATGTTTTTATTTTCGATGTACATTGTGGAAAACAGCCAACAATTGCATCGAAGATGTGACGAGAAAAAAAAATTCACTCAAAAAACTAGACCTTATGTTTATATATATATATATATATATATATATATATATATATATATATATATATATATATATATATATATTCCTAACCTAAAAATGTATAATTACGCTTGAACACACATCACTTGAAAGCTACGTGTTTTTCCCACGTGTTTCAATTTAGTTTCCATTTGTGTCAAGCTATTTTTAAGTTAAGTTTTAAGTTAGTCTAAACTGTAAGTACTAGTAGGATTTTGAGTTTTTGCAGTGATCAAAATAAATGTATGATACCTGTTGTATTGGAGCACATTTTTTCAGCAATGACTACTGAGCTAAAACTGACAGTTAGCTTTATTATGTTTTAATTTTACACCCTCATAACTCTACAGCGCTGTGTTTTTACAGATTAAATAAAGCCTGTATGTAAGACACGTTAGCCACGCATCGACAGAGGTCATAATCAATAGAAACTTAGCTCTTCCGAAGGGCTAACGTTACGTGTGCGAGTGACAGTAACATTATATTTATTGGCGCTGAGAGGTCTACTGCTTAAAGATGGCGGCTGTTTACTAACGCTGCCCAGACGCGGCCGAGTCTGTCATTTCGCATCTAGTCCTAAATGCATGCAATATCTATGAGACGCATCGTACACTACCTGCTACCAAACTAGCATCATGCGGGCATAGTTTTTAGCAACGTCGGCGTAGTTTGTAGCGGCTGTCGGCTGCGGTAATTTTTTTTTTTTTATTGCTTCTTCCTCTTCGCACGTGACGTCAGCGCGTTGTCCCACATTAAAAGTAGTCCGGGCATAACGGGATGCTTAGAGCTGGCAAAATTAAACGATTCCTCGAGGTGAATAAAATTACTCGGATCAGTTTTTAAACTCGAGTTACTCGAGTTGCTCGAGTATTCGTTTCAGCTCTAATATTAGATATTTTTCCCGCCGCATACATGATCTCCGTGGAGCAATGTTGACATACAACTTTGAATTTATCCACTTGCTTCTGTTCATTGGTAACTTTATTGGGGAGGCCAAAAAGTGAACTTAGTGAATTAGGAGGGTCTATCTTAGACCTCATTTGTTATCGTGCAATTTGTCATGCCTGCAAGCTACTCATGCGCAGCCCTTATAGTCAGTAGTGTCCCAAACTTAAACGGTGTCTGTGCGGAAACTCCCCCAGGTTCCACATGGAGCAGTGAGATCTTTTTAGTAATGAATTTTATGCAGGGGTGAAAGTGGGCCAGAACGGTCAGGAATGCAGTTCCGGTATAAGATTGAGGGCCGGAATGCTGTTCCGGTACACGGTGCTTTGATTCCGAAAATATAACGGTAACTGTCAAAACGCTATGTAAAAAAAAATAAAAATAAATGCTAAGCTGCCACACATACATTTCATCGCCAAGAACAATCTACCAACATCAGATTTATATACACAAGTGTTAACAGCAAGCATAATAAAGTGCTTGTGTAGTGTAATCCGTTTCCACCAATATTTATTATTTATTCTAACTCCACGGATGGCATGGAGGTTTCTCCAGATGATGCAGTTATCTGAGTCTGACCGCAGGACTCGGAGCTCGGAGAGTGCAAACGTAGAACGTGGACGAGCGTAGACGGCGCGCGGCCGTTGGCCGAAACGTAGACCGCGGTCCGCCTCCTCCTTTTGCTGTGGATAATCCCGCGTCGCCGTTGACCGAAACGTGGACCGCGGCCCGCCTCCTTTTTTCGGCCGCGGCCAATCGGCTCTCCTCGCCTACGACCGCGGACGCCCGTGATTGGCTCCGCGAACGCAGACCGCGGCGGCCCGCCTCCTCCTTACGACGCGCCTGCGGTTGGCCCAAAAGACGCAATCGGCGAAAAGACCCACGCGCTCAATCGACAAGCCGAAAAGGTAAATATTGTGTATGAAATTCGCCAAAAACGATGCAAACCGAGTGTTGTTTTTCAATTACCGATTCGAGCTAACGCTAGCTAGGCTAGCTGGTGTGTGGATAAGCCGTGTTGTGCGCGTTGCGCCGCGCTAATAATAATTAGCCGACGCATGTAAAGTTAACGTTCAATGACTCCGTGTGCTATACGTCTTGTATTACTTGTAACTAGTCACAAATTTAACCGATAACTCATTCATTTCACTTCTGTTCAATGCATTTTTTGTTGTGACGTGATCCTCCCTAGTATGATGCCCACACTGTAATTGCTCCCTATTTGGATTACAAAAAAACACTAAACAAAACAGAAATACTGTACTACATAGACGTCATCATTTTGTAAGTGGGCCAATTTTGCATTTTCCCCAATAACTTCGTTTTTATTTGGAATTTGGGAATTATATGAACTCAAGACACCCCTCTCAACATTTTAGCATCTCTGAACATCAAGTCATTTTTCTTTTTCTAATTGCCAGCTAGGAATGGAGGCATCCTCTTCACAACCGACAAAAACGCAATTTTATTATTACCATCATCTAGAATTTTTCCTCCGTGTCATGTCCTGCTTTTGTGTTGACACTTGCCTTTGTGTTTCTCAGTGTACATCAGAAGCGATGACCGGCCACCACGCTTTGCTGCCTAAACTGCGCTTGAGAAGTACATGTACAAACAAGGTATTGTTCTGGATGCCTTTTAAACAAAAAAAAAAAACATCTCCTTCATTTAAAAAATGAATTGAACTATTATTACTATTACTATTATTATTATTACTTCTTGTCTGATGTGTTTTTTTTTTTTTTTTTTTTTACACCTAACAGGTAGGAAAAACTGCCTTGCCGTCACCGCAGCTCCAACAGGCCAGCAGATCCCCGGCCAGCTCACGGTGACCTTTGGGAAATACAAAGGCAAGACCTTCATGTGGCTTACGGAGGAAGATGTCGGCTATGTCAAGTAGTGAGTATATATAAGAAATTGATAATAGGCAGTGGATTGTGTGTCTTTGTTACCCAAAATAAAAAATGTCGGTTTAAAACAACTACTGCATGCTCTCTTAAAAAGTCTCCTCGATGGCCACGTGAAGGAGAGGCGACGACAGAAGGGAAGGTGCGACACCAAAACTGGGGAGTGGAGGCTGAAGGAGCAGCTTCTACGCTACGTGGATATGTTCCCTCCGGTGTCATGCCACTTGGAGCAGAACATCGACCGGGCCATCTGCGGGCATGGCCGCTTCCGGTCCTTCACGTTCGAGGATATGTGGCAGTTTTATGACTTCTCCAAGCTCATCCGTAACGATCTCCAGGCCGAAAGCGCAGAAGAATGGAAGATGGCCCAGGAAGCCTTCTGCTTTGTGCGTCAGTGGCTACTGATGACGGAGTAGGACATCAATGTCACGTTAAGAGATTTCGATTGTACATCCTCACAAAGGAGGAGGAGGTTAGTAGGTCGATTAAAAAATAACATAATTTCCTTTGCCAGTGTTTTAATGCATTTCAGGGCTTACCCGTGATATTTATTTTTTGTTCTGTAGCGAGCTAAAGGCAAAGTTGCACCAGCTACGCCCCTCACGTCAGCTTGTGCATCAGCATTAGCAGCATTATCAACATGACCTGCTGTAGCAAATACACCATCATCAGCAGCGGCAGTAGCAGCAGCACAACAACAAGCACCACCACCACAAGGTGATGATGAAGACTGGCAATGTAAAATACTACGCGCCTGGGCGCTTTGTGGCCAATCCGCACAGGGTCAAAAAAAATATTCCAAAAAAAAAAAAAAAAAACAAAAACTACACGGTCAAGGCGTCCACGTCCAAAGGACTTTCTGGCAGGTCTTTTGAAAACTTTGTAAATTTTAAGGAGGCGGTCAATGACCTTGTAAAATAAAACACATTGATATGTACTTCATGTCTCAGCTACTTTTTACACACACAAATATGCAGTATGTTCGGCATAGCATATAGTCCTGTATATTGTGCACTTTCCCAATGAGTGCAGACAGAAAATTAAAAACCTAGTCCTTATTTCTCAACACTTCAATATCTGCAAAACACTTGCTTATCATTAAACTTATTTAAGACTCAATACAGGCTGCTTAACTTTTACTGTGTACTATAGCTCCTTTATTGAAATACAAGAAAAAAACTGGAATTTGAGTGTTATAACAAATACATTTAAAGCATAGAGATTGGGAAAAGTCCTAATGCCCTTAATTGAAAGTGGAGAAAAAATAGGCCAAGACAACACAACAGCTAAAACGCAGTAATGATGAAATCTATAATGCTGCGCTTCGGACTACGACGTCACTTGAGGGAAACAACGTCAAACTTTGGTCCCGCCCTCCCGCAGCCTCTGAACAGATGCTCAACCACCCTGCGGAATGGAAAGATGCCAAGACCACCCAGAGGTAACTTGTTACCTGTTGGGCAGAATGACCTCGTGAATGAAAATTTAAAACCTAGTGACTTACTTCTAATGGAATACTAGTTTCTTAACACTTGTATATCTGATTAACACTTGCATATTGCAGTTTGCTATTGGCGTAGTTCAGGAGTCAGCTATCTTATTTATTTCAACATCATCCTTCGTACACTGCTTAGTTTAAATTTATTTTTAGGTAGTAGTAGTGTATATTATTTATTTATGTATTGACATTAATTTATTGTGTGATGCACTGATAGGGTGTTGCTATTTTTAATGTCATTGTACTATTTGAATGACAAAGCCTATTCTATTCTAACATTCAAACAGCCGTATTCAACCGCCTGCTACTACCACAGAAAAGACAACACACACAAATTGACCTAAAATATGAATGAATCAGCTCATCTGTGAATACGTATTTTATATAACAAACAAGGCATTTAGGATTCTTTTACATTGGCCAAAAACACACTTCCTTAAAATAAATTCCTATATGTAATCTTTAAAAAGCTTTGAAATGTCATAAATATTCTTAATTCCAGAATAAATATGGTTCAAAACATTATTTGAAAGCATTTTTTTTTATTTAGGTAAAAAATGAACAACTTTTAGATGTATGTGCTTAATAAGAACAAATGGCAATATTTACTGAAGTAAGTAAGTGGAATAATCTCACATTCATCTGTTAAATAGTCTTTAACGGGCAAAACATGATGGAGAAAATGATTTGACTAGACTATGTGGGCCTAAAGTGCAGTAAGCGACCGGAATTAGTGCTCATTGTTTAAATACACTTTAAACTCATTCATAAACTGTTTTACAAAAAACTCACAGCTGCCACCCTGGAGGGGATGTTCAATTGGAGTGGGTTGGTCACACACAGATTGCAGACCGGAAGGAGTACTGGCCAATCAGAGCAGGGTTGGGGTTCCACCCCACAGTCTGGACTGATGACCAATCAGAGAGGGCGTATTTAATTGTAGGGCAGAATTGATACAAATCAGTCAACGTTTCGCGATTTGAAGACAGAGGCCGCATCGCGCTCGACCTTTGACCCTTGACTCTAAAGTTTGGCCCCGGACCTCAACGTTGAGCGCAGGTGTCGCTAGAGTTCGATTGCACTTCACGTGGGAGGAGGCCCGTCTGACGATGATGAGTCACGTCAATGTGCAAATGCAATCCTGGACTCATTTATCCATTCAATTGGCTAACATACTGACATGTGATCAGCAGAAATAGTTATCTCTGATTGGTTCAAATGTGCATGTTTTCTGGAACAGCAAAAAAAAAAAAAAAAGGTTGAATTGATGCAACAAAAAAAGGGTAATGGAACATAAAATGGATCAAATCTTTAAGAGCGATGAAAGAGTTGAGGAGGCTTATTTATCATATTTAGTTTTATTTGCTCTGATGGGGAGGTTCAAAACATCTTAGCTGTCAATGTGAACTTTGGACTTATATTTTTTCATTTATGTTAGGCTACTTATCCATTTCCTTATGATTTAAAAAAGTCAATGCGCGATATTCAAAATACTCGTATATTTCATTTCACTCTTCATAATAAAAGTAATTTGTACTTATTTTTCTGAATGTATGTTATTTATATCTTTATCATTAAAAAAAGTAAATGTTTACATTAACTTCAATTATAATATACTATGTTCTTAAGTAGTTAAAATTGAGATCTGGCATTTAGTATGTGAGGAAATGAGGGGGGGAAAAATTAGGAGATGGAGGTTGGGGTTATTGCTGTTTTTGTTACATTTTATTTTGCAAATCATTGAAAAAATACAATTTTGAATGAAAATCAGTTTTTGTATGTGTAATAGAAATAACTGCGCTAAAATAGTTTTCTTTGCATTTCAGTAGTTTAAGAAGTTTGACCCCCCCCCCAAATAATAATAAATAAAATTTCTGGCTCCGTGGCGAACTTCAGGTCGGGGAGTTCCGGCAAGAAATTCTAGCCACTTTCACCCCTGATTTTATGAGGAAAAAATGCTTAAAATATAACAAAAAGTAAGTGAACTGAAAATATGCCCGGAACAGTTAAATACGGCTTCGTGAATCGTTACCTACTTTTGTGAAAATATATTCCTATATACATATTTATTAATTATTTTTTTTTTTTCTTTTTCTAAAAAACGGTCGATAACACCTGCTCTAAATGATTAAGTAGTTTGCTCAACCCATGTAAGGGGTGTTTGTCTTTCTTCTACATTGTGACTGCTAATAACAAAAACAAAATTATGACTTTACAACTATAAATGCAACAGAACTGCCCTCAACACAACATTGATAGTTTGTCTCACTGGTTTAGTTAAGTTTTCACATATACCTGAACACTGTTAAAATCCTGGAAGTTAAACGGGTAGCCCTTGTGTGTGAAAGTAATTTCCCGGGTCGATGAACACAGAGATTATGCAGACATTTAACGGGTTGCATCTTAGTATTATGTCCGGGACTTTCCTGGGATGAAGCGTGTGTGAAAGCACGCGTTCGATTCCCGGGTCACAGCACGATGGCTGTTGACGTAAATATGATGACGGGCCGATCGTCATTTCCTCTTTCTTCGCAGTAAGATGAAAAGTGGTAAACAAAAATCACAATTATTAACATGGCAAACTGGAAATGGCAAAATAAAACTGAAAACATAACGAAATTAAATTGTTACTGGATCGTAGAGCCGAGGAAGAGAGTCCATTGTCCATCTTTGGAAATATGTTTTTTATTTTGTTGCTGATGTTAGGGTCCGCAACTACGGAAACAAGGTTGAACCTCAGAGCAAAAAACAAGTGAGGGATGCGTTCAAGGGTTTATTAAATCCACACAAAAATACAGATGATCGCCGAAAAGGGAGAATAACACAATGGTTCCGTGACAGTAGGTCGACGGGGATCAATAACCTTAGCAGTAGGCAGCGAGCCAATAAGACAACCAAACAAATACACTTAACTACCAGCACAATGTAGGGGATTTCTAAACAACTGCTGCAAACAAACAAGCTAGCAAATGCATGAAATTCCGAGAGTACAAGGATTTGAATGGCGCCCAACAAGTTAATATCTCGGCACCTTTTTCTTGGATCAGCTGGGATTAAATAAAGTCTTGATGAGCTTGAATTGGCTGCAGGTCGAATGTCGGGAACGCTCCCACAACCGCTCTGTAACAAAACACAATCTGACCAACAAAATGTGACAGCCAATGCCGACCAAAAATGACGTAATATCCAGGTTATAAAACAGAGCCAGCAGCCCTCCCCGCACAGAAAGCGCCGAGTCGGCAACACAGGACAAGGCTGTGAAAGTGTCCAACCCGTGTCATTATGGTCATTCTTAGGATATCTCTCCATGTGTGAAAGCAATGACGCGAGTAAATCCTGCGTCACCTTACACGGAAAATTTACCAGGTATGTGTGTGAAAGGGGATTTAGTTAGTTAGTTTTCAAAGCTTTTTCCATGGTAGTAAATATTCGTAAAATTTTACGAGTGTCGTTTCTTTGAAGTTTCCGTCTGTTTTTTCTGCAAAGAAAAATCAAAAGGTAGTCATTTTACTGTTAACTGTAGCCAACTTGTATTTATGAGTGATTTCTACACACTATATGGACTCTCTGTGTATAGTCAGATGGGAAATAAATATTAGAGTTTTGTTTCAAACAAAATCTGAATTGAGAAAACTGCTTATTGTATCAGATATGTGTGTAATTTACTAAAATTGATTTACTTTAATTAATTGGATTAAACCAGGGCATACATCTAATAATTAACACTCAATTTTCTTCCAATCCAGTGATTTGGATTACATCAGGTCTAATGTGCGTCTGTGTTTGGAATTAGTCTGGTGCCTTGCAAATGCCTTGGAAGTCACCTAATGAAAATGTTAACAGTGCTGCAGTTCAGCAGGTAAAATGTGGGCTAGATGTTGGGCATTTTTAGTGTGCTAAATTTAAAGTATTTCATTAAAATTTGATGTTATCTTCATGCATTGGGGCTACTTTATCTACATGTTTTTCCATTAAGTGCCTCAGCAGTTGCCTAACGTACGGCTAAATTGACTAAACATGACATCTTTGTTTTAGTTTCGACACCGATGCGCTCTTTCTGTCATTCCCTTCCCACTTTAACAAGACATAATCATGTACAGTATATGATGAATCCCATTTTCATCAAGGTGCTCATAAACTCATTATTCATGGGAGAGTCCCTGTCCTGTCTTGGTCAAATAAAAAGCAAATGCTATGAATATAGGGACAAATAAATGAAACCAAAACTTGATTGCTCACAGAAATTACCATATTTTTCGGACTATTGGACTCCTCATTCCCCTCATTTTGAATCCTGTGGTTTATAGTCCAGTGCAGTGTATTTGTTGATTAATTTGGGTTAATTCATGTTCTGCGCTAATGATTTCTTCAGTTACTGTTCCAGTTGTTTCAGTAATTGCTAGTGATGGTATTTGGTAACACTTTATTTGACAGCGGCTTCATAAGACTGCCATAACAGCATCATAGTTATGACATGACACTATCATGGGCATTAATGAATGCTTATGATTAGTGCTGTCAAATTTGTCGCGTTAACGGGCGGTAATTAATTTTCTAAATGAATCACGTTAAAATATTTGACGCATTTAACACATGCGCGGAATGACCCGCTCATTCATTGCCTCAAACAGATTACATTGAGATCACATCGAGAGCTAAGAGGCAGAGAAAGGCTAGTGGACACAGGCGTTCATTGGACCGCGCCGTTTATTGGCATAAGCTTCGGCAACTCCTTCACAACAAACATAAGTATCATTTGGTGAAAGCACAGCAAAAATAATATTCCTATCTCTCTCAAAAAAAATAATGTTCACAAAAAGAAAAGCACTTCAATCTGTATTAATGAGGCTCCGACTTTGGACAAACTATTCAAACATTTCGTTGACCTGTCATTTAGCTGGACAAATACACTGGATGCCAATATTTAGTCACAATATACAAACTATCAGAGGTCTCGTACGTTGTGAAGCCAGCACTCAAATGACCGTGAAGTTCAATGGATGGACAAGTAAACAGGGACCTACGGTGTCAGTCGTGGGACAAAACACACTCATTGGCTTGATTTCTAAGTAATTTAAAACTCGCTATTGACACCTTGCTGTGTATTTCAATCACTACCTTACATAGTTAAAGACACTGTGGAAGAACTGCAGGGAGCCCATGTAATGGCGAGCTACTAGTATATTTTTTGATTGAAAATTTTACAAATTTTATTAAAAGAAAACATTAAGAGGGGTTTTAATACAAAATTTCTATAACTTATACTAACATTTATCTTTCAAGAACTACAAGTCTTTCTATCCGTGGATCCCTTTATGTTAACAATGTTAATGCCATCTTGTGGATTTATTGTTACAATAAACAAATACAGTAGTTATGTACAGTATGTTGAATATATATATCCGTCTTGTGTCTTATCTTTCCATTCCAACAATAATTTACAGAAAAATATGGCATATTTTAAAGATGGTTTGAACTGCAATTTATTACGATTAATTAATTTTTAGACTGTGATTCCCTTGATTAAAAATTGTAATCGTTTGACAGCCCTACTTATGACATATGTCATTATGTGTCAATTTTGTCAGAACTCCATTTATGTCCAGCTCGGATCCTTAGATGCATTCAAAAGTGTGATAATTTGCCACAAATTGACCCAAAATGACATCTGTCATCAGCACTCATTAATGCTCATGGCAGTGTCATGTTATATTTATGTCTTATGAATCTTATGGTACCACTGTCAAATAACGTGTAACCAAATACCATAACTAGCAATTAATGAAACAACTGCAACAGTAACTAAATAAATTATTAGCACGGAATATGAATTATGTTTGTTATTTAAATCTGTAGCGTTGCCATGCACGCTAGGAGGCATGTTGGAAGACAGCAGTGTTGACAGCAGATGGCAGCAGAGGTTCACTATCCCCACTAAGGTAGCAGTGATGGCTAAATGAAGCATCTTGAAGCAATGAAGATTTGCAGCCAATTGGTTCAAAGTTTCATGGTGGTCCATTTGGTCTCATGAGAGTCTTATGATGCCGCTGTTAACTCATTCACTCCCAGTCATTTTCATCGAAGCAAGGCCCTCCGCTCCCGGCCGTTTTACTGGATTTTGACTGATTTTGTAAGGCCCACAGAAAATTCTGTTTTATTGCTATATAAACATGGAACTCATCAAAAGAAAGACAACTCTCTCTTTTTCAGCAGAAAAAAAGTTAGTTCATATCTTTTTCCATTCTTTAGAAATCAGCATTAGAAAACAGCTTAGTGGGAGCAATTTTCCAATTTCTGATAAATTAAAAAAAAGAGAGAAATTGAGCTTTTTGTGAAAGCATACATTTCAAACATAACTGACTTTAACACAGCTAGTTTTTGCTTTAGTTACATCCCAAACATCTAAATAATGTTTTCCTTTTACAAAATAACATAAACAACAAGACAAATAGAGCTTTTGATCACAAAGTGACAATTTATTTACACATAACTAAACTATTGAACTGCTGAACTATTCGCGCAAATAACAACGAGGATGGCTCTCGGCTGCTCCTGGTTGAATGAGGTGGCTCACAGTAATATGATGAATCCGGATCAAGATCGGTTTCACTTTTTTCATCATCTTCATCGTTGGTTTCAACTTCGGGCTCAGGATTAACGCAATGAGAACTCTGCAGAACACGTGCGGAACCTGATGCTGATGTGGCCGCCACCGTCTGTCTCATCAAGACTGATTTTTTTTAATCCTTCTTTGACGATGGTTTTGTTTTCTTTTCAAAACACTCCTCCAGTGTCGTTTGCATTTATTTTTCCTAATCGTTCTCCACATTTTTCTCAAATTCTCCCGCGTCCTCACAAGATCCCTCCAAGTTCCGTTTCCTGACTATTTTTCTTCACTTCCTTTCTGGGCCCGAGATGAGTTCTTACAAAATGCGCTACTGCCCCCCAGTGGCCAGTTTTATTGCTTTAAAATGAGTTTTGAGCATTGTGTATGGCAGTTTAGGTGCAACAGAACCTAGAGATGCCTCTTGTCAAAAAAAAAAAAAAAAAAAAAAAAAAAAACAAAGACGTATAAATACGTTTTTGGGACACTGAAACAATTCAAAATAGAACGTATTTATACGTTTTTAGGAGCAAATGAGTTAAATAAAGTGTTACCAGTTAATATCTTTTGGTGTAAATATTCCATAATACAATAAGGACAGCTGCGGCTTATAGTCCAGTGTGGCTTATCTGAACAAATGCCATTTTCGCATCAAATTTGGTTGGTGGCGGCTTATAGTCAGGTGTGCCTTATAGTCCAAAAATTACGGTACTGAAATTAATTTTGGGGATGGGATCAACAGTCAGTAGCCACGTTTACATGCTGACTTTTATTCATACCGATTCAAATCATTCCGAATGGAAATTTCACATCAGCTGTTTACATGTCACTTCATTTATTCCGATCCAGCGTTTACATGTGACTGCCTTTATTCCGAAAGGACGTTTGACAACTGCCGTCTGACATGCGCAGATTAATCAAAACAAAGCGTCACGTTGCAAAACATGGAGATCGATCGTCAGATCAGCTGTTGTTTTAACTTTTCGAGTGGAAACAAAACTTCAGAATGATACGCCGTTCATTTAAAAAGTTGTGTGGGTGCGCTGTGCGTGTGCTTGGAAGCCATGTTGCAAGTGACGTTACTTACGTCACCAAGTGACGTCACCACGTCAGTACGGAGCATGCGCAGAAAGAACGCAACCAGACACCATTCCGCTTCCCTGTTTACATGATATAATTTGACTTCTAATCGGTTTGGGAAAAGGAATATTCCACCCCTGTGAATCGGAATGAAATTCCATTCGGTTTGGGCCTGTTCATTCCGAATGAGGTGTTTATATGGAACACATTTATTCGGTTTGAACAAATATTCCGATTGTAATTGGAATATTTGGCTCCATGTAAACGTGGCAACTGAGTACAGAGTATTTAATCTATTGACCAAATTAATATACATACCTTCATCAGATGGGAGGAATTAATTGATTTTGGTTCAAAAATATTTAAACAAAAGACACTCAAGCAGATGTAGCTTTTAATTCACAATTTAAATGATTGGTATGACACAATTTAGGGACATTCATGTAGGATGAAATTATACCCTTTGCAACCAAACTCATTTGTCGCATAGACAATAAGTACACTTCCACAAGCTACTGTAAGAAGTAGGGTAAGGGGTAAAATAAAAGCAAAAACAATTGTATGGCTCTTGTATTAGTTGTTGCAGCTGTATTCAGTATAATGAGTGCACTTGTCTGGAATTCAGCAAATGGAATGTACATTCTAATGATGTTCCCTTGGTAATGAGAGTAGTATATAATCAGCCTTTGCATTTTAAATAAATATTTATTCTACTTCTGGTGGCCTACTCTAGCTTCTGATGTTTGTACTCCTTGGATGCGGTTTAACCTAAATGGTGATTCGCTGTCCCCCATTTTAATTGAAAGTCATCTCACTTGTGCTCGCATCATTAAAATGAGTTGCAATCATCTGGAACGTGTTGTTTGACGTTGCTGTTTGCTCATTTGGAAAAAGGATGAACACACCTCTGAATGCAATTATGTGATTATCGAACATTGTTTTGTGATTGTTATGATGTTTTTCATACAATGGTGATGTTGTTGAAAGTAAAAGCAACAAACTTTCAATTAGTATGCATCAATTGGAAAAGCTGCAAGTGGTAAAGCATCCATGATCCAGAAAGCATTGCAGTGAGTCTGTCATGCCAGGTGTAGGGTTCTGTCCTGTCGAGTTATATTATTGTCTTTTCCTGTTTTATTTTGAAGCCTCATCCTCTTGTTTCCACCACTCACCCTTCCTGCTGCTTCACCTGTCTCTGATTCTGATTACCGTAATTTTCGAACTATGATCCACTACTTTTTCCCATCAGTTTGAACACTGCGGCATATAGTCCAGCGTGGCGTTTTTGTTGATTTATTTAGGTTAATAGGTAGCACTTTATTGGACAGCAGAGTCATATGACTGTCATAGGACCATCATAATTATGACATGACACTATCTTATGACATTCTTATGACGCCACTGTTAAATAAAGTGTTACAGGTTAGTAGTATCTTTTGGTTTAAAAAACCCATAATACAGTGAAGGCGATAGTACTCTAACAAACAATATGATCGATCAAGGAATAGCATCGTTTCTCGTATTTACGGATTGACTGTTTGTATTACTCTAACACACCCAATATAAAATAAATAGCACTTATACCATAGTTTAAGGAAAACAAGCAGAATATAGGGTAAAAGAGATAAACCACACCTTCTTATCATGGACTGAGCAAGATTGACGCAACAACTCTCGCAATCAGTTCTCCCGGACAGTCCAGAACAAATGGCGGGATGCTCTGTCCCGACACAAGGAACACCGGAGAACGCCGGATATCCAACTGATAACACGACTGACAAGACTCCAAGAGCCCCTTTGACGCTGAGGTGGCAAAATCCACAACCCTTGTTGCCCTGACAACAGTAACTCCCGAATCCGCCTGTCCAATCTACAAACAGACAATAATTTTAAACAAACATACCCTTCTTCCTGTCCACGGCCCACCAAGCGAGAGCCTCCAAAAGACTGAATGTTTAACTAAGCTTTGTCATTTTTTCTCGGGAACCTTTTGATGATGTGTGATAGGGTGACCTTGCCTCCCCGCCTGAGTGTTTATGTTTTGCCTTGCCGTTTCGATCGCTGTTGACCTAAATAAATTGTCAACTCGGTGAGCCATCTTTAAACCTTTCAAAGTGGAGTCAGTACAAAGGATTAAGACTAAGGTGAACGCGTGGAGTTTGGCCTTCTGGCCGAATTGTCAGGGTCTCGCCGGCCCGGGTTATTGGAGCTGCGCGAGCGCGGGTCCGGTGGTTCGGCTGGTGCGATTCCGGTGGTCAGATTCCTTCAACAGTGAGGACAGTCACGTCTTATAGTCCGGTGCGGGTTATTTACTGTTTTGTGTCAAATTTGGTAGGTGGCGGCTCATAGTCAGGTGCAACACAACGCTCTCTGTACGGGGAGGAATTTAATAACCTGGACATTATCTCATTTTTGGTTGGCATCAGCACCAAAATAAACCGCACATTTCCAAAGATGGTCTTCTTCGGCTTTACAATCCCGTAACAATTTGATTTTGTCATGTTTTCAGTTTAATTTAGCTTTTTCCGGCTTGCTATGTTTATAATTGCAATGTTTGTTTACCGCTTTTTGTATTACTGCGAAGAAAGAGGAAACGACGATCAGCCCGCCATGATATTTACGTCATCAGCCTTCGTGGTATGACCCGGGAATCAAACGCGTCCTTTCACTTATGACCCGGGAAAGTCCCGGACATAATACTAAGACCAGCCAAATGTCCGCATAATCACCGTGTTAGTCGAACCAGGAAATTGCTTTCACACATAATGGCTACCGTTTAAATCCCGGGTTCTTAATGGTGTTCAGGTATATGGGAAAGGGGCTAATGACTCTGTTCACATTCTGCAGAGATGGAGACTCCCACTTGTGGGTGAAAAGAGCTATTAATTTAGTTTATGTAATGAATATGCGTGTTATTAACTGGAAGTAACATCATGGTATTCAACATGTTGTAGTTTACTAATTCACTACTGACTACATTGTAGTTTGTTGGGTAGGATTGCAAAGACAGAAACTATAGAATTGAGTGGTTTGAGTGAAAAGCCGTTTCACCAGAAATAGTCACTATAAATAATAGATACGAATACAATACAATAGTCAGTCATCCTCATACCAAAATGCTTCCCTAATATTCTCTGGCTTGTAAAACCATTTTCATTTGTGTCATAATACTCTTAGTTCTTTTTAAATATTTTAGTTTGAGGACGCATGGGCTCCCAGGCGCCTCTTCAAAATGAATGAATGAATGTATGTATGTTTCGGGTTCTGAGAAAATCCATAACATGTTATCTTCTCAAACTGTATGACATTTTGAGCACATCATGTGGACATACAGTTACAATAGATTCACCTGAAATAGAAACGGATTTGCTATAGGGGCCTGATTAAAAAAAAAAAAAAAAGAAAGAAAGAAAGAAAAAAGATGCTTTTTTTAGTCTGTTTTTGATGCCTTATCCTGCTGGAGTGTTTATCCAGAAATTGTTCATCCCTGATCAGGAGAGAATCAGTTCATAGGGGTAAACAACAGTGCAGCATGGTCTTTATCAAAAGACCGAAGATTCCTATTTTTGAAGTACAAATCGGCAAGACTTCCATGGTTGAAAAAAAGATGTTGGTATGCAGGAAGAAGCAGTTCTTAAATCTCACCCAGGTGGATTTATCTTGTGTGTTGCTTTTTGTGCAGACAGCTAATGACCAAATTGCCTCAATAATCTGTCTTTTAAGTGTTTTCGTAGCTGCTTGGAGAGTTTAAGTGTAGATAAGATGTGTGAAAGAAGGTGAAGACCTATGTACAATGTCCCTCCTATTTTTGAAGAGTTTGGTTGATAATGACTGAATATAATGTAACCACATGACCTGGTTAATCTTGCTAAAACGTTAGTTATTTGAGGGTAGTTAGTAAGATTTTTCTGGTGTCCCTCGTAGTTTCGGGAGAGAATTGGTCCACCCGAGATCCATGGTTGACGGGTCAGTTTCAGGGTGTGGGTGGAAATGTTGTTAGTTTAGAAGAATGCGGTTTATTTCAAAGAAATCCCTCTAGACACTTTCTGTAGGCTTCCTGGAAGGCATCGGCCTCCTTCTGAATCTTAAGGATCCAAGCTCTGGGTTCTATTCCCGTCTCTATGCTAGGATTCCCACATGACTCATTCCTTTCAATGTTACTACAAGCAGTGCATCTCTTTAATTTGGTTCACATGCTTCCTGGAGCAAACCAACTTGTCAGACCTGGCAATGGCTTGGAGACGTCTTTTGAATTCTTGATTTTGATGGAGGCGTTTCTTTAGGTCCTCAACCTGACCACTCAACCGCTGTAATTTCTCTTCACGTTGTATCAGTTGGGCCTTGAGCTGACCGTATTGTTTCACCTTAATGCGGAGCTGTGCCTGCAAAAATTCCCTCTGTGAAGTCTTTCTTTCTCCAGTTGGTGTTCGCTTTGCAGCTTCCGTCGCTCCAACTGCAAAGCCCGTTGATCTTGGGAAGGATCCTCTAACTCATCACAAATACGCTAGTTCTCCAACTTCAGGTCTTCCAACTGTGTCTCGAGAAGTTGCACATGCTCGACGAGCTTTGCATCCTCACATTTTAACATAGAATAGTCTCTCATTCTCTCTAATTTGTCTCTCAGTAGCGCTTTCTGTTGATTCATTACAGAGGTCTTCTGCTGCACTATCTTCAATTTTTCTTGAAGCTGTCTTATCTTTGACCAGACTGTTTTGTGGTTCTCTGCTTTCAAATTGATTGCAGCCAACTCTGTTAAGAAATGTTTGGTTTCTGGTTTCATACTGGGATTGTTGTTTGTGAGTTCTTTTCTCTTAATATTTAGTTCCTTAAGATCCAAGTCATATTTGAAGGATTCTCTCTGTACCCTGTGACCATGTACGTCTCCCATTGTATTCATCACTCTCTTATTCCTGCTTAACAGATCTTCAGTGAGCTTGAAATTTTTTGTGTGTGATTTACAAATATCTTTAAACGCTCCCATTTGCATCCTTGACTGATTTTCTTGCAGAGACACTGTTTTCGTCAATAATCCTTGTCGCTGGACAGAGACATTGTTTTCATTAGTCTGTTGTTGTATTTATAAATGATCGATCATAAAATTGCTCAAACTAAGCTATTTTCTAATGGTGATTTCTAAAAATGGAAAAATGGGACCCTCTGACAAAGACGGAAGTGCCCGCCGAAACATGTCAGGTAAACAAAACTACCTACTATTGCCTGGGATAAAAGAACGGGTTTGACGAAGAATGGAAAAAGATATGAACTAACTTTTTTTCCTGCTGAAAGAAGAGGGTCTAATCTTTCTTTTGGTGGGTGCCATGTTACATAGAAATAGAACAGAATTTTCTGTGGGCCTTGCAAAATCAGTCAAATTCCAGTAAAATGGCAGGGAGCGAAGGGGGTTGCTCCGGTGAAAATGGCTGGGAGTGAATGAGTTAATGCCTCTTTCTTAATTGCATATGCCAGCTCCTGTTTTTGTCTCACTTTATCAAACTCCTTTTGAAACTGCACATTTACTTACATTTTTAGCGTAGCCATTTCAGTGTATAACGCTGCCTTGTTGCATTGACTTCCTTTTGCGTCTGAATTTAAATTTCCCTTCTATTTGCCTCCTGAATGGATTAGAGTAAAAACTGTACAGTCACTCTTCTGTCGTCATGGTCCTTTTTAATCATTTTCAACTTCTAATCAAGAGAGTAGCCTCCATTTAAATTGTTGTCTGAGTTAACATCTTGTGGTAAAGATGAGGTTTATGATGGCCATTCACATATGTCAGCAGGTTAATTAAAAATCCTTGATTATTGCTTTCCTAATTCATAAAAACATTTCTGGAGAATAATGGGTGAGATTTAACTTCAAGAAGCTGAAGACCAAAAATATTTCCAGTGTGCAGGTTACTTTCAGTACAGAACACTGAAAATGTGTAATCATAGCCTGAGGTGTGAATATAATTAGCAACAATACTCTTACAAGATGACACCAAATTAGAGCGTGATTTCATTGGTGTACCGACCTGGGAGCTTGTTTGCCAGGAACTGGTGTAGGTTTTGAATCCCTGATAATTTGAGTGTGTTGCTGGATTTGGAGTGTTTACTGCAATCTTTCTTTAAATTGTTCAAGAGTCTGTCCCTCAGCTCATCAAAAGATAAAGGATCCTCCCTTATGGGGAACATTATTATTGTCAAGCGTGATGGGTCCCAAAGGTATGCCTTTTGATTTTAAAATGTCAGGCAAATGATTTGGATTATAAACGGTGACAAAAACAAGCTCAGCAACCTTTCAATTGCTTTGTTCAGTGACCTCAAAGAGATTACACATGAAGTGCATCACAAAGTACATCCTCAAATCAATTTGATGCCACACTGATTATAGGGGCATGGCTATCGTCGCCATGCTAACCCTGTATTGCATTTCTTGTGTGGCCCATAAAGTTAATGGAAACTCCTCTAAGAATTTATTACTCAACAAAGTAGTTGGTGAAGATTGGTATTATACTGATTATACTGTACCTCTGAAGCTTTTAAAAGCCTTCAAACTGTCATCATTTGTTATTTACCACTGCCACTTTAATTTGAAAAGTAACTGTTGAGTAGCTACTTTTACAGGATGAAGGCCTGTCAATTTAACATTCAGGTTGTTGTTCTTCTTCTTGTGGACACCAACTTTGAAATTGTACGCTGCCATTTGTGACCCGGTCATCTTAAACTCCGTAGCTGTGTAGCATGGGCAGTACTGTGGGGCAAATAAGTATTTAGTCAACCACCAATTGTGCAAGTTCTCCTCCTTGAAAAGATTAGCGAGGCCTGGACTTGTCAACATGGGTGAACCTCAACCATGAGAGACAGAATGTGGGAAAAAAAAAAAACAGAATATCACGTTGTTTGATTTTTAAAGAATTTATTTCCAAATTAGGGTGGAAAATAAGTATTTGGTCATCTACAAACAAGCAAGATTTCTGGCTGTCAAAGAGGTCTAACTTCTTCTAACGAGCTCTAACAAGGCCCCACTCTTTACCTGTATTAATGGCACCTGTTTTAACTCTTTATCGGTATAAAAGACACCTGTCCACAACCTCAGTCAGTCACACTCCAAACTCCACTATGGCCAAGACCCATAGGCGGATCTACTATTCAGGCGAAGTAGACAATCGCCTTAGGCCCCCAACCAGCTGCCCTTGCCCCAACGAGCAATGGCTTGGGCCAACGGAGCCAGCAGCACTCCCACCTATTCGTCATGTATAATTATGTCAGCATACCAAACAAACAAATAACAAAACAAAAAAGAAAGCCATTTGAATGCTGCGTTTATATTTTCTCTCCCCCACACACGCACTACAATGGACTATTCCACGACGACTGACTGAGTAACAGTCGCTTAGCTTCATTTAGCGCCGTTTAGCAACGCTTAGCTGTTCGTTAGCTCACTTAGCTCTCCCGCGGTTTTCACGCCACTAAGCCCGTTATTTTTACAGCTCACTTGCTACTTTGCACGTCGGCTATTGTTTATTTCGAACACATGAGTGAACGTGCTCTCCATGAGAGCCAAAGTGCAGTGAAGGACAAGTTGTGAACAGGCCTCTAATGCCTCTTTTAACTTGCTTTTTCTTCTTCACACGGAACATAAAATACACGACAGCACACCCTGTGGCGAAACAATGCAGTACAGTTCCAATCATTCATACAATAACATTCAACAGCTGGTTAACAGCAAAAGCACATCATGTTCGTCATATAAATATTGATTTCTGGAGTTAATCCCACAAACTTCAGAATTAAGATTATAATATGTTGTGCAAATACTACATAATACAGATTCTACACTAAGAATAGCTTTCAAATGACACTCTTCATGACAAATATGTTTGGAAATGAATAACTTTTATAATTATTATACTACTATTATATATAGTAGTATACTATAATAATATTGCTAGAATTTTTTTAAAAAATTGTTTTGAATAATGTTGGAAAGGCAAAGTGAGTTTTCTAAATTTGTTTACTTTCCATTATTTTGCACTAGTAAATGCTATCAGCATTTAACCTCATTGTTTATTTGTGATTAGTTATTGTTATTTACATGATTATTTGTACTTTAATAAAGAATTTAAGTGTTCCAAAATAGTTTTGTCAATTAATCAGCGTCAACAAAAATTTCATTGCTAAATTAGTAAAAAAAAGAAAATTATTAGATTTGTCGATTAATCGTAAAACTAGTCGGCTGACTAATCAGGAGAAAATTTGTCGTTTAGGACAGCCCTAGTGTACCAGAACATATTTCCTCCACACCCTTCTCACCTTTTTAACCCCTGACCCATGAAGACGGAGCCTGGATATGTTCGCCTTAGAGCTCAAAATTGCCAAGTCCGCCACTGCCAAGACCAAAGAGCTGTCGAAGGACACCAGAGACAAGATTGTAGACCTGCACCAGGCTGGGAAGACTGAATCTGCAATAGGTAAAATGCTTAGTGTAAAGACATCAACTGTGGAAGCAATTATTAGAAAATGGAAGACATACAAGACCACTGATAATCTCCCTCGATCTGGGGCTCCATGAAAGATCTCACCCCGTGGCGTCAAAATGATAACAAGAACGGTTAGCAAAAATCCCAGAACCACACGGGGGACCAAGTGATTGACCTACAGAGAGCTGGGACCACAGTAACAAAGGTTACTATCAGTAACACACTGTGACGCCAGGGACTCAAATCCTGCACTGCCAGACGTCCACCTGCTGAAGAAAGTACACGTCCAGGCCCGTCTGCGGTTCGCTAGAGAGCATTTAGAGAGCATTTCCAGAATCCAGAAGAGGACTGGGAGAATGTGTTATGGTCAGATGAAACCAAAATAGAACTTTTTGGTAGAAACACAGGTTCTTGTGTTTGGAGGAGAAAGAATACCGAATTGCATCCGAAGAACACCATACCCACTGTGAAGCATGGGGGTGGAAAACATCATGCTTTGGGGCTGCTTTTCTGCAAAGGGACCAGGACGGCTGATCTGTGTAAAGGAAAGAATGAATGGGGTCATGTATCGAGAGATTTTGAGTGAAAATCTCCTTCCATCAGCAAGGGCATTGAAGATGAGACGTGGCTGGGTCTTTCAGCATGATAATGATCCCAAACACACAGCCAGGGCAACAAAGGAGTGGCATCGTAAGAAGCATTTCAAGGTCCAGGAGTGGCCTAGCAAGTCTCCAGATCTCAACCCCGTAGAAAATCTGTGGAGGGAGTTGAAAGTCTGTGTTGCCCAACGACAGCCCCAAAACATCACTGCTCTAGAGGAGATTTGCATAGAGGAATGGGCCAAAATACCAGCAACAGTGTGTGAATAGCTTGTGAAGAGTTACAGAAAACATTTGGCCTCCGTTATTGCCAACAAAGGGTACATAACAAAGTATTGAGATTAACTTTTGGTATATACCAAATACTTATTTACCAACATGATTTGCAAATAAATTCTTTAAAAATCAAACAATGTGATTTTCTGTTTTTTTTTTTTACATTCTGTCTCTCGTGGTTGAGGTTTACCCATGTTGACAATCACGGGCCTCGCTAATATTTTCAAGTGGGAGAACTTCCTTAAAATACTTATTTGCCCCACTGTATCTATTGAACCTCAGACCCAGATTTTTTATTTTATCAGGGCTAATTAATTTATGAATCAGCCAGTACAGGACAGCCTTCTGTGGGTTAGGAATTTGTAAGTAGAATGCAGTAGGAAATTATTGTTGCCTGTAGGTTATAGGTTAGCCAGTAGATGGCAGCCTTCTGCCTCTAATACACGCATGCTTGTTTCATTTAGTTTTAGCCCCTAGGAGAGTTGCAGGACATGGAAAAATATGGCACGCAAGGATACCATTAAATCACTTGGAGTGATTGTTTAATGGCGTTCACTGTACAAATAACTGAAAGGGAATGAATAACAACTCTACGTTACTCCTACATAATTAAAAGAACCAACAGATAGAAAGACTTGTAGTTCTTAAAAGATTAATATTATTATGAGTAAAAATAATTTCATATGAAAACCCCTCTTGATGTTTTCGTTTTTATACAATTTGTAAAATTAGTTTAACTAGTAGGTTGCCATTGTTGTTGATGTCGCAGGGCGGTGACGTCACATGGTTACGCTGCCGCGCTTCCAGAGTGTGATTCTAGTGACATAAACATGTCATCTGTTCAACCCTTTCAATTTGAACCCGAGAGGAACATTAATGAGAACTGTCGATATTTCACAAAACGAGCAGCAAAAGCAAAATGAACAGGAAAGACGAGATGAGACGAGACCAGAGTATGAGAAAACCGGTGGTCTGCCAAATGTGCGACAAGAGGCGAATTTGACACCCAAAGTACTACCGCACACTTTCAGCTTGTTTTGTTTAGATGCATACAGACAGAACATACTAAAGTATCTTAAGAAAATACACTTTTTTATATAATACATCCTCTGGTTGTCTTACGTCTCTGACCGTTCTTGGGGGCAATTTACATTGCCATTTTTGTGTAGCCCCCTTACTAAAGTTTTTTTTTTTTTTTTACAACAGAAAAGGTAACAGTGGCAGTCAGATACCATTTTAATTTTTTCAGGTCATTCATTGTCAGACAGAAGCAGCACGGCAAAACGCCACGATAAAAACAAGTAAAAATTTCAAAATGGCTTACCTCTTCGTCCTCTGAAGGACCATGGCCGCCAACAAAATGTTTACTGCATATGAAATGTGAATGGCTTCACTTTGCTGGCGTTTAACTTGTTTTTTGGATGTCCGCGCAAGTTGATCCATTCTTTACATTTTTTTCTCCGAGTTTTTTGTTTCGGGAAACGTATTAAAAAAACATCCTTCATATGTTGTTATGTCTAGAGTCATTTCTACAAGTTCCACAGCAGCAGTGTTTGATCGGCATGTTCTTTTTTTGAAAGATTTCCGGCGAAAACAAGCAGAAATAACATGGTTTGTATGCGAGGGCGTGTCGATAATGTCCCACTTCCACGTTACGATGGCGACGTCACGGTCTAAAAATAGCGTTTGTGGGGTACGCTATTAGAAGAATGTTTGTGTGATGTTTGTCCTACAGAAACCATTTTAAAACAAAAAATATATTTTCTTCCCCCATCCTTTTCTATTTTCAAACATTTTTGAAAAAGCTCCAGCGGTAAAGAGCTGCATGCAGCTCTAGAGCCGCGGGTTGATGACCCCTGACCTAACTCAACCGCGCCCCTGTCTTGCAAGTTACGACCCACAATCAGCTAGAAAAGAATAATTGCATTTTCATTCATTTAAATAGAAATTATTTAAAATATGGTTATTTATGTAATGAACTCATAGTTAAACTCTTTAGTCAAAGTACTAGTCCTTTTAAAAAAAATAGCATAATGTAATAAAGTTCATTATTTTCTGTAATGTACTGATCAACATTAAACTTCATATATTTTAGATTCATTACACACAACTGAAGTAGTTCAAGCCTTTTATTGTTTCAATTAGGATTTTAGCAAAAACAGTCCAGATAAACCAAAAATCCCTATCTCAAAAAATTTGCATATTTCATCTGACCAATACAAAAACAGTGTTTTTTAATACAAAAAAGTCAACCTTCAATTAATTATATCAACTATGCACTCAATACTTGGTCGGGAATCCTTTTGCAGAAATGACTGCTTCAATGCGGCGTGGCATGGAGGCAATCAGCCAGTAGCACTGCTGAGGTGTTATGGAGGCCCAGGACGCTTTGGTAGCAGCCATAAGCTCATCCTCAGTGTTGGGTCTGGTGTCTCTCAACTTCCTCTTCACAATATCCAACAGATTCTCTATGGGGTTCAGGCCAGGAAAGTTGGCAGGCCAATTGAGCACAGTAATGCCATGGTCAGTAAAGCATTTATCATTTGCCAGGTTGTGCTGAAAAATAAAATCTTCATCTCCATAAAGCTTTTCAGCAGATGGAAGCATGAAGTGCTCCAAAATCTCCTGATAGCTAGCTGCATTGACCCTGCCTTTGATAAAACACAGTAGACCAACACCAGCAGCTGACATGGCACCCCAGACCATCACTGACTGTGGGTACTTGACACTGGACTTAATCATTTTGGCATTTTCTTCTTTTCAGTCTGACTCTCAACTCTGGCACCTTGATTTCCGAATGACATGCAAAATTTGCTTTCATCTGAAAAAAGTACTTTGGACCACTGAGCTACAGTCCAGTGCCGCTTTTCTGTAGCCCAGGTCAAGCGCTTCTGCCACTGTTTCAGGTTCAAAAGTGGCTTGACCTGGGGAATGCAACACCTGTAGCTCAATTCCAGCACATGCCTGTGCATGGTGGCTCTGGATGTTTCTACTCCAGACTCAGTCCACTGTTTCTGCAAGTCCCCCAAGGTATGGAATCGACCCTTCTCCACAATCTTTCTCAGGGTGCGGTCACTAGTGATGTGCCTTACTGTGCCAAGGCGCCGATGCGCGTGCCGAGTAAACCGGGAAAAAAATCTGCAAAGCGTGCATCGAGGCATGTGTTGATCACGCTTGTGGCCACGCCCGAAGCCTTGGAAGGCACGTTGCTACGTCCGAAGCCTCACGAGACGGGCTTCCTACGTCATGGTTTCGCGGGTGATTCGAAATAAACTGGCGCACCGAGACGACAATGAGCTGACAGGTGACACTGACACACCCAACTCACATCTTCAAACCTCAATTCAATCGGATTCGTTTTGCAATGGACGCACCGTCCACAACGAAAAAGAAGAGAACATCCCCTGTCTGGGATCATTTTGAGCAGTTCTCTTATAAAAAGGTTCAAATTATAATAACCAGTGTGAATATACTGTATATTGTAAATTATTGGGACAACACAGTGTCTCCCTCGTTTTAATGTCTTTCTTCTACTTGCTGATTTTTCCAAAAGGTGAAGTGTAAACTTTGTTCTAAAGAACTTTGGTATACCAAGAGAACACTTCATCTATGTTGAGGCATTGTACCCCGGCTTCATCCATCCCTTGCGAAAGACTATTTTCAAAAGAAATCCTATCTAAAAAAAGAAACCGTTTACAGCCAAAAACTTTGGAAATTCTAGTTTTCCTCTATAAAAATGAATAAAAGGTGTGTCTTGTTCCTTGTTTATACTGTATGTCAATGTCTAAAATAAAGCAATCATTCTTTCAAGTCGAGCCTAGATCTTGAGCTCGGGTCTGGCCCAAAATGTCAATCATTTACGTTCGGGTCGGGTCGGGCCCGACTTCTCTCGCTAACTTTTTAAAAATAAATATACTGTATATTTATTGTATATGGATTTTAAACTAAGGAATACTTGTTATAAAATAAATAAATTGTATAAAACAGAGAAAGGGCGCTGTCATGAGCCGCAGGAGAGCCAGTGCATTGTTTGCGCACATGAACGTTCTGGGGCTCTCCGCGAGTCTGCAACTCTGCATCCTTTCCTTTTCGAATTTTGATACGGATATGATATTAGTCAAACATCTTTATTATCATTTGTTTCGAGGGCCGCACCTCTCCGTGCAAAGGTGGACATCGTGAAGTTCGTGGTGTTCCTTAAAATGTTCTTATTTTGTTTCAGTGTTCCTTAAGGCAGGTTGTTCTTTTGTGTGTTCTGATCCGAGTAAAATAATGTCATTTAAAAGTATTTTAGTTTATTTTTGTATATGCTGCTGTTCTCTCCTTGTCAGAGAGGTGCGTCCATGAGAGCACAATATCCCACACAAAATATATTTAACAAGCCTATCCAGCATTATTTCGTTGTGTACATGCATTTATAATGATCAAAAAAGTATGTAGACTATTTAAACATTATGAAAAATTGCGTTTTTTTCTGCCAACTCGAAGGAATTAAAATAAATGTCTGTTGCTGCATTTTGCCAAGGAAATGAAGCATGAACTATCCACCTGATAGAACAGACACACAAATATAAAAGATATAAATGTTTATTGAATATGCATTTTGCAGTCTTGTTTAACTGGGGGAATTTGTTACAAAAGACAGGCTTTAATTTGTTATCATTATGCACACAGGCGTCGTCACAAATGTGATCACACAAAACACAACCATTTTCCAAGCAGTGCTCTGTCCAGGTCTGACTGATGCATTGCATCCCCGCATTTCCTCCTTCTGGGTCCTCATAAATAAAAAAATAAAATTTCGGCTTTTTTTTCCCGGCTCGGCCGTGCAAGTTAAGTTAATTGCTCGGGCTTTAATACACGCGGGCCGGGTCGGGTTGGATTTTTTAGGCCCGATCTAGGCTCTACTTTCAAGTAACACACGCACATTCATTCACATCACAACTCCCTGCCCTTTTGATCCCGTCAAATCCATGGTATCATTTTAATCACTCTGCCTGTCATGACATTTATTTTCCACATGATGGCGCAATAGAACAAATGAAGCCTCATGATGCTTCGGCCCAAGAGCAAACCAGTTTGATGGAAAGCCTCATTGCTTCATGATGCTTCAGTTTGCCATCACTGGCGGTCACCTCTTCTGGTTGTGCAGCGTTTCCTGCCACACTTTTTCCTTCCCACTGAGGCCGTGATACAGCACTCTAGGAAGAGCCTATTCGCTCAGAAATTTCTTTCTGTGTCTTAGCCTCTTGCTTGAGGGTGTCAATGATGGCCACCTGGACAGAAGTCAGGTCAGCAGTCTTGCCCATGATTGCGGTTTTGAGTAATGAACCACGCTGGGAGTTTTTAAAAGCCTCAGGAATCTTTTGCAGTTGTTTTGAGTTAATTTGTTGATTCAGATGATTAGGTTAGTAGCTTCTTTAGACTGCCTTTTCACGATATGCTAATTTTTTGAGATGGGGATTTTTGGTTTTTCTTGACTTTTTTGCCAAAATCATCATCATCATCATCATCATCATCAAAACAATAAAAGGCTTGAACTACTTCACTTGTGTGTAATGAATCTAAAATATATGAAAGTCTAATTTTTATCAGTACATTACAGAAAATAATGAACTTTGTCACAATATACTATTTTTTTAGAGGGAGCTGTACCTCTTTACAAGTAATGCAAAAAGTTGATTTTAATTCCCGTTTAAAATGATGTTCTTGTTACAACAATCTCAAATTACTCAAGACACACCCCCGCGCCTTCCTCTTTTCTTCAATTTCTCCTCGCTGGGTACCCCAGCCCAGTCTATTCGTGTGACTTAACGCGCTTGTATGAGGCACAAAAAGCCCACGCAGCTGCTTCCATTCCTCACAACGCGAGATCGGGAAGCTCGAGCCACTTGCTGCTTGATTGTGAGATATAACGGCCGGGCACAACTCACACATCATGGCTACTTACCTCGCATTCAAACGGAAAGCAAACTTCTTCAGCTACCAGTTTTAATGTGTTTGATGTGTTTGCGCTCCAGTGTGAGGTAGCCTTTGATTTATTTATTCTTTTGTTTGTTTGTTTGTTTTTAATTTTGTTTACACGTTTGACGACACATTTTTTGTGCGGTGGATATACTGTTTTCCGGCTGGTTGTACGAGCCACGCAGGACCAGCCTGGCTCCGGTTGTTTCGTCCAAGTGAACAAGGAATATGTGTGCGGAGATGCTACTCCTGGTGTCCATTCTGTTGCTCCTGCCTCTGAGCCGAGCGGCTCCCCCGCAGACCGAGCGGGAAGACACGGGGGTGGTAAGTCACCTCCCTTTCTACCAAGTTTATAGCCCCCATTGTGGTGTCCAAGTGGATTAATACCGCTTTTTGAGTTTAATTTTTTGAGGCTAAACGCTTTTAATGTCAAGCAGTTGAGATGTCATGAGCGGATTAATTCAAAGCAGTGATGGAGAGCCGTGATGTGAAACAGTAAATAAGACAGGTTTGCAATAAATACACGCGAGATGCTTCGCCTTGGCTGTCACACGTCACGCTGACAGGAAAGCAGCAGCTATGTGACAGCGGGAGACAATGCCACTTAATGGATATGTCATTTTGTCTAAGTCGTGCTTTAGAAATGTGTCGCGACAAGATTTTTTTTTTTGTAATGAGTTCAAACTAATGCACGTTTTAAGACCGTGATTAACTATATTATCTTGTTATAATTTGAATAATATTAAATGGATCCACGGATGGAAAGACTTCCTCTTAAAAAAATGTTAATTAGGAGTTAAAATAATTTGATATTGAAACCCCTCGTGATGTTTACGTTTTTATACAATTTGCAAAATTAGTTTAACCAGTAGGTCGCCATTGTTGTTGACGTCGTAGGGCACTGACGTCACATGGTGACGCTGGCAGGTGTTGTGCCGAAAAATGCACCCCTCACTCGCACAGCTATTGGACTCCAAATTCTTTCACACCAATGAAGCTAATTACTTCAATGATCGCTATCAGTTGCCACGTTTTACATGGAGCCAAACATTCCAATTACAATCGGAATATTTGTTCAAACCGAATAAATGTGTTCCATATAAACACCTCATTCGGAATGAACAGGCCCAAACCGAATGGAATTTCATTCCGATTCACAGGGGTGGAATATTCCTTTTCCCAAACCGATTAGAAGTAAAATTATATCATGTAAACAGGGAAGCGGAATGGTGTCTGGTTGCGTTCTTTCTGCACATGCTCCGTACTGACGTGGTGACGTCACTTTGTGACGTAAGTAACGTCACTTGCAACATGACTTCCAAGCACAGCGCACCTAATTGGAGTCCGGCGGAAAGATTGTATTTAATTCAAACTTTAAAAGAATTGAATATAATTGCTCGCTTAGACGGGCGTAAAACGAGGAACAGTGAACTATTTTAAAAAGTTCACGAGAGGTTACACGAAGCCGGAATAGACCGGAGCGTTGACCAGATTAGAAACCAGTGGAAAACCGGCTACTACAAGGCAAAAGAGCAAAACAGCAGAAGCGGATACGACCCCACAAACACAACAAGTGGGTTAACGTTAAAACAGCAGCACTCCGACGATCGATCTCCATGTTTTGCAACGTGACGCTTTGTTTTGATTAATCTGCGCATGTCAGACGGCAGTTGTCAAAGTCCTTTCGGAATAAAGGCAGTCACATGTAAACGCTGGATCGGAATAGATGAAGTGACATGTAAACAGCTGATCTGAAATTTCCATTCGGAATGATTTGAATCGGTATGAATAAAAGTCAGCATGTAAACGTGGCTATTGTTTGTCTTGTCATAGAGCATGTACAGAAATGACTTTTGAACAAGTTAAAAGTATTTATTTTGATGAAATAAATCGACTTTTTCTTACTAATTGAAATAACACAGCCTCTTTATACCAATCGATGGACACGGAAATGACTCTTTTACTGTGAATATGTATTGAAAAATGGTATGTGATTTACCATAGACTTTATTACAGCCAAATAATCTGTCAATTTCTCAACAGACGAAACAGGAGGCGTTTTCTGCGGACTTTGTTTTCATCATCACACCACACATAACATATGAATACATTTACTCTGCTTTAACTAATAAATCTCATACCTGGGTGACTCTTATGGGGATATGGTGGTGAAAACCGGTTGACTAATCGCTGTACGAGTGACGTGTGCGCGCTCACTCAGGGGGTGCACTTTTTTTTTTTTTTTTTTTTAACCTGTCCTGTTCAGCTGTTTGAAACAGAGAATGGAAGTCTAAGTGCCCGGATAGTCTGAACAGTTTTAATGTTTCACATTGAGAGTCTGACATACTCCCATTGTGATCATTCAAAATACCTCGCTTATTATTATTATGAAAAAGCAGCGAACAGGAAGGGGTTCTGGGGGGACAGAAGGAAAGAAACACAAGAGAAGAAAGAAAAGAAACACAAACAACAACAAGAAATACATGTAACGTCTAGACTAGCTACTAATATGTTGGTGCTATCTTCAGCTAAATGTATTTCCGGTTAACACCATGTGGGGGCCTGTTGACCAGTGAAAGAGGGGGACGGGGGTGGGGGTGTCCATAAGCTAAGTGATTGAAAGGGTAGAGTGTACACAAATCAGTTTTGTGATCTAGAACCCAGTAATCGTGTAAATCCTTTGTGATTGTAAGCCCATTGGCGACCAACCCTACCCCGCCCCATCGCCAATCCCGGCACCGGGACCCCCCACCCCAACGCGCCCTATCACATCCCGCCGCATGCGAGCCCCACCAGGTGCGCAACAGCCACGCAGACGAGCAGAGACTATGGGTGCGCGGGTGGTCCCCCATCAATCAGCCCTCAGGGATGGCAAGAGGGGACGCACCACCAACCCCACATACACCAGCGCCCGCCCACCCGGCCCGCGAGCCACAGCCGCAGCCCCCGAACCGGCACGGCACGCCACGGGACAGGGGCCAGTCAGAGAAGCGAGGGGAAGGCGGAGGCGGGAGAACGCCGAGGAGCCGCCACAGGGTGGCGCAAGGTCGGAGCCCCGACCTCCCCCCACTCCCAGGGGGTGCAGTTAATGCAGGGGGTGCATTTTTCGGCACAACACCGGGCTTCCAGAGTATGACTCTTGCGACAAAAGCATGTCGTCTGTTCAACTCTTTCAATTTGAACCCGAGAGGAACATTAAGAATGCAGTATGGAATTCTTGTTGCCTGGAGGTTATAGGTTAGCCAGTAGTGGGCAGCCTTCTGCTTGTAATACACGAATTCTTGTTTCATTTGCCTTTAGCCCCTAGGAGAGTGACAGGACATGAGAAAATATGGCACGTAAGGATACCATTAAATCACTTGGAGTGATTGTTTAATGGCGTTCGCTGTACAAATAAGTGAAACGGAATGAATAACAACTCTTCGTTACTCCTACATAATTAAAAGAAGGTAAACCAACAGAACATTAATGAGCATGACAGCACTGTCGATATTTCACAAAACGAGCACCAAAAGCAAAATAAACAGGAAATACGCGATGAGACGAGACGAGAGTGGGATAAAACCGATGTTCTGCCATAATGTACTACAGCGTCGAAACTTTGACACCCAAAGTACTACTGTGCATTTTCAGTTTGTTTTGTGTAGATGCATAAAGACAAAACATACTTAAGATGTCTTAAGAAAATACTTAAACGTAGTAATATCAAATAAGTGTGGTTTAAATACGCTACGTTACTAATGTGGTCACCAGATGAACAATCTGCTTTAAAGCTACCACAACACAATGTTTAAAGTATGAGAGGTAAGACATGCAAAAAGTATTTTGAAGCAATGATAAATGAAAGACTCAATAAAAACACAAGTACTCGCTGCTTTTAACCGATGAGTGCATGTGTTGGACGTCTCGCCGCGTAGAAGGAATTGCAGTAACCCAGTAGTAGTTGTCGAGTGAAAGGGACAATCTACGTCATCACCCCGAGCGTCCATTGCACGCTTAAAACATGTTGCCCTCCTTAGGTCAAAACATGTACTGAATATTATAGATTTTTAAATTAATGGCAATATTTTATGTGTTTCCAATAACATATTGTAGTAAAAGAGAACAATTGTCGCGAATTACAGCCTACAAGTCTTTAAGTCCGAGGTTCCCTTTAAAACTCAAGTGAGTATGGCACTTTCGTCTGAAAGATTTAACCCCTTATAGGGCAAGGATAACATGTAAGGTCATGTCTAAACCATTTGGTATATTACAAGTTTGGCCTACATGACTCAAAATGTTATGTCCACGTATGTGGACGTTATGACTCAATTATGATTATGATGATACATTATTTTTTAAATTATTATTTTTAATTTAATGAATTTATGAATCGTAAATTAAACGCAAATAAAATGAATAAAGACAAAAACACACTCTGATTATGGTCCCCAAAAACACTGTAAGATTATATCAGATTTTTAAACATTTCGTTTTTCCTTTTAAACAATAAATACTAAACATTTTAAATAAATTAAGAAAATAATATTAAACTATTTAAGCTATTTTTAAATACAAAATAAATGAATAAATATGACTGTATGTTTTTTTTTTTAAATAGAAAGATGTTAAAAAAAGTTTAATAATAATAATTAAGAATATTTACTATTATCTCATTGCCTGCCATTGACGATGATCGATGTCAAAATCGAATTCATTTTGACTGGGCGGGCTCGCCGCAATCATTCACTGGCAGCCTCCCCCGTTCAAATTGGATTGGACATCTAGCACTATCAATGGGATCCAATGAGTTGAATGACAGCCTCTTGCAGGGTTAAATATGGTATGTGAAAGGGACTGACAATCAAAAGTTTATGATCCAAAAGCATTTTGTAATGTACTGAGCCTGGGATTAACTACAGGGTAACACTGAGAGAATCACAACAACCTACCATCAATTAAAGCACTTTTTTTTGGGTGAAATAGTTATATATTTCAAAATCTGGGTTGGTAAACAGTTTTGTTTTCAAGCTAAAATATTTATTTTGAGATAAAACGTTACATTTGTTGAGATAAAAAGTGACTTTTTTTCCCCTACGTAGGATAAAGATTTTTGTTACATCACTTTTTTTTAATGTGGTTAGCTGGAAGGACGACATAATTATCAGCGTTTGGACTTTGTTTCTGTGTTGGAGAAAGACACACTCAGATTTGGGTGTCGCTGTGGACAGACTCCAATTGGAAATGCACAATCACTTGCATGCTGCTGCCTTCAGAGTGCCAGGCGAGTTTAAGCATTTTGACTGATATTTCGAGGGCCACAGAATGTGCTTTATTTTTGACAATTTCAACATGGAAACTACCAAATGAAAGAAACATCAATTTTGAGAATTGAGAAAAGAAGCTTGGATATAAATAGAACAGTGACTTTAACACTGTTTATTTTTTTGTTTTTGCTTTTGTGACACTTCAAACATTTCAGCAGTGTTTTCCTTCAACTAACTAAAACGAAAACACAAACATTTTTTTAAAAAGTGCTTTTTATGATCACATGATTTATTTGACATTTGAAATGGCAACCGCTCATTTGTGGTATCCAGATCTGGTTTGCTGAATATAACTTTCTCAGATGAAGAGATGTGACGGAATATGACGTGATCTCCCACTCTCAACACCGCAATAATAACTTTTTATGTTAAGCGCATATTCTATCTGTCGCGTCAACACTCTTGCTTTTGCACTTTTATGACACTCTTGTCAGTAAATCTACTAAAACAAGCATTTTCTTTTTTCTCGCCACCTCCTTCTTGTGGCTCATGCTGATCTCTCAACTAAGAGAAACATTGCTGCCATTTATTGGTCACAGTTCCTCATTTCAGTGATTTTCCAGGATAATAATCAGATCATAGCGGGTCAAGATTCCCACCTGTTGAATAATAGATATACATAGTCATAGATAGTACAATCGTGGGTTACACCATTGGAGTAGAAGTCAGCTGTAAAAAGAGGACCCCCTGTAAAACAGTGGTATGAAAAAGTATCTGAACCTTTTGGAATTTCTCACATTTCTGCATAAAATCACCATCAAATGTGATCTGATCTTTGTCACATAGTTGAAAATAACTGTCTGCTTTAACTAAAACCACCCAAACATTTATGTTTTCACATTTTAATGAGGATAGCATGCAAACAATGACAGAAGGGGGAAGTCTAAGTAATTGAACCATCTACCTAAGGAGACTTAAAGAGCAATTGAAACCAATTTTTACCAAACATTTTTAGTCAGGTGTGTGCCCAATCAGTGATAAGTGGTTTAAAGCAGTGCTTCTCAATCATTTTCTGTTACGCCCCCCCAAGGAAGACGTAAATGTTTCGCGCCCCCCCCAACTCTCTGCCGCCACTGTAAATAGTATCATTTGTCTTAAATCTTACCATTATAAGTACGCCTCAGCCTAACATTGTGTCTTTTTTTTCTATTAAAGAAAAAAAGTAACATAGATCAACTTATAATAAAGTATAACTTTATTAACATTGTTTTGCTTATAACAGAAAAGACTTAACGCGCATCAATTTGCCTGAAGTAAAAAAAAAAAAAAAAAAAAGTTCACATCCAAACTGTAAAAATACACTCAAGGTACATTTTTGACCATTTGATACTGAAAAATAAAATGTATTAAAATCAGTAAATAATAGCAAATTCAAATTGATTAGAAACATGTACTCTTCAGGACAACATGCCAAAAAATTTGACCGAAAAAAACAAAACTGAATAGAAGGGGGAAAAAGTGTCTTTGGACAGAAGGAAAGTTTTTATTTTCGCTGATTCACCACAGTGCTCACTGGTTTACAGATATAACACTGACAAAGCGGGACGATTGTGACAATTGGCAATATTCGGCACGTTTTCGCTGAAAAACAATCAAGCGGCTTATCAATGAGATTGAGGTCCAATGTCTTTAAGTGGCGTCTTAACTGATTTGGCTTCAGACTCTCCGCTATAATCATTTTTAGACTCAGTAAACAGTGGTCTTTCCTCATTTCCCACCATATTAAAAGTCAAAGCCAAAAGGCAAACGGCCCGCAAAAAAGCGCATTCTCGGCGGCCGAGGGAGAACCGTAGGTGAGGGCGGTGATCGTGACGATCCCAAGCCGAAAACGGCACTTCTCGGCCGGACACGTGAGAAACGGAGAAGACAGTGGGTCGCTGCGTGAGTCCAGCTCTGCATGAGTCTCTTCCGTGTGCACTTGCTTATTTAAAAAATACTGCACGTACTTTGAAAATGAGAGCGCCACTGCCACCCACGGAGTGGATGTGCAAGTACACTTTATTCTAGTACGGCAAAAAAAAAAAAAAAGCATGTTCCCCGATGTCACTCGCGCCACCCCTGGCATCGCTCTGCGCCCCCCTGGGGGGGCGCGCCCCACCATTTGAAAAGTACTGGTTTAAAGTTACCCTGTCCACTGTAAAACACACCTGGTAAAGATTGTCTTGATGAGAAGCATTGTCTGATGTGCATCATGGCTCGGTCAAAAGAGTTGTCTGAAGACCTGCGATCAAGGATTGCGGATTTGGATAAAGCTGGGAAAGAATACAAAACCACCTCTAAAAGTCTGGATGTTCATCAATCGACAGTCAGAGACGTTGTCTACAAATGGAGAGATCTTGGCACTGTTGCTTCTCTCCCAAGGAGTGGCAGTCCACCAAAGATGACACCAAGAGTTCAGCGCAGAATACTCAGAGAGGTGAAAAAGAACCCTAGAGTGGCTGCAAAAGACTTACAGAAATCACTGGCACAGTGTAATATCTCTGTGCACACATCAACTATATGTAAAACTATGGCCAAGAATGGTGTTCATGGGAGGACTCCACAGAGGAGGATATCTAAAAAAACCCCATTGTTGCTCGTTTAATGTTCGCAAAAAGGCATTTGGACACTCCACAAAATTTTAAGCAAAATATTTTGTGGACTGATGAAACCAAATTTGAATTGTTTGGGAGTAACACACAACGTCATGTGTGGAGGAAAAATGGAACAGCTCACAAACATCAACACCTCATCCCCACCGTGAAGCATGGTGGGGATGAGGAACATCATGATTTGGGGCTGTTTTTCTGCCTCAGGGCCTGGACAACTTGCAAGCATTAATGGAAGAATTAATTCAAAAGTTTATCAGTGTGTTTTGTAGAAGAGTTCCAAAAAATCAGTTATTACATGCATCGCGATTCGACACGTGACGATTCGCTTATGATTCATAAAGGTTCAAAAACAATGATTTTCCCTCATAACTGTATGGTAGCCGCTCGTGGCAGAATGAAATTTAAGACACGTCTGCCGCCCGGGCACCGTTAACGGGCGCACGCACGTTATGATGGATGCTGCCTGTTACTGAGAGAGATATTTACTACTTTTTAAAAGACTGGAAAATAAATTTGTGTATGAGACAGGCAGAACAGAAGCGCGACCTGGCAGTCGCGGTTTGACTGTTATTTTATGCAGAAATGTGAGAAATTCCAAAAGGCTTAGATACTTTTTCATACCACTGTACTTGAACTAATGCTGGACAGAAAACAGATACAGTACATGGTTTTGTATAACCAGTCCTAAAGTTGATCCTGCTGTATGAGATCATGGTTTCTGCAGGAAAAAGTATAGCCATTATTTTTTTATTCTACACAGCTATGTTGTATTTCTAAAGCTAATGGATGTTCTGTCAACAACAGTCTTACTCCTGCACAGGAAGCTGCATCTTGCTTGTATGAAGAAGATGACCGTACTTATAGCATTTCATGGCCAATCTATTTATTCTGGGTGTATGTGTGTTTTCTTGGAAAATGTAATGTATTCATGGTACTTGTATCATCCATTCAATTTTTTCTTTGCTATTTCAGCAAGGCAATTGCATTCTCAGAAAATGACTGAGCTAATTGCCATTTCTAATTAGTGTCAGATGATAAGTTTAATGAGGGGTCCAAATATTAAAGACAGAACTGTTGCTGGAATCATACTTTTCATTGTAAGGGCTTTTGTAGCAGATGCTTTTGTCTCCCATAACAAATTCATGCCTCAAGCCACTAGAACATTTGCCCAGACGCTCTTAAGCATCTGGGTCTTTAGTGTCCCTCCGGTCTCTATCTTTTGTTCCGCCTCAAACCAAGTTTGATGATGGACATTGTGTTGGCTCTTTTGAATTGTTTTCCAGTCCCAGGGAACGTATGTCCTTATATTTCAGGAATCTGTTAGAAAACTCGGCTGAGGCCAAAAAATGACACAATCACGTTCACTTGGTTCGTGTTACAACAGAGCATAAGGTTCACTGGACTAGGAATTTTCATATGAATAAGTATAGCTGGACCACGATTGACTTTATATGGATGCTTTGGTTGGGAGATTTGACCTTCCTTTTAAAACATTTGTAGATATCAGTCACCGTAGATGCAGCAACAGTGGGCCAAACACAAATGTTGTCAGTAGTTATGTTGTGTATACATTCACCTAAAAGAATTTTATGTGTCCTGCTGCACCAGGTCTCATCTCAGCTCTTCTTTCCTAAGTTGTTTGACTCTCCACATGGAAGCATACACTGCACAGAACACATAAATCATTAAGCTACCCGCAAAAAAAAAAAAAAAAAAAACAACATTGGAAGAGAATGATGGTGTCCTGTGTTCTTGGTATGTATATGTTGGCCACTCAACATCGGGGTACACACCTACTGATTTTGAACTTGTAGCCGGACAATTAATAATTTACATCATTATTGACTGACGTTTAATTTCTGATCCTGTCATGTTGGGATCTTCTCCGCATTTGTCGTCTAAAGGCTGATTTATGCTTCTGCCTAGTGGTGACGGTAGACCTATGCCGTTAACGCAGACCGATTTACGACCCTACGCTGTAGCCTGACGTACACCTCCTAAAAAATTACGCTTCACGTCAACGCACGTGAAGTAAACGTCGAAGTACAGTGATTCGGCTGCTCTGTGTCGCCTACGCTTCAACATTTGTATTCACAACATTTGTTGATCATTATTGATTAGCTGCAGCTGCATATACACACGTTCCATCTCCGTTGCCATTGCTGTCAATGATCAGAGAAAAACTAAAGGTATTGACAAGAATGCCCCAAAACCGTACAAACACAAAGCCACACCCGTCTAGTGGCATAGTGGTGAATTACAGAGCAACGCGTTCCCTCGATGCAGAACTTTGAATGCGCAATGATGACGTGGGGTGTACGCCGTCGCTCCGTTGTCACCGGAACGCAGAAGCATAAATCAGTCTTTACACGTAATACTGGGAAGTTCTTAAGAAGTGTGTGAATCTGAAAGGCGCAATGTCTTCTTTCAAGCAGCTTTCACATCTGTGTGTAGGAACTGTAATTGTCATTGAAGCTTTGATATAACGACAATTCTGAATTTGACTGGAAAATCCTTTGTTAATGAAAATTTGCCAAAATACTGTCTTATTTGAATCAGAATATCCTTTTTGATTCTGAAAGAATTCAGAATCATCTTTCTGATTTTGATGTTAAGAAGTTTAAATTCGGTTTGTCTGTGTCCCACTGTTGATCTATACTCCATATGTACTGTATATACGTACAAGAGATTCAATTGAAGCGTCTTTGTGTGGCTTGAAAAGTGCTCTACAAATAAAATGTATTATTATATTAATACATAACGAGGATAAAATCAACTTGTACAATTTTACTGCTTCAATTTAAGTGTGATATACGCGAGATTAGTAAATCAGCCCACCAAATAAATATACCTCCACTGAAATAAGTTTCCTCCCCTAAGCGCAAATGTCAACAGCATACCGCACAAATGTTTTTAAACTAAAGTTTTTAGACCGTAACGTCGCCATCGTAACGCGGAAGTGGGTCATTATAGACACGCCCTCGCATACAAACCATGTTATTTCTGCTTGTTTTCGCCGGAAATCTTTGAAAAAAGAACAACCCGATCAAACCCTGCTGCTATAGAACTTGTAGAAATGACTCTAGACATTACGACATAGGAAGGATGTTTTCACACGTTTCCCAAAACGAAAAACTCTGAGGAAAAATGTGAAGAATGGATCAACTTGTGCGGACATCCAAAAGACCAGTTTAACGCCAGCAAGGTGAAACAATTTGCATTTTATATGCAAGCCATTTTGATATTTTTACTTATTTTTTAGCGTGGCGTTTTGCCGTTCTGCTTCTGTCTGACAATAAATTACCAGAAAAAAAATAAAATTGTATCTGACTGCCACTGTTACCTTTTCTGTTGTAAAAAAAAAAAAAAAAAAAAAAAAAAAAAAAACTTTAGTAAGGGGGAAGTGTAAATAAATGATAGAATTAAGATTTCTTATTAATGAAAAAAATTAAGTGTTCGTTGGCTGTCACTGAGTAGCATTTGCGATCGCTATACACAAATAGCAATGCAAATTGTTCCCAAGAACGGTCAGAGACGTAAGACAACCAGAGGATAGATGATAGATGAGAAAGATGGGACATATGGTGGTAAAGGATAGATTGTTGAAATAGGAGAATGTCATTGTCAGTGGCATAAGGCAATGCACACAAGAAAAATGTAATGATAAAAAAAGCTAACTCTGGATCAGGTCGACTAATTTTCCTGTCTTTTTCAGCCCCCGACACTCAAGTCATCTGTTTAACCGAACATTTGTATGTTCTTCCATATCTTAACCAGTGAATTTGACACCAGGGACATCATTTTCTTACAGAATTGGTAGGTTTATCTCAGTAAACATCTCGTTCGTACACTAGTTCCATGCATTTACTATTAGGGACAAACGGGAGGTTGACCCGCCTAGCAACAATTGCTAACGTCATGAATATTAATGAGCAAATGTGACGTGTTGCTTGCGGTTCGCCGTTGAAGTGGTATAAAGACTGACCTCACGGCATCCAGACTGCTGGAAAATATGTATAAGGACTAGGTTTAAATGTACAACTACAAGGAATTTGGTTGGTTTTTATCTTATTTTGGAAATTTCTACTGATAAAAATTAGCATATTGTAACAAAGTTATTATTTTCTGTAATGTACTGATAAACAGACTTTCATATATTTTAGATTCGTTACACACAACTGAAGTAGTTCAAGCCTTTTATTGTTTTAATATTGATGATTTTGGCAAAAAAAAGTCAAGAAAAACCAAAAATCCCTGTCTTCAAAAAATTGCATATTTCATCAGACTAATACAAAAAAGTGTTTTTTAATACAAAAAGAAAATTAGCATATCATGAAAAGGTACTCTAAAGAAAATGCTAACCTAATCATCTGAATCAACTAATTATTTCAAAACCCCTGCGAAAGATTCCTGCGGCTTCTAAAACTCCTGGTTCACTACTCAAAACCGCAATCATGGGCAAGACTGCCGACCTTACTACTGTCCAGAAGGCCATCATTGACACCCTCAAGCAAGAGGCTAAGACACAGAAAGAAATTTCTGAGTGAATAGGCTGTTCCCAGAGTGCTGTATCAAGGCACCTCAGTGGTAAGTCTGCCGGAAGGAAAAAGTATGGCATGGAAACGCTGCACAACCAGAAGAGGTGACCGCACCCTGAGAAAGATTGTGGAGAAGGGCCGATTGCAGACCTTGGGGGACCTGCAGAAACAGTGGACTGAGTCTGGAGTAGAAACATCCAGAGCCACCGTGCACAGGCGTCTGTGAAACAGCAGCAGAAGCGCCTGACCTGGGCTACAGAGAAGCAGGACTGGACTGTTGCTCAGTGGTCCAATGCCGCTATCGAAGCATCCTGGGCCTCCATAATACCTCAGCAGTGCCACAGGCTGATTGCCTTCATGCCACGCCGCATTGAAGCGGTCATTTCTGCAAAAGGATTCCCGACCAAGGATTGAGTGCATAGCTGATATAATAAATTGAAGGTTGACTTTTTTGTATTAAAAAACACTTTTTTGTATTAGTCTGATGAAATATGCAATTTTTTGAAGACAGGGATTTTTGGTTTATCTGGACTTTTTTTGCCAAAATCATCAATATTAAAATAATAAAAGGCTTGAACTACTTCAGTTGTGTGTAATGAATCTAAAATATATGAAAGTCTAATGTTTATCAGTACATTACAGAAAATAATGAACTTTATCACAATATGCTATTTTTTTGAGAAGGACTATTATTTTTCTTGTGATAATTGCTTGGGACTGTGCGAATTCCAGACCACAAGTGGAGGGATTGTGTATATTGAACAGTTTAATTTAAGAGTTGATGGCTCTCACTGTTTTCCCAGCAGATAAGGAAGAAAAATGCATTTCAATTTACAGTGGCATAGACCGCCTTTGCTTTGAAGTGAATATGCGACTTTTGAAACAGAAGTTAGTCCCATTGATTTGTTGCCTGACGTCTACTTGTTCCCCTAAGACTCATTAGGGCATTTCGATAAGATTTAGCTTTAAATATGCTTTGATTACAACACTATAGACTAGAAACATATTCTGCGTCAGTCATGCTGTTGTATTTCTGGTGTTTCCCATCAGCTCCTGAAAGAGCCATTAGGGGGTATTTAATGTTTAACTCACCTTGTTAGATATGTTTTCACCTTAAAACTGAATAAAGTTGCTTTGGCCTGCTTTTGTGGAAGTGCAAACCAAAATGATGAGCCCCAAAGAGCTGAATCCACCTTCCGAGCCAGAAAAAAATACTTTCAGGGGAATCATTTTGGTTTTAATGGGTAATACTATTTCTCATTTAGGTGCTGATTTTGCTTCCCACACACAAAGTGTTGGACCATGTCTAAAGTGCTCTTTTATTCTAACTGGATTATTTGAGAATATATAAAAGGTGTCTACGAAAGAAAGGGACCTGGTTTTACTTTGACTGTAATTGAGGCTCTATTCATTATTGAAAGCCACCACACCACCCCGTCATTGTCGAATGTCATGTTTTAGTCTTGTTGAAGTCATCTAGCATGACATACACATTGTATTTTATTTTACACGATTGTTCAGTGGCTATTCGGTATTTCAAAGGTCTGATAGGAGCAAGGACTAAAGCCTAAAAATTGCACTTGTAAATGTCATGTACACATACCAACGAACTCTTTATCAAGTCCAAGCTACTAAAATTGCACGACCTGGTTAATTACAAAATAGCTCAAATGATGTATAAGGCCAACACAAACAGTCTCCCAACTAACTTGCAAGCTTTATTCCATATCAAAGAATCCTCCTATGATCTGAGAGTAAGCAGAATATTTTCCTACCAGACCATTACGACTACACTGAAATCTTTCTCGATTGTAAACACTGGGGCTCGCCTGTGGAATACATGTGATGCAGCGCTAACGAATATTAATTCATTAAGTTACTTCAAAAAAATGTATAAACGAGATATAATAAACCAGTACATTGCCCAAACTCAGCTGTAAAATGCACACACAACACAGATAAGATGTTCTCACAGCAAAGGATGCTTAAATGTCAGGGTCAAGTAGATAAGACATAACATTCTTAGGACATGCCCCTCAACAAAGTCACATTACTGAATCTGCCATTGCAACGTTACGTACTGAGTTTTCCTCTTGAGACAAATATGGAACTGGTAGACTGGGCACTGAGTTCGATGGACAGAATATTCTCTACGATGCGGCCTACATCGGCCCAACGCCCATGTCCAGCCACCACCTTCACGTCTGGTTATGTGGAGGATGCCTGGGGTAAATGGAGGCTGCTATGCCTAACGTCCCTCCAGATAGAGGACGCCGAGGACCTGTACATCTTCGGCTCGCTGTTGGCTCTTGCCTTCCTACTGCTACTTGGTGCCCTCTGGGTTCGTCGCTTCGCGATGAGGATGAAGAACCAACTCCATGAGATACTGGAGGTTGCTCGTCGCAACGGCGACGAATTGGCACTGTTAATGAAGGAGCAAGCAACGCTAAGTGACGCCGCTGCACGACTGGCCACTAAAATTGACGCGGAGCTGCGTGATCATGAGAGACTCGCTCGGGCCAACCGGGCCAGGGATGATGATGACTAATCTCCTAAACCGGGCAAGGGATGATGACGAGAAATCTCCTACAGGGGATACTACACATGCGAGCCTCCATAGCACCCCAGGCCTTCCCACCCTTCACCTACTTGGACATGAACTGATGAAATACACTCAAATTACTATATGCGAAATCTCCATGGCAATCAATGACTTTTGAACGGAATGTGTTAGACTATGACTGGACTGATACATAACATGCCGCTTGTGCGACCTAGGTGGAAGGGGGACGGGTTCCCGATAAGCTTCTGCTTTTCCCGTCTTCCTTGTCATGTCTGTCTTCATCTTGTCTTTCCTTTGGGTAAACAAACTCACGCTATGATAATGTCCATACGCTGAACCTGTTAATGATTTCGTTTATGATGATCGATGATTTCTTTCTTCTTTTCTCTTCTTTCTTTCTTTATGATTTTGATGATGATGATGATGACAATGACAATAAATTCAAATTCAAATTCATGTAAGAAATGGTCAATCAAAGGGGCCCCGATGGCGCACTAAAATGCTGGCATTGGTATTTTCAAGTTCTAACAATAAACTAGGCATGTGCTGGAATGAGATTTTGACGGTATGATAACCTTAAACAAAAATACCGCGGTATCACGGTATTGCAATTATAGCTCTGAAATGTGTTATTTTGAGATATATGGGTTATTTTTTTTCCATTTAGCAGGATTTTTTTTCACAACATATTTGCAAATTGGAACCTCAACATGGATATAATGTTAAAATAAATAAAATTTAAAAATAAATTACTGAAATATTTTAAATTAAATTGAAATAAAAAGAACTTAAAGACTAAACTCACAGCCACAGCTGAAGTTGCTCAACATTAGAACAAAAATAATTATTTTCCATAAAAAAGTAAAAACACTTCTAAATAAAAAATAATATATACATATATATTGCAGGGACTTCATTGACTTTAAAGCTCCATATCAACATTTTGAGAGACTTGCTCCTTTTCTACATATTTCTCTATGATGCAGGAATGAGAGTATGTTCACCTTTTCCAGGTTAATATACCACTACTACTATTAATAATAATTAGTTGGATATTAATAGAGAGTGAGAGCAATAGAGAGCGCGTGTGTATGACTCGTATCATTATTTACACATTATACACACACACCCTTAACCATGAAAGTCGGCAGAGAGACAAAACGCCACATGTATTATAAAAATGTTATTTTGAAAAGATGTTTACAATGGCAGAAGACTTTACAAAAGCCCATATTAGAGAGAAAACTAGTTAGCCGTCTACGCATGCTAACTAGCCAGCAGCCTCGTTAACAAGCTTACGTTATAGTATTTGTTTTAACATTGTTAGATACGAAACACGCTGGAGTGAACTCTCGTAGCGGTCATGACAGCGTTTACTTAAGTTTTGTGCAAAGTGACGGATGATGGTCACGTAAATGTGAAATCCTGTTGGAGGTGTTGCCTGCACGTCGGCTGTCCTTCCTCTTCTGAGCTGCGGCCGTCTGTTTCTTTTCAGTAGCTAAAATACTCCCATACTAGACTACACTTTTTGAGGGTTTTTTGAAAAAGCTCAGGTGTAGTTTTGACAACGACAGCAGTGTCACCGACACACAGGACAGAGCAACAACCGGAGGTGGAGGGGTGAGCGCTGCCGCTCCAAGCCATTTCTCGCCGCATTTTTGGGATATAAAAAATAGCTAATACCGTATGATGGTATGACGGAAAATTTTAATGGTTTTGAAACCGTGACGTTTGCATACCACGGTAAACCTTGAAAACAGTAACCAGCACATGCCAACAACAAATGCATCGATGCCATTTACAAACAGCATGGTATCAATACAGTATCGGCATCTCGGTCGGTGACTGGGTATCGGATGTCATAAAATTGTATCAGTACTAGGGGTGCAACGGTTCAGTTAGCCCACGGTTCAGTTTGAACCTCGGTTTTTGGATCACTGTTTCGGTTCGGTTTCGGTTTGCTTTTTTTTTTTTATTTATTTATTTATTTTTTAAACTGCCTTTATTTTGCTGTAAAAAAAAAAAAAGAAGAAATAAACACCTAAAATTTAAACATGTTCGACTGTTAAAATGCCTCTTAGCTCTTTGGCTAGTTTAGTGACTGACTACTAGAGGTGTGCAAAATTTCCGATTCTTAGATTATTAACGATTCGGCCGTGGAAGATTCGAGAACGATTCACAAACATCCAAATTCCGATTATTGAAATATGCCAAGTAAAGCAGAAGTACGACACACTCAGCGCGCCGCACGGTCTTCGGTACGCAATTAGGGACGGAGCGAGAGTAGCTAAACATCATGCTTCTCATTACCCGGCCCCTCGGGTAACGCCAATGCTCAACTCACGGCTCTAGCTCAACTCATGCCACGAGATAAAAAAAAAAACAACAACATACCTGACTGCTACCGAAAAGCTGCTACAAGCCACATTATGTTACGGTAGATATCATTTATATAGGACTAGATGCATTATAGCTTCGGTATCGTTACCAGCACATCTACAAAAAACTAGATGTGGGCGTTAGTAATGGCCGCCATCTTAAAGCAGTACACTTCCCTGCAAGGCTGTTGTTGCGAACCTTCCAAGTGAACCTAATTAACTTTTTATCTAAAATACTCCTAAATCGGTAAAATATTGACTTGAATCTATCTTTAAAATAGTTTTAAAACTTTTACATGTTGAAAATAGACAAAAGAGAAATTATGGAATAACAGGAGCAATTTTAACAACTTTAACGGTTGATTCACAACATTAAATTAATTGAAAGTAGTTTAAAGCTGCTGATATAGAATGGGGACTGGAGTTTTTTATTTACTGTTATTTTTGTATATTTGTTTACTGCTATATGTTAACTTGATACTTAAATAGTAGTTTGGTTTAGCCTGAGAGGATTTTTGAACAATTTTGGAATTAATGTACAAAACAAATTAAAAAAAAATTAAAAAATTAAAAAAAAAAGGAGTGGGGTGCATCAATAATCGTTTTATAATCGAATCGGAGCCTCTGAATCGTAATCGTAATCGAATCGTTAGGTGCCCAAAGATTCCCAGCTCTACTGACTACTGAAATACACACACAGTAGTAAAAAAGTTACTTGGCAAAGTAACTGGTATTACCTTTCATGTTTTTTTTTTTTTCTTTTTTTTCCAAAAACAAACAAACAAAAAAAACCATAGTAACCTTTGCTATGTTTGGAGGTCATTTAATGTTCTGAATCAACCGTTAAAGTTGATAAAATTGCTCCCGTTTTTGCATTAGGTCCCTTCTGTCTACTTTAGACATGTGAAAATTTTATAACTGTTTCATCATTTAAAGATAGACTCAAGTCAAGATTTTGCCGATTTAGGAGTATTTTAGATAAAAAGTTACTTAGGTTCACTAGGAAGGTTCACTACAGCAGAGCCTTTCTGAGAAGTTTACTGCTCTAAAATGGCGGCTGTTTACTAACGCTACCGAGTCATTTGTCATTTCGCATGTAGTTCTATATGCATGAGCTATCTAGGCGTAGGTTGTAGGCTGTCGGCTACAGTCAGGAAATATTGGAGCCACCTAGCCTAACATCGCGTTTGCTGTAGCGTCACAACAAACACTCTTCCCTCTCCATGCCTCTGACTTTTCTCGCGTCATTCAACCAACGTATTAACGAACGGAGGAAAAAAAACGTAATGCACGAAAAACGTACAGAATTTGAACGTAACGTACGGCGTACACATTTAAAAATCAGTGCTCACTAGTACAAATTACGCCGAGACCGTACAACTTGACAGGTATGAATTATAGTGGACCGTCACAGTTAGTTAGTAGCACTCTGTAGCACAGGACGTCCAACTATCAGTGGTCACGGCGAAACTATGTGCTTTAGCGAAGTCATCTTTGATGGCTTTGCGTGCCATTTCATAAATGTTGGGGAATACGTTGTTGGAGAAATATGTCCGCGAGGGAACAATGTAACGCGGGTCAAGCGTTGCAAATAAATTAACGAAGCCCGCCGTGTGTTTTCACTGGTGTCAACTGCGGGGTTGTCCTGCTCTGAGAAAGTGATATCTGTGGGTGATGCCGGCTGAGGTGCCGGAGTCATGTTATAAGTGTTGCCATTAGCATAGGGAACAAGCACTGAGAATTACTTGCAAATTATTATTATTTTTTTTCAATATTTTCTCTCCCTCCTATTTTCTCTCCACTGCATTGTAGTCCACGGGGAAACCGAAATGTTGCCACACCGCAGATTTGAAAGCAACCAGTGCTTCCTCAAAATCCGGTCTCTCCACTCCTCAACTCATCATAACTTTTTGTTTTCTTTCTTGTTTCACTTTCACTTTGCTCGTAAGCGAGAGAGGGCGTTACTCGGCTTCTATTACACAGGTGCTTGACAGCGATCGGACATTTACTTGCGGCTGGGCGGGAATTTCTCCACAGCTGAGCTTCACGTCGCACACAGAGCTCGACCAATTAATTCCACAAGCGTTCGGAATAAATTAATTGCAAAACCGAAAAGGCGCAGTTCATAAAGGCTTTTTGAACTGTACAGGGCGACCCGTATGGTTCGGCTTTTAACCGCAAACCGTTGCACTCCTAATCAGCACGCACTAATTATGTCAAAATGATTTGGATCTCGCCAGGGTTTCACTTTCCCTAGTGGTTGGAATTAAAATCTTAGAACTGGCCTTACTGTTTTTTTTTTGTGTCTGAGGGTTTTTTCCTCATTACACTGGCGTCCTCCCACATTCCCAAACCATGCTTGTTGGTTAAATGGAGACTCCAATCTCTTCAACCAGTAGGTGTGAATATGTGCCCCTGATTGACTGCCTACCAGTGTAGGGTGTATCCTTCCACTCACCTTAGGGAGCTTGGGTCAGCTCCAGCTGATCCCGAAACCTAACAAAACTAGTGCATTAGAAAATTGATGAATGAGCGGTTGGTTGGATGAATAAGATAGGGTGGAGTTAGACATTTGATTATTTGAACAAAGGCAATGTGTAAATGACAATAGTGGAACTTTGTGGAGCCAGATGGGCCACAGACACCATCCCTCCCACCAGTGACCTCCTTGATTGATTGAATGGAAATAAAAAGTATCCTCCCACTGATCAAGCTGGTCTCAGCTGCAGGGAGCAGGTGCATTGAATTTTTCGTCCAGCTTTTAAGTGGGTTTCGTTTATTTCGGCTCAGTTGTGCTCATAACTGTTGCCCATTTGGGACACGGTCGACAAAATAACCACCCGCCCACAGAAGCTTGTCCTCCTCCACTTTTTCTGCTCCTCCCCCACGCACCCACAACACCCCCGCCTTTATGACGCATCACTTAGTAGAGCTCGTGCGCTGCTGCGTCTTACTCTTTTTGATACTAATTAACCGAAACACAAACTTTAAGCACAGCTCTGAGCCATGCATGCTCCGCTCTTATCTAGTGCACTGCTCAAAAGCGTTTGTAATCCTTGTATTATGGAAGTAACGGGAAATTTCAACGCTCTAAATACCATCTGAAGTGTTTTATGTTCATTATCAATTTCAAAACATTTCTATTTGACAGTTTATATTGTGTGCACAATTCTGTGATGTTCTGTGTTTATCAGCTAGAGGCAAAAAGAACAGCTTTATGGCTTCATTACATTCTACAGAAACACGTGCTTTAATTAGCAATATCAGTGTGTCTCTGCAGCCTCTACATGAGGGTGCATTTGTTGCTTGATAAAGAAATCCTCCCATTGGTTAATCATGCAACCTCTAGCCTCTCCGTCTGGTTGACCACTGGATGGACAGAACGTAATCCATTCATCTGTCATCCCTCCCATGGGTCTCATGTAACATATCGTCACTGAACTAGCACCAATGCCTCTCATTAGCTTTGCTGTGCATGACCATGTATTTCAAAAGAATCACATTCCCAATCCCCAAGTCCCCTATCCTCCCGCTTTACTTCCTTGAGGTTAGCTCTTCCATTTGTGGCTTCCTTCTCCATAAACATCTCAAGTTTTCTGATTACAGCCAAAAGCTGAAGAATGAAACAAGCATAATGAAAACGAGTGTGGAATGGCTTAGCCCACATGTAATAGGTTGCACATTTTGCCATCCACTAAACCACTACCGTAAAACTGCAATGGCTCCATCGGTTAAAACAGAAGTGTCCAATCAGGTTTTGAGTGTCGGAGTTACATTACTAGATGTGGATTACTATATTAAGTCAAATGTTTGAATTACTTGAGAACTGAATATAATTTGCCCATATACAGTGGTACCTCTACATAGGAAGTTAATTTGTTCCAGGACCTTGTTTGTAAGTCGAAATGGTTATATGTCGAGCAGGATTTTCCCATAAGAATACATTATAATCCCATTAATTCATTCCACAGCCCAAAAACCTACACTAAATCCTTAATAAATACTGCTGGTACTATTACAAATGGCAATTACACATAGCAAAACATTTAAAAAAAAATAAAAATCGGAATAATAATATAATAATATTAATAATAATTCCTGTAATAGTGTAACGAATCTGGTTCTAATGTGGGGGACGTTTTTTTCTGTACTTGAACGCACCGCGTGGCTGTCGTGACACAGAGGCAGCGGAGCGGCTTAGAGTTTACTTTCGCTTTCAATTTTTACTTGAGTACACCGTCAACTTTGGCAGTCAGGAGGCGTTTTGTGTTGGATAAATTCTGAAATAAATCATTAAAACCTGACGAAGCTGGCGATTTCTTTGGCGATGTTGCCACAATAATAATTGTCATCTTAACTTGTAAAGACTGGCGAACGGTGGTCGGAGGAGGACCGTGAAGATGTATTGTTGAGCCAGTTCACGGATGTGCACCCCACTCTCACATTTTTCTATAATTTACATCTTCATTTCAACGGTAAGTGTCACCTTTTTCCTTGTTTGACCACCTGTATAAACCTGTGTTGGTTTCTCTCACAAGAAAATTTGCCGTGCGTTCATCTGCAGTGCTGTCGTGTTGTCGTATTTCGAGTATGTCGTCGGATGTAGAAACAAATGGCGAGTCAAATTTTACGTCGGCTGTCGAAAAGATCGTGTGTCGAAGCAATCGTATGTCGAGGTACCACTGTATAGTACAGGTAGTCCCCGGGTTACGAACTGGTTCCGTTCCTACGTTGGAGACGTAACCCAAATTTCCGCGTATTTCAGAATTAACCCTTTAAGTACCTTTCCCTTCCCTCTCTCGGCTGCGTGACTTCTTGGTGGGAACAAAACGAATGCTCTCTTCTTCGTGTGTACATGACGTGGCATTAGTAATACAGCGTTTGGACAAAATATGGAAACACCTAACATTTTGGCATCATAATCATTGAGCATAATTGTTAAAGAATGGCATGAGGAACATTCTAATGAAGTTGAGAATCTCGTATGGCCGCCACAATCCCCAGACCTCAACATTATTGAGCATTTTATGGTCAGTTTTAGAGACTCAATTAAGACGTCTTTTTCAACCGCCATCGTCTCTAAAAGAGTTAGAGGGTATTCTAACTGAAGAATTGGTTAAAATTCCTTTGGAAACAATTCACAAGTTGTATGAATCAATATCTCGGAGAATTGAAGCTGTACTGTAATTGACGCAAAAGGCAGACCAACACTATATTAAATTATTTTTGTAGATTTATTTAAGGTGCTTTCATTATTTTGTCCAACCTGAAATTGAAAACACAAAAGTCGGGTATGTTGTAACCCGGGGACTACCTGTATTGTACATTTGAACATTTATAGGGTACTCATTTAACTCACAGGCAGCCATTAATGGCATCAGACATCCAATCCATTTACGACACCACATTAAGGAAGCATAAAGAATGCATTTGAAAACTGCAAAACATGCGCAGAACATAGTCAACACAATTCGTTCCAATATCAATAATAATTAATGTATTATTAACCATATTATGCTAACTTAAAGTCTCAAATCACTGTGCGACCGCTTACACTCTAGTTTTAGGTTGTAGCACTACTTGTTAGATTTAACATTTGTGTGCAGGTCAGTTTGATATAAGAAGTAGAGAAGTGGGAGAAAAGCTGTCATAATTGTTTTATCATTTTCACAAAATAATTAAAAATCTATTATTGTGGCATATCCATATTGTAAAAAGAGATTTTTTCCCCCATATCTTACAACACCAGTTTGATGAATGACTAATATGCCTCTTGAACACATCACTAGAGCAGTATAACACCTCTATTCTCCATCAAAATAAGTTCAAGGTCATTAAGCCCAACCACAATTCATACAAAGTATGCACTGGTTTATATGGTGTCCTGTCAATTTTTAGCAAAAAACAAAGAATTTTAAATATAGTACTAAATATTTCAATTCGGTCTTTTTTTTTTTTTTTTTTTTTTTTACCATATTTATTTTTATTAGCATTTATTTATTTTATCTAGTCAACATATTTAGTGATAGAGTAGTCGCTCCCCAACCCAGCAGTTGTGGGTTCATTGTGGTGAACTGGTCTTAGTATCAGGAGATGAATGAGGATATAGTGTCAAAGCGCCTTGAATGCCTTTAAGGGGGAAAAGCGCTATACATGTGAAACTCCCATTTCCCATACTCTAGTTATGGTATTCAATGGATATAAAAGTCAATACAAATAATATTTGAATGAGCTGCTTACACCATTGTGCAAGAGAAGTTGGGTTACAAGGTCAAAAAGGTTAATAACCCCTGGTTTACACGACTCAATAAGAAAATGTAATTCATTCATTGTTAGGATGCTCTGACATCTTTTCCAAAGAAGCACGTTTTGCAATATTTAAAAAATGTTTTCTTTCTGTGTGTGAAAAGCACTATTTAATATAAGTGTTAAAAAAGAGTTTTTGAATGCAAGATTTGACTGTAGCTTCACTTTACTAATCCCTCCCCCGAATGTCTGCTAAAAGCCACAACTCTCACTAACATGCACGACCGAAATCCTCTAACATGGCCAATCCTAATGGGACAGCATTTTTAGTTTATTTTGTTAAATTTAATGTAAAGTTAGGTAAAAATCAAAGCAACGTGGTTAAATACCTGACACTTTCGTCTTTCGTCTGCACAAAATGTGCTTGGCGCGTCATTGTTCTACTGTACTGCCTATTAACACTTTTCCATTGCTACAACTATTCCTCATGTTAAGCCAATATAGGTGAATTAAACCAATGATAGATGATTATTGTTCACATTTGTCGTCGCTGCATCATTGTAATTATAATACACGGTTAGAAATGACAAAAATAAACAGGTTAATTCTGACAGATCTGTTGCTTAGCTTTCACTTCTCTGTCTCTCTCATCCAGAAGTAATTACTGACAGAATCATAAAGAGTTCCTCATTCTCATTTTGGTGATTTACTTTCTTGTTATGTGCTGTGGCTGTATTTTTGACTATATAATATAAAGTTCAAAGGTGAAGCATTTCTCTTCTCCTGTGGAAATGCACCTTTAGGCAAACTACAGTCCTCAGGTACCTGACGTTTATTTTTTATTTTTTTGTACTAGAAAATAGGCAAAGAGAATGAACCAAACCTTAACATTAACAACAAAGAGAGAGGCGGTGGATACATTTGATTTCAACCACACATGAATATAGAGGTAACGACAAAGAAGCCAGCGAAAGCAAAGAGAAAGGTCCCAAGAAAAAGCAGAAAATGTCAAAAGTGTGGGAGCTTTTCAAGCTGGAGACCAAGGCGAACACCGGGGTTGGTGGTGCGTCACCTCTTCCCATCCCTGAGGGTCGGTTGATGGGAGCGCGAGTGGTCTTGGATTCTGGGGGGGTGACGATGCCCTTTGCTGGGCTGCGGGAGGAGGGATGGGCTGCGCTGACCCCCCCCGCCTGCCCTCCCTTTCTGGGCTGGCTGGGTGGGGGCCGTGGCCCTGGGTTGGCGACGGCGCGGTGTCACCGCTTGTCTGCGTGGCTGTCGCGCTCAAGTGGGGTGGTCCTGGTACCGGGATTGACGGTGGGGCGGCGTAGGCTCTGTTGCCAACGGGCTTACACTCACAAGGGATTCACACGATTACTGGGTTCTCGATCACAGAGCTGATTTGTGTACACTCTACCCCTCCGAATCACTTACCTTAAAGACCTCCCCACCCCCATCCCCTTCCTTCCCTGGTCAACAGGCAACCCACATGGTGTCAACCGGAAATACATCTGGCTGACGATAGCACCAACATATTAATAGTTAGGTTAGGCGATCAATGTATTTCTTGTTGTTGTCTGTGTTTCTTTTCTTTCTTTTCTTGTTTCTTTTCTTCTGTTCCCCCATTATCCCTTCCTGTTTGCTGCTTTGTCATTATAAACGTTGAATGATCACAATGGGAGTATGTCATACTCTCAATGTGAAACATTAAAACTGTTCGACCAGCCGGACACTTAGACTTCCATTCTCCGTGTCAAACAGCTGAACAGGACAGGTTTAAAAAGAAAATAAATAAGATTAACGTTACTGTACCTTGCAAATATAACGTTAGCCCTGCGGAGGGCTTGGTTTTTATTAATTATAACTACTGTCGATGCGTGGCTAACGTGTCTTTCATTCAGGCTTTATTTAATCTGTAAAAACACAGCGCTGTAGCGTGATGAGTGTGTAAAATAAAACATAAGAAAGCTAACTGTCAATGTTAGCTTTAGTAAGTGGTAGTCATTGATGGATAAAACACCAAGTAGCCCTGGCGCCTAATTAGTAGGCATCATACATTTTGAACACTCCAAAAACTCAAACTCCAATCAGGACTTAAAATTAGACTTAAACTTAAAACTAGGGCTGTCAAAATTATCGCGTTAACGGGCGGTAATTAATTTTTTAAATTGATGACGTTAAAATATTTGACGCAATTAACGCACATGCCCCGCTCAAAGAGATTAAAATGACAGAACAGTGTAATGCCCGCTTGTTACTTGTTTTTTGGTGTTTGGCGCCCTCTGCTGGCGCTTGGGTCCAACTGATTTTATGGGTTAGTACCATGAGGAGCATGGTGTAATTATTGATAACAACAATGGCGAGCTATTACGGTAGTTTATTTTTGATTGAAAATTTTCCAGATTTTAATAAAACGAAAACATTAAGAGGGGTTTTAAGATAAAATTTCTATAACTTGTACTAACATTTATTTTTTAAGAACAACAAGTCTTTCTATCCATGGATCACTTTAAGAGAATGTTAATAATGTTAATGCCATCTTGTTGATTTATTGTTATAATAAACAAATACAGTACTTATGTACCGTGTGTTGAATGTATATATCCGTCTTGTGTCTTATCTTTTCATTCCAACAATAATTTACAGAAAAATATGGCATATTTTATCGAAGGTTTGAATTGCGATTAATTACGATTAATTAATTTCTAAGCTGTAATTAACTCGATTAAAAATTGTAATCGTTTGACAGCCCTACTTAAAACTTAACTAGCACTTAAAAATAGCTTGAGACAAATGGAAATTAAATTTAATTTTTTGGAGTGAAAGCAGTGATTTCTTTTTATTTATTTATTTTTTAGATGCAATTGTTGGTTGTTTTCAACAATATACATCTGTATATTTATAATTGCTCTTTACCTTAAAAAAAAAAAAAAAAAAAGTTTTATCCAATTTCTCGATTAATCAATTGAATTTTCAGTAGACTACTCGATTACGAAAATATTCGGTAACTGCAACCTTACATTACACCATTTTTTTGTTTTGTTTTTGCACTGCTGTCATGCTTCTTGCAGAAGTATGACCTTTCTTTGTGTGGTCCTGTCTGTGCTGGACTCGTTAATGAAGACATTTTTGTTGAAAAAGTCACAGTAATAGCTTCACATTGCATTACTGATCGACAGTAATGATCATTTTAACACATGTAATTCACATTTTTCCCTTAAGAGTGCAGAGGGAACCGAACAGTTGACACACAACACAAACGGTTATCCAACTCTCTCGCCGCAGCTTTGTTAGAGGAATTCACGTTTTTCACTAAATTGACAGTTTACTGTATCTTACTAGAAAATTCAACAAGGATCAGATAAGAACTGTTAAAATTAATTGATTTTTCGAAACCTAATCTGTTAGCTAATATTATTTGGTATACAAGAAGTAGCCCTCAGTTTATAAAACAGTGCAATGTTTAGCATTCAGTTATGGTATGGAGACCAGTGTGCAGTCAATTGAGTTGAGCTACACCAATGGATGCCAGTTTGCGCTGCACAAGTATATGAGTGTTGAAAACATTCAATATCACATCCCCTTCATCACTTTTAAAAGATATAATTGATAGTTTCCTTATACAGTTGAGAATAACTGGTATGCATTTAATATGCAAGTAAAACTGATTCTTTCTGGGTTGTCTCACCAGAACTGTGATTACACCTCCTTATGGAATAGTGCTGTTCCCAAATCAACCTTGTTTCAAAGTAAAAGTCTAAATAAAAGTCTCTTTTTAGTCACAGCGTGGTTTGGCCTTAACTATTTTTCTTTGATTTAACTTCTCTGTTGCATTTTAATATTGCAAATGAGGGTTCTCTTTTTTGTGGTGGCTTTATTACATGATTTTACCCACTATAGAGCGGCCTGTATAGGAAACCTCAAATAGACTCCATGTGGACAGTTCTATTTTAATCACTGTAGCACCGCCCCTCTTCTCTAAAACCAGATCAAAGTTTGGCTTTGCTGCTGTTTTTCAAACGATTGACCAGATCGTATAATTGCAGCGGTTTGTGGTGTTTGTGCTGGCTTCAATGCGGACGCTCAGAATAATCTTTTAGCTTTGCCATCTGAGCTGCCAATAGTCTCCTTTAATAACATGATCAAGAAAACCCCAAGGAGCTAGCAGCACCACTCTCAAATTGCTTGCAGAAACTGGCATAGTTAAAATAAAAGTGGTTTGTTTGTGAGCAACATTTCTTTTTGATATTAGTTCACAACCCGTGTATGTTTTCTGATGTTCATTTCTCAAAGAGCCAAGGTTGCTTGGCTAAGGGAAAGAAGAGGTGTGATGAGGGTGATTGCTCTGGTGATTTTATCAAAAATGTGAAATGAAAAGTTCAGGAGGACCACCAACTGACTGAGTAGGTGGCAGAGAATGAGTGTCAGTAGCCACGTTTACATGGAGCCAAATATTCCAATTGCAATCGGTTTAGATGTTCAAACCGAATAAATGTGTTCCATATAAACACCTCATTCGGAATGAACAGGCCCAAACCGAATGGAATTTCATTCCGTTTCACAGGGGTAGAATATTCCTTTTCCCAAATCGATTAGAAGTAAAATTATATCATGTAAACAGGGAAGCGGAATGGTGTCTGGTTGCGTTCTTTCTGCACATGCTCCGTACTGACGTGGTGACGTCACTTGGTGACGTAAGTAACGTCACTTGCAACATGGCTTCCAAGCACACGCACAGCGCACCTAATTGGAATCTGGCGGAAAGTTTATATCCATGAATCCCTCCACCAGCCCACACAACTTTTTAAATGAACAGCGTGTCATTCTGAAGTTTTGTTTCCACTCGAAAAGTTAAAACAGCAGCTGATATGACGATCGATCTCCATGTTTTGCAACGTGACGCTTTGTTTTGATTAATCTGCGCATGCCAGACGGCAGTTGTCAAACGTCCTTTCGGAATAAAGGCAGACACATGTAAACGCTGGATCGGAATAGATGAAGTGACATGTAAACAGCTGATCTGAAATTTCCATTCGGAATTATTTGAATCGGTATGAATAAAAGTCAGCATGTAAACATGGCTAGGGCCAGTCAGTTTCATGAACTACTCGAATAAAATATGATATTACCAACAACACGAATCAGTAGCCACTTTTCAAGTATGTGGCTGCGGTCTGAACTGTCAAGTCCCCCAAATCTGAATTCATGCAGTAATTACGTCAGCAAAGAGCGAGACAAGGCGCTACGGTAGCGGTGCAGCTGTGCGTTAGCACGTAGCTTGAACGCGGAAAGAAGGGGTTGAGGATAAGCCTGAGAATGCTCGGTTTTTTTCTCTAGTCCAAATGAGCAATATTTAAAGATTGTTTACACGGTCGAGAGTCTGGGCAAACTGCCCGTGTGCGTGTGTGTGTGAGTGTGTCATGCATGGACAGTATGTGCATGCTATCAATCCATATAAACTTTGAATATGAGACTAAACGGCGATTATTTATGTCTTGTTTTTTGTGTCCTCTTTTTGGAAATCAAAATATGATCACCCTTGAATGAAGTTGAGCCAGCATGCGTGGTCATTTGTTTTGATGCTGGTGCACATGCGGGTCAGTTTGCTTAGCGCATCTCGGACTGTGAATTAGTGCGCATGGGTGATACTTAAACGGGTTCAATGGACAAAGGCAGTCTGAACGGGTACGCTAAAAAAAGACATGACAAAAAATCGGAATTGTGCATTATGACCTGCAGTATGAACCTACCCTAATTCTAGGATTTGGTTTTTTTTTCACACACTTCTACATTTATACCATATAAGACGGTGTTTTTTTGCATTGAAATAAGACTGAAAAAGTTGGGGTCGTCTTATATTCACGGTCTAGATGTTATACGCATTCACGACGCTAGATGGCGCCAGATATCATTGAAGCGATGTTCTGTCATGACAGATCTCAGCAACTCTCAAGTTTAACCAGTTTGCATTATTTTATTGCAATGTTTTTACTTATTCAGATTTGTTTCAAGACTACAGTTACAGTTAGACTTCACTTTGATGGTTAATGCAGTTATTGCAATTTTGTTGTTTTATCACATTAGATTGGTTTATTTACATTTCAAAAATCAGAAGCCATTCATTTACAAATGTGATTGCACTTTAGTTTACATATTTAAATGTTCAGATATTAAGATTTGAATGAGGCAAAATAACATGCTTATTCTCTCAAATATATTGTTAGAATCTATTGTTATAATCATTTGTTTCAGATGTACTGTAATTATTTTCTGTATAAAAATTAATTTGGTGTTCAAAAACTCTTTTTTTCAAACTTGAGTCTTGAAAAAGAGGGGGTCGTCTTATAATCAGGGCCGTCTTATATTCGGGCCAATACGGTCCTACATATGTATATGTAGTGGTTCTCTTTCAGTAACCGCATAAGATAGATATTCACATTTTGCAGTCTTCAGAATCATTATTTTCATTAGCATGTATGCTACTAGTAGTTTACTACTAGTAGCCTAGCAAGTGACCATCTTGATAAAGTTTTCTTAATAAAAATAAATAAATAAAATTGAGTAAGCGCTTCAAAACCTATAAAATCTCCAATGAGAAATAAATTCACAGATAAAAAAAAGATACTACTCTATGTGTGATACGCTGTCATTTATTTCCAACAAGAACCTGTAAGCTCGAACCTACATGGTTGAGAAAGCTCTCAAAATAAATCAAAACGCATATAGATATAAGCCCTCATGCACGTGTGTTCATGTGTGTATTTTTGCACACGCGTCTTCAAACAGCACATGACAGCTGCCAAAATTCCTGCGCGGAAACTAGGAAGGATGTGGTTCACGGTGAGGATCATAATGGTAACGCATAGCATTGTACGGGCTGCTCACAAGGACAAACAATTGTCACATGCTGAAGCAATGCATATATGTACGCGCAGATTTAAGAACTTTGCAATGACAAATTTTCAAAATGTTGATTGATTGTTGATAATGAGCTGGAACTATTCCTTGTGTGTTGAAAAGACTGTTTACAAAGAATTTGGAAAATGTTACAAAGGTAACCTAAGTGTCTTCAATGTGTCTTAAAGGATATCATGTCTTGTTAAGAAATGATTTGACAAGTATGAGAAGAAGGGGGAGCAGAGGCTGAAGCAATTTATTGCTGTACAAACAGGACATTTACTAAATGGTACTTAAAGAAAATATGCCAATACGTGTTGCTTTAATTTGGAAAGCGTCACTCACATGGGCACTTTTATGATAGGTTTAAGAAAACAGAGGAGATCTTGCTTATTTTTTTCACTTTACACTGACAGTATACTGGGTCACTGGAAGCGAGGTTTCAGTGCCCGCTCAATGACTGTGGTCTAAATGAATGGTTGCCTGTCTATATTTTCCTTGTGATTGATTGGGGACCAATCCAGATTGTAGCCTTGTAAACCAAATTCAGTTGGAATCATAGGCGGATTTTCTTTTGGGGGGGGGGGGGGGGGGGGGGGGGCACAAGATGGTGATGACCCCGAAAAGTAGTGTCAGCAATAATATTAATTTAAAAGAATATTTTTGATAATAAGTTGAAAATGTGCATTTTTTGTTTCCCATAATTCTTGAGGGGAATTTTAAATCAGGCTGCTTGGGACAGCTATACTTTTCGCCAAGATTGTCATCCATTGAATATGGTACGCCCACCGGTGTCGCGCCAATGTAGGTACCCCCGTCAAAAATTGTATCCCCTGCTACTGCGCTGCACTGATTTGTTTTGATGATGTAGTTATCTATGAGGTTTTAAAACATGGCGCATACATTAAAAAAAAACAAAAAAAACAACAACAACCTTTTTTTCTGTCGGATAACATAACATGCATACTGAACGGGAAAAAAGGCAATGTTTTTATGTTTTACTCGTAGAATGACCTATAGCTGTTATTACTGTAATTCAAGTACTGTATGAAGTTTCTCCAGTTTAATAAACGTCGATGTCCAAACTGTATAACTGTGGTTCTTTTCTGGCTTCAATGAACTGTTTAAGTCAAAATAACTCATAACTAATGTGTGTGTGTATGTGTCCGTGTGTGTGTGTGTGTGCGCTCCCACGGACGGGATAAAATTTTTGACGGGGGTAACTACTTTGGCAAGACATGGGTGATGGCTCTGTTGTACAATTAGCGTCTTTAGTAGGGCAAATTGAAAGCCCGCTTGTATTTTGCCAGTGCGATCTGGCATTTCATGGTCCACATTTTCAATCATTGGTTCTTGCTCAGTAGTTGTCTTTTGAAAGCTTAGGTTTGAAAAAAAAAACAACAACGTATTTTCGTATTGCCTCTTCGGTCCTTGGGTGGTTTTAGCTAAGCAAAGCAAATGACCGTTTAAGGTGCTAGTCACATGATCTGTTCGAAAAATAATTTTGACCCATTATAATTTTTTTATTTTTTTTTATTTTGCATTTCATTCATTTTTGTTGTTTTATTGCTTTTCAACTTTTATAGACAATATTTTACCGGAAAACTCTTAATTTTAAAGTCATTTATAGAAAGACAATTACATGCAATGACAATTTTCAGCCACTGGGGGGGGGCTGCTCGCCCTTAAACTCCGCGTATGGTTGGAATACGTGAATGAGCACAGGATTATTTTTGGTCAATCAAGAAAACCCTTCAGGTCTTTGCTCTGTTAAAGACAAAAACAAAACTTCTCCTATATGGACGCATGCAGGCATTATTTACACATTTATAGCTTGTTCTAAGTTGTCTATCAAATGTTATTAGAAAAGTGGAGTTTGTTCCAAATGAGAAATATTCCTTTGCAAGGTTGAACCATTTCTGTCACACAAGTGTTTAAAAAAAAAAAAACAAGCTTTGTCACTTCATCTAAATTTTAAGGCTTTGCATTTTATTTTTTATACATTATTTTTGTTCCAATCTAATGCATCAATTTCCCCCCACTTCCACCCACTAAACCCTCGCAGTAGGTTTGGGTTTATAGTGTTAAACAAAAAAAAAAATTGACAAACCTGGTCTGTTGCAAATCATGTTTAAAGGAAGTTGACGCCAGACAAAAATTTAGTTAAATGACTTCACCTTGTTCCCCAGATAAGAAAGTAGGCCCACGGAAGGAAATGATAGTCGGTTTCTTTATTTGACAACAACCCTTTGGTGAAGCTTTTACAAGCATTTCATGCTCACACCTTTTGACTCTGAGCTCCGTTTAGCTATACTCATAGGTGTCAGAGCTTTGGTTGGCATAATCTCATACATTGTGGAGAGTTTCAATTTCAGAGCTGCAGGCTTATTTTATTCAGGCATTCCACACTGAGGTTTCACAAGGAGGTAGTCTTCGATTCAGGGTTCTATCGATTACAAATAGCAATAAAAGAAAATGTTTGACATGTGATTGTGTAATTTTTGGCTCAGAAATGTTTCTTTATACATATTGACTGTTATTTGAACCATGCTACAGTGCTAGCATAACCTGTTCCCAGTATCTCTGTAGTGAAACTGCCTCTCAAAGCAAAGCAAAGTTTACGCAGGTAGCAATGGGCCACAATTTGAACAACGCACTCGTGATTGGAGCAAGAGAGAGAGCACCTTTGAAATCCAACAGTGTGTAAATGGCCAGGCCGCAATGTCAGGTTGTTACAGCAAAAATAGGAAGTGGTGAAAAGAGAATGTGGGAATGCTTCTGACTCAGAGCTGGCAAGCATTCACTGAACTTCATATAGAAGACCTGGCAAGCATTCACTGAACTTCACATAGAAGACCATGTTACCATGAACTTGTGCATATAAAACAAAATGCAATTAACTGTATATGTAAGCTTTTCAGAAGTAACGGAAAAAAATAAAGAAAAAAGAACTACCAGCTGTGTGTTTAATTGCCCTCGAAATACAGCCCCCTTCATTATTGCTGTACAAACTGCTGTTATTTTAGCCCTTTGTGCAACATACTGTACACACACATGCATTCGAATGTGATGAATTGGTTATTTTTTTCTAATTATATGTGGAGGAAATGCTATTCAGAAGCACCACATGAATTCCGAGTTCATGTCAGAGTGAGCACATTTATCAGAACTTTTCGCGTCCTTTTCACCAAATCCGACTGTGTCTCATTAAATGCTCTCTGTTACTCCAGCACAGCCAAATGCTTCCTAGAGTGAAGTGACTGAGCGCTCTCACATTGGGGACTCATTCAGCCCACAAAACGGACTGGTCTTATATTTGAACTGATGGATTCTTCAGAGTCCATCTTCTTCTGCTCCAGTTCACTGCATAAGGTCCAATTAATTCTGATTGATCATAATGACCAATAAAGGCTTGGTCTAGATTAAAATGTGATGAGATTTGGACTCAAGCATTCCTTGTGAAAAAAAGTTTTTTCTGGTATCAATTGCTAAATGTAGCTGTGTACTCAAAGTGCAGCATCACAGTTCTACCTGTATGTCCAAATAACTAATTTGGATGCATCAGTGTATCTCTGAACACACATTTATTAGATTTTGTAATTTAAAAAAATCTATTAATGTACAAAGTTTTAGAAGAATTTTGATGTGTGTTTAATAAATTAAAAATATATGAATTGTAAATTTTATGTCAAATAGGGTATCGAGTCTTGAAACTTTGTCTTACAAAATTAGGGTCATGATTATCCTATAATTATATAATAAATCTTTCAGAATGAACAAACAAAATAAAGAAAAAAATTCTCTTACAAATTTGAATTTGGAGTTAATAAAAACACTTGACTGTAGATCAAGATTTGCATGAATAATATTTTAAGTTAACACTAAATGGTTATAATTAGGTTATACAGTATAATATATATATAATATATATGATTAATAGTTATTATTGTATACTGGTACTAGTAAGTGATTGTTATTTTAAAATGAGAAACATTGCTCTGTGATTCCTTGGGTGCTACTAACCTAACCTTAAGTATGGTATCATATCACGTGAATGTACCTCATAAGTATTACTTGACCTTAATTAACCATTACTGAATGTTTTTTGGACATGTGTCCCTTAAAGAGCATACGACAGGAGAAAAAAAAGTCTTAAGTAGCATTATTATTTGAATTAGAATCATATTTTGAGACGATTCGACTATATACAACAATTTAGCAAAGCGCAGATGACGAGAAATTAGTCTTTTAATCTGCCGGTTAGGCACGCCTACCATTATAGAGCTCTAGCGTCCCCAACAGGTGGATGACGTCAGCGGGAGACTGAGCCCATCGGTTTTACTATTCAGCCCATTGAGGGGGAATTATTCAGAACGAGGAAAACGTGACGAAAAGAGCCGCAAAATGTCATTGTTTCAGTCTCTCGACTCCAATATTTTTACAGGATATTCTTTTTATCCAAGTATTTTTTTCCCCAATAGCTAAATAAATGGCTTGAGAAGGACCAGTCAGCCCGTCGAGGGGGAACTATTCACAACGAGGAAAACGCAACAAAGAGAGCTGCAAAATGTCCTTGTTTCTGTCTCTTTACTTCAATATTTTTACAGGATGTTCTTTTTATCCAAGTATTTTCCCCAATTGCTAAATAAATGGCATGGTCATTGTTACGGCAAGGTAGGCAAAGTTGATGTGGACCAAGATGCGAGCCGGAAACAGACGGAGGGTGAAGTGATATTTATTGTACAAGGGCAAGGTGTTGAGCGGCTGGTGGGTTGAATGGTCAATGGCTGTGGCTGTGGCTGTGGCGGTTGCTGCGAGGGCTGTGATGGGTGGATGTCCTGATGGCAAAAAACAGAATTAGTTAAGAGTTCCAAGACAAGAGTTACAAACTACAGGCTTAGTTGGCCGATGTACCAATGGTGACTGGCAGAATCATCTGGCACCTGCTTGCTGCCCAGGCCGCTCCTTAAAAGCAGAGTTGATTGTGATGAGCTGCAGGTGCACTCCCAGGTCTGCCAAGGTTGAGCTCATGCCACATAAAACAGGAAGTGTAACAACAATAAAAGCCAGTAGAGGGGAGTGTGGGCTAGGATCACCACAGTCATGACAAATAACAGACTTGTGCTAAATTGAATATGAAATAATAAAAATACACTTATTCAGGACGACATGGCAAAATTACTCCATAATGGTCAAAACTGTCGACGTCACCTTTACTGTTGCACCTCCCGAACGATATTTTATGACACCTAAATCGGACATATGTCATTTCCCTTACCCGGCTTCGGAGAATGTAAACAAACCAAGAGGCGTGACAGCTAGCCGACATGCTAACCCGAACCGAGTGATGTTTCAAAGTCTTTGAAGCGGAAAATCACACATAACTAGCCCGGATGTTTTGACATGACGACTGGGTTGTCGAAGAGCAATTTACAGCGCGTTCCCCGGAGGAGGGCAGCTGCAGTTGTTGTGCAGTTAACGAGCAGCTAATGTGCATGCGGAGAGATGCCTATCAATGATCAAACGTAAGTAGTCCTTAATTTAAACAAAGTTTGTAGTGTTTACTTTGTAATCGCTGTATTCGCGGCTATTTTTAACTCAAAGTTGCAATCTCTGATCGGTCGGAAAATTGGACAGAACACCGGGCACATGAGCACAATAAGCCAAATATAGTGCTCAACCGGCGGGTGGATGTGCGACAAGCCGGCGGTGTTGCGAAGAAAAATAGCCGCCCCGCATGCATGTCAGCCACAAAATGCAAGCCACCTACATATTAAAATGATCCCATTATTTGACATAATACAAAACACGATGTTTACTCACTTCCTCGTAAGTCCAGTGGTCCCACAGTAGTAGGGCTTGTTTTGGCCAATATCCACGGTGAATGGGAACCTTTTGAAACTCCAAAAAGGCGCACATGCCTCTCCCTCATACAGCAAGATTTTTCTGCAGCCGTTTGGCTGGCGTGATACGAAAAATAAACGTATTAATCTGCAAAATCAGCTGAATCCTTAGTCCTCATACACAACAGTACGGCTGTATAGTGAAGAGGACGCCTTCATCCGTGCACGTCACAGCCCCCTCCTTCTCAATGCAAGACCGAAGCCGGAAGTCACTCAATTTCATGGCGCGGGATTAAAAAAACTAAATAAATATTGCGATCGCTTCCACACACATCCAAGCGGTCCATATCATTCAGGAGCATAAAATACCGCTTGTATTTTGAAATAAACATGCTTTTTCGTGTCACATGCACTTTAACTAAAAAATTTTAAATGCTTAAGTCCCCCCCTTAACCTTTATTAACCATTACTGAATGATTTTTGGACCCTTATTGTAAAGTGTAGCACATGTGTCCCTTAACTAAAAAATTATAAATGCTTAAGTTAACAAACCCTAACTCTATATAGGCCTATATATATTTTGAATTTCACCAAACCATTAGTTACTGTCTGGTTATGCATTAACTAATGCTTTGACTCATGTTAATTAATATGTTAATAAATGTTAGATAAGCAATTACATTAATTACTGTAATGTTACTTAACCATTAGTTATTGTCTAAAAATGCATTAACTAATTTTAATTAAGGGACCCTTATAGTAAAGTGTTACCACAAAAAAAAATAAAAGGGCTGGAAAAAAACAACACTGCAGTGGACTTTCTTTAGGTTCCTGAGTTGGACGTCACTATATTTTTCCTATCCTGCTGGTTCAAAACTTTAAACAGGCTTCTCTCCAAACTAATTTAATATAGAATAACAAGGAATATCTTGATTTTCATCTTTCCTTCTAAGGACATTTTAGTCCTAAATGTGCATATTAGGCCCGGTTATCAGTCTTTGTTTAATAACTAAAGAGAAGAAAGAACATTTCGATTCAACAGGTGTGCCCCAAAGCATCCTAAAATGTTTACTACTAACTGCTCTCCTTGTTCTTTTCTATTCTGGTTCAGTCTAGTAACCTTCCCAAGTATCCGGGATGGGAACAGTGTCAACACTATAATAGACGAGATGGCACCATGACCTTCTGATTCACAAGGTCACAAGGTTAAATTTCTGTGACTGGGTCATTTCCTGTTAGTGAGGATGAACATGAAGTGAGCAGGCAGCTGTGCATCAGGCTTAAACAGGGAGGAATTGTGGGGCAGAGGAGGTCACATGCATGAAGGCATGCTTTACGAAGTGGTTGCCACGGTGACACCATAGCTACTGAACTTGTGTGTGTCTGTGTGTTGTGACAGCCATTCATTAAGGGGTGTGATGTCAGTATCACAAACAAAGGTAAGAATAGAGAGGTCATTATCCAGTGGAGCCCTGGCGAGTGAGGGAGGTTACTCATATTGTGTCGCATTAATGACTACCCCACTGGTCAACAGAAAAATCTGCAAGTCTTTACAGCAGCCATTTCTGTTGTTTTTGAATAAGCAAATTAATTCGATGGGCTGTGTAATATAACTGTGGTGTGGTGTGAGTTACAGAAAAAAATAAACTACACTTAAAATGAGGCCAGAACTAACCCTCTGTAGGGTTACCTCATTAAAGTACTTTGTTTTGCTAGGTCAGAACATTTTAAGGAAGAACATTAGCTCTTTGAGTCCCCCCCACTTAAACCCACCTGTAGAGTTCTCCACTGATATTGCGTTTCCTGTGATAAGTGGATTCTCCGGGTCTAGTAATGTTCGGCAAATCGTGAAACCTTTTCATCACCTGCAGTGTTGTCACAAACGCGTTATTGTAATCTGATTACTTTCTTTCAGTAAAGAACAATCTAACGCGTTAATTTTTCCAAACCGGTAATCTGAATATAGTTAGTTTCCTTAGTGTCTGCGCGTTACTATTTTCTTATTGCCTTATAATGTACAGTGGGGTAAATAAGTATTTAGTCAACCACTAATTGTGCAAATTCTCCCACTTGAAAATTTTAGAGAGACCTGTAATTGTCAACATGGGTAAACCTCAACCATGAGCGACAGAATGTGGAAAAAAAAGCAGAAAATCACAGTTTGATTTTTAAAGAATTTATTTGCAAATCATGGTGGAAAATAAGTATTTGGTCTATACCACAAGTTCATCTCACTACTTTGTTATGTACCCTTTGTTGGCAATAATGGAGGCCAAACGTTTTCTGTAACTCTTCACAAGCTTTCCACACACTGTTGCTAGTATTTTGGCCCATTCCTCCACGCAGATCTCCTCTAGAGCAGTCATGTTTTGGGGCTGTCGATGGGCAACACGGACTTTCAACTCCCTCCTCACCCCGTGGCGTCAAAATGATAACAAGAACGGGGAGCAAAAATCCAAGAACCACACGGGGGGGACCTAGTGAATGACCTACAGAGAGCTGGGACAACAGTAACAAAGGCTACTATCAGTAACACAATTCGCCGCCTGGGACTCAAATCCTGCACTGCCAGACGTGTCCCCCTGATGAAAAAAGTACACGTCCGAGCCCGTCTGCAGTTCGCTAGAGAGCAGTTGAATGATCCAGAAGAGGACTGGGAGAATGTGTTATGGTCAGATGAAACCAAAATAGAACTTTTTGGTAGAAACACAGGTTCTCGTGTTTGGAGGAAAAAGAATACTGAATTGCCATGTATCGAGAGATTTTGAGTGAAAATCTCCTTCCATCAGCAAGGGCATTGAAGATGAGACGTGGCTGGGTCTTTCAGCATGACAGTGATCCCAAGCACACAGCCAGGGCAACAAAGGATTGGCTTCGTAAGAAGCATTTCAAGGTCCTGGAGGGGCCTAGCCAGTCTACAGGTCCCAGAAAATCTGCGGAGGGAGTTGAAAGTCCGTGTTGCCCAATGACAGCCCCAAAACATCACTGCTGTAGAGGAGATCTGCATGGAGGAATGGGCCAAAATACCAGCAACAGTGTGTGAAAAGCTTGTGAAGAGTTACAGAAAACGTTTGGCCTCCGTTATTGCCAACAAAGGGTACATAACAAAGTATTGAAATGAACTTTTGGTATTGACCAAATACTTGTTTTCCACCATGATTTGCAACTAAATTATTTAAAAATCAAACAATGTGATTGTCTGGGTTTTTTTTCCACATTCTATCTCACATGGTTGAGGTTTAACCATGTTGACAATTACAGGCCTCTATAATATGTTCAAGTGGGAGAACTTGCACAACTAGTGGTTGACTAAATACTTATTTGCCCCACTGTACGTATGTAGAATGAATAATATTGTAGTCATGTATGAAGAGCATTTTGAATAGAAAAAGTTCAAAAGGTTCCCACTAAGCGTTCGATTCCATGGTAACCGCTCAAGGTTACTTCCAGTTTTGGTCTCGACTCACACGCGCTAAGTATTTTGGGACTGAGAAAGGCGTGTGGTGCGAGGGTGCACATTCGAGCACAGTGCAGCTACCTGTTGAGATGTGCCAGGGAATGTTGATCTGTGTGCGTCCATGGATGAACTTATTTTTTCTTCATTCTGGAGGGTTCCAGCGATGGGTTGGAGCCGCTACATCCGCGGCCGCTTCGTAGCTTTGCCCTTGCAACGGAAGGTAGTCGACGAGCATTGTTTACATCATATTCGTGTTGCACATTTATGCCGTGAGGTGACGTGTTTGTGTATCATTTTTGGGATGTGTTGTAAGTGAGTTTAAAGTACTTAGTTGCCGCCACGTTTTGTGGAACCAAATAGACCGCGAGTGTGTACAGCGTACTTCTGGGTTGTGCATGCAAATTCGCGCCACCCCCACCTTTGTATTTATTGCACTGTGCAATTCATTTGTGTATTGTTGATTATTGTGCTGTCAATTTGCATTGTTTTACATTGGCACTGATATGCTGTTAACTCTAAACCCTACCCCAAAGTTTTGACATTAGGCTTAATCTTCAAGTTAGCGGGGGTTTAATTAGTCGGTGGAGTTGATTATTTGTTAGTTTCAGGTCTCTGGAGTGGCTAAGCTAGCATGAGTCACTTGGTGGTTGGAATCAACTCCATCCACTAATTAAACCCCTGCTAACTCGAAGATTAAGCCTTATGTGAAAAATTCTGATCTTCCACTTTAAATTCAATTATCGGAAAGTCAATAACATGCGATGACATTTTTCTGTTGACATTCTTATGTTGAGGCAGCAAAGGGAGAAAAAATGTTAAAAAGTAACCGATAAATTACTTTTAAAGTAACGTAGTTACTTTGATATTAAAGTAGTCAGTAATGTAACTAGATTACTTTTTTGAGGTGTAATCAGTAACCAGTAATTGAATTACTTTTCAAATAATCTGTGACAACACTGATCACCTCCTGTCAGCTAGAGAGCTTCTTTTTTATTTTATTTATTTATTTTATTTTTTTTTAGGTGAAGCTGAAGTTCAGATTTGGTTCCTCATACACCAAGAAAAAAAATGATCAAATTATTGCTTGCCCAGTGTCCCACACATTTTGCATCTCTGTCTAGTTTCAAACGCTACACTGATGCTCAATTTAGCACTGCGCCCGCATTAATCAATGTCTCTCTCAAACAAAGCCTGGTTTTCTTCTTCAGATCTATTTGCATTGGAGAAGAGGATGAAATGTGATTCACCCTCAGCTGCATATTAATAAACATCTAATGTAAAAGAGGATTTAGTTAGGTTTGCCTCCTAGATTAAAACCTGTACACACATATCAATGCATTTATCCTCTAAAATTGCTCTCCTGCTTTTAAGATACAAAGTATGCTACAAATAAAATACTATGATATAAATTACTACTGACTCAAATGAAGGGTAATAAGATGCTAAATGCTTTGCACATAACCAGTCATTTTTCTGTTACATTTGTTTTTACACTCTAAATGTGCATTTGTTATTTTTAAAAAAAAATTCTTTTCCTAAGGATTTGAAGCTTCTTGCTGATGCCAAACCTTTTTGTATTAAAGGATTACAGGTTCCTGTGCTCCATAATGTGTCCAGGATTACTGAAGTGCAAACATCCTCGCATTCAAATCCAGTAGCACAGAATGGGAGTATGTCAAAGTCGGCAGAGAAGCTACTTAAGCTTAAATGAGGTGTGGATGTGGAGGATAATGGAAGGCTGAGTGCATGTCCATGCGTGGAGATTTTTTTGCTATTATTATCATCCTATTATATTTATTTTGGTGTGTTTACTGGAGGTTTTCTGTGTTTTTGCTCTTTAAAAGGAGAGCATATGATGAGTGTGGGTTGAAAAAAGTTGGAACAAAGATAAAACCAAAAAAATTGCACCTAAAAAGGGTTTTAATGACGAAATTCACTTAAAAACATGCCTTAGTTTTCATAATTTGGGTGGTGATGCTAAGCCAAAAACTTACATTCCTAGATAGTGCTTTGGGGCCAAACCAAAATTTCTGCTGTCAATTTACACTCAATTTACTGAGCAATAGCATCCCTTATGGAAGTTTTTTTTTTACATCACTAGTAACCTAATGTGGTCAAAATGACTTTAAATAATAAAACACCTGTGCGGTGTTGCATCAATGCATAGTTATCAAAACCAGGGGTCCTCAAATACAGATCTTGAAGGTCCACAATTTTTTTTTTTCATACAAGCATGGGTCCAATTATTAATGTCGGTCAAGTACAAGGCAGGTCGAAGGTGGTAAAGGTAGTTTTCTTTTGACCAAACAAAAATAAAATGTACATTCTGATTAAATAAAAATAAATTAACAAAACATATTTTTGACTTGGAAAAAAATACAATAAATAAATAAAATAAATAAAAAATGCTAATACAATGTTTACACTTGTACACTAAATAATTGACTAGATCTGTCATTAAGGTGCAAACAATAACTACTGACAGCACATTTTGTAACTGTAAAACACTGCTGGACAAAAAAGAAAATTATGTGCAGGTAGTAGAATACATGTTCACTAGTTCAGAACATAAATGGCAAGCTCTGTCATTAAGGTGCAAACATAACAATTATTGACAGTAACTTTAACTGTAAAACACTGCTCAATGAGAGAAATGGCATTTGGGGGTTAGTGATGGGCGATAACAGTGATTTTGGATTCGATCCGATACCAAGTAATACCAAGGCCAAATATTGCGATCCCGATCCGATATCGATACCGGAAGTTCATATTTTATTTATATAATATATGTGTGTGTGTGTATAATATATACACAACCCTGCAGAGTTCTCAGCCATTCTGATATCTAATGTACAACAACAGCAAGCACTCAAAAACTAATAAAAGTCTCTTTGTGTCAAATATGCATTGCAATGGAAAAACTGCTGCTTTTAATAACTAGCAAAGCAGTTTCCCTACAAACTCACAAACCAATCCATCAACAACAAAATCTGATTAGTCAGTCTCACTCTTTCAACATGACCCTTAAATTCATATGCACAGAACATTTCCCTGCTACACGTTGTATTTGATCAAATTTTAATCTACCTAAGTTAAATATTTTGAATCTAATTAAAGACGGAATTAATAGTAGCATATTACCGCCCTCTAATGATAGATCATTAAAAACAGATCCAATAAAAATAGTGCCTTGCAATTAGAAAAAAAAAAAAAAAAAAGGAATAATAGCTAATGTTAGAAATACAGTAAGGGGAGATGTGTGTATTAAAAATGTTAAGTAATAATTCATATATTTGTTATACCCAACTTGCTTGCTAGTAGTTCACTTGACTATCCTATGGAATGTGACGTAGGCTGATTTGTCCTCATTGTATCAAAAACTAATAAAATGGAGACTCACATTTAGGTTACTGTAATACTTCACTGCTGAATATGTCACTATGGTCATTTTACTTTTTTATATAATGCGGTATGAACTTTGCTTTTCTCAAACAAGATGTAGCAATAACTTTCCATTACAAGGCATATTCAATAGTGCTGCAAAGTTCTTTTTATGTGAGATGACAAAAACACCATATTTATCGTTTCATATTGCACATTAGCCACTAATGCTTATGTCGTCTCTGATTATCGATTAGCACCTACGTTACCTCGATAAGTCCTGCCTTTTGCAATCGCCCCTTCTAAAGGACTTTGCTTTGCTTCGGTGGCGTGCTCTGGTCTTTTCTCGTGTCCTCCTCAGCTAGAGTGGCATGTTTTTCATTTAATTCGTCGTGTGCTTCGGGATGCACGTTTCTTAAGTGTTTCGTGAGGCTTTTGGTATAACCAGAATATCTGACAGTTTCGGCACAAACTGTGCAATTAGCCTCGTTGCTATTTATTAAAAGGAAATATGTCCAATCCAGACTTCTTTTAGGATCCGTCGTTGATGCCGCAGTCATGCTACCACTAGCTTCCAAATGTTTGTTTGTTGTGACTGTGTTGGTGCCTCGTGAGAGGGGCGGAGGAAAAACATGCTGATCGACATATGATAGGGACGTAAATGGGGGCGGGAGCAGACACCGGTGCTCTGCTTATGTGCGTGTAGAACGCGAAAGGCAAAAGTCGTACAAAAAGTGCACAAAAATATACCCAAAACCAGACAAAGAAAATATATTTATTCCAAATATCGATACTTTTGCTTGGGGATCGATACCTAAAACTTAACGCGCAGGATCGAAATATCAATATTTTGGTATCGATCCGCCCATCCTTATTGGGGGTCACAAAGCTGTTTATTCACATCATCAGCCAGTACTTCAGTGAGTCTTGTGGTTGGTAAATCTGAGAGTGGGATTTGATTTTTGTTGTCATTTCCTCCTTTTCTTTCCCTTTGAATATTGCTGTCGTACTCTTGAAGGAATCCCCCCCCTCCCCCCCCCCCCCCGCCAAGACGCGGAAACGGCGCCAGCCGAACGAAATAGTGTTCCGCTGGCACCACTCCTGCAAGTTGGCCGGAAGTTGGACAAAATTCCGCGCGTTCACTCCCGTGTTAACCCTTTGTACTGACTCCATGTTCCAAAAGTTTAAAGAAGGCTCACCCAAAACAGGTTGACAATTTATTTGTCGACAAGAGTCAAAAACAGACAACGGAGGGACAATGCTGGATCCAGGGTCGGCAAAACATGGCTACATAGAAATGTTCCCGAGCAGCGATCGTGTTACCTAAATGTTCACTTCTTTTTGAAAGCTGCGGTGGAGTGGGCCGGGCCGAAGGCGTGGCTGGGTGTTGTCTTGGGATCATCCCTCTGTGGCAGGTCAGGTTCGTGCGTCATTCTTCGTGGCTGGGACGTGGTTGCCACGGCGACCGACACAGGTCTTGACGTCCAAGGCGCCCGCGCTGTCAACTTGTTATCCTGGTTGGGCGAGCGCCCTGCTCCTTGTCCTGGCGTGCCCGGGAGAACTGATTGCAAGAGTTGGTGTGTCAATCTTGCTCATGACGCCTTGGGCTTCTGTGATAAGATGGCGTTGTGTATATTTTATGCCCTCTATTCTGCTTCTTTTCATTAAACTATGGTGTGCTATTTATTTTATATTAGGTGTGTTAGAGTAATACAAACAGTCCAACAGTAAATATGAGAAATGATACTATTCCCTGATTGATTATGTTACGTGTGTTAGAGTAATGCAAACAGTTATATGGCGTGTGCGAGAAAAGTAACTATTCCCTTCTCTCTTTTATTATTTCTCCATCAGAGAACGGCTTATGTTTGGTCAACACCCACGACACTCGAGTGAGCACTCCGTTGCAATTTGTTGTTGTATCATAGATTTAACAATAATGTTGCTTGACTCTTGATATGGGTGCTTCAACCTGTTCATTTCTTGCCTTCTCAATTCTGATTTAGGAGGAAACTTCTCTTCAAAAGAGCTGTGCTCTTTAACATTATGACGCTTTACATTTTCACTTTTTATCAGAGCAACTGTCTTTAAGCATATTAAGCACATAGGTTTAGTACTTACTGTTGGTAAAATTGACGCATCATTCCACTCCTCATTGAAACAGCGATTTTTGTTGTCCACTTTTCTTCTCTTGGTCAACTTTGAGCATGCCATTTTGTTAGATTCGGTCTTCTACTGGTGGCATGTGTGGTGTTAGTGAACGTTGTGATCTCGAACGTTTCCCGCATGCTGTGAGAGTGCCGGGGTAACACGGGGAAATAAATAAATCACGTTTGCTCACAGTATAACTCACATTCTTGAATGAGAAATAAAGTACATGCCAGCATGTACAAACAGATTGCAAAGTGCCAGGTGCGATTCATGTTTGAGGTTGCTGACACTGCTGCGGTCCATTCAGCTAGCTAGTAGCATGCAGTCTCTCTCAGCCAATCAGCGCATCCATGCACGCTCTCTCAGCTAATCAGCGTATTGTTGTCATAGAAATGACAACAGAAGTGAGAACATGGAAGATTTTTGACTAAAAATGAAACACAATTTAGCGATATAATAGTAGTGCATAGAGATAGATCGGCGATTCATACAAATGATGTATGTTGAAAAAAAGGGGGGGTTTTTTCTCTCTTTTTTTCGTTCGTTCGTGGGTCCGCAGAGAGGTGTGCCGTGGTCCGGTCGTGGACCGCGGTCCGCTAATTGAGGACCCCAGATCTGAAACCTAACAACACATGACAAAATCTTCTGGAGTCTTGTGTGATGTCATGCATGATCATATTTTAAAGGCTCATTGTCCCCCAAAATTTGGTCGAGGTCCAATTTCTACAAAAACCTGGCCATTGGGCACTATAAGATAAGCATTCAGACTGCACAAGTGTCACAAAAGGGAACTAAATGACAGCTTTTAAGGCTGTTTCCCGAAGCCAGTCGAAGACTGTGTCCTCCAATTCACGTCTGGTGACAATAATGGAAGAGATGAAAGTCCTTTTAAATGTGAAGCTCATCTATGCCCAGATGGAAGAAAAGTGACCTCTCAGAACATTTGGGCTATTATCAGATATGACTGACTAGACTTGTTCAAATCCCTTACCATGTAGTTACAGCAGTCAAGGTTGCGCTGTCTGACTGTCCTCAGAAGTAATGTCCATTGGTGTTTTACAGACTGAACTTACACAAAGTGTTAGACTTGATTCAGTTGTGTTTGTGTGCCTGTGTTTTTAGTTTAATTACAAGAAATTCTAATGATGTTGCATATTCTATTGTTTCCACATTTGACAATAACAGGTTAGTACATTATACAGTAGATGAGGAAGCAGGTGTAACGAACGAGAAACAAAACAGGTACACCAAAAGACCACGAGACCATGATAAAACAGGCCACCTGTTTTAAAAATAACCAGGAAGGACATGATGACTTCTGAGGAATGCTTTGGAAAGGAACATTTCAATCAAAATCTCTTTATTTTCCAAATTTTCACAATAGTATTGCATGGATTTCCAGTTCAAAAAAGAAAAGACAAAATGAGATGAAAAGTGGGACTGACATCCAACACACACACAAATAAATAAAATAATAATTAGAAAATAATAAAAAAAAATAATAATAATAAACCATTAAATTAAATTAAATTAAAGGAACATTTAAAAAAAAATTGAAACTCTTGGTTAGATTTGTTGAACGAAAGTGTTATGTCTTGATATTTATCAGTTTTTTACGCTGTGAAAATATTGTTAAAAATTTTAGTAAGAAATTGTTCACATGGTCAGTGGCTTTAAATATAGAGAATATAAAATGATTACCACTAAAAAGTGAGACTAATTGATAAATGTTTTGAACTATTCCAACGTTGAATATTAACCTATTATCTGTACAACTTAATTGAAACAAGTTCAAAATGAAGTACAACTGCTCAGCTCCTCTACTGGCTTATTTAGAAATAGCTGGCCGAAAATAAGTTTAACAAACTTGTTTTGAGCAATAAATTAGCATATTTAATCTTAAAAATAGCTTGTTTGTCAGAAATGTTCTTAATTCAACAATCGATAGTGTTCAAAACACTATTTGAAAGCTAATTTTTCTTGATTTAGGTGAAAAATTACCGACTTTACGGGTTTAATAAGAGCAAGTAGTAATATTTACTTTAAATGGATTAATCTGACACATTAATCTGTAAACTAGTCTTTAACACTCAAAACAAGATGGAGAAAATTATTTGAGTAGATTTAAGAAAAACAATCTGATTAAAACGTTATAAATTTGCATTGTAGAGGTGGCTCTTTATCGGACAATAATGCTGAAGGAACACATGAAGGCTTTATTAGCCAACGTGACGGATAGACATCTCATATATTGGCAAGTGTTTGCATGTCACACAAAAGCAGAATGATAAGAATCCCCTCCCTGAAGCACAGCGGCAGATGAAAGAATAACATTATATAAAACACTACTCACCTTCACACATCTGACCTTCCATTGAAGAAATTTACCAACCAGCAGCAGATGAGAGGCGAGGATCAATCTTGCTAGCCTTCCTGCTAAATTGTAAGGCTTAATACAATTAAAGCCTGAGGATAAATCAATAAAGATTAGTGACTCAAATGTGTTTGCGCCCTCCAAGTGCCCAAAAACATATTCAAAGGTGGCGCCTGTTATATTATCCCCGTCCTCGCCCTTGTCTGACCTGTATACAAACTGGAAACGGCTGAAATTTACTTGCTTTATGTTTTAAAGTGTGTCCTCCACAATTTCACACCTTCAAAATCTCAATTTGCCGATTTGCAGATAAGCATGCGTGACGTTAGTCAATGGGTGACATTGAAGCATTATTGTGTAGCACACGTACAATGATGCAATCATTCCACGGATGAAAAAACTCAACTTCAATTTTCATGTTGCTGCCACCAGTGGAGTACAGAAGAGGTTAGATTTTCCCCTGAGTTTGCATGTTTGATGTTCCGATAATATTTTGATTAATTTTGACACGAGAACGAATGCACTACTCCCAAAAAAATAAAACTGAACACAATCATCAAAGTGTGACTCCCAAGTCACTCATACCCTTGTTCCGTTTTAAGCAATATCCCCTTTGAAACAATTTACCTGCTGTTGTGCTTTCAAGACAGACAACAGGCAGAAAGCGTGTTGCAGAATAATAATATTGTCATCAATTCAAAACATTTTCAAACACAATGAAACAAACACCATGTTTGTCAATTTTTTTTTTATTATTAATGAAGGTGGTAGTGTCCTAAAGCCATTTCCCTCACCTGATTACTCTCTATTTTCCAGTGTCCTTGCTTCTGCAATACACAGAAATTGCTTTTGCTATGTCCTAGCATAGTTTTTAAAATGTGGATAAGATACCAGAAGACGGGTCATTTCACCAAGGAGAGGTGAAGGGGTTCACAGTGATGGCAGCAAACCTCCAGCAGAGCACTATTTGTGTAATTCTACCTTCCCAAATACCTTTTTCTTGGTTATTCAGTATGTTTAAAAAAAAGGCTTTTTTTGTTTACTACATGTGCACAAATACATGTATTATTGAATGTTATTTTACAGCAGTGGTGGGGAACTTGAGTCACATTTAAGGGTATTTATTCTTGAAGGGTAGTAGGTAGAACCTTGATTTTCTTCCTGACCTCACCTACACTGTTGTTGCGCTTTCACATTAGAACTCTTTGGTATTTTTTTAACGGAGTTCTTTTTCTTAGATAGTCCGCGTCGTTTTATAAATGTGTACACGCATCCGAACTCTGGTCCGCTCAAAAATCGTGTGTCTCGGTCCGCTTTAAATGCACCCTGCTTTGCTTATGAACGCAAGCGGAGCAGTGTGCATGTATGCTACATTAGTGCAGCATCACAGGACCATGCTGTGAGGCTCCACGCTCCGTCCCCTCCCAAGAGGGAGGTATATCCTCTTCTAAATTTGTCCAATCAATGAGTGCGCCTTTCGTTCAGGTGATGCTACTCTGAAAGTTCGGTTGGCACAGTGTGAGGACTGAACCTTTTCAACAAGACAGTTTCAAGTGTTCTTACGAGGTAGCTGTCCAACCGGACCCTGGTCCTCTTGGTCTAATGCAGTACTACAATAAAGTGTAATTGCACATCTACTCAATGGGTGGCAGTGGCGCTTTCATTTTAAGAGTATCTGCAGTATTTTTTAACCGAACAAGAGTACACAGCAAAGAGCATAAGAGATATGAAGAGCTAAGACGAGGAAATATGACAAAGCGTATAGAGTGTTTGGCTTTTGGCTTTGACTTTTAATATAGTGGGAGATGAAGAAAGACCAGTCTGTTTACTGTGTCTAAAAATACAGCAGACAACTGGAAGCCAAATCAATTAAGACATTAGACATGTGCCGATTACCGGTTTCAAGGTATATTGTGGTATGAAACCGTCAAGGTTTCAAAACCGCAAAAATTTTCCGTCGTACCGTCCTTAAGGTATTAGCTATTTTTTATGTCCCAAACATGGAGAATTTCCTCGCTTGCAGCTGTAAGGCTCAACTGGTTGTTTCTCAGTATCAGTGAGTTATCTGTGCTACACGTTGGCTGGAAGAGGTGAAACTCTTGAACCTATTCCTCCCATCGAAGAAAATGAAATCGCTGGTATGGGAATACTTCGGTTACAGAAAAGTTACAGACGGTGGCAGTTTAGAGGAGGAGGGCCAACCGACATGTAAAACATGTTTGCGGAGGGTGTCTTTACCTCCAATATGAAGTCACACTTACCGCATTTTTCGGACTATAAGTCTCAGTTTTTTTCATAGTTGGGCTGGGGGTGCGACTTATAGACCCCAATCACATGACGTCACAACTCCGGCCCCCTGACTGGTGCCGCCATATTGTCCGTCAGCTCATCGTGTTTACATATTACCGCTACCTACATTCCTGCTATTACTGCGTGTTTTCTGCTTGTCTAAGGAATCACCGCCTAGTAAACGAGCCCAAAAACCTTCCTGACAATCGTTAACATTGATTGATCAAAATGGTGAAGGCATGCGTGGCGGTTGGTTGCAGTAACAGAGAAGATAAACGTTCATTTTAGTAGTTGCTGTGTGCCCATTGTTAAAAGGGCAAATCTCGAAAGCAGCACGGTTTGTTTTATCTCGGTCCATGATGCGTTTGTGTCGACAGCCGTTAGACAGCGGCGAAAACATCAATATGATGCCAACACGAGAGCAGAAATCATCAGACGGAGACTACGAAGCTCGTCACCACGGTCGCGCAGCAAGAAGGTGAGCGCAACAACAGGTGTTTTGCCGAAAAATAGCCGCCCTGCGTGAAATATCCCCCCTGACGGGAGCGCCCACACGGAAACGACTTTCTTGTACCGTGAATATGTATTATTTTACTCTGCTTGAACTAATAAATGTCATACCTGTGTGATTGTCATTTGGATATGGTCGTGAAAACCTGTAGACCAGGGGTCAGCAACCTTTTTGGTGTGGAGTGCCACTTTCAAATTTTCTTGTCAATCAGTGTGCCACACCGAGATTAATGACGCACATCCAATTTTTTATATCCAACAGAGCTGTAATTTTACCCCAAAGAAAACAACACCAACATCAACATGAAATCGTATAACTACCAATCTTTTTCAATTAACTAAAAAATAAATGCATATTGTAGAAAATGTCAAAACTTGAAAATAAGTGCAACAGTTCACTAGCTAGTTGTTCACTATCAACTTAAACAGTAAATTATATGCAGCATTTTAGATATTCTTTTATATTACAAAGATAAAAGATGCCTACCTTAATGTGATCCCTGGCCCTGTTTTCCTTGGCTCAGCTCTGATTTCGGGGTTGTACTTTGTGGCTTTTAGCTGCTTATCCTTTTTTTTTTGAGTGTCTCTTTGTTAGTCAAGCCATCAACCAAAACCTCTGACCCTGACAAGATCGCCTCTTTGATATATTCGCCATCAGTTTTTCTTTTTTTCATCAGGTTTTCCTTGCTTTGCAATGCAGTGAGCAAAGTGATAGCTTGCTTCGGTGGCGGTGTTTTTAGCAGTGACAAAGGTTTTCAGGGTGTGTTTGTTTACTGTACCTGGACACAGCACGTTTTAATGTCTCTGCCTTGTCAGACTCACCCTTGAATTAATTTTCATGTTTTGTCTCGTAGTGACGTTTGACACTTGTTCTCCCCGGGGAGAGCCACGGGCCCGGGTGGAGCCGCCGCGGCCCCCGGGAGGCTGGCTCTTGCGGTGCGCACGAAAGGCTCGGGCGCGGGCCCGTGTGGAGCCGCGAGGAGCGAGCCTTTCCCCGGGGAGAGAAAGCCTCCCTATCGCGGTGCGCACGGAAGCCTCGGGCGAGAACCCGAGTGGAGCCGCCCGCCTCTCCCCGAGGAGGCTGGCTCTCGTGGTGCGCATGGAAGCCGCTGGCGCGGGCCCGGGTGGAGCCGCTAGGAGCGAGTCTTTTCCCGGGGAGAGAGAGGCTCGCTCTCGTGGTGCCCACGGAAGGCGCGGGCGTGTGGGGCTAGAAGACTGATCTAGCCCCATACCAGCCTGGGTGGAGCCGCGGGTGCAGATCTTGGTGGGGGAATAACACTCTTAAATACAGTCTTGATGAGATTGAATTGGCTGCAGTTACGACGTTGGGAACGCTGACTCTGGAATAAAACACGATTTGACCAACATTGTGACAGCCGATGCCTACCAAAAATGACGTAATGTCAGAAGTTATAAAATCGCGCCAGCGGCTCTTCCCGCACAGAGAGCGCCAGTGGGCAATACGGGACAAGTCTCAGTCTGTGAAAGCGTCCAACCCGCTCCATTCTCGGGACATCTTTTTATATGTGAAAGCAATGACGTGAGTAAATCCCATGTCTCTTTAGACAGGAATTCCATTGGATGTGTGTGTGGCTTAAATAACAGGGCGCGCAACAGAAAATGTCTGAATTTCAGGTAAAAAGGCGCTTTTTTTCTTTTTTTTTTTTTTTTTGCCATGCGCTAGCGTGTCACTGGTTAACCCTTCGCGTGCCAGTGCTGACACGCGTGTCATAGGTTGCCGACCCCTGCTGTAGACTAATACATTTCTGTTCAAAGATGGTTATGTGGCCCAGTCCACGATTTGTTACTAAAATACAGTACTAATATTTTGTGTAATTTAATTATTTAAAACTGATCTTACAGTCGTAAATTCATTACTGTAATGCGTTCATGATGTTTTCACGTCAATAAAGCGTTATCAATAAGGGGGGACATTTCATGCAGGGCAGCTATTTTTCGGCACACACTGGCCTGTTGTCGATCAAGTTTCATTTTACAATCTTAACAATGGTGATGCTCAGCTGACCAAATGTCGATTTATATTCGAGCCGGTGCCGATTTTGGGTACCCGACTCCTCATCGTGACATAAACTGGAGTATGATTGGAAATTTTGTGGTCTCAGGATGAGCTCTGACGCACGGGATGGGACCGGACGGGAGGAAACATCGGTTTGGGCATCAAATATGGATCTGGCGACTGGATCGACCGAAGCTTTTCCAAATAACGGCTTTTATGCAACTCATCCAATGAGTTTACAGCGTCTGAAAACACCGGGGCTTCCATAATTTGCAAGTGAATCCACCTTTAGAAACTACAATCAATGACAATACAGACACACAATGACGGACAATATGGCGGCACAATACAGCGATCATGTGATTGTGTGACGTTGGTGATTGGGGTTTATACTCAGGAGCGACTTAAGTGTGAACTTATTAACACATTATGATATCATTTCACATGTTATTTTGGTGTTTTGGAGTGACACTGATGGTTTGGTAAACTTGTTAGCATGTTCTTTATGCTAACTCTATGCTAACTCTCTTTATGCTGAATCCCTCTTAATAGCTATGGCCACGTTCGCGTTGTGCCTTTGGCAATGTGTGTTCAATTGTATTTTTGACTTTTAGTTTGTGGCGATTTCACGCCCACGTGGGGGGCGCACTCGCACTTGTTTACATGAAGAAGAGCGCTCACACACCAGAAGAAGACCGACAGCTACGTAGCTCTGAGTGAGTGGGCGAGTTAGCGAGAGAGAAACACGGCTGCGAACCTACGTTCATTGTTTATGCTTGTAAAATATCTCTACAGAGGCAACGCCTGTGTGTATCATCTTTTTTGTTGTTGTTGTGTGTTTCCCACCAGCGATCGAACACTTAGAGCCAGTTGTGTGTTTGTTTGAACGATGCACTAATGCTAGCGAACGCATGCTAACCGTTTGTGTCATGTCATTGCTGTAAAAGCACCTAATTATCATTTATTTACGTTGATGCAAACCTGTTTGGTATCGAGGACGAAATTGGTTCAGCAAATTATACGGACGTCCAGCATCGAGTTTAGCCTGCTGAATAGCCAGGACTGATTCGTAGCGTCCTGGTGAGGACAGTATATTCGCATTTTGTTGTTCATGCACTGTACACTGTACACTTATTCAGCATACTGTTCTCTATTGTATTTTTATATTAAATTGCCTTTCAAGATGACATGTCCGTTCTATGTGTTGGATTTTATCAAGTAGATTTCCCCCCAAAATGCGACTTATACTCCGGTGCGACTTATATATGTTTTTTTTTTCTCTTCGTTGGGCATTTTATGGCTGGTGCGACTTATACTCAGGTGCGACTTGTAGTCCGAAAAACGGTATACAAAATTAAAGGTTGGTAAACACTGTCATGAATGTTTCCTACCAGCTACGAGACTTAACTCCAGCATGTTTAGTGTGTCTAGGGGTGGTAAAATGTATTTTTTTTTTCTCTCTGGCAACCGTCTGTGTTGAGAGAAAGAGTGTGTGTGTAATATAAACATGATGCGAGTCATGCACACGTGCGTTTTATGGAAAATGAATCAATTATTTTTTTTGTTCTGATGGTAATAATGTTGAGCTGTAGCTTTGGGTTTAGGCTCACCTAAAGGACTGCATTTATTTGAATTTTGTTTAGAATATTTTGTTATTTTTTAAAATTAATTTTAACTTAACATTATACTCAAGTTCCAATTTGCTAATATGTTTTGACAGATAAAAATCCTGTTGAATGGAAAAAAGTTTTTTTCTTTTTTTTTTTTCTTTTTCTTTTTTTTTTTTTTGAACCTAGATATCTCAAAAGAACACATTTTAGAGCTGTAATTGCAATACCGTGAAACCGTAATATTTTGGCTTAAGGGTACCATTCCGGCAGAATATCATACCAGCACATCCCTATAAGACATCACTCAAAGACATTAAAACCCAATCTCATTGATACGTGCCGAATATTGCCAACAATTGTCCCGCTTTGTCAGTGTTACATCACCAGTGAGCACATATAAGGCATCACATAAGGTACCATACCAAGTTGCTCTGTGCAAAATAACCCCACACCATAGCAAAAAAGATTATACTGCCTGCTGCAAAAAAAAAAAAAAACTCTCCCAGTGTCCAATGACACTGTCATTTTTGTTCTATAAATGAATGTGTGTGTGTGTGTGTGTGTGTTTTTTTTTTTTTTTTTTTTTTTCGGTCGAATTGTTTGGCATATTGTCCTCATGTCATCAATTTGAATGTATTATTATTTATTGTGTTGAAATTCGCCTCCCCCCCGGCCAAGACGCACGGAAACAGCGACAGCCAAAACAAGTGCCGCTTGGCCGATGCTGACTGGCGTGCGCCATCCGGGAAGGCAGAACTCCGCGCGTCCACCTCTGATATTAACCCTTTGTACTGACTCCATGTTCCAAAAGTTTGAAAAAGACTCGCCGAAAGCAGGTTGACAATTTATTAGTCGACAATGGTCAAAAACAAGGCAAAAACAGACGACGGAGGGACAATTCTGGATCCAAAACAAGGCTACATGTTTCCGAGCAGCGAAAATCTGTGTTATCTCAGTGTCCAGTCGTTTTAAAGTCCTTGGTGAAGCGGGCCGTGTCGAAGATGTGTCCGAAGGTGTGTTTGGTCTTCCCCTCTGTGGCCGGTTTTGGGCGGCTTAGGTTCGTGCGCGGATGGAACGTCCGCTATCAACTTTGTTGTCCGGGCTATCTCTACTTGTTTTAGGACAAAGCGCTTTGTCCTTGGAGTTTGCTGGGAGAGCTGATTGCAAGAGTTGGTGCGTCAATCTTGTTCGTGACGCACGCGTTGGGCTTCTTTGATAAGACGGCATTGTGTATCTCTTCTATTTCTTCTCATTAAACTATGGTGTGCTATTTATTTTATATTACTAGTGCAGTCCTACCGTAAATATGAAAATGATACTATTTCCTAATTAATTATATTACGTGTGTTAGAGTAATGAAAACAGTTAGACGGTGCCTACGAGAAACTGTACCATTTTTCTCATCTCCCCCTCATTAGCCCGGATAAGGTGATTCACTTTACTGTGTCAAAGGGCATGTAGTGGAGTCTGCTTAAACAATATTTAGATGAATGTGTTAGACTAATGCAAACAATTATTTTAGTGTGTGCTATGACGGTACCTTTTCCCTTCAATTGATATTATTTAGTTTTATTTTTCAGTATAAAATGGTCAAAAAATGTACCTCAAGTGTATTTTTACAGTTTGGATGTGACCTTTTTTTTTTTTTTTTTTTTTAAGTTTGGGCAAATTTATGGGTTTCAAGTCTTTTGAGTTACAAACCAAACAATGTTAATAAAGTTATACTTTAATGCAAGTTGATCTATATTACTTTTTTTACTTTAATATTAAAAAGGACACAATGCTATGCAGATGTGTACTTGAAATAATAATAATTCAAAAGACAAACGATACTATTTACAGTGGAGACAGAGAGTTGGAAGGGCGTGAAAGGTTTACGTCTTCCTTGGGCGAAACAGAAAATAATTGAGAAGTACTAATGTGAAGTGTACTTATAGTTCAGGACAAGGTTTTCAATATGACAACTTTGATTGTATTTTGAAAATTGTAGTTTAATCTTAAATTGTTCTTTGTAAGCTTTAGTTTAAACGTGAAAAAAAAAATAGAAGAATTACACATTTTGTATTCAACCAAGCCAAAAACATATGAAAACCCAATAGCTTAACACGCAATCAAAAATGCCATAATTGGATAACAAAACTAGCACAGATCCTGTGGTGCAGGAACAGTATTATTCAATCAGAATAAAAAATGCATATTTTCTTCATCATTGTGCATAAAATGACTACTATGACTCCAGTTTACTGAGCCACTCAATTGTAAAATGTCTTAACGTTAAATCGTTTGTATTATGCTGCCCCTTATGGCCAAGGTCAGATTGACATTCCCTTTTTTGGCAAGCAAGTTGATGGTCAGATATGTCAGGTTGTATTACCATGAAGAGGGTGTTCTTTAGTGAGTGATTACTCTTGAACTCAACTGTGACATACCCGATTGCGGTCCATCTCTCTTTAATCTAGGTTCGTTAAATGAGCGTATTACCAGTAATTCTGAAAGAGTATCATATTTTGGACTAAAGAATTAGCTGAACATTTTAACTCATTCTCTATTGACAGCACTTGCTGCCCAATCTATTTAAGATTGGAGGCTGGTAGTTATCATTCACTGCCAATGAATTAACATTCGATTTTGTAACTTGCTGCGTCAAAACATACAAGGATCACATTTAACAAGGTCATGTTCAGTATAATATATTTGAAGACTTTTTGATCCAGAGGATAACAATTTTTTTTCATTTTGCTTTTAGGACTGGCTGAGTAAGTTTGGTTACCTCCCACCCGCTGACCCAGTAACCGGTCAACTTCAGACCAAGGAAGCCTTGACCAAGGCCATAAAAGCCATGCAGAAGTTTGGAGGACTGAAGGAGACTGGAGTCTTTGGTAAGTGGTTAAATTCTTCCCTTAACTCATTCACTCCCAGCCATTTTCACCGGTGCAACCCCCTTCGCTCCCGGCCGTTTTACTGGATTTTGACTGATTGTGCAAGGCCCACAGAAAATTCTGTTCTACAGGGTGTCAATAAAATCTCTTTAACATTTCAAGAATTTATTAAAAATGCAATTGATTAGATATTTTATTCAGAGTTGTTCTAATGTATTCAGTGTTTATTGAAGATTTTTTTTTTTAACCTCTTTTAATACACTTCTACATGGGCACCATTAGTTGCATGAAGCACATCAAGATGGTACTCGATTTCTTGCTATGTTCGCTGTAGCATAGCCTCATCGATTGTGGCAATGGCATCAGTAATCCTTCGCTTAAGGTCAGTAATGTCCCTTATCTTTGTTCGATACACGATATCTTTATCATAGCCCCATAAAAAGAAGTCCAGGGGAATATTATCTGGTGAACGTGGCGGCCAAGGAATTGGCCCTTCCCTTCCAATCCATCGGTCTGGAAATGTTTGATTGAGGAAGCCATGAACATGCAGCCCCCAATGTGGTGGTGCACCATCTTGCTCAAAAATGATAGTTGGTTGAAGGTCATTCAGTTGTGGTGCCACATATTCAGTTAAAAGGTCAAGGTAAACATTTGCAGAAATTGATGTCTCGATGAAGAAAAATGGACCAATTATTCAATAAAAAACTTTAATAAACACTGAATACTAAAGATGTCCCGATCGATCGGGATGCCGATTGATTGGGTCCGATCACGTCATTTTCAAAGTATTGGCATCGGCAAAAAAATATCGGACATGCCTTTTTTAATATATTCATTCATTCATTTTCCATGCCGCTTTTCCTCACGAGGGTCGCGGAGGTGCTGGAGCCTATCCCAGCTAACTACGGGCAGTAGGCAGGGGACACCCTGAACTGGTTGCCAGCCAATCGCAGGGCACAAGGAGACATACAACCATTCACGCACACACTCATACCTACGGACAATTTAGAGTGCTCAATCAGCCTACCATGCATGTTTTGGGATGTGGGAGGAAACCGGAGTTCCCGGAGGAAACCCACGCAGGCACGGGGAGAACATGCAAACTCCACACAGGAAGGCCGAAGCCCGGGATTGAACCCTTGATCTCAGAACTGTGAGGCAGACGTGCTAACCACTCAGCCACCGTGCCGCTTTTTTAATATATATATAATTTTAAAAATTTTGTTTTAATTAAAACGTGTTTCGAATCGTATTTAACGTTACAGACAAAATGTCTTACACTCATCCAGAGTCTTTAGTTTTGGCTTAAAGTAGGGCTGTCAAATTTATCGCGTCAACGGCGGTAATAACATTAAAATATAGAACGCAATTAACGCATGCGCTGCACTACCCACTTACACATTGTCGCGCTCAATCAATAATGGCACCGTATTACGTATACATAGAGCTAAAAGGCAACGTAAAATGAGAGAAGTTTGGCTGCATTTGAAGCCTTTTTTTAATTGGCTAAAGCCTTACGAGCCTACGAGTAGAAATATCGTGGGAAGCATTGTGGGGAAGAAATGTATTAGTTGATCTTATTCTTAACACCCTGTTTTATTTCCCAACACTGAGAGGATATATCAATTGGTACCATTACGCACAGTAATGTTTGCACTTCCCATCATGCATTTGGGCGGAAGTTAAATGGTTGCAGTATCATTTACTGAAAGCTCATAAAAATCCACTAGATGGCAATATTTAGTCACAATACCAAAGTCACATTTATCCTTTAAGAATTACAAGTCTTTCTGTCCGTGGTTCCCTCTCACAGAAAGAATGTTAATAATGTAAATGCCATCTTGAAGATTTATTGTCATATTGTCGGGAATGATTGGAACTGAGTCGGGAGCAAAAAAAAAAGCAATCGGATATGGAAATATCGGGATCGGCAGATACTCAAACTAAAACGATCGGGATCGGATCGGGAGCAAAAAAAAACATGATCGGAACAACCCTACTGAATACAATAAAAGAAATCTGAATAAAATATCTAATCAATTGCATTTTTAATAAATTTTTGTAATGGTAATGAGACTTTATGGGCACCCTGTATTGCTATATAAACATGGAACACTCCAAAAGAAATATTAGACTCTCTTCTTTCAGCAGGGAAAAAAAGTTAGTTCATATCTTTTTCCATTCTTTAGAAATCAGCATTAGAAAATAGCTCAGTTTGAGCAATTTTCCAATTTCTGATGAATAAACAGAGAAATCGAGCTTTTTGTGAAAGCATACATTTCAAACACTACTTTGACTTTAACACAGCTATTTTTTGCTTTATTTACATCCCAAACATCTGAATAATTTTATCCTTTTACAAAATAACATAAACAAAAAGACAAATAGAGCTTTTGATAGCAAAGTAACAATTTATTTACACATAACTAACTGAGAGATGACGCTGTTGCGGCCACGACAGCCGGGGTACACTTTTTCCTCATCACCGCCTGTCTTTGCTCGGCGAGCAGCACGGACTCAACGGCATCGTCCGCTGCACTGGTGGTCCTGATCGTTCTGCATGGTCGTCCAACGCCGGGTATCCCGGGCTTCCTCCCGGTTGTTCTGCTCGGTCGTCTGCCGCCTGGCATCCTGGATGTCCATTCGGTCATCTTCCGCCGGCGCCCTGGCTGTGCGGCCAGCTGTTCGTTCCGTTGAATCGGGTTGCGGGTCTTACCAAATGGGCTACTGCCTTACAGTGGCCAGTTTTGTTGCTCTAAAATGCATTTCCAGCATTGTGCTTTGGCGCTAAGTTGAATCAGAACCCAGAGATGTCTCTTGTGAAAAAAAAAAAACGTAAAAGACGTATAAATACGTCTTTGGGATACTGAAATAATTAAAAATAGTACATATTTATACGTTTTTGGTAGCAAATGAGTTAAATGCTGAAAATATACCTCTAAAACCCAACATCAATCATTACTAAATGTCTCACACAATCAACTTTTCTTTACAGATCAAGCTACATTGGGTCTTATGAAAACACCCAGATGTTCTCTGCCAGATGTGTCTCAATCTGAAGTGACAGTGGGCCGCAAAAAGCGAAGTCTGAGCCCCCCCAACAAATGGAAAAAGAGACATTTATCCTGGAGGTGAGGGGAAAAAATGTTTCAGACTGACTGCTCAGCATCACAGAGTGTGACCAGCACTTCAGCAATAGTTCATAGTAGCACTTGCTTCATGTGTGTCCAACCACGTTTCATAATTGCCACTTATTCACATCTACCGCCTGCCGAGTCACGATGCTTTCTTACCAGGACAAGTGTGCACTAAAGTAGTCTACTGCTGAATAATTGGATAGGTTTAAATGTTTGGTGTGTCTGATAGTGTGGCAGTTCAAGCGGCACGATTTTGGTATGTACTCTGTGCCGTTCTTTGCCGCGTATAGTCTAAATTGTGGTCAAAGTCACACGGGAAAAGTCACCGCAAGGGCGTAGGTTTCAGGATGCTCAAATTGTTCCCACCAAACTTTTAAGCCACCTTATTTGCATTATAATGTGTTCAGTTCTATAGGTCATTTAGATTGTCTTACCATATGTTGTAATGATAGAATTGACCCTACCATTATTAAGTGAAATATTTTCATTATTTTCAGACTTACATTTACCCCATTTTCACTTGCTGAATGAGCCAGTCCATGTTTTTATCCTCAAACGCACGTTTGATGGGCTGATGGCTAGAACCCACCACACGCACACTATTAGTCTCTCACAGTACATACAGTATATACATTACATGTCGACATGCCACCTCCTCCGCCCACTTTGAAGAGGAAGGATATTAGAAGGTTTTTGTTTTTTCGGCCAGCAGCCGCTATGAGTAATAAGAAAAGTCATTGTTGTGAAGGTGGGCAACGCACCACTAATTTTGCTTCTGAAAGTCCGACCTGCATCACAGTTTCACAATACCATTACATTAAACTGTGTGAATTTGCTAAACTGAGTAGGAAGCTAATTCAGGATAAGTGTCCTCTTGTATGTGTATGACATGTTAACGTTAATTAAACTGAGAAATATAGTGAAGGAATCTGACCTTCTAGCCGAACCGCCGGACACGTGCTAGCAGCTCCAACGGCCGGGCCGGCGGGGCCCCGGCAATCCGGCCAGTAGTCCAAACTCGTTCACCTTAGTCTAACCCTTTGTACTGACTCCATTTTAAAAGGTTTAAAGAAGGCTCACCGAGAACATGTTGACAATTTATTCGGGTCAATATTGATCAAAACGGCAAGGCGAAACAGAAACACCCAGGGGAGGAGGCAACCTCGTTCCAAGGTCACCATATCAAACGTCAACAAAAGGTTCCCGAGAAAAATGACAACGCTTAGTTAAATATTTAGTCTTTGAAGGCCGCAGTGCCGGCCGTGGGCAGGAAGAATGGTGTATTTGGGATTATTGTCTGTTTGTGGATTGGACAGGATGATTTTGGAGTTACTGTTGCCCGGGCAACGAGTGTTGTGGATTTTGCCACCTCAGCGTCAAAGGGGCTCTATGAGTCTTGTCAGTGGTGTTATCAGTTGGATATTGGCTGTTGGTTTTCCGTGTGTCAGGAAGGGCGTCCCTTCATTTGTTCTGGACTGTACGGAAGAACTGATTGCGAGAGTTGGTGCGTCAGTTGCAAGACGCACGCGCTAGGCCTCAGTGATAAGAAGGCGTTGTTTATCTCTTATGCCCTATATTCTGCTTGTTTTCCTTAAACTATGGTATAGGTGCTATTTATTTTATATTGGATGTGTTAGAGTGATACAAACAGTCAAACAGTAAATACGAGAAAAGATACTATTGCCTGATTGATTATATTGTGTTTTAGAGTAATGCAAACAGTTAGACGGTGCCTAGGAGAAAAGGTACTATCTCCTTCTACTATAGTACTATAGGTACTATAGTGAACTCAGCTGTTAGAAATGTAGTAAACCAATGTTTACCCCCTTCTTCCCAGTTAATATTTTTATTTTGCTTAAGTGATCTTAAAGCAGCCCAAAAGGAGCTTTAATTTTTTGTTGAGTTTGGCTGTGCTTGTGGACAAAAGCAGTAGTGTTTTTTTCTGAAGGGAGGGTCCATTTTTATTTATTTTTTGTTATTCCCTGACTTAAAAAACATTTTTTTTGTTATATTTAATTTATTTACACAGATAGGTTTGAGTGGTTTTAAGACAAATATTTATTTTTTTTAGGGCTGTCAAACGATTAAAATTTTTAATCGAGTTAATTACAGCTTAAAAATTAATTAAACGTAATTAATCGCAATTAATCGCAATTCAAGCCATCTACAAAATATGCCATATTTTTCTGTAAATTACATATATATTCTGTAAAATAAATTGTTGGAATGGAAAGATAAGACACAAGATGGATATATACATTCAACATACGGTACATAAGGACTGTATTTGTTTATTATAACAATAAATCAACAAGATGGCATTAACATTATTAACATTCTGTTAAAGCGATCCATGGATAGAAAGACTTGTAGTTCTTAAAAGATAAATGTTAGTACAAGTTATAGAAATTTTATATAGACCCTACTCACGTGACGTCACAGCCACGCCCCCGTGCCATGTTGTCCGTATACTCGTCATGTTAATGCATTAGCGCTTCGTAAATTCCTCCTATTATGGCGTGTTTTTCTGCTCGTTAACATTAATAATCAAATTGGTGAAGTCGTGTGTGGCGGTCGGTTGCAAAAACAGAGAAGATAGACGGAGAGACTTGAAGTTTTACCGTATTCCGAGAGACCCGGAGAGGAGACCGAGATTGACTGCTGCAATTCGACGAGAAAACTGGGCTCCAAACAACTACCACAGATTATGTAGTAGTCATTTTATATCTGGTAAGATGCATTTAATATATATTTAGAGGGTTTTGGGCTGACAACCACAATTAAGATCATTGCTAGGCTAATCGCCGACAATATACACTCAGACGTTGTGAATGAACTACCTGAAAATATATAATTATAAGGCGATAATCAGACAGTTGTCATACAATTAATTTACAATTTCACTATTGCGGTCAAAAGCCAAAAAATAAATTCAACTAGGGACAATCTGGAGTAGTGCTATCGCACTTCATATTTATTACATATTATATATGTATGTAGTGAGAGTGCTATCGCTAAACCATATAAACATTAAAAGCCCTAGCTCCATTGACAAATGACATGAAATACATTAGACTTGACAGTGGATGTTAGCAAGAACAAAAGATTTTGAATTGAAAATTTCGTAACTCACCTTCCCGAGCACACGATAGATTCCTGCCGAATTTTCGTGGACGAGGACCTGTTTCACCCAACCAGCAACGAAGTATTTATAAGCCTCCAAGCTCTTAAAGTTTTTCAAACTTTCGTGAGAATAGGCTGATTTTGTGTGGACAAGATAGTTGTAAATATCAGGGTAGCTAGCAGATGTCAGGCAAAGACGGCGAAGACAGCGGGTCGAAAAACATCGATTTAGGCATCAAATATGGATCTGGCGAATGGATAAACTGAAGCTTTTCCACATAACGCCTTTTATGCAACGCATCCAATGAGTTTACAGCGTCAGATGACACCGGGGCTTCCATGAATTGCTCTATAACTTGCACGACTAATTGAAAACAATGAGAATAAGTCGAAAAATACGGACAATATGGCGGCCGGATACAGCGACACGTCATTTTGTGACGTAGGTGAGTAGGGTCTATTAAAACCCCTCTTAATGTTTTCATTTTGATAAAATTTGTAAAATTTTCAATCAAAAAATAAACTAGTAGCCCACCATTGTTGATGTCAATAATTACTTACACAATGCTCATGGGTGCTGAAGCCTATAAAATTAGTCGCACCCAAGCGCCAGCAGAGGGCGGCAAAACTCCATAAAACGTTAATTGCGTCAAATATTTTAACGTGATTAATTTAAAAAATTAATTACCGCCCGTTAACGCGATAATTTTGACAGCCCTAATTTTTTTTGCATTCCTGGATAGTTAAGCGATGATTAGCAATTTTATATTTCTTTGTATGTCAATACACAAATTTGTGTTCAAATATTGCAATTTAAATTTTCTAATAAAATCCAGACTTTTATCCTGGAAGTTTTCAAAATGTTTCTTTAGTAGTTTTTGAAAAAGGTTTGAATGGAACGGTGTATAACCTGAACCTATATATGTATACGCACTGCAAATCCCATCTCCTTAAAACTAAAAAAAAGAAAAACTTATAATTTCCTCATTTTAAGTGTATATCTACTAGAAATAAGTGAAATTACCTGAGGTGCTGCAAGTAAATTTTACTCCGATTCCTTGAAGTAAGCAAAATAGCTAGCTGAAAATAAGATTAACAGACTTATTTTAAGCAACAAGCTATATTTAATCTATTAAAAAAAAAACTTGTTTGTCAGAAATGTTCTTAATTCAAGAATAGATATTGTTCAAAACATTATTTGAAAGCATTGTTTTCTTGATTTAGGTGAAAAATGACCGACTTTTAGATTTTGGGGCTTAATAAGAACAAATGGTAATATTGACTAAAAGTAAGTGGAAGAATCTGACACATTAATCTGTTAACTATCCTTTAAAACTCAAAACAAGATGAAAATATTCGACCTAATTTAAGAAAAAATATCAGATTAAGACGTTATACCAGGGTTCACTAAATCCGGTGCCACTTCTCCTGTCATGTTTTTCATGTCTCCCTCCTCCAATACACCTGAATCAAAATAATCAAGATCATTATCAGGCTTCTGGAGAGGTTGCTGATGACATAATCATTTTATTCAGGTGCGTTAGGGGAGAGAGACGTGGAAAACACGACAGGAAAAGTGGCACCGAGGTCCGGATTTAGTGAACCCTGCGTTATACTGTAAATTTGCAGTGTGAAAGTATAAATCAATACAGATTTAATCTTTCAGCCTATCAATTAATTAGGTTCTGATTGGTGAGAAATGTAGCCCTGACTGCCGTTCACCCAGTCTGTTTGGCCTTATTAATGTCCCGTCCCCAGCAAAAAGTGTGCATGCAGGTTGTGCTGTTATATCGTCCCTACCAATATTGAGACCAAAACTATGCCCTTGGCTCACCGTGACCCTAAACAGAATAAACCTTCAAATAAAATAATTGCCAGAAAAACTATGTAATGTGCATCAATGTGTAGGTCATCGCTGCAGTAAACATCAAGGACAAAACATTTTGTTCCCACTGCAGCTGCTCCAGATGTTGTCTTGTACCCAAATTACTGAGAATTGCACACAAAATAGTCAAACTATGACTAATGGAATGGAATTTCAGATTACTTTTCTCTTTTGAATTTGAGGGAGAGCAGGATTGTGTGTTTTTTAAACCTGTCCTGTTCAGCTGTTTGACATGGAGAATGGAAATCTGAATGTCCGGTTGGTCTAAACCAGCGGTCTCAAACCGACTCCACAAAGGGCCGCAGTGGGTCCTGGTTTTTGTTCCAACAGATCCAGCACAAACAGTTCAACCAATGAGCTTTCTACTAACATAAGCAGCACCTGATTGCAATCAACTGATTACACTTGTAAGAAACCAGATTGGTGAAAAGGTATTTGTCTCGTTTGGTTGGAATGAAATCCAGTACCCCCTGCGGCCCTTTGAGGACCGGTTTGAGACCACTGGTCTAAACAGTTTTAATGTTTCACATTGGAGTATGACCGCCTCCCATTGTGATCATTCAGCATACCTCGTTTATTAAGACAAAGCAGCAAACAGTGAGGAGTTATGGGGGAACACAAGAGGAGAGACAGACAGAAGAAACACAAACAACAACAAGAAATACAGTAGGGCAAATACTAGTAAGTATTTAGTTAACCACTAATTGTGCAAGTTCTCCCACTTTAAAGTAATAGAGGCCTGTAATTGTCAACTTGAGTAAACCTCAACCATGATAGACAGAATGTGGATAAAAAACCCAGAAAATCACATTGTTTGATTTTTAAAGAATTTATTTGCAAATCATGGTGGAAAATAAGAATTTTGGTCAATACCAAAAGTTCATCTCAATACTTTATTATGTACCCTTTTTGGCAATAACTGAGGTCACACGTTTTATGTAACTCTTCACAAGCTTTTCACACACTGTTTCTGGTATTTTGGCCCATTCCTCCATGCAGATCCCCTCTAGAGCAGTGATGTTTTGGGGCTGTCGTTGGGCAACACGGACTTTCAACTGCCTCCACAGATTTTGTATGGGGTTGACATCTTGAGACTTGCTACTCCAGGACCTTGAAATGCTTCTTACGAAGCCACTCCTTTGCTGCCCTGGCTGTGTGTTTGGGATCATTGTCATGCTGAAAGACCCAGCCACGTCTCATCTTCAATGCCCTTGCTGATGGAAGGAGATTTTCACTCAAAATATCTCGATACATGGCCCCATTCATTCTTTCCTTTACACAGATCAGTCTTCCTGGTCCCTTTGCAGAAAAACAGCCTCAAAGCATGATGTTTCCACCCCCATGCTTCACAGAGGGTATGGTGTTCTTCGGATGCAATTCAGTATTCTTTCTCCTCCAAACACGAGAACCTGTTTTTATTTTGGTTTCATCTGACCATAACACATTCTCCCAGTCGTCTTCTGGGTCATCCAAATGCTCTCTAGCGAACCGCAGACGGGCCTGGACGTGTACTGGCTTCAGCAGGGGGACACGTCTGGCAGTGCAGGATTTGCGTCCCTGGCGGTGCATTGTGTTACTGTGGTCCCAGCTCTCTGTAGGTCACTCAGTAGGTCCCCCCATGTGGTTCTGGGATTTTTGCTCACCGTTCTTGTTATCATTTTGACGCCATGGGGTGAGATCTTGCATGGAGCCCTAGATCGAGGGAGATTATCAGTGGTCTTGTATTTCTTCCATTTTTCTAATAATTGCTCCCACAGTTGATTTCTTTACACCAAGCATTTTACCTATTTCAGATTCAGTCTTCCCAGCCTGGTGCAGGTCTACAATTTTGTCTCTGGTGTCCTTCGACAGCTCTTTGGTCTTGGCCATAGTGGAGTTTGGAGTGTGACTAACTGAGATTGTGGACAGGTGTCTTTTATACCGATATTGAGTTAAAACAGGTGCCATTAATACAGGTAACGAGTGGAGCCTCGTTAGACCTTGTTAGAAGAAGTTAGACCTCTTTGACAGCCAGAAATCTTGCTTGTTTTTTTGTGATCAAATACTCATTTTCCACTCTTATTTGGAAATAAAATTCTTTAACAATCAAACAATGTGATTTTCTGTTTTTTTTCCCACATGCTGTCTCTCATGGTTGAGGTTTACCCATGTTGACAATTACAGGCCTCTCTAATATTTTCAAGTAGGAGAACTTTCACAATTGGTGGTTGACTAAATACTTATTTGCCCCACTGTACATTGAACGCCTACACTAACTATGAATATGTTGGTGCTATCGTCAGTTAGATATATTTCCGGTTGACACCATGTGGGGGTCTGTTAAACAGGAAAAGTGGGGGAGGGGGGTCTAGAAGATAAGTGATTGGGAGGGGTGGAGTGTACACAAATCAGCCCTGTGATCTAGAACCCAGTAATCATGTGAATCCCTTGTGAGTGTGAGCTTGTTGGCAACCCACTCTACGCTGCCCCATTGCTAATCCCGGCACCGAGGTCATCCACCTGAGCGCGCCCAATCCCAACCAGCCGGGCGCGAATCTCATCAAACGTGACAGTCACACAGACGAGCGGAGAGCCACCACAGCCCCTCCCCTCCCGCAGCCCAGCAAAGGGGCCATCGTCACCCCCCAGGATCCAAGGTGGTCCCCCGGGCTACGCACCACCAGAGGGGAAGAGAGGACGCACCACCAACCCTACACCCACCCACAGCCCTGTCCGCCCACCTGGCCCATGAGCCACAGCCCCCAACCGGCATAGCACATCAAGGCACCCCCAACGGCCCACCAAGCCCAGGGCGGGGCCCCCCGCCGGAGCAGGCGACATCCAGCCGACACACCAGCATCCAGCCAGCGACCCGCGCAGGGCGAATACCCAGCAGAGGCGCTGTTAACTCAAACACAGTCGAAGAAGTTTAGTTATGCAAAGCTGAGTCACATCTATGCAGGCAAATTTGTCATTTTAATACAGCAATGGAAACCGAAGTTCACAGCATTCGGGGAGAGAGTCTCACATTCAAAACAAATGAATAATTTAAAATACCGCTATTCATTTTCTTTTTAGTTGAGCAAGGAAATGCAGCGGAATGCCATTCCTTACTAAATACATTGCATGACTTGTTGCCACTTTCACAGCCAATTTTTGTCAAATATTTTGTTCCTTTAAGGTGGATTTCTCAGAATCCAGAACTGTTATGTAGTCAGCATGAGAGAGTGATTACACACAGAGAAAAAAAAAACTCCCTTTGCAAACCCTACGCTACATGTCTCAGATTTATAACATCCCAAATTCACTTCAATTATCACCCTCTGCAGGGCTTAATGGAGGCCCATTCATTTGAATCAAACATGTTGGCACTGATAGACGTCTGGAACATGCAGGGCATTGGAATCCACCCCTCAACCCCCGCACCTGCACCTGGACCATCATTCAGAGCAAAAATCTGACTGCATGTGCTCATCTATCTCTTTAGTCCCGCGTTCATCTTCCTAATGAAGCAAATGAGTGGTGTATACAGAACATTTGGTCGAGCGTATGAGAATACACAGATGTACTGTAGGTCCACAGTGATAACACTGTGTTTACCTCATTAATAATAGTTAAAGCCGCTGAAGCAAGGACAGTTAAAAAGAAGTGAGACCTGATTGAAAGTCAAACGTAGTTGCTAATGAGGGGAGGGTAACCATAGTCATAAGTCAGCAGCAGGGGTCCGTCATCATGCTAATTATAGCCATAGCTCACAGCTGTTAGTGACTGTCAAGAAACACCACAGCTGTATCCAAGGGGCTGCTGGTATGCCGTCTATGTGACCGTGTGACTTTTTGAGATAATAACATTAAAACTGTTAGCAGTAATGACCTGGCAGACCAAAGCATGCAGGCATCACTTTCTTTTAGAACCTATGTGATATTTAAATATGTAACACCCAGCGTTACTGTGGTCATTATCTCAAAATATCTTGATTTACTCTCTCTTTTAGAGGTCACTTAATCCTCTAGACACGCTAAATTTTCATTTAAGGAGACATTTGGTTATCCGCGTAATTGGAACAACAATGTGAACTCGGGATGAGTCACGAAATTGCATATTGCTAAACAATTCCGCATTCCAGACCAATGCCACTATCATATTAATGGCACATTAAGGAGCAGGTGTAGCAAGGTCATGGAAATATGTTGATCATATGAGAAGGGATGCACTGAAGTAGAATAACATTCAGCCCATCCTGATGCAATGAAGTGCAAATTCATTCAAAGTAATACCATTTCCCAGTCTTAATGAAAGCCATACACCTGTTGGTTCTCCAGAGTGTCCACCTAAAAGCGTTTGAATTCATAAATCATGAGACTTTCTGAATAGACTTTTTATTATATGAGCCTGCTACTCATACAGAGGAACTTTGTTTACAAATACGAGAGACTCGTACATTTAAGAGCAAGATTTATGTATAAATATCGGACAGTCATTGAATACTTATTGAATGTACAGTTATGCTGCAAAACATCATAGAAAACAGGCTATGAAAGATTCATTCATTCATTCATCTTCCATTCTGATTATATTCTTGAGAGTTGTGGGGGTTCTAGAGCCTATTTCAGCTATCTATAGGCAGTATGCACGGTATACCCTGGTTGCCAGCCAATCGCAGGGCGCAAAAGCCAAACAACCATTCCCGCTCAGATTCATGCCTCGGGACAGTTTGTAATTAAGGTTTTAAACGGAGGTTTATGAAGTAGGGTATTGTTATTCTAGAATAGAAAGCAACTGTTTTAATATGGCAGGGTTTCACCTACATATCAATTATTGTGGCGCAGCGCCACACCAAAATAAAAGCCGCCACGCCGTGCAAGAGATGTTACAAAAATAAAAAAATAAATGTCGTTTCAAACTAGCGGCAGCCTAGTGTGAAGGGTTCAGCGGCAACCTATAGACCCCACTCACCAACGTCACACAATAACGTGTCGCTGTATCCGGCCACCATATTGTCCATCATTGTTTATCCGTATTCTCAATGATTTCAATTTGTCGTGCAATTTATAGTGCAATTCATGAAAGCCCCGGTGCTTTCAGACGCTGTAAACTCATTGGATGCGTTGCATAAAAGGCGTTATGTGGAAAAGCTTGAGTCTATCCATTCGCCAGATCCATATTTGATGCCTAAATCGATATTTTTCGACCCGCTGTCTTCGCCGTCTCTGCCTGACATCTGCTACCCTGATATCTACAACTATCTTGTCCACAGAAACTCAGCCTATTCTCACGAAACTTTGAACAACTTTAAGAGCAGCACTCTAAGCAACATTACCCCGTGTGACCCTATACTTCCAGTTTTCTAAAATGGCGACAATCAATTAAAAAAAAAAAGTTGACTGCGATGGCCGACGCTTCAAGGATAGGTGGATATTGGACTATTTCTTCAATAAAATACGCAACAACTGTGTCTGCCTCATTTGCAAAGAGACAGTCGCTGTTTTCAAAGAGTTCGATGTGACGCGATATTACCAAACAAGACACGCTGACATGTACGACAACATTACAGGGAAGATACGCAGCGAGAAATTAAAGCAACTTGAAGCTAGTTTAATTTCACAGCAGCAGTATTTCGCAAGAGCCTGAGTGTCAAAAGAGAACGCCACAAAGGCGAGATTGTTGAAATTATGAATTAAAAAAAAAATAAAATAAAGCAAATGTGACACACAGAAGAGCTTGCTAAAATTTGTTTAAATATATTGTTCTACGTAAATCAGCCAAGGCAGCCCCCACATTTTTACCACACCAAATCTGGCCCCCTTTGCAAAACGTTTGGACACCCCTGTTTAACTGATGATCCGTAGAGGAGGCCAGCTTCTTTCACTTGGTACCAGCTAAATATTATTCAAAAAATAATGATGGCGGAAGAAAGAAACATCTTGAATTTGAAACTGTATGTTGTCGGTGATAAGCCTCGCAATGATCTTAATTGTGGTTGTCAGCCCCAAACCCTCTAAATATATATTAAATGCATTTTACCAGATATAAAATGACTACTACATAATCTGTGGTGATCGTTTGGTGCCCAGTTTTCTCGTCGAATTGCAGCAGTCCATCTTGCTCTCCTCTCCGGGTCTCTCGGAATATGGTAGAACTTCAAGTCTCTCCGTCTATCTTCTCTGTTACTGCAACCAACCGCCACACACGCCTTCACCATTTTGATTATTAATGTTAACGAGCAGAAAAACACGCCTTAATAGGAGGAATTTACGAAGCGGCAATACGTAAACACGACGAGCTGACGGACAATATGGCGCGGAGGCGTGGTTATGACGTCATGTGAGTGGGGTCTATTCATTGTGTACTGTAATGTCCGTAGCTCTGCGCGGCCCCCTTAAGAGACGATAGGAGGAGGAGCTGTGACGTAGAGGGAAGCGAGATAGCGGTCGCATGTCACGGAAGCCCACTGTTATTTTGTTATTGCTTTTCTTTATTATTGTTGCCACAATAAAGTGGGTAAGCAAATACAGACTCCTCTCCTTCTACCCCCCATTACAGTATTTTGGATCGGACTTTTTGGCGAAAGTAAGCAGTGGACAGCCGTCTTGGACGGAACGGCAAGTTAGAAAAAATAGCTACCTGAAAATAATCTTATTTCAAGAAATCCAAGTAAAATTTACTTAAAGCACTGGCAGATAATTTCACTTATTTCTAGTAGATTGAAAACAAGGGAATTTAATCAACTGCCAATCAAACGTGCGTTTGAGGGGGAAAATAATGGTGTCAGTGTAAGTCTGAACATAAGGAAAGTAACTCACTTGATAATGGTAGGGTCAATTCTGTCCTTACAAAATATGTGAAGACAATCTAAATGACCTCTATAACTGAACTTATTATGTAATGCAAAAAGGTTGCTTAAAATTTGGTGGGGACAATTTGAGCATCCTGAAAAGTTCCTAGTGTTATGTCCATAACGTCCCAATGTAAACCTACGCCGTTGGTCCATTAAGAGAAATACTATTAATGTTGTGTTAATGTAGTACATATTAGGGCCAAATAAAAGGAAAAAGAAGGACTACGAAATGTAAGTCATACTATTGCTACGAGAAAAAACAGTCGTATTATTACGTAGGGTAATGTAGCTCTAATCAGCTACGCATTTTACGTACATGAACCGTAGCTGAGAGCTACAACATTAGCCTGGCTCATGAAATATTTCAAATAGATCTTTGTTATGTGTTTTTTGGGAAACAAAATGTGAAAAAAAAAAATGTCATGATATGACGCAATTTTGCCGTGGCACGACATGGTGCGGCAGTCCGACTCCGATGCAGCCCACCACCGCAGCTTCAAAAAATCCTAGGAGAAACACTGTACGGTTCTCCATACACTGTCTAATGCATGAAGGGATGAACCGGTCAGATTGTGGCAACTGTTGATTAAGATATTCGCACGATACACCATTGTTTTCACCACTCCCCTTAGTCATAAACTTATTTCTTATTCCATAGTGTCACCAGTGAGTGAAATAGACCTAGCATGAGAACAGAGGTGCTGATGGTAGATCTGAAAGTTAGTTTCTATCGAAGGTGTCCTTGTTTTGAAAACAAACACCAAAAAAACGTTCCTTAGTCTATCTTTTATGGCCGTGAATGGAGGGCCCCCAAATAGGCTAACGAGACAGCGTGTGTGTTGACGGAAATAGTTTATTAAGATAAGCTTCAAGATAGTAGCCAACAAGTGGAGGGTATAGGTGACGGTACAAGGCGAGAGGTGAATGCGAGATCCTCGGAACAAGTAAAGGTCGGTGATCAGGTACATGAGTGAAATAGTTGGGGACACGAGAAAGTACTGACAGTGAACTATGAGAGACGATCCAGCGATGTGATTGAGCTCCGGCTGACTTCAACAGGCCGGTGATGATGACTGAAGACGCCCGCCATTGCTCCACCCGTCTGGTCCTGTAATGGGATGGGAAACACACAAACACACCCCGTCCGGGTGCCCTTACCATCCAACATTATCCTCTCTTGCCGCTAGGCCTGTTCAATATATCGTTTGAACAACGCCATCCCAATGTCCGCATGCACAATAGTCCCATTGCAGGACTTGCGATTGTTTTTTATTTTTAATGTAAACTTTTTTGCTTCATAAAAGCAGCAGTTGTGCCTACACTTGGCTTCCTGGATCCCTTTTATATACACCAATCTTCATCATTCACAGATAAACCCTCTTAGCCTGGATTAAACAGTATTATATGAATACTGGGAATGTCCCAATTGTATATTTTTGCACCCGAGTCACCTGATTTTGAGAATCTGTTGATACCTAATCCCGATCCGATACTGGGGGAAAAAAGTAGCTTTTTTTTTTCTTTGACTTTCACGCTGCTGAGAACAGCCTCTCACTTACACATGCCAGAGCACACTTCAGACTGTAAACCAATCTTAACAATGAGTAACAGATTTGTGCCTTTTATCGTAGAGCTACGGAGGCATCTCTGGCCAGATCAAAGCTACAAACCTGTCAATCATCGTTTACTTTAAGTACCAAACATCAGCTGCACTGGTGACCAAGAAAAACCGTTTGGTCGCACTGCTTAGCAGGAGAAATACTTAAAACCCATCCTTTTCACCCGATTCCGATAATGTGATTGGATAGGGACATCTTTAATGAATACAATGAGGTCATAATGAGTAAACCAGTCTTCTCAAACAGAGCTATTCAAGTCATGTAGTGAAAAAGTGAAAAGGTTTATTATCACAATATATCGCAAACCCGCAAAAAATGGCAATGTCAGTTTTTTTCCAAAATTATTCAACCCTACTTGCCGCGGAAAGACAGTTAAACCAGTCAAGCTTGAGTGGAGGAACTGATGTCAGAACTCCTTTAGCCTATCACCTACCCTCCATGGCATCTAGCCTTTGATTGACATACATGACAACAAGCCAGATCTTAATTTGCAAGACACATCACATGCGACATATTCAACCTTGTCTGCTGGTGCAAAACACTGGCATCTTCACATTCCTGCCTCAGCGAGAGTAAAATATGAGACCAGGTGCTGAATTAAGAAAAGGACATTAACCTATCACTTCCTCACTGCATGGTAGAATGTCTTTTTCCCAATCATGTCATACAGCATTGGGGCTAGGGGTGCACGTTTCCATTTTTTGAAACCGATACCGATAATATATATATATAATTTTTAAATGTGTATTCACATGGGTTTTTGAACACGTGTAGGCCAAAAATACTGGTGGTGGATTCAGCATAGACTGGCCTTTGACCTTACCAGAATTTTCATGATGACATGAACATTATTATAATGAACAAAACAAAGAAAAGAACAGTTCTGACTTCAAATAAAGTGCCCATATTTATTTTTTTCAGATAAATAAAATTTGAGTCAATCACAATCAGTTAGTCAATATCACTGACGATGTGTTCCCCAGAACAATGAGCACTGAAGTAAAACAAGCATAAACCCAACAGCTATTGTGCTTTGTCAGCAGATAAAACATTTGGTGCAAGAGTAGAGGAGACCTTTGTGGTCTTGGTCAATGAAACAACTCAAACGCACACATCCCAATGGGATTGGTGGTGCGTCCCCCCTTCCCATCCCTGAAGGCCAGTTGATGGGAGTGCAGGTGGCCCGGGTGACCACCCTGGATCCATAGGGGGGGTGACGATGGCTCCTTTGCTGCGCTGTGGGAGGAAGGATGGGTTGCGCTGCCCCCCCCCCCCCCCCCCCCGGGCTGGCTGGGTGGGGGGCGTGGCCCTGGGTTGGCGCTCGCGTGGCGTTTCCGCTCGTCTGCTTGGCTGTCGTATGTTTGGTTGGGCTCACGTGCAGCTGGTTGTGATTGGGCGCGCTCGGGTGGGGGGTCCTGGTGCCAGGATTGGCGGTGGGGCGGCGTAGGGTCGGTCGCCAACGGGCTTACACTCACAAGGGATTCACACGATTACTGGGTTCTAGATCACAGTGCTGATTTGTGTACACTCTACCCCTCCCAATCACTTGGCTTACAGCCCCCACCCCCTTCTTTCCCTGGTCAACAAGCCCCCCCACATGGTGTCAACCGGAAATACATCTAGCTGACGATAGCACCAATATATTATTAGTTGGTGTAGATGTTCAATGTGTTTCTTGTTGTTGCTTTTCTTTTGTTTCTTGTTTATTTTTTTTCTGTTCCCCCATAACCCCTTTGTGTTCGCTGCATTGTCATAATAAATGAGGTATGTTGAATGATCACAATGGGAGTATGTGTCTCAATGTCAAACATTAAAACCGTTCAGACCAACCGGACACTTAGACTTCCATTCTCCGTGTCAAACAGCTGAACAGCTTTTCAACACTGACTTTTTTTTAAAGGTAAGGTTTTGTTCCGAGTAAGTCGCCATTAAATGCAACTTGTCAAATGAAGTGTAAAGACCAGCTGTTGTGTGCCATAAGAGTTCAGGGTACCAAAAACAATATATCTTGTTCTTAGAAGGAAAGCAGTACATTGTATCTGTATTCAGTACACAGTGATATACAGCCAACAGTAATATATTACATACAGTACTATATAGCAGGTGTTGGGAACTTATGACTTGTGAACTAGAAGTGGTTCTTTTCATAACTGGAGCTCTGCGCCCACTCTGAATGCACCTGACATCTTTTCGTTGCGGATCCATTAGTTGTTCATATACTATGTACAGTAAATAGGTAGATATTTTGGGTTGTTCCTTCGAAAAGTTCGCGGGGCAAAAAAGTGTGGCCACCCCTGCATTAAAAATTGTGAATCTTCTATCACTGAGCCTGCACCTGGAATTGTAAGCAGCTCTGTCTAAGAAAGTGTCAGAGATAGTAAGATATTGTCCTTGTCATTTTATAGTAGTGCACAACTTGTGAGAGTTGTTCTACTATACACAACATTGCACCTTTATTAAAGTTCCCCAACACTGTGAGCTTCAGGTCACTTACTATTTGAAAGTCAGCTTGAATATCGTAGTGTGCGGGAGCCCTTGTGTCTCTCAGTACAGCCATCATTTCTTGTGACAACTTTGAATTTGACATCATTGTTCACATCACACAAAATAATAGAATACTGGCCTTGTGTACTCAAGGGTACAAAGTACCATTCATCTGCTTGCTGCACATAATGGTTGACATTTCAAAAGCTTGTCTAGTTGAACAAAAAAAAAACAAAAAAAAAACTTTTTAAATTCTTTATTTCACATAACTCTCATTTGCTGATGGGCAAGGAAACTGTAAAGGGAGAGAAGAAAAAAAAAAAGAAAAAGAAAAATCAGTGAGACGTGACAATGTTGAATATCCATGCAGAGCTTTTTCATTTGAAGACCTTCATCTTCAGCCTGAATGACAAAATTCATGGCACTTTGTTTGAGTGTGTCACATGAATATGCTGACTCTTTGCTAATACACAGCATGGGACCGCATCTCTGTCAGCGGAATAGTTTGAAATGTGCAAGCGTGAGTGCCGAGTGGTTCTGTGAGTGTCACGAGTGGGCGTGTCTCTGGTGTCTCATGCACTTGTGGAGATGCTCCATTTCAATTAGGAGGGGAATTAGCATACATTTTCATGTGATAGGCCAATATTGTTTGTTTGTGGGTGCGTGTCATGTACTTAGCAGCAATTGTGATGTCACCTCATGTCTCTGCGGAGCTACACAGCCACAGAAAACACTCCCTAGTAGTGTCCTTATTCACTCAGCCCTTCCTGATTTTTGTTTTGTTTGACGCCCTCAATGCGTGTGCCAATGCTTGAGGCACACACTTTAAGTTTTGTCAGAAATGCGTCATTGGATATGTAATCCATATGAGCTACGAAGCACCAGGGACAAATGTCATTGTTGGTTTGGATTAGCAACATTTCCAACCGCGTCAGGGACAATATTTTTTCTTTCAAAAGATGACTGTGAGTAGTGACTTTATGTGGTTTTATCAGAGACTTCTAAACACATTGATACTCCATCAAAAGCAGGAGTTATTCACTGCTCCACACCAAGGCCTCAAATGATTGGCCACAGGCTATTAAACCATATTCTTCATCACAAAGAACTCATTCATGTTCATTACATTGTATTTTCCCTTGTTTAGGCTGCACTTTATATCAACAAGCCATCAAATTACACTTTGTCGATTAGAATGCACATGGGTTTAATTCAGCTAGAGCTTGGCAATATTATTGATATACAGTGGTACATCTACATACGAATTTAATTTGTTCCAGGACCTGTAATTGGAAAATAATGAAATAAAAGGAATTTTAAAAAAATGAATTATATGCATCTGTACTTTTCAGGCTTTCGGTTTTTCGTTTTTTCAGCCAAGTGTTTGCAATATTCGGTTTTGGCCAAGAATTTTGCTTTCGGTACATCCCTAATAAGAATAATGATAATAATTATTACAGTGAGGAGAACAAGTATTTGATACACTGCTGATTTTGCTGGTTTTCCCACTTGCAAGCCATGTAGAGGTCTGTAATTTGTATCGTAAGTTCTCTTCAACTGTGAGGGACGGAATCTAATACAAAAATCCAGAAAATCATATTGTATAATTTTTAAATAATAAATTTGTATTTAACTGCATGAAATAAGTATTTGATACATTACCAACTAGTAAATATTTCGGCTCTTAGTTCTTTTTTAAGAACCCCTCCTGTTCTCCACTCATTACCGGAAGTAACTGCACCTGTTTGAACTTGTTACTTGTATAAAAGACACCTGTTCACATGCTCAAACAAACTAACTCCAACCTCTCCACAATGGCCAAGACCAAAGAGCTGTGTAAGGACATCAGGGATAAAATAATAGACCTGCACAAGGCTGGGATGGGCTACAGGAAAATAAGCAAGCAGCTTGGTGAGAAGGTAACAACTGTTGGAGCGATTATTAGAAAATGGAAGAAGTTCAAGTTGATGGTCAGTCTGCCTCGTTCTTGGGCTCCATGCAAGATCTCACCTCGTGGGGCATCACTGATCATGAGGAAGGTGAGGGATCAGCCCAGAACTACACGGCAGGACCTGTTCAATGACCTGAAGAGAGCTGGAACCACAGTCTCGAAGTAAACCATCGGAAACACATTACGCCGTCATGGATTAAAATCCTACAGCGCACGCAAGGTCCCGCTGCTGAAGCCAGTGCATGTCCAGACACGTCTGAAGTTTGCCACTGACCATCTGGATGATCCAGAGGAGCAATGGGAGAAGGTCATGTGGTCGGATGAGACCAAAATTGAACTTTTTGGTCTAAACTTGGCTCGTCGTGTTTGGAGGAAAAAGAAGGATGAGTACAACCCCAAGAACACCATCCCAACCGTGAAACATGGAGGAGGAAACATCATTTTTTGGGGCTGCTTCTCTGCCAAGGGTACAGGACGACTGCACCGCATTGAGGGGTGGATGGATGGAAGCTATGTATCGCCAGATCTTGTCTAACAACCTCCTTCCTTCAGTGAGAGCCCTGAAGATGGGTCGTGGCTGGGTCTTCCAGCATGACAACGACCCAAAGCACACAGCCAAGGCAACTAAAGAGTGGCTCCGTAAGAAACATCTTAAGGTCCTGGAGTGGCCTAGCCAGTCACCAGATCTGAACCCAATAAAAAATCTATGGAGGGAGCTGAAAGTCCGTGTTGCCCGGCAGCAGCCCCAAAACCTGAAGGCTCTGGAGAAGATCTGCATGGAGGAGTGGGCCAAAATCCCTGCTGCAGTGTGTGCAAACCTTGTCAAGGACTACAGGAAACGTTTGGCATCTGTAATAGCAAACAAAGGTTTCTGTACCAAATATTAAGTTCGATTTTTGTGATGTATCAAATACTTATTTCATGCAATTAAATGCAAATTTATTAATTAAAAATCACACAACGTCATTTTCTTTTTTTTTTTTTTTTTTTTTTTGTATTAGATTCTGTCTCACAGTTGAAGAGAACTTACGATACAAATTACAGACCTCTACATGGCTTGCAAGTGGGAAAACCACATACATACTGTCCCAACGTCTTTGGGACACTGAAACAATTAAAAATAGAACGTAGTTTACGTTTTTGGGAGCAAATGAGTTAAGAAGAAATGAAATAAGAAATTAGTCAACTTAAGATCAAGGGACAGAACACTCCCTGCCTGACATCTGCAAAAGGTCAGCTCTTAATAACTTGTAGAAATACCACCTAAAACGATGCAATACTATAAATGCCTGCAGCATAAGACACTCTAAAACATAGGCAAAAGAATATGCGTAAATGTATTCTCCGTGAGCTTTTGAAAAATAAACATCTGTGTGAAACTGTACTCCTGTGGAAAGAAGCTTCATTATATTGAAGTTCAAAGACTGATATTTATATACAAGTTAAAAATAGCAAAAAATTCATAGCAAAGTTAATTGAACGTTGATATAATTTAAAAAATAATGAAGTTCAGAAATGAATACAAACTAGAGATGTCCCGATCGATCGGCATCACGTCATTTTCAAAGTATCGGAATCGGCAAAAAAAAAAAAAACGGCCATGCCTTTTTTTAATATGTATATATTTTTTAATTAAATCGTTTTCTAATCGTATTTAACGTTACAGACATAATATGTTACACTCATCCAGAGTCTTTAGTTTAGGCTTAAGGTAGGGTTATCAAATTTATCCCGAAAACGGCGGTAATTAATTTTTTTTTTTTAATGTATCACGTTAAAATATTTAACGCAATTACTGCATGCGCTGCACGACCCTCTCACGCATTGTCACGCTCAATCTGGAATGGCGCCGTTTTACCTATATAGAGAGATAAAAGGCAGCGTAAAATGAGTAGAGTGAATTTTGGCAGCCTTTGGAGCCAATTTTTAATTGGCTAAAGGCTTACAATCCCTCTCCCTACGATTAGAAATATCATGGGAAGCAATGTGGGGAAGCAAGGTAGCATTTGATCTTTTTCTTAACACATTATGTTATTTTCCAACACAGAGAAGATATATCAATTGTTAGCACTACGCACAGTCATGGTTTCACTTCCCATCATGCATTTGGGCATGGCTACAGTATCTTTTGCTGAAAGCTCAACAATTACACTAGATGGCAATATTTAGTCAATATATACAAAGTCACAAGTCTTTCTATCCGTGGATCCCTCTCACAGAAAGAATGTTAATAATGTAAATGCCATCTTGAGGATTTATTGTCATAATAAACAAATACAGTACTTATGTACTGTATGTTGAATGTATATATTCGTCCGAGTTTTATTCATCTTTTTCTTAATGCATTGTCAAAATGTATATGATCGGGGAAAATGATCGGGAATGATTGGAATTGAATCAGGAGCAAAAAAAGCAATCGGATCGGGAAATATCGGGATCGGCAGATGCTCAAACTAAAACGATCGGATCGGGAGCAAAAAAACATGATCGGAACAACCCTAATATAAACTATGCAATTTTTTTACCCTGCCTATTAAAAGAATCAGAATCGAGAATCGTTAGAAACGAAATCTGAACGTGGAATCTGAACTGGAACCGTTCAAATTCAAACAATGCCCAACCCTATTCATACTGTAATTTACTATCTCGCTCTGTTGCTGACATCATTGCCGCATGAATTCCGATTTGGAAGACTTGAGAGTTCAGACTCCAGCCACATTCCAAAAAATGTGGGCCAGATTACATTTAAAAGTGCATACTAAAGTTGCCTAAATCAGATTAGAAATGTTTTACTTCCCTGCGACTCAGCCCGTCAAGAAAATTTCTCATTCCAGCCAGATCATGGTGAAAAAAATCTAAATTAGGTCACTTATGCCTGCTTCATGAAGAAAGCAATTTTTCCCTATCAAAATTCTTAGCAAACATCCTCTATTCAAATAAACAGACTTCTAACCCTCATGATTAATGGAAAATTGGCGGCACCACCGCCAGTGTGATTGCATTTAGAAGCCGACATTAAGATGCTCCAATGAGCAACTTTGTGGGATTTCACTTTAGCAGTTCTTTCAATGCTTATGATGGGCCTGCTTACAAAAGAACACTCAAACACAACTTTAAGGAAACGGTGAAGTGAAAGTTTTTGATGTGAGTGTTTCTTTGTCAATCATTAAAAATATTTAAAACATTGATTTAATATACACATTTTAGTTCTTTATGAGAAGTGTCAGCTTTATGTGGCACGGTTCACAAGGAGATATGAGCGGGTTTTTCAAGTAAACTCAAATTTGTGCTAACATTGCAGGTTGGCTTACATTTGGTTTGGACTTGATACTGCTTGCCAGTAGCATTGTGAGAGGCAGGAACCGCTTGCCAACTGTTGTTTGGAGAAACTCAATGTGGTGATAGTTATTATGTAAATTATCATTAGAGCGTTCCAGTTTTGCAAAATTTAGAACAGTCATAGTCAAACTTTCAGAGATAGGCAGAAAACAAAAGGTTTAGTTGGGTGTTTAATTTCCCATGGGATGGATGGACTGGCACTCTAGAGAATCACATTGAAAAAATTATGTTTTCCATAATATTCTCTTGTTTATTTTCCCTTCTCCTGTCTCAGAGTGAGGACATTCCCAAAGGACTCAGCTTTACTGGGCAGAGACACCGTTCGAGCCCTCATGCATTATGCCCTGAAGGTCTGGAGTGATATTGCACCGCTCAACTTCCACGAGGTGGCAGGAAGCGACGCCGACATTCAGATTGACTTCACGAAGGCTGATCACAATGACGGATATCCCTTTGATGGGCCAGGAGGTGCTGTAGCCCATGCCTTTTTCCCTGGAGAGAGGTTCACTGCCGGGGATACGCACTTCGATGATGATGAAGCCTGGACCTTCAGATCACCAGGTGACAGAGAATGAGGTCGCTTACAGACAGGAGTTGCATAACTTAACCAAGTGGGTTTCAAACTTTTTCCACCAAGCACCACCTACAAAGATGAGTTCTAGGACGTACATATAATAATACTGCAGTGCACTTTAAGATTATGCACATTCTTGGTATGTGCATTGTGCCTAAATAGAGGAAAATATAAAATCATGTCAAATACTTAAAAACTGAAAACAATTACACGCTAATCAAAAACTAGACTTTAATGTAAGTGCCATGTTAAGACGTTAATTCGGGTAATAATACAACTAAACTGTGCTTTGGTGTCAAGAAGAAAATAAAGAAAAGTTTAACCCTTTATAGGGCAAGTCACTGTTTTTGGTAAAAAAAAAAAAAAAATTCTTAGAAAGGCCAGGTGCCACAATGTTAACATTTAATATACATATATGCGGCTTAAATGTCATATATACAGTATATATAAGGGGTGTAACGGTACACAAAAATCTCGGTTCGGTACGTTCGGTTCATTTTTGGTACAGTAAAAAAACAAAATGCAAAATATAACTGTGCTAGTTGTTTATTACACACCTTTGTGCTTTCAACAATAGGAACATTAGCCTATACAAAGCTAGAATTCGGCTCAAGAAGTAGCGGGTATTTAAAAATAATCCAACAACAATTTGCCTTTCAGACCCTGCGTATTGGTCAGCTTATTTTCTGAAAGAAAGAAGAAAAAAAAAGTCCTGTGCTAAAGAGAAAAGCAATCCCAATGACAAATATTTTAACATGTATTTTACAAATGAAATGCCTCAATGAATATTTTTTTTTTCTTATGAACGGTTTTCAAAAGCTTTATTGGTGGATTTTCTCAAGTTAAAGCGCCACACGGAAATTAATAAATTTAATTGTGTAAGCAGAATCTTTGTATTATTCTTATTATTTAATTACAGGTGTTTTAGCTCATTTCAATTTATTTTATTTAAATGGGCTATTATTTATTTTATTATGTGTTTATATTTTACAAATGTGATGTAGTATTCATTTATATTGTATATTTTAAGTTGCATAACTTTAGATCGTATGTGAATATTAGTTCCTACTTGTTTTGTTGTGGTAGGAGGGTTTTGTATTGAACGCGGGGCCGTGTTGGTTATTATTATAGCAGAGAAGACAGCAGTAAATCAACAAAGACAAGTCAACTGTGCCCCAATCTACCACTCAAGAGATCTGATGGACTCAAAAAGTGGGTTACCATTGCATATTAGTTTGAAAATCGACACGAGTGACTTCCGGTCACTCCGGTCCGATTCTAGCTACAGGTAGTAGTATTGACGCAGGAGGGTCGCGTCTCGCGTCAAATAATAAACTCTGCCGTTTTTTTCGCGTGCTTGGTGTTGAGCCGCTTCTGGGACGCGTCTAACACACGGCCACACTGCGACTGGTGTGCATTGGCTGACTGACTTTAATGCCCGCGTTTCACTGCGTTCTCGCGGCGGCCACGTTGTCGCGCCGATGACGTTTGTTGGTTATACTGTCGTACCGTGTTGGTCCTCATTATAGTAGAAAAGACGAAGTAAATATAATCTACACAAAGAAACTGTAACCAGATCGACTCACACCCTTGAAAATTAAGGGTTACATTACGTTAGAAACTCGTTCGGTACGCCTCCGTTCCGAACCGAGGACCACGTACCGAAACGGTTCCATACAAATACATGTACCGTTACACCCTTAATATATATAAATAATAATAATATATATATATACTGTATATATATACGCATATATACAGTATATGTGTGTGTGTATATATATATATATATACTGTATATATACAGTATATATACAGTATATATATAAAACACTCAGGTGACTTGAAGTCCCGCTGTGAGACCCCCAATTTGGCCAAATTAAAAAACTGTCCAATATGTATGTGTGATACATCGTTGGAAAGCTTAAAATCTCGATTTTCTGGGGGAAGAAAATTTCTGAACAGGAGGGCATTAAAAAAAATAAATAAACAGAAAACCCTATCTGGAGGCGAGAGCACGTGAGAGCAGAATTACAGACGCCATGACTTTAACGAGAAATTATCGCGTACTTACCTTGTTTCGATCCAAAAACTCCATGTAGCATGTATCACTGAGTGTCAAGACACAGCTGGTTAAAATCATTTTACAAATTTTATAAACTAAAACATCAAGAGGGGTTTTAGTATCAAATCATTTTAACTCAACACCATTTATCTTTTAGGAACTACAAGCCTTTTTATCCGTGGATCCCTTTCAATGTTGGCTGTTTGAAAACTATTTCTTTTTGTACACTGTTATTTATTGAGACACAGTGTCTTTCAGACCAGATGTGAGGATTTACGGTATCTAAGGAAACAATGTTAATGGTCATTTTGTATTTGTCGAGGATGATAATATATATATATCGCTGAGCAAATGCTGCTTTTATTTCGGCATTTACTATGATAGGACTGTTTTTCTTGGAACAAATTCACTGTGTGATTCTGTTCTGAGCTTCTATCTTAATTGATCAAGCCAAACTTGTTTCATCCAAGATTGCCCTTGAGAGATGTGCTCATTTGGAGGAGTGAGGACATGATGCTAAGCTTCCCTAAATGGACGCTTGCCTTGCCTGCCTATTTGTGTTCCAATCTGGAAAGCCCAACATGCACTTTAAATGCTTGGAACGCGGAATGTTCGAAGCTCGTCTGTCAGACTCGCAATGCAGTAACGTCTCCTTTTGAATATGTTTATTCCTTGTGATTTTTGAACATTTTTACTTTTTGTCAGTCACCGAGGCAAAATTCCAGACGCTTTGCCAAAGTAGTTTGAATAATAATGTTTGTGGCAGAAAGGAAGTGTAAAAAACAAATTAGCCTGTCATTTACAATGTTGCTCATTTTGCTGTCAGGAGCCTTCGCACAAAAGAAGAAAAATGAAGCTGCATTATGAATTTGCTCATCCAGATAAAATAAGGTGACAGACAGGAATCGTGTGGCGATGTCTCAACATGGTCACACATACAAGAGCCTTAACTTTGCTTCTCTCTGAATTTTGTGCTTTGGTGTGCCTTTCATCTGAATGATTGAACTTAATGTCTTTCCTCGTCACACTTTCCCACAGAACAGAGAGATGCGTAAAGGCAGGTCAGGAATGTTTACTTGGGAGATTTTGACAATACAGTGTAGGGGTGTGACAAAATATCGAAATGGTGATATATCGTGATTAGAGATGACCCGATTGATCACCCGATCACATCATTTTCAAAGTATCGGAATCGGCAAAAAAATATCGGCCATGCCTTTTTTTAATATATACATATTTTAATTAGGGCTGTCAAACGATTAAAATTTTTAATCGAGTTAATTACAGCTTAAAAATTAATTAATCTCAATTAATCGCAATTAATCACAATTCAAACCATCTATAAAATATGCCATATTTTTCTGTAAATTATATATATATTCTGTAAAATAATTTGTTGGAATGGAAAGATAAGACACAAGTTGGATATATACATTCAACATACGGTACATAAGGACTGTAGTGGGCATTTCACTCTACTGTCATTTAAATCTGTCTATGCTGTCCTCACTCCGAAGCGTCTACTTTTTCCAAAGCTAGACAGCTCGTGAACGATGCCTTAATAATCAGACTTCTTCCTTTTTCATCTGATTTATTAATAAAATGGCCTCAAACCACTGTCCTCTTTAGACGTAGTGAAACTACAAAAAAAAAGTACACAAGCATTGCATTAGCAACAACGTTAGCTTAGCACGCTATACAGGATCACTAAACATAAACAAAAAGCGTCTCATACAAAAAATATAACATTTCGCTTACTAACATAATATGTACATTCTTTACAACAACCGTACTTACGGACAAATCTTGTCCAAGGATCATATAAGCACAACATTACAACGTAGGCGTCAGCCCGAGACGTCGTGCAGCCATATTGAACTGGCAAGAAAGCAATAAACCATGTCGCAAAGCTGTTAGACAGCACAAAAAACCTTGCTGTAAAACTTAACAAAAGGCAGAATACTGTCTGAGCGGGACATGTGCGTTAATTGCGTCAAATATTTTAACGTGATTAATTTAAAAAATTAACTACCGCGCGTTAAAGCGATAATTTTGACAACCCTAATTTTAATAAAATAGTTTTCTACAGACATAATATGTTAACACTTATCCAGAGTCTTTAGTTTAGGCTTAAGGTAGGGTTATTAAAAATATCCCGGTAACGGCGGCAATTAATTTGTTAAAAAATGTGTCACGTTCAAATATTTAACGCAATTAATGTATGCGCTGCACGACCCCCTCACTCATTGTCACGCTCAATCTGTAATGACGCCGTTTTGCCTATATAGAGAGATAAAAGGCAGCGCAAAATGAGTAGAGTGAATTTTGGCAGCCTTTGGAGACTTCTTTTCATTGGCTAAAGCCTTGCAATCCATCTCCCTATGATTAGAAATTTCATGGAAAGCAATGTGTGAAAGCAACTGATCTTTGTCTTAACACCTTAAGTTATTTCCCAATGCAGAGAAGATATATCAGTTGCTAGCACGACGCACAGTCATGGTTCCTCTTCCCATCATGGTTCCATTCCCATCATGCATTTGGGATGGCCACAGTATCATTTACTGAAAGCTCAACAAATACACTAGATGGCAATATGTAGTCACAATATACAAAGTCACAAGTCTTTCTATCCGTGGATCCCTCTCACAGAAAGAATGTTAATAATGTAAATGCCATCATGAGATTTATTGTCATAATGAACAAATACAGTACTTATGTACTGTATGTTGAATGTATATATTCGTCCGAGTTTTATTCATTTTTTTCTTAATGCATTGCCAAAATGTATATGATCGGGAAAAATTATCGGGAATGATTGGAATTGAATCGGGAGCAAAAAAAAGCAATCGGATCGGGAAATATCGGGATCGGCAGGTACTCAAACTAAAACGATCAGGATCGGATCGGGAGCAAAAAAACATGATCGGAACAACCCTAATTGTGATACTTTGTATCCCAAAAGTTTATCGATATGCTCCTGTGAGAATCCAGATATCATTTTAAATAGGTGTCAATGTCTTAAAAAAAAGAAGAAAAAAAAAGCTGCCTTGACGGTGCTCGACACACCATCCATTTAGACTGAGAACGTTCGTTCATTCAAAACCAGAGCATTCACAGTCATTCTGTCAGATTTTCAGGGCATTTATAGGTCACTTGCTGTTCATTTTAGGGCATTTCCAGGTCATTTCCTGTTGAGTTTGAGTCACTGCCTATTTATTTGGTTGATTCCCAGGTCACTTCCTGTTCTGTATCACAAAATGAACAGGAAGCGACCCATAAAATACCCCAAAATCACCAGTGAGTAACTGAAAATCAAGAGGTAAATGACCTTAAATGGCCCAAAATTACCTCATTTCCTGGCATTGGCTGTTACTGACGGCCATAGACGTTCAATCCGTTTGAAGTGGGTGGCAGCGAATGAACATTCGTTCATTCGCTGCCACCCTCCCAGTTCAAATGGATTGGACGTCTACTAGTGATAAACTCATTCCAATTCACAGCAGAAGCTTGTTTTTCTGTTTATTAGTTGTTTTTAGAATATCCTAGAATGATTTCCTGACCAATGTATCGATAATAGTTGTATCGCCATATCGTCAGATCAGCGTTATCTTGAGCTTTGTATCGCAAACCATATCGTATCGTGAGGTACCAAGAGGTTCCCCACTCCTAATACAGTGGTATCTCTACATACAAAGTTAATTCATTCCAGGCCCTTGTTTGTATATCTAAGTAGTCGTATGTTGAGCAGAATTATCCAACAAGAATACATTATAATTCCATTAATTTGTTCCACAGCCAGAAAACCTACAAAATCCTGAATGAATACTGCTGGTACTTTTGCCAAAAGCAATTACACTGAGCAAAACAAACAAATTATAAATGCAAATCGTAGTAATAATACCTATAATAATGTGACGAATCCGGTTCTAATGTGGTGGATGTGTTTTGCGTGGTGTACCTGAACGCACTGCGTGGCAGGTAGAGTTTAGAGTTTTTACTTACACTTTTCGTGTTCTGTTGTTGGCATCAGCTGCAGCGGACAATAGGTGTGTTGTGTTGCACAAATTATGAAAAACATGAAGCTGGTGATTTCTATGGCAATGTTACAATAATAATAATTCGTGTCACCTTTTTCCTTTTTTCACCACCTGCACTAACATTCTTGGAACTCATGTTGATTTCTCTCACAAGAAAATCCGCCGTACGTCCGTCTTGCAATAAAACAAACAAACTGTGGCGCTGTCGAAAAGCCTCTGAAGGAATCTGACCTTTTAGCCAGATTGCCAGAATCACACTAGCCTAACTGCCGGTCCCGCGCTGGCGCAGATCCAACGACCTGGGCCGGCAAAACTCCGACAATCCGGCCAAAAGACCAAACTCCGCGCGTTCACCTAAAGGCCGAGTTATCCTTCCGCGTCAGACCTGCGCCGTCAAGGAAGACCCGATTTACGACCCTGCGCCGGAGCCTTCTGATCGACATTTATTCAATGTTGATGAGCTAAAGATTTACATTCAAGCATTCCATCTTGCATTATTTATTTTTTTCTCTGTTAGACTAGTGGAAGTCAACAAGCATGCCCCAAAACCGTACAAACATGACGCCACAAGCCTCTAGTGGCTTGGCGGTAAATTAGAGCAACGCGTTCCTTCACCGCAGAACTATCGAATGCTCATTGACGCCGTAGTCACTTCGCCGTCACTGCAACGCAGCAGCATCACTCAGGCTTTAGCCTTAACCCCTTGTCATGACTCCATTTTGAAAGCTGGAAAAAGGCTTCGAAACACAAGTTGACAATTCATTCAGGTCAACAGCGATCAAACGGCAAGGCAAAACAGCAACAGACCCAGGCGAGGAGGCAGACTGGTTCCAGGGTCGCCATATCACATGTAAACTAAAGATTCCTGAGAAAAAATGACAACGATTAGTTAAACATTCAGTCTTTTTAAAGCCTCTCGCGAAGCGGGCTGTGGGCAGAATAAGGGCGTGTTTGGGTCTTCTTCTGTTTTAGATTCGGGCGGTCAAGTTCGTGTGTCACCGTTACTGGGTAATGGTTAATGAGACTACTGAGGTGGGAGTTTTGGCGCACCTCACCGTCTGAGAGGCGCTGAGCTATCAAACTTAAGAGTTCTTTTTATTATCGGATGTTGTGGTAGTACAGGACGTCCTGCCATTTGTTCTGGACTGTCCTGAAGAGCTGAATGCGGGATTTGGTATTGCAGACGTGAGCTTGTCAATGTCTTGCCTATCACCTGGTCGTCGGCGTCAATCTTGCTCAGTCAGCTGCATGACGCACGCGTTGAGCTTCCATGATCAGAAGGCGTCATGTATCTCTTATGCCCTATGTCAAATGTATTCTGCTTGTTTTTCTTAAACTAAGACATAAATACTACTTATTTTATATTGGGTGTGTTAGAGTAATACAAACAGCCAAAGAGTAAATACGTGAAAAGATACTATTCCTTCACGTCATATTTCGAGCATTTCGTCGGACGTAGAAACAAATGTCGAGTCAAATTTTTACACCGGATGTCGAAAAGATCACGTGTCCAATCGATCGAATGTCGAGGTATCACTGTATACTGTAAATCCACTTGCCCCTCCACAAGTACGTATTTTAAATGATACAAGATTAATATTGTTAATGTTTTGTGAATCTTACTTTGGTCAAGTCATGCTTTAAAATTTTCAAATATACATTGAACTGAATAACAACTTCCAAATATGACCACCCTGTACCGTAACAAAATATGTTGCAATTCTGCAATCTTTTTGCTAACTGAAGTAACTACATAACAAGTCCACAATTAATTCATCCGCATTTAATTAATCAGCCAGGAGACCTAAAAAAAAAAGGGAAAATAAGGCTCAAAGGATCGATGTCTATGCATCCCACTCACGAATAACAAAATAGTTGCCATTTCAGTTGGTGTCCTCCCCAAGAAGAATAACAAAGCGAGTAACATTTTGAACCCTCCCTACATGCAGTCTAAACATTTCCTTTTTGCTGACTGACTTTTGTTAAAGCTTAAATTTTTTGTGAGGCTGGCATGCCGATTGCATCATAGTTATAACATTTAAGAATAAGAATTACACCCTTACCTGTAAGAAAGGTCCAATAACTGAGTGCAAAATCAAATACATCATCAGGATTTATTCGTGTCATGTTTGTTTGATGCATGGAAGTATGGTGACAAGGTTAATGCTTACTTAAGGCTATTGTTAATGACTCTTTATGTTTTTTAAAGTACATCAGATTGTACCGTGCAGCAGTTATCTTGATTAATCAAGCCAAGCCTGTTTCATCAAAGATTGCCCACTGAGGGAGAGCTGCTGATTTGTAATGAGGACATGTTGCTAAGCGCTTCTAAATGCAAACCAGCCAGCCAATTCCTGGTCAGTCCTGGAAAACACAACATGTTATCAGGAGGCTAAGAGCTCTAAACAGTTTATTATACTTCCAACATATTTATGTAATGTTACATTGTAGAAAGGCAGCGAGATTGATTGGGTGCTTTGTCTGACTGGCTATGAATATGACAAATAGAACATTTGTTAAATTATCTTACTGGTTTAGTGCGATTGGTTTGTATATATTCTCTATCACTTGATAGATTTGTGAAACAAACAAAAAAAAAAAAAACATCTGGAAAGTGTGAAGTTGAAAGTGTTGCAGTACCAAAAAGATACCTCAGTGAGAGTTTCTAACCCGAGGATGGAGGTTAGCTCATTATGGAGGACTAAACCTGCAAGAAACTATGATCAGATACTCTTGGGTCAAATAGGCTACGTTCATACTACAGGTCTTAATGCACGAATCTGATTTTTTTGTCATATCCGTTTTTTTGGCGTGCCCGTTCAGACTGCCTTTATCCATTGAGACCGTTCAAGTATTACGCATGCGCACTAATTCGCAGTCCGACACGCGCTAAGCAAGAAGACCCGCATGCGCAGAACCATCAAAACAAATGACAGACGTCATCCGTCATTCCAGGGATATCATATTTTGCTTTTCAAAAGGTGGACACAAATAACAGACATAAATAATCCCCGTTTAAGCTTATATTCAAAGTTTATATGGATCGATAGCATGCACGCACTGTCCGTGCACGTCACACACACATACGGGCAGTTTGTCCCGACTCTCGGCCGTGGAGGCAATGTTGAAATATTGCTCACTTGGAACAGAGAGAAAACTGAGCATTCTCAGGCTTATCCTCAACCCATTTTTATTTTTTATGACTGTTGTCAAGCTCAGCCCTTCCTCAAAAGCCGTGTTCACTGCAAGCTAGGCGCTAATAACGCACAGGTGCATCGCTACGGTAACGACTCTCTCGCTATTTGATGACGTAATTGCTGCATTAAATCCGATTTGCGGGACTGGACAGTACAGACCGCCGCGACAGTCTGGAAAAATGTGGCCCAGATCGGATTTAGACCACATACGAAAGTGACCCAGATCGGATTTGAAATGGTCCCGTTCTATGCGACTTGTCACGTTCAGACCGTCAAGTTAATGCCTCACTCGAGTCGGAAAAACACGAAAAAATCGGATTCGTGCATTAAGACCTGTAGTATGAACGTAGCCATAGTCTAGTCTGCTTCCTAGGCAGAAGTCTTGATTATGTCACTATCCATAATACACAGAATTATTCCGATCAAAGCTAACAGAAGTAGTAGCATCAACTGGAAGTTCAATATCTACCTTTGAGGAAACTTTGAACAGACATTTTTAGCAGATAAAACCTTACTTTTGCAAAGGTTTCTATCCAGGGGTGAAAGTGGGCCTAAACGGACTGGAACGCCGTTCCGGTATCAAATTCGGAGGCGGAACGGGGCAGAACGGTTCTTTGATCCCGAAAATATGACGGCAACTGTCAAACCTCCATTAAAAAAAAAAAAACAACATAAAAAACTGCTAGATTGCCACACATGCATCTCCAACAGGAAAACAATCTACTAACGTCAGATTTCTACATACACAAGTGTTAACAACAAGACTAATAAAGTGCTTGTGTAGTGTCATCCGTTTCCACTGATACTGATTATTTATTTATTCCACGGACGGCACGGAGTTCTCCAGCGTGTGTGATCTGATGAGTCCGACGAGTGAGTCTGACGAGAGACTCGACTCGCGTCGATGTGCGCATGCAAACCACCCTGCCTGGACTCCAGTTATCCATTCAATTGGTTGACATACTGACATGTGATCAGCATGGCTAGTTAGCCCTGATTGGTTCAAATGCACGTTTCTAGGACAACAACAACAAAAAAGAAAAAGCTTGTTGAATTAAAGGGTATTATAATACTAAGGGGCTGTGAGATACCAATAGAACCGTTATGTGGCAAGATAACATATGTTAATAAAGTTAACAAAAAAAAATAAATCACATTCATGAGCAATTATCGAAAATAGATCGAAAATTGCGAACATTTCCAAAAGTATCCCGGAAACAGCCGAATGGGGCGGAGATGTCACAACAAGGAAACAAAAGTTCGAGGCAGGTGCCATCGTTATTTATCGACGAGAGAGTCGCGTTCGTGTCTTATCAAAAAAATTGCTAAAATGGTTCAAACCTGTCATGCTATGTGGTTTACAAATAGCCAATGTAGTACCCATGAGTTCCCGAATGTGAGAAAAAGAGCTGGACTACGCAGACAATGAGTAAAGTTCGTCCGTGCTAAGAGGGCTAATTTTGCAGACCCAGCCTCCGGCACGGTTTTGTGTGGTGCGCATTTTACACCTGAAAGCTATTCGAACCATGGACAAATAAAATCAGGTTTTGCTAAGTGCTGCTGAAAGCAGATGCGGTGCCCACCATACACGCGCAGCCACCTAAATGTCCCGAGATATCAAGAAAGAGGACGATGACTGGCTCTGATGAGACCACCCCACCACCCCACGAAATGGCCAGAGTGAGTACTCTTTTATAATAAAAAGCATCACGCATTGGATATAGGACTGGATACATGTATAAATTATCACTCGTAAAATATATAGACAAATCCTCTAATCTCATTCATATTTGAGTGTGTTGGCTGAGGGAAAACCTATGATAGCACAATAAATGATAATTATTCGATGCATTACTTTATCGCTGCATTACTTTATTTTGCGGTCACGGTGTATCAGCTTCACAAAAAGAAATGCAAAACAAACCATTCGGTGTTTCCCACACGATCTGTTGCCGGTGTTTCATCAGTGTGATTGCTCCCCTCAATGATCCTTAAATTAGGCTGCAATTGTTGTGACTTCACGCACACAATATTCTAGACTTCCGGGATCTCGGGCGCCGGTCGTTTTAGTTTGACAATCGATCCAAATTTCTATCATTTTCTTGGTGTTGCGATGTGTGTAATTACACGAAGTGGCATGATATGAATCCAAAAGGCATGCGTTTATGGATAAATGATGGAATATTAGCATTTCCCCAGGTGTTGTAATACCCTTTAATGCGATAAAAAAAGGCAATGCAACAGAGAATTGATCAGATCTTTAAGGGAAAGGAACGAGTTGAAGAGGCGTATTTTATTTTATTTTATCATTTTCCATGTTCTCATGCCTGGCTCCAGAAATAATGAACATTTTTTTTTTTTTTAATTTGAAAGCTTTATGTGGTTAAACATAATATACTATTTTGATACAAATCTTTAGTATGAATTTATATATGTTTTCTAATTTGTATCATAAATGATACATAAAGCATGACATGCAGTCCTTGTACTAAAACAAATATAACTAAAGATTGAACACAATAAGGTGTTAAACATTATTTTACTCTAAAGAGGTCCAGAAATGCTTGTCTGAAATGTGATACATTTGGCAATATAGTTAATGTCCGCTTTAGACCTGTTATTGTTCATTTACCTATTTTAGGCTACTTATTTTAGTTCCTTGTAAAATAAAAAATGTTTGCGCTATCTTCGAAATATTTTCCATTTCCCTGCGCATAATACAGTGCCTTGCAAAAGTATTCGGCCCCCTTGAACCTTGCAACCTTTCGCCACATTTCAGGCTTCAAACATAAAGATATAAAATTTTAATTTTTTGTCAAGAATCAACAACAAGTGGGACACAATCGTGAAGTGGAACAAAATTTATTGGATAATTTAAACTTTTTTAACAAATAAAAAACTGAAAAGTGGGGCGTGCAATATTATTCGGCCCCCTTGCGTTAATACTTTGTAGCGCCACCTTTTGCTCCAATTACAGCTGCAAGTCGCTTGGGGTATGTTTCTATCAGTTTTCACATCGAGAGACTGACATTCTTGCCCATTCTTCCTTGCAAAACAGCTCGAGCTCAGTGAGGTTGGACGGAGAGTGTTTGTGAACAGCAGTCTTCAGCTCTTTCCACAGATTCTCGATTGGATTCAGGTCTGGACTTTGACTTGTCCATTCTAACACCTGGATACATTTATTTTTGAACCATTCCATTGTAGATTTAGCTTTATGTTTTGGATCATTGTCCTGTTGGAAGATAAATCTCCGTCCCAGTCTCAGGTCTTGTGCAGATACCAACAGGTTTTCTTCCAGAATGTTCCTGTATTTGGCTGCGTCCATCTTCCCGTCAATTTTAACCATCTTCCCTGTCCCTGCTGAAGAAAAGCAGGCCCAAACCATGATGCTGCCACCACCATGTTTGACAGTGGGGATGGTGTGTTCAGGGTGATGAGCTGTGTTGCTTTTACGCCAAACATATCGTTTTGCATTGTGGCCAAAAAGTTCAATTTTGGTTTCATCTGACCAGAGCACCTTCTTCCACATGTTTGGAGAAATGGCTTTCTTTTTGCCACTCTTCCATAAAGGCCAGATTTGTGCAGTGTACGACTGATTGTTGTCCTATGGACAGACTCTCCCACCTCAGCTGTAGATCTCTGCAGTTCATCCAGAGTGATCATGGGCCTCTTGGCTGCATCTCTGATCAGTTTTCTCCTTGTTTGAGAAGAAAGTTTGGAAGGACGGCCGGGTCTTGATAGATTTGCAGTGGTCTGATGCTCCTTCCATTTCAATATGATGGCTTGCACAGTGCTCCTTGAGATGTTTAAAGCTTGGGAAATCTTTTTGTATCCAAATCCGGCTTTAAAGTTCTCCACAACAGTATCTCGGACCTGCCTGGTGTGTTCCTTGGTTTTCATAATGCTCTCTGCACTTTAAACAGAACCCTGAGACTATCACAGAGCAGGTGCATTTATACGGAGACTTGATTACACACAGGTGGATTCTATTTATCATCATCGGTCATTTAGGACAACATTGGATCATTCAGAGATCCTCACTGAACTTCTGGAGTGAGTTTGCTGCACTGACAGTAAAGGGGCCGAATAATATTGCACGCCCCACTTTTCAGTTTTTTATTTGTTAAAAAAGTTTAAATTATCCAATAAATGTTGTTCCACTTCACGATTGTGTCCCACTTGTTGTTGATTCTTGACAAAAAAATTAAATTTCATATCTTTATGTTTGAAGCCTGAAATGTGGCGAAAGGTTGCAAGATTCAAGGGGGCCGAATACTTTTGCAAGGCACTGTATAAGTCATTTGTACTTATTTTTGTTAATGTTGTTTAGTTGTTGTATTTTTTTAAACAATATATGCAGTGCTGGCCAAAAGTATTGGCACCCCTGCACTCTAGCCTCATACTTGGTAGCGCAAATTTTAGACAAAAAGTCTAATTTTGACCATTCTGCTTTGGCCAACTGCTTCAGGTCTCTGAGATTTGAATGGTGCCTTGTCCAAACTGCCATTTTCAGATCTCTCCACAGGTGTTCTATGGGATTCAGGTCTGGATTCATTGCTGGCCACTTTAGAAGTCTCTAGAGCTTTTTGAAGTGTGTTTTGGGTCATTGTCCTACTGGAAGACCCATGACCTCTGAGGGAGACCCAGCTTTCTCACACTGGGCCCTACATTATCCTGCTAAATTGGTTGGTAGTCTTCAGACTTCATAATGTCATGCAAACGGTCAAGCAGTCCAGTGCCAAAGGTAGCAAAGCAACCCCAAAACATCAGGGAACCTCCGCCATGTTTGACTGTGGGACCGTGTTCTTTTCTTTGAAGGCCTATGTTAATGCATTTTTCCAAAAAGCTCTACTTTTGTCTCATCTGACCCAAGAACATTTTTCCAAAACGTTTTTGGCTTTCTCAGGTAAATGTTATAAATTGTAAACTCTAGCCTGGCTTTTTTATGTCTCTGGGTCAGAAGTGGAGTCTTCCTGGATATCCATCATGAAGACCCTTTTCATTCCGACGGATAGTACGGGTTGACACTTTTGTACCCACTGCAGGACAGCTTGAACTTGTTTGGATGTTAGTCGAGGTTCTTTAGCCACCATCTGCACAATCTTTCGTTGAAATATCTTGTCAATTTTTCTTTTCCATCCACATCTAGGGAGGTTAGCCACAGTGCCATAGCGTGTTAAAAATTTTAATTGTTTGACAGCCCTAGTAAAATGATAATTATTAATTTCCATTCTCTTTTGTGTTTTTTCATTGCAAGCAAAAAAATGAAGATTACTACCAAAGCATTTGGAATTGCAATCATTTTCTGGGAGAAATTGAGCATTATCTGACAGAATTGCAGGGGTGACAATACTTTTGGCCAGCAGTGTAACTACTATTTTTAGGGCCCGAGCACTAAGCGTGCGTAGGCCCTATTGTTTTGCAAAGGATTATTATAAATTTTTTATTTTATTTTTTTTTTTTTTCAGGGCAAATGAAAACGGCCAATTTGGAGGCCTGAACATGCACGAAAAGTCACCAAAATTTGCACATACGTGCGGAAAATTGTAAATTTCGATAATTTTGCAACGTTGCAAAAAAATGTGACAAAATGGCTCAGTGGCGCCCCCTTGAAATTTTAAAAGTGGCCTATAACATTAGGGTCTGTCAGCATAGAGCAATGAAATTTGGGGAGTCTATACCTTGTCCAAAACTGCTCCAAAAAAGCATTGGCACCCATATTCCAAACCCAACAGGAAATCGGTTTATTTTGGATCGAATATGAAATCTTTACCGATTTACAGGGTGCAAATTTGAGACCTTTTCGCTGAGGGAGTTAGTTGGATCATCTTCAAAATTGGTGAGACTGTTCAGGAGACATATGAGATCTTAAGTTTTGAAAATGGTGCGTTTTCATTCACGGACCTGGGCGTGGTGCCAAAGTAAGCTATTTTTTCGGCAAAATGACAAATTCAGTAAATGACTAATAGTTCCTTGACACAACGTTCAATCTTTTTCATATCTGGCATGTATGTGCAGTATCCCACCCTTAACACGAGTGCATTGAAATATTACCCATTAGGCCTAGCGCCCCCTAGTCAGAACAGGAAATGCCTTTTTTTACGAGACAGATTCCTCCTTCAAGGGAAAAAAATCTGTTGACCTTAAACCTGCATCAGGGGAGCCTTAAGACCTGTGTTCAGGTGCCTGATGAAAAATATTGAAGTTTCGTTGAAGTGGCGGGTTCCAAACAGAAAGTGAAAATGACCGTCAACAATTTGTCTCACAAAAAACTTTCAACAGTCATAACTCAGCAGATATACAACATTTCTGCGCCAAACTTCCCGTGCTTGTTGAGAGTCATACCCTGAAGGGTCTTGTGAGGGTCATTTGCATCAACTCTACAGTGCCAACTAGTGGCGACAGAAAGGAGTTTTAAAACAGGCCTTTCCTATTGGGTTTTTTCAACGTAGAGCAATAAAATTTGGGGAGTCCATACCTTATGCAAAACTGTTCCAAAAAGTCTCTTGCACCCATTTTCCAAATCAAACAGAAAATCGGGTATTTTGGATCGAATGTGAAATTTTTATCCATTTATAGTATAGTTGACATTTGGAGGCCTGAACATGCACGAAAATTCACCAAATTTTGCACATACATGCAGCTTTGCATGGATTTCGATAATCTTGCAACGTTACAAAAAAATGTAACAAAATAGCTCAGTGGCGCCCTCTTGAATTTTTCAAAAAGGCGTTTCCTATTAGGTTTTTTAACGTAGAGCAATGAAATTTGGGGAGTCGATACCGTGTGCAAAACTGCTCCAAAAAGTCTGTTGAACCCATATTCCAAACCCAACAGGAAATCGGGTATTTTGGATCGAATGTGAAATTGGTGCACATTTGAGACCTTGTCACAGAGGGAGTTAGTTTGATCAGCTTCAAAATTGGTGAGACTATTCAGGAGACATAGGATATCTAAAATTTTCAAAATGGTGCGTTTTTATTCATGGGTCTGACCTGGGCGAGGTGCCAAAGTCGGCCATTTTTTTGGCAAAATGACAAATTCAGTAAAAGACTAATAGGTCCTTGACACAACGTTCAATCTTTTTCATATCTGGCATGTATGTGCGGGATCCCACCCTTAACACGAGTGCATTAAAACATTACCCATTAGGCCTAGCGCCCCCTAGTGGGAACAGGAAATGCATTTTTTTACTAAACAGGCTCCTCCTCCAAGGAAAAAAATATATTCACCTGAAACCTGCATCAGGGGAGCCATAAGACGTGTGTTCAGGTGCCTGATGAAAAATACTGAGGTTTGGTTGAAGCAGAAGAGTCCAACAGGAGAAGTGAAAATGACTGAAGCCATTTCGTCTCACCACAAGTTTTGAACAGTCATAACTAGGGATGGGAATCGAAATCCGATTCCAATTCGGAACCGGTTCCGAGTGTTTCGAGGCTTCGACATCACAATGAAAAAGCCTTAACGATCCCTTTAACGATTCCTAAAGACGCGTATTGCGTCGTGACATGTGTTGTTGTCCAGACGCATCAAACTAGCATGGCGCCAAGAACCACTCGCTCCAAAGTTTGACTACACTTCACCAGGAAAGAGTGTGAAAATGAAAGGTTACGACGGGTAAGCACGAGCATTGCAGCCATAAACATAACAATGACAGCACGTAGGTTCAAACACTCGAAAGCGTGTCTTCACTTCACGAGGAAAAATTACAACAAAGCGACTTGCAGTCATTGCAAGGTGGAGATAACTGCATCGGGAGGGAATACGATTGCGCTGTCCTCACAGAGAGGCTCACTCCTGGCTATAAAAAAATAAAAATAAAAGTCCCGGCTATACAGCTAGCTAAACTCCCAAATGACGATGCAGAAGACGTTGGTATAATTTGCTGACTTTATTCAACCATCACCTGAAGAGTGAAACTAAGAATAGAAATGAAACAAATCAATTTCGTCCCCAATAACAAACAGGTTTGCATCAACGTAAATCAGCGATGATTAGCTGCTAATACCAGTATGGTTAGCATTCGTTCGCTAGCATTAGCACATCGTTCAAACCACTACACAACTGGATTTAAGTGTCCGATCGTGAGTGGAAACACAACAACAACAACACAAAAGATGATACATACAGGCGTTGCCTCTGTAGATATTAACATCAACAAAGAACGTAGGCTCGTAGAAGTGTTTCCCTCTCTCACTCACTTGGATGCGGCATTTCTTCTTTGGGTGTATGCGCGCTCCAGGAGTCCTCAAACTGCGGCCCGCGGCCCAAATACGACCCGCCTCCACATTTGGTCCGGCCATTTTGATTTTTTTTTTTTTTTTTTTTTTCTCAATCGTGTTATTTATTTTCTGGCCTTTTCCTTGAAGAATTCAGAGAGGGTTATTTGGTTATTATCTATTTAATTAATAGTGTTTTTATTATTAATTATTATTAATATTATAAAGAATCCAGAAAGGGTTATTTGATTGTGGCTTTCTGAAAAACAATAATTTTTTACATTTATGCACTTCTGCAATCGTCACACTTTTTCTGTAACAAACTGACCCTGGCCCCTCATCAGAGAAGGGAAAAGTTATGTGGCCCTCACAGGAAAAAGTTTGGGGACCCCTGCTTTAACACATATTGCCAAAGGCAGAACAAAAACCTATCTGCCAATATATACCAATATTTTTTATTTCTATTAGATAAATGTTTCAGTAAAATGTTACACATTCTTGTGTATTTGCCACTTATTGCCACAGTTAACATTGAGGCTTTGGGCCTCTTTTGATCTCGTTGTGAGTTTGTAAGGTTGTGACTTCTGATTAAACAAACTCGATGCCAATCAAAACGTTTGTTCTTTTTCCCCAAATTAGAATCGATAAGAGAATCGATAAAGAATCGAATCGTTAAGCAATATCGATAATGGAATCGGAATCATAAAAATCCTATCAATTCCCATCCCTAGTCATAACTTCTACAACATAACTGCGCCAAACATCTCGTGCTTGTTGAGTCATACTCTGAAGGGTCCTGAAGGGGTAATTTGCATCAACCCTACAGCGCCAACTAGTGGCAATAGAGAGTCACTCATTTTTCTAATATATGTCCAGTTCTTTTCAGGTTGGTCATTGTAGTTTCAAGACCTTTTGAAATACTTATTTTACTGCCCATGTCCACATGTCTCTGTCTGTTGCCGTGACGACCCTTTATTCGCTCCTTTTTTGTAGTACTCTGTCCAATAGGGGTTTTTATCTCTTAGGAGTGTGACTGTAAAGAGGCGACCTTCGAGCATGTTAGGTTCTAATGAGATGATTCGAGAGGACGATCTGCCACCACCCTGATCTGCACACTGTCCGAGTTGCGTGACGTCCGAGTTGCAGTAGATTGCGAGGGCCCGTTCAGTCCTGCTTGGAGGCCTAGTTATTACATTATTATTCTGAATTGTACTTATGTTATTTGTTTTGCTATGTGTAATTGCTATTTATGACCATACCAGCAGTATTTTCTAAGGATTTAGTATAGGTTTTCGGGCTGTGGAACAATTTAATGGAATTATAATGTATTGTTATGGGAAAATTCTGCTCGACATACGACCATTTCGACTTACAAGCAAGGTCCTGGCATGATTTAACTTCATATGTAGAGGTACCACTGTATAACTGCCAAAAGCAGTTCTCTTTGCATTTCTGTGGTTGTAGGAGGTTTGGACACTTTCACCCCTATCCTATCTATACTATGTGTGTTTACACAACTATAGCAAACAAACTCTAAACAATTAATTAAATCCGCTGTACATTTGTGTCACATCCTTCATGGTTTGGATTCATGTACTAAGGTAAAAAACTGGGGGGGAAATCCAAAACTGAAGTGTCTGAAGTCTAAAAGCAACCAATTTAGTTTGTAGTCTCCATCCGTCTGCATCAAGGCTTTTGTTTTCTATCCATTACTCTGCAAATGGTCTAAGAGCTATTGCTTTGAGCTGTGCTGTGTATTCTATCATATTGTGAAAAGTGCCTGAAGCTAAAAGATGAGGGATGCCGACAGTTTGTGATATGTCATGTGTCTCTTTATGTTTTACTTACCCCTTCCGTTTTATTCCGAGTAAAGCTTTTCTCCTTGCTGGAGAGTAGTTTCCTCATGTACCTTGTGTGCATCCTTATCAATCAATTCATTGGCCACTGAAAGAGAATTGATCCCCTGCCAGCTGAACAATAGTCAGCTATGCAAACAACATCACTTCCAATGACTCCTGGGCAGGATTTTACTGAGCGGTTTATCACTCTTTTGTCACATTTCTCACCCTGCACTTTTGTATTCTGGAAGCATTTCAGCCAGGGAAGATAGACTCAGGATGAAACCTAAGTCATCAGTATTTGCTGTGAATGTGTCTCTGTGTTCAGAAACATAGTGGAGGAAAATAGTCCCTTAAGGTGTTGTGAGAGCACGTGTGTAATGAATCTTACTGTTCTCAAGGACAGTAAAGTGCAATGATACAAAGAGTGCTCATTATTTCCTCTTTGCTTGCTATATAAATGGCGTAATGTTGGACCAGCTCTTTCTAAGCAAATGGAAACACTAGAGTCCTTCAAATTAATGGGTTATTTTAAAGATTTATTTTAGCTGGGTTTTCTCCCTATCCAATTGTTTTCTTTACTACACAAAGGTGACAATCCTCTGATAAACAATCACGAGGTAGCACACGTTACCAGCATTCCAACAAAACGGACAACTGCTGTAATTGGGCTCTTTTGAGACGCTTCGCATTAGCAATAGGATAAGATGCATACTGTACCAAACGGAACCAATTTTGCGCTTAAACACTTCTTGTGAAAGTACTTGTGAAAATTATGCCTCGCATCATTTGTACAAAGCCTACAAACTTCTGTGCTGTCATGGATGGCCCTGAGCCTTTTCTTACAAGACTTGGGCTCATTAGATCTCCCATCAGGCTTTCAGTAGTGTCAGAGAGAACAGGCAGTGTAATGTGTGTAAGTAGAGATGGTGAGAGGGGCATTTTCACCAGCTTTAGTAATGACTGTAATGATGTGAAGAAGAATGATGCGAAGAGGAAAGTGGTCAAAGGTGACCATTTAAAGGTATTCATTAGTTGTCACAGCCTTTACAACTTCTGTGCTACATCATGGGCTAATACGAAAAGATGCTCCAGTGCTGATTTTGGTAGAAGTATAAACTGTCTTATCATTAACTCATTTGCTCCCAAAAACGTATAAATACGTTCTATTTTTAATTGTTTCAGTGTCCCAAAGACGTAATTATACGTCTTTTACGTTTTGTTTTGTTTTTTTCCAAAAAAGACATCTCTGTTCTGATTCAATTGAGCTCCAAAGCACAAAGCTGAAAATCCAGTTTAAAGCAATAAAACTGGCCACTGGAGGGCAGTAGCACATTTGTTAAGACCTGCAACCCTATTCAACGGCAACGAGAGGCCAAGCCACAAAGCCGGGGCGCCAGCGGAAGACGACCGAGCAGAGCAACCGGTAGGACATCCGGGGATGCCAGGCGCTGGACGACTGAGCAGAACGACCGGGACCACTAGATGCCGTTGAGCCAGTGCTGCTCGCGAGCAGAGCCCGCAGAGACTCAAAAAAATTCATCTTTTTGAGACGGGCGACGTTGAGGGAAAAGTTTAACCGGCTGTGGCGGCCACAATAGCTTCATCTTTCAGTTAGTTATGTGTAAATAAATTGTTCCTTTGCGATCAAAAGCTCTATTTGTCTTGTTGTTTCTGTTATTTTGTAAAAGGAAAACATTATTCAGATGTTTGGGATGTAACTAAAGCAAAAAATAGCTGTGTTAAAGTCAAAGTTATGTTTGAAATGTATGCTTTCACAAAAAGCTCAATTTCTCCGTTTTTTCATCAGAAATTGGAAAATTGCTCAAACTAAGCTATTTTCTAATGCTGATTTCTAAAGAATGGAAAAAAGATATGAACTTAACTTTTTCTAATCTTTCTTTTGGTGGGTTCCATGTTTATATAGCAATAGAACAGAATTTTCTGTGGGCCTTGCAAAATCAGTCAAAATCCAGTAAAACTGCCGTGAGCGAAGGGCCTTGCTCCAGTGAAAATGGCTGGGAATGAATGAGTTAAACAAGGGTGATTAAAAAAAAAACAACAACAAAAAAAAACATAATTTTTATTTAATTGGATACCGTTTGTACAACAATTTGTGTTGGAAGTGACCAGAATGCCATTCTTCAAGCTACTTTGGTTGGTCTTTTTGGGGCTTTTCTGCAGACATGCAGGTTATCATTAATATCCAGTTGACTGGATCTAATTTGAATACTCTTTGCTCTGATTGGCTATTGGTGGAGTGGGTGTATCGGTGGGAAGCTTGTGGGATTTGACAATGAGTTTAGTGACTTTAACACATTGCAGAGACGCGGACTACAACTGTTCTTCAATGACACCAAGCTTCGATGTTTCACAATTATACAAAAATAAAATATTCACTTACTTATGGGTTCTATGCATGCTTGCACACAGAGAGGTGTATTTCAGTCAGGATCAGTGTTGTCAATAATGAGTTACTGTAATCCAGATATGTCCAAAGTGCGGCCCGGGGGCCAAATGCGGTCCGTGGTCAAATTTCATCCGGTCCCTAGCCTGTGTCATAAAATCATAACGTCTGGCCCGCACACAGACCTAGTAAATTGGTCAGCAGTACTGCTACCAGCATATGAAGTAGCTTACACACTAAATGCTGCTCCTCATTTACCCACTAAAAAGGAGCAGCAGCACTCTAAGCAACATTACCCCACGTGACCCTTTACTCCCAATTTTCTAAAATGGTGACAATCAACAACAAAAAAAGTTGACTGTGATGGCCGACGCTTCAAGGATAGTTGGAAATTGGAATATTTCTTCAATAAAATACGCAAAAACTAAGTCTGCCTCATTTGCAAAGAGACAGTCGCTGTTTTTAAAGAGTTTGGTGTGAAGCGATATTACTAAACAAGACAAGCTGACATGTACGACAAGATTACAGGGAAGACACTTAGTGAGAAATTGAAGCAACTTAAAGCTAGTTTAATTTTACAGCAGCAGTATTTCGCAAGAGCCCAAGAGATGAAAGAGAACGCATCAAAGGCAAGTTGCAAGATTTTGTGGAAATTATTAATTAAAAAAAATAAATAAATAAAGCAAATGCGACACACAGAATGGCTTGCTAAAATTTGCATGAATATATTGTTCTATGTAAAGGATGTCAGCCAAGGTCGGCCTCCCACATTTTTACCACACCGATTCTGGCCCCCTTTGCAAAAAGTTTGGACACCCCTGCTGTAATCTGATTAACGTTAGTTTTCTTAGTGTCTGTGCGTTTCTATTTTGTTATTGCCTCATAATATATGTAGAATGAAGACTATTGTAGTCATGTACGGAGAGCATTTCAAATAGAAAATGTTAGAAAGGTTCCCATCTTCTCACTACAGGTTCCGTTACTTCCTGTTTTGGTCTCGAATCACACGCGTTAAGTGTTTTAGGACTGAAAAAGGCTTGACGAACACGGGGTGCACATTCGAACCAAGTGCAGCTACCTGTTGAGATGTGCGAGGGAATGTTGATCTGTTTGCGTCCATGATTAAAAATGGGTATTTTTCCTTTATTCGGGAGGGTTCCAGCAATCGGTTGAAGTCGCTACATGCGCGGCTGTTTCGCAACTTTGCCATTGCAACGGTGGGTAGTCCAAGTTTGCAAGCATTGTTTACATCATATTCGTGTTGCACATTTATGCCGTGAGGTTTGTTTAGCATTTTTGGGATGTGTTGTATGTCCCAGTGAGTGTAAAGGTCTTAGTTGCTGTAAGTTTTGTGGCCAAATTGACCGCTTTTTTGTACGGTGTACTTCCGGGTTGTGCGCGCGCATTCGCGCCTGCTCCCACCTTTGTTTATTGCACTTTTTACAGTTGGTACGATCCATCAGCCGAAGGGACGTAGGAAGAATGGCGAGAGTGTGGCGTCATAATCCATCAAAGTACCCACATTTCGTGAAGGCAGCATCATTTGGGGTTGCTTTGATAGGCTCTCACAAGCCAACACGCATCACGTCGAGGCCACGCCCCCTGCGCCAGAACACCGCCAAAAGTTTTGAAACTGGAAAAATAAAACCATCTGAAAGTGGGAAAAAAAATTTAAATGTGAAAAAAACAAGAAACTGAAAAAATAAGATCTGAAAGTAAACAAAAATATCTGAAGGTGAACATTTGAAAACTGAAACCAAAAAGATAATATTTGAAACTGAAAATATCAACTTTTTTGCTGATAAAATTAAACATTTTTTTAGCTTTTGAAAGATTCAAGAGAAAAACTTTTTTTTTCCCGTTTCTTTTTTTCAGATTACAATACTTTTGGCCTTGATCTAGCACCATAGAGAACTTCTTCATTTTTACCGATGATCACAAGGTTTTAGAGCGGGAGTGAGTTTGAATCACTTAATTACTTTGCAAATCCAAGGAAGGACTTAACTTGTATGGGCTCATTCCTTCATCTGCTCCAGAAGAGCGTTGATTTCCATTTGCTACTCATAAAAAAAAAAAAAAAAAAATTTTTAATAATTTAAAAACTGATGTCGACTAAATACCAGCTTAGTTTTTCTTTTTAAGATTGAAATCATTGATTAAAACAAACAATAGTGAAGTGATAAATGAGAAGAAAATTATGAAAGGGAATGTGTACTTGAACTGAGATGACATTGAGATTTCTGAAGATTTTAAGTGCTGTTTGCTTCAAAGTTAATGTTATTTTCATCTGCCTTTAACTATTTAGTGAGAGTCAGTGGTGGTAGTAAGTAGATTCAAGTGGCCTTCAATGTGTGTGGGGGAGTGGTGCTGTATGAATCATGGAGCGCTGCACATCGTTTCAGCTTTTAAGCCAAACCCCCACTGCGAAAAAGCCCCTGAAGGGCTGAAATTTGCATCCGAGTGCATCAGACCTTTTTTTAATCTAAAAAGCAAACACACATGGAGGTACCGTATATGTCCGGCTACTCCAAGAAAACCGCCAGAATTTGGTCACATTTGAAAAATCAATCTACGTATAGGAAAATAAACAAGAAAATATTGAGACACGTCGAGATAAATCATACGATGTCATGAACATCAAATAGACGTCAAAGCCATTGAAAGAAGGCTGGAAGTAATCATTAATGACTAAATCTAGCATCGTCCCAAGGGTTCAGCCCCTGAATTCCTTACACTCATCTTCCACAATGCCCTCCTACAGGCTTACCAGACCTGTTTATCACGGTTTCTGCGTCGCTGTCCAGACAACAGATGTTATGCTCAGCTGTGCTCTAGCTGAGCTATCTGATCCATAAATTGTTCATTTTTCCCCCAAAAAGCCACTGATGCCTTCAAGAACTTGTTAGGTCATCTGAATGTTAGCACTTGAGCTCTGTAATCATCTGGAGAGAAATGGACCTTATCGGATCAAATCCAACCCTGAGTAATTGCCTTTGCTAATTCCCTTCCACCTTCTCCCAGTGCATTGTTCTCAGCGGGACATTAAATCTCACTCCGCTAAGGCCAGCTCCTAATGTGTGTGATGATGCTGAATAGCGGAATATTAAGCAGCACATTTGCTGGACCAGTTCACCTCTGCTGTGTCTGACTTCTATTAGGACTAGAGGGATAATATCAAAAAGCAAGTGGTCTTTTTGCTCTGATAGGCATCAAATAGCTTCTATTAATTATCACCCCTGAAGCAATCTGCTGCTTAACAACTAATTATCTTGGGTGAAACAAAGGCCTCATTAAACAGGTGAATTGTTCTACTGTGGTGTACCTGCATATACTCAAAAAGAAAATGAAGTGGTTATTTACAATGTTCATTTAATATTCTTGTCTTGTCGTGGATGCTTTTACTCAATGTATAGGTTCTTATAATTAGAATCTTTTTTTTTTTTTTTTTTTTTTTAATATTGAAATAATGCTGAAATTGTAAAAACAAAAACCTTTTTTTAACCAGATAGAGATATACAGTGATCCCTCGTTTTTCGTGGTTAATGGGGACCAGAACCTGCCGCGATAAGTGAAAAACCGCGAAGTTCCCCTCCCCCAATGTTCAACTTATTTGTTCAGATTTAAAGTTTGGAATGTGAATTATTTTTAAACGAGACTAAAGTAGAGAAATGCTTGTCTTAATTAAATGTTTCTTTAAATGAGTCCACTCAAATCCCCTGAAGCTGCTCACTTACACACAATGAGTTGCCATAACAACTGTTTAACAAGGTAAACGATGACTGACGTTGCAGTGCTTTAAAGTTTAAAATTTGAATTATTTTTAAACGAGACTAAAGTAGAGAAATGCTTGTCTTATAAAATGTTTCTTTGAGTGAGTCCACTCAAATCCCCTGAAGCTGCTCACTTACACATAGAGTTGCCACAGCAACTGTTTAACAAGCTAAACGATGACTGACGTTGCAGCGCTTTAAAGTTTGAATTATTTTTAAACGAGACTAAAGTAAAGAAATGCTTGTCTTTATTGTTTCATTGAGTCCACTCAAACCCCCTGAAGCTGCTCACTTACACACAATGAGTTGCCACAGCTACCGTTAAACAAGCTAAACCAGGGGTCCCCAAACTACGGCCCGCGGTCCGCGGCCACATTTGGTCCGGCCCCCTGAACAATTTTTTTTTTTTTCAATAGTTTTATTTTCTGACTTTTTTCTGTGAAGAACCCAGAGAGGGTTAGTTGGATATTATCTATTTAATTAATAGTGTTATTATTATATTATTATTATATTATATAATATCTAGGGCTGTCAAAATTATCACGTTAACGGGCGGTAATTGATTTTTTAAATTAATCACGTTGAAATATTTGACGCAATTAATGCACATGCCCCGCTCAAACAGATTAAAATGACAGCAGAGTGTAATGTCCTCTTGTTACTTGTTTTTTGGTGTTTGGTACCCTCTGCTGGCGCTTGGGTCCAACTGATTTTATGGCTTTCAGCACCATAAGTGAGCATGGTGTAATTATTGACATCAACAATGGCGAGCTATTAGTTTATTTTTTGGATTGAAAATTTTACAAATTTTAATGAAACGAAAACATTGAGGGGTTTTAATATAAAATTTCTATAACTTGTACTAACGTTTATCTTTTAAGAACTACAAGTCTTTCTATCCATGGATCGCTTTAAGAGAATGTTAATAATGTTAATGCCATCTTGTTGATTTATTGTTATAATAAACTAATACAGTACTTATGTACCGTGTGTTGAATGTATATAGCCGTCTTGTGTCTTATCTTTCCATTCCAACAATAATTTACAGAAAAATATGGCATATTTTATAGATGGTTTGAATTGCGATTAATTACGATTCATTTATAAGCTGTAATTAACTCGATTAAAAAATGTAATCGTTTGTCAGCCCTAATTGTATTATATTATATTATATTATATTATATTATATTATATTATATTATATTATATTATATTATATTATATTATATTATATTATATTTAGGGCTGTCAAACGATTAAAATTTTTAATCGAGTTAATTACAGCTTAAAAATTAATTAATCGTAATTAATCGCAATTAATCGCAATTCAAACCATCTATAAAATATGCCATATTTTTCTGTAAATTATATATATATTCTGTAAAATAAATTGTTGGAATGGAAAGATAAGACACAAGATGGATATATACATTCAACATACGGTACATAAGGACTGTAGTGGGCATTTCACTCTACTGTCATTTAAATCTGTCTATGCTGTCCTCACTCCGAAGCGTCTACTTTTTCCAAAGCTAGACAGGTAGTGAACGACGCCTTAATAATCAGACTTCTTCCTTTTTCATCTGATTTATTAATAAAATAGCCTCAAACCATTGTCCTCTTTAGAACGTCATAAAACTACAAAAAAAAAAGTACACAAGCATTGCATTAGCAACAACGTTAGCTTAGCACGCTATACAGGTTCACTAAACATAAACAAAAAGCGTCTCATACAAAAAATAGAACATTTCGCTTACTAACATAATATGTACATTCTTTACAACAACCATACTTACGGACAAATCTTGTCCAAGGATCATATAAGCACAACATTACAACGTAGGCGTCAGCCCGAGACGTCGTGCAGCCATATTGAACTGGCAAGAAAAAAATAAACCATGTCGCAAAGCGACCACAAGAGTTCGCTGTTAGGCAGCACAAAATTATTTTTAAAAGAACATAAAATAGAAAAATGCTTGTCTTTATTAAATGGTTCATTGAGTGAGTTCATTTAAATCCGCTCAAGCTGCTCACTTACACACATTGAGTTGCCACAGCAACTGTTTCCCAAGCTAAACGATCATTGACGCATGCAGCGCTTTGGATTTTGAAATATTTTTAAATGAGAATAAAGTTGAAAAATGCTTGTCTTTATTAAATGCTTCATTGAGTGAGTCCACTCAAATCTGCCTAAGCTGCTCACTCACACACAATGAGTTGCCACAGCAACTGTTTAACAAGATAAGCGATGATTGACGCATGCGGTGCTTTGAAGTTTCGGCTTCCAAGCATAGCTGGCAAGATTAAATCTTAACGTCTGTCAATCATCAATCATTTCAAACATGAAATTTGTTGTATTCTTGGCGCGTCGCCATTAGGAGTGGGAACCTCTTGGTATCTCACGATACGATTTGCGATACAAAGCTCACGAAAACGATCTGACGATACGGCGATACAACGATTATCGATACATTGGTCAGAAATCATTCTAGGATATTCTACAAACAATTAATTAACAGAAAAACAAGCTTCTCGTGTGAATTGGAATTAGTTTATCACTAGTAGACATCCAATCCATTTGAACTCCCAGTTCAAATGGATTGGACGTCTATGACTGTCAGTGGCAGTCAATGCCTGGCAATTAGGTAATTTTGGGCCATACAAGGTCACCAAACAAAAGTTCCAGCATCATCACCTTGTCCAATGCAGATTCTTGACTCTTGACACCTTGTCCAATGCAGATTCTTGACTCATGACAAGGTGATGATGCTGGAACTTTTGTTTGGTGCCGTTCCAGTGAGATTTACAAAGATGATTGGTGGTGGTGGATGATTAAAGGTGGAAGATTTTGATAACAACTTGTTGGTTGCTTTTTTTTTTTAATCTCGATTCTTGACAGGAGCATTTTGATAACCTTTTGGGATACAAAGTATCACGATATATCACCATTTCGATGTTTTGTCACACCCCTAGTCACCATAGTCAGTGATTGGAAGGCTTTGTATCGTTTCTGCTCAATAAAAACATTTGAATTCATCTAAAAGCCACTTAGTGACTTACTTCTGAAGGTGCTGGTGCAAAAACTAGTGTTGCACCGATACCATTTTTCGGGCCCGATACTGATACAGATACCTGGTTGTGCAGTATGGGCCGATACCGATACCATTCCGATACCCCTCTGTTTGCAAAAAAAAAATATATATATACATATATATATATGTGTGTGTGTGTGTGTGTGTGTGTGTGTGTGTGTGTGTGTGTGTGTGTGTGTGTGTGTGTGTGTGTGTGTGTGTGTGTGTGTGTGTGTGTGTGTGCGTATAAGGGATGCAACGATACAGTTAAGTCACGGTTCGGTACGATTTTCGATGCAATTCAATACATTTAATGCTCTGTAACAGAAAATACAACTGTTATTATTATTATTTATTTTATTTTGCTAACAAGCAAAAACAACAGTGCCATCATATAAACAAGCATTTTAGTGCATAGTATTTATGTGCTTACTTCTTACTGATCTGAAGAAAAATTTTGTATATAAGTGCTGAGAATAATTTTTACTGTTTGTAAAGTGGGTCACACTGTTGATTGCTGCAGCTCTCTTAGCAGCTATATTTACCATATAGGCAAAACATCCTATTTGTGGTCCGAGTCCATCTGTAACATGTACTGAATTAACAGTATTTGCAGCATTATCTATAGTCACTGGTATGGGTTGATTTGGCCTGCTTAACTTCCATTCAGTCATGGCGGTTTCTATTTAATCAATGTAGTCTATGGACTACGCGTCACTCTGGGATCACGCAGCTAATGGCATGGGATCTAATGTAGTACTTCTAGGTTTCTATTTGATGATATCTAGTGTGTGCGTGCGAGAGTTGGCATGGGATCTAACAGAGTACATCTAGATTGCCATTTGATGATATCTAGTGTGCGAGCTGCTGTTTTCTGGCCACAGAAGTCACTTCTGCTCATTACTGCACAACACCAGCATATTACAATCGACTTTCATAAACACGACGAGTTTGAAGTGCGGCGCTCTTAATTTGGCACTCATTGTTCATCATGAAACCATGAGCTTAAGTGTTCTGATCCCACCGGCGCTACAACAGTAAGCATTAGCTTACGCATGCTAATCGTTTGTGAATACCATGTTAAATGAGCAGCGTAACATCGCGGAAATGCGTTGTAGTGAACATCCATATGATTGAAGAGGAAGGTGTAAGTTTCGTTTGGTAATTTCGAGACAATGACATACAGATGTAGTGATTTGGAAAGTTAGCTCACGTGGGAAAATAGCATGTTTGCGTTCAAATGATGCCAGTAGATGGTATCGGCGCCCTACATGTTGGTACTCATCGATACCGATACCACCAATTCGGGCCGGATCGGCACCCCCTGCCGATACTGGTATCGGTATCGGTGCAACTTTAGCAAAAACCCCTTGACTTCTCATAATAAAATAATTTTAAACACCTCTAAAGCTTCGCTGTGCTCACCCTCTTCTGTTTTCACAGGTGAGCACTCAATTCATTTAGCCTGGCATTGGTTCTAAATATGGCATATTCAAAGCACTTGTTCACGCTTAATCCCCCTCTTTGTTCACTTTTCCTGTCTGCGTTTTGTGTTCTTGTAGATTACTGGTCCCATTTGCCTTGCAAAGGGTCTCAGGTGGGACCTGGAAGGCAGTGTGTGTACCTTGCACATGTCAAGTTAAGGTTGCAGTTCTCAGGGGTCCTGTACTACCTTAGTTTTGCATAGTGTAACATGCAAGTGCTCCATATTTCTGAAAAAGCCTTCATTTTGTATAAAACGTGCAGGGTCGGATGTGGAGTTCTCTTTTGAATAGCCTAAACACCCTCGAGGTGTCTATCCACTCTCTGGTTCTGACTGGCAACCCGTAGACTCAGGCAGGATTAGCCAAGTTATCTCCCTGCTGCACATTTTACAGTGCTAGAATCCTCCTGATTTAATATGCCATGCCTCTTAATTTGTTCTGTAGCAGATGAGCAGCCATAGGATCTGAAAACTAAACTGGGTTTTTAACAGGTCAATCTATGCCAGACTAGGGCATTGTACAGCCTGCGTGCCACATCCAGCTAGCTGGGCATCCCTGTCCTGCTTTATGTCACTCAAAAAAGTATTTTATCCGTCCACATAATACAAGTTTGTTGCGTTTTAGTTTGAAATCTTTGGTGTGTGTGTGTGTGTGTGTGTGTTTAGGGGCGCAATAGATGTTTAAAAAAGATATAAAAATACATGCGTTTTCAGCTCAACATGGACTGAGGATGTAATTATTTGCTGAAGTAAAGTCTTGTGCTCAGTTTGGAGGACACGTTGCTGTGTTCAATTTGAATTGCCATTTAACAAACACGAGGAAAAACACAAGAACTTGAGTGATGCACAAAAGAGTCCAAGGCTTTCAGGGCTTGTTATGAGAATGTAAATTGTTTTCCAAGAGCTTACTAAGGAGTGTGTTGTGGAAAATGTTCCCCTTTTATGCCCGTAGAAAAAAGTAGCATTTTGGGATGTGCAACTCCCCAATCAGCACTGTTAAGTGTCTGCTGAAGAGCAGAACTTTTTACTTTTGACTATTTTTCCCTGGCTCTGGCTTGTGATATATACTTACATGAAACTGTGCACTATATAAAACAGGAAGCGATATCTTCACAGAGGTAAATATATTTCGTATAATTGGAACACGCATGCAACACTGGCAGATGTAACAACAGATGCTTATGCAAATCTGACAGTGAAAACTGAATGTAGGATATAGAAAATCTTGAGCAGAAATTGACATTTTGCATCATATTATGAATCACGAAATACAACTTTCATCATAGCAGGTGCACTTCTTTACACTTTAATTCATTTTGGGGTGGGGAATAGGGGTCGGAACCTCTTGGCACCTCCCGATACGATTTGCGATACAAAGCTCACGATAACAAATGATCTCACAATATGGCGATACAACGATTATCGATACAGTGGTCAGGAAATCATTCTGCAAAACAACTGATAAACAGCAAAATAAGATATCTTCATGCTTTTGCTGTAAGTTGTAGATGTCCAATCCATTTGAGCTGGGAGTGTGACAGTGAATGAACCCCTCCCACTTGAAACAGGCCCCTCCCACTTCTATGGCCATCAATGGCAGCCAAATGCCAGGCAACGAGGTCATTCTGGGCCTGTCCCTTCCTGTTGATTTTAGGAAATATGTAACCGGTGTGTCTGCACCGCGCCGACTGCGTTCCGATCCCACCTCCCTCAGGTCGAGACTCAAACCCGCGCCGCAAGACGCGTCCACTCGGCAGGCGGAAACACTAACCGCTAGGCCATAAGCTTGAGCTGACGGCCTAGTCGCCAGCGCACCCACATGAAGGCATCGGAGGGAAGGTTTTTCCACGCACCGCTCACACACACGAATAGGCAGAGACTCAAACTCAACAGGAAGTGACCTGTAAATCTCCTGAAAATCGGAAAGAGTGTGAATGCTCTGGTTCCAATCGAACGAATACTTACTGGGCGTCAAGTGCCATCAACAGCAGCCAAAGAGTTAACTGAGACACTATTATTAATTCAGAACAGAGTTGTTTTTGGCAGCCTGGAGAGGGCACCGATGTGTGTGTGGAGGGGGGGAGGGGGCAGCGGCATGAATGACCTAATGAAACACTGCTAAGATGCAGACTAACTAAACATAAAATAAGAAAATGGAATGTAACACATTGTGAACAAATGACAGAAACTTTTCGTCCCGTTCTAGTCTCATCAGACGAAAACTGGCATCCATCTTGTTAAGTTTTAGTTCCCCAAGATAAGTTTTTACCTCATCACGTCAACATTATGAAACAATTGTCTGTCGAAGAAATATTCTCGTGATCATCATCGTTGACAAAAACAACAAGAATTCAGAACAAGCCTGAGGAGCTCATAGTATTTAGTAGTAGTAGCAACCTAATCTCTCTGTTTTTTATCAGATTCTCATGGAATGGACCTGTTTGCAGTAGCCGTCCACGAATTCGGTCATGCCATCGGCCTGGTCCACACGTCAGCAATGGAGTCCATAATGAGACCATACTACCAGGGTCCTGTCGGAGACCCTCTGAAGTATGACTTACCATATGAAGACAAGGTCCGCGTCTGGCAACTGTACGGTATGCTGGACCATATGTTGTTTTTATGTATTTGTGCTAAATGCTGCATATTATACTCCACATTTTTCACTTGCGACAAGGGACTGTTTTCTTGCTCTTTCTTAGGCTACATCTACACTAGGATGGATAAGGTTATACAGGATATCCGCACCTAACATTATACCTGGCCACACAGGCGTTTAAGCAGTGTTAATGACATCCTGCTGCGACAAGCCGAGCCCGCATTTGCGCATACTATGCATGTGTGAAAAATGAGGCATATACACATATTATATTACTGTCAGCACGGCTTAAGATAAGATTGATCCTTGTGCAAAATTACCATGATGAGTGTCTTAAAATACGTGACTATTAGTATGAAATTGAGCAAAGAGCACCGCTATTTTACACGGATATAGACAGCAGAAGTGAGCGGGCATCCGAAAAAAAATCTCCTAAATCTTAAATGAAAGATTTTACCAATTGTAAACCGATTGTATAAAAGGACCTTTATGAATACAATTCACTTACAAGTTGAGAAATTTGGTCAGTACACACAACCTTTTTGCGCATATCCACAGGAGCTTTCATTCTTCTTCTCTCCCCTTCCAAAAATGGAAGGTTTTGCAATTTTGGAGTAAATCCGTACAATAACAATGTACGGTGATAAAAACACTACACATAATGCGAGTATTAATATGATTCTAATGCCCAGAGGTGGGTAGAGTAGCCAAAAGTATTAATCAAGTAAGAGTACAGTCAGGGGCGGACTGGGACTAAAAAGCAGCCTGGACTTTGACTCGGCCCAGCCCACAAGAATCACTTTACGAAGGGAAACACAGACCCCCTAGGGCAGAGGTCACGGAACAGCGGACCTCGGTCCGGTTCCGGAGCCCCAAGCCGTCTGGACCGGATCTTAAGCTGTCCGGACTAATACACGTTGCAACAACAAAAAGCATTTTTTTCTGCGGGTTTGCAGAGCGGAGGTGGGCAACAAAATAAAAAACTTAGCGGTGACGCGCGTGAGCCAGCCAATGGGAGTGACACATTTGAAAGTTATTTTTAGAACAGCATGTCTCACACTCGCTTTCCAGACTCCGCGGAGTGACAGCCAAAAACTGAGCCGAATGAAGTTGGAGTAAGAGGCGAAAAGGTACGGCAAATGGCGTGCTTAAAACTACGCAAAATTGATGCAGAAAACAGAGTGTTTAAGGAGGAGTAGACCAACACATGTTTGTTCATTTTACCTGACAGCAGCACAAGACCGCTATGCCTCATCTGTTCAGAGACGGTGTTCTGCCAAAATCTGTTACATCGGCAAAACGTCCTACATTAGTCGAATTTGACACCCAAAGTACTACCGTGCGCTCTAAACTTGTTTTGTTTGGATGCATACAGGCAGAACGTACTAAAAAATGCCTTAAGAAAATACTTAAATGCAGTTATACCAAATAAGGACGGTTTAAATATGCTACGTGACTAATGTGGTCAACTGCTTCAAAGCTAACACAAAAAACCACAATGGTTAAAAGTATGAGAAGGGAATACATGCAAAAAGTATTTTTGAAGCATGAAAAGCTTCTAAAAAACTAAATAAAAACAAAAATAGTGAGTACTCACCGCTTCTAACCGATGTGCGCATGCGTGCGGATGCTTGCGTAAGCGCGCTGAGCGTTGTGTAGACGTTTCGCCGCGTAGTAAGGAATGGCCAAACAACGGAAGCGCTTGTAAAAAGCAGCCATTTGAAAAGGCACATATATGAAACAAAGCACGCAGCTTTTTCGCAAAGTTTCCCTAATAACTCTGCCATCTGTTCTCAAAAAATAGCGTTAAGGGCTCAATATGATCGCTTCATTATTTATTACTAATTAATTATTATTAAATACTATTTATTACTTACTCTAAATTTATTTTTTATATTGTATTTACATTTTTGAATGTTGTAATTATCAGCATGGCCACGTAAAGATCCGTTTGTATTTTTTGGGGAAAAAAAGCATTAAAAATATTTCCGGTCCGAGATTGTTGTAATTTTTTAATTTCGGACCCAGAGGATTTTTAATTCATGACCCTAGCCCTAGGGGGTCCGGGGGCATACCCCCCCTCCCCGGAAGACTTTTCTTTTTTACATTTTATTGTAAAATGCATCAATTTCGTGCACTTTGATGAGAGAAAATGAAGAAAACGTGTCTAACCTGTGACTGTCTGACTTGGGGCGCTCAAAGTACTGCAAGGCTGAACTGGAGTTGGGTTCATTTTCTGTACTAGCTCTATGATCAACCTGAAAAAACAAATGAAAGAATTTATTTTTCAAAGCAAGTTTTATGTATCCAATTGATTATAATTAGGGTTGTCAAACGATTAAATTTTTTAATCGAGTTAATTACAGCTTAAAAACTAATTAATCGTAATTAATCGCAATTAATCGCAATTCAAACCATCATAAAATATGCCATATTTTTCTGTAAATTATATATATATTCTGTAAAATAAATTGTTGGAATGGAAAGATAAGACACAAGATGGATATATACATTCATCTAACGGTACATAAGGACTGTAGTGGGCATTTCACTCTACTGTCATTTAAATCTGTCTATGCTGTCCTCACTCCGAAGCGTCTACTTTTTCCAAAGCTAGACAGCTAGTGAACGACGCCTTAATAATCAGACTTCTTCCTTTTCCATCTGATTTATTAATAAAATGGCTTCAAACCATTGTCCTCTTTAGACCGTCGTAAAACTACAAAAAAAAAAGTACACAAGCATTGCATTAGCAACAACGTTAGCTTAGCACGCTATACAGGTTCACTAAACATAAACAAAAAGCGTCTCATACAAAAAATATAATATTTCGCTTACTAACATAATATGTACATTCTTTACAACAACCATACTTACGGATAAATCTTGTCCAAGGATCATATAAGCACAACATTACAACGCAGGCGTCAGCCCGAGACATCGTGCAGCCATATTGAACTGGCAAGAAAACAATTAACCATGTCGCAAAGTGACCACAAGAGTTCACTGTTAGACAGCACAAAAAGCCTTGCTGTAAAACTTACCAAAAGGCAGAATACTGTCTGAGCGGGACATGTGCGTTAATTGCGTCAAATATTTTAACGTGATTAATTCAAAAAATTAATTACCGCCCGTTAACGCGATAATTTTGACAGCCCTAATTATAATATATCTCTATATATCTCTGTCTATAAAATGATTTCATTGTTTATGCCATAATTCAGTGGTCTCCAAACTATTCCACATAGGGCCGCAGCGGGCGCAGGATTTCATTCCAACAAAACAAGACAACACCTATGCACCAATCTGGTGTCTTTCAAGTGTAATCAGTTGATTGCAGTCAGGTGCTGCTTGTTTTAGCAGAAGCTTCATTGGTTAAACTGTCGGTACTCGATCGGTTGAAACAAAAACCAGGCCCCACAGCGGCCCTTGAGGACCGGTTTGGAGACCCGTGCCATAATTAATCTTGCCATACAAAATAATAAATTCCAATGAAAATAAAATAAACATTTCAAGACAAATCCTGGATACATAACCTTCATTGGAAAGTATTAACCAGAAAACAAAACGATATATACATGATTTTAAAAATATATCAATTTAACTAACTAAACTTTAAAGTAAAACCATTCATTGTATTAATATTTTATTATATTTCTTCTGAATTAATATTGCTGCTGCGTGTGCATACGTTGTTTTACAGCTAAAATATTTTTCCTTAGGGGAGTGATAGTAGGACTAGCATACTGTAACTTGACACGATTGCAAACGGACTAGCTGGCACTAACCCTTTAATTGTCATTTATTTCATTTAAAATGTAGCTACCTGGTGGATAACAATTGCCAGTATCCCGAGCAAGTGACCCTCTTCATCCCTTTTTACTTGCCCTGCGCTTGTCTAGGGAACTTTCACCATCATTACACCCTCCCTCTTCTTTTCTCTCTCCCTGCACCCACTGCACGTCAGAGCGACTCCCGCTCCCCCTCTCACCATCGCCGGGGGCTGGGCTGCTGTTACGCGACGTGGCCGTTGCAGCCAGACTGCTGCTTGCGAAAATATTTGTCAACTTATGACATTTTAATGCTTCTCTCTCCAGTTTCTTTAATTTTTTTCTCCCTAACCTTCTCCGCGCCACCCTTCTCTTTTCTTTTTTTGCCACAACCATCCATATTGTGCGTCAACGCTCGTCGCTAGTTTGCTTCTACAAAGAACCAATGAAGGCTACTTTGTGCTTTCTTCGTTCTTCTATCAGACTGGCGATGAAAAGCCAGGCGCATTGCTGCCACCTGTCGGATTGGATGCGAACTGTAGATAATTAGAGGCTAGGGGGGATAAAAACAGTGATGTATAATGAATGGCGGCCGCCGGCCGTCCAGGGCACCGGCCGTTCTGTGATCCTCCAGAACCCACAGATTAACAGTCCACCCCTGAGTACAGTTGTATGAAAAAGTATCTGAACCTTTTGGAATTTCTCTCATTTCTGCATAAATTCACCATCAAATGTGATCAGATCTTTGTCAAAATCACACAGATGAAAATACAGTGTCAATCATACTCATCATCATACTCAATCAATCATCCTCAATATTTTTACTGGAAAGGATATATTAACTCATACAATATTATCATTTCACTTTAACCCAGGTGTCCGTGACTCAGTTTCACACACAAGTCAGCCAGGCAACCCTTCTCAAACAGCGGAGCCTCCTGTTCTGATGGACATTCCAGAAAACAAATCCATACTTCAGTAAGTACGATTAGTTTTTTTTATTCTTATCTTATAGACAGTACTGAAAACAAGGTTACATTAAAAATGTTAGATTAAACCTCTTGCCTCTACATATTCTTTGCACTCTCACAGTTTATTGCAAGTAACAATAAAGTAAAAACTCAAACCTGAGGCCCGGAGGCCTTTTGCAGACTGTAGAACATTATTTTGTGACCCCGTACTTCACATCTAAGTTAAGTGTTTCTATAGCCCACGCATCATTGCACTGGGATATTTTTTTTTTCTATCTTGGTCAGAGGTTGCGCTAGACATTTTCGTTGTCTGTCATTTTGACTGACAGGGTCATAAAAATCCGGTCATATTCTATTTTTACCCGTCACTTAAATTTTTAAAATGATAATGATGACATATTCAATAGTATTTAGTTTTCATTCATTTTTAATTAATATTGTAACGCTTGCTTGGCGCCGAAAAATTAGACACGGAAGTCGTGGTATTTTTCTCCCTCTTTTTACTCTGCTTACCGCCAACAACACCAACAAAACAACAACTCTGCCCCCAAAGAAAAAGAGGCAACTATATAGACCCCAATCACCAACGTCACACAATGATCTTAATTGTGGTTGTCAGCCCAAAATCTTCTAAATATATATTAAATGCATCTTACCAGATATAAAATGACTACTACATAGTCTGTGGTGATCGTTTGGTGCCCAGATTTCTTGTCGAATTACAGCAGTCCATCTCGCTCTCCTCTTCGGGTCTCTCAGAATACGGTAGAACTTCAAGTCTCTCCGTCTATCTTCTCTGTTACTGCAACCAACCGCCACACACGCCTTCACCATTTTGATTATTAATGTTAACGAGCAGAAAAACACGCTGTAATAGGAGGCATGTACGTAGCGGTAATGTGTAAACACGACGAGCTGATACACAATATGGCGGCTCCAGTCAGGGGGGCGGAGTTGTGACGTCATGTGATTGGGGTCTATACACAGGCGGCAATCTAGTCCACCAATTGGATGATGCGCTGGCACACCGGGTGCACCAATAAGAACCTCGCGTTGATGTGTCAATCACGGTGCCGCCGCCAGACCCCGGTGACGCTACAATATTCTGACAGAATAGCCAACGACGTCATGCATTAAGAGAGACAATAGCTAATTAATATGCTCACTCGCCACCCTGTGGTCTGGGGTGTGAATTGCAACCTGTCAAAATGACGGACGGACTTCAGTTTTTTCCGTCACCGTTTTAAAAAACCGGTCAACGACGGAAAATATTCGGTTAACGAGACCCCTGATCTCGGTACAAGCTAGCTTTAGCGCAGGTTTATGATACTTTTCTGCGGTATTTGTCAGGAAGTTAGCCAAAGTCAATTAGTGACAGTCACTTGATTGATATGTACTGTAATTCCAAAGTGACGCGAGGTAGAAGGAAATACAGTATATCTTGTCAACCAGTCTCTCTCGAAACCCGCCTTGACAAAAAAGGTGGGCAACTAACATCACCAATTTCTGAAAAAAATGGCAGATAGAATATTTTTAAGTAGCGTACAGAGGCATCCCGAACCCAATCTGTAATATTATATATGCACATCAAACTTTGCAATGCTCAAGAATTACAATATGAGAGATCATTACTCAACTAGAAATTCCAAGAAATATGTAAAATAGCAGCGAGATGAGAGAGTGGAGTGGGTCAACAATCTTCTTCATGTTTTGAATCACCGTTCATGTTCTCATCTCTTATTCATAAAGATGGTACTTTTTTGAATACTGGAAAGCATTTCTGTGGAATACTTGATGTGACCCACACTCACCCAGAATTTTATCTCCAGCAGCCCCCGGATGAGTTGAGTTTGAGACCCCTGATTTAAAGTCTTCACAAATTACAAGCGCACTTGAATTGTACCCAATAAAGCCAATAATAAAAAAAGAAATCCTAAGCACTCACAGTGGGCAAAAATGATTTAGACTTCATTAAAGGTGAATTCACATTTCTCTACTTTAGTTTCTTTAATTTGTTCTCTTGTGCTAAAAAACAGGCGTAATGAAGCCATGCAGGAATACTCAACATGGCGTTTGCATTCTAATGTGGGATAATAATATGTGGGGATATATCAGGAGAGTGTTTAGGTAAGGGTACATTCGGGAGCCAGCCCACCTAATTAAATGATTCCCTGAAGAAATTGTCCATTTTCTTCTAATATCAAGGATATATATACTTTAGTTTATCTAGTTATGGGTGTCTCGTTTATCTAGTGTGTCGTAAGTTTCTGCTGGGCTTGTCAATCTATAATTTTTTTACTTTTGGAACAGGAGCTCAGAATCTTTTCAGATTCTTACTCTTATTATTAAATGATAAAATGAACAAAGGCCTAAAGGTAACCACGGATAGAAAGACTTGTAGTTAGTATGAGTTAAAACAATTTGATTTTGAAACCGCTCTTGATGTTTTCGTATCTATACAATTTGTAAAATTAGTTTAATTAGTAGGCTGCCATTATTGTTGGCCTCACCAGTGTTATGCTGCCAGGCCTCCAGAGTACGACTTTAGCGACAAAAACCTGTCATCTGTTCAGCCCTTGCAAATTGAACTCGAGAGCATGACATGCACTGTCGATATTTCAAAAAACGAGCAGCAAAGGCAAAATGAACAGGAAAGACGGGATGAGACAAGACGAGTGTAGGACAAATCCGGTGTTCTGCAAAAAAGTGCTACACCAGTGAAATGTCCTACAAGAGGCGAATTAGACACCCAAAGTACTACCGTACGCTTTCAGCTTGTTTTGTTTAGATGCATACAGACAGAACATACTAAAGATGCTTTAAGGAAATACTAACCTAAACATAGTAATATCAAATCATACCTGTCAAGTTGTACGGTATCGGCGTAATTTGTACAAGTGAGTGCTAATTTTTAAATGTGTACGCCGTACGTTCAAAATCTGTACGTTTTCCGTGCATTACGTTTTTTTTTCTCAGTTCGGATTTTGTCACCGTTTTGGCAACAAGACAATGTGCGTTACTATGCGTGACTACGTTGGTTGAATGACGCAAGAAAAGTCAAGAGACACCGAGAGTGTTGTGACACCTTAGCAAACGAGATGCTAGGCTAGATGGCTCCAATATTTCCTGACTGTAGCCGACAGCCTACAATCTACGCCTAGATATCACATGCTTATAGAACTACTTGCGAAATGACAGACGGCAGCGTTAATAAACAGCCGCCATTTTGAAGCAGTAGACATCTCAGAAAGGCTGTTGTAGTGAACCTTCCTAGCGAATTTAGATAAAAAACTTTTTATCTAAAATACTCCTAAATCGGCAAAATCTTGACTTGAATATATCTTTAAATGATGAAACAGTTTTAAAACTTTAACATGTCGAAAGTAGACAGAAGGCAACTAATGCAAAAACGGTAGCAATTTAAACAACTTTTACAGTTGATTCACAACATTAAACCATTTCCAAAAATAGCAAAGGTTACTATGTTTTTTGTTTTGTTTTGTTTTTGTTAATAAAAAAAAAAAACATGAAAGGTAACACCAGTTACTTTGCCAAGTAACTAATTACTCTTACATTCAGGTAAATGAGTTACTAACGGACTTTTTGGGAGAAGTAATTTGTAACTGTTATTAATTCCTTTTTAAAAGTAAGATTAACAACACTGGTCATAAAGATTAAATCTGCCGAATGAAAAGTGACGAAAGCTGAGATTTTATTCTGCCAATTTGTTGCCGAACATAATTTACCCGCAACTATTGCTGATCACTTCTCAGAATTAGCAAAAGAAATGTTCCCTGACTCAAAGATTGCATCCCTAAGTTAATTTTATCAACTGACCCTTTTCATTTATAATTGGACACACTAACAAACTACCTTCAAGTCAAACTGAATTGCGAGCTGAAGTGCAGCCATCAAGAAATGATAGAAATTGCCAAAAGTGCTACATACAATTATAACAAACGGCACTGTTAAATTTTAGTAATCATGATGTAGCTGAAGATATTGTTCTTTGATTGCACCAGGTTATATGTTACAATATTAACAATAAATTCCTATTATTTTGGAAAATAAGTCTTATTTTTGTTTCATATTGCACGCTATATACAACGTTGTATGATTAGTCACCAATTTGTAAGGGCATACATCACTATATGTAAGATTGCCAATGCCCTCGGGTTGATGGATATGTCAATTAAGGGTGGTTTAAATATGCTACGTGACTAATGTGGTCAACAGATCAACAATCTGCTTTAAAGCTACCAGAAGAAAACACAATACTTAAAAGAATGAGAGGGAAACACGTGCAAAAATATTTTGAGGCAATGAAAAGGTATAACAAGACTCAGTAGAAACACAAATAGTAAGTACTCGCCTCTTTTAACCGATGTGTGCATGTGTTGGACAGCCGCGTAGGAGGAATTGCAGAACACCGGTACCATTCGTCTAGTGACAGTGACAAACTTCGTCATCACCCCAAGCATCCATTGCGCGCATAAAACATGGCGCCCTCAGTAGGTCAAAGCATGTACGAAATATTATAGATTTTTAAATCAATGGCAATATTTTATGTGTTTCTAATAACATATTATAGTAAAGGAGATGAGAACAACTGTGACTTATTAGAACCTACAAGTCTTTAAGTCTGAGGTTCCCTTTAAAGGGCTTGTGACACCATAAAAAAATCTTAAATAGCATTATTATGCGAATTAAAATCAGATTTTGAAATTATTCGACCACGTACAAAAATTTGGCAAAGCGCAGATGACGAGAACTGAAATATCAATCTGCTGTACAACTACTCCTGTCATTATAGTGCTCTGGCGCCATCTAGGTGTTGACGTCTGCATTGTAATGATTTCAGCTGATTTAGAATTCAGCCCAATGGGAGAGGAAGATTCAGAATGAGGAAAATACGACAGAGAGCTGCAAAATGGCATCATTGTTTTCATCTCTGTACTCTAATATTTTTACAGGATACTCTTTTTATCCAAGTATTTTTCCCCAACTGCTAAATAAATTGTACGGTCATGACAATTAATAGTAATAAAATAAATGGAAAAGAAATACTAAAAAAATGCATTTATTCAGTACCACAGGGCTAAATTAATGCATAGTGGTCAAAACTGCTGACTTCTTAAACCTCCCGAACGGTATTTTATGCCACCGGTGTTAGTCTTACTTTTGTCATTTCCTTGCCCCTGCTCGGAAACTGAGGAAAGAGCGTAAACAAAATAGGAAGCGTGAGAGCTAGGCTACATGCAAACCCGAATCGAGCGGCTCTTCCAAGTCTCTTCCTCGCCTTTCGAAAAACGAAAAATAGCACAAAACTACCCCGACTCACTTCACACACGGCGGCGGGGGTGATTGTCTTTACCGATTGGCCAGCCCTCAATGGCGAGCAAGTTTCAGCTCGCCGTTCCCCTGCTGCGGCCCTGACAGGCAGGCAGTACTCGTCGCCAGGGACCAAGCCACCGGTCATCGGCCGATTGGCCTTCTCGGTGGACAGGGAGCATTGTCACCCACAAAATGCAAGCCACTTCCTTATTAAAACATTTGGCATGATCCCAGTATTTGACATAACGTAAAATACGTAGCTTACTCACTTAGTCATCCGTCCAATGGTCTCTAGATTGTCGGACTTGTTTTGCCCATTCATTGTGGTGAACAGGATCTTTTGGAAATCCAAAAAGCCTCACACCATGCTCCTCCCTGAAAAGTCTGCAGCATATTGGGCTGGCGTGAAGCAAAAACTAAACGAATTAATCCGCAAAATCAGCTGAATCCGCAGTCCTTCTGCATATTATAGTAATGACTGTATTGTGAAGAAAATTTGTCTGCTGACGTCACATTCCCCTTCTTCCTCAATCCAGACTCTGGCTGGAAGTCACTCATTTTCATGGTGCGGGATTCAAAAAATTGAATAAATATTTTGATCGCTTCCACACACATCCAAGCGGTCCATTTCATTCAGGACCATAAAATACTGCATGTAATATGAAATAAACATGCTTTTTTGGGTCCAGGCACTTAAAATGTCGAATGGCTGTCCAGTCTTGAATGGCACCCACGCAAGACCAATGATTGTAGTTCTTTTCATGGCAATTCATTGTGCGTTGATTTGAAGTGCTTTTTGACTTCTTTTTTTTAACAGTAGCACAATCTTCATCAGAATGGCAACACCGAAAGCATCTCAATGAAGAAGGTCCGTAGAGGTTGGACCTTGAAGCAAAGCACACAGTTTAATCCTTTGATGCATGCTGCATTGAGATCTATTGTACTAGTATATGCGTGGGCATTAATGACGGGTAGTTATGCCTTACCACTTTGGTGGAGTGTTTCCACTTCAAAAGTTCCACTGTTGTCTTGGCAATTAATTGTGGCTCCACGATGTAGGGCTAAGTAATAACGCTGGTTTAACTCTTACAAGAGCGCCAATACTGACCTTGAGTGTTAAACGGGAACTGAACGGACACTCTTGTTTCTAAATCCAACGGCCTCATCATTCAGTAGGGCAGAATGATATTGGAAAAAACTGACAATGCGATTTTTTTGTGGGTTTGTGATATACATCGCAATATTAACTCATTTGTTCCCAAAAACGTAGAAATACGTTCTATTTTTAATTGTTACAGTGTCCCAAAGACGTATTTATACGTCTTCTACGTTTTTGTTTTTTCATAAGAGACATCTCTGGGTCTTGATTCAGCTGAGCTCCAAAGCACAAAGCTGAAAATCCATTTTAAAGCAATGAAACTGGAGGGCAGTAGCGCATTTGATAAGACCCGCAACCCGATTCAACGGCAACGAATGGCCTGGCCACATGGCCGGGGCGCGAGGCGGCGGACGACCGAGCAGAACAACCGAACAGAACGACCGGGACCACCAGTGCAGTGGACGATGTTGTTGAGTTCGTGCTGCTCGCCGAGCAGACCCCGCAGAGACTCAGAAAAATCCCTCTTTATGAGACAGACAGCAGTGAGGGAAAAGTTTACCCGGTTGTCACGGCCACAACAGCGTCATCACTCAGTTCGTTTTGTGTAAATAAATTGTTACTTTGCTATCAAAAGCTCTATTTGTCTTGTTGTTTGTTATTTTGTAAAAGGAAAACATTATTCAGATGTTTGGGATGTAACTAAAGCAAAAAATAGCTGTGTTAAAGTCAAAGTTATGTTTGAAATGTATGCGTTCACAAAAAGCTCAATTTTTCTGTTTTTTTCATCAGAAATTGGAAAATTGCTCAAACTAAGCCAGACTAATGCTGATTTCTAAAGAATGGAAAAAGATATTAACTTACTTTTTTTCCTGCTGAAAGAAGAGAGTCTAATCCTTTTTTTTGGTGGGTTCCATGTTTATATAGCAATAGAACAGAATTTTCGGTGGACCTTGCAAAATTTGTCAAAATCCAGTAAAACGGCCAGGGCGAGGGGGGTTGCACCAGTAAAATGGCTGGGAGTGAATGAGTTAAAATGATACGAATTTTCACCAGACTTGCATAGGTCTGCTTGGGAAGACTTTGGTTGACTCACCATGACCACATTGAATTCATTAATAATGTCCCGATGCGAACACTTGATCAAAAACTGGGCCGTTCGGCAATTTTTAATCTTTAATGAAAAACATATATTTGTATTTCTGCTTCTCACCCTCCCTCCTGCTAAGAAATGCGACCAAACTGTTTTTGTTGGTCACCAGTGCAGTTGCCGTTTTGTACTAGGCCTGTCGCGATAATTAATTTTAGTGTGTGATAATTATTCTCATAAATTATTGCGATATGCGAAATTATTGCGCCCCCCCAATTTTTTTTAACCAATTTACAATAACACAGTGAGAATACAGTAGATATTAATAGATCAAGTAAACCCATTTAAACGTGATAAATATTTACTCTTAAATTCAAAAATACTTTTTAAGAAATCACAACTAAAAACAATAGACCATGCCTCTTAAGTAAAAAACAATATTGATACTGCACAGAAACACAGAATAAATAAAATGTGTTTAAAAAAAAGGAAAAAAATTGCACTTAATAACTTAACTTCCCATCACAGCTTCTGCAATGGTGTTCCATAGGGATGCAACAATACAGTTAAGTCACGGTTCGGTACGATTTTTGATATGGGGGGGACACGATTTTCGATCCGATTCAATACATTTAATGCTCTGTAAAAAAATTAACAATTGTATACAGTATATATATATATATATATTTTTTTTTTTTTTTCTGCTAACGAGCAAAAATTAAATTGCCATCATATAAACATGCATTTTAGTGCATAATATTTATGTGCTGAGAACAATCTTTATTGTTTGTAAAGTGAGGCAGGGCACTCTGTTGATTGCTATAGCTCTCTTAGCAGCTAGCTTTACTACATGAGCAAGACATCCTATTTGTGGTCCGAATCCATCTGTGTCACGTACTGAATTAACAATATTTGCAACATTATCTATAGTCACTAGTATGGATTGATTTGGCCTTCTTAACTTCCATTCAGTAATGACAGTTTAGAATTCATCGATGTAGTACAGTTGTGGTCAAAAGTTTACATACACTTGTGAAGAACATAATGTCATGGCTCTCTTGAGTTTCCAGTTATTTCTACAACTCTGATTTTTCTCTGATAGAGTGATTGGAACAGATACTTTGTCACAAAAAACATTCATGAAGTTTGGTTCTTTTATGACTTTCTTATGGGTGAACAGAAAAAGTGATCATATCTGCTGGGTCAAAAATATACATACAGCAGCGCTAATATTTGGTAACATGTCCCTTGGCCATTTTCACTTCAATTAGGCGCTTTTGGTAGCCATCCACAAGCTTCTGGCAAGCTTCTGGTTGAATCTTTGACCACTCCTCTTGACAGAATTGGTGCAGTTCAGTTAAATTTGATGGCTTTCTGACATGGACTTGTTTCTTCAGCATTGTCCACAAGTTCTCAATGGGGTTTAAGTCAGGACTTTGGGAAGGCCATTCGAAAACCTTAATTCTAGCCTGATTTAGCCATTCCATTACCACTTTTGATGCGTGTTTGGGGTCATTGTCCTGTTGGAACACCCAACTGCGCCCAAGACTCAATCTTCGGGCTGATGACGTTAGGTTATCTTGAAGAATTTGAAGGTAATCCTCCTTCTTCATTATCCCATTTACTCTCTGTAAAGCACCAGTTCCATTGGCAGCAAAACAGCCCCACAGCATAATACTACCACCACCGTGCTTGACGGTAGGCATGGTGTACTTGGGGTTAAAGGCCTCACCTTTTCTCCTCCAAACATATTGCTGGGCATTGTGGCCAAACAGCTCGATTTTTGTTTCGTCTGACCACAGAACTTTCCTCCAGAAGGTCTTATCTTTGTCCATGTGATCAGCAGCAAACTTCAGTCGAGCCTTAAGGTGCCGCTTTTGGAGCAAGGGCTTCCTTCTTGCACGGCAGCCTCTCAGTCCATGGAGATGCAAAACACGCTTGACTGTGGACACTAACACCTGTGTTCCAGCAGCTTCTTCTTGGCAGATCTGCTTTTTGGTGATTCTCGGTTGAATCTTCACCCTCCTGACCAATTTTCTCTCAGCAGCAGGTGATAGCTTGCGTTTTCTTCCTGATCGTGGCAGTGACAAAACAGTGCCATGCACTTTATACTTACAAACAATTGTTTGCACTGTTGCTCTTGGGACCTGCGCTGCTTTGAAATGGCTCCAAGTGACTTTCCTGACTTGTTCAAGTCAATGATTCGCTTTTTCAGATCTATGTATGTATATTTTTGACCCAGCAGATTTGATCACTTTTTTCTGTTAACCCATAATAAAGTCATAAAAGAACCAAACTTCATGAATGTTTTTTGTGACAAAGAAGTATCTGTTCCAATGACTCTATCGGAGAAAAATCAGAGTTGTAGAAATAACTGGAAACTCATGAGAGCCATGACATTATGTTCTTCACAAGTGTATGTAAACTTTTGACCACAACTGTATATGGACTACGTGTCCTATAATCACTCTGGGCTCACGTAGCCAATGGCATGGGACATAGCAAATATAGTTTGCCATTTCATGATATCTAGTGTGTGCGCGCATTAAAAAAGTTGGCAAGCGCCGCTGAAGTCACATCTGCTCATTACTATGGGGCGCCATTTGTAAAGCAGCACATACTGAAAATTATGACATTTTCTCACATTTAGTGCCACACAGTGTTTAAAATGGTGTGACATTTTTTGTCACTTTTTTTTTTTCGCACATTTACAACATTATATAGCAAACTAAATATTCATTTTTAAATAAGTTTTGGACCTCAATGTTTAAATCCAGAACTAAATATTTAATTTAAATCTTAAATTTATATCCTATATCCTAAATGCTAAATCTGGAAACGGTTGGAACTAAATATTTAGCTTAACCCTTTCACACCGAACGTGTCGGCAGCGACGCGTTTACGCATGTCGTCTTTGAAGCTTCGTCACACTGTAATTACGTCACCCACGTGCCGCTGGTTGGTCTCATTTGAAAGTACGGAAGTTGATGTCCACACCAGTTTTTATTTGAAGTCAATCGACCAAGAAAAACATGAGATAATGTCATTTGAGTTTTATAGTTTTATTGCACTCATAAATATGCATTAAAACGCTGCATGGACCATGTATCTATCTCCACATTTCCATCATTTCTTGTCCTTTTTCAAAACCGAAAGCAGCACAAACACTACATATCCCAAGGGCCGTTGTGATGTCAAGAAGGACGAACCGAATGTGGACATTTTTTTATAAATTTCCAAGCGAGACGCCAACTAAGGAAAAGGAGACATGCGAGGCAAGCAACGGCCGGTTGGTTTGAGCGAGCGACTTTGAAACGTGCAGGATGAATCTAAAACTAAATTTAGCGCAAGCTAATGCATTATTTCATTAACTCAAGGAAGAAGATGAACCGTATTTGTCGTTGTTGTCCTGGGATGAGTCGGCGTCTCGGCGAGTAGAAGTGACAGGCTGACAGCAGCGCGCAAAGTCCGCAAATGGCGAAAGAGTAGGCTGTGTGACGTTGTGTGTGACGCAGTTCCGTGACCTGTTCATGCAGAAGCTTTGTTGAGTTCGCAAAACAAACAAAAAAAAAACTATTGGGTCGTTGGAGAAATTTGAATTGAACTGAACTACTTGTCAATATTCTTGAAAATACTTTTTTCAATGTTACATATATTTTTACTTCACTATAATCTTTTCAATTTTTATAAAGATGAGTGTTCGAGAAGCTTGATTGCATGTACATTTTTACTTTAGATAAGATGATGGGTATAATACCTAACTTCACAAAGAGATATCCTCCAAACCCTTTTTGTGTTAGATGATATATTTTTTTTCCTCACTATTTTGCTGTGTATATAACCCGTTTTGACCATAGTATGTGTAAAGGCCAAAAACGCCTATGACCATACTTGCTGTTTGTGTTGAATTGTCAAACAAAAAACTATTCAATCTTATTTTTTTCTATTGAATTTTTATCCTAACAAGTAGAATAAATATTATCAAGCTTCAAAACGGTTGGTCGAGCATGTTTGGTTGTCAATGGAACATTAACATTACAAATTTTGAAAAAATATTTTGGGATTTTTTTGTCTTTTTGGGTCCAAAATGTGGATTATAATTGGTCAGTGAAGAAAACAACAGTTTGGACATGAAGTTCAAGGTGTCCTTAAAAAAGGAACCCAATTGGCCATTGTGAACAGTTTTTTCTTTGAAATATAAAGGCAACATCAAATGCATGCAAATTCGGCCAAAATAGGCTAAGGTGTTAAAGGGTTAATATGCAAATTCACAGGACTGGAGACCGGAAGTGACAAAATAAAAGCTGGAGCACACAAATTACTCTTTAAATAGTTTCTCCTAAATATGTATTTTACATATATATTATTATTATCACAATGACTCGTGTCCAAGAGCAGACTGCCACCATTGAGTACGTTTTATTCATTTTCAAGAAACGTAAATAGACAGTCTGAGCTGCTCCACCAGCTTTTATTTTGTTACTTCCGGTCTCCAGTTATGTGCATTTGCATATTAAGCTAAATATTTTGTTCCGACCGTTCCCTGATTTAACATTTAGGATATAGTATATAAATTTTAGATTTAATTAAAATATTTAGTTCTGGATTTAAACAATCAGGTCCAAATCTTCTTATTTAAAAATAAATATTTAAATTGCTAATGTTGTAAATGTGCAAAAAAAAGGGAAAAAAAAGTGACTCAAAATTTCACACCATTTTAAACACTGTGTGGCGCTAAATGTGAGAAAATGTTGTCGTCATTTTCAGCATGTGCTGCTTTACAAACGGCGCCCCATACATTACTCCACAACACCAGAATATGACAATCGACTTTCATAAACAGGACGAGTTTGAAGCACAGCGCTCTTAATTTCATTCAGCTGTTCGTTGTCAAAGCAAGGTTGTTCGTAGCAACCAAGTCGGTAACAATGTTTTGGTGGACTTCGTTGTAAATATCCGCCGTTGTGCCGAAAAACAGACGCCCCGCGTGAAATGTCACTCCTGACGGGAGCGCTCACACGTCAGCAACACCGGCGCGCCGTAGATGGTCTACAGTCACTCCGGTATACGTTGAACAATAGGATATAATGGTAACGATTGGCTCCGGCGCTTGTTTTTGCCAGGCCTGGAATGAAGATGCATTTTGCACAGTTGGTAATGAGGAATCTGAACTTTTAACAGCAAATCTGCCACACGCACACACGCACGTGCACGCGAGGAGATAAATCGCAGCGGAAAAATTACCGCCTTCATTTTTAAGTATCGCGCGATAAATGGAATTATTGCATATTGCGACAGGCTTATTTGGTACGTAAAGTTAATGATGATTGACAGGTTTTTAGGTTTGATCGAGCCAGAGACGCCTCCATAGCTCTACGATCAAAGGCACAAATATGTTAATCATCTTTAAGCTTGGTACACAGTCTGAAGTGTACTGTGGCAACTCATTCATTGTGTGAGTGAGAGGCTGTTCTCGGCAGTGTGAGCGTCAAAGTACGAAGCCCCTAAATTAACATCGACAGAAATAAAATAAATTTAACCAATAGTCCTGTTCATTGCTGCTTGCTGGCATATCCTAGCAATCCAAAAAAATCTGGTATACATTAGCAATAAATATCAAGGCTTGCGGACTTTTGCTATGCAATTTAGCCAATTATTCTAAACATTAGCATTATATAGCATTGAAGCTAGCGGATCTTTGCTATGCAAGTTTATCAAATGTTGTGAACATTAGCATTATATAGCATTTAAGCATAGCAGGCTTTTGCTATACAAGTTAGACAATTGTTGTAAACATTAGCAATTATATAGCATTTAAGCTAGCAGGGTTTTGCCATGCATGTTAGCCAATTGCAACAATGCAACAATGGCGTACCGCAAGCAACACGTCACTTCCGCTCATTAATATTCATGACATTAGCTACTGTTGCTAAGTGGGGGCAAGCCACCGTTTGTCACTAATAGGAAATGAATGGAAATCGTGTACGAAGGAGATGTTTACAGAGCTAAACCTACCAATTCTCTCCGAAAATGATGTCCCTGGTGCCAAATTCACTGGCAAAGATGTGGAAGAACATAAAAATGTCCAGTTAAAGAGATGGCTCGAGTGTCGAAGGCTGAAAAAGACCAAAAAAACGAGCCGACCTAAGTATAGCCTTAGCTTTTTTATCGACGCGACTGACAATGACATTCTCCTGTTTCAACAAGCTATCCTTTACCACAAGCCCTGGCTTTCTTACATATTATATCCTCTGGTTGTCCTACGTCTCTGACCGTTCTTGGAGGTAATTTAGTTAGTTTTATGTAGCGATCGCAAATGCTACTCAGTGACAGCCAGCGAACACTTTTTATTTTTTCCATTGTTAACAAATCTTAATTCTATAACTTATTTAAACTTCCTCCTTACTAAAGTTGTTTTTTTACAATACAAAATGTAACAGTGGCAGTCAGATACCATTTTAATTCTTTTCAGGTCATTCACTGTCAGACAGAAGCAGCACCCGGCACGTCACGCCAAAAAATAAGTTAAAGATATGAAAATGGCTTACCTCTTTGTCCTCTGAAAGACAATGCCAACCCAACGAAATGTTTACTGCATAAGTGGCGTTAAAAGTCCACGCAAGTTCATTCAGTCTTCACATTTTCTCCTCCAAGTTTTTAGTTTCGGGAAACGTATGAAGAAAACATCCTTCATATGTCGTACTGTCTAGAGTCGTTTCAAAACGTTCCAAAAAAAGCAATGTGTGATCAGCATGCTCGTTTTTGAAAGATTACCGGAGAAAAGTAGCCGATTTTCCATTGCTTCTATGCGAAAGCGGGTCTACAATGTCCCACTTCTACTCTACTTCCGCTTTACGATGCGACGTCACGGTCTAAAAATAGCATGCGTGCGGTACGCCATTGGCTAATACCAGAAACAAACTTTTTCTTTTCCGGTACTGGATCCGGACTTTGTATCAGCAGATATTCAGATTCAGGTGACTTGGTCTTGGGTGCAAAAATATGCTATTGGGACACCCCTAGTGTTCATATAATGTCGTTTAATCCAGGCTAAGGGGGTTTATCTGTAAATGATGAAGATTGGTGTATATAAAAGGGATCCAGGAAGCCATTGCATCTGCACAATGGCTGCTTCTATGAAGAAAAACAAAAGTTTACATAAAAAAATAAATAAATAAAAACTGAATGCCCTGCGATGGGACTATTGCGCAAGCGCACATTGCGATGGCAATGTTCAAACGATATATTGTGCAGACCTATCATTCAGTATGCGGGCCACATCTGTAAATTGCTCATAAACCAACAGGATAAATTCACCTCGTCAGCTTGATGGCAAGCACTCTTCTGCTAAGTCTGTTGATGATTCAGCTCATTCAGACGCAGGATTTGACAGTACGACTAAATCTGGGTAGAGAAAAGGATCACGAAAGGGATGAGATCAATCAACAGGAGAAACAAGTGTGCGCTTCAAACATTCCAAGAGCTGATAAATGTCCACTTTTAACTATTGTTTTCCTATTTTTAACCATCTCTCTGTTCTTTCCTATCATCTATCTCAGGCTGGCGCGAGATGCTCCAGACAGATGCACCAGCTACTTTGACGCAGTGGCCCAGATACGAGGGGAGGCCTTTTTTTTCAAAGGTAACAAAGCACAAAGGGAGAATGGCAGATCAAAAGCTGCGTTAGGGGGGACAAATAAATGAGCAATATTAGCTCAAAAGTCACAGGAGAGAACTCACTGAAGAAAAAAGGGTTACAAAAAGAAAATGGATAAGAAACGTTTTGTTGTGGACGCCCGACTGAGCTAGATGAGTCCTGCTGAGAAGCAGTCGTTCCTAAATGGCATCGGGCTTTCATGTTGGCCCTCTGGAGTGAGCCTAGCCTCCCGCTGACAGCAGCAACAGGAAAAGGGCTTTTGTATCTTCACAAGCAAGCCTGTTTACTCTCAGACAAAGGCACGCACTCGTTTTTCACAATCACCAGGTTTAATTTAAAGTCAAAAATATTTTGGCTCTGGAAGTGAATGGCTTAAAATCGTGACTAGTTTGGCATGCCATTTTAAAGATCCTGTAAAATGTCAAATTATTTTCAGAGCATTGCATCGATCGCAACTGAACTTTTCCAGTTGTATATGAAGACAGAAAAGTCCTGTTGCGATGTCATGCGGTGAGCTAAGCATTGCTCAGTGGTGACCGCAACTGGCCCACTGAGCAATGCTGGTTGTATTGGAAGACAGAAAAGTCCAGTTGAGATCACCGATGAGCAATGTTCAGGTCACTGGCCGAGAGAGTACGTCTGTTTGGCGTCTCCGAACCCCAGTACCAGCTGTCCCTGCTGAGATTCAACGACTGTTGGCGGATTTGTATTCAACTGTGATGCGTCCAGTGTCAGTCACTGCTGCACGATGTACCACATGCCAGGTCAGAGCTATGATGCCTCTCTGTGTCGTTCCATTTTTTTCTCCTCGACCGCTGTGGCGCGGCTTGTAAGGAGGGAGTAAACAGTTAGTATAAAAGGACCTTTATGAACCTAAATGACCTGCAGTTGAAGAAGTCTGGTACATCCACTGGAGCTCGCATTCTCGTCTGCTACCCTTTCACAAATACACAAGTTTTTTTGGCAATTTGAAGTATAGCCATATGGTTGTTCCAAAGTTCCCTTAAAATACCCCGTAAAAACACTCATTGATTAACGTGCCCCGGCAAGCATTATCCAAAACCACCCTCCAACATAAATGTGTTGCCACCTAAGATGTTTTGTATCCAAAATTGGCTCAGTTTTAATGTGTTTACAAGCACTTTCACATGTAAAAGAAGGACCAGCTAGGACATGTATGATCTCCCCCATTTTCCTTATTGTTGACAATTGCCACGTTTACATGGAGCCAAATATTCCAATTACAATCGGAATATTTGTTTAAACCGAATAAATGTGTTCCATATAAACACCTCATTCGGAATGAACAGGCCTAAACCGAATGGAATTTCATTCCGATTCACAGGGGTGGAATATTCCTTTTCCCAAACCGATTAGAAGTAAAATTATATCATGTAAACAGGGAAGCGGAATGGTGTCTGGTTGCATTCTTTCTGCACATGCTCCGTACTGACGTGGTGACGTCACTTTGTGACGTAAGGAACGTCACTTGCAACATGGCTTCCAAGCACAGCGCCCCTAATTGGAGTCCGGCGGAAAGATTGTATTTAATTCAAACTTTAAAAGAAGTAAAGAAGCTTAGACGGGCGTAAAACGAGGAACAGTGAACTATTTAAAAAAGTTCAAGAGAGGTTACACGAAGCCGGAATAGACGGGAGCGTTGACCAGATTAGAAACCGGTGGAAAACCGGCTACTACAGGGCAAAAGAGCAAAACAGCAGAAGCGGATACGACCCCACAAACACAACAAGTGGGTTAAAGTTAAAACAGCAGCACTCCGACGTTCGATCTCCATGTTTTGCAACGTGACGCTTTGTTTTGATTAATCTGCGCATGTCAGACGGCAGTTGTCAAACGTCCTTTCGGAATAAAGGCAGTCACATGTAAACGCTGGATCGGAATAGATGAAGTGACATGTAAACAGCTGATCTGAAATTTCCATTCGGAATGATTTGAATCGGTATGAATAAAAGTCAGCATGTAAACGTGGCTAATGTCAAGAATCTGGCTTTGGCTCTTTTATTGGGTTTGGGTATCGAGTTCCTGTATAGATTTTCCTCATTTATAATTCCAGTTTTGTTTTTGCAAATATGTAATTGTAGAAACATGATTGCAAGGTAAAAAAAAATCTCATCATTGAACTAAATCTGTGCTTTCGAAGACAGGATTCATTTGCTCTACTCGACTCGATAAGAGAAGTGCCGTATTTTCCGCACTATAAGGCGCACCTTCAATGAATGGCCTATTTTAAAACTGTTTTCATATATAGGGCGCACAGCATTATAAGGTGCAGTAGTAGTAGTAGTAGTGGTAGTGGTTATGTCATACATCCACTAGATGGTGCTGCGCTAAAGTGAATGTTACGCCATGATTAACTAATATTGATCCATGTATAAGGCACATTGCCCTATAAAGGCGCACTTTCTGCTTTTGAGAAAATTGAAGGCTTTTAGGTGCGCCTTATAGTGCGGAAAATACTGTACTCAGAAGCAATTCACCCATCGCATTGGTAAATCATCTAAAAACTTGATTGACGGTTAATTTTCCTATAAAACGTACAGTGATCCCTCATCTTTTGCGGTTAATGGGGACCAGAATCCGCCCCGATAAGTGAAAAGTAGCAGCACCCCTGCCAATTTCTTTTTTTTTTTTTTCACCGTATTCATTCAGATTTAGTGTTGGAAAGAGATACATATATACATATGTTTTTTTTATTTTTTTTTAATAAATGGTTTTAAACATGTTACTGTCCCATCGAATTATTTTAAAACGAGAATAAAGTATAAAAATGCTTGTCTTTATTAAATGCTTCATTGAGTGAGTCAACTCAAATCCGCTCAAGCTGCTCACTTACACACAATGAGTTGCCACAGCAACTGTTTAACGAGTTAAATGATGATTGACGTATGCAGTACTTTGAAGCTTCGGCATCCAGGCATCTGTGGCAAGATCAAACATTAAACATCTCCCATAGTAAAGTTTAATAAGCAACTCCAGTGCACTGCCTGACCAACAAAGAGCAGGGAGAGGGAGGGAGGGAGGAAGGGAGAGTGAGACTACGCGATCGGCTTGGGACAGCTCATTTGTATTTTTTTATTTTATTTTTAATTTTTTTATTAATAAAAAAAAAAAAAAAAAAAAACGCAATGGACTAAGGGCACGAAGTAGCGGGGATCACTGTATTGTAAAATTCTGTTTAAATTAGGGCTGTCAAAATTATCGCGTTAACGGGCGTTAATTAATTTTTTTAAATTATTCACGTTAAAATATTTGACGCAATTAACGCAGATGCCCCGCTCAGACAGATTTAAATGACAGTACAGTGAAACGCTCACTTGCTGTGATTTATGGAGTTTTGCCGCCCTCTGCTGGCGCTTGGGTGCGACTGATTTTATAGGCTTCAGCACCCATGAGCATTGTGTAAGTAATTATTGACATCAACAATGGCTGGCTACTAGTTTATTTTTTGAATGAAAATTTTACAAATTTTATTAAAACGAAAACATTAAGAGGGGTTTTAATATAAAATTTCTATAACTTGTACTAACATTTTTCTTTTAAGAACTACAAGTCTTTCTATCCATGGATCGCTTTAACAGAATGTTAATAATGTTAATGCCATCTTGTTGATTTATTGTTATAATAAACAAATACAGTCCTTATGTACCGTATGTTGAATGTATATATCCATCTTGTGTCTTATCTTTCCATTCCAACAATAATTTACAGAAAAATATGGCATATTTTATAGATGGTCTGAATTGCGATTAATTGCGATTAATTACGATTAATTCATTTTAAAGTTGTAATTAACTCGATTAAAAATTTTAATCGTTTGACAGCCCTAGTTTAAATATTATTCTTACCCTTGACCTCTTTCAGTCTGAAATCACTCTTGATCAAAGTAGTCACTTTTAAATTTACTATAGTGATTAGGCTTTTATTGACTTGATTGGAAGAGGAAAAAAAACATGAAATTAGGCCTGTTTATCAATAGACATGCACATTGCTTTAATTCAATTGCACATGCATTAATGGTAATTGGTGGACATTGAAACTGAGGAAGAAGCCTAGAGAAACAAAAGCTAAAATGTGTTTTTTCTGCTTTATCCTCATAGGGAAATACTTTTGGCGACTCACTCGAGAGAAGCATCTGGTGTCTCTTCGTCCCGCTCAGATTCACTGGTTCTGGAGGGGATTGCCCGCCAATCTGGACGGGGTGGACGCTGTCTACGAGAGACCCGGCGATCATAAAATAGTCTTTTTTAAAGGTGCGCTCCCCAAACTTTTACCACCTCCTTTGAGTGCAAGTGAAATATCAAAATCTTGCCTCATAATACTGTATATCCTGAAATTTGTTTGTTTATTCTCAGGTGTGGCTTACAGTGAAGAAAATAAGTATTTGAACACCCTGCTATTTCGAAAGCACTCATACTTAGAAATCATGGAGGGGTCTGCAATTTTCATCGTAGGTGCATGTCCACTGTAAGAGAGATGATCTAAAAAGAAAAATCCAGAAATCACAATGTATGATTTTTTTAATGATTTATTTACGTGATACAGGTGCAAATAAATATTTGAACACCTGAGAAAACTAATGTTAATATTTGGTACAGTAGCCTTTCTTTGTAAAAACAGAGGTCCAACGTTTCCTGCAGTTTTTCACCAGGTTTGCACACACTGCAGTAGGGATCTTGGCCCACCCATCAGTCAGGTTTCTGGGCCGTCGCAGAGAAAGGTCTGCGCTCCCAGCAAAGGTTTTATATTGGGTTTAGGTCTGGAGACCGGCTAGGCCATGCTAGAACCTTGTTATGCTTCCTACAGAGCCACTACTTGGTTTTCCTGGCTGTGTGCGTCAGGTCATTGTCATGTTGGAAGACCCAGCCACGACCCAACTTCAATGCTCTGACTGAGGGAAGGAGGTTGTTCCCCAAAATCTCACAATACAGGGCCCCAGTCTTCCTCTCTCTAATACAGTGCATTCGTCCTGTCCCATGTGCAGACAAAACACCCCCAAAGTATGATTCCACCCCCAAGTTTCACAGTAGAGATGGTGTTCTTGGGATAGTACTCATCATTCTTCTTCCTACAATCACGGTTAGTGGAATTATGACCAAAAAGTTCTATATACTCTCATTTGACCACAAAACTCATGACTCCTCTGCGTCATCCAAATGGTCCTAGGCAAACTTAAAACGGGCCTTGACATGTGCTGGTTTAAGCTGGGGAACCTTCCGTGCCATGCATGATTTCAAACCATCAGGTCATTGACCAACTCCTGTCGTGAACTTTTGGGCTAATTCCTCACCTTTCTTAGGATCATTGAGACCCCACGAGGTGATATCTTAAAGGGATCCGGGCCCGGCCCGACGTAATAATTGACATTTTAATTTTGGTCATGTTTTCAGTTTAATATAGCTGTTTCCAGCTTGCTATGTTTGTAATTGCGATGTTTGTTTACCGCTTTTCCTCTTACTGCGAAGAGGGAGGAAGTTACATCGGCCGCCGCTATGATATTAGTCATCAGCCATCTGCTGTGACCCGGGAATTTAATGCCTGCTTTCACGCACACTGCTTCCCATGTCAGTCGACACGGGAAATTGTTTTCTCACACAACTGCTGCACGGTTAAGTCCCGCGATATTTCCGTTGTTTTTGAGTATGTGATAGGGGCTCAAGTTACATCCAGATACTTTAGGTTGCAGTTTATGGGTCATGCGAAGGCAGTGGACCTGCTTAAACATTTCGGTTTGCCTTTCGAATGAATGTGAATTTCACCGTTTTAACTCAAGAGTTAGCCATGTTCACTGGGGTCTTGGCAGGTGCACTAGTGGCTAGCCTGTTACAGAAGATGGCTGATCTGAGTCCTGTCCTCCTCCTCTTTTTGTCCATAATTATTGTGTGCGTGTGTGTGTTTAAAAAAATTCTGACAGATTTTATAATGTTACTTTAAATGTGTTTTAATTGTATCTTCAATATATGTGCATTATTTTGTCAAACACACTTAGTAATTGAGGTTAAATTTGATGTTCAGTGCTTTATTTATTTAATATGATTCAATATGATCTAAATAATGGGTGCAAGAAAAATATTAATTTTCAGTTGAAATGGCATTAAAAAAAGGTCTTAAAAGTCTTGAATTTAGATTTATAAATTCTGGGGGGACCCTGTATAAGACACGGGATTCAAAATGAAAGAAAAAATCACGGCTTATAGTGCCAAAATTACAGTACATTTTCCCCAAAAAATTCACCTTTTCGGCCGACGCGACTTAATCATGTTTTTTTTTAAATGTGGATAAAGGGTCCGTTTTAATTTTCATTATCATGACAGTAATCATGCTAAAGTTGAGTAAAAATGAATCAAAGCTGTCAGGTCGCTTGCTGAAATCACTCTTGAGATAACTAAGAAAAGAAGTCGATCTATACAGTTACTTATTCCAAAATGAGCTCCAGTTGTTGGATTTTCTCATTCTTGTTGGTTGCACATTCAGGTCTCAAATACTGGGTGTTTAAAGACAACGTCATGGAAGAAGGTTACCCGCGTCCTATCAGCGACTTCGGGCTGCCTTCTGACGGCGTGGACGCAGCCTTCGTGTGGCTTCACAATGAGAAGACCTACTTCTTCAAGGACAACCGGTACTGGCGCTACGACGACCACCTGAGACGCATGGATCTGGGCTACCCGAAGGACAGCACGTTGTGGAAAGGGCTGCCCCCTCAACTGGACGATGCCATGAGATGGTCTGACGGTGGGTAGTCACTAATGTTGAGTTTTATCAATTTTATTTAATGAGTTTTATTGACTTTGTGTTTTTTTAATGCAGCTATAACCCACACTGTATATGTATCGTCAGCCATACATACTGTTGCTCAAACAATACCTTTGGTCAGAGGCGTAGCAAGGATCCCTAGGGGCCCCAGGCAACAAGCAACATGGGGCCCTTCGAGCGTGTGCAACTAAGGGGGACAGTTGGACTTGGAGCAATAGCATATTTAATAAAAGTATAATAACGCCTCGGTCTCAAAGAGCATTTTTGAGGACACTCAAAGTGCCCGGCTTCTACTACATTAGGACATAAAACACAGTAACATAGTACACTCACCGCTGTCTTGCTTCCTTTTCTCCTCTTCTGCTTTTTTTTTCTTTCTTTTGTCGCTTCCAGAAGGATAACTTCTCTTCATTTTGGATATACGCCAATTAAAAAAAAGCCAAATCGCCACTCACTCTCACTCTGAGTCACGTGAGGGAGGGGGGTGGGGGGGTGGTAGAGCAAGTGAAGGGGCCCCTTCAGGGAACTCAAACACAATGCTTTCACTGGCACTGTCGCACTTGTCGCTGCGACAGTGCAGTAAAGCTGCATGTGCTAAATCTGTTGGCCCTCTGGGGGCCCCTGCTGTCTGGGGGCCCTAGGCAATTGCCTGGTTTGCCTATTGGGACGCGACGCCTCTGCCTTTGGTCAATTAGTCAATTAATGCAAGACATTTCATTCCCATTTCTTACTTAAATTAATTGTCTTTTCATAAGCATTTAAATTTCATCGCATTCAATATTCCATTTGAAAACTTTGCTGAAACATATCAAGTTAATGAGAGTTTGTGATTGAATGTTTTCCTTTCAAATGACACCTCACTGAATAGACATTCGAAATGAAACCTTCACATTTGCTTCGAGAGCAAACATAAAAATCCTTGTGAAACTTCAAACTTTGAAGTCCAGCCAGCCCAGTGATTCATGTTGAGTCAAACAAAGTGTCATGTCACATCTTGTAAGCCGGCAGCAACTGCAGCACCGGCAGCACATCAACATTTTACTCGTGGTCACTAAGTCAAATAAGTAGAAATCTGCAAGGAAAAGACACGTTTTAGGAAGAAGTTGTGGTCAAGTGCATACTTTTACATAGGGGCGCAGCTACTCTTTCTTGTTAGGATATGCAAAATGAAAAATGGCATCCCCCCTCTCTTCCCCAAACCCCAACCGACACTAACCAAGCAGACACACACACACAGGGGGGCTGGAAGTCACTCACAGCAGTGGGAGAGGAGGATCTTTTTTAGTTTTTCCCATCCGAAAAAACAGCCATTTCTGTCCAAATTTGTCATGCTCGTGCATTTTCTCCATACAAGGCATGCACAATGGCAGTACACGCATGCTGGATAGTTTACGTAGTACTACTAGGCTACTACAAGGACAGTGTTCTATTACACCTACAGTGTGTGTTGGAGTTTTTGTATTGGAAAACAAAGTGCCCATATTATGATGCAATTCCCTGCAGCTACATCGACGGCGCAAAGACACACAAACACATTTGAAAGCTAAATGGTCCAATAAGCCTCAGATTAGCTCCCCCTGTTCACAAATACAATGGTATGAAAAAGTATCTGAACCTTTTTGAATTACTCACATGTGTGCATTAAATCACCATCAAATGTGATCTGATCTTTGTTGAATTCACACCGATGAAAAAACAGTGTCTGCTTTAACTAAAACCACCCATCATATTTTAATAGTATGCAAAAAATGACATGTGGGGGAAAAATAAGTGAACCATCACATTCGATATTTTGTGCCTCCCCTTTGGCTGCAATAACTTCAACCATACGCTTCCTGTAGCTGCAGATCAGTCTGGCACATCGGTCAGGACTAATCTTGGCCCGTTCTTCTCTACAAAACTGCTGTAGTTCAGTCAGATTCCTGGGATGTGTCTAGCATGAATCGCTGTCTTTAGGTAATGCCACAGCATCTCAATGGGGTTCAAGTCTGGACATTGACTTGGCCACTCCAGAATGTGTATTTTCTTCTTCTGAAACCATTCTGAAGTTGATTTACTTCTGTGTTTTGGATCATTGTCTTGTTGCAGCATCCATCCTCTTTTTAGCTTCAACTGTCCGACAAACGGCCTCAGGTTTTCCTGCAAAACATCCTGATAAACTTTTGAATTCATTCTTCCATTAATGATTAAAAGTTGTCCAGGCCCTTAGGTAGCAAAACAGCCCCAAATCATGATGCTCCCTCAACCACGCTTCACGGTGGGGATGAGGTGTTGATGTTGGTGAGCTGTTCCACTTTTCCTTCACACATGACGTTATGTGTTACTCCCAAACAATTCAACTTTGTTTTCATCAGTCCACAAAATATGTGCCAAAACTTCTGTGGAGTGTCCAAGTGCCTTTTTGCGAACATTAAACGAGCAACATTTTTTTAGACAGCTGTGGCTTCCTTCGTGGATTTCTCCCATGAACACCAATCTTTGCAATAGTTTTACATATAGTTGATGTGTACACAAAAATATTAGACTGTGCCAGTGATTTCTGTAAGTCTTTGGCAGACACTCTAGGGTTCTTTTTTACCTCTATGAGTATTCTGCACTGAACTCTTGGCGTCATCTTTGGTGGATGGCCACTCCTTGGGAGAGAAGAAACTCTGCCAAACTCTCCATTTGTAGACAACTTCTCTGACTCTCGATTGATAAACATCCAGACTTTTAGACATGGTTTTGTATCCTTTCCCAGCTTTATACAAACCAAAAATCCTTGATCACAGGTCTTCAGACAGCTGTTTTGACCGAGCCATGATGCACATCAGACAATGCTTCTCTCCAACACAATTCTTACCAAGTGTGTGTTTTATAGTGGGCAGGTCAGCTTTAAACCACTCATCAATGATTGGGCACACACCTGACTTAAATTGTTTGGTAAAAATTGTTTTCAATTGCTTTTTAAGTCTCCTTAGTCAGAGGGTTCACTTACTTATTTTTCCCTCTTCTGTCATTGTTTGCACGCTATCCTCAATAAAATATGAAAACCTATAAATGTGTGAGTGGTTTTAGTTAAAGCAGACACTGGTTTTACATCTGTGTAATTTTGACAAAGATCAGATCACATTTGATGGGTATTTTATGCAGAAATGTGAGACATTCCAAAAGGTTCAGATACTTTTTCATACCACTGTAGCGCCTGACTCAGTAGCAAGCAAAGTCTCCGGTGGTGATGTTATTTGAAAAAAATAATAAATTTTCAAACATATATATGTCGTCCCCAAAGTTAAATATGGTATTGTTTCAATATGTACTGTTAATTTATTTTTACCCCCCAAAAATCCACCAAAACAACACTATTTTTCTCCCCAACACCAGGGGGTGCTGCGGCACCCCACTTCCCGCGCCACTGCACACACATTTTTTTTGTAGCAATATTTGCTGCTCTTTTAGTATGTTAGTGATACGGCTGAAACTAACGATTATTTTTATAATCGATTAATCGGATGATTAATTAAACAATTGTTTAATCAGATAAATGACACTTTTTTCAATTACCTTCCCAGTTTCACTTGATGTTGTTCTAGTCATGTTGTAAGTAACAATGAAAGCAAAATGGATGACTATTACCTTCAAAAATAAAATTTTATTAGAGCTTCCTGACTTAGCTGTAGTCTACTGTAGTCTGCTGTACTGTTTAAAGTACATAAAACTTGCTGAAGTTTTTATAAAGTTTCTGAGTATAAAACATAACAAGAATTTCTCCTGTTCATTCAAATAAAATAAAAAGTGCTGCTGGTTGTTTTTTTTTTGTTTTTTTTCTTGTGGACAAAGCGCTGATATAAATTTTTCTTTTAAGCAAACTAAACAACAAAATTGAATAAAGAGGAGGCAGACTGTAAAGCAGGGGTCCCCAAACTACGGCCCGCAATAGTTTTATTTATTTTCTGGCTTTTTTCTGTGAAGAACCCAATGAGGGCTATTTGGTTATTATCTATTTAATTAATAGTGTTATTATTATATTATATTATTATTATATTATTATTTTTCTTATTTACTTTTGTTCCGTGAAGAATCCAGAAAGGGTTATTTGATTGTAGCTTTCTGAAAAACAATACATTTTTACATACAGGGACTCCTGCAATTGTCACATCTTTTCTGTTACAAACTGACCCCGGCCCCTCATCAGAGTAGGGAAAAGTTATGTGGCCCTCACAGGAAAAGGTTTCGGGACCCCTGCTGTAAAGAATAAACTTTCTTCATCGAACAGCTTTTTATTAGTACAATCCAAATCCAATTTCAAAGCACAGTCTCGTATTGACAATTTACAGTTTGAATGGGAGTTTGTACTGAGACTTTTAGCTATTACAGTGGGGCAAATAAGTATTTAGTCAACCACCAATTGTGCAAGTTCTCCTACGTGAAAACAATTGAGAGGTCTCTAATTGTCAACATGGGTAAACCTCAACCATGAGAGACAGAATGTGGGGGGAAAAAACTGAAAATCACATTGTTTGATTTTTAAAGAATTTATTTCCAAATGAGAGTGGAAAATAAGTATTTGGTCACCTACAAACAAGAAAGATTTCTGGCTGTCAAAGAGGTCTAACTTCTTCTAACGAGGTCTAACGAGGTTCCACTCATTACCTGCATTAATGCACCTGTTTTAACTCATTATCGGTATAAAAGACACCTGTCCACAACTTCAGTCAGTCACACTCCAAACTCCACCATGGCCAAGACAAAAGAGCTGTCGAAGGACACCAGAAACAAAATTGTTGACCTGCACCAGGCTGGGAAGACTTAATCTGCAATAGGGAAAACGCTTGGTGTAAAGAAATCAACTGTGGGAGCAATTATTAGAAAATGGAAGACATACAAGACCACTGATAATCTCCCTCGATCTTGGGCTCCATGCAAGATCTCGCCCCGTGGCATCAAAATGATAACAAGAACGGTGAGCAAAAATCCCAGAACCAAACGGGGGGAACTAGTGAATGACCTACAGAGAGCTGGGACCACAGTAACAAAGGCTACTATCAGTAACACAATGCGCCGCCAGGGAGTCAAATCCTGCACTGCCAGACGTGTCCCCCTGCTGAAGAAAGTACACGTCCAGGCCCGTCTGCGGTTGGCTAGAGAGTATTTGGATGATCCAGAAGAAAACTGGGAGAATGTGTTCAGATGAAACCAAAATAGAACTTTTTGGTAGAAACACAGGTTCTCGTGTTTGGAGGAGAAAGAATACTGAATTGCATCCAAAGAACACCATACCCACTGTGAAGCACGGGGGTGGAAACATCATGCTTTGGGGCTGTTTTTCTGCAAAGGGACCAGGACGACTGATCTGTGTAAAGGAAAGAATGAATGGGGCCATGTATCGAGAGATTTTGAGTGAAAATCTCCTTCCATCAGCGTGGCTGGGTCTTTCAGCATGACAATGATCCCAAACACACAGCCAGGGCAACAAAGGAGTGGCTTCGTCAGAAGCATTTCAAGGTCCTGGAGTGGCCTAGCCAGTCTCCAGATCTCAACCCCATAGAAAATCTGTGGAGGAAGTTGAAAGTCCATGTTGCCCAACGACAGCCTCAAAACATCACTGCTCTAGAGAAGATCTGCATGGAGGAATGGGCCAAAATACCAGCAACAGTGTGTGAAAAGCTTGTGAAGAGTTAAGAAAACGTTTGGCCTCCATTATTGCCAATAAAGGGTACATAACAAAGTATTGAGATGAACTTTTGGTATTGACCAAACACTTATTTTCCACAATGATTTGCAAATAAATCCTTTACAAAAATCAAACAATGTGATTTTCTGTTTCTTTCTAATATTTTCAAGTGGGAGAACTTGCTCAATTAGAGGTTGACTAAATACTTATTTGCCCCACTGTGTACAGTATGAATGGGTTTATGTGTGTGGTTTCTTTATAAAAGAAATGAGACAACTTTACTATACAGGTAGTCCCCAGGTTACGAACGTTTCTTTAATCCTCGGGATTTATTCTACAGTGTTGAAAATGTTAATGTCCTAGGGCTGTAGGTCTGTAAATGTTACCTGGTACATCTGCATTTAAAAGTAAATGTTGGAAACGAAATCATATTTGTATTCAGAGTAATAATTATATTATTCATTATTATTATACAGTTGGCCCCCAGGCCATAGTGTGAACACCCATGGTCTAATCGTTTGAAGTTCACCGACTTTTACAGCTTCCTCTATTGACTCTGCCTAAATAAACTCCTATAGCATGCGCTTAAGAGAATCTACAACCACTTTAATAATAATGTGGTTTTCATGATGCTTAAACAGCTTCAGGCAAAAAAAAAAAAAAAAAATCTCATTACTTGAAAGTTGAAACCTTTACCTTCATTCCATGGCACCGAATTTAGATTTTCAAAGAGTTGGAAATGGGACTTTAAAATACTAAAATAAAAAAAATAAATAAAAAAAAGTTTTTCTTTACAAGTACAACGTACAAGTGTATAGTTAGTAATCTGCCCATGTTGCGTATGAATCCAGCTGTCTCTCTAACATAAGGCACGCCGTGGGCTCAAGTAATGAGAAGGAAAATGTAAACAGTTTGAACGCCAGATCAGTGATTCATGAAATTAAGCCCTTGATGATATGTGTTGTGTTTTTGGTCTGAACTCTTAATGAGAGCGCAGATGATTCAGCATATCTGACATGCAAATTTATGGATTATTTTCATACTGTTGTGAAGGAAAAAAGAACAAGATGAAGCCCAAGTGAATAAATTATCTCCCGACGCCCCAAGTTATGGGTATCAAACTCGAGGCCTAAGCGCCAGATTCAGCCCACCATTTTTGTGGTCTGCAAAACAGCAAATTTACACTCGTGTATCGTGTATCAGAGGTGGGAAGTGACGAGTTACGTTTACTTGTTTCGTTTACTTGAGTAGATTTTTGAGGAAAAGATGCTTATAAGAGTCGTTTTAGCATGCCGTACTTTTTACTTTCACTTAGTTAGATTTGTGAAGAACAAACGCTACTCTTACTCCGCTATTTTGGGCTACACTAGAGTCGTTATATTTTTCCTCTTAGTTTTTCATAATTTTTATTTTTGCCAGTAATTCCCACAGTGGCTCTATCAGTTTCACCAATGAGAAATCGCAGTATTAATCACATGACTCCATTATACCAATCAGACGTAACAATACAGTCGCATCATAGGCGGAGTTTGACTTTTGGGGCAGGGGGGCACAATATGTTGATGACCTCGAAACGCAGTTTCAGCTATAAAATTAAATTACAAGAATATTTATAATAAGTTAAAAATGAGCGTTTTTTTGTTTTCCCATCGTCCTTGAGGGGAATTCCAAATCAGGTTGCTTAGGCTATACTTTTCGGTTATCCATTAAATAGGGTACGCCCGCCGGTGTCGTGCCAATGTAGTTACCCCAATCAAAAATTGTATCCCCTGGGCGGAGCCACTGCGCTGCACTGATTTGCTTGATTTCCGTGTTTTAGTGATGTAGTTATCTACGAGGTTTTGAAACATGGCACATCCATAAAAAAGAACTTTTTTTTCTGTCGTTTAACGTAACGTACGTACTGAACGTAAAAAAGGCACTGTTTCACCGTTTTACCCGTAGGATGACCTATAGCTGTTATTACTGTAATTCAAGTCCTGTATGGAGTTTCTCCAGTTTAATAAACGTCAATGTCCAAAATATATAACTGTAGTTCTTTTCTGGCTTCAATTAATTGTTTAAGTCGACATAACACATACAGTTGTGGTCAAAAGTTTACATACACTTGTGAAGAACATAATGTCATGACTCTCTTGAGTTTCCAGTTATTTCTACAACTCAGATTTTTCTCCGATAGAGTGATTAGAACAGATACTTCTTTGTCACTTTTATGACTTTATTATGGGTGAACAGAAAAAAAGTGATCAAATCTGCTGGGTCAAAAATATACATACAGCAGCGCTAATATTTGGTAACATGTCCCTTGGCCATTTTCACTTCAATTAGGCGCTTTTGGTAGCCATCCACAAGCTTCTGGCAAGCTTCTGGTTGAATCTTTGACCACTCCTCTTGACAGAATTGGTGCAGTTTAGTTAAATTTGATGGCTTTCTGACATGAACTTGTTTCTTCAGCATTGTCCACAAGTTCTCAATGGGGTTTAAGTCAGGACTTTGGGAAGGCCATTTGAAAACTTTAATTCTAGCCTGATTTAGCCATTCCATTACCACTTTTGATGTGTGTTTGGGGTCATTGACCCAACTGCGCCCAAGACCCAATCTTCGGGCTGATGACGTTAGGTTATCTTGAAGAATTTGAAGGTAATCCTCCTTCTTCATTATCCCATTTACTCTCTGTAACGCACCAGTTCCATTGGTAGCAAAACAGCCCCACAGCATAATACTACCACCACCGTGCTTGACGGTAGGCATGGTGTACTTGGAGTTAAAGGCCTCACCTTTTCTCCTCCAAATATATTGCTGGGCATTGTGGCCAAACAGCTCGATTTTTGTTTCGTCTGACCACAGAACTTTCCTCCACTCATGTTCTTTGGACGAGTGATGTTTCCTTTCTGCAGATTTTTCTAGTCAGGATTTGATGATTTTTGTTTATTTTTGTGGTGGCTTATATGGTCTTATATGGCCTATGCGATGTGTTAATTGTCTCATAATTTATTCCCGATATTTGATATTATTGTCAATATTTTTAAACCGAATAACCAAACTTTTTTTTTGTTTGTTTGTTTTTTTTTTTTTTTTTTTAAATGGACATTGTTAATTATGTTGTGTGAGCAACATAACCTCATCCTAATATGTTGCACCCTGTGCCACCTAAGTCCCTTTCACACACGCTGGAACACCGGGAAAATCGCAGGATTTAAACGTGCAGAAGTTATATGTGAACACAATTTACCGTGTCGACTGACACAGAGATTACGCGGACATTTCACGGGTTGCGTCTTAGTATAATGCCCGAGACTTGCGGGGTGCGTGACAGCAGGCGTTAAATTCCCGGATAAGAGCACGATGGCTGATGATGTAAATATCATGGCGGGCCGACCGTCACTTCCTCTTTCTTCACAGTAAGACGAAAAGCGATTAACAAACATCGCAATTATCAATATAGCAAGCTGGAAATAGCTAAATTAAACTGAAAACATAACGAAATTAAATTGCTACGGGATCGTAGAGCCGAGGAAGAGAGTCCATAGTCCATCTTTGGAAACGTGTGGTTTATTTTGTTGCCGACGTTAGGGTCCGCTACTGCGTAAACAAGGTTATACTTCAATGCAGAAAACAACGGAGGGATGCGTTCAAGGGTTTATTAAAAACAAACAAAAATACACACAATCGCGGAAAAAGGGGGAATAACACAATGGGTCCGTGACAGTAGGTCGACAGGGATGAATAATACTAACCTAAAGCAGAGAGCCGATAAGACAAGAAAACGAATAGAAGCCAGCGGGCTTCTTCCTTCGCCCGGCGGCTTTCGGGCCACCATATCAAATACCAGCTCAATGTAGGGGATTTCAAAACAAGGGCGGCAGAGGTGTCGATTGGCGTCCAGCAAGTTAATATCTCGACACCCTTCTCTTGGATCCCCTGGTCTTAAATACCGTCTTGATGAGCTTGAATTGGCTGCAGTTACGATGTCGGGAACGCTCCCTCTGGAACAAAACACGATTTGACCGAACATTGGGGCAGTCGATGCCGACCAAAACGACATAATGGCCAGGTTATAAAATCTCGCCAGCAGCCCTCCCCGCACAGAGAGCATCTGTGAAAGTGTCCAACCTGCGTCATTCTCGGGACATCTCTACATGCGTGTAAGCAATGACGCGAGTAAATCCCGCGTTACCTTACACGGGAATTTCCCTGGATATGTGTGTGAAAAGGGCTAGAGAGAGCAGAGCGGGAAAGGGGAGGAGAGGAAGGGGGTTGGGACGCCATTGTTAACGCGGATGCTAAGTGGCTTGGAGCGTTAGCATAGTATTCACTTGCTAGCTTTAACAATTAGCGTGGCGAGCGTCATGTTAAACGCTCTGGAAGCTTTTTACCTTCATTTCGTGGCATTCAGGTGAGTACAATTAATTGAAAATAACTGTTTTCCCGTTGAGTATGCATTATCATCACCAAGTGAGTGTTGTCCTTGTAGATGCTACAATATAATATTTTTTATTACCAAAAATAGTTACTTGCTCCAAACTTTTCTTGAATGACTCATCCATAAAACGTGTTTTTTTTTTTTTTTTTTTTTTTTTTTTAAATCAAAACAACTACAGCAAAGATCGAAGAGGGAAGAGATTCAAGCCTGACCTGCATATTGAAATATATATCTACAGTATAAATATTAGGGGTGTGACGGTACACACAAGTCACGGTTCAGTACAACAGGAAAAAGGGATTTTTTTCTCACAGCATTTGAAAGTTAAAGTTTGTATACCATTATACTCTTATATAGGTGAAATTTTAAAAAATGTAAAAAGGGTTACCTCATGTTTTCAGAAATTTCCAGGTTCGCGGTGAATCAGTAACAGGCACACGTTTGCAAAATAGACAATGTTTATTAATTAGAAAATGCAGAATAAATGAGATTTATTGATCACATTTCCACAAGAGCAAGCAAACAAGTATCACAAACAAGCATAAATGTCAACGATGACGCTAGATTTGAGTTTGTCAACCGCAGAATCCCCGCGTTACCGTTACAGCTAAGCAAAATGTCCCTTTAGCAATGAAAATCGCTTACCGTGACAAATGAGCGGGGAGCCAAAACACTCCGGCAGAGCGGCAAAGGAACAAAGCCAGGTGATCCGTACGTGACCCGCTGGCGGACTTCAAGGGTCGCCCGAAATGTCCGGTTTTTGTAGGGACGCGCCCCGCGGAACAAAGCCACGCGATCCGTACGTGACCTGCTGGCGGACTTCACGGGTCGCCCGGAAATGTCCGGTTTTTGTTGGGATGCGCCCCGTGGAGGCGGAGAGGCCAACCTCCGTCTCCGAGCAGCGCGGCCCTGCCCAATGACAAACATTAAAGCTACTTTTGTTTCATTCCCCTTGAAAAAGGGCTTTTCACATGGGACAAATGAGCTGTGCTGCAACAGATGCAACAAATGGTAAATGTTATGGGTGCAAAACATCTTGTGAGATTCCCTTCTAGCTATGGGATCCAGGCGTGTAACTATGGGACCCAGGTGTGTAATAAAACAATACTATGGTGCAAAACAAGTTATCTCATGAGATTCCCTACTCAAGCGCGTCTCCTAACTATGGGAACAAGGTGAAAAACAATAGAAGTTGTTCACAGAAGCAATCATACATAAAAAGAATAGAAGTTATTACAATCTATGTCACAGAAACAATCATACATCACAAAGGCATAATGCAGGGGTCATGAATTAAAAATCCTCTGGGTCCGAAATTTAAAAATTACAACAATCTCAGGTCCGGAAATATTTTTAATGCTTCTTTTTTTTTTTTTTTTTTTTTTTTTACAAAAAATACAAACGTATCTTTACGTGGCCGTGCTGATAATTACAACATTCAAAAATGTAAATAAAATATAAAAAATAAATTTATAGTAAGTAATAAATAATATTTAAGAATAATTAATTAATAATAAATAATAAAGCGATCATATTGAGCCCTTAATTCCGCTATTTTTTTTGAGAACGGATTGCAGAGTTCATAGGGAAACTTTGCGAAAAAGCTGCGTGCTTCATCTCATAGTGCCTTTTCAAATTGCTGCTTTTTACAAGCGCTACCGTTGTTCGGCCATTCCTTACAACGCAGCGAAACGTCTACACAACGCTCAGCGCATCCGAACGCATGCGCACATCGGTCAGAAGCGGCGAGTACTATTTTTGTTTTTATTTAGTTTTTTAGAACCTTTTCATTGCCTCAAAAATACTTTTTGCATGTATTACCCTCTCATACTTTTAGCCATTGTGTTATTATGTGTTAGCTTTGAAGCAGTTGACCACATTAGTCACGTAGCGTATTTAAACCGTCCTTATTTGGTATAACTGCATTTAAGTATTTTCTTAAGGCATTTTTAGTACGTTCTGCCTGTATGCATCCAAACAAAACAAGTTTAGCACGCACAGTAGTACTTTTAGTGTCAAATTCGAGTAATGTAGGACGTTTCGCCGATGTAGCAGATTTTGGTAGAACACCGTCTCTGAACAGATGAGGCATGTGCTGCCGCCAGGTAAAATGAACAAAAATGTGTTGGTCTACTCCTCCTTAAAGAGCATATGACACGAGAAAAAAAGTCTTAAATGGCATTATTATGTGAATTAGAATCATATTTTGAGACAATTCAACTATATACAACAATTTAGCAAAGCACAGATGACGAGAAATTAGTCTTTTAATTCGCCGGTTAGCCACGCCTACCATTATAGGGCTTTAGCGTCCCCAACAGGTGGATGACGTCAGCGGTAGACTGGGCTCATCGGTTTTACTATTCAGCCCATTGAGGGGGAATTATTCAGAACGAGGAAAACGCAACGAAGAGAGACGCAAAATGTCATTGTTTCAGTCTCTCTACTCCAATATTTTTACAGGATATTCTTGCAACGTGTATTAGTCCGGACAGCTTGAGATCCGGTCCAGACGGCTTGTGGGTCCGGAACCGGACCGAGGTCCGCGGTTCCGTGACCTCTGGCATAATGAAATATTTTCCCCCCATCACCTTAGTTTTTTTGGAAAGACAGTTCAATTCAATTTTCCCCAATAGCTATATAAATGGCTTGAGAAGGACCAGTCAGCCCGTCGAGGGGGAACTATTCACAACGAGGAAAACGCGACGAAGAGAGCGGCAAAATGTCATTGTTTCTGTCTCTTTACTTCAATATTTTTAAAGGATATTCTTTTTATCCAAGTATTTTCCCCAATTGCTAAATAAATGACATGGTCATGACAAATAACAGTCTTGTGCTGAATGGAATATGAAATAATAAAAATGCATTTATTCAGGACGACATGGCAAAATTACTCCATAATGGTCAAAACTGTCGACTTCACCTTTACTGTCGCACCTCCCGAACGATATTTTATGACACCTAAATCGGACATATGTCATTTCCCTTCCCCGGCTTCGGAGAATGTAAACAAACCAGAAGGCGTGACAGCTAGCCGACATGCTAACCCGAACCGAGTGATGTTTCAAAGTCTTCGAAGCGGAAAATCACACATAACTATCCTGGATTATTTGACATGACGACCCGGTTGTCGATTGTCTTCGCGGATCGGCAAACCGCCCGGCGGAGAGCAATTTACAGTTCGTTCCCCGGAGGAGGATGGCTGGAGTTGTTGTGCAGCTAACGTGCTGCTGCTAATGAGCATTAGGAGAGCTTTTTACATGCCTATCAATGATCAAACGTAAGTAGTCCTTCATTTAAAGGAAGTTTGTAGTGTTTACTTTGTAATCGCTGTATTCGTATTTCACATAATACAAAACAAGATGTTTACTCACTTCCTCGTAAGTCCAATGGTCCCACAGTAAATATCCACGGTGAATGGGAACCTTTTGAAACTCCAAAAAGGCACATACGCCTCTCCCTCATACAGAATGATTTTTCTGCAGCCGTTTGGCTGGCGTGATGCGAAAAATAAACGCATTAATCCGCAAAATCAGCTGAATCCTTCGTCCTCATACACAACAGTACACTGTAGCGTGAAGAGGACGTCTTATACCGTACACGTCACAGCGCCCTCCTCCTCAATGCAAGACCGAAGCCGGAAGTCACTCATTTTCATGGCGCGGGATTCAAAAAACTAAATAAAAATAGCGATCGCTTCCACACACATCCAAGTGGCCCATATCATTCAGGGGCATAAAATACCGCGTGTATTATGAAATAAACATGCTTTTTCGTGTCACAGGCACTTTAAACACTCAGTTTTCTGCATCAACCTTGCGTCGTTTTGAGAACGCCATTTGCCGTACCTTTTCGCCTTTTCTCTAACTTCATTCGGCTCAGTTTTTGGCTGTTACTCCGCGGAGTCTGGAAAGCGAGTGTAAGACATGCTGTTCTAAAAATAACTTTCAAATGCTTCACTCCCATTGGCTGGCTCACGCACGTCACCGCTAAGGTTTTTGTTTGTTGCCACCCTCCGCTCTTTAAACCCGCAGAAAAAAATGATTTTTGTTGTTGCAACGTGTATTAGTCCGGACAGCTTGAGATCCGGTCCAGACGGCTTGTGGGTCCGGAACCGGACCGAGGTCCGCGGTTCCGTGACCTCTGGCATAATGAAATATTTTCCCCCCATCACCTTAGTTTTTTTGGAAAGACAGTTCAATTCAATCAGTTACTATAAACATATTTGGTGTGAAGGACGTTATAGAATGGATCATGTAATAACGTGTGGAACATGAAAAGTGACATCAGTTACTTTGCTGAGTAACTCTTACATTGAGGTAACTGATTTACTAACTCAAATACTTTTTGGTAATTAATTACTTTTTTAAGATGGACAACAGTGATGATGAATGACCCGAATCTGAATATCTTACCTATCTCTTCACGTGGTGTCTTCTCTTTCCATGTAGGTTCTTCATACTTCTTCAAGGGGAAGGAGTACTGGCGTGTGCCGAGCAGCGACATGGAGGTGGAGGCGGAGTACCCGCGCCTTATCGCCAAGGACTGGCTGCTGTGCACGGGGATGCAGTCGGACTCGCCTGGCGCAGAGACCAAGAGCACCAAGAACCGGGTCGACGCGCACCCTCGCCCGGACCACGCCGAAAATGGCTTTGAAGTGTGCTCTTGCACTTTGGACAGCGCCTCACCTTTAGGGGCACGACCCGCCCCGTCCCTCTTGTGGCTACTGCTGCCCCTCTGGACACTCTCGCTTGCCCTACGCCCACTGCCGCTATGATGCCAAAACAGACGTTGGAAAAAACATTTTAATTTGAGGATTTAATAGTTTTTGTTGTTATTTATTGCACAATCCTTACAGCAGGTTCTTGTTGTTGAGAGGCATTGGGATCAAACGCTACAATCATTTTCGCTTCATGTTTTGAAAATATTCATGTTTTCCAATCAGTAAGGGAAAAAAGACTATAAGGCAGTGGTCCCCAACCTTTTTTGCACCACGGGCCAGTGTCGTATGGGCCTTTTTTTCACAGACCGGCAATGTGTGGCAGAAAATTACAGTAAATATGAAATAACACGATGGGGAAAAGAACATTAACTGCAGTGAAAATGTAACTCACCAACCTTTTTTAACAGCGGCCTCTCCTAAAACTTGACGGCAAATATCCTTGGTAGCAGGCATAATGAGTTTTTCTACAATCGTGAAAGGTTTCTTGGCTTTAGCAATACGGTTCACCACAAAGTATTATGCTCTCAGTGCATTGGCTTATGTTGCCTCGTTTGCAAGCTTGTAGCCACATATGAATAGATGTACATAAGAATGGACTTGTTTGTAGGCTCATCTTCTGGCTCAGCAGGTTGCCTTTTCCCCATAAAAAAGCTGTCCAAAGACATCTGTTTTTCAGGCTACGTCTACACTACGACGGATAATGGTGAAATTAGTTAGACTATACAGCATGTCGGCTACACTAATGTGCCTCTTATACATGCAAGAATTTACACAGATAAGTTAGCCGGCTCATATTTCCCCCCGCTTAATATACCTGTAGACTAGTGTCTCCATACAATAGGTGTGCACGATAACCATTTTTTGAAGCTGATACCGTTAACCGATAATATATGTATAATTTTTAATTGTAAATTCAGTTTTTGAACCCCTGGAGGTTAAAAATACAAGTGGTGGATTCAACATAGATTTGCCTTTGACCTTACCAGATGTTTCATGATTACATGAACATTATTATAATGAACAAAACAAAGACAAGAACAGTTGCGACTTCAAATAAAGTGCCAGTATTTTATTTTATTTTTTCAAATAAATATAATTTGAGTCAAGTCACAATCAATTAGTCAATGTCATTGAAGAGGTGTTCCCTGAACAATGAACACTGAACTAAAACATAAACCCAACAGGTATTGTGCTTTGTCATCAGATAAAAACATTTGGTGCTAGAGGAGAGGAGACTTGGTGTCTTGGTCCATTAAAAAACTTAACCTGGCAATTATGGGACAGCAAGCCTATCAATAATCAAAAGGCCTCTCAATAACTTGTAAAAATAAAACTTTAAAATGCAAACATTTGCTAATTGCCATAGTATGGTTCATCACTCAATGACAGAAAAATAAGGCCTCTAGAACAGTAACAAAACTTTGCATAAGCCAAGGCGAGGATTCAAGTAAATAAATTAGGGCTGTCAAACGATTACAATTTTTAATCTACTTAATCACAGTTTAAAAATTAATTGTAATTAATTGCAGTTCAAACCATCTATAAAATATGCCATATTTTTCTGTAAATCATTGTTGGAATGGAAAGAAGACACAAGACGGATATATACTGTACATTCAACATACTGTACATAAGTACTGTATTTGTTTATTGTAACAATAAACCAACAAGATGGCATTAACATTATTAACATTCTGTTAAAGCGATCCATGGATGGAAAGACTTAAAAGATAAATGTTAGTACAAGTTCATAGAAATGTATATTAAAACCCCTCTTAATGTTTTCGTTTTAATAAAATTTGTAAAAATTTTCAAACAAAAAATAAACTAGTAGCTCGCCATTGTTGATGTCAATAATTACACAATGCTCATGGTGCTGAAACCCATAAAATCAGTCGCACCCATGCGCCAACAGAGGGCGACAAAACACCCAAAAACAAGTAACAAATGGACATGACACTGTGCTGGCATTTTAATCTGTTTCAGCGGGGCATGTGCGTTAAATGCGTCAAATATTTTAACTTGATTAATTAAAAAAATTAATTACCGCCCGTTGACGCGATAATTTTGACAGCCTAATATAAATACTTACAGGTAAATGTTGATAAATTTAACTGAAACAAAAAGTGCATTAAGAGTCTTCACAGTATCCAAAAGTAAATGACGATGACACTTAAACAAGTTATAAATTTAGTGAAAGCGCATTCCTCATGATCAAATATGGTAGAACAAAAAGAATTAATGGCTTGCCTTACAATAATCCATATAAAAAACGCAGTGATTGAACCCATTTTCAATGAAGCATGAGATTTCTTCTTTGAACAATATGAAATCCTTATCCAGCCACTGCGCCGTTAGACCAAGCAAGCTGACAGGACTAACATTACACGTCTGAACAGGTATGTCCGTGGTGAAACTTATGTGCCCTGCATGGTTGCCGAGTTGGACGAGTGTGGCAATCTCATTATAATTTGCCGGTAAACATTAATCTGAAAATGGCGGCGGCTTGGAATGATGAACCTGGCATGGACAGCTTCATTCGTACCTCGCGCGTCCTCGTACTCTTTTAAAACACCATCAAAGTGATTGTGTTCTTTTAAGTGGCTTATTAAGATGTGTTGTAGCTCGACAACTTTTCCCCTCCTCGTGGAACTTAGGCTTTGCATGTGTTACAAATTGCAAGTGAAGCGTTCTCCACCGACAAAAAAAAAATCCCACCCAACCGACGCCATGCTTGTTGTTTACTAGCCAGCTGTGCTGCACACTGCCGTCACTTAAGCATTACGTCACAGAAAGGGAGCGCTCGATTTGTTGTAAAACTCCCTCTTCCCAAACCTCAGTCACTGATACGTTGTACTGGCAAAACAGGAGTAGAAACAAACGCACACATCCCAATCCGCCAACACCGTGCCAAAAATATTATACATATATTATCGGTCCTATTAATAATGTTATTGGATTTAATGGTATGACGTCATAATTCCTATTATCGGACCGATAATTATTGGACCAAGAATTATCGTGTACCTGTACCATACAACAATCTGATACTAAGGAAGTGACGTCATGGCCATCGCCATTTTTAGTGCAGCCAGACGATCAAGACGTGGCATTCCTGCTCCTCTTTTCTTTTCCGCAGTCATTAGCCACGTTTACATGCTGACTTTTATTCATACCGATTCAAATCATTCCGAATGGAAATTTCAGATCAGCTGTTTACATGTCACTTCATCTATTCCGATCCAGCGTTTACATGTGACTGCCTTTATTCCGAAAGGACGTTTGACAACTGCCGTCTGACATGCGCAGATTAATCAAAATAAACCGTCATGTTGCAAAACATGGAGATCGATCGTCGGAGTGCTGCTGTTTTAACTTTAACCCACTTGTTGTGTTTGTGGGGTCGTATCCGCTTCTGCTGTTTTGCTCTTTTGCCCCGTAGTAGCCGGTTTTCCACCGGTTTCTAATCTGGTCAACGCTCCGGTCTATTCCGGCTTCGTGTAACCTCTCGTGAACTTTTTTAAATAGTTCACTGTTCCTCGTTTTACGCCCGTCTAGGCAAGCAATTATATTCAATTCTTTTAAAGTTTGAATTAAATACAATCTTTCCGCCGGACTCCAATTAGGTGCGCTGTGCTTGGAAGCCATGTTGCAAGTGACGTTACTTACGTCACAAAGTGACGTCACCACGTCAGTACGGAGCATGTGCAGAAAGAACGCAACCCGACACCATTCCGCTTCCCTGTTTACATGATATAATTTTACTTCTAATCGGTTTGGGAAAAGGAATATTCCACCCCTGTGAATCGGAATGAAATTCCATTCGGTTTGGGCCTGTTCATTCCGAATGAGGTGTTTATATGGAACACATTTATTCGGTTTGAACAAATATTCCGATTGTAATTGGAATATTTGGCTCCATGTAAACGTGGCACTTGTTTACAGTTTATTATTTAGAGTTGTAGAACAGGTGTCAGGAACCTATGTCTTCAGTTCTGGCTCTTTTGATGAGTGCATCTGCCTCTCCGCCAACCCGAAATTTTTAAATGTGGTACCGGCCGGCTCGCTGGACTTCAACGAGCTGCGAAGAGCTGATTCATTCATTTTTCTTGAACCTTCAAATGTACGTCGCAATAATATGCTTCAATTCAGTGCCCATTTGTGGTCCTGCCATCGTGGATTACGCAGAGATGAGCGTTTTATTACAGAGCCCGTATCCCGCGTGAAGTCTCTGATCAGCCAATTGCGGGGCTAGCCCCTCCCAACTCAATACCGACCGAACTGGAGCATATAAAAATGAGTAGAGGAAAGCTACACCCCGAAAAGTGAACTGCGTGGCACACCAACTCACAGACTCGCTAGATCAGTTTAATTTTGATGACATTCCCGCCTGTCAAACTGTCGCCACTTCCAAGAACGCCAACGTTAAGCACAAGCCCTCCTGGTTGCGATTTTCACTCCCAAGAAATATACGTAGCGCCACGCCATATGTTTCTATTTGTTATTTTCCAAGTGGTGAGAATGCAACTGAGAATCGATTGTAACATCCCAAGTAACAATGTCAGGCTTTCGTTGTTGTTTTCTAAAGATTTCAATCACAACTCGGCGACTGCTTGTAAAATCCGAGCATGCACTCCCTTCACTGTCGCTCATCACGAACAAAACAGTGATAACAAAACGGAGTTTCTGACGCCTGGTCTAGAAGGTGAAGTGATTTCGAAATTTTCCGCCGACGACTAATGAGTTTCCGGTTCAGAAGTAAACCTCGCAGGCGATGACTTGACACATGAAGCTGCTCTTTTCTAGACATGCGTACCTTGCAAAAGCAGGGGGCCCTTAAACGTAGTGCAGGCAGGTATAATAAAAATTGTCGGAAAAATACCCTGGAGAAAACTATGTCGTAGTGTAGACGTAGCCTCAGTCATCTTCACTAACATGTGGGCCTATTATATTCCGGAACAAATCTAATGCGCCTACGTCATTATCAAAGACAAGCATACATTGATAGCTAATCTGAGCAAAACAACCGTAAGTACCCTGTCCGCCATTGCTAACGTGTGCCACCCGCAGCACACAGCCAATAGCAGCTAACGTTACTGTTTACATTGGCTGATGCTAGGCTGCTATAGGTGTGCAAACACCCCAGTAATGGCGGCAAACCACTAGAATGCGATGTACACACATCTCTACTCGGTTTAGTCAATAAAGTAGACAGGTATTTTGATATGTCAAGAGGCACAGACCAGATTGTGTTCGTTAACCGCTACCGGTCCCTGGCTCGGTGGTTGGGGATCACTGCTATAAGGGATTTTTCAGACTCATTACGTTGATTCTCTGTGGTTGAGGTTGAAGTCCTTTTAAGGAACAGATTGTTTAAATTTTAGAGGATGAAGTACTTTTATTGTATAGCATTGAGTAATCGCTGTTGAGTGTTAATGGAATGTCAAGAGTAGAACAATCATTTGTTAGCACATACCTCACAACAAAATTCAGTTTATACACATTTAAAATAAAAACAACACTAACAAAAATGTCTTTAAATTTAAATGTTTAGAAGAAATGTTCACTCAAATGTTGAAAAACATACTAATAATCATTCCAAAGTCAAAATTTGTTCTTAAATGCGAGGCAAGAAAGATGAAATAACTGAATATCTAAATTAACTATTTTCTTTTCATCTTTTTTTTCTCTACCATTTTGTTTTGAGTGGGTTACTGAAAAAAAGTGCATTTTTAATGTGATTTTGTTCCTTCAAAGCTGAAGAAAGGGCAACACCACTTCAATATTTCCATATCTGAAGTGTTTTTTGATAAGCTTCAATTGGCCAGTGAAATGTGTCCCAAATAATGACACGCTGACTTAATTCTGTCAGTGAGCGTTCTATTTTCTTAAAGGGAACCTCTGACTTAAAGACTTGTAGGCTCCAATAAGCCACAATTGTTCTCTTATACCAAATTAGGATATTACACTGAAAAAAATATATAATACTGGTGGATTTATTGACAAAATCATTGTAACTATTTGCACTTTTATTAAGTAAATTTTACTCCTTGCAATATTAAGTTCAGTTCACAAGCAGTAAAATTCACTTAATAAAAAAATGTGCGATTTTACTGCTTGCATTATTAAGTTCAGTTCACAAGCAGTAAAATTTACTTAATAAAGTGCAAATTGTTACAATTATTTTATCAAGTAAATCCACCGATTATGTTTTTTTCAGTGTAGAAACATAAAATATTGACATTGATTTAAAAATCTATAATACTTAGTACGTCCAATCCCGATCGTTTTAGTTTGAGTATCTGCCGATCCCGATGTTTCCCGATCCGATTGCTTTTTTTTTTTTGCTCCCGATTCAATTCCAATCATTCCCGATAATTTTTCCCGATCATATACATTTTGGCAATGCATTAAGAAAAAAATGAATAAAACTCGGACGAATATATACGTTCAACATACAGTACATAAGTACTGTATTTGTTTGTTATGACAATAAATCCTCAAGATGGCATTTACAGTATTAACATTCTTTCTGTGAGAGGGATTCACGGATTGTATATTGTGACTAAGTATTGCCATCTAGTGTATTTGTTGAGCTTTCAGTAAATGATACTGTAGCCATTTAACTGTTCTGCCCAAATGCATGGTGGGAAGTGCAACCATTACTGTACGTACCAATTGATATATCTTCTCTGCGTTGGGAAATAACATAGGGGGGTAAAAAAAAGGTCAACTACTACATTTCTTCCCCATGTTGCTTCCCACGATTTTCCTAATTTTTAAGAGTGGGATTGTAAGGCTTTAGCCAATTGAAAAAAGGCTCCAAAGGCTGTCAAAATTCACTCTACTCAGTTTATGCTGCCTTGTAGCTCTATATATAGGTAAAACGGCGCCATTATAGATTGAACGCGACAATGCGTGAGTGGGTCGTGCAGCGCATGCATTAATTGCATTAAATATTTTAACGTGATTAATTTTAAAAAATTAATTACCGCCGTTAACGTGATAAATTTGATAGTCCTACTTTAAGCCAAAACTAAAGATGCTGGATGAGCGTAAAACATTTTGTCTGTAACGTTAGATACAATTAGAAAATGATTTAATTAAAAATATATATATAAATTTAAAAAAGGCATGTCCAATATTTTTTTGCCGATTCCGATACTTTGAAAATGACGTGATCGGACCTCTTTAATTACTACAATTCCTTCTACGCGGCGAGACGTTCAACAGTATGTTGAATGTATATATTCGTCCGAGTTTTATTCATTTTTTACTTAATGCATTGCCAAAATGTATATGATCGGGAAAAATTATCGGGAATGATTGGAATTGAATCGGGAGCAAAAAAAAGCAATCGGATCGGGAAATATCGGGATCGGCAGATACTCAAACTAAAACGATCGGGATCAGATCGGGAGCAAAAAAACATGATCAGAACAACCCTAGTAATAAGTAGTAATAACGTTTATCTTTTAAGAACTACAAGTCTTTCTATCCGTGGATTCCTTTAAGGGAGAAACATTAGCAAAGCATTGTGGGACATAGGGAGCTGTTCTACAAATGACAAACAGATGCTTTACTGCAGGGTTTGTTATTTAATTGTTTCTTTGGAAGGCCTGTCCCGTTTGTACGTACGCTCGAACTCAATCCACAGAAGTCCAAACTTGTGCCAGGAGAACATCTGCATTCTGCTTTTGCTGCCGGGCCGCCAACTTTCGAATGGCGACGGAGGGAAAAGCTTGTCGCTGGCGGTTTCCTCGCAAAAAGTCCCTCAACTGCTCCCCTGTTTGTTTTTTCCAAATGTTGATCATTTCCACATCTGCTCTAGTTTTCTTTTTGTTATTCCCCACCGCCAAGGTGACATTACGCCTGTTCAGTTCTACTGTATCTCTGTTAGACTGATATATTTTGCTTGTGGGGTTGTGCACTTATAGCAAAAAAGTATATATATCAAGTGTATATTTAAAGTTGCATTTTGTAATGTCAAATATTTTTTTATTAAAAACAAATAAAATGTCAAATAAGTGACTTCGGTCTACTGAGACAGGTTGTTATGCTCGTTCTTAAAAGCACATTAGAGACTACGGGACATCTTGCAGACGCCAACTGGGGTTGTTCTTCTCTACTAGCACAGTCTGCGCTCTGTGTCCTCTTCATCTAGCATGCAGACCACATCTTGTCAGTCAAAACACACAGAAGGCGCTTTAGGAACAGACTTACTGGCAGAAGATCATACACAAGTGTACTGTTATCAAAGTGTTTTTAGAGGGAAGCAAATCGCGCGCTGTTCTTGTCACATTTGTCATAAATTGTGCATACTTAATTCACTGCGAAGCCCCTCCCAGTCTAAATGGATTAGACCAGTGTTTTTCAACCTTTTCTGAGTCACGACACGTTTTTACATTGGAAAAAATCTTGCGGCACACCATTAGCCAAAAATGTTCCTTAATTACTTTCTGTACAGTATATTTAATTAGAAAATAATTTCTCAGTATTTATACTTACTTATTGTGAAACTTGAGCCTGTTTAGATGAACACAAACCCAATGTCCTGGCAGGAATCTTCTTCAACAGTTCACAGTCTCTCTTGGTTTTTATTTTTTTTATAGCAGTTAGGCTTGAAAAGCTCAGAATTATCAGACCGGGGGACTGTAGCAATGTCTCTAACCGCATCAGGGCCGAGCATCTCGCTGACAATGGCTTTGCAGACAGGTAGTATTAATGTCCCTGCCACAGTGTAGGACTTTTTGGATTTAGCAACAAGTTCAGCAACAAGCTACCTGGCTTTGAGGACTTACTCATTTACCTATGTAGTTTTCCTTTCTCGTTTACCTTTGTAGTTTTTCTCCAAAACGTTGCCTGTTTCTCTGTGTTTTCACAAAGGCAAACAAAATAGTCCATAGTTTGACGCGACGGGAGGATTGACAGTCGTATAATATGGAGACAATGGAAAGGACATTTTCGTGTATACAGTGGGGCAAATAAGTATTTAGTCAACCACTAATTGTGCAAGTTCTCCACTTGAAAATAATAGAGAGGCCTGTAATTGTCAACATGGGTAAACCTCAACCATGAGAGACAGAATGTGGAGAGAAAAAAAAACAAAATCACATTGTTGGATTTTTAAAGAATTTATTTGCATCTCATCTCAATACATTGTTATGTCCCCTTTATTGGCAATAATGGAGGCCAAACGTTTTCTGCAACTCTTCACAAGCTTTTCACACACTATTGCTAGTATTTTGGCCCATTCCTCCATGCAGATGTCCTCTAGAGCAGGGATGTTTTGGGGCTGTCATTGGGCAACACGGCCTTTCAACTCCCTCCTCACCCCGTGGCATCAAAATTATAACAAGAACGGGGAGCAAAAATCCCAGAACCACACGGGGGGACCTAGTGAATGACCTACAGAGAGCTGGGACCACAGTAACAAAGGCTACTATCAGTAACACAATGCGCCGCCAGGTACTTAAATACTGCACTGCTTGACGTGTCCCCCTGCTGAAGAAAGTACACGTCCAGGCTCGTCTGTGGTTCACTAGACAGCATTTGCATAGAACTTTTTGGTAGAAACACAGGTTCTCTTGTTTGGAGGAAAAAGAATACTGAATTGCACCATACCCACTGTGAAGCATGGGGGTGGAAACATCATGCTTTGGGGCTGTTTTTCTGCAAAGGGACCAAAACGACTGATCTGTGTAAAGGAAAGAAGGAACGGGGCCATGTATCGAGAGATTTTGAGTGAAAATGTTCTTCCATCAGCAAGGACATTGAAGATGAGACGTGGCTGGGTCTATAAGCATGATACTGATCCCAAACACACAGCCAGGGCAACAAAGGAGTGGCTTCGTAAGAAGCATTTCAAGGTCCTGGAGTGGCCTAGCCAGTCTGCAGGTCTCAACCCCATAGAAAATCTGCGGAGGGAATGGAAAGTCTGTGTCCAACAAGGGGTACATAACAAAGTATTAAGATGAACTTTTGGTATTGACCAAATACTTACTTTCCACCATGATTTGCAAATAAATCATTTAAAACTCAAACAATGTGATTTTCTGGGGGGGTTTCCACATTCTGTCTCTCATGGTTGAGGTTTAACCATGTTGACAATTACAGGCCTCTCTAATATTTTCAAGTGGGAGAACTTGCACAATTACGTGTTGACTAAATACTTATTTGCCCCACTGTATCTACGCTTCATGAGTCTAATCAAATGATGTAAAGCGGACGTGCTGGGGTCGACATTGTCGCGAACAGCTAGGTGGCTAATGGCTAGAAATTTGAGCAGTTTTTGAACGCAACACGAGCAATAACTCACTCTTCTGCACACGATCGAGAACTTTCTACCTACTCCTTCCTTCCTACTGCAACTCCACCTGAAAAAGTTTTTTAAAAAATGTCATATTGGATAATTTCTTGCAGCGGTTGAAAAAAAAACTGTATTAGACGCTATTGCCGTCGATGGCAGCCAGTGAGTTAATTTTGCAACCAAATGTTTTCTATTGTTTTGCTGAGTTACTTTTCCTGTTCATCACACCCTAGTCGCCTTCACTGCGACGAAAATGCCATGCAGTGACAGTGATGGTCTCATAAAAGTGAAAAATGAGGCTGAGGTAAACACGGAAACAAGCATTCGTGGGACGGACAAGTGAAGGAAATTAAACGTCGTCTTCCTTCCACAAAGACAGCTAGCTAGCAGATGAGGAAGCAATTATAACCTGCAAATACTCTGGATATATTCTTCTCTATTTGCTCCACTTTTGACACATCTTTACCCCATTTCATGACGAGATGACATATATAGTATTAATGAAAACACTTACAAAATGTAGGAATTTATTTGGTGGCACGCAAGTGTCTGGGGCGCAACTAGGGTGACCACTTCCATAAGGTCAAAATGGAGGACATATTTAAAAAATAATATTAATAATAAATCCGACTTGTGATGTACAGTGGGGCAAATAAGTATTTAGTCAACCACTAATTGTGCAAGTTCTCCCACGTGAAAATATTAGAGAGGCCTGTAATTGTCAACATGTGTAAACCTCAACCATGAACCATGACAGAATGTGGATAAAAAAACAGAAAATCTGATTGTTTAATTTTTAAAGAATTTATTTGCAAATCATGGTGGAAAATAAGTATCTGGTCAATACCAAAAGTTCATCTCAATATTTTGTTATGTACCCTTTGTTGGCAATAACGGAGGCCAAACGTTTTCTGTAACTCTTCACAAGCTTTTCACACACTGTTGCTGGTATTTTGGCCCATTCCTCCATGCAGATCTCATCTAGAGCAGTGATGTTTTGGGGCTGTCGTTGGGCAACACGGACTTTCAACTCCCTCCACAGATTTTCTATGGGGTTGAGATCTGGAGACTTGCTAGGCCACTCCAGGACTTTGAAATGCTTCTTATGAAGCCACTTCTTTGTTGCCCTGGCTGTGTGTTTGGGATCATTGTCATGCTAAAAGACCCAACCACGTCTCATCTCCAATGCCCTTGCTGATGGAAGGAGATTTTCACTCAAAATCTCTCGATACATGGCCCCATTCATTCTTTCGTTTACACAGATCAGTCGTCCTGGTCCCTTTGCAGAAAAACAGCCCCAAAGCATGATGTTTCCACCCCCATGCTTCACAGTGGGTATGGTGTTCTTCGGATGCAATTCAGCATTCTTTCTCCTCCAAACACGACAACCTGTGCTTCTACAAAAAGTTCTATTTTGGTTTCATCTGGCCATAACACATTCTCCCAGCCCTCTTCTGGATCATCCAAATGCTCTCTAGCAAACCGCAGATGGGCCTGGATGTGTACTGGCTTCAGCAGGGGGACACGTCTGGCAGTGCAGGATTTGAGTCCCTGGCGGCGCATTGTGTTACTGATAGTAGCCGTTGTTACTGTGGTCCCAGCTCTCTCTAGGTCATTCACTAGGTCCCCCTGTGTGGTTCTGGGATTTTTACTCACCGTTCTTATCATTTTGACGCCACGGGGTGAGATCTTGAATGGAGCCCCAGATCGAGGGAGATTATCAGTGGTCTTGTATGTCTTCCATTTTCTAATAATTGCTCCCACGGTTGATTTCTTTACACCAAGCAAAGAGTGAAGAGTTACAGAAAACGTTTGGCCTCCGTTATTGCCAACAAAGCGTAAATAACAAAGTCTTGATAAGAACTTTTGATATTGACCAAATACCTTTTTTCCACCATGATTTGCAAATAAATTCTCTAAAAACCAAACAATGTGATTTTCTGTTTTTTTTTTTCACATTCCATCTCTCACGGTTGAGGTTTACCCATGTTGACAATTACAGGCCTCTCTAATCTTTTCAAGTGGGGGAACTTGCAAAATTGGTGGTTGACTAAATACTTATTTGCCCCACTGTATACATGTACAAATCATTGTTTCTTTTACATGTATCTCATTTATATCATAATTACATTTGCAGTGCGTTAAAAAATTATTAAAATATACATAAAAGGTTTGTTTATATATATATATATATATATATATATATATATATATATATATATATATATACTAACTTCGACAAAATAAAAATGGGAACAAACTTTTTCAAATGCTGTTAAATCTGAATAATTACATTGAAAAGTGTCTCATTTTTGAATGGATGTAAAAGATCCCGGCTGGACATAAATGGAGTTAATGACAAAATTTACTGGATGACACTTAATGACATTTTTCATAAGCATTCATTAATGCCCATGACAGTGTCATGTCATAATTATGACAGTCTTATGACATAGTTAAAACCCAAATAAATCAACAAATAAGCCGCTCTGGACAGTAGGATTCAAACTAGGGGGAAAATTTGTGGCTTATAGTCTGAAAATTATGGGATTTTAATGACTTCCTTTAGAAGGGTTAATGTTACTATTACTACTACGACTACTAATGATAATAATACTATTATAATAAAAATAATGAAAGGAAGAAATCCCAGAGGCACTAGAAAATATTGCAATTTATTCAATTTGGAAAACAAAGTATAAAGTATAAATAGCACCCTAATTGTGTACAAATATTTATACTTTATTCAACATTTAAAGTGTCATCATACGAATAAGCCATCACACTGGCATTGTTAAAAAAATAAAAACGCTTGAATTAAACTGAGCCGTATTATATGATGTTTGTAGTCATGAGCAGTTTGCTTTTTATCGTTCAATAATGATTGACAATCAGGTTAGCCTTTTTTTTCTTTCTTTCTTTTTAAAGTCCCTTATTATATTGAGGGGGGGAGGGTGGATGCATTTCGACCAACGTGCACACCCTGGAAACATTTTGTGTCCTTTGTGGCCCTCTACTGGACAGAAAGCAAATGCATCTCTAGGTAACTCGCACAAAAATTGACATTACAGTGCTCCTTAAATTTCAGTTAGATTGAAGATAATAAGAAATTTACGCCGTCGAATTTTGCAGAAAGTCCTTGCATTACAAACCCAGTTCATTTGAGTAATATTGTTGTTGTATCGTCGAATGTGTTTTAAAGGTCTCATTTTGTGTTGCTGTTGTTTTAGAAAGTCTGCCATATTGCTTAATCATATCAAAATGACATCACATGAGTATTACATATGTGTGTGTATATGTATATATTCAGTGGGGCAAATAAGTATTTAGTCAACCACCAATCGTGCAAGTTCTCCTACTTGAAAAGATTAGAGAGGCCTGTAATTGTCAACATGGCTAAACCTCAACCATGGGAGACAGAATGTGGGGAAAAAAACAGAAAATTACATTGTTTGATTTTTTAAGAATTTATTTGCAAATTAGAGTGGAAAATAAGTATTTGGTCACCTACAAACAAGCAAGATATCTGGCTGTCAAAGAGGTCTAACTTCTTCTCACGAGGTCTAACGAGGCTCCGCTCGTTACCTGTATTAATGGCACCTGTTTTAACTCATTATCTGTATCTAAGACACCTGTCCACAACCTCAATCAGTCACACTCCAAACTTCACTATTGCCAAGAGCTGTCGAAGGACACCAGAAACAAAATTGTAGACCTGTACCAGGCTGGGAAGACTGAATCTGCGATAGGTAAAACGCTTGGTGTAAAGAAATCAACTGTGGGAGCAATTATTAGAGAATGGAAGACATACAAGACCACTCATAATCTCCCTCGATCTGGGGCTCCATGCAAGATCTCACCCCGTGGCGTCAAAATGATAACAAGAACGGAGAGCAAAAATCCCAGAACCACACGGGGGGACCTAGTGAATGACCTACAGAGAGCTGGGACCACAGTAACAAAGGCTAGTATCAGTACCACAATGCGCCGCCAGGGACTCAAATCCTGCACTGCCAGACGTGTCCCCCTGCTGTAGCCAGTACACGTCCAGGCCCGTCTGCGGTCCGCTATAGAGCATTTGGATGATCCAGGGAGACCAAAATAGAACTTTTTGGTAGAAACACAGGTTCTCATGTTTGGAGGAGAAAGAATACTGAATTGCATCCGAAGAACACCATACCCACTGTGAAGTATGGGGGTGGAAACATCATGCTTTGGGGCTGTTTTTAAGGAAAGGGACCAGGACGACTGATCTGTGTAAAGGAAAGAATGAATTGGGCAATGTATCGAGAGATTTTGAGTGAAAATCTCCTTCCATCAGCAAGGGCACTGAAGATGAGACGTGGCTGGTCTCTCAGCATGACAATGATCCCAAACACACAGCTAGGGCAACAAAGGAGTGGCTTCGTAAGAAGCTTTTCAAGGTCATGGAGTGGCCTAGCCAGTCTCCGGATCTCTGCCCCATAGAAAATCTGTGGAGGGAGTTGAAAGTCCGTGTTGCACAATGACAGCCCCAAAACAACACTGCTCTAGAGGAGATCTGCATGGAGGAATGGGCCAAAATACCAGCAACAGTGTGTGAAAAACTTGTGAAGAGTTACAGAAAACGTTTGGCCTCCATTATTGCCAACAAAGGGTACATAACAAAGTATTGAGATGAACTTTTGGTCTTGAGCAAATACTTATTTTCCACCATGATTTGCAAATAAATTCTTTAAAAATCAAACAATGTGATTTTTTTCCCCCCACACATTCTGTCTCTCATGGTTGAGGTTTACCCATGTTGACAATTACAGGCCTCTGTAATATTTTCAAGTGGAAGAACTTGCACAATTAGTGGTTGACTAAATATTTATTTGCCCCACCGTAAACGTGTGTGTTTATATACAGAATATAACTTTAAAAAAAAAAAAAATTATAGTACCACTTTGGTCTCCCATGCTGAAAAATTCCAATATTGTACATGAGTAAAAATTCTTCTATTGTGTATGTTTTGTGTGTCTATAATAAGAATTGGTTCACATAAAAACTCCTTTTGGTATTCATTCATAGGTGACCCATTACTTTAGTCCATATCATGTATTTGCACCCCCAAAGTGCTCCCACAAGAAAGACGACAAATTTTGGGAAGACGATCAAAAGTGACTTCAGTATTGCCTTTGCAGCATGACTGACATTAAGTGCTGTGAAATCTGCCCGAGCATCAGAGTGGGATCATTAGCTCTTGCATGAGCTACAGCAGAGGTCGCCTCAGGCGTGAACGTTCTGGATTCCACCTTCAAGTGTCAAGTTGATTCAAGCAGACGAGCAGTGTTTCGGCATGTCTGTAGTCACAGGGGTGGGAAGTCCTTCTCTAGCAAGACTTTAGAGACCACACGTAGTCTGACATTTAAGTGAGGCCCTCTGCTTTGATTCCTTAAAAATGAGCAAGTAGCCTTTTCATTTGAATGAGTCGCCATGTGCTGGCTCCGTCTAGGAGCCCCTTTGGAATACCACGGAGTGGGGTTAGGGGTCCAAATGGCCTGTGGGGGACAATTGTGGGCCGCCCCAATCACCTCTCTAATCTCAAATCACATTCTCAATACACAAATAAGACAGGCAGGAAGGGACTTGTTGTCTCCATCAGACACCCCCTCATTTAATGTCCCACCTATCTACCAACAAGCAGTTCGAAACGTTGCCCTTCACCTTGGTTTCTCGTAAGCAAAGTGAATATTTAATCCATTTTCTCACTTATGTATTCCCACATGGAACAATTTGCCTCTGGCTATCAAGTTGCAACATAACACACCACATTGTAGTGAGATGTGATTGTCAGGATATTATCTGATTTATGTTTTGCTAGTTTTTATAGGTATGCATATTCACTGAGAAGACTGTATTTGGTTTCAGGTATTACTCAGACAGACTTGATGTCATCAGATTTGTCCCTTTTGGCAAGCACAACAAGAGAATACGACACACAATTCAGGAACAAAACGAAAGCAATTATCACATAAGCTAAATACATGTATTAAGAAAAGAACAATGAAAAGATGGTCAGGCCAAGATTGAATCACCTAGAGAGGTTGCCTCCGAGAAGATTCCATCCCGACCTTCAACACATACACTTTTTGTTATTCCAAATGCGATTAGACAGGCACCCATGTTAACCCATGAAGTGGCTCACAAGAAAGTGGAATTGCACTCGCCCTGTCACATCCTTAGTAACGGTAACTGCGTTGCAAAGATGGGAAAAATAATTAATTGGATGACTCGCTACTGAAAAAAAAAATAACGCCGTTTGTAACGCCGTTATACTCCAACGCCGTTATTAACAACACTGACTAGTGAGCCTTCAAGTGAGCCTGCTCGTTCATTAAGGGTAGACTCTAAAACCAAACTGAACAGTTACAAATTCTTAATAAACAAAGTTTATTGAAAATAAATCAAATAAATATAAGAAAACACACGCTCTTAAAAATACCTGATTGTTCAAGTTCACGCAAAGTCATAAACCACAAGTCATAAACCACGAGTCCTGTGCCGTCCTGTGCAATCTATTCCTCAGCCCTCAGATCGAGCAACTGTCAAACAACACTTGCGTTTCTATTTTCTTTGCTTACTGCTTGTGAAAGGTTATTAGGTGTTGCGATGAAAAAAAATAAGATGATGTTTGTTGTCTCGTGATAGCTATATCATCAACCTGGGCAACTGAAGCGGAGCATTACTGATTATATTCAGACAACAACGCCTACCACAAATGATCTGGAATTGCCGCAGTCGCTAGGGAGGTAAATTACCATGAAATGTCGGTGTAAATTGAACCGGCAGATTCTGTTCACACATAAACGTGAGTTACTTGAACACTGTCACACTAACGGACTTCAGGGTATGTCTGAAAGGGGCTTTATTACTTCCCTTTGTTTAAATTCCAAGCAATACATAAGCCCCTTTCACATACACCTGAACACCGTTTAAATCCCGGGATTTAAATGGGCAGCCCTTGTACATGAAAACAATTTCCCAGGTCGACTGACACGGAGATGACGCGGACATTCACATAGTCGCGTCTTGGTATAATATCCGTGACTTTCCCGGGAAGCAGTGTGCGTGGAAGCAGGCGTTAAATTCCCAACTCACAGCACAATGCTGATGACGTAAATATCATGGCGGGCCGATCGTCACTTCCTCTTTCTTCGCAGTAAGACGAAAAGTTGTATACAAACATGGCAACTATCAACACAGCAAGCTGGAAATAGCTAAATTAAAATGAAAACATAACGAAATTAAATTGCTACTGGATCGTAGAGCCGAGGAAGATAGTCCATCGTCCATATTTGGAAATGTGTAGTTTATTTTGTTGCTGATGTTAAGGTCCACAACTGCGGAAACAAGGTTGTACCTCAAAACAGAAAACAAGGGCGTGATGCGTTCAATGGTTTATTAACTCATTCACTCCCAGCCATTTTCACCGGAGCAACCCACATTGCTCCCGGCCATTTTACCGGATTTTGACTGATTTTGCAAGGCCCACAGAAAATTCTGTTCTATTGCTATATAAACATGGAACCCACCAAAAGAAAGATTAGACTCTTTTTCAGCAGGAAAAAAAAGTTAGTTAATATACTTTTACATTTTTTAGAAATCAGCATGAGAAAATAGCTTAGTTTGAGCAATTTTCCCATTTCTGATGAAAAAACTGAGAAATTGAGCTTTTTGTAAAAGCATACATTTCAAACATAACTTTGACTTTAACACAGCTATTTTTGCTTTTGTGACATCCCAAACATCTGAATAATGTTTTCCTTCTACAAAATAACATAAACAACCAGACAAATAGAGCTTTTGATAGCATAGTAACAATTTTCTTAAACGTAACCAAACTATTGAACTGAGAGATGACGCTGTTGTGGCCGCGGCTGTATCAGCAGATGGTGTAAATTTTTCCCTCATCAACGCCTGTCTCATCAAGATAGATTTTTTTTTATCTTTCTTTTGTAGTGACCACTACCTCATAACAGAATTCACCTAGGGAACTTATGTGGGGCATGTGCCTTGTGTTTTACATCGTTCTCCATATTTTTCTCACGCTTCTTACTTCTTCTAACTTCCGTTTCCTGACTATATTTCTTCATTCATTTCCTTTCCTGGTCCGATATGAGTTCTTACCAAATGCGCTACTGCCCTCCAGTGGGCAGTTTTATTGTTTTAAAATGGATTTTGAACCTTGTGCTTTGGAGCGAAGTTGCATCAGAACATAGAGATGTCTCTTGTGAAAAAAAAAAAAAACATAAAAGATGTATAAATATGTTTTTGGGACACTGAAACAATTAAAAATAGAAAGTATACGTTTTTGGGAGCAAATGAGTTAAATACAAACAAACTTACACGCGATCGCTGTAAAGGGGGAATAACACAATGGGTCCGTGACAGTAGATCGACGGGAATCAATAATATTAACCTAAGCGGTAGGCAGACAGCCGATAATACAACAAATCAAATACACTCAAATACAAGCACGATGTAGGGGATTTCAAAACTAGGGCAGCAGATGAACAAGCTAGCAAATGCATGAGATTCAAGAGTACAAGGTGCCGAATGGCGACCAGCAAGTTAATATCTCGGCACCCTTGTCTTGGATCGCCTTGGCTTAAATACAGTCTTGATGACAAACAACAAACACTGTAACAAAACCCGATCTGACCAACAGAATGTGATAGCTAATGCCGACCAAAAATGACGTAATGTCCGAGTTATAAAATCGTGCCAGCAGCCCTGCACAGAGAGCGCCAGTGAGCAACACGGGACAAGTCTGTGTAAGTCTCTCGCATCATTCTTGGGATGTCTCTCCATGCGTGAAAGCAATGACACGATTAAATCCCGCGTCTCCTTACACGGGAATTTACCGGGATATGTGTGTGAAAGGGACTATAGATACAGTATCTATTGCGAAACCATTTACACACAGCACATACATTGTTTTAACGCAACATGAACAAGTTCAAGTGTTTGAATAAATTCAAATGTACTTTCTGCTTGTTAGCGGTTTATGGTCTTCAGTAGGTGGTTTTCCCTAACCGGAGGTGGTACAAATGATATTTTAAATATTAAATTTTTCTTGTAGATCACCAAATTGACGATCAACCACAATCCTTTCGTCAAAGCATTCCGAGAAGGAGGCAGTCATACTCAAGGAAAAAGGTAGCTTTAAATTTATGAGATGTTCCCCCAAAACCAGACACTTGAATATTGAATAATTTGATGTGAAAGTTTCAGAGGTGAGCGTTTATTCATAATTCCTTTAGAAAATATCCCCAAAAATATTTCGACAATATTCACAAATCGCCTCTAAAGCGCCTCATATCTTATTTTGACATTGCGTTAGAAGCCTTTGCTTTCAGTGGAACATTAAATTAAACTAGGCCTGCAAGCAGGACTGAACAGGACCTCGCAGTTTGGCGCAAATCAGTGAAACAATGAAAAAAAAATCTTCACTATATTACCCCGCTTTTGTGTGAAAACCACGAAAAACAAGGGAATATAGTGAAAATAATTTTTGCGGTATTCCCTCGATTTTCGCGGAAATGCGGGGGGAATACAGTGACAATTTTTTTCGCTGTATTCCTTTATTTTTCACAGGTTTCGCATTTTTCATTAAAACCGCGAACACCGCAAAAAGCGGGGGAATACAGTGAAAAAATGTTTCTCTGAATTCCCGCGTTTTTCGCGTTTTGGGGCCAATTCAACCAAGTTTGCCAAATTTCGTGGCTGTATAAGCTGCCTAAGTCCATGAAAAAAATCTGCTTTCTTTTAATGGGGAACAGAGTCGTCATGGCAACAGTCACACATGGACATGGGCCTTAAAATGTAATATTACAAAAGGTCTTGTAACTACAATGACCAAACTGAAAAGAACTGGACATGTATAAGTAAAAGAGTGACTTTCTGTTGCCACTAGTTGGCGCTGCAGAGTTGATGTAAATGACCACTACAGGACCCTTCAGGGCACGACTGTCACCAAGCACGGAAAGTTTGGCGCAGATATGTTGTATATCTGCCAAGTTATAGATGTTCAAAATTTGTGGCGAGACAAAATGGTGATGGTCATTTTAACTTTCCTGTTTCCTGTCCTTAGCTTCAACAAAACCTTAAAATTTTTCATCAGGCACCTGAACACATGTCTTAAGGCTCCTCTGATGCAGATTTGAGGTCAAATAATGTTTTTCCCTTGGAGGAGGAGCCTGTCTCATAAAAATGGCCGTTTCCTGTTCCCACAAGGTGTTGCCAGGCCTAATGGGTAAATATTTCAATGCGGTCGTGTTCAGGCTGGGATGCCTTCCATACTTGGCAGATATGAAAAAGACTGCACCTTTTATCAGGGAGTTATTAGTCATTTACTGAACATGGCATGTTGCCATGAAAATGGCCGACTTTGGCACCTTGACCAGGTCAGGCCCGTGAATGAAAACACACCATTATGATAAAATAAGATCTCATATGTCTCATGAACAGTCTCACCAGTTTTGAGGAGGATCCAACTAACTCCCTAAGCGCCAAGGTTTTCAAATGTGCACCCTGTAAATCGATAAAAAATAAGATACATGACTTCCTGTTGAGTTTGGAATATGGGTGCAAGAAAATTTTTGAAGCAGTTTTGCACAGCGTATCGACTCCCCAAATTTCCACACTCTACATTGAAAAAACTTAATAGGAGAGGCCTTTTTGACAAATTCGAGGAGGCGGTACTAAGCCATTTTGCTACATTTGTTGCAAATTTTGGTGAGTTTTCGTACATGTTAAGCTCTCCAAATGGGCCATTTTCATTTGCCATGAGAAAAAAAAAAAGATAAACCTTTGCATTCCAATAGGGCTCTCGCGCTAGTTGGTGCTTGTGCCCTAATAACCATTAAGAGCCATTTCAGGACATTTTGAAGTATAAGGTAACTTTTAATTTTATATTAAAGAAAATGTAAGTGTACATGAACACTATAAGCGGCTTTGGGGGGGGGGGGGGGGGGGGCTAGGCCCCCCTGGTGGGCGAAAAGTGTCATAGTGTCATTGCATGTAATTGACTTTCCTATACATTATATGATTTTTTAAATTTAGCATTTTTAGGGAAAATATTGTCTATAAAAGTTGTAAAGCAATAAAACAAACAACAAAAATGAATTTAATTAACAAAAAAAGATATTTTCATAGTGGGTCAAAATGATTTTTCGAACAGATCATGTGACTATCACCTTAGACCAGGGGTGGGCAAACCGGTCCTCGAGGGCCGCAGTGGGTCCTGGTCTTTGTTCCAACTGACCCAGCACGGATAATATAACCAATGAGGTTTCAGCAGAAATGAGAAGCACCTGACTGCAATCGACTGATTGCACTTGTAAAACAGCAGATTGGTGAAAATGTGTCCTCTTAATGGGTTGCAACAAAAACCCACACCCACTGCGGCCCTTTGTGGAATAGTTTGCCCACCCCTGCCTTAGACCATCATTTGCTTTGCCAAAACCACCCGAGGACCAAACAGGCAAGATGGATATACATAATTTTTTTCAAACCTAAGCTTTCAAAAGCGACAACAACTACTGAGCAAGAACCAAGGATTGAAAATGTGGACCATGAAACTCTAGAGACCACCGTCAAAATGGTGAGCGGCGTTTCAATTTGTCCCACTAAAGACGTGAATTGTACAACAGAGCCCCCACTGGTCTCTTGCCAATGTAGTTACCCCCATCAAAAATTGTGTTCACTGGCCATGGGAGTGCATACACACACATTAGTTATGAGTTATGTTGACTTAAACAATGAATTGAAGCCAGAAAAGAACAACAGTTATATACTTTGTACATTGACGTTTATTAAACTGGAGAAACGCCATACATGACTTGATTTACAGTAAAAACAGTTATAGGTCATTCTATGAGTAAAACAGTGAAACATTGCCTTTTTTACATTCAGTACGGATGTTACATTATACGACAGGAAAAAAGTTTTTTTTTTTTTTTTTTTTCAATGGATGTGCCATGTTTTAAAACCTCATGGATAACTACATCACCAAAACACAGAAATCGAGCAAATCCGTGCAGCGCAGTGGCTCCACCCAGGGGATACAATTTTTGACTGGGGTAACTACACTGGCAAGACACCAGTGGGCGTATCATATTCAATGGATGATGATCTTGGCGAAAAGTATAGCCTCAGCAGCCTGATTTTGAATTCCCCTCAAGAATGATGGGCAACAAAAAACATTTTCATCATCATCATTCATCATTTTCAACTTATTATAAATATTCTTGCAAGTTAATGTTTTTTCTGGCACTGCGTCATCAACATGTTGTGCCCCCCCTGCCCCAAAAGTCAAACTCCACCTATGATGAACATGTGGACTTACCACATCATTGTAATTTAATGTTAGGAATGGGAATTATGGTGGTACTTGGAGAGGACAGCATTTTCGGAGGTGGCACGTGTCAAACGTTTGAGAACTACTGAGCATCATTTTTTCCTGTGTCAGCAGCCAGGGTGCAGACACAGACAAAAATGAGCACTCCTTTCACACTCGTGAAATTGGAGGTTTCACCGAACCTAACATTCATGATTAAGAGGGAAAGTAAAAATACTCCCCTTAAGTACAAGAAGATAGTCAAATTCCATACACAAAAGTCTGAGCTGAGACAGGGCCGTTGAGAGAGAAGATCCAGAAAGAACATTAAATGGTACAAAGGACAGTTTTTCAGATTCAGAGTTTATTTGTCATTGTCAAGATAACAACGAAATCCAGATTGGAGTTCCAACAATACAACGAGTTAGTTCCCATTAAAGTGTTAATAACTGCGGTTGTTAATGATGGCTTTGATAGTATGAAAAAGTTATGAAAACCATAGCAGAAAATCAGCGGGTTTAAAGTGAATTTTAGATGAATTTACACCCTTCCTGCACTGTTTTTCTGACATTTCCAGACCGACAAGTTTCCAGACATTTCTGGTAAATCGATGCCCTCTTCAAAGAAGTTTTTTTTCTTCCCAGGCTACATTTTGTACTTCACCCATGACCAAAATGTTTCTCTTAGGTCAACACCCAGAGCAGTTAACCTTTTGCATTTTGAACTCATTGGGACTTAAAATCGATGTAATAAATTTGTCATTGTTGTTTTAAGGTCCCTTTCAGATAGAAATCCTTCAGACAAAATATCCTCACCAGAAAGAAAATCACTTTGGAAAACTTCAGGTAAGATCAATGGACTAGAATTATTTTTCTCCTCATGTGGCGTGTGGTTTTGAAGGCTGTAATTACCTCACAGGCCTTGAGAGGACGCCCTCTTCCACTCAGTCAGAGAAGACAGTGACTAATCAAGCTGCCCAAACTGAGTCCATGAAGAGATGTCCACCTCTCAGCTGGAGTCAGAACCTCGCAAAAAGTCTACACACAGAGCCTCTGGAGATGCATGAGTACCAGTATAGCTGTGAGGAACAGATGGTGCCTGCTTCGGTGGCCTACCAGCCATACAGGTCGGATTTTAAAAATGAGAGAACTACAAATATAGTACAAACATGGGCCATTTCATTGTGTCAGAATGAATAAATACAATGAATTAAAATGTGTACCAACATCTTGTTGAATGCAGATTTGGTTTCCATTCCAATGGCATTGATGCGGCTCACCCCCTCACTCAGCCTGTCCCCCAACCTCTCGCCACAGTGGAACAGGGTGCCCAACAACTCAGCTACTACCTCAACCACAGTAACATGGCTGACTGGAGCCAGTACCCGCTCTTCCCCTACTCCAGCTGGTGAACCCTCATCATGAACCCAAGTTTTCCCCATGGGCAGACACTGCATGTGTTGCTGTTGAATCACTTACCAAGAGTGTGTATTGCATTTCTGGACTTTGCATCATCCTCTTGATTCATTGAAGACTTGCATGTTAAAAGCTTGGATTTTAGAATTATTTCATTTGCAATTTGGGTCACTCCAGAATATGACGACATATTAAATAGTCTGCATACAAAATACTTAAACAAGCCGTTTCTGAATTAAATTTACTTATCCTGACAGCAAATTTTAAAAAAATAGGGAAAAGTATGATCCAAAATGTTTAGTTTATTATTTTATTTTTATAGACTTCATAATGGTATTGAGGGGACACGGGGCCGTTTAATAGTGGGCCTATCTCCGTCAAAGCTGACCGAGTGGAAAGACAAAGCTTTTTATGTTGAAAATTCTTGTGAATAAAATAGGGCAGTCAAAATTATTGCATTAAGGGGCGGTAATTATTTTTTTAAATTAATCACGTTAAAATATTTGACGCATTTAATGCACATGCCCCGCTCAAACAGATTAAAATGACAGCACAGTGTCATGTCCATTTGTTACTTGTGTTTTTTGGTGTTTTGTCGCCCTCTGCTGGCGCTTGTGTGCGAGTGATTTCATGGGTTTCAGCACCATGAGCATTGTGTAATTATTGACATCAACAATGGCGAGCTACTAGTTTATTTTTTGTTTGAAAATTTTACAAATTTACTATAACGAAACATTAAGAGGGGTTTTAATATAAAATTTCTATAACTTGTATTAACATTTATCTTTTAAGAACTACAAGTCTTTCTATCCATGGATCGCTTTAACAGAATGTTAATAGTGTTAATGCCATCTTGTTGATTTATTGTAATAATACACAAATACAGTACTTATGTACAGTATGTTGAATGTATATATCCTTCTTGTGTCTTATCTTTCCATTCCAACAATAATTTACAGAAAAATATGGCATATTTTATAGATGGTTTGAATTGCGATTAATTACGATTAATTAATTTTTAAGCTGTGAATAACTCGATTAAAAATTTTAATCGTTTGACAGCCCTAGGATAAATGCTTAAATCCCTGAATTCTTTCTAGATATGAATGTAAAACAGTCCAGATTATTGGTTAAAAGCAACAACAACAAAAAAACGTGCAGGTAGAATTTATTTTACATGAATATGTCGAAGGACGATGCTTGTCTTTAAGTCACACTGTGGCACTGCCTTACCACAAGAAAGAGCTTTTTACGTTGAAATTCTTGTGAATGAATACTTAAATCCCTGAATTCTTATTAGATATGGACGTAAAACAGTCTCGATTCTTGGTTAAAAGCAAAAAAAACCCCAAAAAAACGTGCAGGTAGAATTTATTTTCAGTAAATAAGTCCAATGTGCCGCTCGTCTTCAAGTCACACTGTGGCGCCACATTACCATAACAAAGAGCTTTTTACGTTTAAATTGTTGTGAATAAATGCTTAAATCCCTGAACTCTTTATAGATATGGATGTAAAACAGTCTCGATTCTTGGTTAAAAGCAGAGAAGCCATGCAGGGAGTATTGGTTAAAAGAAAGAAAAACGTGCAGGTAACATTTATTTTACGTAAATATGTCGAAGAGCGATGCTAGTCCGTATAGCAGTTAATTTCACCCATTGATTTTTGTCACAACGCTTTAAAATGCATGCATGGTACGAAAAATATAATAATTACATTGTATCCTCGAACAAATCACTCCTGAGACAATCCTTCCTGTTGGAATGCAGTACAGCTTTCTTAATTTTCAACTAAATCCGGCGTTTCATATGCTGCGAGCGTGTGTTTGTGAATAGCTCCTGTTGATGTGGCCAGCCACCTGCCTGAAGGGGAGGCACAGTATGTGCCTGAGGTGACCTGTCAATACCATTATGAAGTCTATGTTGTTGTTTTTTAATACCAAATGTGAGGAAAAAAGCGGCATGGAAAATGAATGAATGAATCTATATAATAAAAATGCCATTTTCTCTTGTCCGACCCTCTCAATCACCAACCTAAATCTCAAATAAAACACTTATTAATGGAACATGTGTCCCACAACGTGCACACATCTGTTACCATAACCTTTACACCATAGTAGAGGAAGAAAGCAGTGAATCAAATGATATCTAGGTTTATCATCATTGGACCGTGGTTGAATGGAATGGGTCAAGAAAATTTGCATGCCAGATACCACAATCATAATCTCACAATTTTTGTTGAACAGATTTTCACAGGGTTGCTACAGTATAAACATCAAATATGAAGGCCTAGCTATATGTCTATAGCTTTGATTTTTTTTTTTTTTTTTTTTTTTTTGCTGTAGCATGCAATAACGAGAATTTGTTAAACATTGTTTTTTTTTTTCCATTCCTTTGTAAACAAAGATTGACAAGCATTTCCCAATATATTGCAACGTGTAATTGCAATATGCATACCGTAATTTCCCGACTATAAGGCACACCCGTGTATAATGTGCACCCCAAATTTACTTGTAAAATCTAGGGGAAATTATTGTACCCGTTTATAACGCGCACCCTAATTTTAGCACCAATAAATAGAAGAATACAAGAAAACAGAGCTCGTGTACAGATACAGAAATGTCATTTTACTGACTGGTGAAACACAGCACAAGCATAGTGTAGTTATCCATGAGGTTTTAAAACATGGCACATTGGTAGTTCAAAACATTACGATAAACTGACAATATTTACGGTAATAATATGATTTGACAACTTCTCCAACTTACCAGAATCTAGGAGAAAACAAATCAGATTTTTTTTCTTTTAAAGGCTGCTGTATAACTTGCTTGTTTCATCATGATGTATAAATGTTTCTTCCATGGATTGATACGGTAAAATAAAAGTGAGAACGTAAGTCGGAAATCCGAGAGAGCTCATCGCTGTCGACACGACAGTAACAGTAGGATCTATTGTTATTTGGGTTTGAGTTTCCCGAGGGACAGATATAGTTGACGGACACAGGAAGTCTGTTTTGTTACGTTTGTTATGGTCCGAGTTGCGGAGCTGCAATAAATGTTGACTCAAATGAGTTCAAGAAACTAAATTCTGTGCTTTATGAAGAGTGACTAAAGCAGAATTTAACACAGACGAAATCATTCGGCCGATCAGAGTGAAGTATTACCGAAACAAAATAGTGACGTCACGTACCGTAATGGTCGGCAACGGATCGCCGCATACGTTTCTTCAACACAACGTGGCCGTGTCAATAAAAAAAAAATCGGTTTATACAATATATATATATATATATATATATATATATATATATACACACATATATATATAATATATATTTCTGTCTCCATCCATGTATCCGTTTATAATGCGCACCATGATTTTACAAGTTGATTTTGGGGGAAAAAAAGTGCGCGTTATTTTCGGGAAATAACGGGTAAGCCATATTAGATCACATTGCTTTACACCTATGCGCTGGCTATACCAAGGAGGAAACACCAAAAATACTGTAGTGTCTTTTTTTGTCTGAATGCAAGGTAAACAAAAACAAATTTGCAACGCTCACTCTCAATACAGTGATTCCTCACTACTTCTCGACTCAATTTTCGCGCCACCAGTGCATTGCAGATTTTTTAATGTTGTTATGCATTGGTATGGAATAGTGAACCTTTTGGAATTTCTCACATTTCTGCATAAAATTACCAGCAAATGTGATCTGATCTTTGTCAAAATCACACAGATGAAAATACAGTGTCTGCTTTAACTGTAACCACCCAAACATTTATTGGTTTTCATATTTTAAGGAGGATAGCATGCAAACAATGACAGAAGGGGGGAAAATAAGTAAGTGAACCCTCTGCCTAAAAACACTTAAAAAGCAATTGAAACCAATTTTTACCGAACAATTTAAGTCAGGTGTCGGCCCAAACATTGATCAGTAGTTTAAAGCTGCTTTGCCCACTATAAAACACACACTTAGTAAGAATTGTCTTGATTAGAAGAATTGTCTGATGTGCATCATGGCTCGGTCAAAAGAGCTGTCTGAAGACCTGAGATCAAGGATTGTTGATTTGTATAAAACTGGGAAAGGATACAAAACCATGTCTAAAAGTCTGGATGTTCATCAATCGACAGTCAGAGAGGTTGTCTACAAATGGAGAGTTTGGCACTGTTGCTTCTCTCCCAAGGAGTGGCCGTCCACCAAAGATGACGCCAGGAGTTCAGCGCAGAATACTCAGAGAGGGAAAAAAGAACCTAGCATGTCTGCTAAAGACTTACAGAAATCACTGGCACAGTCCAATATCTCTGTGCACACATCAACTATATGTAAAACTATGGCCAAGAATGGTGTTCATGGGAGGACTCCACGGAGGAAGCCACTGCTGTCTAAAAAAAAAACAACAACAAAAAAACACTATTGCTCGTTTAATGTTTGCAAAAAGGCACTTGGACACTCCACAAAAGTTTTGGCAAGATATTTTGTGGACTGATGAAACCAAAGATGAATTGTTTCTGAGTAACACACAACATCATATGTGGAGGAAAAATGGAACAGCTCAGCAACATCAACACCTCATCCCCACCGTGAAGCATGGTGGAAGGAGTATCATGATTTGGGGCTGTTTTGCTACCTCATGCCCTAGACAACTTGCAATCATTAATGGAAGAATGAATTCAAAAATTTATCAGGATGTTTTGCAGGAAAACCTGGGACCGTCTGTCAGACAGCTAAAGCTAAAAAAAAAAGGATGGATGCTGCAACATGACAATGATCCAAAACACAGAAGTAAATCAACTTCAGAATGGTTTCAGAAGAACAAAATACACGTTCTGGAGTGGCCAAGTCAAAGTCCAGCCTTGAACCCCATTGAGATGCTGTGGCATGACCTAAAAACAGCGATTCATGCCAGACATACCAGGAATCTGACTGAACTACAGTTGTTTTGTAGAGAAAAATGGGCCAAGATTAGTCCTGATCGATGTGCCAGACCGATATGCAGCTACAGGAAGCATCTGGTTGAAGTTATTGCAGCCAGGGGGGGGGGGGGGGGGGGGGGGCACAAAATATTAAATGTGATGGTTCACTTACTTTTCCCCCTTCTGTCATAGTTTGCATACTATCCTCCTCAAAATATGAATTCCCACCTCTACTCATCGGTGATTGGGCACACACCTGACTTAAATTGTTTGGTAAAAATGGGTCTTTAAGTCTCCTTAGGCAGATGGTTCACTTACTTATTTTCCCCCTTCTGTCATTGTTTTCATGCTATCCTCATTAAAATATGAAAACCTATAAATGTTTGGGTGGTTTTAGTTAAAGCAGTTTTTTTTTTCATCTGTGTGATTTTGACAAAGATCAGCTCACATTTGATGGTTATTTTATGCAGAAATGTGAGAAATTCCAAAAGGTTCAGATACTTTTTCATACCACTGTGTATACAAAGTGAACGCAGTCAAATCCTGATCTATCCTGTTGACATTTCTGGTCGTGTAAGATGATTTACTACTGTAACGACATGTTGCTGTGAGTCACAAGTACATGATGTTTATCTTGATCAGTTGCTTTAAAAAAATCCCTTCATCTGACACATTACACCAGCATTTGAAAGATGAAGATGTGTCAGACAGCGCTAGTGCGAAATGACCAACTTGCCTTATTTTCCACGCAGCAGATGGCACACGCGTCTGGGCTGTAAATATTTGACGACATACGTATCTGGGACATTTAACAACCTTCGGGGAGAACAAATGTCAAGTGACAAGTTTCTCCACTAAGAGGTTTTACCTGAAAGTGAAAGGTGCATTAAACAATGAGTGTCTCACAAAGTAGAGTCCAACATTCATCCATTTTCTGTAGCGCTCATTACATTTTAGTCATGTTAAGGTGGCTACAACGAGACTGGTTGGTAAGCACTTTCATACACATTTTTAACTTTTTTGAATTTTGGGGGGGACGTGCTAAAAAAATGGAACAATAGCTAGTTACGCTAAAGTAGCATTTTTTTTGTAACTCGGAAGTCAGAATTCTTGGGTATGCTACGCATCAATAGGAAGGTCTATCATTTTAACAGGCTCTTATCAGAAATAACAATTTTACTCAATTTTTTGCAGGTAAATCATCTCCTCACGGCTGTTGTGCCCGCTAGCTAGTTTTCATCAACTTTCCTGTGTTTAACATTGCTTACCTGTAGCTGTTCTCAACGCACCGAGCGCTTGAGCACACTGGGGTGTGTTGCGTTCAGATGAAATGCCAAAAGGGAGGAAAAATAAGTGTTTTGGGCAAGACTGTGCCTGACGCAGGATTCGAATGAAGTACTGTCCTGCATAAATCAGGACGTATGGCCACACTGTCCTGTGCTAAGACCTTTAAATGATTTGAAAAAATAATAATAGCTACAACTAAAAGATATTTATTAGGGCTGTCCCAAATGATTATCTTTCTCCAGATTATTCTGCACACTTTTTAAATGATTAGTTGAGTCGACCAGTCTAATTTTTTTTTTTTTTTTTTCTTTTTACTAATTGTGCAATTAAATTTTTGTTGACAATTATTAATTCACAAAAACATTTTGGAATACGTACTTAAATATTTTATTAAAGTACAAATAAACACATTAATAACACTAATAAATCACAAATAAACAATGAGGTCAAATGCTGATGGCCTTAACTAGTGCTAAAGAATGGAATGTAAACAGATTCAGAACACTGTGACTTCACTTTTCCAACAGGATTCAAAACAATTTTTACTTTTTTGGGTATGTTTATATTGTTCGCAGAATTAGAGTGAGCACCAGCAGAGTAGATTAATAATTGTCACGTCCTGGAGTGAAGTACGTGAAAACATTTTAATGATGCATGTTGATATGACGCTATGACGGAGTATTAGGGCCAAAAATATATATACAGTGGGGAGAACAAGTATTTGATACACTGCCGATTTTGCTGGTTTTCCCACTTGCAAAGCATGTAGAGGTCTGTAATTTGTATCATAAGTTCTCTTCAACTGTGAGGGACGGAATCTGATACAAAAAAAAAAACAGAAAATCACGTTGTATGATTTTTAAATAATAAATTTGCATTTAATTGTATAAAGTAAGTATTTGATACATCACAAAAATCTAACTTAAGATTTGGTACAGAAACCTTTGTTTGCTATTACAAATACCAAACGTTTCCTGTAGTCCTTGACAAGGTTTGCACACACTGCAGCAGGGATTTTGGCCCACTCCTCCATGCAGATCTTCTCCAGAGCCTTCAGGTTTCGGGGCTGCTGCTGGGCAACACGGACTTTCAGCTCCCTCCATAGATTTTCTATCGGGTTCAGATCTGGTGACTGGCTAGGCCACTCCAGGACCTTAAGATGCTTCTTACGGAGCCACTCTTTAGTTGCCTTGGCTGTGTGTTTTGGGTCGTTGTCATGCTGAAAGACCCAGCCACGACCCATCTTCAGGGCTCTCACTGAAGGAAGGAGATTGTCAGCCAAGATCTGGCGATACATAGCCCCATCCATCCTCCCCTCAATACGGTGCAGTCGTCCCGTACCCTTGGCAGAGATGCAGCCCCAAAAAATGATGTTTCCTCCTTAATGTTTCACGGTTGGGATGGTGTTCTTGGGGTTTACTCATCCTTCTTTTTCCTCCAAACACGACGAGCCGAGTTTAGACCAAAAAGTTCAATTTTGGTCTCGTCCGACCACATGACCTTCTCCCATTGCTCCTCTGGATCATCCAGATGGTCAGTGGCAAACTTCAGACGTGTCTGGACATGCACTGGCTTGAGCAGCGGGACCTTGCGTGCGCTGTAGGATTTTAATCCATGACGGCGTAAATGTGTTTCCGATGGTTTTCTTCGAGACTGTGGTTCCAGCTCTCTTCAGGTCATTGACCAGGTCCTGCCGTGTAGTTCTGGGCTGATCCCTCACCTTCCTCATGATCAGTGATGCCCCACGAGGTGAGATCTTGCATGGAGCCCCAGAACGAGGCAGATTGACCGTCAACTTGAACTTCTTCCATTTTCTAATACTCGCTCCAACAGTTGTTACCTTCTCACCAAGCTGCTTGCTTATTTTCCTGTAGCCCATCCCAGCCTTGTGCAGGTCTATTATTTTATCTCTGATGTCCTTACACAGCTCTTTGGTCTTGGCCATTGTGGAGAGGTTGGAGTTTGTTTGTTTGAGCATGTGAACAGGTCTTTTATACAGGTAACAAGTTCAAACAGGTGCAGTTACTTCCGGTAATGAGAGGAGAACAGGAGGGGTTCTTAAAAAAGAACTAAGAGCCGAAATATTTACTAGTTGGGAATGTATCAAATACTTATTTCTTGCAGTTAAATACAAATTTATTATTTAAAAATTATACAATGTGATTTTCTGGATTTTTGTATTAGATTCCGTCCCTCACAGTTGAAGAGAACTTATGATACAAATTACAGACCTCTACATGGCTTGCAAGTGGGAAAACCAGCAAAATCGGCAGTGTATCAAATACTTGTTCTCCCCACTGTATATACATATATATATATATATATATATTTTTTAAAGAACGAGATTAAAGTCGTAATATTGCTACGAGAAACAAAAGTCGCATTATTACTTAGGGGTAAGCATCTATTCACTTTCCATACATGTACCTTCGCTGAGAGCTACGAAGAAGCATTAGTATAAATTCTTCTATTGATTATAATCTGACATAGATGAAGCAAAAGGATTTCCTTATTAGTCAAACTAATTCGAAAACACAGGATGCTTTCAATATTGTTGATTTTAAAGGCGGCGGCAACTCGCTGCGTAAAGTACGGAACTGCTTATTCAGCTACATTCGTCTGACATTAGCCCCTAATACTCTGTCGTACGAATCACATAAAGGAAACTTCAATAAAAAAATGTCATTATATGGACTTACGATCTGCCAGCTTGTTGTCTCCTGTCCTCTTCTGGGTGACGGCGATTCAGGTGTTCATTCACAGCCGACATGCTGCTGTGGTATGCAAGCTTGGCATTGAAGGGACTGAACACAACAGAGTACCCTCCTTTGTTTCCTTGAAATAAGTCCATGGTTTGGTCACTCTGGTGCGCTTTTTTGGTTTTGTGCCGCTTTCCCCGCTTGTATTTCAAGCGTCCGCCATTCTCAACTTTCCACGCATATATATTTTTTAACCTTTTATTAACCGTCGACGGGATCGTGTGCTCGTTGACACATTTACGTCATCGATGACGTCGACGGAGTCAACTAGTCGGGACCACTCCAATATATATGGCGGAAAACACAGACATGGCTGAAAAAGCAGTTTCTGCTCTTGCACCCCTCTTTAAAATAAACTGCAGTATTTTGAGCCAAAAGAACTGTTGTGTTTGAGAGAACAATATGTCTATATGCTGCCATTGCAGTTTCATGGCGCATTAAGCCCCCGAACTATTTTTAATTTGTCTGTTTTACCCTGGAGACCCCCATTTACAGACACCGCAACAACCGCTATTGTTTCAACCCAGCCATAAAAAGAAGCTAAGTAATTATATTTATTATTTGAAATGTATCATTTTAAGCTTAGAATCATCAATTGATGTCTAACATTGTTTTTAAAAAATGATTTTATAAAAATATTCAATCACATATTTTAAACTTTTAAACAAATTACGTCACAATGAAAAAAATGGCGTCTAAAAAAAAGTCATGGATATTTACCTCATAACTATCGCTTAATTGTTTTTTTTTTTTTTTGTTACTGTCGCATTTTCTCTGATATGTCAAATGATAAATAATCGAAGCGTTTAAAAGGGTAAATATTTGAAAAGGAATATCTCGACCAATCCCTGATATCTGCGATTTCTGCATTGCGACCCTTGTTATATTAGTTTCACCCATAAAATCCCCAAAAAGTCCGGCTGTGGCCATTCACAGCTGTGTTTTGTCACTCTGATGCTCTCGAGTTACCGATTAGGGGTTTAAAATTTTTTTCTTTTTTAAAATGCCCTCTTGTTCAAAATTTTTCTTCCCCCATAGAGATTTTGGGCTTTCCAATGATGTATCACACATGCATATAGGGTAATTTTAAAACTTGGCCAAATTGGGGGTCTCCAAGCAGAACTGAATGTTTTCCGCCGTATATATATATATATTATATATATATATATATATATATATATACTGGACTGTCTCAGAAAATTAGAATACACAATATTCTAATTTTTTGAGACAGTCCTGTGTATATATACAGGACTGTCTCAGGAAATTAGAATACACAATATTCTAATTTCCTGAGACAGTCAGGATATTAGAATATTGTGTATTCTAATTTTCTGAGACAGTCCAGTATATATATATATATATATATATATATATATACACACACATATACACACACACAGTATAGGCGACAACAGTGTATGAGTGGTTAGCAGGCCTAATTCAAAGTTCCGAGGTCAAGGGTTCAATCTCGGTCTTATGCTTTCTTGTGTGGAGTATGAAAGTTCTCTCCGTGCATGCATGGGTTTCCCCTGGGTACTTCGGGTTCCTCCCGCATTCCGAAAACATGCATGGTAGGCTGCAAGGGCATACTCAGGATAGGCAGGAAAAAAAAAAAAAAACTCACGTAATTCACCCCCAAGGAAAATTCAGTCTTCAATGAACCCAATACGAATGATTTTAGAAGCTTCAGTAAGAACAAAACATGGAAAGAAAATGCAAACGCGTATGTTCTAATAAAATTCGATTTAATGATATACCTATCTAACTATGAAGGATGAGCAAATGGGTGTGGTGCTAATGGACTGTATAAATGCTGGTATCGATTGCACCACGCTTACATTTACTCAAACACAAAGTGCCCTGAGGAGAGGTCAGGCATGTTTGAATGAAAGTGGGTCACATGACTGCAACAACAACCAATCACTGAACAGAGCACCACATCGATTTGAAGGCGCATTACGAGCTCGATTCCTTTTGTAATCCTAAAGCACATCCATATACAATTAACAATATGTGATACAGGAATATTTCTTAAAAAAGTTGTTCTAAATAATATTTCCTCATCTGTTTTTGATCAGTTAAATTAGTATAACCCAGATATTACAACAGCAATGTTACAACAGTGCTGGTGTTAAATTTGACACTCCGTCTTAAACGCACTATTTAACTGCTGTAGACACATTCTTGTTGGTTCGAGGTTGAAGAAAACAGCAAACGTGCGTGACACTGCCCTTGAAAAGTTTGCCATCTGGGTCAGCTGACTCTCTTATTAGCACTTCATTAAAATTCATTAATTGCTTCCTTTCTCCTGGGCACAGCCATGGGGAAAAAAAACCTTACATTTTATCGAGTTGCTCCAGATATACTCAAAAGAACGCACAAAAGCTTCAAGTAGTAGATGTAAATTTATTTACTTGTTCTGTACATAAAGGGTCAATACCAGCACAGGTGTTAACCATGGGAAATATTAACACGTGTCAATGGTATAAGAAAATAAAAGGCACAATTCTTAATCCTTAAGTAAAAGACAGGCTTTCCTAGGAGTCGGGAGACAGTAATACTGTTAATGCCATTACAAAACAACTCACAAGCACGAGAAGTTCACCTCAAGGAGGGTCATTGACAATTGGGGTGTATTGCTTAATTAGTAGCTTGGATCAAATGTGCAGACCAGGACACTGGAAAAGAACACCAAAGAAGAAATGAACGACCTTAAGCAGCAAGTGGCCACACGTGTCTCCGTGGCCAGAGGTTTCCCTTTTGTTGAACAGCATCCCTCAGTCAGTCACAGCAACTCATCCGACCAAATAAAAATATTTGAACAAAACACAAATGTTGAAAATGTGGCAGGTCTTTTTTTTTTTTTTTTTACAGCAGATATGTCAGGTGTAGGATGTTTCTAGTTTTCACAACTGACATGAGGCAGCTTGCATATAGAGATCAACGGCTGTGCAGGCCCAACATTGAAAGAAAAAGCTAGTTAAAATCCCAACTACACTAGAAGAAATGTCATTTAAAAAAACACATTGAATGCAACAAAAGATGCATTTATCTTTCAGGAAAATAAAGGCATTTATGGGCTCTTATTGGCTTACAGCGACATGAGAGGGTTGTCACCTGCCCCTTCATGTCTTACATGCCACAGTGGAGGGCTAGAGAACCATTTCCCTCAATGTCAATATCAGTTTTCCAGTCCTCTTAAGGCCATTTTAATTTCATGTCAAGTCAAAATATGGGACATGGTGGCAAAGTTTATAAGAATTGGAAGGTGGACGGTCTGCTATTTTAGATTTCCCACTGTTTTAGCAGTATGTGCAGTCACAAAGCTTGTCTAGACATCTGATCTCAGAAACATGCAAAGACATCGCCGCTGACAGGTGTCCATAGTCCTCTGCAAATTTCACAAATTGCTGACCAAATGGCACAAATAAAAAATGGCATGAATAGTGTAGATTGCAATTAGCATAGATACAACTCCACGTGTGTGCTTAAGACAGACTCGATTTCTTGGAGAAAACACTAAATTGCCTCACTGCCCCCTCCGCACTTTGTACAAATAATCACAACATACGCACACTCAAACATGTCATGTGGTAAATATACATTAAAGATGGTGAAATGAAATGGAACCCGGTGTATCAACACTGCTTGTCATGGGAGTCTGCTTTTAGTTTGGATGTATCCAGGGATGTAAACAGTCAAAGCCTTGCAGCAGTTGGCAACAGCAGTGGCGAATAGGGAGGAAGAGTAGCAAGTGGGATGGGGATTTGGGGGTCTTGTCATGGTACATCACCAGCAGGAAAAGCACATGGTGACACTGGCGGTAGGCCGGGGCGGACTCGCGTTCAGCACGGTACAGGCAAGGAGGTCTATTTTTAGGTCAGTCACTCTCATCTGGATTTTGGGGGTCTAAGATTTTCACGTGAGTGAATGGGAAGAGACCCCTTCGTCCGTTAACCTCCCCCTCCCACTGACCACTGATGTTCATCCGTGTCACTTTGACTAGGTCGCCCACCTGAGAAGAGAAGTACAGGATTCCAAGTTAAAGTACCGGTAACAGTCCTTTTTGTGGTGCCATGCATTTTAAGGGTGTGGTTTTTCAGGCTTACCACTAAGCCAGTCGTGATATGCGATAAGTCAATTTATCGCACGGTAAAAAAAAAAAAAGAGCGGTAATTTTCCCAATTTTTCCATCAACACACCGTGGAATTAAAGTTCAGATACACAAAAGGAAACACTTCTGTATTAAACATTGTAAAACGTTAGAATTGCTACATTGAGGCTAATAGAAAAAGACAAATATACTAACCACTTTAGTCTGCTATAAAATATGACAGTCTTCTCCACAAGACAAAATTGTGGTTAAAAGGTGACACATCAAACATGAAAACTTGCTGGTTTAAAGAATTTGCAAGCGATGTGAAAAAAAGTAAAAAAAAAATCTATTACTGATACAACATGAATGATGACAGAGAAGTGCATTTTGTTTTTCTTTTTACTGAGTGTAAAGTTTACGGTTAGTGGCTTAGCAAACATACTTCCGGTGAACATTTCAAAATAAAAGCATGTTATGTTCAGATTTCTGGAGGCAATCGCATATACTTCAGATTCTACACTGAGAATAAATTTAAAATGAGACCCATTATGAAAAATCTGATTGGCAATGATAATATGATGTGATAAATGATTATTTAATTTGGCTTCAAATTTGTTGCATGAGCACTTTGCAGGACAAGATACAGCCATTTTGGATCAAATTAACACTTTTAATGGGCTCTAATTGGCAGACAACAAAAATGACAGTGGGTTTCTCACCTATTTCATAATCTGCACCTAACTAGCTTTAAAATGACTCATTATGCATTGTGTGTGTTTTTTTTTTTTTTTAATATTTATAAATGTTAAGATAGCTTGTGTTTTATTTAAGAATAAACATTTATTGCATTTCTGTAGGTGATTTATTGGGATGTATTGTCACTATATTCGAGGTTGAATCGGTTAAAAAAAAAAAAAAAAACGGGCAATAATATCGCATATCGCAATAATTTGAGACAAGATATCGCCTACTAAAATTTGTTATCGCGACAGGCCTACGATGGCGTGAGTTTGCGTTTGTTGCGTGCACAAGGCACACATGTGTGTTGATGGCATATGACACTCCAGTTCCTTTCACAGATGTTTATTAGTCAACAACACACCGTAGAATTTAAGTTTAGACATACAATGTAAGGAAGCACATGTATGTTAAACATTGTAAAATATTAGCATTGCTATATTGAGGCCAATGGGGAAAAAAGTCAATCTACTAACCACTTTAGCCTACTATAAAACATTGGCAGTATTCGACAAAACGCAAAATTGCGGTTAAAAGGTGACACTTTCAACATGAGAAATCACTGGTTAACAGCATTTGCAAACAAAAAAAAGAAAAAAAATCTATTACTGATACCACATGCATGACGAAAAGAGAAGTGCACTTTTTTACGGTGTGTGTAAAACTTACGTTTAGCGGCTGAGCAAATGTGAACATTTTAAAATAATGGCACCTCATGTTCAACATGTAAATAACGATTTCTGGAATTAATCTGACATAATTCAGATTCTACACTAAGAATAGCTTTAAAATAACACCCATTATGAAAAATCTGATTGGCAATGAGTAATTCGGCTTCAAATTTGAAAACGTGCACTGTGTCATTTTGATCAAATAAACACTTTTGATGGGCTCTAATTGGCAGAGAAAAATAGCATTTTACTTACAATTTTTATTTTCTGCACTTAGCTTTCAAATGGCTCGTTATTCACTGTGTGTGGAGGGGTTTTTTTTATTTTTATTTTTAATATTTGTTAATTTTAATATAGTTTGTTCTAGGGCTGTCCCAAACGACTAATTTTCTCCCGATTAGTCAGCCGACGATTTTTACGATTAGTCGACTAATCAAATTTTTTTTTTTTTTTTTTTACTAATTTAGCAATTTTTGTTGACGCTTATCAATTCACAAAAAACATATTGGAACACTCAAATCATTTATTAAAGTACAAATAAACACGTAAATAACAATAATAAATCACAAATAAACAATGGGTCCAAATGCTGATAGAACTAACTAGTGTAGCATCCCGATTGAAAAGATGGTCTCTTAAACTGATGGTTTACAATTTTTATTCCATTCTTGATGTAAACACACTGTAAGAGCTACGGTGCACACAAATAAAGCAACACAATTAGAAATTAACAAAAACTTTTCACCTTTTTCCTTTTAAACCTTATTTATATATCAATGAATTGCCTTTACCTTATTACCTTATCATTGACAATCTCTCCCTTGAGTGCAATCACTGTATATACTGTATATATTTATGACCTTTTAACCCTATATAATTTTTATATACCATAAAATAAACCCATAACATGAAATAAACCTTTCAATTAGCATTAAGAACAATACTAATAGCACTTATAGGCCCATTGTCAATGAAACATTATTATTTAGTAAGGCGACAGCACCCTCTGGTGTACAAAAAATAGAGAATAAAAAAAAAAAAAAAAAAATTACAAACTGCGTGAAGGCGCTTGAGGTGTTTATTCACGGCCGACGTGCAGCCAAGCTTGGCACTGAAGAGACAGGACAGAAGAGTGTACTCTCCTTAGTTTCTTTGAAATAAGTCAATGTTTTGGACACTCTGGTGCGCTTTTTTTGGCTTTGTGCCGCTTTCCCCGCTTGCAAACAGAGCATCCGACATTCTAACTTTCCACGCATATATTTTTTTAACCCCTCATTAACCGCCGACGGGATGTTGTGCTCGTCGACGGATTTACGTCATCGATGACGCCGACTATGTCGACTAGTCGGGACAGCTCTAGTTTGTTCATAGACTTCAAAATTATATAGACGGAACACATTCCTCAGACACTGCGCTTTCAAACCCACGTGGGGGCGCACTCGCACTTGTTTACGCGAAGAAGAGCGCTCACACGCCAGAGGAAGACGGACAGCTACACAGCATCTCTGAGCGAGTGGGCGAGAGAGAGATGCACGGCTTCGAACCTACGTTCATTGTTTATGCTTGTAAAATATCTCTACAGAGCCAACGCCTGTGTGGATCATCTTTTCTGTTGTTGTTGTTGTTGAGTTTTCCACCCGTGATCGGACACTTAGAGCCAGTTGTGCGAGTGTTTGAAAGATGTGCTAATGCTAGCGAACGCATGCTATCTGTTTGTTTCATTGCTGTAATAGCAGCTAATTATCATTTATTTACGTTGATGCGAACCTGTTTGGTATCGTGTACGAAATTGATTCAGCAAATTTTACGGACGTCCAGCATCGTCATTTGGGAGTTTAGCTCGCTGTATAGCCAGGACCGAGCCGTAGCGTCCTGGTGAGGACAGTATTTTCGCATTTCTTTGTTCATGCACTGTACACTTATTCAGCTTTTTGTTCTCTATTGTATTGTTATATTAAATTGCCTTTCAAGATGACATATCTGTTGTATGTGTTGTCTTTTATCAAGTAAATTTCCCCCCAAAAAGCGACTTATGTTTTTTTTTTCTCTTCCTTGGGCATTTTATGGCTGGTGCGACTTACACTCAGCTGCGAATTGTAGTCCGAAAAATACGGTATCACTTTTTTTTTTTTTTTTTTCACGTTTAACACAACGTTAAAACTTGATTGGAATTGTAAAATGTGTGTATGTGGGAAAGGTGCAATCAACTAATGTGCTGAAGCAACTAACTACTAGTAGAGAAGTTAGTTTTCGAGCCCTATGCCAAAAGTCCACTTTACTGACAAGACTACAGCAAAATTTGTTAGAGGAAAAAAAACACTTTCCCCCCCACCATTCCATGACCTAATGCTACTATGAAACAAACATTCTAGATTCAAATCAAAAGGTCAAGTTCAAACCAATTAAAACATGACTTATTACATACATTATGAGAACAGAAGCCGGTTGACCCGATGACTGAGTATTTGGCGGGCTCCTGCTTAGATGGGTTCGTGACATGAACACAACACATTCTGGCCGCACCATATGGTCTTTATCAGGATTAGAGTGAACGAAAAGCCACACAGAAGCAAATGTGAAGGCACGTTATTTGTATTTCTGGCCTAAATGGGATTTCAAGGATATTAGGTACTTTCAGTAACAATTCCTAACAGCAGAAGAAAGCAGAATCCAAAAGGTTTATAGGAATGTGATTGACAACAAGAATGTCTTTCAATCTTTTGATTTCATGCATTGTACAAATGTAAAGCAAAATTAATAGTGTGCGTGCGATATGGCAATGAGCAAAAAATATTGACGTATTTATCGTTACGACAACAATTCTGATAATGGACAGCTTGACAATTAACAGGGCGACCTTTACAGAGTCTTGTATGTACGTCAAAATCTTTTCAGCATTAAGCCAGTCTTCCCAATTCAAATGGACTGGACGTCTACTAGTGACAGATTTTAATTTAAAGCAGAAGGATGAAAAGAGCCACATGATTGGATAATCATCATCAATGGCATAGAAAGAGTTAAAAAGAAAAGGTTGTGATTAATTTGAAACACTTTGTTTCAAAAATAAGTCAAGTGTGACTTATTTTGTGATTAGCCATTTTATCTCTTACTTCTAGTAATGGATGAGGTCTCTGAAGTAGAGTACAAGACAGCACCCCCAGCAACACTTTACTGAGGGCACCTTCACATTAGACGAAGAGGACCAGGGTCGGGTTGGAGTGCTACCTCGCAACAACACTTGCAAATGACTTGTTGAAAAGATTCGGAAACAGAAATTATATTAACACAATAGTAGAAATACATTTTGTTTAGCATCCGAAAAATCAAATGCAGTCAAATAAAACAAATGAAACCATAATGTAAACATAATTTTAGATATTAGTTTGAGTTGAGCGGAACGAATTGTGCAAACGCCAATATTTAAAAAATTCAGACTGTTTTCTGATCATGGGCATCCTAATATTTTGAAATCCGATCAATAAAAATTATACCGGTATAAAATGTTTTGTCAGTTACACACACAAAAAAGCCATGAGATACAAAGTACGGACCAAAGTTGAACCCTGCCTGTATCGGCCCACCTGTGTTGGTTGGGAATGAAAAAGCTCTTCAAATTAACAACATCAGCCACCTGCTTATTGAGAGCCACTTTTTTGCCTTCCCACATAGCACACGCATCAAGCATGTGATTGTTTTATTGCAGCTGAAGGCAATTAAGCAGCAGAAGCACATGCACAGAAGCGCACCCGAGAGTATCAGGAACAAAAGTGCTCAGTAAGATTGTAGTTAAGAAAATGAATGACCGCAGGAAAAAAGTGTAAACTGTGAGAAAAACAATGCCCAAACAGCCATTTGTAAAATGGAAAGAATAAAAACAAGCATGTTAAGAAGACCGTAACGAAGGTATCGAGTGTATCCACTTTGTATTTGGGGGCTGACAGCGTAAATGGGGGGAGATGAAGAGAGAGAGTGAGCGAGCGAGTTCAAGAAAGATTATTCAAGAGAAAAGTTTTTCACTTTGGTTCAAGGATGAAAACAGCAGTTACGTATGTTAGGCGTTTAACAAAGTAACATGTAGAACAAGTTTCAAATTAATGACTAGGACCCGGCTGTCTACTTGCCAACTCCTAACCTGTAGGCAACAATAAGTCTGCAATTAATTATGTATTTAATCAGCCGCGGGACAAAAAAATAGACCTATTATATCAGCCGAGCCGATTATCGGCACCGATATTTGGAAATTTGACGCGTATCTGTCTTTTTTTTATTTGAGCGGCCGATATGTAAAAATTATAACTGGGTTATTTCGGCTCAGATGCAGCCACACCTCTCTCTCCTGCCTGCTGTCTCCTGCACTAGTATTCACCCCATCCTCTGATTGGTTAAATGGTAAATGGAGTTACACTTGTACAGTGATCCTTCACTACTTTGCGCTTCCAACTTTGCGCCCCCACTCCATCACGGATATTTTTTTTTTTTCAATTAAAAAAGTAAATAAATACAGATGAGCTCTCCCAATCTGATCACGTAGTCTTCTCTCTCTCTCCTGCTGCTGCTTTTCTTGGTCTGGCAGTGCACTAGAGTTTCTTATTAAAGTTAACGATGATTAAGACATTAAGGTTTGATCTTGCCAGCGACGCTTGGAAGCCGAAACTTCAACGCGCCGCATACGTCAATCATCATTTCGCTTGTTAAACAATTGTTGTGGCAACTCTGTGAGCAGCTTGAGCGGATTTGAGTGGACTCAGCAATGAAGCATTTTATAAAGACAAGCATATTTCTACTTTACTCTTGTTTAAAAATAATTCGGTGAGACAGTAACATGTTTAAAACGGATAATTATTACATTTCAAGTGCTTAAAAACCATTTATTAAATTATATATATACATAAGCCTGTCGCAATACGGAATAATTCCATTTATCGCACAGTCAATGAAAATGAAGGCGGTAATTTTCCCGCTGTGATTTATCGCCTCGCGTGCGTGCGTGTGTGCGCGTGCAGCAGATGTGCGGCGGACGTGCTGTTAGAAGTTCGGCTTCCTTGTTACCAACAGCGCAATATGATCTAATGAGGATTCAATCTGTTTTATTGACTTCTGGGTATGGTATAACACCATTTACCATTCATTTTACAAATTTGAACCTAGCCTCAGGCTACGTTCATACTACAGGTCTTAATGCATGAATCAAAGTCGCATAGAAGTGGACCATTTCAAATCCGATCTGGGTCACTTTTTTTCCAAAGTGTGGCTGGCGGTCTGAAATTTCAAGTCTCCCCAATCGGAATTCATGCAGCAATGACATCAGCAAAGCCGAAGCGGCACGCAGGACGGGAGTGATGTTGTTGTTATTTATTGTCATCATCATTGGTATCATTGACAGTTACAAGATAGCATTGTGATAAGATTAATTAACCCGAAAAAAAGACAAGGGCTGACGGGAGAAGCCTGGGCTTATTAAATCCCGTCCCCACCCGATGTAGCTGTGCATTAACTTCTAGCTTGAACTCTGCTTTTATGCACGAAGCGGGCTTGAACACGGTCATTAAAAAAAAAAAAAAAAAAAAAAATGACGAAAAGGATAAGCCTGACAAATTTCAATTTAAATTCTTTGCGCCGAATGAGCAATATTTCAGTACTGCTTACATGGCCGAGACGGGGCAAATTGACACACCCACGTCATGTCACGCACACAAGTCAAGGCTTATGTGCGTGCGTATATGCGTTCGATCAGTCCATATAAACTTTGTATACAGGACTAAACGGGGATTATTAATGTCTGTTATTTGTGTACTCTTTTTGGAAATCAAAATATGATCACCCTGGAATGACATACAGCTAGCATGTGTCATTTGTTTTGATGCTTCTGCGCATGCGGTCACTTTGCTGAGCGCATCTCGGACTGCGAATTAGTGCGTATGCGTGATACTTGAACGGGCTCCATTGACAAAGGCAGTCTGAACGGGCACGCCAAAAAACCAGACATGACAAAAAATCGGATTGTGCATTAAGACCTGCAGTATGAACCTAGCCTTAGTGAAGCCAAATTTTTGTTACTGCTACTTAATCTATTTTTCTCTGTTGTTGTTGAAGTGCAATTGTTTGTGTCACTACAACTTTATACCTCTGTGCCTAAATGCTTAAGTTATTGAAGTGTAATTTTATCTTTCCTTGAAAAAGACATTTTATTTATTCTGTGTTTCTGTGCAGTATTGATATTGTTGTCTTTTACTTAAAGGAGGCATTGTCTATTGTTTTTAGTTGGGATTTCTTAAAAAGTATTATTGAATTTAAGAGTAAACGTTTATTGCGTTTAAATGGGTTTACTTATTACTTAGTATTATTAATATATACTGTATTCTTACTGTGTTATTGTAAATTGGTTAAAAAAAAATTGGGGGGAGGGCTCAATAATATCGCATATTGCAATAATTTATGAGAGAATTTATCGCCCACTAAAATTTGTTATCGCGACAGGCCTCTATATACAGTGGGGAGAACAAGTATTTTTTATTTGTATCAAATACTTGTTCTCCCCACTGTATACAGTTTTTTTTTATTATAAGTTGGGTAAAAAAGTGAAAAAACATGTCTTTGAGTATCTCTTTCCAATGCTAAATCTGAACGAATCCATTTGCGGTTTTTCACTTATTGCGTTGGGTTCTGGTCCCCATTAACCACGAAAAACAAGGGAGCACTGTATTGCACCTTTCCACCCTTTTTAAGGCCCTCAAAGCGCTTTACACTATATTCTCTTCTACCAACTGGTGACGCAGCACCAGGAGCAACATGGGATTATCATGGGGCTTTCTTTTCTGTGGAAAAAATTCTGAGCCATTTATTTAACCATTTATTCAACTTCATAACAGATGCTTCTGAGTAGGTAATTCAGGCACTTCTGGAGCTATTATTATCTAATTGTGTCATTAAATAAACATATTTTAAGCATTTCAATGCAGTTCAGTGTTTGTATTATTAATTTTTAAGCCAATTTTTACACTTTAACTGCAAATGAATATTGGCTCCAAAAAGAGATTATCGGATCGGCTCCTCTAACTATTAATAATCAGAATCGGTATCGGTCCTGAAAAACCCATTTCGGTTGATCTCTACAAATAATATCATAAATAGGATCAATGCGTATACGTCCCTAGAATATACCTACCAAATTTTATTCTGATCCATCCACAAATATGGAAGATTTTTGTCATTGTCCTGCCCATGAACAAGACACCCTAACATTTGTGACCATTGGTCACAAACATGACCCACCACAACCCACTATCGTCAGGTGAAACGGGTTTCGTAGGAATTACAGTAAGTGCTGTTTTCTGATTCAATGTTTGTATTAGGTGCAAAACAAATTATGACTCAAAGACTGATAAAAATTTGATTATTTGGAGCCTAGCAAGAAGTGCAGGGTTAACAATACTTCTCAGAAAGCGAAAAGCTCAAGTACTTTAATAGATTTGTTTTCACATTTAAAAATTCTCAATAATGGGTAAAAATAAGACAGGACACAGGAACAGAGTAATATTAAAGCATCTGCTCAGTTGAATGCTCTCTTCTATCTGACAATTCAATACCCTGGTAGCAGTTAACTCTTACAGCTCGTTGTCATTTCTGGTTAAGAGCTATTAAAAAAAAAATTTCAACATTCCACCATCCTTATGTTGGTTTTCTTTGGGCTACTGCTGAAATGAGACATATCGTAGGCACCAGTGACTGGAGTTAAGCACCTATGCATGCGATATGAGCACATTATGCATTACATAACATGTTTGAACATGTAAGAAGCAGTGGAAGAAATTCTGATAGTTAGACATTCTCTCCTATGACACACAACAGCGCTCATGACTAGGAATGAAACTATTTCTTCTGAATCATCAATGTTCCATAGTGTGTTGCATTATAGGAAATTGATTTTGTTTGCCTTTTTTTCTTGTATATTTTTTAGTGCATTTTCCAACAGTACTAAAAGTGTTTTTTTTTTTGTTTGTTTTTTATAAAAGGTGTGATGAGACTTTTGGAACTTTTCATTTGGATCTGGTCGTCGCACAATAAACAAAACTAATACCACAGGTTGTTTTAGGAGACTTACTGGTGGATTATCTGGCCAACATTTAAGGGAAAACTTAAGAGTTTAAGGGTTTAACTACTTTTGTGACCACTTTTCCTAGAACTTTTATTGCATAACAGATGAGATTGATGTGCTTGTTGTAGTTGAGATATTGAGGTCAATATAATCTGTGATTTACTCATGACGTTTTTTTTCAAATAAAGACACAATGTTATGTAGTGTCAAAATTATTGCCGAGCGATCTGTCAAAAATAATGATCAAGTCCATTTTTTCATATTATTGTCCGATCTCGATTACGCTACTCAAAAAAAATGTAGCATTGATGCACACTTATTCTTGTGTAATTTTGGGGTGCTGAAGTCAAATCTGACCTTATAAGTGACTAAAAAGTAAATGGTATTGTGTTCAAATATGTGAAAAATTGGTATAAAATAATACTAACATAAGAATATAAAAATACTGACCGCGAAAAAAACTTAAGGATACCGAAAAAAATTGATGGAGGATTTCAGATTAACGGACCAAATATTGTACATAATCGATATATATAAAAAAAAAAAAAACATGCAAAAGAAAATGAAAAAAGAATGTGTCATCACAACTTCTTTAAAAAGTGATTTTTATCTTGTATTGCATTTAATATTGAAAACTTGCAAAACTTAACTTTTAATCTTTTAGGATACGAGATATTATACCAGTACATAAAACATACATAACATCCATAAAATGTTGAATGATTGGTTTTTGTCATGCAGATTTCTGCCAGGTTTGACCGAGAGTACGTTTACGGATTATCACCGAAATCCAAGTCAATTTTTTTTTAAGCTCGTAATCATACAATCGCTCAGCCCTAGTCAATATACATAATCTGTATTATCAGTTACCTCTAAAGCCAGAGCAGTCTTGTCATAGGCGCAGGGCACTCGTTTCTGGATGGCCTTGGCCATGACCGGTCCGTTCTGCAAGGATGGCAGCGGCGTGTTGACAGCTCCGGGAGTGCCCGGAGGCAGCGGCGACGGGGTCTGCGGCTGGGCGTAGGCATGGACAAGGGTATGTGATGGCTCCGGGATGCCGTAGCTGTTGGAGTTACGGGATCCGAGGGTCGGTTGGCACGGGTGTGGTGAGGGTCGTACCAATTTCTCCACATAAGGAACAGGGATCATGCCGACGCGACCTTCTTTGCTCTTGGCGCTCCACCACTGCTCTTCCGGCTTCTCAAGGATGATGAGAATCTCTCCCTTTTTAAAGGGAAGGTCCTCAGCGTCACTACCAGTGAAGTCATACAGAGTCCGAACATACTCCAGGTTCTCATCTTGGCCGCCCAAAGGCTGGATCGGTCCACTCACTGTGCTTGGGTACCTTGGAGATTATGAGACAAAAGGGCAAAGATGTAGTTTGAAATGTAGATGACATACTATATATACTGTAACATCACTTAACTTCTATTAAGATATTTTCCTTTGCAAGAAAATGGCTTCAAGACCACAAGCTAGTTTTATATGCACTGTTCTACACTGAACTGTTACCTATCCCCATGTTGCCTTCTTTTTAATTAGTGCTGCAACGATTAATCGATTAACGCCGTGTAATTCGATTGGGGGAAAAAAGCTTCGAATCAAATTTTGCTGCTTAGAGTATTCATAGTTGTCATAGTTTTGAAAATGTTTGCATTTTGTTTTATAGATTTGGGCGAATACACTGCCCTCTAGTCTGCCTTGTTTCACATGGCTGAATCCAGCTGCTCCCTGTTAAGACCAACATAAGCTAAGTTTTTGTTTGAGCTAATGTTTTTTTTAATGCATTCGTAATTTAGTTTAAATGTATATTTAGCCGTTTTTTGTGGGAATATGTGTTTGAACTATTAAGAGCATTGTAAAAAAAACAATGGCATTTTATAGCATTTAAACTAGCAGACTTTTGCTATGTAAGTTAGCCAATTGTTCTTTTGTTGTACTTATATCCTCATTTATTCATGTTTTTTATACCGTTTAAAGCTCAGGTAATATACTTTAATTTTTTATGTTCCTTATCCGATTACTCAATTATTCGAACTAAGTAGTACATCGATTAACCGACTACTAAAATAATTGATAGCTGCATTCCTAAATGTTTGAAAAACTTGTTAAGAGCATTGTAAAAAAAAGTTAGCATTTTATAGCATTTAAGCTAGCGGACTTTTGCTATGCAACTTAGCCAATTGTTCTTTTGTTGTACTTATATCCTCATTTATTCATGTTTTTTTATACCGTTTAAAGCTCAGGTAATATACTTTAATTTTTTATGTTCCTTATCCGATTACTCGATTATTCAAACTAGTTCATCGATTAACCGACTACTAAAATAATCGATAGCTGCAACCCTAAATGTTTGACCGACTTGTTAAGAGCATTGTAAAAAAAAGTTAGCATTTTATAGCATTTAAGCTAGCGGACTTTTGCTATGCAACTTAGCTAATTGTTCTTTTGTTGTACTTAGCTCCTCTTTAGTCATTTTTTTTATACCGTTTGAGGGTAAGATCAGCTATCTTATTTTTAAATGAAAGTGCAACTCTGCATCATTTGAATAATCACTCTGGGATTTTATTTTGTATTCGCATTTAATGCCGTTTTGACAGTGCAATCTTTGCAAGCCTTTGTTTTACATCTCCGAAAATTTACTCTGCATTGATTACTCGATTATTAGAACTGGTTGATAGATTATTCGATGACTAAAATAATCGATAGCTGCAGCCTTATTTTTAATCAAATTAGTTTTGCTGACAGAACAATATAACCTATTCAGAACTACTTGGATCATATTTTTACACTCATGTTTATTGTGACATATTGTGCATCTTGAGGATTTTAAGGCAATATTACCCAGCATCATTATAGAATAACTGTTCTTTATTGCTGACCTCGATTATTTTTTTTTTTAAATTGGAATTATAAACGAATAGAACACCAAAACAGTAGGTATTCATCAAAAAACAGTATTTCAATGTGAGGTTTGTGTCTTGGTTGCTAGCTTTTATATATAGCTAGCTCCATAACTCATTGTCTTAAATAGCCATCCAATCCATTTTGACTGGGAGATGTTTTCAGCGAATGATGCTGTCAATAGCAACCAATGAGCTAATAACATTATTTGTACATACTCAGATTGACTAGTATAAGGAATCCTCATGTTGCAGTTCCATTATTTTGGGACCACATGCGTAGTTGTAATGAAGCCATGTGCACAATTTCCAGAAAAGGCTTGATCCTTCATGACATAACAGTCTGCAGTCTGACTGAAAGTAGGTTACTTCTGATAAAAATAGCTAACCTAGATAATGGCGATCTGCAGGCAATCTTACATGGCATGATGTACTTTGTGTCACCCCTACCTGGGAGCTGGCTCTATCAGCGTGGTCGTGTCCAGGTAGTGGATTTTGTAGAACTCCAAGAGTGCGGCCAGGTGCTCAAACTCTTGGTCCCCGATCTTAAACCTCTTGCTGGGCAAAGAGTTGATGATATAGTGAGACACTTTGGAGTTCTCTGAAACCGACAGAACGTAATCCCCGGGGCATGTGGACGAGTCTCGGACTAGGAACATGCCATGTCTCTGTCCTTGTAACCTATTCTGTGCCTCTTGGCGGGACACGGGTCCAAAATACCAGGCCGAACGATCGGATGAGTCAAAGCGAGCAGTGGACATTTCTGTTTAAAAATAAGTTAAAAGTCAGTCTACAGGTGAGAAACTAGGCTCCGTATATAGGCGGCCAATATCACTGCAAATGAGAGGTTGCAGGGTAGTTCGTACGTCCCGCCACCTTGAAAGTTGTCGAGATTGAGAGACCCCCCCGGTAAAATACCTGACAGGCTTATTACAAACAGGCCGGTTTGCGTCAACTTAGAACCATACTGTTTCCTGTGGTAAACGAGCTCGGTCGTGCCAGGAAGACAAAAAAAAAAAAAAATACCCGCTAAAGCGACAATGATCAATGAAGCTTCCCCTTTTCCTTCCTCCTTCCGAGAAAACGCCGAAGATTCTCGTCTGGTAATTTATCTCCTCCGGTCAGTGTGGGTTCTGAGAAGACGAGAAGTGGGTGAAGTGGCCTCAGTTGCTCTTCTGATTATTCCACATGTCGGTTCAACGTCGCCGGTGGGAAAATGACTTAGCACAAGCTCCTCGCTCTTAAGCTAAGGCACACGCGTCGCTGAAAGGCCTACTCGAAGCCCCTGTCTCGAGTCGGAGCGGACTTTGTAGGCGGCGGAGGAGAAAAATGGCGGCCCGCCACACGTCTTCTTCACAGTAGAGAGGATTTCACAACAGCGGCTCGGCTCGTGCGCGTGCATGTCAGGCACGTGACACCGGAGCGGTGGCACGCGCGTCGCTAATAGTCCTACGAGTCGTATTTCCGTGGTACTTGGGTCTTCTTCCCGCCAGTCGCCCCTGTACAGAGCCGCCGAGGAGTGCGAGGACGACACTAAAAAATGGCGACGAGAGGGCAGGTCCCGCTCTCGAAGTGTACGTCAGTGACGCCCAGAGGGGGAGGTGGTAGGAGTGGGAGAAGGGGAAGAGAGGGAGGAGGGAAAGTAGACAGAGGGTAGGCGGGTGGATGAGTTGGACGGCCCCTCGCCCCCGGTGTGAGTTGTCAATCATGTTGCCATGACACAGCACTGACGTTAAAACTCGCTTCTTAAAACTTTTTACACCTCAAAAATACTTGCCTCTACAGGGACCAACATCATGACGAACATTCAAATTTAGTTATGGTGAGAAACACAGACAAGGCTGAAAAAGCATGCTCTTGCACCCATAGGCGGATCTACTATTCAGGCGAAGTAGGCGATCACCTTAGGCACCCAACCAGTATGGGGGCCCCCAACCAGCTGTCCTTTCCCCAACGAGCAAGGGCTTGGACCACCAGAGCCAGCAGCACCCCCAACTATTCGTCATGTATAATTATGTCAGCATACCAAACAAACAAATAACAAAACAAAAAAGAAAGCCATTTGAATGCTGCATTTATATTATCTCTCACACACACGCACTACAATGGACTGTTCCACGACGACGGAATGAGTATCAGTAGTTCAGCTTTAGCGCCATTTAGCTTTGCTTAGCTCCGTTTAGCATCGCTTAGCTCCGCTTAGCTGTTCGTTAGCTGCACTTAGGTCTCCCACGTTTTTCACGCCACTAAGCTCGCTATTTTTACTGCATACTTGCTACTTTGCACGTCGGCTATCATTTATTTCGAACACATGAGCGAACGTGCTCTCCATGAGAGCCAAAGTGCAGTGAGCGAGGAAGAAGTTGAGAACAGGCCGCAAATGCCTCTTTTAACTTTCTTCTTCACACCGAACATAAAATACACAACAGCACACCCTGTGGCGAACCAATGCAGTACAGTTCCAATCAGTCATGCAATAACACTCAACAGCTGGTTAACAGCATTTGCTAACGAAAAAAATAATAAATCTATTAGTGACACCACAAGCAATGACGAAAAATGTTTTTTGTACGGAGTGTAAAGCTTTCAGTTAGTGGTGTAGCGAACGTACCTCCGGTGAACATTTCAAAATAAAAGTACGACATGTTCGTCATATAAATAATGATTTTTGGAGTTAATCCCACATACCTCAGAATTAATATTGTAATATGTAGAGTAAATACTACAGAATACAGATTCTACACTAAGAATAGCTTTCAAATGACACTCTTTATGACAAATATGATTGGCAATGAATAATTATTATAATTATTATACTACTATTTTATATAGTAGTATACTATAATAATAATGCTGGATAGATAATGCAAAGTCAGTGTTCTGAATCTGTTTACTTTCCATTCTTTTGCACTTGTAAATGCTATCAGCATTTAACCTCATTGTTTATTTGTGATTAATTATTGTTATTTACATGATTATTTATACTTTAATAAAAAATTTAAGTGTTCCAAAATGGTTTTGTGAATTAATAAGCATCAACAAAAATTTCATTGCTGAATTAGTAAAAAAATAAGAAAATTATTAGATTAGCGGACTAATCATAAAACTAGTCGGCTGACTAATCAGGAGAAAATTTGTCGTTTAGGACAGCCCTAGTGTACCAGAACTTATTTCCTTCACACTCTTCTCACCTTTTTAACCCATGAAGAGGGCCCCTGGATATGTTCGCCTTAGGCCCCAAAATTGCCAAGTCCGCCACTGCTTGCGCCCCTCTTTAAAATAAACTGCTGTATTTTAAAGTGCGTACGACAGGATAAAAAAAAAAGTCATAAATAGTATTATGTAAATTAGAATCATATTTTGAGACTATTCGACTATAAACAACAATTTGGCAAAGAGCAGATGACAAGAAATTAGTCTTTTAATCCATCTGTTTAGCCACGCCTACGATTATATGGCTCTAGCACAGTGTTTTTCAACATTTTCTGAGTCAGGGCACGTTTTTACATTGGAAAAAAGATCTCACGGCACACCACAAACCAAAAATGTTCCAAAATTACTTTCTGTACAGCACGGGTGTCCCAAACTTTTTGCAAAGGGGGCCAGATTTGGTGTGGTAAAAATGTGGGGGGCCGACCTTGGCTGACGTCCTTTACGTAGAAAAATATTATCAAGCAAATTTTAGCAAGCCCTTCTTTGCTTTATTATTTTTTTAATTAATAATTTCAATAATCTCGCAACTAGCCTTTGTGGCGTTCTTTTGAAATGGTAAATGGAGAGTACTTATATAGCGCTTTATCTACATTGTTACAATGCCCATTACCCGTTCGTTACCCATTCACACACACATTCACACACCAATGGTGCTGCTGCCATGCAAGGCGCTGCCAACCTTTTGGGGGCAAGTTAGGGTTCAGTGCCTTGCCCAAAGGCACTTCGACAGTGGGCAATCATAGCCAGGAATTGAACTGCTGACCCTTCGGTCCCAGGACAATTCAAGCTACCAACTGCGCCACGGCCGCCCTTGACTCTCGGGCTCTTGCGAAATAGTGCTGCTGTGAAATTAAACTAGCTTCAAGTTGCTTCAATTTCTAGCTGCGTATCTTCCCTGTAATGTTGTCATACATGTCAGCCTGTCTTGTTTAGTAATATTGCCTTACATTGAACTCTTTAAAAACAGCGACTGTCTCTTTGCAAATGAGGCAGACACAGTTTTTGCGTATTTTAGTGAAGAAATAGTCCAATTTCCACCTATCCTTGAAGCGTTGGCTGCCGCAGTCAACTTTCTTTTTTTTTTTTGTTGATTGTCGCCATTTTAGAAAATTGGGAGTGAAGGGTCACGTGGGGTAATGTTGCTTGGAGTGCTGCTGCCTTTTAGTGGGTAAATGAGGAGCAGCATTTAGTGTGTAAGCTACTTCATATGCTGGTAGCAGTAATGCTGACCAATTTATTAAGTCTGTGTGCGGGCCAGACGTTATTGATTTTATGACAGAGGCTGGGGGCCAGATGAAATTTGACCACGGGCCGCATTTGGCCCCCGGGCTGGACTTTGGACATGTTTGCTGTACAGTATATTTAATTATAAAATAATTTCTCAATATGAATACTTACTCTGTGTGAAACGAGCCTGTTTAGATGAACACAAAGCCAATATCCTGGCAGGAATCATCGTCAACAGCTCTCAGTCTCCTCTGTTCTTATTTTATTTTAATTTTTTTATAGGAGTTAGACTTAGCTCAGAATTATCAGACAAGGGTACTTTAGCAATGTCTTTAACCCCATCAGGGCCGAGCATCTCGCTGACAATCGCTTTGCTTGCAGGTAGTATTACGGTCCCTGCCACAGAGTGGGACTTTTTTGATTTAGCAACACAAGGTAACTGGCTTTGAGGGCTTTCTCATATACCTTTGTAGTTTTTCACAAAAAAATGCTTGTTTCTCTGTTTTCACCAAGGCGAACAAAATAGTCCATTGACTTGTTTAGAAGCGACGGGTGTTTCGTTTGAAGATGACGTTTATAATAGCTGCTCGTGCCGCGTTCAAGAACTGCTCGGATATCTAGCCATCAGCCGTCTTGCTGTCCTCGACAATTTGTTGGAATGAAACACAGGGGGAGGATTGACGGTCGTCACATATAGATAAAATAGATAAAATAGAAAGGACACTTTCGTGTATATTGATTCTTGACGAGTCTTGACAGGGTGGCGTGGCTCTGTAGTAGAGTAGTTGTCCCCCAACCCAAAGGTTGTGGGTTCGATTATCTGCCCTGATGAACTCGTCTAAGTGTCCTTGAGCAAGATACTGAACCCCACATTGCTCCTGGTGCTGCGCCACCAGTAGGTGGATTGCGAGATAGTACAAAGCGCTTTGAGGGCCTTGAAAGGTGGGAACGCGATATACAAGTATAACACCCTAACCAAATGATGTACAGTAGACGTGCTGTGGTCCACATTGTCGCGGACAGCAAGGTTGCTGAAGGCTAGAAATTCTAGCAGTTATTGAACGCGACGCGAGCAATACTTCGCTCATCTGCACACGACTGCAACTTTCTTAACAGTAGAAAACACAAACAGAAGGACACTTCTCTTTAAGCAGCTTTCTTCTCAAGTTTTGAAGGTTAGCAAGTTTGCACAGTTTAATGTTATGCTAACTCTGCTGCAGGTCGGACTTTCAGTAGCAAAGTTAGTGGTGTGTTTTCCACTTCCACAACATCGGCGTCTTTTGAAATTACATAAAATGGCTGCTGCTGGTCTAAACAAAAAAACCTTCTAATATCCATCCCCTTTGAAGGGGGCGGAGGAGGCGCGATGTCATCGTCTTGTAATTCTGTCGGGGCTGTGTGAGTGTGAGCATTCGTGTGTTGGTGGTGGGTTAAGTCATCAGCCAATGAAATGTGTGTTTGTGGGTGGGGGGTGGGGGGGGAGTGGACCGGCACATTCAGCAAGTGAAAAGGGGTAAATGTTTGAACATAATGAAAATGATTCACTTAGTAATGGTAGGGTCAACCATATCCTTACAACATATGGGAAGACAATCTAAATTACCTATATAAGTGAACTCGTTATGTAGTCCATATAAGGTTGCTTAAAAGTTGGTGGGGACAATTTGAGCATCTTGAAAAGTTGGTAGTGTTATGTCCCTACTGTCCCTATGCAAACCTACGCCCGTGGTTTTACCACTCTAAAAAGCAGAGCTGGATGGTAACGCGTTACATGTGCTCCTTTACATCTACATGAGTAACTTTTAGAGAAAAATGTACTTCTAAGAGTAGTTTTACTTAGCCATATTTTTTACTTTTACTCGAGTAGATTTGTGAAAAAAATCGCTACGCTTACTCCGCTACCATGGGCTGCACAAGAGTCGTTACATTTTTCCTCTTTATTCTACATATTAAATTTATTTTTTGCCAATGACGCCAAGAGTAGCTCTACCAATTCCGTTCAATGGTCAAGCCAGGCTGTTAATTTACGTGGCGTCTTTAAAGCACCATAAAAAATGAAGTATTTGATATAGACTGCCGCCCTCAACATGACTCGAAAGCCCGGATTTTAACCTCTCTCCCAGTTTTTATTTGGCACCGAGTGACCACGGAAAACTGGAGATATGATATTTTTAATTTCATGATTGGATCTATGAAGAAACTATTCAAACTATGAACTATTTTCTCCACGAGAGGGCTCTCATGCTCTTTGGATGAATAATGCTTCATTTTTATCATTACCTTTCTCTCGCTGGAAAACAATGTGGTTTTTTTTTTTTTTTTCTTTTTCAAAATTTTTTGTTGTATTTATTTGTTTTAACGTGGTTATGTAATTTGTTATTGTACAGTATCATTATAACAGTTCATATAGACAGCTGTGCTGATAAAAAATACCATTGTTAAAAAAAAATCTAACAAAAATGTAAGCAGTTACTCACAATGTTACTCATTACTTTAGTATTCTTTTCACCCAGTACTTTTTTTTTACTTGTACTTGAGTACATTTTTTAGATGATTACTTATACCTTTACTAATGTAATATTATTTTGAAGTAGCACTCTTACTTGAGTAAAATCTTTGGCTACTCTACCCGCCTTTGCTAAAAAAGTGAGTGATAACTATGTGGGGAAAAAATGCTGTTGTATAAAGTTTGGCCACCCCTGACAATTTCCATTATTTTTTAATATAAATCTTTTGGTGTCTGGATCAGTAACTTAATTTTGATTTATTAAAAATCTAACATTTTAGAATTGAAACTATTTTTTTTTTTTTTTTTTAATCAAACTAACAGAAGATGTGCACTATGCATTAAAACAAAAACACATGCAAAGATTGTGGCATCCATGTCATTTTGTTGATTTGAATACTTGTAACCTATTAGCACTGGTTAATTGGAAACCAAAATTGTTGTGTGTGCTTATTGATTAAGCCTTGAACCTCATATAAAGATGCATGCAATCATGAGGAAATGTATTCAAGGTGGCCGATTGCAAGTTGCGTTTCGCTTTGAATCTCCACCAAAGAGTGGCAACATGGGGGCCTCAAACCAGCTCTTAAATTACCTGAATCAACATCATGGTTAAAGCGAAGGTTATAAAAAGCTCTGACATTTTAGTTGTCAGTTTCTACTGTAAGGAATATAATGAGAAATGAAACACAATTCATATTAAGGCCAAAAGTGACAGGCAAAGAAAGATATCAGGGATGCCAAGGCAAAGGATGGTGTGAATGGTTGCAGACAAACCACAGAACAACACCAAAGAACTTCAACATATTTGTTCTGCAGAATGTGTCACTGTGCATCATTCAAAAATTCCGCAAACTTTGCACAAAGATAAGCTGCAGAGGAGAGGAAGCCTCACCTAAAATAGCAACAATATCAAGTACCATTATTGTACTCCAGGGGACATGCAGCATTTGCATGATCCATGATTGTGAAATACGCTGATCAGTTATTTCAAATTCTACCTGTTTTCTTTCAATTCTGTCTCCGGCAATATTTAAGTAGCTGCATTTCACAATTCTGTTAAGGGCGACAACTTCATGCATAGCTAATATAATCAAGAGTTTAATTTACATTCAACAAAAAGCCGGTGGGCATTGGGCACAAAACTGTAAAATCCTCAGAAATCTGTAACCGAAATACTGAAAGGAATGCAGGGATGGGGTCACAACAAATGAATAAAAACAAGCAAAGAGGAAAGCATTAGATAGTTAATTAGTATTGCAAGCAATCAAAAAGACATGCCACATAAGAAAGAAAAAAAAATGAAAACAGTTGCTCTGGTTTTTGAGGTTTTAGTCACCATTTCCTTTGTAGCCGCAGCTGCCAGAGAGCAGCTTTCAGCACTGCAACACTATGCGCATGTTAATAGACCTACACTGACTGGCTAATTCCTATTTAGACCTCACTGCTGTGACAGACCTGGTAAAACAAAAGAAAAAAATGAAGCACAAACATTTAACATTCAATGTACGACTGAGCACAAGTCCTAGGTTAATTTTTAAAGTAGTTTCTCTATGAGGATGTTCTTTAAAAGCACCACCTTTTTATGTAAACACCTACACTTCAAGGTGTTTGTGGTATGTTTCCCCCTCTAATGTAGTAGCTTTGATGAAAGTAAGTAGAAAGGTCAAAATCGCCATTGAATATCATAATAATACGTACGTATTGATATTACAGTAAATTTTCGAGGACATCTGAATTTCATCTTTAATGTCTGAGAAAGTGAAACAGGCAATCGCTGTAATCTCATTAGTCCATTGAAAGAAGGTTGACTTGTTTCCTTAGTTTCAGTGTTCTAAGTGGTAATCAGTCAGGGACGTTGGAAGTCACTCACAGCATGGGGTGCTGAGGATCTTTTTAGTGTCTCCGATCCAAAAACAGTCATTTCTGTCAAAATTTGTCATGCTCGTGCATTTTCTCCATAACAGGCTTGCACAATGGCAGTACACATGCACGCTGGACATTTTACGTACTACTATTAGGCTACTACAAAGACAGCGTTCCATTTCACCTACAGTGTGTGTTACAGTTTTTGTATTGGAAATAAAAGCACCCGTGTATTATAATGCAAATCCCCGCAGCTAGACGGCGCAATGACAAACGAATACATTTGATAACTAAAAGGGCCAATAAGCCTTGGTTCAACGCTCCCTTTTCACAACACAAAAATAAATTGCACACGAATATCCAACAGCGCTCTGCACGGCGGCAGCGCAACAGCAACAACAAACAATAAAATGGCTCCAATGCAAGTATGTCTTACCTATTCGAAGACACCAAAGGACAATCATCTTCATTTTCGACCTTGAATTGAATTTTAGACAATTTCGCTGTTTTTTTTGTAAAGAAAAAAATTGCCAATTCGTTTTGTGCCATTTTAACGCCTCCTCAAGCAACAGTTTACTGTTCTGTTGCAGTAGCGCTCTATTCAACGTTACCCGGTAGCAAACCATGTGCACACCTTTTCAACATATATATTTAATCCCCAAAGTTAAATATGCTATTGTTTCAATGTTTTATTTATTTTTAACATGCAAAAACAGATTGTACCATAAATGCTTTCCTCCCCAACACCATGGGGTGCTGCAGCACCCTCAGCACCCCACTTCCCGCTCCACTTTAATCTGTTACCATTTCAGTGTTTTAAGTGGTTCATCGATTTAATAGCAGGCAATGAGTTAAGATTAGAGTTAAATACTATTACACTTAGAGGTTGTTATAAAGTTTAAGATGACACAATTCTAAAACAGTCAATGTGAAACTTGTGTAGTTTAAGATGAAGTATACAACTGAACTGTACCTGATAAATACTGTTGTGGATTAAAAAGGTCATTTGAACATTTAACTCAGTGTTTCACATACCGCTAGTGGTACTCGTACCACACTTTGAGAACCACTGCCTTGGGCAGTGAATGGATTAAATCTGGATTGTTCTGGGCGTACTTGAAATGTATATGGAACGAAATAGTTAAAAAATAAAAATAAAAAAAATAAAAATGGCATTTAGAGTAAATCCAGATTTAGATTACAGTAGCATTATTGTGAATTTTTGAATGTTTAATTCTCATAAAGTGATAAGGGTTTTTTGTAATCGAGAAAGTTTGCCTGCATAAAGCAAAAGATTGCATGAAAGTCAAACAAGCAGAACTTTAATACAAACATCATTCACAAGTTGTATGATGAAGTTTGTTTTGAGATGGTACTTCTGTTGAAAACATTGTACTCTATGGGCACAATATTTAGACACCTGGCTTGAAGTGCAAAGGAAAGAAAAGATAACAGTTAAATACACTTTTTTAAGAAGGCGATCAAAGAATTTGGAGAGAATCTGGGAAATTTTGTCCGTTCACCCAGGGGAACATGAATGACCTTCCAAGCCTTTGAAATGGAAGCCATTTTATCTATAGACATTTTTTTGTCACAAAAGTATAGAACTATAACTGAAATGGCTACCCTACTCCCTGTTTTATTAAATGTTTCACATTCCAACACATTTACTGGACGATGCCGTGCTTCATCCAGCTTAGTTTTTAGCTCACGTTGTTAACATGTAGTGACAACTTTGTCATGACTTTGGAAAATACCCAACATTTAAAAACAAACTACTGGAAACACTTTCCAGCATATATTCAATCATTTGAGACTTTGCTTGTCCAGGGAGACAAAAAGGACTGTGACTGTCCTAAAGGTTTCTGGTGTTTGGAGAAGTGATCTTCTCTTTTCTCACCGCACTTTAGTCTTGACATGGCCTCTGTGTACGGCTTGACTTCTTCTCTGGCGCTCTACCACAGATGAGCTGAGGCTCTTCGAGAGCGCTGGTAGAGTCACACCGGTCCTAAGGAAGAAAAATGTATGTGGTATGAAAACGTATCTGAACTTTTTGGGAATTGCTCACATTTCTGCATAAAATCACAGTCAAATGTGATCTGATCTTTGTCAGACTTACTCAGATGAAAATGCAGTGTCTGCTTTAACTAAAACCACCCAAACATTTATAAGTTTTCATATTTTAATGAGGATAGCATGCAAACAATGACAGAAAGGGGAAAAAAAGTAACTGAACCCTCTGCCTTAGAAGACTTAAAGAGCAATTGAAACCAATTCTTACTAAACATTTTATATAGGTGTGTGCCCAATCACTGATGAGTGGTTTAAAGCTGCCCTGCCCACTATAAAACACACACCTGGTAAGAATTGTCTTGATTAGTAGCACTGTCTGATGTGCATCATAGCTCGGTCAAATGAACTGTCTAAAGACCTGCGATCAAGGATTGTTTATTTGTATAAAGCTGGGAAAGGATACACAACCCCTCCGCAGAAGTTTTGGCAAAATATTTTGTGGACTGATAAAACGAAAGTTGAATTGTTTGGGAGTAACACACAACGTCATGTGTGAAGGAAAAATGGAACAGCTCACCAATATCAACACCTCATCCCCACCGTCAAGCATGGTAGAGGGAGCATCACGATTTGAGGCTGTCTTGCTGCCTCAGGTCCTGGACAACTCGCAATCATTAATGGAAGAATGAATCTAAAAATTTATCAGGATGTTTTGCAGGAAAACCTTAGGCTGTCTGTCAGACAGTAGAAGCTAAAAAGAGGAATGATACTGCAACAAGACAATGATCCAAAATACAGACAGAATGGTTTCAGAAGAACAAAATACACGTTCTCGAGTGGCCAAGTCAAAGTCCAGACTTGAACCCCATTGAGATGCTGTAGCATGACCTAAAGACAGCGATTCATGCCAGACATCCCAGGAATCTGACTGAACTACAACAGTTTTGTAGAGAAGAATGGGCCAAGATTAGTCCTGATCGATGGGCCAGACTGATCTGCAGCTACCAGAAGCGTCTGGTTGAAGTTATTGCAGCCAAAGGGGGACCACAAAATATTAAGTGTGATGGTTCACTTATTTATTATTCCCCCATCTGTCATTGTTTGCATACTATCCTCATTAAAATATGAAAACCTATAAATGTTTGGGTGGTTTTAGTTAAAGCAGACTCTGTTTTTTCATCTGTGTGACTTTGACAAAGATCAGATTAAATTTGATGGTGATTTTATGCAGAAATGTTAGAAATTCCAAAAGGTTCAGATACTTTTTCATGCCAATGTATGTCACAAAAATATCTGTTTTGTTATTATAATACAGACTGTTTCAGAAGCAATAAGGTCCTTGTGGATCTAATTCCCCATTTGTATGGAGCATCTAATCTCCAACTATATCCTGGTTTGGACTCTAGTGTACGACCAAAGCAGTTGCTGTTGCTTTTTTAGGCTTCAGGTTGACTAAAATAGTGCCTGACATACTTCAAACGTATTTTAATGTGCAAAGAGATATTTTTAAAAATGACTGTGGGTAGAATTTCTTTCATCGCTTAGTACAGAAGGGTACAGTAGAACGTCTTGGGTTAAATACAACATTAGCAACATCCTATATTAGAGAAAAAATATGTTTGATTTCTTTTACCACACGTGTGAGTGTTCCATTATCCAACAACACTTTTTCTTTCACATGAGTTTTTCACACGAGTGTAACATGAGTTACACCGGTTTCCACGTGTAGTGGTTGCTGTCAAACATCCCTCTGTTTTTATTGCTAGGATAGCATTTCTGAGACTATGTTTGTGTGATGTGTGCTATTTACAGATACATGCCGACTTCTCAAGAGACCTTTGTTGCCACTATGGAAGAATGATTTAAGGTTGATAATGGGTGATTTCACATATTAAAAAAAGAAAAGGGATATCCACCCTAGATAGCAGACCGACATTGAATAAATGTTGAATTTCCATTAAAATCATCAATATGGTTGACATTGAAATTTACGACGATAAACAATGTTTAATCAATACTGCAAATACCGACGACACCTGGCAGTGACGTTGAAATAACGTTGTTCGATGGTATGTCAGGCGATAGTAGGGTTGACACTGTTTTACAGTTGATGAACCAATCTTGACAAATAGTTGATTTATGATTGGCCGGAAAATATGATTGAAAAGTCATCGAATTATGGACGAGCGTAAGTTATGTGCGAAAAATAGTTGTGTTCGTGGTTTACCGGGAAGACAGTGAATCACCTCAAACGAACTCCACTGGAAACACCTCATTTAAGGATAGTCATATTTAAAGGTAAACCTGTTGCTCCTCTTCAGAGCCTTTAACTGCAACGATATCTTACGGTATAATGAAATGTGTTTGTCATTATTACTTGTATATGAAACATTTTCCCTGACAGTGCATTTGCTATGATTGGCATAAAAACAAATACCTACTTAGCCTGGATGTTAGCTATATAGAACTTAGTTCAGGCAAATTTAATTCTTTTTTCCAATTAAACTGCTAAAATCACTAGATATTGCACAGTATTACGCATATTACCTAGTCTAAATTGATGTAATGAACACCAAGGCAGTGCGTTCATTGTTCCATCAAAGCTAGCTAGCTAGCCTATAACCAATTGGCTGCAAAGCTTCATTGCTTCAAGAAGCTTCATTTGGCCATCACTGCTCCCTTGAGGGAGACGGTCAACCTCTGCTGCCACCTGCTGTCAACACTGTTGTTGTCCAACATGCCTCCTAGCATGCATTGCAGCGTTACAGATGTAAATAACAACCAAAATTCATGTTCGGTGCTAATTATTTCTTCAGTTACTGTTCCAATTGTTTCATTAATTGCTATTTATGGTATTTGATATACCATACTTTATTTGACAGTGGCACCATAAAACTGTCATTAATCATAATGATGACATGACACTGCCATGAACATTAATGAATGCTTATAAGAGATGTCATTTTCTCATTTAGTGTTATCTGGCAAATTATCTCACTTTAGAATGGCTGTAAAAGAGCCAAGCTTGACATAAATGGAGTTAGTGACATAATTTACCAGATGACACTTGTCATAAGGATTCGGTAATGCCCATGATAGTGTCTTGTCATAATTATGATGGTCTTATGACAGTCTTATAACGCCACTATCAAATAAAATGTTACGTATTAACCCAAATAAATCAACAAATAAGCCACACTGGACTATAAGCTGCAGGATTCATAATGAAGGAAAAAAGTAGCGGCTTATAGTCCGAAAATAACGGTAATTTGAAATACAGCCATTTTTATTATTTATTTAGTTGTTATTATATTATTTATTTATTATTTATATATACTGTATTCATTTTTTTTATTATTTACATATAATATTTTATTAGTCAGCTGTGTCTTCTGTCTGTAAATGAAGCAGGACCTCTAAATAAAGGCATATTTGAAAGCATTAATAGCGTCATGGTTGAAAATGAAGGAAAACATAACAGCGATTCAGCGTTGTTCCAACATTGTCACCGTATTGGGCCGAATATAAGACTTTTGTTTGTTTTTTGCAGTGAAATAAGATTGAAAAAGAGGGGGTCGTCTTATATTCGCAGTCTAGATATTGTACCCATTCACGACGCTAGATGATGCCAGATATCATTGAAGCGATGTTCTGTTATGACAAATCTCAGCTACTCTCCCCATTCACAACGCTAGATGGCACCAGATATCATTGAAGCGATGTTCTATCATGACAGATCTCAGCTACTAGTTTAAGCAGTTTGCATTATTTTATTGCAATGTTTTTCCTTATTCAGATTTGTTTCAAGACTACAGTTACAGTTAGACTTAGATTTGATAGTTAATGCAGTTATTACAATTTTGTTGTTTTATCAGAATAGACTGTTTTTTTTACATTTCAAAAACCAGAAGCCATTCATTTACGAATGTGATTGCACTTTAGTTTACATATTTAAATGTTCATATATTAAGATTTGAATGAGGCAAAATAATTAGCTTTTTCTCTCAAATATATTGTTATAATTATTTGTTTCAGATGTACTGTAATTATTTTCTGTATAAAAATTAATTTGGTGTTCAAAAAGTCTTTTTTCAAACTTGAGTCTTGAAAAAGAGGGGGTCGTCTTATAATCAGGGCCGTCTTATATTCGGGCCAATTCGATAATAATCGAAGTGACGTTTAGGTTTTGTAAGGATTTCAACGTTGGGACAAAACTTCAACCAAGGTGATGACAAATCAATGTCGGCTGTCAACGTTGATTCAACGATATAACAATGACAGCGAAATGTTGATTCAACATCTTTTCAACGACGATCTGCTATCTGGGCACTGTTTGCTAGGATGAAGCTGCTATGCTAGCATGCTGTTGGCCCCCCAATGGACACTGTCTGATGGTTGATGCCATTACTGAAGAATAAGTTAAGACTAGCCATTAGTGGTTTCACACATAAAAAAAAAAAAAAAAAAAAAACGGACTTCTCCAGTTTGCTACAACGAAGCTGCTATGCCAGGGCTAGCTCTGACAACTGTCAGACAAGACTCCAGGATAATTCGAAGTAAACTAAGCACAGTTAGGGTACTTTACGAAGCCTCACTACAAGCTAAGAAGTCAATGCAAAGTTAATTTTATTCTTTCTTCTTGATAATTGTAGCAACCCATTTCATTGATGTGAATCACCTTTGTGGTTTTAGACTGCCTGTGAACACACTAGTGCAGTGCTTCACCATTATTTTATGTTAGCCCCTCCCCCTCCAGGAAGACGTAAACGTTTCGCGCGCCCCCCACAACTCTCTGCTGCCACTATAAATTGTATCATTTGCCTACAAATTATTAATATAAGTATACCTCTGCATAATATTGTGCCCTTTTTAATATTAAAGAAAAAATATATAGCTCAACTTAAAATAAAGTATAGAACAGACTTAAAGTGCATTACTTTGCCTGAAAAAAAAAAAAAAAGTCACATCCAATCAGTAAAAATACATTCACGGTACATTTTTGGATCATTTAATAGTGAAAAATACATTTTAATAAAATCAATCAATAAATAATAATAAATTTAAAACCATTTAACCGTAAAAACAAAAATTAATCGAACAAAAACAACAGTGTCATTGGACAATGGGACAGTTTTTATTTTTGCTATTTTGCGCTGAGCAACTTGGTATGCCACCTTATATGATGCTAACAGTGCTCGCTGGTTTACTGATGTAATTCTGCGGAACAAAGCGGGACGATTGTTGGCAATATTCGGCACGTCTTGGCTGAAAAAAAATCAAGTGGCTTATCAATGTGAGTGGGGTCTAATGTTTATAAGTGACATCTTATTTCATGTGTCCTTCCTGCTGTCCGTTGCAAACATTTTTAGACACAGACAAGTCTTTTCTCGTCTCCCACTGTATTAAAAGTCAAAGGCAAACGCTACATACGCTTAGTCATATTTCCTCGTCTTAGCTCGTCATATCTCCAGTGCAATTTGCTGTGTGCTCTTGTTTTGTTTAAAAATACTGCGCAGACTTTGAAAATGATACATTATTCTAGTATGGCAAAAAAGTATGTTCCGCGAGGTCACATGCGCCACCCCTGGCATCTCTTTGCGCCCCCCTAGGGGGACCCGCCCCACTATTTGAGAAGTACTGCACAAGAAGTGACACCATTTGGCTTCCATGATAGACAGCTAGCTGCACACGAATGAGGATGCAATGACATGCTGGTGTCAATTTGGTTAAAGAGAAACAGATTATTGACCAATCAAATCTTTTTGTGAAACATCTATTGCAAGGGCGTAGGTTTGCATCGGGATGGTAGGCACATACCACTATACCAACTTTTCAGGATGCTCAAATTGTCCCCACCAACTTTTAAGCAAACTTATTTGCATTGTATAATGACTTCAGTTATATACAGTAGTTCATTTAGATTGTCTTCTCATATGTTGTAACGATAGAATTGACCCTACCATTATTTAGTGAATTATTTTCATTATACTCAGACTTACCCTTTTTCAGTTTCAGCAATTTATTTGCTGAATGTGCCGGTCCATTTTTTTCTGCCTCAAACAAACGCTTGATTGGCTGATGACTTGCATTTATTTACAATGTATTTCTTTTCTACATTATCTATTTAAAAATATTTTATTTGCAGCCTATGCAGACATTTTTTTTCCAAATAATCATACATTAATCCTAGTCGAGGTAAAAAGTTTTCATTTTTTGTTGCGTTGAGCTGTGAACAAAAGCAGTAGTGTTTTACCGGATGGAAGGCTCCATTTTGATTAAATTTTGTTATACCCTGACTAAGAAGTTTTTTTCCCCCTTATATTTATTTATTTAGACAATGTTGAGTGGTCTTAAGACAAATGTTTATTTTGTGCATTCCTGGATAGTGAAGAGATGATGAACAAGTGTGTATGTTTTGTAGTGCTGCAACGATTAATTGACTAACTTGAGTATTCCATTAGAAAAAAATATTCGAATTAAATTTTGCTGCTTCGAGTATTCGTTTAATTAAAGTGGCGCTGTAATGGTTTATTTTGAAAGTGTTTGCATTTACTTTTATTGACTAAGGTGGATACACTGCCCTTTGATCTGCCCCATTTCACATGGCTGAATCCAAATGCTCCCTGTTAAGACCACTTTAAACTAAAGATGTCCCGATCGATCGGCACGTCATTTTCAAAGTATCGGAATCGGCACAAAAAATATCGGACATGCCTTTTTATAATTTTTTTTTTTTTTTTAATTTAAATAGTTTTCTAATTGTATTTACCGTTACAGACAAAATGTCTTACACTCATCCAGAGTAGTTTTGGCTTAAAGTAGGGCTAACAAATTAATTGCGTTAACGGCGGTATTTAATCTTTTTTAATTAATCACGTTAAATAATTAACGTAAGCGCTGCACGACCCACTCACGCATTGTGGCGTTCAATCTATAAAGACGCTGTTTTACCTATAGATAGTGCTAAAAGGCAGCGTATAATGAGTACAGAGAATTTTGACAGCCTTTGGAGCCATTTAAAGTGGCTCTTACAATACCCCTCTCAGCAATTAATAATATCGTGGGAGGCAATGTGGGGAAGAAAGGTAGTAGTTGATCATTTTCTTAACACCCTATGTTCTTTCCCAACGCAGAGAAGATATATCAATTGGTGCCCCTACGCACAGTCATGGTTGCACTTCCCATCATGCATTTGGGCAGAAGTTAAATGGCTGCAGTATCATTTACTGAAAGCTCAACAAATACACTAGATGGCAATATTTAGTCACAATATACAAAGTCACATTTATCCTTTAAGAATTACAAGTCTTTCTATCCGTGGATCCCTCTCACAGAAAGAATGTTAATAATGTAAATGCCACCATGAGGATTTATTGTCATAATAAACAAATACAGTACTTATGTACTGTATGTTGAATGTATATATTCGTCCGAGTTTTATTCATTTTTTTCTTAATGCATTGCCAAAATGTATATGATCGGGAAAAATTATCGGGGATGATTGGAATTGAATCGGGAGCAAAAAAAAAAAAAGCATTCGGATCGGGAAATATCGGGATCGGCAGATACTCAAACTAAAACGATCGGGATCGGATCAGGAGCAAAAAAACATGATCGGAACACTTTACTCTACTTTAAAACCAAGTTTTTGTTTAAGCTAATGTTTTTTAATGCATTAGCAATTTAGTATATAGGTATATTTAGCCGTTTATTGTCGGAATATGTCTGAACCATTTGTTAAGAGCATTATAAAAAATAAAAAAAACAATAGCATTTTATAGCATTTAAGCTAGCGGACCTAGGCTATGTAAGTTAGCCATTTGTTCTTTTGTTGTACATACATCCTCATTTAAAAAAAAAAAATACCGTTTGAGGGTCAGCTCAGGTATTTTAATTTTTCCTGTTCCTTATCCGATTACTCGATTATTCGAACGAACTAGTTCATCGATTAATCGACTACTAAAATAATCGATAGCTGCAGCCCTAATGTATTGTGATTGTTAATATAATTTATGGTCAAATATTTCAATTCATATTTGCTTATAAAACTCATTTATTATGGAAGTTTTCAAAATGTTTCTTTAGTAGTTTTTGAAAACAAGGTTTGAATTGAACGGTTTACCTGAACCAATACACATGAAAATACAAGTCAATACAAATTTATTTTGCATTGATCAATTAGCCTATCAATCAATTAGGGTCATATTCATGAGAAAAGTAGGCCTGAACCCAGTTCACCCAATCTGTTTCGTCTTATTAATATCTTTATTATTAATTACTTAATTATGCTGTTTTATTGTCCCTACCAATGTTAAGGCCAGACCTACGCCCTTGTCTATATGTGTGAATAACACATCTTAAAACATAGACACCTGTGGCTTATAGTCAGATGTGGTGTCTATTTGTATTTTTTCTTAAATCTAAATTTGGGTGGTTCCTTCCATTTGAGGAATTTACAGTGTAGGAAAACAATTTATTGGGAGACTCACAGAAGAGGGACACAGAACTACATACGTTTTTCCTGTTTGGGGATCCAGGTTAGGAAAGATGTGGTCAGAGGTTTTGCTGAAAAACGTTAAGCACTCATTAGAAATATGCTTGTCCTTTCCACATGAAGGATAACAGTTTATTAAGCTTTACCTGATATCATCCCCAAGGTAAGCTTTGGTCAGATTGTAGTTTTCTGGAGTGATTCTCTTGTTAACCACAATATCTCTCAGCAACTCCTTATACCGTACAATCTAGAAGATACAGAATTGTTGGTGTGAGTCGAGACACACATAGGATTGCAAACATTTTGACACTCACTTCCTGAGACTGTAAACTGTTGGTATTGTACAGCTGCTGGATGATAAGCTCACACTCCCGTAGCGTCGATGCACGTGGTGGATGAGATGGACCGTTTTGGACTTTGAGAGGCTCCACTGAGGAAACGGGCGCTTCAGACTGTTGTGACCTGCGATTTGGTCTGATTGGTCCAAGGATCTCTGTGCAGTCTCCCATGCCCCTAACCCACGGACATAACATTCTGGTGTTAGTTTACCCAAATATGCACCGACAAAAAGTGAGCACTTCTCAGAAATAAAATTCACAAATACATTTCCTCTTCTGCATTGGTTGTTTCTGATTCCAAAATATTATTCCCAATAAAGTAAGTAAATCATTTGTTACATGCTTCTTTTTGCTGAAATTGATCAGATATTCACCTTGTCATTTGGTTCTGTTGGGATTCTTTCCCATGTGAGGAAGGTCCAACACCCACTTGGTTATGTTTCAAAACTGGAAAAACACAGTGTGCGGGTGGTTATCATGTAAATGAGCCTATCTGTCTGTTATGTAATAGCGAGACAAAAGTGGCTCAGTCACTGACACATTTTCACAAAACATATTGTATAGTTGTTTAATTCCCACTTGATGGGTGGGCAGGCCATCTCCAGAGGCATAATTATTTGTATCAAACAAAAGTCCATTTTCCATAATGTGTCCTATTTAAAACAATATTATTAAAATGAACTATTTAGTTTTGTTTTCATATTTTGTTTGCAGTGTGAAGCTTCATCTTACCTTTCCTACTTGGCTTGGGAGCCTCCATAATCATCTTATACTTCAACTCTGTAACAGCCAAATTAAAAAAAAATAATAATAATAGGAGAACAGGGTTCATTATGGAGAAACAAGACACCTGTTTAGTAAAGTGACACCAGCCTCATGTCCACATCCAACAGGGAAACCACTTACTTTCCATTTAAACATTTTATACCTATGGGACATTGGTACGCATCTAATACAAGGATCCTGCTTTTCCTTCCATCATATTATTAGAATAGAATAGATGTTATTGCCATTGTAATGTACAACAAAACTTGAGAAAGCACAGGTGGTAAAAATAATGATTCAGCCTATCACTCGTTAATCAATTTCAAATTTAAAACTAAAATAGCCAGCATTGTTTCGCTCTATGTAATAAAATGAACCCAAATTGCTTTCATTTTCAATTTTGAATCAAAAGTGATATTTGTGCAACACCATTCTCTGGTGGTCAGGTTATAGACCCCAATCACGTGACGTCACAACTCCGCCCCCCATGACTGGTGCCGCCATATTGTCCGTCAGCTCATCATGTTTACATATTACCGCTACGTACATTCCTCCTATTACTGCGTGTTTTTCTGCTTGTCTAAGGAACCCAAAAACCTTCCTGACAATCGTTAACATTGATTAATCAAAATGGTGAAGGCATGTGTGGCGGTTGGTTGCAGTAACAGCGAAGATAAACGATCATTTTAGTAGTTGTTGTGTGCCCATTGTTACAAGGGCAAATCTCTAAAGCAGCACAGTTTGTTTATCTCGGTCCATGATGCGTTTGTGTCGACAGCCATTAGACAGCGGCGAAAACATCAATATGATGCCAACACGATCGCAGTCATCATTAGACGGAGACTACGAAGCTCGTCGCCACGGTCGCGGAGCAAGAAGGTGAGCGCAACAACAGGTGTTGTGCCGAAAAATAGCCGCCCTGCGTGAAATGTCCCCCCTGACGGGAGTGCCCACACGGAAACGACTTTCTTGTACCGTGAATATGTATTATTTTACTCTGCTTGAACTAATAAATGTCATACCTGTGTGATAGTCATTGGGATATGGTCGTGAAAACCTGTAGACTAATACATTTTTGTTCAAAGATGGTTATGTGGCCCAGTCCACGATTTGTTACTAAAATACAGCACTAATATTTTGCGTAATTTAATTATTTAAAACTGATCTTACAGTCGTAAATCCATTACTGTAATGCGTCCATGAAAACATTTGTTTTGTTTTCACGTCAATAAAGCGTTATAAATGAGTGCTCCCGTCAGGGGGGGGACATTTCACGCGGGGCAGCTATTTTCCGGCACACACCGGCCCGTTGTTGATCAAGTTTCATTTTACAATCGTGACAACGGTGACGCTGAGCTGACCAAGTGTCTCTGTTTATATTCGGGCCGGTGCCGATTTTGGGTACCCGACTCCTCGTCGTGACATAAACTGGAGTATGATTGGAAATTTTGTGGTCTCAGGACGAGCTCTGACGCACGTGACGGGACCAAACGGGAGGAAACATCGGTTTGGGCATCAAATATGGATCTGGCGACTGGATCGACCGAAGCTTTTCCAAATAACGGCTTTTATGTAACTCATCCAATGGGTTTACAGCGTCTGAAAGCACCGGGGTTTCCATAATTTGCAAGTGAATCCACATTTAGAAACTACGATCATTGACAATACAGATACACAATGACGGACAATATGGCGGCACAATACAGCTATCACGTGATTGTGTGACGTTGGTGATTGGGGTCTATAGCAAGTGTGATAACCAACCCATTGTCCAACCAACCTGCCATCTGTTAATTGTTTGTAAAATATTATTATTAGTCCCCACTTACTTCCACCTTCGTAATATTTCCCGTCTTCGCCCTTCTCTCACCCCCGACACCGATGCCACTCTTATCTGCAGTTTAGTCACCTCCCGGATCGACTACTGCAATTCACTGCTCTTCGGCCTCCCCAAGAAATCCCTCCACAAACTGCAGCTATTCCAAAACTCAGCAGCCCACCTCATCACAAGAGCTTCAAGCACACACCACATCACCGCCATCCTCTGTCCACTCCATTGACTACCAAACAACGAATAAACCACAAGATCCTCCTCATCACTTTTGAAGCTCGTCACGATCTGTTATTCTCATTAATACTCGTCCTCCACCACTCCGCTCCTCTTCCATCCTCCATCTCTCGGTCCCAGGTGCCCATCTTGTCACCTATGGTTCCAGAGCATTTAGCCGCTCTGCCTGCCAGCTCTGGAACGCTCTACTGCATGATATACAGTGAGAAGCAGAAGTATTTGCACCCCTTGTGATTTTGCAAGTCCACCTACTTAGAAAATAGTGGTCTGAAATTTCAATCATAGATGCATTTCCACTCATAGAGACATAATCTTTAAAAAAATCCAGAAATCTCCATGTATGATTTTTCAAGTAATTTGTAATTTACTGGGGTTCATAGGTATTTTGTACCCCTGGGAATCAGAAATAATTATGGCACTCACAGAGTTGTCAGTCTACCTTAAATAAAGTCCACCTTTACTGTATAAGTAACCATCCACCCGTTTGGGCTCATTATTGTCACCTGTGCACCCCACAGACAGTCAAAATCCAACTGCTACCATGGGCAAGACCAGAGGGCTTTCGAAAGACACTAGAGAAAAAAATGTTGAGCTCCACAAAGCTGGATAAGGCTATGGGACAATTGAAAAGCAGCTTGGAGAGAATAAATTAACAGTTGCAGCAATTGTTCGAAATGGAAAAGGCTAAACATGACGGATAATTGACCTCGGACTGGGGCTCCATGTAAAATCTCTCCTCATGGGGCATCACTCATGATGAGAAAAGCTCAGCCAAGAACTACACTGCAGGAGCTGGTCAATGACCTGAACAGAGCCGGATGCACAGATTCAAGGGCTACTGTTAGTGGAACACTACTGCATGGTGCAATGGTTTAAAATCATGCATTGCTCAAAAGGTTCCCCTGTTGAAGCCAGTACATGTGAAGGCCCATCTGAACTATGCCAGGGACCATCTGAATGATGCAGAGGGGTCATGGGAGAAAGTCATGTGGTCAGATGAGACCAAAGTAGAACTTTTTGGTACAAACTTTACTCATCGTGTGTGGAGGAAAAAGAAGGATGAGTACAATCCCAAGAACACCATCCCCACTGTGAAGTGTGGGGGTGGAAACCTCATGCTTTGGGGCTGCTTTTCCACAAAGAGTGTGACAAGACAACTGTACTGTATAAAGCAGAGGATGAATGGTGAAATGTTTCGTCAGATTTTGTGCCACAACCTCCTTCCTTCAGTCAGAGACTTGAAGATGAGTTGTGGCTGGATCTTCCAACATGACAATGATGCAAAGCACACAGCCGAGCTGACCAAGCAGTGGCCGCATAAAAAGCATATCAAGGTTCTGGAGTAGCCTAGCCAGTCTCCAGACCTCAATCCAATAGAAAATCTTTGGATGGAGCTGAAACTTGGCGTTTTTCAACAACAGCCCCGAAACCTGAAAGATCTAGAGAAGATTTGTGTGGAGGAATGGGCCAAAATTCCTGTTTCCATATGTTAAAACCTGGTGAAGAACTACAGAAAGACCTCTGTAATTGCAAACAAAGGCTTTGCACTAAATATAAGCACTGATTTTCTCAAGAGTAAAAATACTTACGAACCCCAGTGAATTACAAATAAATTATTTTAAAAATCATACAACGTGAGTTCCAGATATTTGTTTTAGGAATATGTCTCTATAAGTGCAAATGCATACATGTATATGATTGAAATTTCAGACCATTATGTATTTTCTAAATATCATACTTTTTATATCTCCACTCAACTTTGCTCTGCTGTGTGTGATGGCTTTAAAATTTTGTTACATGATTTTGCTTTTTTTTTCTGTGCGTTTGTCGACATTTATTTTTCTTCTTGTGCAGTGACTTTGGATGTTCAGAAAGGTGCTTTGAAATAAAATGCATTATTATTATTATGATCAGATATATTTTCGAATTAATCCTCTGATTACCGTACTTTACCATCAGAATGATGAAAATCTGTATGGTCAGACCTACAAGAAATATTCACTTGCTGCAGATCTAGACCTGGAAGATCTGGGGCAGTTTAAAGTTTCAACGCCAACGACGGCGATAGACGTCCAATCCTTTTTAACCGGTAGTCCTGACAGCAGGGGTGTTACCGGGGGCAGTGCCCACCCACGGACACGCTCTGCCCACCCAAAGAAAACTGGATGTAGTACTAACGGCAGTCTGGGCACCGCGTATGGTATCTCATTCATAGAGTACTGATGTGTTCTAAGTTTTAACCTTTGCGTTGTTACCTCTTTCACCTTAACTCATTTGCTCCCAAAAACGTATAAATATGTTCTATTTTTAATTGTTTCAGTGTCCCAAAGACGTATTTATACGTCTTGTACGTTTTTTTTGTTGTTGTTTTTTTTTTTTTTTTTTTTTTTTTTACAAGAGACATCTCTGGGTTCAGATTCAATTTAGCTCCAAAGCACAAAGCTGAAAATCCATTTTAAAGCAATAAAACTGCCATTTGGTAAGACCCGCAACCCGATTCAATGGCAACGAGCGGCGGGGCCACACGGCCGGGGCGCCGGCCGAAGACGACCGAATGGCGTCCAGGATGCCAGGCGGCGAACGACTAAGCAGAACAACCCAGAGGACGCCCGGGATGCCAGGCGCTGGACGACCAAGCACAATGACAGGGACCACCAGTGGAGCGGACGATGCTGTTGAGTCCGCGCTGCTCGCCGAGCAGACCCCGCAGGGACTCAAAAAAATCCATCTTTATGAAACAGGCGGAAATGTTGGTTTTGTTCCTAAGGGGCGCTCCACACATTTACGCATACTTTGATTTTTTTTTTTTTTTTTTACATTTTACCAAAGTTTTCACCAGTGTTCACCTGGCTGTTGAGTTTGGTGAGTTTTGAAGCATTCTGAGTGGCTCGAAGTAGGGCTCAAAGTGTCGGCGGGACAAAGAATGACTGCTAGGGGGCGCTTGGTGCTACATAATGTATTTGGAATTTGTCTTTACACGGTATCAAAGACTGCACCTGTCTTGACCTGCCTGCTGATTTTGGTGCATTTTGAAGCATTCTAAGGGGGTCAAATTGAGCTCAAAGAGGCTGCGGAACAAAGAATAACTATAACAGTGATAATAATAAAACCGAGGAATCGCAAAAGGTTACCTAAAAAAAAAAAACATTGTTACCTGAATGTCCATACTGTTCAGTTATGGATGTGTTCCAAGTCAACTAAAATCAAATCAACTTTTATTTGTCTAGACCAGGGGTGCCTAAGTCCGGTCCTCGAGAGCCCCTATCCAGCTTGTTTTCCATGTCTCCCTCCTTGAACACACCTGAATCAAATGATCAGCTCATCAGCAAGCTCTGCAGGAGCCTGATAATGATCCTGATTATTTGAGTCAGGTGTGTTGCAGGAAGGAGAAATGGAAAACAAGCTGGATAGGGGCTCTCGAGGACTGGACTTGAGCACCCCTGGTCTAGAGCAAATCACAACAACAGTTATCTCAAGGAGAAAACTAAACATGTTAAGGTGCAGTAGCCCTACGCTGGATTTCGACCTACTTGAGCATTGTAGCTTTTTTTTTTTTTTTTTTTTTTAAGACTAATGCCCACCCACACCTGGCATCCTGGTAACACCAATGCCTGACAGTGAATGATCAGTCCCAGTTTTCTCATTGTTAACTCACCTTTGTTCTCCCTTCTGAGATCGTCAACTTCTTGATGAAGTTTCTGAAGTGTTTCTTTGTGCTGGTACTGTAGGAACTCGATGTTCCTCTGCAGTGAAGCGACGCGGAGGTCCGTGTCGACTTGAGTCGAGCCCATCGTAACCTTCGGCCCCTCTCGGTCTCCCGTGGGGAGGACGGGCAGCGGCTGCAGTCTGTTCGCCAGTGAAGGTCGAGGTTTGCACGGCACTCCGAGATGCCCGACTCGACTCCACTGTGGCAGGTGTCGCACTGGCGGGAGGTGATTACCGGACATTGCCGTGCTTCATCCAGCCGCCTTGTTTTATTTTATTTATATTATTTAATCTTAACTTTTATTTATTTATGTAGCTCACGTCTTAGCAAGTCGTTACAACCGGGTCAAAGCAGCAATAATAATTCCCGTGCCAGCATTGACCTTATAAACAAAAATGACTCGATTGCAACACACGTTGCTTAATAAAACAACAAATATGAAAAGCTTTTAACTAATTACGTGAACGTGAACTGCTGGCCGGTCAAAATGCCAGTTACTATGGCGACAGATCACCGCTTTTGACGCCGCGTTTCAGTCACCTCGGATTAACCGAGACTCACCTTGTCCTCGTCAACAAAGAACAGACGTGCTCATAACGACATAAACACAAAATTATTACGAAGGCACGGCATTTTATACATACAAACACGACAGCAACACGTCCGTAAGAAGGTTTCGGTTCATAATCATAAGTGAGCGTTTCTGACTTGGAATTCTTAAGATTACCATTCTTTCTATTGATGAATTCTAGCTAATTTAAATTTGGCATAACGTTAAAAAATACGTCCGCTTGCATTTATCACGATTTAAGATTCAAGATACTTTACCGAAATTAAGAAAATGTTAACTTTTCAGTGACTACCAACGCAGCATTACATGTGATCTCTGACCACCAGGAAGTCTTTGAGGTTTGACAGATACCAGCACCAATCAAAGGAGACGTTTGCATACACAACGATTCTGATTGGTGCAGACTGTTGGGGGCTGTGCTAAAGTGGAAATGATAAAAAACAATATAACTATTACCAGCAGAAATGCATTATTTTGTGCAAAAAGTGTTTAAAACAACATCGACTAAATTGACATTTTCGTCATTTATAACAAATGAACGAATAAGGCAATTCCATTAACTGATATTTTAAAAACATTGTTTTCCATTGTGTTACTAATATCCATACCTGTCAACCCGAGGCCGTTGGCAATCTTACAAATAGTGACATATGCCCTGACAAATTGGTGACTAATCTTACAAAGTCGTGTATATAGCGTGCAATATGAAACAAAAATAAAACTCAATTTTTTAAATAATATGAATTTATTGGTAATATTATAACATATAACCTGGTGCAATCCAAGAACAATCAATATTTTCAGCTACATCATGATTACTAAAATTTAACAGTGACTTTTGTGATAATTGTGTGTATCACTTGGCAATTTCTATCACATCTTTTGATGGCTGCACTTCATGGCACTTCAGCTCGCAATTCAGTTTGACTGAAGGTAGTTTGTTAGTGTGTCCAATTATAAATTAAAAAGATCAGTTGATAAAATGAACTTACCGATGCAATCTTTGAGTCAGGGAACATTTCTTTTGCTAATTCTGAGAAGTGATCAGCAATAGTTGCGGGCAAATTGTGTTCGGCAACAAATTGGCAGAATACAATCTCCGCTTTCGACACTTTTCATTCTGCAGACTTCATCTTTATGACCAGTGTTGTTAATCTTACTTTTAAAAAGTAATTAATTACAGTTACAAATTACTTCTCCCAAAAAGTTCTTGAGTTAGGAACTCGGTTACCTGAATGTAAGAGTAATTAGTTACTTGGCAAAGTAACTGGTGTTACCTTTCATGTTTTTTTTTCTTCCTTAAAACAAAGAAAACAAATAGTAACCTTTGCTATGTTTGGAAGTCATTTAATGTTGTGAATCAACCATTAAAGTTGTTAAAATTGCCCCCGTTTTTGCATTTGTTTCCTTCAGTCCATTTTCGACATGTGAAAGTTTTAAAACTGTTTCATCATTTAATGATAGATTCAAGTCAAGATTTTGCCGATTTAGGAGTATTTTAGATAAAAAGTTACTTAGGTTGGTTAGGAAGGTTCACTACAACAGAGCCTTTCTGAGAAGTCTACTGCTTTAAAATGGCGGCTGTTTACCAACGTTGCCGAGTCGGTCATTTCGCTTGTAGTTCTATATGCATGTGATATCTAGGCGTAAATTGTAGGCTGTCGGCTACAGTCAGGAAATATTTGAGCCACCTAGCCTAACATTGCGTTTGCTACAGCGTCACAACAAACGCTCTTCTCTCTCAGTGTCTCTGACTTTTCTCGCGTCATTCAACCAACATAACGCATAGTAACACACATTGTCTCGTTGCCGAAACGGTGACAAAATCCAAACGGAGGGGGGAAAAAAAACATAATGCACAAAAAACGTAGATTTCAACGTACGGCGTACACATTTAAAAATCAGTGCTCACTTGTACAAATTACGCCGAAACCGTACAATTTGACAGGTATGAATATCTAAACATCCTGAGTCCTATAAATCATTACAGGTTTGCAAAAAGGTTCTTGTTAAAGATCCCCATCAAAATAATTTAAATGATGACATATGTTATCGTTTTGGGGGACAAAATTAATACATAAAACTTTTTAATAGGACTTTCACAGCATTCAATGAATGTAGGTGACAAAAGGGTCTCGCATAGTCCCTATTATGCCCCCTACTTTCCCCAGCACGTTTAATGCATGAAGGCATTCATTAATCATAAATCACAATGTAAAAACACATCAAAAAAGAAATGAACCGACTTTTTTTTTTTTTTAGTAAAACTATCAGTTTGATCTTAAATTACCAAATACTATCGTAGATTATGTCTAAATAAAGTAGTATGGAAAAGACTGATAGTTTTATGGATTTTCCTTTAAAAAAACAATTGGTTATATGGATCAGCAATTTCAGTTACATATATCATACAGCAGACAAATGGAGTAATATTTGAGAAGTGAAAAAAGTTCATGGGCGTTAGGGAAAGTATGCAATAATTACTTAAACAAAAGAAGCCACGTGCATAGATTTGGGTGTCCCAACAGTAAAATTACACCAATATTATTAGGTAGATCCTCTTTTTGTAAAAGTAACAGCCTCTGAACACTTTCTGTAGCTTCCAAAGAGGGTCTGGATTCTGGTTGAAGGTATTTTGGACCAGACATCTCCACTGCAGTCAGATTTGATGGTTTCCAAGCATGGGCAGGCCAGCTTTAATAATCAAGTCTGGGGACTGAGATGGCTGCTCCAGATTGTTGGACCTTTTCCTCAGCGTGAATGCCATTGTAGATTTTGAACAGTGTTTAGTATCCAGGCCCAGTGCAAATTCAACAATACCACTGATTCTTAAACATTGGTCTCAAAAATCTGATACAGACAAGATTTCTTTCGACCTTTAACTTTAACAAGATTGCCATTAACTGCACTGGCCACACAACCCCACAGCATGATGAACCATTACTAAATTTTATTGTGGGTAGCAAGTTGAAATGCTGGGTGACTGTTTGTGGCATGTTTGCTGAAAACACTTCTTCCGCATTAACCTCCCATACAGCATCTCCTTGGTAAAGTATGCTGAATAGATGAACTATGCACAATGACACCATCTGCGGCAACATCATGTTTTAGGTCTTTGGAGCTGATCTGTTGTCAAAAATCTTCAAAATATATAGCTGTGGTTCTTTTCTGGCTTCAATTGTTTAAGTCGACAACCCTCATAACTAATGTGTATGTGTGTGGTCCCGCGGCCAGGGGACACAATTTTTGACGGGGGTAACTACATTAGCAAGATCCCGCTCACCATTTTGACGGTGGTCTCTCGCATTTCATGGTCCATATTTTCAATCATTGGTTATTGCTCAGTAGTTGTTGTTGCTTTTGAAAGCTTATGTTTGAAAAAAATATGCATATCCATCTTGCCTTTTCGGTCCTCGGGTGGTTTTGGCTAAGCAAAGCAAATGACCGTCTAAGGTGCTAGTCACATAATCTGCTCGAAAAATAATTTTGACTCTTTATAAAAATATTGGTTTTTGTTCAATTCTTCATTTAAGTTGTTTGTTTTATTGCTTTACAACTTTTATAGACACTATTTTACCGGAAAGTTCTTAATTTTAAAATCATATACTGTATTGCAGGGTTCACCAAATCTGGACCTTGATGCCATCTATCCTGTCGTGTTTTCTACGTCTCACTCCCCTAACACACCTGAATCAAATGATTGTGTCATCAGCAACCTCTCCAGAAGCCTGATAATGATCCTGATTATTTGATTCAGGTGTGTTGGAGTAAGGGAGGCATGGAAAACACAACAGGAAAAGTGGCTCCGAGGTCCGGATTTAGTGAACCCTGCTGAATAGGAAAGTCACTTACATGCAATGAAACTTTTCGGCCACCAGGGCCCTCCCTGAAAATCCGCTTATGCCTCTAAGGTCAGTGAAGCCCCTGCCATCACCTGTGTATGTATGTCAAAGTTCAAAGAGCATAAAACAAAATGTGATAGTGCTAAAAGTATTCAAATCAAGAAACTTATTTATAAACCTGGCTTATTTTGTTTAAATAATTATTGCACTTTCCATAGCGCCTCTAAACATTTTAAACAAATTTATAAACCTGGCTTATTTAGTTTAGATTATTACACTTTCCATAGCTCCTCTAAACATTTTTTTACTTACCGTTTGTCTGCAATCTGATATATTTAACCAGTGGCGCAGGAAGTGGGGCGCTAGGGTGCTGCAGCACCCCCTGGTGTTGGGGAAGAAAAAAAAAAGTTTTATTTTTAGTCAAAAATAAAAATGCAAAAAAAATAAAAATAAAAAAATAACACACACACGTTGAAACAATAACGTATTTAACTTTGGACATTAAATGTATATGTTGAAAATGTTTTTGTTTATTAATAACATGGTCACCAGCTGACACTGTGCTTGTTACTGGATCACGGTGAATAAGGCGCTCTTGGAACGGAAAAGTTGAAAGAGGAGGCGTTAACATGGCACAAACGATTTTTTTCTTTACAAAAACAGTGAAAACTTCTAAAATTCAATTTGAGGTCGAAAGTGAAGATGATTATGATATTTCTATGATGGTGCCCAGCGAGGAAAAGTGAGCTGAAGATTTAGACCGTGTAGTTAAGAAAAGAACTCTCTTTGGTTTCTTCAAATAGGTAAGACATGCTCGCATTGTAGCAATATTATTTGGTGTTGCTGTTGAGCTTCAGCTGTTTGTTTTTCGTGTGCAATTGACCTGTGACCTTTTAGTTTTCAAATATGTTTGTCATTGCGGCGTCTAACTGCAGGGATTTGCATACACTGGCACGTTTATTTTCAGTAAAAACACACACTGCAGGTGAAATAGAATGCTTTCCTTGAAGTAGCCTAGTAGTAGTTCGTAAACTATCCAGGATGCGTGTGTGCTGCCATTATGCACGCCTTGGATGGAGAAAACGTGCGAGCAGGACAAATTTGGACCAAAACAGCTGTTTTTGGATGGCAAAAAAAAAAAAAAACATCCTCAGCGCTCCTGTATTTAACGGAAATATCTTATCCATACAACCATTGCTTTTTTAAATGATCTAAAAAATTATGAGGGGTTTCCAAACTTTTTCATATCACTATATCAGACACCCCGCCAATAAAACAGCATTACTACAATACATGACCATTCCTTAAACTTTATTCATGTAGCAACTAACAATAAGAGTTATATTACACACATGGACATTGAGATAGTGTCTTGCCATACATAACCACATGAAAAAGCTCTGCCCAAAGTTTAACACAAAGCCTTTTCTTTGAGAGAAAAAAAAAAAAACATTAGATGGTATGGTAATGTTCCCTCCGCACCTGCAATCCATAAATACAAAGACAACAATAAGTTATTTTACAATTCCTAGAGGTGATAATGAACATGGGAAAAAATAACATTCGGGCATATTTTTACAGACTCAAAACTGACTCTTTGCAGGAAAGTGCGAACCTTCACGATGGTTACACTTCATCTTAACTTCATGGTAATGCTTTGAACAGCAGCCATGAAGATGGCAGCGAGCGCGTCAACATCCTGCTCAAGAATTTACAGCAGAAAACACGCAAACATTCTCTTCATGGAGACCCCTAAAAGATAATAATTGGGATGGCCAGTAGCAACGATTGTAGGGGGACTATAAAAGTGACACATGCAACACAGGCGCTCGCCGCTGTTTTCCGACTGTTCAGGACGAGAATGAGGATAAGCCAAAATTAGGAATGTACAAATCAACCATTAGACACATGCTCATGGTTGAGAAAGAATATATCAGCTATATATTTGCAAAAGGCCTCAAAGCAAATGATAATTTAAAGAGGTGGGGGGAAAATAGCTTTCATTCTAACTACCAACAGTGCTACTATACTGGATCTCGTAAACTGTCTTCAGCTTCTTACAACTTGAGCATTTTAATAAATTAAAGAGTAAAATACAGTGATGAGAGGCCAGAGTACGAATGAGCATCAGGTAAGTGAAAAGTGATTAAAAACAAGTTTTAGAATAAAGCTGCAACAATTGTTTGATGGGAGGAGAAAAGTTTGGAGTTGTAACATATTATTTTTCACACTGCGAGGAGAAAAAGAATGCCAGAGAAGTCGTAATAATTTAGGAGGGGGATGAAGTTATAATGTTAAAGGGGGGGGGGAAAGTTTTATATAATTACTTTTTATTTTTATAAGATTTGGGTCATAATTCCAAACAGTAATTGCCATTTTTTGAAACCTGGCAAAACAGTAAAATGTCCTCACAAAATGTTACAATTATAATGAGGGAAAACTGCTGTTCTATGACAATATTGATTTTATTCTGTTCATAGTAAGGCATACTGGTAGTAATTACTTTTGTTGTAACATTGTGACCTGCACTCTTGCAATATATACAGTGGGGAGAACAAGTATTTGATACACTGCCAATGGCAGTGTATCAAATACTTGTTCTCCCCACTGTATAAATCATCGTCATATTTCCGGGGTGGTTCAACCTTTTGTAACCAGAGAAATCCTCTTCAGTGTACTTGTGAGTTTCATTGGGGAAAGTGAGGTTGTGTTGGAGTCAGCCGTAAATCTCAAACAAGCCTTCCACACATGCGAGCATGCACACAATACTGTACACCTTTAAACGCAGGCAACACCGAGACAAAGACCATCATTACTGGCCCACAACTGAGAGTGATTAAAAGAAATCTGTTTGGGATTCAGGGTTATGTCTCAAGCTAAAAAATAAAAAATAATTGAGGTCAAATATATAACATTATCACTCCAAATCAACACATTTCATAAGACTGAATCGTCACCTACTGACTGACTACTCTTAAGCAAAAACACACTGGTTTTCCTAAACCCTCTTTACCGTAAAGCTTTTTCTGTATTTTCATAAAGAAAACGTTCTCCTTGTTCACAGCATCCCTCCATTAATCAACACGCTCACACCTAACACACAGTAACTATTTATACAACTGCACTTCATGTATGGCAGTAGAAATAGAAATGAGCTAATCAGTCAAGCTATATTAAAAGAAACTCAATACTTGACATGTAGCATGTTCCACTCTGTACAGTACTTCAACAGTGCAAAAACATTCAGGCGTGTGCCGCTGCTTTCCCCAACATTCAGATCGATGTTGACGCAGCTTCTCCCCTGTCCTATACATTCGCATCTTGATTATACTTGCGGAACGCCGACGATGATTGATAAAATGAAGTTCAAAAATCAAATATGGAACCACGCAAGGAGGTGATAAAGGACACAAAATAAACATCCTCCGCATAGCGGTATATCATTAGCACAATAATAACATGAGTTGCTAATAGTTTCTCTCCCGCCTTTCTGGATGCACTTGATGTGATGTTGGTAAACAAAACATCTGCGCCAGTTGCCCCCTTCCTTGTAAAAAGTGAAACCATAAAATGTCAAACCAAACTACCTACAGTGAAGCTAAAATCAAAACATATTATAAAAAGGCTTTAAGTCACCTTGGTTCATCTCCAGTTGTAGCAAGCGACTAACTGACAAGTTTGAAACACACACACAGAGAAGTGGTATAATGTGGACATACATAATATGACGTGAATGATACTTTGCTACCTTCAGCTTTCTTCAAGAGATCTACTGTTCCTCCAGGTAGGTGTACAAGGGCATACTGTACCTCCATAAAGATTGTTACATTGTCCACTGCATACTGACTGGTCCGTCTTCAAAATGTATATCATGGTGAGCAGTGCGTGCGGGTATATATCCTGTACATATATGACTACTTGGCCATAACTGCTCCTGCATGTCCCCACAAATCGTCTCTCACGAGTCAGAATGCAGCAAGGTGCAACATCAGTTCCGCTGAAGTGAAAGACACTGTTGTCCAAAAATGCAATTTTTGGAGGTCTTGTGAAAGCTGTATATGTAGGACATGAAGTGCTGAGATGAAGTTTCTGACATCATGTGGTGGCTGGGGGCTCTCAAACACAGAGCCCGGACTGCAAGGCTGTGAGACGCCGCTCGATACACTCTTTACCTACACAGAGAGCCCAAAGAGGAGGAACGGGGGTGAGCCATAATGAGGAGAGCAGGTGACAATTTTGGACTGACATTTAACCCACATTTGCTGACACTGAGAATGTCTGCCTGTTCTGTGAGAAGCATAGAGAGGCCCTCCATCAGAAGGAGGGCTTTGTGGTAGCGGTGGATTGATGCCTCACCCTGGTGAAACATCTCATCTAGAGCAGCAGACTGAACCTTTAATATGACAAGGCGGATTAGGGTAGTTTTCCCTTTTAAAAAAGGAGCAGCAAAACTCAAACGTCATTGCATGCATTACATACAACAACAGAGGAGAACAAGTCTCTCCTATATTTACACTGCTGGCCAAAAGTATTGGCACCCCTGCAATTCTGTCAGATAATGCTCAATTTCTCCCAGAAAATGATTGCAATTACAAATGTTTTGGTAGTAATATCTTCATTTATTTTGCTTGCAATGAAAAAACACAAAAGAGAATGGGAAAGAAATTAAATTATCATTCTACACAAAACGCCAAAAATGGGCCAGACAAAAGTATTGGCACCCTTTGAAAAATCATGTTATGCTTCTCTAATTTGTGTAATTAACAGCACCTGTTAGTTACCTGTGGCACATAACTTGTGGCGGCAATAACTAAATCACACTTGCAGCCAGTTAAAATGGATTAAAGTTGATTCAACCCCTGTCCTGTGTCACTGTGTGTACCACATTGAGCATGGAGAAAAGAAAGAAGACCAAAGAACTATCTGAGGACTTGAGAAGCAAAATTGTGAAGTAGCATGGCATCTCAAGGCTACAAGTCCATCTCCAAAGACCTGAATGTTCCTGTGTCTACCGCGCACAATGTCATCAATAAGTGTAAAGCCCATGGCACGGTGGCTAACCTCCCTAGATGTGGACGGAAAAGAAAAATTGAGGAGAGATTTCAACTAAAGATTGTGCGGATGGTAGATAAAGAACCTCGACTAACATCCAAACAAGTTCGAGCTGTCCTCCAATCCGAGGGTACAACAGTGTCAACACGTACTACCTGTCGGCTTCAATGAGAAGGGACTCTATGGTAGGATACCCAGGAAGACACCACTTCTGACCCAGAGACATAAAAAAATCCAGGCTGGAGTTTGCTAAAACTTGCCTGAGAAAGCCAAAAACATTTTGGAAGAATGTTCTCTGGTCAGATGAGATAAAAGTAGAGCTTTTGGCATCAACATAGAGTTTACAGGAAAAAAAACGAGGCCTTCAAAGAAAAGAACACGGTCTCCACAGTCAAACATGGCGGACGTTCCCTGATGTTTTAGGGTTGCTTTGCTGCCTCTGGCACTGGACTGCTTGACTGTGTGCATGGTATGATGAAGTCTGAAGACTACCAACAAATTTTGCAGCATAATGTTGGGCCCAGTGGGAGAAAGCTGGGTCTCCTTTAGAGGTCATGGGTCTTTCAGCAGGACAATGACCCAAAACACACTTCAAAAAGCACTAGAAAATGGTTTGAAAGAAAGCACTGGAGACTTCTAAAGTGGCCAGCTATGAGTCCAGACCTGAATCCCTCGGAACACCTGTGGAGAGATCTGAGGATGGCAGTTTGGAGAAGGCACCCTTCAATTCTCAGAGACCTGGAGCAGTTGGCCAAAGAAGAATGGTCTAAAGTTCCAGCAGAGCATTGTAAGAAACTTATTGATGGATACTGGAAGCGGTTGTTCGCAGTTATTTTGTTTAAAGGTTGTGCTATGAAGTATTAGACTGAGGGTGCCAATACTTTTGTCTGGCCCATTTTTGTGTTTTGTGTAGAGTGATGATTCATTTTTTTCTTCATTCTCTTTTGTATTTTTTAATTGCAAGCAAAATAAATGAAGATATTATTACTAAAGCATTTGTAATTGCAATCATTTTCTGGGAGAAATTGAGCATTCTCTGAGAGAATTGCAGGGGTGCCAATACTTTTGGTCAGCAGCGTATAAAAATGTGGCAATAGCAATTAGGGCTGATGAAGTACTGTGCAATGACAAAGGGGCGCAGTGTGAAAAAACCTGGTACGGTAACATTTAACCATTAAAGTGAATGAAATAACAACTAAAACATTTGGCAGAAATGGCTAATTTCCAGTCTTACCATCTGCACAGTGTGGCTAAAGAGCAGCCTCTCAGCCGTAATGGAGGTGATTTTGTCCATTAGTCGATGTTTTTTGGAAAAGAAGCGTTCCAGACGCGTGCTGAGAGAGCGGCATGATGCCACACTGGACTTGTACAGGTCATTTAGCCTCCTCACAACTGTGAATACAAGATAATTTGATTAAGGTGTCGCTAATTTAGAGCAATAATCGTGTCGGCGGTCTTTCCCAGCGCAAGCGCCTCATACCTTGTTTGACTGTACTCGACGGGTAAAGTTTGCCTTGTTTCACTCGCTCCATGGCCGTTTGTATTGCAGTAGATAAAATTTCTGCAGTCTTAAGGTAAAGAACCAGCTGTTCTGCATGACTGGAATGATAATTATGTGCAAACATATGTTTGATGTAAGCTTCAAAATTGACTATGCATTTATCTTTTGCCAGTAATGTGGAATTTCCGGAGTGCACAAAGTCAATTCTCTAATTTATTCAGATTTTTCATAAATTCAGTGCTCAAGTTTAAAGGGATCCACGAATAGAAAGACTTGTAGTTCTTAAAAGATAAACATTATTATGATTTAAAATAATTTGATATTGGAATCCCTCTTGATGATTTCGTTTTTTTACAATTTGTAAAATTAGTTTAACTAGTAGGTCGCCATTGCTGTTGACGTTGCAGGGAGGTGATGTCACATGGTTACGCTGCCGGGCTTCCAGAGAATAACTCTAGCGACATAAACATGTCATCTGTTAAACTCTTTCAATCTGAACCTGAGAGGAACATTAATGAGCATGACAGCACTGTCGATATTTCACAAAACGAGCAGCAAAATCAAAATGAACAGGAAAGACGGGATGAGACTAGACGAGAGTAGGGGAAAAAAAAAACGGTGTTCTGCCAAAATGTCCTACACTGGCGAAACGTCCTACAAGAGGACGATTTATTTTTAAATCGATAGATTTTTAAATCAATGGCAATATTTTATGTATTTCTAATAACATATTGTATAAAAATTCAACAGTTTTGGCTTATTAGAGCCTACAAGTCTTTAAGTCTGCGGTTCCCTTTAACGCATTTATGTACAGCGGTTTTGTCCTCCAACCTTGTCACTGAGTGATACATAGATTTGTGTATGAGGTGAAAAGCGTGGATGACGTGGGCTTACCTCCACTCTCGGCTCAGTGAGCTTATCTGATCTGCCACCAGGCTCTGCTGCTGTAAGTAGTTAGGGTTCGAAGCGTCACCCGGGAGCCCCATCAATGCAATGCCACGGGCACCGGCCACCTCCATCAGACAGCAAGCAAAATCTAGCGTAAAGCGCAGGCTCTGCACGGTGTCCGTGTGTTCCTGCTGCACTCGCACAGGGACAGGAAACACACACATACACAAAGAGGAGAACAAAGGTGGTTAAACACTTTAAACCGAAAACCCAAGTTACCATCTTAGTACTCTGTACTTTATCATCCAGCGAGCCCTTGCACTTCTGTTGTTCCTTTTAGTTTACACTTTTCTCTTTGTTAGGAACTTATCTGTGGCTGCACAGGGCCTAGGAGCAGGTTCCCTTTTTCTGTCACTTTCTTCAGCTCTATAAAGCCTTTATCTTACCTCCATCAAAGTCTCTTCAGGAAGCTCCGGGGCCTCGAAGGTTATACGTCCACCCATGTTGGCTGTGATGGGATCAAAAAAATTGTAACGAGGGCTGGAAGAAGCCTCAAAGCCGTCGCCGTAGGTCGCCGTCTGGGCATATCGGCTAGTGAACGAGCCAGCGGGGCTGACTGATGCAAACGAGCCTAGGGAGGGAAGACAGAAATGGCGAAATAATCCGTCATTTTTTAATTTTTTTTTTTAATTAATCGATACATTTATCTCTATTAAAATGCAAGAAATAATTTGAAATGAACATTAAAGAAAATGCACAATTATAAATTGATTATGATTAAAATGACAGTGTTGTCATTGTTTTCCCAAGTAAAATCAGATGTTTGCAAATGTCAAAAATTAAATACATAATCAGTTTGCTTTCATATAGTACAACACACATAAGAATATTTACTGTTGAGAGGCTGAAATCAGACGATTTGGTCACAAAACAATACACACCAGAGAGTTGATTATATCAATATTCCAAATACGGAATAATAATAAAAAGTGATGCAGAGTAGTGTCTATTTCAACAAATTAACAAAACCTGGACTGAGTTTGTGTTACCTGAGTATTTCCTCTGTCTGCAGGCCTGAGGTGGGGTGCTGCCACTAGGAGGGGAGCCGATGGTGAACACCACCTGTGCTGGACTACAGGAGCCCGGCCCAGGACATAGGACACCACCTGAGGGCACTAAAAAACAAATTCTCAAAGTGGTACGGTGACCGCAGAATGACGCATTTGTGAAGCTGAAACGAGAAGGACTGAAGAGCTGTAAAGACATACCTGCGATGTCTATAGCTTTTTCACAGACCAGGTTCTCTGTGCTGCCCCGGTCACTGACTGTTCCACCTGTTCCAAATGCTGCCATCAGCAACATGTCAGATAGGAGGCCGGCGCTTTGAGATCTGTAATACATAAGGAGCATCTAAGCAAAATGCATCTGCTGATCATAAGCTTTGATGCACAGAAAAAACTCGAATATGGAGTTATTTTCAAAATTGATCATATAAACAATTATTACAACAAATACTTAAATAATTTGATAAAAGATTGGTTATTAAAGTTGAAGTAGAAATACATCTAGCGTTCCGTTAAAAACTTGTCCTCTTCTTGATGTCAGTGTTCTTCGCATAATCATCACACACAAAGAAGTATAATATTTTACCTCAACGAACGTATACTTAGCCTGTTGCGCTCCATTTTAGTTGTTACTATCATGTGTAATGTTTGTTCATAGACTTTATAATATATTGACGGGGCAAGGCGCCCATTTAAAGGGGGCCTATCTCCGTCAAAGCTGACCGTGTAGAAACACGGACAAAGACCTTTTTACGTTGACAATTCTTGTGAATAAATGCTTAAATCCCTGAATTCGTAATAGATATGGACGTAAAACTGTCCTATTTCTTGGTTAAAGCAAAAAACAAACAAACAAACAAAAAACAGGCAGTTAGCATTTATTTCACATATATATATATGTCGAATGTGCTGCTAGTCTTTAAACCACTTTGGCGCTGCCTTATCGCCACAAATAGCTTTTTAGGTTGAAAATTCTAGTGAATAAATGCTTAAACCCTGAATTCTTTATAGATATGGACGTAAAACAGTCTAAATTCTTGGTTAAAAGCAAAAAAAAACAAAAAACAAAAAAACAAAAAAACGGGCAGTTAGCATTTTTTTACGTAAATATTGCGAATTATGACGCCAATGCCATAGTGGTTAATTTCTCCCATTGATTTTTTTCACAACATTTCAAAATGCATGCATGGTAAGAAAAATAATTACCTTGAATCTTCGAACAAATCACTCCCAAGACAATCCTTCCTGTTTGTATGTGTTACAGCTTTTTACTCTTGTATACTTTTTCAACCTAAATCCAGCGTTGGATCGCTGCATATGTTTGAGAATAACAGCGACAGACTTCGACTGACTGAAGCGGAGTGTGGGACGGCCCCCTACTTGAAGGCGTGGCGCAGTGTCTGGGAATGTGTCCCGTCAATATCATTATGAAGTCTATGGTTTGTTCTTGGTCTTTGATAAAGTAAAATTCCCCCTTCAAAAATGAAACTTCTAAACCACTCCAACTTTTTCTCTTTTTTTTCCCTGTGTCTGCAATCTTTTGCAACATATAGTCTGTCCCCAAAACGCATAAAAAACCAAAATGCATAATGGTAATCATATAACTCTGGCTAAGCAGAGGTCACACAAGCTTCGATGAGGTCTTGACCTGAAACTTCAGTCTAATTTGAGGCAGTTGCCTTGAGACCACTATAACTCACCCTTTGCTAAATGTAAAAAAAAAAATAAATAAATAAAGAAAAATGAAGCCTATTACTGAACCGTTTTCCTCTCAGCAGCAGAAACATGCTTTAATTATTAAGGGGCACCAATTGTAATTCCATCTCTTACCTTCCAATCCCCCTGGTATCATCATTCATTCTGTGGATGCAGTGTGAAGGCTGGGGGCACTGCGTGGGCACGAGCTGTCCACTGTCCCTGGGCTCGGTTTGCACAGTCTTGTTGCTGGGAGAGCCTACGACCAAGCCTTGCTGTGTCAGGAAGTTGACAAGGTTTGGAGAGCTGGGGGGTTTGGGGAATTCAAATGGAGGCATAGTCTGCAAATGGAAACAACATGAGAGGAAGGAGAGAGCTTTGTTTAAATAGTTACTATTCATCTGGTGAAAACCTTAAAATTACACACACGCCAAAAATGACTCACTCTTGATGGGGAGCCCAGGATGGTGGGCAGTGGGCTTCGCTGCATAAGCTCACTGAGGCGGGGGGAAGAGTGCAAGGGGCGAACAGTCATCATGCCTGCCGTGGGGACCACCACTGGGTCTGAATGCTGCTTTCGGATCTTTTGTCGGCCGCCACCAGCATTACACTCCAAAAGACAGGGGGCACTGTGGAGCCGTGTCCCCAGGCCTGTGGCGACTGGGGAGTGCCTCTGAGCTGCTGACCTGGATTCCGCTTGCTGTGCTGCTGCAATGGGGAACAGAAAGAAAGTCATAAGCTTTCAAGTAACAGACAGTCGGCACTACAACACAGTGAAATATCATGCAGGACAAATAAAACACATTTACAATTCAAGTCTTTACAGCGTATCCACACTACATGGCAGGCAACGAGGAGAGGGAGACTGCTTGTGTACAATGTTTGTTTATTTAGTGACATTGAAAGACTTTTTTTCAAAATGAAAAACCTTTACTCCAACAAATAGTCACATGTTGGCCTGCAGTGAATGCTGGCAGATACCAATACCAATTTCCAGTATACACGTGCTAATCTACCCACTCTTCTTTCTTTTTTTTTCTTTTCGGCTTTTCCCGTCAGGGTCGCCACAGTGAATCGGTTGTCTCCAAATTTAGGGTAAATGTTTACCGTATAGGAAAGGCATCATTAAAATAGAAATAAGAATCACTGATAGAATTAGATATTGTTAATAAAAAAAACAAAAAATACAAGCTTCAATCGATAATGAATGAAAAACATCCTTCAATCCCAAGTGCATTATTCTGGCATCCACATATTTTGGCACTACATTTTGGGTCTACAATATTAACATTGGTACATACAAGTGTAGCCTACATGACCCAAAATTTGATGTCCGAATATGTATGTATTGTCGAAGACAGGTCTCAGTATATAATAAAAATGACAAAAACACTCTGGTTACGCACCCCAATAACACTCTAATGTGATTATTACTTTTTTAAGTTCAAAGTACTTAACTAATTTCCTGCCTTTAACAACGATGGATGTCCAATTCATTTAAACTTTAGAGGACCGTCTGTGAAGGCTCATGTTTCAGTGCCATTAACAGCGCTAGACAGCCGATCCATTTTGACAGGGAGAGAATGGCAGCGAGCCTTCCCAGCGATCATTCACTGCATGCCACCAGCCACTTCCAGTCAAAAGTATTGGACGTCTAGAGCCGTCAATAAGTTAAATGAGTGCAATTATAAAGGTGGTATAAAGATGGTCCTTTCTCAGAAATAAACTAATTTAATGATGAGATTTTACTTTGAGAATGTTTTCCTCATAAGGTATTTAATTGGTCATCAAATAACAGTAGCGGAGAAAAACATCTTTCACTGAGTTCATTACTAAACCCCAAAAAATTAATTAGGTGTGGCGTGATCCGCCCTCTCAACATCAGGTGGTTTCTCAAAATGTGATGAATCATGCTTTAATCGTCCATTCTGAAAGTGATTAAACCGAAGGAAGGGTAATTATTAGAATGTTAAAAGCTTCTCAGCTACCTTGAGGGGAGAGTTGAAATGGTCTTGCTCCTCCCAGCGACAGCCTTCGGGTGTTGGCCACTGTTCCGTAAGGTGGGGAGGGCCCAGTCCTTGCAAAGCCCAACGGACTTCCACTGCTACAACGATGCACCAGAGTGGACAGCCTAATAATGTAAAGTTCATTAAGTTTAAAACCTGTGGATAGTAAATCATTTTTTGCCTGCTAACATTGTCTAGTATTAAACTGGAGAAACTAAATGGCATTTTTGAATAATCATGTCCATATATTTGAATGCTGCATGTTTTGAAGAAAAACCTAAAATGTTTGGCCAATGGGATTTTTTTTATTATGAGTGTCATTTGGTGGTGGGGGTTCCACCGCCTGAGCTTTTTTATGTTTTATTAGCGATGTCTCGATCGCACATTTTTGCGCTAGAGTCCAAGTCACCTGATTTTGAGAATCTGCCAATACAGAGTCCCGATCTGATACCGAAAACAAAACAAAAAAAAAATTGTTTTTTTGTTTTTGTCTGAAGAAAAGTTCCAAACATGTTACAGTACTGTACTTTTTACAATACTATCTCTTCCGCTTTTTCGAGGAGTGTTGCAGAGTAAAAAACGTATATGTTTTTCTATCTTTTGTCAATGCCATTGTATTTCTGGGTTATTTTCTGACTTTTTAGCCCTTAAAAAGTAAAAAAAAATACATATATATTAGACCTGGACGATATTGGAGAAAATTAAAATTATATTGGCAAGGCTCCACACTTACTTTTTGCATTGGTTGCAGTGGTGCGCCTAATTTTTTTCTTAAGGTGCATTAACATAAAATGTAGGTGCACCCACATTTGTCATTGCATCAGCTTTAACGCCTAACTTTTAATCTCTCCTTAACATTCATATGAGTGAGTCCACTCAAATTCTCTCACGTTGACGCTCACGCTGCCGAAACAGCCTCTAGACAATGAAGATTGACTAATGATTGACACATTTGTGCCTTTTATCGTAGAGCTACAGTCTTCACTCGCCAGATAAAAGCAACAAACCTGTCAATCATCGTTAACTTTAAGTAGCAAACTCCAGCTGCCTACTGACCAGAAAAAGCAGCAGGAGGGAGAGTGAGGGGTTATACGAGCATGAAGCAGAAAATCAAATAGATTTTTAAAATTAAAAACCCAATCATTTTCGCCCAATTCCGATCCTCTGAAAAATGGTGCGATTGGCCCAATTTCCGATCACGTGATCAAATTGTGAAATCCCTATTTCTTAGTGATATTTAGTGACACATACATAACAAATAAGGAGGGAAAAAGGAAGAAAAACACAGAAACTTAAAACTTTACTAGGGTGGGTTGGAGGAGGGACCCTTTTCCAGGATTTGACCTGATACAATTGCATCTGTTGTTACCCTATAAATCCGGCTCAGGTTGAAGCTTGCTATCTGTATAGGATGAACGTTTGCAGAAACACGTACCTGGGTGAGCTTTCCTGTTTGGTAGTATAGATCTGTTGCTCCAAGCGCTGGTAGTTGTGCACCTGAGTAGGAACTGGGATGGGCAGGGAGTGACCATGGTTTCCACTTGTGCCAGCATAGTTATTCCCCGAAGAATCACTGGACCTGCCAGGGCCAGCCATTAAGATAGAAAGAATGCCCCACAAAGAATCCTTAGAAATGACAGAGGGCTCTGGGTGCAAAACAAGTACGACTCCATTGTTGTCAACCACAATGCACTCCACTAGGATGTAAAAATTTAATCAAAACTCAAGAAATTCCATCCATTTTGAAAAAAAAAATACTGCTTATCCAATTCAAGGTCAGCGGCTAATGCTATAGTCAGGAAATAGTCAACATACAGTATGTCCATATACCTAATTAAAATTGGGTTTAGAATTTGATGTAAGCAAGTCCAAAAGTTAGAACACCCAATAAAAACAAAAGACAACATGAGCAGCCTAATTATGCTTGGTCTATTGCCCGGCATGCTTTTCAGCTCATTGTAAAACTACATATAAAAGTGGCCTAGATCTGATTGGAAATACTGGATTCCGTGTGACTCGGCCCATTCAGACAGTCATGAAAGAATCTCCCTCAAGTCACATGAATTAAAAAAAAAATCGATTTGGAACGCTTCAAGCTGCTGTCTACAATTAGCCTATAAAGTTTATAAAGTCATAAAGTAAACCAATTAAAAGCATTGCTATGGTAGGTACTGCAACATCTAATATTACAGGACAATTTTGCAAGCTAATTTGCTATGCTTTGTTGAGTTCCAAATAATGCAATGAATTTACTAAACAATACTCAGCTCTGTGTCGTTACCTGACACGACTGGGGGAACCACTATAGGAGGGAGAGTGTGGCGGGGATTTGGCTTGGACACACAAACCAGCAGAATTCAGAAGAGAGCTTGACAAGAACATAAGAAAATGTTTTACTATATGAACCACATTACTGCACTTTGTAAACATTCCACTTGGATGGCTTCAAAGTCAAAAGCTTCTTCTTACCCGCTGTTCATGAGACTGTCCTGCAGCACTTTACTCTCACTCGTCAACTCAGCCGCTACAGGAGATAACCACATATCTTAACATTTATTACCTGTTACATATACTTTTAGTATACGATACTGGGACAATTTAACTGTTTAGGGACATCCAGAGGAAAAACAAGTGTCTTGATCTTGCTTACTGTTAAAATGAGCTGGCACAATGACAAAGTCATCTGTGTCACAGGAGGAGGAGTTCTTGCTGCTGCCGCCTCCTCCGGATGAATCCTTGAGGTGAAACCCAGTGGCCTCTTGGGTGGGGGAGGCCATCGCTTTTGCACGCAAATGTTGGGCATCACCAAGAGACTGCTGCAGAGGAAAGGAAGTAGTGTGAATACTAAAATTAGGAAAACACATCTAGAGAGCCAACGCAACAATCGTGTCAAAGTGCAAATGAAAGGGAGGATTAATTAGGTGTGAACCTGGTTGGCCTCTTGACACTACAAAGACTTTTGTTAATTATTTACACACAGATGGCGGGTACATTGAAGACATGATTAACACAAACCGGTGGAGAGGCCAGGTGTGAAGTGGAGGAGCTGCTGCATGAGCTGGCTGAAGCAGAACTTGGAAAGCAGGTCATGGTTACCGTTGGAGTTGCTGTTAGGAAAAACACGCACATTTAATTGCATGAATAAGGTTTCTTATTTTTTTACTTTATTGTGAAAATATTGTGCTTAGCAAGTAATCCACATTCAAAAAGCATCTCTACTGCAAAAATTGTGACTTACTCTTTTTTATGGATGAGCTTGTAGCTTCTAAGAAAGGGTGTGAAAAAAACTCATCTGCAAAGAAAACAGATTATCACCTATACCTTCGAGTATATTTTTACTGTTTTGTCTACAAGTGCCTTTATTACACCACAACTGTTGGGAGAAAGCAGTTTCCTGCAAAGGATCCATAAAATCTCATTAACTCATTCACTGCCACTGACAGCGATGGACGTCTAATCCATTTTGACTAACAGTCCATCATGGACCATGGTCTTTACAATTTTTACAGTGCGGTACATATTAGTGATTGACACAGAAATACTTAAGCTTCCACTGATGGTGACAGTTGTTCAATCCATTTTGACTGCGAGCAATCATTCGCTGCCAGCTTCCCCCAGTCAAAATGGATTGCATGACTATCGCCGTCAATAGCTGCCAATTCGTTAACTCTCTTGTTTAAATAAGGCAAAAAAAATGTGCAACGGAAATGTGGAACACAGAGACAAACAAAGCCTGAGGCTTAGAGTTAAACCCCACTGCATTGAAATGCATAACTCAACTGTAACATAATATTTGAGTCCCAGCCAAATTATTGTTGGTGGCGCATGCCAAAGCAGAAGAGTATTCGCGAGTTCCGCGGGAGTGTCCACTTCCATAAATGTACCACCTCAGTTATTGCTAACTGAAACTCTTTTTTTTACTTTGCAGAAGTGTTGTTAATAATGGCGTTAAAGTCTAACAGCGTTTCTAATGGCGTTTTTTTTTTTTTTTTTCCCCGGTAGTGAGTAATCTAATTAATTACTTTTCCCATCTTCCAAATTACTGAGGATGTGAAGTAGCGTGTTACATATACATTTGTATACATATGTAATACTCTTACAATTAGGTAACTGAGTTACGAAATCAGTTTTTGAGAGAAGTCATTTGTTATTTTTAAAAGTAAGATTAAAAACACTGACTACACCACACGTGTCACCATATTCAGACATTTCCTGAATTTATAGTTGAAATTTCCCCCTAAAAAAGATTCTAGGTGACTAGAATAATTTTTGTAATCCATATGGTACCAGTGTGTATTTTCTCTGCGTCTGCCAAAAGTGATCTGAATTGGTAAATTCTGACACATTTAGGACATTATTCATAATGATGGGTCCTATTTTTTTTTTGCTTTCAAAAATGCTAATTTTGCTAATTTCCTCAACTAAAAATACTCTTTAAGTGTGCTATATTTATTTCTTGTGTGTATTTTGCTTTTAAAGACATTTTTAAGACCTTAAAATTATAATCTAAGACTAAAACATGTCGCAACAATTTAGGACGAAGAAAAAAAAAACAATTTTATTTCACTGTGAACACAGAACTGCTGCCACAAACCGCTTGTGTTTTTCTCCTCTCATGTGCGACTTGATGGCTTTGATCCGCATTGTCCCTAAAGAAAATGTATTTTTGCTAAACTTTGCACCGGGCACCGTTATTTTCACCAGGGGCCAGCCACCTCCTAAATAAACCAAACCATCTTCCATCCATTTTTGATTCAGCTTACACTTCCCTATCTCTGCATATTCCTCACCTCTATAACTGCAAATAACCAGGAAATTGCATCATTACGACAACTCAAGTCCCTGATGTACACTGAGTTTGCGGACAACGTACGTAATCCGTAATCAGAAACAAAAAACGAAAATAGCGTTTTATTTGAACAACGAACAAATACTGGTATAATTGTTCTTTTCAAGAATAAGTATGGGGACACATGCCCCCGCTTCTTTTTTATGACCAATCAGCTGGCAGAACAATGACAATCTCGCTTATCTCATTGGTCGTGGAGGTACTATCGCTTGCCATAAGAAAAACGGAAGACAACATAAGTGTGTGGGAAATAAGAGGTTTGAGTGAAGCGTGAGTAAAAAGCATGATCAAAATGATGATGTTTTCTTGTTCTTCTCTGTGTACTTTACTTCCAGTATTTGTATTGAATTTTTTTTCTCTCCATTTCGTTTGCATTTCCACATTATATTTGCAGTGATAATTTGCAAATCTGTTATTGCTGAGGGGACTTTGAGAAAGGCTTAAGATCTTTAACGGTTAAATTAGTTTTAAATTTAGCATGGCAGATTTTAATCTAGTATATTTTATATTAAAAATACATTGTTGATCAATATGTTTTTCATGCGCTTATATCATTCAAATGTGTACGTAATTCAGTTTTGAGTAAAATTATTCTCCTTATAATTTTTTTTTTTAAAAATCACTTTTCACATCCCAAAAAAATAATTTAAGGGTGACGGTTATCGGGCCGGCCCGCTCTTCCAATGAGGTTTCCCTTATTATGTTTTCAGGGAGTTGGCAACCCAACGTTTAAGATATATTATTCCCAAACTCTCGTATTTAGTGCACAACCATTAATAAAACAAATACACACTATTAGAAGTTTTACGGCGTACCACAGTGATTTCACTGGCATTAAACGCATCGTCTGGAAATGTAATACCTACTGCAATGTTCCATTAAATTAAAGACATTCTAAGACTTTAAGGACCTCCAGGAATCCTGTTAGCGCGCCAAATTAAACCAAACTTAAATAAAACTTAAATCTGGACCCAAGGTCCTCTATAAATGACTTCAAGATCATCATCATTAATGTTAAATGTTTTCTGTTTTCAAAATTAGCAAGCCTTCCAATGATAGTATGTTTTTAAAAGATGATCAAGATTAAGAAAGTTACCAAAAGTTGAAACGTCGCAGCATAGACTTCAAAATTACTTGCCTGGACACATTTGCCTGCGTAACGTCTTCCCTTAGGGGTCTGGACCAAACTCGCTTCATTTTGTAGTAGTACACTACCGTTCAAAGGTTTGGAGTCTAAGTGACCCAAACGTTTTTTACCTTAAACCAAGAATCGAGACTGTTTTACATCCATAACTATAAAGAATTCAGTGATTTAAGCATTTATTCACAAGAATTTTCATCGGAAAAAGCTCTTTCTTTACACATGGAGGGGGCTAATTTTCGTAACTGACTAGCCTCATAGTTCGCAATATATACGCAAAATAAATGCTACCTGCATGGCTTCTTCGCTTTTAACCAAGAATCGAGACTTTTTTTATTCACAAGAATTTTCAACGGAAAAAGCTCTTTACACATGGAGGGGGCTAATTTTCATAACTGACTAGCCTCATAGGTTGCAATGTTTACGCAAAATAAATGCTACCTGCACGTTTTTTTTTTGCTTTTAACGCATGAATCGAGAATGTTTTAGGTCCATATCTATAAAGACTTCTGGGATTTAATCATTTATTCACAAGAATTTTCAACGGAAAAATCTCATTGTTTTGCTATGGTGGCCATGTTGGATTTTGTATCTCTAAATTTTATTGTAGACATTTTATAGATTCATAACTTAATATTTCTTAAAGGAAAAAGGAAGATTTCAAGAAAGCTCTTTGATATTGATGTTGTCATGTACATGAATATTTTGAAAATGTACTGGCATACCTACTTTGCTTTCTTTTAATCTCATCTTTGACTCTGTTATAAAGTTGTAGTTTTACCTTTTATAAAAAGTATTTATAATGAAAAATGTACCTCCATTTTTTGCTTAAGGATGTCTATTAGTGAAATCCGCCGTGCCTCCACTGAAACATTCTGTGTATGTTACAAGCCTTCCCTGATATTCCCCATTCTCATGTAACATTTCTTCCTCATATGATTAATTTTGAATCAGTTTTCCACTTACCAAAGTCCATGCGATCCTTGTGATTGCGCTGCAACAAGCCCCGTAGGAGGTGCCTCAAATGACTGGAAGTCTCTCTGGGAATGCTGCAAAAGATAACGCTATAATCATCTTCACTGTGGAGGAATGTAACGTACTTGAAAAGCCAAACAATGGAAACATAACACAGACACACTTAAAATCTTCTTGCATCTAAACTGTACCTATATCTATTAGGAGTGTAAAGGTACACAAAAATCTGGGTTCGGTACGTACCTCGGTTTTGAGGTCACGGTTCGGTTAATTTTCGGTACAGTAAGAAAACAAAATGCAAAATATAAATGTGCTAGTTGTTTATTACACACCTTTGTGCTTTCAACAATAGGAACATTAGCCTATACAAAGCAAGAATTCTGCTCAAAAAGTAGCGGGTATTTAAAGATAATCCAACAACAATTTGCCTTTCAGACCCCGCGTATTGGTCAGCTTTCTTTCTGAAAGAAAGAAGAAAAAAGAAGTCCTGAGCTAAAGAGAAAAGCAATCCCAATGACAAAGATTTTAACATGTATTTTACAAATGAAATGCCTCAATGAATCTTTTTTTTTTCTTATGAATGGTTTTCAAAAGCTTGATTGGTGGACTTTCTCAAGTTAAAGCGTCACACAGAAATTAATAAATTTGTGTAAGCAGGATCTGTGTATTATTCTTATTATTTAATTACAGGTGTTTTAGCTCATTTCAATGTATTTCATTTAAATGGGCTATTATTTATGTTATTGTGTGTTTATATTTTTACAAATGTGATGTAGTATTCATTTATATTGTATATTTTAAGTTGTATAACTTTAGTTCCTATGTAAATATTAGTTCCTACTTGTTTTGTTGTGGTAGGAGGGTTTTGTATTGAACACGGGGCCATGTTGGTTATTATTATAGCAGAGAAGACAGCAGAAAATAAACAAAGACAAGTCAACTGTGCCCCGATCTACCACTCAAGAGATCTGATGGACTCAAAAAGTGGGTTACGATTGCATATTGGTTTGAAAATCGACCGGATCCACCGTATTTTTACACGAGTGACTTCCGGTCTGCCCGATCCTAGCTACCGGTAGTAGTATTGACGCAGGAGGGTCGAGTCTCGTGTCAAATAATAAACTCTGCCGTTCTTTTCGCGTGCGTCGTGTTGAGCCGCTTCTGGGACGCGTCTAACAAGCGGCCACACTGTGACTGGTGTGCATTGGCTGATTGACTTTAACGCCTGCGTTTCACTGCGTTCTCGCGGCGGCCACGTTGTCGCGCCGTTGACATTTCTGTGTTATACTGTCCCACCGTGTTGTTCCTCATTATAGTAGAGAAGAAGGAGTAAATATAATCTACACAAAGAAACTGTAACCCGATTGACTCACAGCCTCGAAAAGTAAGGGTTACATTACGTCAGAAACTCGTTCGGCACGCCTCCGTTCCGAACCGAGCATCACGTACCGAAACGGTTCAATACACATACATGTACCGTTACACCCTTAATATCTATATAAAATGTTAACCTGTTTGCGACACATTTTTTTTTCTACACACAAAGAGAATTTCTCCAACTACTTACTTGGGGCTCAGATTCTTGTTTTTCTCATAAAACATCCTAAGATCCTGGGGGCTACTAGCCTAAAGATGACAGAAAGGGTTATTAGTTTTAGTAAATTATTTAGTAAATTTAGTAAAGACATTTTAATCCATTTGAGTATGGTGTGAGAGCTTCAAAGATAGCGACAGAGATAAAAAAAAAATGTAAAAAAAGAGCAAGGACGAGGCACAGTATAAAGTTGCTGTGGAGAGGTTCATGGAAAATATTTGAAATTAGCTCGGAGACATTATTCTCTGGACCGACTAACTTGCACCAAGGGTATTTTACCACTTATTAAACTGACATTTCATTACATTCAAAGTTGACCTGTCAAACGTGTTTGCAAAATGAAACTTCAGCAACCCGCATTAAGATTCACTTGGTGTTGCACATTCGCCTCCCTGGTTAAGTTGAATATTTACTGATTTAATTCTGCTTTTTGGCCCACTAACAACTTTAGACTACCGCATCTTTGCGTGTACCTGGAAAGGAGCCTTCCCAGTCAGACACTGGAACACAATGGTCCCGATGCTCCACAAATCTGCCTTAGCATCATAGTTTTGGGACATGATGACCTCTGGTGCCTTGTGGAGAAAGAGTGGGGAAAGTCATTTTCTTAGCACTTCAAAATGATAACTAATGATGTGATTATGACACATTTATGTGACAAATGTCTCTCCAAATTAGGCTCTGACACATTCTAACAAGGTTTCCGCTGCATGCTTTTCGAAAAATTTTATGTTACACATGTTGCGCTACAGCTCATCCATTACCATGTACATTGGAGACCCGCAGAGGGTTGCCGCCATCATGTTGTTCTGAAGGTACCTGGCAAAACCAAAGTCAGCTGTGGAAAGAGTAAAGGAGATGAGGCACTTTTACTTAAGTTTTTGAGTAACCTGCTGTCACTGTGTTTGTTGAATTTTAAAATCATATATTAAACAAATTGTATCATGTACTGTAAAGTTAGTCTTGCACATTGTACGTACTTATTTCTTTGCTAAACAGATGTTTAAGGTAGTTTTACATAGAAATGGATGGTATAAAGGCGTAGGGTGACATTATGTTTCCCCAAACATCAACTTAACTATTGCCTAGTTTTAGTAAGATTTCAATAGAGACTTAGGGGGACAGTAATTTGTAACCCAGTAATGTGTAACCGCACTTACCAATTTTGATGCAGGTGTTGTTGGAGTGGGATTTGCGCCCTGGTGGGTAAGAGAGCAAAATGTTCTGGGGTTTGAGGTCCCTGTGGATGATGCCTTTTGCCTGCAGGACTCTCATTGCACCTGCAATCTGCTGCAGGAAAACGCGAATTGTGTCCTCGCTCAGTGTGCCTTTTGCTGTAGAAAGACGACAGATATAAGGGGGAAAAAAAAAAACAGCATCTATTTTTGTCAACAGCATATGTAGGTATTTGAAACCCTTCGCTTACAGTGTAGGTAGTCGGCAAGGTCACCACCGTTACAGTACTGCAATGTGAAGAGAAAAAAACAGTTAGTGTAAAGCTGGAATCAGCACCAAGCAGCATAATAGATCTTCTGTGCACACTTTTCTGCAAAGACTAACTGTGGGAGACCACTGTTAATGACTGGTCAGTAGTGAGTCGTTTATTCAATACAACAATAATGATAAAATGGCATAATTTTAATTTTAATCACACAAAGCTTTTCTTGCAGTCATCAGCCAGATGCCAAAAACAACAAAAATAATCGGTTGCGTTTGAACTGTATAGCAATGAGTTGTACCTAATGGTGAGGTGTCACTATGGTGATTAAGTGTCTTCAATGCAACAATAGAGCATGCGTGGATCAGGACATTGATTTCCTTAAGAGCAAAATGAAATTTAAGACGATTGGCCTTGCTCCTATTTACAGCATTATGAATGACCTCAGGACATTCTATCCTATAAAGTAATTTATTAGGACACCAAAATAGCCCAAATGTTAGGATCAGATGCCAGTCATCTTTGTGACAGAGCAAGTCAGACGTGAAGGATGAATTTGCAACATGAACGGCAAAACAACACAAACACAACAAAGTTCAAGAAAAGCTACATACACAACTAGAAAATGCAATTTCTGTACAAGTCACTTGATTTTGTGTCAGTTCCTGTTAGTTTTGAGCCATCAATGGGTCACTTACTGTTCATTTTGGGGTGTTTTTTTGAGACCCTTCCTGTTGATTTTGAGTCACTTCCTGTTGAATTAAGGGCATTTTGGGTCGCTTCTTGTTCATTTTAAGACACTTCTGAGTCGTTTCCTATTCATTTTATGGCATTTCTGGGTCAATTACTGTTTGTTTTAGGAAAAATCTAGGTAGGATGTTTTTTTGTCAAAAATAAATAATGATTTTTTTAAAGAGTATTTGAGATTGCTGTATGTGCTATTGGGAGCATTTATAATGTTTGGGGAATAGTTTGTCACTGGCTGATAACTTTTGCTTGCCTTAATTTTGTGATTTTTTTTTTATTTGGGGGGGGGGGGGGGGGACAAAATTGAGGTGCTCTTCACAGTGCAAATATGTGAATGGGACTAAAACTTAACTTATGTTGGGAGCTTCTCTTTACAAAGCATCCCCACAATATCGATGACGGCGTATCAAAGTTTTGCAGTTATAAAACGTCAATTAAAGTGGGTGTTATTCATGATCCTTCTTACGATGACACCATTCTCTCATAAAAACGTCTCAATTTCCACGTGTGACATAAACAGATAAACACAATCAGCTGGATTGTACAGAATGCCGCAGTGTGTGGGTGCTTGACCCTCTTGATGCCTGAGGACAGACCTAATTTTAGCACAAATGCTGACACCGCACAGCACTGAGCAAACAAAGGCCAAAGGCCATGACAGGCTTACCTCCATTACTAGGTACACTGAGCTCGCGGTTTCCTAAAGGGGGAGGGGATAAGAGTTGGGGGATGGGAGGAAGAAAACATGTCAGAGGCAGACAATGACAGGAACAGGTGGTTCTTGAGCTGACAGATCATATAAAATCGTCAGTTATTTCAAACATTATTCTGTTTGTTTTAGATAAAAACTGTTTATTTCAAGTCTGAGTTGCAATCTCCCTATTTATTTAAAAACACAAAACAAAGCCCATTGCGCTAGGTCACATGCCTTTACGGACTCAAGCCCATATTTGTGCAGACACCAAAGACACAAAGGTTAAAATCAAAACTTGGTGTTTCAAGAGAAGTGTTTTGACCTTTTTTTTTCTCCAATATTCACCATGAGACTAAATAACTGCAGCGCTTTTCCCCCTGTCTGGTTTGTGTGAGAACGTGGGGCCTTGGTAAAAACAAACTCTTATCACATGGCAACAGATGACTGATGTCTGGAAGTCACACTCCAGATGATGTTTTTTTTTTTTTTTTTTTTTTCTTTAATTTTTGTTTTTTTTTTTTATGAAAAAAAAAAAATGGCCCAGCTAGAATTGCATTTGTTTTTGTTGTTTCCATTAATGATAGCATCAACTCCTTAGGGAACACACATGTTCCTTTTGCACCCCAAAGTAAACAACTTTTCCATCGGTCAATGATTGCAGATATGTTTTTTTTTTTTTTTTTTTTTTAATTCATGCCGCTGACATCAGAAATACACACAGTCATTGGTACCTGCCTTAAGTACACCCAAAATGAACATTAGCTTCCATACATTTGTAAAACAATCATGTTATCATTCAAATAAAGTTGCAGCGATGTACCAATACAGACTTCAATCACTGTAAGAAAAACGGTTAAATTGGTACCTTTCTGACAATGTCAAAAGAAACAGAGCAGTGAACAGCATGCTCCTATACTGAACACCTCAATTAACCTACATGCAGAAGTCCAAAATGCACTTACACAACTACACCAGGGTCAACATCAGGCAGGAACATCAAAAACAAGATTACATAGTTTAATGGCCTGAGTTGACTCTTACCACACAAAGGTTTTAAACGACTTTGCAAATTTGATGGGCTAAATAAGTCCTGTCCGATTATGCAACAATTGGCAGCTTTGCTCTTATTTTTGTCTATATTTGAAAGAGGCTGGATTCCAGTAGAAAAATACTTGGGTTTGTGTCTTGTTTTGCTCTTTTTATGCTACCATGACCAATATCCACATTGTGAAGACACACGACATGGTTTCACTTGAAAAATGAAGCTTAAAGGAATAGTGACTCATCTTCAGAGATGTTTGAAAAATGTATGTGTCAGTGGTCATGACCTCCGTGATGTCTTAATTGTACGATGACTGCAGGTCAAAAGCGGAAAGAAAAAACACAATAAAGCAAACCTCTTTCTACGACTGCCACTGACATTTGAACATGTAAGGCAAGTAAAATCAATGACACACTTTTAAGAGCCTAATATGTAAACAGCCATAGCACACACAAGAGCACCTTTGTATGCTTCCAAGTCGGCCGAAACACTGTAATGCAGTGTAACAACACCAACATTCCTGCTCAATTCACATCTTTGTAAGGTTTAAAAGGGCAACACAAAAGCATGTGTTCCTCTCACTAGATCTTATTTGTGAATTTCAGTTTAAAATCAAGTCTTGACAGTTAAAGGATATCCCAAACTGTTTTTTTAGCAGGCATTAATCAGCAGTGTTGGGCACGTTACTTTAAAAAAGTAATTAGTTACATTACTCACTACTTCTTCCAAAAAGTAAGTGAGTTGGTAAATGAAATATAAATGACAGAACTAGTATTTCTACATCCACCCATGGCAAAGTCTATCAACCCCCACTAAAAAATGCCTGCTAAGAATGCTAGTGAGCTAAACATATAAAAATAAAAAATAAATAAAAAGGCAGACTAGATAGCTGGCATGTTCTTCACATCTTACAACATCACAGATAAATCATAGAAAATCTACACTGAGGAATTTTATTTTTACAACTGTACTATTTTCTTACATTATCTGCATTTGGGGTACCCTTTAAAGACCAGCCGAATGTTTTGGACAACACGTGCAGGAGTTAAAATGCGTGGCAGGCCGTCCTGACTTTATGTCAGGCGTGGTGTGCATGTGTGTCAAGGCCACACAAATGCCATTGCAGGTTTCTAGGCTGCAAACACCTGTGACTGTTGATTCCTTAAGCACTCATTGCAGGTCTAAGACCTTAATACTGCTATTTTAAAATGGCACATGTACGGTATACACGGACACTAAGCGGCAAATTTATGCCTCCAAGGTGTTACAAAACAGAATTTCACGACAGTAGAACTGCCAGGGCATTGACAGAGCAAGGCATGTGGGCAGACACCATGTAAACAATGTCTGAGTTCAATAGTGCACCAACCCAGTTGTGAAACTTACCAAAACAAAAGACCATGCTTTGCTGCAACGTCTCATTAGCAAAACACCGAAAACCAAAATTGTATGTGTCACATGAGACAGAAATAGGTCAAGAGGCACAGACATGGCCAATAGCCCATCTGCTCTGGGTGGTGAGCACAGATTGACGTAAAATTGGGGCGGCATGATTACGTGTGTTAACAGCACAGAAGCTTTTTATTACATACCTGAAAGTCCAGTAAAGCAACAATGTTTTCATGCTTGAGTTCCTGCAAAAAAAGAGGGAATTTTAGTTGGTTTACTTAAAAAAATTAATGCTACATTGACAACTATGTTTTAGAATTGAAAGTTATGACTTAATACATACAGTATGTCCTTCATAATAAACTATTAAAGGTTCAATTATACCTTAAGTATTTTGATCTCCTTCCCAAGCAGTGTCTGAGATTTGGCCAGGTTCTTCTTGTTGATGCATTTTACTGCCACCTCCCAGTCATGTTTCTGACAAAAGAAAATGCACACATATGTATAGATTTTAGTGCATTTAGTTTGAAATACAAACATACACTGGTATGGAAAAGTGGTATGGACTCTATCGTGGGCTATTTTACATCACTATAGCGATGTTTTCTCATTCTCATTTGCCACATACATAAAACAAGTGCATGCATAGACAATATTATCTAGGCTAGTGATATACAATGCTAAAAAAAATTAGAGGAACACTTTGAAAACACATCAGATCTTAACTGTGTGTGTGTGTGTGGGGGGGGGGGGATTTTAATATCTTTCCTGATAACAAGTACATAATTTATTAGTAAAGAAATGATGCCACATAATTTGATAGAAATGATCATGATCACCCTACACCCTATATAAGGGGAAAATCAAAGACACCCCAAAATGAAAGTAAAAAAATGATGCAGCAGACTGGTCGATTTTTGCCAATATGTCATTATAGCAACTCACAATTCTCAGTTCTCTATTCTCAGTAGTTTACCCCCCAACGGGCTTATGCCTGACAACGTCAGGGCATGCTCCTGATGAGATGATAGATGGTGTCCTGGGGATCTCCTCCCAGATTTGGACCAGGGCATTACTGAGCACCTGGACAGTCTGCGGATCAACCTGGCAGCGGTGAATGGAACTAAACTAGGGATGTCCCCAATCTGACCACGTGATAGGAAATCAGGCCGTTCCGGCCATTTCTTAGTGAATTGGAATCAGGTGAAAATGATTGGGTGTTTGATTTAAAAAAATATTTTTTAAGGGCTAAAAACTAACAAAATAATCCAGAAATTTGCTGGCATTGCCAAACGAAAACGTTTTATACACTACAACACACCCATAAAAAGTGGAAGAGGAAGTACTGTCAACAGTACACTACTGTAAAACCTTTGAAACTTGTGTTAAAAAAAAAAAAAAAAAAAAAAAAAAAAAAAGACTTTTACGGTTTCGGATCTGGACTTGCTATCTGCAGATTCTCAAAATCAGACAACTAACTCGGGTGCAAAAACATGCGATCGGGACATCCCTAATCTAAACATAATGCCCTAGGGGTGTTCTATTGGGTTTAGGTCAGGTGAAAATGGGGGCCAATCAGTGGTATCAATTTCTTCATCCTCCAGGACCTGCTTGCATACACTGACCACATGAGTTCGGGCATTGTCGTGGACCAGGAGGAACCCAGGTCTCACTGCACCAGCGTAGGTTCTGACAATGGGTCCACGTATTTCATCCCAATACCTATTAGAAATCAGGTTGCCATTATCTAACCTGTAGAGGTCCGTCTGTGTGTTCTTCCCGGGATATGCCTTCCCAGACCATCACTGACCCACCACCAAACCAGTCATGCTAAATGATATTGCAGACAGCATAACGTTCTCCACAACATGATCATGATCTTTGATCATGATCATGTTGTGGAAACCTTTCATGTCTGTTTCATGTGCTCAGGTTGAACCTACTCGCATCAATGAAGAGCACAGGGTGCTTGGTTGCCAATTCTGGTGGTCTATGGCAAATGCCAGTTAAGCTCTATGGTGCTGGCAGTGAGCACAGGCACCACTCCAGGACACCTGGCCCTCAGGTCACCCTCATAGAGCCTGTTTTTGATTGTTTGGTCAGAAACATTCACACCAGTGGCCTGCTGGAGGTCATTTTGTAGGTCTCGAGCAGTGCACAAAGGAGCAGATACCAATTCTACTGAAGGTTTAAGGACCTTCTGCGGCTGTGTCCAGCTCTGCTACAGTAACTACCTGTCTTATAACTACTTGTCTTGTAACTGCTTGTTTTACGAGTTTAAAAAAAAAATGCATAAAACCCGAAAAACTAACCTACAAAGCCGAAACGGTTCAATACGTCTTCATGAACGTTACACGCTAATGTATAGTATGAAAATACTACAATACTTTTTAAAACTATATTTGAATTTAAGACAGGCATTAAACGGAAGCCTAAAGCTATCATTTCTTATCCTTAGAATGCTTTGTATTCAATAATGCTGTGCATTTTTGCAACGTTTGGCTCTCCCACAGCATTTTAGAGGGTGTTTCCTGCATAACGTGTTATTACAAAAACGCCTGCCCTAAAAATTATAATTGTTGTTTTAAGTCAATCATTATGTCTTTGCAAACTAGCCTCACTGTTATATACACGATCAAACTGTGTTGTAAAACATGATCCAAAATATATACTGGCTCCTCCCATGACTGGGGTTTGTGAGGGGGGCTCCACGTGAAAGTTGGTCCCCGACCACATTACATAATCGCCTGCCAAGTGGAACAAACGTGCGAGTGTTCTGTTGTTGATCTTTTCAACACTTCCTGTGTTCTGATGCAACATCCTTGTGATGGGCAGTGAAAAATAAATGTTTACCAGCTACGTACAAGCCTGGTTTAATGCCGTCATTGTGTTTGTTTGTGTGGATTTTTGCTTTTTGGGCCACTTGTACTTAAAACATCTGAACGTACCTCTTAAAATGTCCTGTATCATGATTACGCCTATATTCCCAACGGTTTTTTTTTTTAATTAATTTTTTTAATTGAAATACTGGTTTGTGAATTAATATTTATATGTCATGATCATACTAGCCGGAGAACATGTTTGAACATGTTTGTAACCGACTCTCGCATCACGCAAATCAAACGCAAAAAAAAAAAAGTATAAAATAAGAGACAAATGCGTGAACTCCCTAAGCAGCTGGCTGACATAATAACACATTTAAAGGGATGACAGTAATTATGTTGTATCTTTGTGTATTTGTACTCCGTATTATGCTAAAGAACATCCTGTTCAGACAGCTAGGCCTCTTAAGGTCGCACCGAGAAAACAAACAAGAAATGGCTAGCACAAGGTAGTGCACGCGATAGTTATTTTTCTTCTAGTTTAATAAATAATGCAATTGCAAACCTTAAACACGAGAAATAAATATGTTGTAGTGTAGTTTAAATGGGGTATTTCTGACAAAATCAACACTCACCTCTCGGTGTCTGCCTTTAAATACGACCGCAAATGCGCCATGTCCTATCAGGTCCTTCCGACTGAACTCGAATCTGCCCACCGTCTCCATGACGCACCTCAGTCCGCTTCAGCACTATTTGGACAGGGGCAGAAAACCGGGGGGCCTGCAGTCACCCTTCTCGCTAATAAGATCGCCTCTCTCCACAGTCAAGCCAGGGCAGCAGCAGGGACAGTCACCCCCTCTTTCACTCGCCAGGAGCTGCCGGCCAGACAACAAACGGCCCTGTTCTTTCATGTTCGCTCGTTACGGAGTTTTACTCCCGTCGAGGCCGATCAACGACTTCCAAGTCTGGACACCGAGGTTCTGCATGTCCGGCTGTCCAAGTGTCAAGCAGGCCTGGGAGCCTGCTCTCGTTGTTCCAGCTGTCGCTAATGACGTGCCACCTTAAAAGCAGCTCGCGCTGCGTTTTGTTTATATACAGGAGCTCCTCGCTTCTGTAGTTTCCAGCGTCAAAACAACAAAAAGGCGAAGGCTGCTATCGTAAATGATAAATGGGGGGTCGAATGAGTCGCTAACACTAAACTCTACTCCATTATCTGTTTACAATAAAGCGGAGTCACTCAAAGTCCCAGCAGCATCGATGGTCTCAACAAAGCAGACGGTGTAGTCGGGACATTAACACGCATGCGCAGAGGGAGCACAGCTGTAGCCCTGACGTCATAGCAGTCAGTCGTCGAGCGCATGGTCGATCGTCATCATAATGATGTCAAGATTCAAAAATCTAAGTTTCCAAATTCCATATAATTAAAAAAAAGAGGAAGCAGGTAATTGATTTCCATAAGGATAAATATGTATATGGCGGACAACACAGACAAGGCTGAAAAAGCAGTTTCTGCTCTTGAACCCCTCTTTAAAATAAACTGCTGTATTTTAAGCCAAAAGAACTGTTGTGTTTGATAGAACAATATGTCTGTATGCTGCAGGCACGTGCGGGGGAGGGGGGGGGTGCTTGAGCACCTGCCCCTTTGCCCCTATAGACCCTACCCACGTGACGTCACAACTCCGCCCTCCTGACTGGTGCCGCCCAATTGTCCGTCAACTCATCGTGTTTACCTGTTACGGCTACGTACATTCCTCCTATTTACGGCGTGTTTTTCTGCTCGTTAACATTAATAATCAAAATGGTGAAGGCGTGTGTGGCGGTCGGTTGCAATAACAGAGAAGATAGACGGAGAGACTTGAAGTTCTACCGGATTCCGAGAGACCCGGAGAGAGAGCGAGATGGGCTGCTGCAATTCGACGAGAAAACTGGGCTCCAAACGATTATCACAGATTATTTAGTAGTCATTTTATATCTGGTAAGATGCATTTAATATATATTTAGAGGGTTTTGGGCTGACAACCACAATTAAGATCATTGCTAGGCTAATCGCCGACAACATACACGTATGTATGTACTGAGAGTGCTATCGCTAAACCATATAAACATTAAAAGCCCTAGCTCCATTGACAAATGACATGAAATACATTAGACTTGACAGTGGATGTTAGCAAGAACAAAAGATTTTGAATTGAAAATTTCGTAACTCACCTTTCCAAGCACAAGATAGATTCCTGCCGAATTTTCGTGGACGAGGACTTGTTTCACCCAACCAGCAACGAAGTATTTATAAGCCTCCGAGCTCTTAAAGTTTTTCAAACTTTCGTGAGAATAGGCTGATTTTGTGTGGACAAGATAGTTGTAAATATCAGGGTCAGGCAAAGATGGCGAAGACAGCGGGTCGAAAAACATCGATTTAGGCATCAATCACGTATCTGGCGAATGGATAAACTGAAGCTTTTCCACGTAACGCCTTTTATGTAACGCATCCAATGAGTTTACAGCGTCAGATAACACCGGGGCTTCCATGAATTGCTCTATAACTTGCACGACTAATTGAAAACAATGAGAATAGGTCTAAAAAATAGGTACAATATGGCGGCCGGATACAGCAACACGTCATTTTGTGACGTAGGTGAGTAGGGTCTATATGCAGGGGTGAAAGTGGGCCAGAACGGTCAGGAACGCAGTTCCGGTATAAGATTCAGGGCCAGAACACAGTTCCGGTATAAGATTCAGGGCCGGAATGCTGTTCCGGTATAAGATTCAGGTTCCAGTACACGGTTCTTTGATTCCGAAAATACGACGGCAACGGTCAAAACGCTATGTAAAAAATAAAAAATGCTAAGCTGCCACAGATGCATTACATCTCCAAGAAGAAAACAATCTACCAACATCAGATTTACATAGACAAGTGTTAACAAAAAGCATAATAAAGTGCTTGTGTAGCGTTATCCGTTTCCACCAATATTTATTATTTATTTTATCCCACAGATGGCATGGAGGTTTCCCCAGCTGCTGCAGTTATCCGAGTCTGACGATGATAAGTCACGTCAATGTGCAAATGCACGCAGCAAAGCAAAACGCCTAGACTCATTTATCCATTCAATTCGCTGACATACTGACATGTGATCAGCAGAGATAGCTCTGATTGGTTCAAATGTGCATGTTTTCTGGGACAGCAATTAAAAAAAAAAAAAAAAAAAAGGTTGAATTAATGCGATAAAAAAAGGGCAATGCAACATAAAATGGATCAAATCTTTAAGAGCAACGAAAGAGTTGAGGAAGCTTATTTGCTCTGATGGGAAGGTTCAGAACATCTTAGCTGTCAATGTGCACTTTGGACTTATATTTGTTAATTTATGTTAGGCTACTTATTAATTTCCTTATGATTTAAAAAAGTCAGTGTTTGGGCGATCTTCAAAATATATTCCATTTCACTCTGCATAATATAAGTCATTTGTACTTATTTTTCTGAATGTATGTTACTTATATCTTTATTATTAAAAAAAAAAGTAGTTAAAATTGAGATTTGGCATTTAATTTGTGAGGAAATGAGGGAAAATAAAAATTAGGAGATGGAGGTTGGGGTTATTGCTGTTTTTGTTGAATTTTATTTTGCAAATAATTGAAAAAATACAATTTTGAATGAAAATCAGGTTTTGTATGTGTTATAGAAATAACTGTGCTAAAACAGTTTTCTTTGCATTTCAGTAAATTAAGAGGTTTGAGCCCCCCCCCACCCCCCAAAAAAGAAAGAAAAAAATAAATAACATTTTGGGCTCCGTGGCAACCTTCACGTCTGGTAGTTCCGGCAAAAACATTATAGCTACTTTCACCCCTGCCTATATGCCCAAAGTGCCCCTTTTGACAGTTTTTTTTTTTTTGTGTGCGAATTAATGTGCTGCCCGCCTGTGCAGGCACGCCACCGAGGACTTTACTTGAACACAGAAAACACCTTTAAAAAAACAAATAATAATTCTAAAGCCATCTGTGTGCTGCTAAAAAGGCGCATAATCCCACCTCACCCCCTGCACACTGTTCCTCAGTGACCTGGGTGTGTGGTGAGGAGTCTGAGGACATCTGGTAATTGAAAACAAATGGTGTTACCCTATTTAACTGTGTTCGAGCAAATACTGTTGTGAAATTTCTTACACCAGGTTTATTGTGGGCATTTTTTAAAAATAATAACATGTAATTTTCTCTTATATAGTTTTCTGCTTTAAAAATGAATTACAACCGCCCACCCCAAGGCAACCGTATTTGTTAGTTCTCTTCACAACGTTATCTAGAAAGGTACACATCTCTAAGTTCTCTAATACTGAAATAATAGTTTTGAAAAAACTTTGCTGATGTTGGCTCAGTGAACATCTAATTTGGTTTGTTCTCAGATGTAGAACATGTTGAGTAAGGACGTTTTGATATAGAGTTTGAAGGAAGAAAAGATGCAAAGACTGAGTCACATCCAGAAAATGTTGATGACAGTGTTGATTTGTATTCACTGTTCCTCCCTCCAACTAAAGTCTGTCACAGTCACATCCAATTATACTGTTAAGCTGGTTAAACTGCAAGTTATGTTGTTGTAAGGCGTATTAATTTTTTGTTCATGTGCCCCTTTTGATCTATGAGCACCTGCCCATCCATCGGTCTCTGCACGGCCCTGATATGCTGCCATAGCAGATTCATGGTGCATTAAGCCCCCGAACTATTTTTAATTTGTCCGTTTTACCCTGAAGACCCCCGTTTACAGACGTCACGCAATCGCTTTTGTTTCAACCCAGCCATAAAAAGAAGGTAAGTAATTAAATTTGATATTTGAAATGTCTGTCATTTTTAGCTTCGAATCATTAATGGATGTCTTATATTAAGTTTAAAAAAAAAAAAAACGGCTCTAAAAAAATTATTCATTCGCATATTTTAAACTTTTAAACAAATTGTCACAATGAAAAAAATTGTGTCTGTAAATAAGTCACGAGATATCTACCTCATAACTATCGCTTAATTGTATTTTTTTTTGTTACTGTCGCATTTTCCATTTTAGATGATAAATAATCGATCCAAAGAAAAAAAGAAAAAAAAAAGTTTAAAAGGGTAAATATATGAAAAAGAAAATCTCGACTACTCCTTGATGTCTGCGATTTCTGCATCGTGACCCTTGTTATATTACCATGTTTCACCCATAAAATCCCCCCAAAATCCGGCTGTAGCCATTCACAGCTGTGTCTTGACACTCGGTGAGACACACTACACAGAGTTTTTAGATCCAAACAAGTTAAGTACACGATAATATCTTGTTAAAATGATGGCGTCTTTAATTATGCTCTTTCATGCTCTCACCTCGAGTTAGGTTTTAAGGGTTAAACAAAAAACAAAACAAAAAAAATAATGCTCTCCCATTCAAAATTTTTCTCCTCCCAGAAAATTGTGATTTTAAGCTTTCCAATGATGTATCACACATGCATATAGGTCAATTTTGAAATTTGGCCAAATTTGGGGTCTCAGAGCGGAACTTCAAGTCTCCTGAGTGTTTTTCACCATATACATTTGAATGTATTACCACAAAAAAAAAAAAAAAAAAAAAAAAAAAAAGAAAATCCAATACTGAAGCTATTTTAAAAATATTTCCATTGGTAAAGTTAAAGTAAAAGCTAAAGTTAAAGCTAATTGTTATTTTCAATTATTTTTATTAAAATATTCTTGATGGATTCTTGTTTTATTTCATGTTGACTGGTTAAACTGTATTGTTTGTACTATATATTGTTAATATATATATATATATATATATATATATATATATATATATATATATATATATATAAATTTTTTAACTAAAACGGCTGTTTACTCATTTGAGAAGTACACATTGTGTTTAGGAAGCTGTTGCAAAGGTGACAAAGTATTCACACAGTTGTTCACATACTCATATTTACCCTTACGCATTTCCAGGTATGAGATTCTGACAGTATGATAACCATAAGCCAAAATAAACTCTAAAATGTGTTATTTTGAGATATGTTTTTTTGTTTTTGTTTTTTTGTTTTTAATAATCCCATTGAACAGGATTGTATTTTTTCAAAACATATTAGCAAATTGGAACAGAAGTATAATGTTAAGTTAAAATAACTAAATAATAATAATAATAACACAAAATAACAACTATTCTAAATGAGATTAAAATAAATGCAGTCATTTAGGTGACCCTAAACCCACAGCCACAGCTCAACATTATTACCATCAGAACAAAAATAATTGAATTATTTTCTTTAAAAGCACGTGTGTATGACTCGTATCATGTTTACATCATATACACATATTTCTCAACACAGACAGATGCCAGAGAGAGAAAAAAAAGTGTTTTACCACCACTAGACACTACTAGTTGGTGGGAAACATTAATGACAGTGTTCACTAATCTTTAATTTTCTATAAATGCAAAATCATATTGAAGGTATTGCCTCCTCAGCAGCCACCCTTCGCAAACTTGTTTTACATGTCGGTTGCCCCTCCTCCTCTAAGCCGTGGCCGTCTGTAACTTTTCAGTAGCCGAAGTATTCCCATGCCAGCGATTTCGTTTTCTTCGATGGGGGCAAAAGTTTAGGAGTTTTACCTCCTCCAGACACTGAGCAACAACCGGTGGGGGAGGGTTGAGCCTTGCAGCTGCAAGCGAGGGATTTCTTCCTGCATTTTTGGGACATAAAAAATAGCTAATTACCATAGGGACGGTATGACAGGAAGATTTTGCGTCTTTGAAAACGTTGACATTTTCATCACGGTAATCGGGCAAATGTCTATTTACAAAATACAAGTACGGACACTCCCATGTTAAAAAAAAACAACAACAAATAAACTGGTGAAGACGCCGTCAAGCAAAGTTGGAGTTAATGTTCTGAGTTGCTTTAGTATGGGGCCCCGTTCGTAAAGCGGCTTCATGCTAAAAATAACATCAATAACATTTTGTCACGATTAGCTTCAAATAATGTTTAAAAATCTGGTGTGAATTTTTGACGGTCACTTTTTTTGCTATTTACAACCGTTTTTTGTCAAATTAACCATTTGTCGGCCAAGTAGTAAATGGATTTGTACTTGTATTGCACCTTTCCACCTTCAAGGCCCTCAAAGTGCTACTGGTGACCCAGCACCAGGAGCAACGTGGGGTTCAGTATCTTGCTCAAGGATACTTAGACGAGTTCATCAGGGCAGAGAATCGAACCCACCACCTCTGGGTTGGGGGACAGCTACTCGACCACTGAGCAACGTCATCCCCAGTGACTATTTTTGGTAATTACAAAACCAAAAAGAAAGACCTGGCCAGAGGTTGCGCTAGACTTTTTCGTTGTCTGTCATTTTGACTGACAGGGTCATAAAAATCCGGTCATAATCAATGTTTACCCGTCACTTAAATTTTTAAAATGATGATAATGACATTGTGGTGACCCTTTGTTTGGCATAATTCACCTTCCGTACTTGTGTGTCCATTTGGCCGAGCGCGTTACCAGCTACGACAGTCACGTGACAGAGACACTTAAGAGCCGCGCGCGGTCCCCTCACTATCCACTCGCTCTCGCTATATGATTGGCCGAAGAGTCGAAATGCTCTCCCGTGAAATGCCTGTTTAAAAATGTTCCCGTTGTTACTTCTTGCGTTCGCTTATAAGTGCCCATTTAAAAAGGAAATGCGATGGATGATACTACACACAGAGCGTATTATTAACAAATGTTAACGTTGTATAATCATATAGCGAGAATAAGGAACGTCACTGACAAGCGCAGGCCCCCGCGAGTGGATAGTGAGGGGTCTAGGATAGTGCGCCTACAGCTAACAAGACTCTTAACATTGCATACCGCTTCAACATATTCAATAGTATTTAGTTTTCATTCATTTTAAATTAATATTCTGTCCGAACAAGCTTAACAGAGAATCCACACCGTGCAAGCTTAACAGAGAATCCACACCGTGCCATCACACATCAAGCAGATGAATATGTAACTTTTTCTCCGCAGTGACAAAAACAGCTGACTGTGGCCCCAGTAGTTAGGTAGCCTACCAGTTGTAGTAGCATATGGAACAATGAAATTAACAGTTCACCTGCTGTGGCCTGAACGTAGTGTCACACTTTCCTCCTGGTGCGCATGGACTTGAATTGCGTGCCCGCTTGTGCAGTCCCTGTTTTTTCACCTCTTTTATCAACACCATCGTCGTTTTAGGGCTTTTTGAAGAAACTTCGGACACTCAGTTGCCTTGACATTTTTCAGAGTAAGGCCAACGACGTCATGCATCAAGAGAGACAATAGCTAATTAATATGCTCACTCGCCACCCTGTGGTCTGGGGTGTGAATTGCAACCGGTCAAAATGACGGATGGACTTCAGTTTTTTCCGTTACCGTTTTAAAAAAACGGTCAACGACGGAAAATATTCGGTTAACGCGACCCCTGGACCTGGCATATATGGACATCCACATACAGCATATGGACGCAAGGTCTCAATTAAAATGTAAAGTATTTTAGAATTATTAATCCTATTTAAATAAAAATAATAATAATTAGTAAAATGTTAATAAAAATACATTAATCAAATTAAAATGAACAAAAAGAGAAATGCACACAGGTTATGGCCTTTAACAACACTTTTAATCAGTTTGTTTTTTCATAGCATTTAACTAATTGCCTGCCATTGATGTTGATAGACATCCGATTCATTTAAAGCGCCAGTTCATTCAAAGCGGGTGTGAATGCTCATCTTTCAATATCAATGGTGCTGGACGTCCAATCTAGCGATTGATGCCAGGCTCTCTCAGTCAAAATGAATTGGAGGTCTAGCACCATCAATAGCAGCCAGTGAGTTAAATGAGTACCATATATAAAAGCTAAATCCAAATTACTTACTACTGCATAATCAAATGTTAAATCTTCAAATTGTTTTCATAGGTAGGTTTATAATCACAATAATCCATCTCCAAGAGTCAATTCCAATTGTTTTTTAATTCATTATTTGACCATGTAAAACGTATTGCCCTTTGAATGTGCTTTTTAGCTAAATATTTAGTTTTCACATGAAACATATCAAGTTGACATTTAGGATTTATATTAAATATTTATATTAATTATTTAGAATTAAAGTGTTACATTGAATATTAGTAACTAAATATTTAAGTTGAGAAGCATTTTTGTAAATGTGTCGTTTTACTTGTACGATCACTATTGCTATTTAATACGCACGTAGTCATCATCAGCACATACAGTATATGAAGAAAACAAATCCAAATTGCTTTAGCTATGTGACTATTCTCTCAGGGGCAGATTATGTAGCTTTTTAATCATACCAGAAAAAATCAGCCGTATTTTGCTGCATCTTTTCATAATTACCTTGCAGCTTTTCCTCTGCGGAAAATAACAAGAGAGACCACAGAGGAGCAGGCAATACAAACAATGTTGTGTATGAGGCTGATCCACTAGATATGCAACAGAAAGAAATACTGCTGAGGCAAAAGGAGTAGGTGGAGGGCCTGAAGAATGGGGACAAATGGTGCAATGAAGGGTTGTGAATCTATAAGCATGAGACCAATTTCATATGGATGTTGATAGAGGGGTTGCAATTTGACACACACACAAAAATGATATCCTTAAAACCATAACAGTCCCATTATGATTCAGTTCAGTTTGTAGGCAATACAGGATAAAGCAACAAAGTGATACAGTACGATACCACATGGGAAAAAAGCGGTAACAACAAAGACACCATTCAAAAAAAATAGGAAAGGGAGAGTAAAAATTGTGACAACCAACCCGTCTCCCCTACAATCTTAATTTTTGTGATGATTTAAATGCTACAGCTCTCACAAGGATTTAAGATTCCATTTTAAGGCGCATTTGCACTTGACATAAATAGTATTATTGTTAATTATTACTGTATTATCATTAAATTGTCATTGATTGAAGTTGGAGCTTATCCCAGTTTTAGCGCTAGACAACTCAGACTGGTCGCCAGACCTGTAACACCCAAAATAAGATATTCTCTGCCAGAGGAGGGCATTGGAGGACAGTGTTTTGAAAGCAAAAAAAGTAATCATCTTAAGTCGTTGTGACATGCTACCATTCATCATGCTTCCTCTCCAACTAATGGAAGATGTGACAACATTCTCTCAGGAAGTACTTTGGAGATAAGAACACGGCGTCAAGGTAGCAAGCGGAACATCTTTTGGGATGTGGAATTGTTCCATAAAAATAGCACGCAGGGGTGGGAGGGACAACTTCTATCAACTAACCCGTTACTTTAGCTGACATGATATCAGATAGCAGCCAGTCCGCATGAGCTGGCCCCACTGGTGAAGCATTCAAGTTCTTGGCATTCCCAGTGCGTCACACAATTAGACTGATGCCGCAATGCATACAGAAACAGCATATTATGTTTCATGGCATCAGAAGGTTAGTGTGTTTTGGTCTGAGTTCATTTTCTCTTATCACAAACATCCACTCTGCAGGGGTTTGCAGCTGTTTTAAATATTTTAGTCGTTTCGTGCTCTTCCTGCAATGATTGATTGTGTTTGGTGCTCCAATCCAAGTATCTTCTACTGGCAGGTTGTGCGAAGGCCCTCAGGTGTTCACAGCCAGAGATGCTATCATCATTATGATACTGGCCTTTTTAATGGAAGCAGTATACTACATACCACTGCTACAGTACTTTTGCCAGTTGTAGCAAAAACGTTTAAGGCCATTTCTTGTGAGCGAATTTCTCAATTTCTGTTATTGTTGTAGTAAAAATAATGTTGAGCAAAAAGTAAAGTTGAACAGGTATTTTTTTAAAATAATGCATTTTTTTTTTTAAACTGTCCAGTTCGGCTGCTTGACACAGAGAATAGGAATCAGAGTGTCCTGTTGGTCTGAACAGTTTTAATGTATCACATTGGAGTATGACATATTCATACCTGTCAAGTTGTACGGTTTCGGCGTAATTTGTACAAGTGAGCACTGATTCTTAAATGTGTACGCCATACGTTCAAAATCTGTACGTTTTTCGTGCATCACGTTTGTTTTTCTCCGTTCAGATTTTGTTACCATTTCGGCAACGAGACAATGTGGGTTACTATGCGTTACTACGTTGGTTGAACGACGCGAGAAAAGTCAGAGACACGGAGAAAGAAGAACGGGAGTGGGAAGGAGGGAAGAGGTGTGAAGCTGTTGCAAACGCGATGCTAGGCTAGGTGGCTCGAATATTTCCTGAAACTGTTTTAAAACTTTCACATATCGAAAGTAGACAGAAGGGAACAAATGCAGAAACGCGAGCAATTTTAACAACTTTAACGCTTGATTCACAACATTAAATGACTTCCAAACATAGCAAAGGGTTTTTTTTTTTTTCAAAATGAAAAAAAAGCCCCCTCCATGTGTAAAGAGTTTTTTCCGTTGAAAATTCTTGTGAACAAATGCTTAAATCCAGGAATTCTTTATACATAGGAACATAAAACAGTCTCGATTCTTGGTTAAAAGCTAAAAAGCGGGCAGTTAACATTTATTTTACGTAAATATGTCGAATGTTATGCTAGTCTTTTATCCAATGTTTCGCAGCCTTATCACAACAAAGAGTTTTTTTACATTGAAAATTTTTCTGAATAAATGCTTAAATCCCGGAATTCTTGATAGATATGAACATAAAACAGTCTGAACTCTTGGTTAAAAGCAAAAAAAAAAAAAAAAAAAAAACGGGCAGCTAGCATTATTTTGCGTAAATATGTCGAATGTGATGCGTCTTTCAGCAAATGTGACGCCGCCTTATCACAACAAAGAGCTTTTTACGATGAAAATTCTTGTGAACAAATGCTTAAATCCAGGAATTCTTTATAGATAGGAACGTAAAACAGTCTCGATTCTTGGTTAAAAGCAATAAAGCAGGCAGTTAGCATTTATTTTACGTAAATATATCGAATGTTATGCTAGTCTTTTAGCTGATGTTGTGCCGCCTTATCACAATAAAGAGCTTTTTACAATGAAAATGTTTGTGAATAAATGCTTCAATACCTGAATTATATAATGGATATGGACGTAAAATAGTCTCGATTCTTGGTTATAAGCAAAAAAAAAATACAAAAAACAGGCAGCTAGCATTATTTTGCGTAAATATGTCGAATGTGATGCGTCTTTCAGCAAATGTGACGCCGCCTTATCACAACAAAGAGCTTTTTACGATGTAAATTCATGTGAACAAATGCTTAAATCCATGAATTCTTTATAGATAGGAACGTATAACATTCTCGATTCTTGGTTAAAAGCGGGGAGTTAGCATTTATTATATGTAAATATGTCAAATGTGATGCTAGTCTTTTAGGCAATGTTGTGCCGCATTATCACAACAAAGAGCTTTTTACGATGAAAATTTTTGTGAGTAAATGCTTAAATCCCTGAATTTTTCTATAGATATGGATGTAAAACAGTCTCGATTCTTGGTTATAAGCAAAAAAAAAAAAAAAAAAAAAAAAAAAAGCTTAAATCCAGGTATTCTTTATAGATAGGAATGTAAAACAGTCTCAATTCTTGGTTAAAAGCAAAAAAGCGGGCAGTTAGCATTATTCATTCATTCATTTTTCATGCCGCTTTTTCATTTTACACAAATATGTCAAATGTGCTGCTCATCTTTAAGCCACTGTGGCGCCGCCTTATCACCACAAATAGCTTTTTAACAATGAACATTTTTGAGAATAAATGCTTAAATCCCTGAATTGTTTATAGATATGAACGTAAAATGGTCTCGATTCTTGGTTAAAAGCAAAAAAACAGGCAGCAAGCATTATTTTGCATAAAAATGTTGAATGTGATGCTAGTCTTTTAGCAAATGTGATGCCGCGTTATCACCACAAAGAGCTTTTTACGTTGAAAATTCTTGTGAACAAATGCTTAAATCCCAGAATTCTTGATAGATATGAACATAAAACAGTCTCGATTCTTGGTTAAAAGCAAAAAAACAGGCAGCTAGCATTATTTTGCGTAAATATGCCGAATGTGATGCCAGTCTTTTAGCAAATGTGACGCCGCCTTATCACCACAAAGAGCTTTTTACGTTGAAAATTCTTGTGAACAAATGCATAAATCCCTGAATTCTTGATAGATATGAACGTAAAACAGTCTCGATTATTGTTTAAAAGCAAAAAAAAGCGGGCCGTTAGCATTTATTTTACGTGAATATATCGAATGTTATGCTAGTCTTTTATCCAATGTTGCGCAGCCTTATCACAACGAAGAGCTTTTTACGTTGAAATTTTTTTCTGAATAAATGCTTAAATCCCGGAATTCTTGATAGATATGAACGTAAAACAGTCTCGACTCTTGGTTATAAGCAAAAAACACTGGCAGCTAGCATTATTTTGCGTAAATATGTCGAATGTGATGCATCTTTCAGCAAATGTGACGCCGCCTTATCACAGCAAAGAGCTTTTTACGATGAAAATTCTTGTGAACAAATGCTTAAATCCATGAATTCTTTATAGATAGGAACGTATAACAGTCTCGATTCTTGGTTAAAAGCAAAAAAGTGGGCAGTAAGCATTTATTTTACGTAAATATGTCAAATGTCATGCTAGTCTTTTAGCCAATGTTGTGCTGCCTTATCACAACAAAGAGCTTTTTATATTGAAAATTCTTGAGAATAAATGCTTAAATCCCTGAATTGTTTATAGATATGAACGTAAAACAGTCTCGATTTTTGGTTAAAAGCAAAAAAACAGGCAGCTAGCATTATTTTGCGTAAAAATGTTGAATGTGATGCTAGTCTTTTAGCAAATGTGATGCCGCCTTATCACCACAAAGAGCTTTTTACGTTGAAAATTCTTGTGAACAAATGCTTAAATCCCGGAATTCTTGATAGATATGAACGTAAAACAGTCTCGATTCTTGGTTAAAAGCAAAAAAAACAGGCAGCTAGCTTTATTTTGCATAAATATGCCGAATGTGATGCCAGTCTTTTAGCAAATGTGACGCCGCCTTATCACCACAAAAAGCTTTTTACGTTGAAAATTCTTGTGAACAAATGCTTAAATCCCTGAATTCTTGATGGATATAAACGTAAAACAGTCTTGATTCTTGGTTTAAAGCAAAAAAACTGGCAGCTAGCATTTATTTTGTGTAAATATGTCAAATGTGACGCTAGTCTTTTAGCAAATGTGATGCCGCCTTATCACAACAAAGAGCTTTTTACGATGAAAATTCTTGTGAACAAATGCTTAAATCCCGGAATTCTTGCTAGATATGAACGTAAAACAGTCTTGATTCTTGGTTGAAAGCAAAAAAGCGGGCAGTTAGAATGTATTTTACATAAACATGTCGACTGTAATGCTAGTCTTTAGCCAATTTGGCGCCGCCCTATCACAACAAGGAGCTTTTCACATTGAAAATTCTTGTGAATAAATGCTTAAATCCCTGAATTCTTTATCGATATGAATGTAAAAAAGTCTCGATTCTTGGTTTGCGAATTACGACGCCAATGCCGTAGCGGTTAATATCTCCCATTGATTTTTTTTTTTCATGTTTCATGTTTTCATGTTTCAAAATATATGCATGGTACGAAAAATATAATAATTACCTTGAATCCTTGAACAAATCACTCCTGAGACAATCCATCCTGTTTGTATGCGGTACAGCTTTGGTACTTTTTCAAACTAAATCCGGTGTTAGATCGCTGCATGTGTTTGAGAATAACTGCGACCGACTTTGACCGACTGAAGCTGAGTTTGGATGGTCCCCTACTTGAAGGCGTGACGCAGTGTCTGAGGAATGTGTCCCGTCAATATCATTATGAAGTCTATCTATGGGTGTGTCCAGGTTTTGGATACCTACCTACACACATTTTTATATGGCACCTTAGGGTATTTCACCGGTACAACAAAAGTGAGTGATTTTATTTATTTTTTTTGTGAATAGCTAGGGCAAGAAAAGAACTTGATTTGCTGAATTCATGATTGGTGAAAAGCAAGGATGTGTGTAATACTTACCGTTCATGCTTGAAAAAAAGGACGAAGAAACATGCTAAATCTCAGATTTCGTCCAAAGAGGGATGTATAAATGCTTAAACGTATGATTATTTAGCCAATACCCCAAGTTGTCCACACTAACTTGTCAAGGGATTTATGGAATTTCTATTTTCACTCCGAAGAGACCTGGCTAGCCTAAAAGTTTCAACAAAGGCATAGGGCAAAAAGAGGACCAGCTGCACACTATCCTCATTGTGAACCCATTTGAAAGTGATAGCATCATCCCTCCCACGTGTTATATTAGATGGTATGTACAGGAAGAAGTTGACCTTGAAGTGCAGCTCATCCATTCTTTCTCCTCTCTATCATTCTATTTGATGGGTTTGGGCACCGGGCTGAATGGAAGCCAGGCATCGCTCCCCTTACTGACAGTCAGTGCAGCTGCCTCCCCGCCACCGTGAAGGTCAGCGCTTCTTACAAAACCATCTCAGCGCTAAAATGAACTTTCAGGACTTGATCAGCATAATAGTTTTGTCTGCCTTCGCGTATTACCGTGCTCGAGTGTGGCATCCTCGCCAATAAGGTCAATGCCAGATAATTAAAGTGAGAAGCAGCAGAAAGAAACTCGATAGGCTCTTATACAGCCAAGAAAGAGCCTCTGACTGAGGGCAATACATGGTGTTAACTACTGTATGTAGAGTGTTTTTCATTTTCAGGAGCAGTGGAAAATAGCAAGTGCTGGTAAAGATAATAAAAGCATTTTTTACTCACGAATGCACCACGTTGTACATTAAATTTGTGTATTTGGTGCATGAACACACCTGCCAACACCATATGATGAGTTATTTGGACAGGGTTTCCATTACTTCAGGAAAAAAAGCAGAAATAATAAAAAAGTACAGGGACAGAAGGCGACTCTAAATTTAGACTTTAGTAAAAGGACAGGGACAACCTGCTGGGTGGAAATTACAGTCGACACATGTTGATTTTATTTGTGCGACATGTTGAAATACCATGTTGAAAGTGGGTCAGAAGAGGGAGAAAGTCTCGAAGATGTTTCCCGAGTAATTTTACCATTCCAGCTGGCTATTTGGAGTGAAATGATCCATTGCTACTGGAGCTACAACGCTGAATGGTAAATATCTTTTATATACCACTCGAATCTAGACTATAGCAAGCATTGTAATCATAGGCGGAGTTTGACTTTCGGGGCAGGAGGGGCACAACATGTTGATGACCCCGAAACGCAGTGTCAGCAATAAAATTAACTTACAAGAATATTTATGATAAGTTGACAATGAGCGTTTTTTGTTTCCCATCATTCTTGAGGGGAATTCTGAATCAGGCTGCTTAGGCAATACTTTTCACCAAGATCGTCAACCATTGAATATGGTACGCCCGCTGGTGTCGTGCCAATGTAGTTACTCCAGTCAAAAATTGTATCCCCTGGGTGGAGCCATATGGAGGTAGATTTGTATCTTTATTATTCAATAAAAAAAAAAAATGCTTCAATGAAAAAAAAAAAGTTGTTTCAATCAATATATATATTTTCAATTAAAAAAAAATCGCTTCAATCCCCCCAAAAATGTGTTTGATTGTGAAAATAAATTTGAAACAAACAAAAAAAATGCATATGAAAGCCTAATTTTTCTGATTTTTTTTTTTTTTTTTTTTTATTGAAGCAACTTTTTTGATTGAAATAATGTTGATTTGTGTTTGGGCCATATTTTGGCTAGGACATTTTGTCTTTATTATTCAATCATAAAAAATAAGTTGCTTAAAAATATTTTTTTTTTTCAAAAAGAAAAATCACCTCCATCAATAAAAAAGAAAAATTTCAATCATAGAAAACGTTTTTGAATGCGAAAAAATATTTGAGACTTAAAATTTTGCATTTTAACACTTAATTTTTCATTGTAAAAGTTTTCTTTGATTGAAGCAATCCTTTTTCGTTTGGGCCATTTATGGATAGGACATTTGTGTCTAATTCATTCAATCCCCCCAAAATATTTTCAAGTAAAGAAAGAATTCATTTGAAAAATAAAATTGCCATCCCCCTAATTTTTGGGGGGGAAAATTTCTTCTAAGGTGCTAGTCACATGATCTGTTCGAAAAATAATTTTAACCCATTATAAAAATATATTTTTTTGTTCATTTCATTCATTTTTTTGTTGCAGTTTTATTGCTTTAGAACTTTTATATATATATAGGTAGTCATTTTCATGCAATGACACTTTTCGGCCACCAGGGCCCGCCCTTAAAATCCGCTTATGATTGTAATTAAAAAAAAAAAAAAATCCCAAAATTTTCAAATCAGCTTTGTTTTATACCAACTCGGAGTTTTTGCGTAGAGCGATTTTCTAAACGGCACTTATTAATCATCGTTTTGGTGCAAAACGAGTAAAATAGTTAAGAAAAATAAATATGCCTGCAGTATTTTTTGGGCTTCTTATTCATAGTTTGGCGAGGGGTACAATTTATACTCTGGATTGACTTATGTGTTAAATCATTAACACATTATTAAATCATTTCACATGTTATTTTCAACACTAAACCGCAAGAAGGCGCTCAAGCCTTGTGTTTCAACATTGTCGGTAATTTATAAAAACAAATTAAAACCATGGGCGGAGTTTGACTTTTGTGGCGGGGGGGGTGGGGGTGGGGGGGGGCACAATATGTTGATGGTCCTGAAACGCAGTGTCAGCAATAAAATTAACTTACAAGAATATTTATGATAATAAGTTGAAAAGTTGAAAGTTTTTTGTTTCCCATCATTCTTGAGGGGAATTCTAAATCAGGCTGTTTAGGACAGCTATACTTTTCCCCAAGATCGTCATCCACTGAATATGGTACGCTCACTGGTCTCGTGCCAATGTAGTTACCCCCGTCAAAAATTGTATCCCCTGGGCGGAGCCACAGCGCTGCACTGGTTTGCTTGATTTTCGCGTTTTGGTGATGTAGGTATCTACGAGGTTTTAAAACATGGCCCATCCATAAAAAAATTCTGTTTGTATAACGTAACACACAGACTGAACGTAAAAAAGGCAATGTTTTACTGTTTTACTCGTAGGATGACCTATAACTGTTATTATTGTAATTGAAGTCCTGTATGGAGTTTTTCCAGTTTAATAAAGGTCGATGTACAAAATATATAGCTGTGGTTCTTTTCTGGCTTCAATTAATTGTTTAGGTCGACATAACTCATAAATAATGTGTGTGTGCGCGTTCCCGCAGCCAGGGGATACAATTTTTGATTGGGGTAACTACATTGGCAAGACACCAGTGGTGGCTCTGTTGTACAATTAGCATCTTTAGTGGGCAAACTGAAACTCCGCTCACCATTTTGGTGGTGCTCTCTGGTGTTTAATGGTCCACATTTTCAATCCTTGGTTCTTGCTCAGTAGTTGTTGTCGCTTTTGAAAGCTTAGGTTTGAAAAAATTATGTATATCTATCTTGCCTTTACGGTCCTTGGGTGGCTTTGGCTAAGCAAAGCAAATGAATGTCTAAGGTGCTAGTCACATGGTCTGTTAAAAAAAAATGTTGATCATAAAAATGTATTATTTTTTTTGTTCATTTCATTCATTTTTTTGTTTGTTTGATTGCTTTACAACTTTTATAGACAATATTTTACCGGAAAACTCTTAATTTTAAAATCATATACAGGAAAGTCAATTGCATGCAATTACACCTTTCGGCCACCGGGGGGGGGGGGCAGGCCCCTTATACTACGTGTATAATTAAAACATGAAAATTTAATAGAATGTAGTGATTTGGAGTGACCCTGATGTTTCGGTAAACTTATTAGCATGTTCTTTATGCAATAGTTATTTTAATAACGCTTATTAGCTATGTTACATTAACATACCGAGCACGTTCTCAGTTCGTTTGTTTATGCGTTATGTAATATTAGGATACCGTACACTTATTCAACCTGTTGTTCTGTATTTTATTTTTTATTTTAAATTGCCTTTCAAGATGAAATGTCTGTTCTTGTTGTTGGATTTTATCAAATAAATTTCCTCTCAAAACGCAAATTATACTCTGGTGTTTGTTTCCTCTTCATTGCACATTTTTTGGCTGGTGCGATTTATATTCTGAAAATACGGTATAAAGCTGATTGCGAAAATGTTTAAATGATGCCAAAAATCCATCTGAAACATATTGAAAGTAATGCACCTTCAATCTGAGTCTCTTTGGTTTATTTTACAATCAAAAGGACTGCCGATTGTAGTCCAGTCCAGTCTATTTGATTTGATTTAGTAAAATACCCTCTGACATGACAGTGGGACTTTGAAATGCAATGATTCCTCAATTCAATTAGTGCTTTGTGATAAAATATAATAACTCCACATCACTCTGAAAGGAATGAGCACCCTGTGGTGTGGTTCCTAATAGAGTCCTCATTGTCTGTTACCCTAATTGACTATTGATTCATTTGAGGTTTGAGACCTCCAACACCTTAATCATGTTGCAGTGTGAATGCAAGACATCAGGGGTCATATTCAAATTCAGAGTTATCTGACAGAAAATAAAAGGGTGCACCTTTCCTTCCTGTGCTAATCGTGTGGGCGACAGTTGGATTGAATTTCTCGGAATGTGACTGCTAAGGTTTGCCAGAACAGAGTGTGAACAATTCTGACATGTGCGTTGATTATCTCTGAGCCCCCCTCACTGCTATGCATCTGCTTGGGGGCAGACAACATTTTACATCACCACTGAGCTGTACTCTTCTCTATAAGATACAGGCTGCTTTACTTAGGAATGAGCTTTTTGGGGCTTGAAAAAAATCAATAGGAAGGGAAAGGACCATTAATCCCACTAGACTTAATAATGACATGAGCACATCTAAAAAACATGGGATGCCATCATTTGTCTGTTAAGACTGAAATTCTTAAGGTTCATTGTTGTTTGTAATGGAGGACAGAAATGCTGAAAGGTGATTAATTTAGTGAAAAATGGATTAACCACTCATCTGGGTGAAAAGATGTTGGACGAAATAAAATGAGATTTTTTTTTTCATGACAGTAAATAATACTATGCTGAGTCAGACCCCCATGGAGGGAAAAAAAGAGCATTCAAGTTCTTACCTTGGCATAATACACAGTAATCATGAAAAGCTTGCAAATGGATGTTGAGTAAATTAAGAAAAAAACAGTGGTGGTTGTTTTTTCCCCAAGAGTTGTGCAAGGATTTTACCTGCGGGACATAATTTTAAACACTTACACACCATATCCTCTTGTCTAAATTGCATATTTATTCTCATTCATTTTAACACTACTAATTAACTGAAGCTCCATACAATTTTTATTCCTATTTCTAAAGGCAACGAAAAGCAATGGCGAGGAATAAACAACCTATCAGCAGTCCACTAAATAAATAACATTTATTTTAATCGGCTTTTTTTCAAGCTTGCTAAGCGCAGTGTTAAAAGTTAACGACGGTTTGACAGGCTGCTATTATAACTCAAAAAGTTGGCCAATGAAAACTTCAGACCAGAAGTTATACCTTAGGGGCAGTTTACATGGCGACTCTGCGACACGAAGACGCAATGACTGTTGCGGACTGGCCCGCGTGCATATGGTGTCGGCGAAGACGAAAAATTCCGAATCCTGCCTCCAAAGTGGAAGAATTCGATTGCGGGGGATTGAGGGGGGCTTGCTCCGCATGCATATCAAAGGCTCCCGCATCTCGACACTGCGCCGATAACGTTAGCACTCGTACACGTCACATTGGGCGTGCGCAGCGGTGCTACTAAACATTAAAAACAGCAAATATGGCGGAATATCAGCTTTAATTATCTGTTTTAATAATGTTATTAAATATGTTGAATGTTTCCATTTTTGTGCCTTTTTGAACAAAAGAAAAATGCCATCGCTTCATATTTTTTTCCAGGCTGAGGAACTTTGGTGGGGTCGAAGTGCATCATTCGCTGTCGCCTTGTAAATCTGCACTGCCCCCTAAGGCCTGACATCAATACTTCATCGTTTTCATGCGGAATTGCGACATTGTTCGAATGGCCCATATAAATGCGAACATGAAATGTTTCGTATTATTGGAGAGTCCCTATGTAAACGGCCCCTTAAACTCACTCAATGTTTTACATTCAACCTTTGCCCAAAGCTCTGTTGGTATCGGTGTTCTGCCAGACCGGCATACTTTATCAGAATAGCATACTCGTATGCCAGTCTGACAACTACGTGTATTGTGCGCGTATACGGAATCACAGTAGCACTCTAGCTACAGTGTATCACTAAAGTGAGTACACCCCTCGCATTTTTGCAGATATTTAAGTATATCTTTTCATGGGACAACACTGACAAAATGACACTTTGACACAATAAAAACTAGTCTGTGTGCAGCTTATATTATAGAGTTAATTTATTTCTCCTGAAAATAACTCAAAATATAGCCATTAATATCTAGACCCTTGGCAACAAAAGTGTGTACACCCCTTAGAAACTACGCGCATCCCTAAATGTCCAAATTGAGTACTGCTTGTCATTTTACAGGAGTGCTGCAGAGATTGAAGAGGTGTGGGGGGGGCACTAAGCACTAAAAGGCTGACCCCACACTTCTTCAAAACCTGCAGCAATGCTGACAGCACTCCTGTAATGAGATACATGACATTTTGGAGGGAAAATGACAAGCAGTACTCAATTTGGACATTTAGGGATGTACATAGTTTCTAAGGGGTGTACTCACTTTTGTTGCCAGGCTTTTAGATATTAATGGCAATATTTTGAGTTATTTTGAGGGGAAAATAAATTAACTATTATTAGGGAATTCAAAATTATCGCGTTAACGGGCGTTAATTAATTTTTGAAATTAATCACGTTAAAATATTTGACGCAATTAACGCAGATGTCCCGCTCAGACAGATTAAAATGACAGTACAGTGAAACGCTCACTTTTGGTTTATGGAGTTTTGCTGCCCTCTGCTGGCGCTTGGGTGCGACTGATTTTATAGGCTTCAGCACCCATTACATTGTGTAAGTAATTATTGACATCAACAATGGCGGGCTACCAGTTTATTTTTTGATTGAAAATTATACAGATTTTATTAAAACGAAAACATTAAGAGGGGTTTTAATATAAAATTTCTATAACTTGTACTAACATTTTCCTTTTAAGAACTACAAGTCCCTCTATCCATGGATCGCTTTAACAGAATGTTAATAATGTTAATGCCATCTTGTTCATTTATTGTTATAATAAACAAATACAGTCCTTATGTACCGTATGTTGAATGTATATATCCATCTTGTGTCTTATCTTTCCATTCCAACAATAATTTACAGAAAAATATGGCATATTTTATAGATGGTTTGAATTGCAATTAATTGCGATTAATTATGATTAATTAATTTTTATGCTGTAATTAACTCGATTAAAAATTTTAATCGTTTGACAGCCCTAACTATTATATAAGCTGCACACAAACTACTTTTCATTGTGTCAAAGTGTCATTTTGTCAGTGTTGTCCCATGTAAAGATATACTTAAATATCTGCAGAAATGCGAGGGGTGTACTCACCTTTGTGATACACTCTACATATGATATCTACCTTAGCATCATTTGGGCATAGTTTGCAGGCTATCAGCTGCAGTCAGGTATTATTATTAGTCCGTGTATTACTTTTCTCGCTTCATTTAACCAACGTAGTAACGCATAGCAACGCACGCCTTACGCCTTTACATCCTCAGTAACAGTAACGGCGTTGCCAAGATGAGAAAAGTAATTGATTACTCACTACTGAAAAAAATAACGCCGTTATACTCTAACACTGTTATTAACCACACTGGCCGCAACAATGCTTAATTGGGTGGGTCATTTCAAAATTTGAATACAATTTACGTCCTTTTCTTAACATTTTCAATTATTCACATAACCCAACCGTTTTTCATCCGTCTTTTTATTTTGGGCTGGTACAACTGATGAGAGAAGCATTCCTACGTATACTGCGACAATGTTGTAATTTTTACCAGAGTAGAATTCCTCTGTATGATACAACGATGTTCTAATATATTGAACCTTTCTACATCATGGTACAGCTGACGTATACCTGCTACAACGACGATAATCAAATAGTTTAACGATGTAGTGAATAATACTGTAAACGTACCGAATTGGCCCAAATGTAAGACGGTGTTTTTTGCATTGACATAAGACTAGACATTATAACCATTCACGACGCTAGATGGCGCCAGATATCATTGAAGCGAATGCTGAACTTGAGGAGTAATGTTCTGTCATGACAGTTCTCAGCTACTCTCAAGTTTAACCAGTTTGTATTATTTGATTGCAATGTTTTTCCTTATTCAGATTTGTTTGAAGACTACAGTTACAGTTAGACCTCACTTTGATGGTTAATGCAGTTATTGCAATTTTGTTGTTTTATCACAATAGATTGGTTTATTTACATTTGAGAAGCCGTTCATTTACGAATGTGATTGCACTTTAGTTTACATATTTAAATGTTCAGATAAGAAGATTTGAATGAGGCAAAAATAACATGCTTTTTCTCTCAAATATATTGTTATAATCATTTGTTTCAGATGTACTGTAATTTTTTCTGTTTAAAAATTAATTTGGTGTTCAAAAAGTCTTTTTCCAAACTTGAGTCTTGAAAAAGAGGGGGTCTTCTTATAATCAGGGCCGTCTTATATTCGGGCCAGTACGGTTAATAACCGATGTAGGAACACAGAACGTGACACACGGCGAAAGTTGATAGCAGAATTTACAATCCGAAAACAGTTCAAAAACAAAGAAAACGCTTAGTTCCTTTTGGGTATTATTATAAGTAAATTGAAAAAAAAAAGTATGTATACAATAAAATGTAGCATGAAAACATCGTTCAAATCATTATTTTGCTTTCCCATCGTCTCCGGTATAGCACTACGATGAATGGAAAGCTAGTTTATGTACAATTTCCTGCAACGCATGCGCGCGCATGCACTGTAATGAGAGGTATCCTCATACGATTGTCACGGGGGGGAAAATGTGAGAACCCGGGTGGAGAGTGACACCGTGGGACCAAGGAGATACTCGAGACGGTTCACAGTTCACAATATTTATTAAAATTTCAAAAAAGGCTAAAAATGCTAAAAGGCTAAAAATGCTAAATGCTTGACTTCTGAGTGCACATCAGGCTGGACACTCAAAATGCAGATACACTAATTTAGTGACTCCCAACCAGTGTGCCCTAAAAGACCAGGTGTGGCATGGTAAATTACCATAATAACACTTTATTTGAATGAAAAAAATATTGATAACAACCGAAAAATGCTTTTGTTTGTATACTAAATATCAGTGAGCAGACACGGCGCTCCGCATACGCATAACACGCACTGTGCGTAGGGCACCAACTCTGCCTGAAGGGGCACCAAAAAAAAAATCAAGTTTGTAAAAAATCCTAAAAAACAGTAATTGTAATAATAACAACAATATATAGCATTTAAAATAAAACTTTGTCAAGCCTGATAAATGCAAGTAATACAAATATAAGTAACAAAGGCTCATTATTTACACAAAAAAAGAATCTCCTGTGCGGCCCTCTCGTCAGTCTACCTTTGGTGCCCCCCCCAATTCCCTAGTGGTTTGCTCCATTATGCTTCAGTCGCAAATTTGGCAAAAGTTTATTCTTGAAAGGAAATGTCATCGAAAAGACAACAAAAGTCGGGGGCGGAAAAAAGGAAGAGGAAAAAGCAGATGATGCCCGCGCATCACTTGCAGGTAAGAATGTTTTAAAAAAATTTTTTTTTTTAAACAATTGTTTATTTATTATCAGCTACATTTACATAATCTGATAATCTGATAACTGGGAATAACCAGGTAATAACAATAATGAGATTTGACGCATTTACGTGCACTTCAGTGATGTGATAATCAGGAAAAACATGGTTTACATGTTAAGTCAACAGTTCGATTTCTTTCCAAGTACATGACGTAAAACTCTTGGTCTCAGCATAGGCCTTCCTCCATGTCTACCAAAAACCTATGCTTGCTTGAAGTTGTCCCACTGAACCACTTCAAATGCGAGTGTGGCGATTGCGTTACACAAGCTCGCTAACTGCAGAGTAGGCCCATAGGCTGAAAGCGAATCAGTTTGGCGTCCCTAAGGCCTCTCTAGCGACATCCGTTTTTCCATTTGTACACATGCTCAGAGATGTAAAATAGTGGTGTTTATCAGATAAAGGATAGCGGATCATGCTATTTACATGACCATTTGAGTAATCTGGTAACCCAGGAATCGGGTTATGATCGGTTTATTAGTGTGCACAACCAAAAAAAAAACACTCCAAAACGCTGTGGTGGAAATGATGTGACTTGCAAATTCATTGCACAATGAAAATTAAATGGAATGGAAATGGAGCGACATCTACTGGTGAAACTAATTAGAAAAAAAAAAAAAAAACAATCGTAAAGCTATGTAGATTTCCCCTTTCATATTCATTGTTTCCACATTATGTCCAGAATGTTTATATAGTGCCCTATCAGTCCATGTCTATAAAGGTATAATATTAATGTTTGTATTTAAAGTTCATTATTTATGCTCATTTACAGATGTTTATTTGTAAATAGTTGTGGAATTTATTTTTTTTTATTTTAAATTATTTAGTTTTATTTATTTGAGTATTTGGTGCCATTGGTAGTTTTTTTAAAAATTTTTTTATAAAGACTTAATTATTATTATTTATCTTTTATTTTTGTTTTTTGTTTCATTTTGTTTTTGTTTGGTTTGACAGTTTGTGAAACATTTGTGAATGTGAATGTTTGTGAAATATTAATGTTGACAACTAAGTTATTTCGTAAAATAAAGCAATACTGACAAATGTTTAGATATTGTTCATTTCTATCGTTGGTCATACAGTCAATACAGTCATGTGAAAAAATTAGGATACCCCATGAAATATTCAGTTCTTTATTAACTCATTTGCTCCCAGAAACGTATAAATACGTTGTATTTTTAAATGCTTCATTGTCCCAAAAACGTATTTATACGTCTTTTGCGTTTTTATTTTTTTTTATTTTTTACAAGAAGAATCTATAGCTTGCAATCTATCTGAAAAGCAACAAACAAGGCTCCAAACCCATTTTAAAACAATAAAACTGGCCACTGGAGGGCAGTAGCGCATTTTGTAAAGACCCGCAACCCGATTCAACAGCAATGAATGGCCGGGCAGCACGGTCGGAGCGCTGGCGGCAGTATGCCAGGCGGCGGACGACCGAACAAAACAACCAAGAGGATGCCTGGAATGCCAGGCGTTGGACGACGGAGCAAAACGACTGAGACCACCGTGAAGCTCTATTTGTCTTGTTCATTATGATATTTTGTAAAAGGAAAACATTAATTAGATGTTTGGGATGTAACGCAAAAAATAGCTGTGTTAAAGTCAAAGTTATGTTTGAAATGTATGCGTTTACAAAAAGCTCATTTTCTCCATTTTTTCATCAGAAATTGGAAAATTGCTCAAACTAAGCTATTTTCTAATGCAATATCTAAAGAATGGAAAAAGATATGAACTTACTTTGTTTTCCTGCTGAAAGAAGAGAGTCTTTCCTTTGGTGGGTTCCATGTTTATATGGCAATAGAACAGAATTTTCTGTGGGCCTTGCAAAATCAGTCAAAATCCAGAAAAACGGCCGGGAGCGAAGGGCCTTGCTCTGGTGAAAATGGCTGGGAGTGAATGAGTTAAGAAATGTTCACATATCAACGTCTGATTTTGTTTTTCTATCTGTGAAAAAGAAAGATTTAATTGCAGGTAAACAACAAAAATTGACATTATTTTATTCATTAAACCTAATATGTTAGGTTTTCATGTTCATGTTCTAACTGAGGAAAAAGTTAGGACCACCTAATAGCCAGTGTTACCCCCTTTGGCTGAAATAACAGTGAGGCGCTATTATAGCCATCTACCAGTCTTTGACATCGGTCTGAAGAAAGTTTGCCCCACTCCTCAACACAGAATGCTTTCAGCTGTGAGATGTTTGAGGGGTTTCTTGCATGTACAACCCGTTTCAAGTCACCCCACAGCATCTCAATGGGATTAAGATATGGGTATTGACTCGGCCATTCCAGGACTCTACATTTCTTCCTTTTGAGCCAGTCCTTGGTGGATTTACCGGTATGTTTTGGGTATTTGTCATGTTGCAGGGTCCAGTTTCGGTTCAGCTTTAATTTTTTTCACAGATGATCACACATGTTCCTCAAGCACCCTCTGATACACGATAGAATTCATGGTGGATTGTATGATGGGGAGGCCAGGTCCTGCTGCAGCAAAGCATCCCCAAACCATGACACTTCCACCTCCATGCTTCACAGTTGGTATGAGGTTCTTTTCCTGGAATGCTGGATTGGATTCACGCCAAACATGTCCTCTGTTCTGGTGTCCAAATAATTCAATTTTAGATTCATCTGTCCAAAGAACATTATTCCAGAAGTCCTGGTCTTTGTCTACATTCACTCTGGCAAACTTCAGTCTGGCCTTGATGTCTTTCTTGGAGACTAAAGGTTTCCATTTTAAATGGGATTGAATGTGGGTGTGTCCTAATTTATTCCTCAACAGAAATTGAATTTATTTAAAATTACATTTTACAGAAAATTATTTTAAAACTATTTTTTTTTTCAGTTTTAATTGTTTAGTTCTATTACTTGACTCTCTCAAGATTGTTAAAATTGATTAAATATCCATGTTAGAAAACACACAGGCTTCCATAGGGTGTCCTAATTTTTTCACATGACTGTATGTACATTGACTCAATCTAGGTTTGCAGTAATGAAATGTTTCATCTGGTAGTTCTGATCCCATTAGTGGTGCGAGGTATAGTTTTAATTCTCGCAATTATTTGAAATGAAATGAGCTGCTCAAATAATAGAAATTGAATGCTGGCAGTAGCTTACCCTTCTGCCTCCTAAATCTGAGTGTCACTCTGGCTACTGCTACTTCAGAGTCAGACCTCTTAATTAACACTAGTCAAGTGTGTCAAAAGAGGGCCTGGAATTGGTGCGCTAGTGGTCGTGACCATGGGGACGATGTTAAGGGGAATCATAATGAAATGTTCTTGACAGACAGCAGCACGGGGTATAGGCGGTTGCTGAGGCCATCTAATGGAGCAGGCGCCAGGTCACGCATTATCTGACTCTTACTTTTTTTAAGCGCTATTGATAGATAGGTAAATGTCACACTTGTATTGCTGTCAACATGGCATAAAAAATGTGGAAAATGAAAAGGTCCAAGCCCTCACGTGCTGGTTTAAGACAGTAACGAAATGGAAAGCAGGAAAAACGGGCCCAGGGCAGTTAGTTTTAGCCATTGTGTTAACTGAAAATAGGATTAGCTTCTTAGCTAGCTCCAATTAACTCTGTTTAACCAACCGGAGCAAAGATCGTTGGCTTTGTAAACTAGTTATATCAGTTTATAGGCCAAGTAAAGCCGCATTTTGTTTAGATTCACTAATGTGTACTACGGTATTTTAGGTAGTAGGAAAGACATACATACAAGACATGTATTTTCACTTTTTTCTCCCCAAAGTGTAAAAAAACAACAACTTATATATCCTGTATATATTTTAATAAATGGCTTTTAAGCACTGCAAATGTGAGAATTAATGATAATTTTCAAACATGTTATTGTCCGATCGAATTATTTTTTAAAACAAGAATAAAGTAGAAAAAATGCTTGTCTTTATCAAATGCTTCATTGAGTGAGTCCATTTAAACCCACTCAAGCTGCTCACTTACATACAATGATTTGCCACAGCAGCTGTTGAACTCATTTGCTCCCAAAAACGTATAAATACGTTCTATTTTTAATTATTTCAGTGTCCCAAAAACGTATTTGTACATCTTTTACATTTTTTTTTCACAAGAGACATCTCTAGGTTCTGAAGCAAGTTCGATCCAAAGCGCAACGCTCAACATCCATTTTAAAGCAATAAAACTGGCCACTGGAGGGCAGTAGCACATTTGGTAAGAACTCATATCAGACCATGAAAGGAAATGAATCAAGAGAAAGAGTCAGGAAAAAGTAAGAAACGTGAGAAAAATCTGGAGAATGATGTAAACACAAGGCACATGCCCCACACAAGTTCCCTAGGTGGATTGTGTTAGAGGTAGTGGTCAGGTCACTACAATAGAAAGATTTAAAAAAATCTATCTTGATGAGACAGAGGCATGGTGATGAGGGAAAAATTTACCCCGTCTGCTGATACAGCCGTGGCCACAACAGCGTCATCTATCTGTTCAATAGTTTAGTTATGTGTAAATAAATTGTTACTTTGCTATCAAAAGCTATATTTGTCTTGTTGTTTGTTATTTTGTAGAAGGAAAACATTATTCAGATGTTTGGGGTGTCACAAAAGCATAAAATAGCTGTGTTAAAGTCAAAGTTATGTTTGAAATGTATGCTTTTACAAAAAGCTCAATTTCTCCGTTTTTTTCATCAGAAATTGGAAAATTGCTCAAACTAAGCTATTTTCTAATGCAATATCTAAAGAATGGAAAAAGATATGAACTTACTTTTTTTTCCTGCTGAAAGAAGAGAATCTTTCTTTTGGTGGGTTCCATGTTTATATAGCAATAGAACAGAATTTTCTGTGGGCCTTGCAAAATCAGTCAAAATCCAGTAAAACGGCCGGGAACGAAGGGGGTTGCTCCGGTGAAAATGGCTGGGAGTGAATGCGTTAACAAGCTAAACGATGACTGACGCATGTGGCGCTTTGAAGTTTCGACTTCCAAGCATCTCTGGCAAGATCAAACCTTGATGTCTGTCAATCATCGTTAACTTTAATAAGCAAATCCAGTGCAATGCCAGACCATGACAAGCAGCAGGAGGGAGAGTGAGATTGGATCGAGACAGCTCTTCTGTATTCTTTTTTTATAATTGGGAAAAAAAGAAGGGGGCACGAAGTTTGAAGCGCAAAGTAGCGAGGGATCACTGTATTTCCAATAAAAATCATTTTTCTTTAACCCTGTCAATGTTTGACTGTATTTTCTATTCATTTTGCAACTCAATAAATAAAAGTGAACAACTTCATGGGAAACTCAAAAGTGTCTGGTTGACCGAACCCAAACCTTTAGACGTAAGTGTACATAGAAATTATAATAAAGAATCCAAAGATCTTTTGTATTTATGTAGATTTTGCCTCAAATGGGAGGCGGGGTGGCTTCAATCTACACCTACGCCAATGGTATCAAATCATTCATGGCAAGCAGTTGGCTATGTAAACCTCTTTTGAACCTTAAAATGCACGTAATGTGTTGAGAAATATTTAGTATACAAAATGCGTGTAATAAGCTTACCTTATCAGCATTTTACAATACTGTTCCAAAAGAAGGCCAACATATATCAATAATAATCCTGTAAACAGTGCGAGATTTATTTTCTTACAAAAATATCTGACATTATAAAACACCTTAAAATATACACCCTACTAAGAACGATTCAAATAGTTTTCAAATGACAGCTCGTTGCTCAACTCAGACATGGGGGAAAGATTCATTTGCAAGCTTGTGGGCTTGAAAAACAGTCAAATGGTGAGAAGGGAAAAAAGTTTTACAGGAAGCTTCCATATCTGTTAGAAAAATACAACGGGGCTTCTCTTTCTCCTGGTAGCGCAGCTGAATAGCATCCGTGAGCGGAAAGTTCTGAGCGTTGGCAAGCGGCGGAACGACAGCACAGAAAATCTCAGACTGTATCAGTCAGTATGAAGACAGAAGTCACTCCATGTGTCGAGCTAACAATCTTACCAGTACAAGGTTGGTTTGCATTCGTGTGCCAGATACATGTCAAGGTGTCAATCAAATCCCAACCATCAGCGGATATATTCTTGAATGCTATGATTAACCCTTTCAGGAAGCTTCTCCTGTCATGTCAAGCAAAACAAAATGTCTTCATCCAAAACACAGTCCTAAGCTTTACCAGAAAGTGGTCTCTAAGTAAATTGAGAGAATTTTGAGTTGTACATTGGAGGCTTCTTTACCAGAACTTCAACTCCATTCGACTGATGCACATTTTCTGAAAAGTTTAAACGCCGTTTCCTTCTTTTATTCTGAACTTTGAGGATGTTCATTTTCTTGCACGATCAATGGGAGGGCATTCAACTTCCATATACAGTGGGGCAAATAAGTATTTAGTCAACCACGAATTGTGCAAGTTCTCCCACTTGAAAAGAACTGTCATTGTCAACATGGGTAAACCTTAACCATGAGAGACAGAATGTGGAAAAAAAAAAAACCTGAAAATCACATTGTTTGATTTTTAAAGAATTTATTTGCAAATCAAGGTGGAAAATAAGTATTTGGTCAATACCAGTAGTTCATCTCAATACTTTGTTATGTACCCTTTCTTGGCAATAACGGAGGCCAAACGTTTTCTGTAACTCTTCACAAGCTTTTCACACAATGTTGCTGGTATTTTGGCCCATTCCTCCATGCAGATCTCCTCTAGAGCAGTGATGTTTCGGGGCTGTAGTTGGGCAACACGGACTTTTAACTCCCTCCACAGATTTGCTATTGGGTTGAGATCTGGAGACTGGCTAGGCCACTCCTGGACCTTGAAATGCTTCTTATGAAGCCACTCCTTTGTTGCCCTGGCTGTGTGTTTGGGATCATTGTCATGCTGAAAGACCCAGCCACGTCTCATCTTCAATGCCCTTGCTGATGGAGGGAGATTTTCACTCAAAATCTCTCGATACATGGCCCCATTCATTCTTTCTCACAGTCGTCCTGGTCCCTTTGCAGAAAAACAGCCCCAAAGCATGATGTTTCCACCCCAATGCTTCACAGTGGGTATGGTGTTCTTCAGATAAAATTCAGTATTCTTTCTCCTCCAAACACGAGGACCTGTGTTTCTACCAAAAAGTTATATTTTGGTTTCATCTGAGCATAACACATTCTCCCAGTCCTCTTCTGGATCATCCAAATGCTCTTTAGCGAACCGCAGACGGGCCTGGACGTGTACTGTTTTCAGCAGGGGGACACGTCTGGCAGACCAGGATTTGAGTCCCTGGCGGCACATTGTGTTACTGATAGTAGCCTCTGTTACTGTGGTCCCAGCTCTCTGTAGGTCATTCACTAGGTCCCCCCGTGTGGTTCTGGGATTTTTGCTCACCGTTCTTGTTATCACTTTGACGCCACGGGGTGAGATCTTGCATGGAGCCCCAGATAAAGGGAGATTATCAGTGGTCTTGTATGTCTTCCATTTTCTAATAATTGCTCCCAAAGTTGATTTCTTAGCGTTTTACCTATTGCAGATTCTGTCTTCCCAGCCTGGTGCAGGTCTACAAATTTGTCTCTGGTGTCCTTCGACAGCTCTTTGGTCTTGGCCATAGTGGAGTTTGGAGTGTGACTGACAGATTGTGGACAGGTGTCTTTTATACCGATGAGTTAAAACAGGTGCCATTAATACAGGTAACTAACTAGTGGAGCCTCGTTCGACCTCGTTAGAAGAAGTTAGACCTCTTTGACAGCCATAAATCTTGCTTGTTTGTAGGTGACCAAATACTTATTTTCCACTCTAATTTGGAAATAAATTCTTTAAAAATCAAACAATGTTGATTTTCTGTTTTTTTTTTCCACATTCTGTCTCTCATGGTTGAGGTTTATCCACGTCGACAATTACAGGCCTCTCTAATCTTTTCAAGTAGGAGAACTTGCACAATTAGTGGTTGACTAAATACTTATTTGCCCCACTGTAAATATAAGAAATAAGTGGGCCTTTAACCCACAATATAGGCAAAGGGAAGGATTTCTTGGTTGTTTAATGTACTTGTATGCGCAATTGAGAGTCTGTATGAGTGCATTTAGGCCTTTTCAGGTTCTCGTTGGGCCATTTAATATATTTATATGGGAGATTGAGAACTTTGGGATGTTCATATGGACAACAGGTGGGCCCATATTACCAAAAGTGGGAGTCTGAGGGCTTTCAATGTCCTTATGTGGCAAACTTGTGGCTTTGTCCTCACATAGCAACAGAGGTGGGTAGGATAGCCAAAAATCTTACTCAAGTAAGAGTAGCAGTACTTCAGAATAATATTACTCAAGAAAAAGTAGTCATCCAAAAAATGTACTCAAGTACATGAAAAAAGTATTTGGTGAAAATTTGTTTAGTTTTGAGCAACATTGTGAGTTACTGTTTATACAGTGTATCACAAAAGTGAGTACATCCCTTGCATTTCTGCAGATATTTAAGTATATCTTTTCATGGGACAGCATTGACAAAATGACACTTTGACACAATGAAAAGTAGTCTGTGTGCAGCTTATATAATAGAGTTCATTTATTTTCCCCTCAAAATAGCTCAAAATATAGCCATTAATATCTAAAACCCTGGCTACAAAAGTGAGTACACCGCATGGGAACTACGTACATCCCTAAATGTCCAAATTGAGTACTGCTTCTCATTTTCCCTCCAAAATGTCATGTGAACCGTTACAGGAGTGCTGTCAGCATTGCTGCAGAGATTGAAGAGGTGGGGGGTCAGCCTGTTAGTGCTCAGACCATACGCCATACTCTACATCAAATTGGTGCGCATGGCTGCCACCTCAGGAGGAAGCCTCTTCTGAAGACGGTACACTAGAAAGTCCGCAAACAGTTTGCTGAAGACATGTCAACAAAGCACATGGATTACTGGAACAATGTCCTACGGTCTGATGAGACGAAGATTAATTTGGTTGGTTCTGATTGTCTGAAGCATGTGTGGCGGCGACCAGGTGAGGAGTACAAAGATAAGTTTGTCATGCCTACAGTCAAGCATGGTGGTGGGAATGACCCTCCCACCCGCACCTCTTCAATCTCCTCCTCTTCTGACTCCTGTAACGAGTCACATGACATTTTGGAGGGGAAAATGACCAGCAGTACTCAATTTGGACATTTAGGAATGTACATACAGTGCCTTGCAAAAGTATTCGGCCCCCTTGAATCTTGCAACCTTTCGCCACATTTCAGGCTTCAAACATAAAGATATGAAATTTAATTTTTTTGTCAATAATCAACAACAAGTGGGACACAATCGTGAAGTGGAACAACATTTATTGGATAATTTAAACTTTTTTAACAAATAAAAAACTGAAAAGTGGGGCGTGCAATATTATTCGGCCCCTTTACTTTCAGTGCAGCAAACTCACTCCAGAAGTTCAGTGAGGATCTCTGAATGATCCAATGTTGTCCTAAATGACCGATGATGATAAAGAGAATCCACCTGTGTGTAATCAAGTCTCCGTATAAATGCATCTGCTCTGTGATAGTCTCAGGGTTCTGTTTAAAGTGCAGAGAGCATTATGAAAACCAAGGAACACACCAGGCAGGTCCGAGATACTGTTGTGGAGAAGTTTAAAGCCGGATTTGGATACAAAAAGATTTCCCAAGCTTTAAACATCTCAAGGAACACTGTGCAAGCCATCATATTGAAATGGAAGGAGCATCAGACCACTGCAAATCTACCAAGACCCGGTCGTCCTTCCAAACTTTCTTCTCAAACAAGGAGAAAACTGATCAGAGATGCAGCCAAGAGGCCCATGATCACTCTGGATGAACTGCAGAGATCTACAGCTGAGGTGGGAGAGTCTGTCCATAGGACAACAATCAGTCGTACACTGCACAAATCTGGCCTTTATGGAAGAGTGGCAAGAAGAAAGTCATTTCTCAAAGATATCCATAAAAAGTCTCGTTTAAAGTTTGCCACAAGCCACCTGGGAGACACACCAAACATGTGGAAGAAGGTGCTCTGGTCAGATGAAACCAAAATTGAACTTTTTGGCCACAATGCAAAACGATATGTTTGGCGTAAAAGCAACACAGCTCATCACCCTGAACACACCAACCCCACTGTCAAACATGGTGGTGGCAGCATCATGGTTTGGGCCTGCTTTTCTTCAGCAGGGACAGGGAAGATGGTTAAAATTGACAGGAAGATGGATGCAGCCAAATACAGGAACATTCTGGAAGAAAACCTGTTGGTATCTGCACAAGACCTGAGACTGGGACGGAGATTTATCTTCCAACAGGACAATGATCCAAAACATAAAGCCAAATCTACAATGGAATGGTTCAAAAATAAACGTATCCAGGTGTTAGAATGGCCAAGTCAAAGTCCAGACCTGAATCCAATCAAGAATCTGTGGAAAGAGCTGAAGACTGCTGTTCACAAACACTCTCCATCCAACCTCACTGAGCTCGAGCTGTTTTGCAAGGAAGAATGGGCAAGAATGTCAGTCTCTCGATGTGCAAAACTGATAGAAACATACCCCAAGCGACTTGCAGCTGTAATTGGAGCAAAAGGTGGCGCTACAAAGTATTAACGCAAGGGGGCCGAATAATATTGCACGCACCACTTTTCAATTTTTTATTTGTTAAAAATTTTTAAATTATCCAATAAATGTTGTTCCACTTCACGATTGTGTCCCACTTGTTGATTCTTGACAAAAAAATTAAATTTCATATCTTTATGTTTGAAGCCTGAAATGTGGCGAAAGGTTGCAAGATTCAAGGGGGCCGAATACTTTTGCAAGGCACTGTAGTTCCCATGCGGTGTACTCACTTTTGTTGCTAGGGGTTTAGATATTAATGGCTATATTTTGAGTTATTTTGGGGGAAAATAAATGAACTCTATTATATAAGCTGCACACAAGACTACTTTTCGTTGTGTCAAAGTGTCATTTTGTCAGTGTTGTCCCATGAAAAGATATACTTAAATATCTGCAGAAATGCGAGGGCTGTACTCACTTTAGTGATACACTGTATGTTTATTTTATAAACAATAGTATTTTTTTCCTCAGCACAAAGTTATCTACATGAACTGTTATTATACTGTACTATAACATATTACATAACCACGATAAGCCAAATCAACACAAAAAGCAAAACAAAACATTGAAAAATAGAAATTAAGCACTATTAGTCCAATGAGCATGAGTGCCCTCTAGTGGAGAAAACATAGTTCATATGCTGAAACTAAAATGATCAAATTTCCGGTTTTCCGTGGTCAATCAGTGCCAAATAAAAACAGAGAGAGATTTAAATCCGCGCTTTCGAGTCATGTTGATGGCTGTGTCAAAGACTTAATTTTGGAATTGTTGTGCAAACAGTTAACATTTATGCTTTCCTTATTATAGTTGGTCACCAGATAGGATAACTTTTGTCTAGTCAGCCTTTTCCTTTATCCTGGGCCATGTGGCCCCCCATGTTGTCTATGTATTCTATTCTATGTTCTATGTTGCTTTCCTGCCCCTCCCATCCTATTGTTTGCCCCTGAATAAAGAGGGTTGCTTTCACAGGAACTGGAAGAGCAGCTACCAACTGCCACAAAAGCTACATCGACTTTCTGCGTGCTGTTTTTAGCGAAGCTAGGTGTACCTAAACTTAGCTTCAAATCTAACACTTAATTTTTTATGGTGCTTTAAAGACGCTACATGATTGAACAGGCTGGAGTAATCATAAAACGGCAAGCTTGAGTGATTGATATAATGGAGTGATGTGATTATTGTTGCGAGATCTCATTGGTGAAACTGGTTGAATAAACAGGAAAAATGTAATGTCTAGTGTAGCCCAAAGTAGCGGAGTAAGAGTAGCGTTTCTTCTTCAGAAATGTACTCAAGTAAAAAGTATGGCTTAATAAAACTACTCTTAAAAGTACATTTTTCTCTAAAAGTTACAGAAGTTAATGTAACGGAGTAAATATAACGTGTTACTACCCACCTCTGAATGGCAATGGGACATCTTAAAAACAAAACAAAACAAAAAAAACAGCAATTTTTTTTTTTTTGCATTGTTACAAAATGTTGCATTAATATCGATAGTTATCAACATTTAATTTGAACAGATCTTCAAAATATCAATCTATATAATAATAATATAAATCTCTCATATAGTTAGGCACAAACATTCCCTTTTTAACATTCATTTATAGATGAACGTACAGCACAGTGAAGAAAATAAGTATCTGAACACTCTGCCATTTTGCAAGTTCTCCCACTTAGAAATCATGGAGGGGTCTGAAATTTTCATCGTAGGTCCTTGTCCACTGTGAGAGAGATAATCTAAAAAGAAAAATCCAGGAATCATAATGTATGATTGTTTAACGATTTATTTGTGTGATATAGCTGCAAATGCGTATTTGAACACCTGAGAAAATGAATGTTAATATTTGGTACAGTACCCTTTGTTTGCAATTACAGAGGCCAAACATTTCCTGTAATTTTTCACCAGGTTTGCACTCACTGCAGGAGGGATCTTGGCCCACTAGTCCACACAGATCTTCTCTAGATCAGTCAGGTTCCTGGGCTCTCGCTGAGAAACACTGAGTTTGCGCTCTCTCCAATGGTTTTCTATTGGATTTAGGTTTGGAGACTGGCTAGGCTATGCTCGAACCTTCTTATGGAGCCACTCCTTGGTTTTCCTGGCTGTGTGCTTCGGGTCATTGTCATGTTGGAAAGACTCAGCCACAACCCATTTTCAATGCTCTGACTGCGGGAAGGAGGTTGTTCCCCAAAATCTCAAAAAACAGGGCCCCAGTCATCCTCTCTTTAATACAGTGGATTCATCCTGCCCCATGTGCAGAAAGACACCCACAAAGCATGATGCTATCACCGCCACGCTTCACAGTAGGGATGGTGTTCTTGGGATAGTACTCATCATTCTTTTTCCTCCAAACATGGCTAGTGGAATTTTGACCAAAAAGTTCTGTATTGGTCTCATCTGATAACAAAATTTGCTCTCATGACTCCTCTGTATCATCCAAATGGTCATAGCCAAACTTAAGACTGCCGTGACATAGTGCTGGTTTAAGCAGGGGAACCTTCCGTGCCATGCATGATTTCAAACCATGACGTTTTAGTGTAGGGCTGCAGCTATCGAATATTTTAGTAATTGAGTAATCGACTGAAAATTCTATCGATTAATCGAGTAATCGGATAAAACATTTTTTCAATGTTTATATTTTCGATGTACATTGTTGAAAACAGCCAACAATTGCATCTCAGATGTGACTAGAAAAAAAAAATCACTGCTTTTATCAAAAAACTTCTAGATTTTATAAAAAAAAAAAAACAACATTTTTAACCTAAAAATGTAATTACGCTTGATAACACACATCACTTGATAGCTGCGTTTTTTTCCCCCACATGTTTAAATTTCATTTCCATTTGTGTCAAGGTATGTTTAAGTTCTAGTTAAGTTTTAAGTTAGTCTAAACTGTAAGTACTGATAGGATTTTGAGTTTTTGCAGTGTTCATAATAAATGTATGATACTTGTTGTATTGGAGCACATTGGGGACCAGTGCTACTTGGTGTTTTATTCAGCAATGAGTACTGAGCTAAAACTGACAGTTAGCTTTATTATGTTTTAATTTTACACCCTCATCACTCTACAGCGCTGTGTTTTTACAGATTAAATAAAGCCAGTATGTAAGACACGTTAGCCACGCATCGACAGTGGTCATAATCAAAAGAAACCTAGTCCTCCGAAGGGCTAACGTAACATGAGCGAGTGACTATTAGCGCTAAGAAGTCTACTGCTTAAAGATGGCGGCTGTTTACTAACGCTGCCCAGACGCGGCCGAGTCTGTCATTTCGCATCTCGTCCTAAATGCATGCGATATCTATGAGACGCATCGGACACTCGCTGCTACCACACTAGCATCATGCGGGCGTAGTTTTTAGCAACGTTGGCGTAGTTTGTAGCGGCTGTCGGCTGCAGTAAGTTTTTTTTTTTTTTTTTTTTAATGCTTCTTCCTCTACACACATGACGTCAGCACGTTGTCCCGCATTAAAATTAGTCCGGGCTAAACGTGTTGCTTAGAGCTGGCAAAATTAAACGATTCCTTTAGGTGAATAAAATTACTCCGATCAGCTTTTAAACTCGAGTTACTCGAGTTGCTCGAGTATTTGTTTCAGCTCTATTTTAGTGCATTATCAACAGTAACCTTGGAAACGGTGGTCCCGGCTCTTTTCAGGTCATTGACCAACTCCTGTCGAGTAGTTCCGGGCTAATTCCTGACCCATCTTAGGATCATTGAGACCCAACGAGGTGATATCTTACATGGGGCTCCACTCCGATTGAGACTGACCGACATAATTAGCTTCTTCCACTTTCTAATGATTGCACCAACAGTGGACCTTTTTTCACCAAGCTGCTTGGCAATTGCTCCGTAGCCCTTTCCAGCTTTGTGGAGGTGTACAATTTTGTCTCTGGTGTCTTTGGACAGCTCTTTGGTCTCGGCAGTGTTACAAGTTTGATTCTTACTGATCGCATAGGGTGGACAGGTGCTAACGACATCAAACAGGAGCATCTGATTCAGGATAATACATGAAGTGGAGGTGGACTTTTAATAGGCGGACTAACAGGTCTTTCAGGGTCAGAAATCTATCTGATTGACAGGTGTTCAAATATTTATTTGCAGCTGTATCTCACAAATAAATTGTTAAAAAAAATCATGCATTGTGATTTCTGGATTTTTCTTTTTAGATGATCTCACTCACAGTGGGCACCTACGATAAAAATTTCAGACCCTTCGAAGATTTCTAAGTGGGAGAACTTGCAAAGTCTTCGAATACTTATTTTCTTCACTGTACGATTTATTCCATTGGCAATACTTTGTCCACCGTCAGAATATTAGCAACAAGATTCTAACGTTTGAATTTCTAGAGCCTTGTTGAATTGGCTCTACCTAGAGGAGAATAACACTTTAATTAGTGATCTTAAGTGAAACTGGTGGGGCACAAGTCAAAAGCCAAATATAATTTCCTGTCTTCAGCTCTATAGCCTTTCATTAATTGGATTTAGTAATCTCACAATGTGTCTTTTGAAAAAGGTCAAACAAGTCCCTTATCACTTGGTGCTACATTCTAAGTGTCGCTCCATGCTATGATTTTGGTTCATAGAATTAACATCAGTCCCTAGCTGCTCTGACACTTTGCATCTCTTTGTAGCCTCATTTTTAAAGCATATAACTACCTCGAGAATGGATTTATGTCCACCTGTGTTATAACTGCACAGTAAGCATCATGTATATTGCAAGGCTTTTAGATCAACATCGAATGGCTTGAGAAATAAATAAGCCCGAAACAAGAGCAATAGGACGGCAAGTAGTAAGAGAATGTTCTGTGTTGAACGTCAGTTGGACGTGTACAATTGAGTCTCACGTAATTCTTGTGTTTTGGCATCATAGCGGCATTGGGTGGAGGGCCAGCGAGAGAGTCCAAAGGGGCGCCAGCTGCCACAACGGAGATGGGGAGGGCCGTGCTCCTAAAGGCGAGGCGCTGTCTGAAGTGCACGAGCACACCTCGTAGCCGTTTTCGGCATGGTCCGGACGAGGGTGCGCGTTGACACGATTCTCAGTGCTCTTGGACTCTGCGCCCGGCGAGTCCGACTGCATGTCGGTGCACAGCAGCCAGTCCTTAGCGATGAGGCGTGGGTAGTCCGCCTCCACCTCCATGTCACTGCTCGGTACGCGCCAATACTCCTTCCCTTTGAAGAAGTATGACGAACCTGCACAGAATAAACATCAGATTGAAAGAAAATCTAAGAATCTCAAATCGGAGCGTTATTCTATATATGAAAGGCTGCTAGCTGATTAATTTCATATTTTTGTTGTTGCTTTGAACAGAAAATTGAGATGGAACACTAGATAGACTCTCCACAAGAAGCAGCAGGTTGGCAGATAGTGAAAAGTTCTTTTTAAAAGAATGACTTTAGGATTAAATTAGGGCTGTCAAAATTATCGCGTTAACGGGCGTTAATTAATTTTTTAAATTAATCACGTTAAAATATTTGACGCAATTAACGCAGATGTCCCGCTCAGACAGATTTAAATGTCAGCAGAGTGAAATGCCCATTTGTTAATTGTGTTTTATGGAGTTTTGCCGCCCTCTGCTGGCGCTTGGGTGCGACTGATTTTATAGGCTTCAGCACCCATGAGCATTCTGTAAGTAATTATTGACATCAACAATGGCGGGCTACTAGTTTATTTTTTGATTGAAAATTTTAAAAATTTTATTAAAACGAAAACATTAAGAGGGGTTTTAATATAAAATTTCTATAACTTGTACTAACATTTTTCTTTTAAGAACTACAAGTCTTTCTATCCATGGATCGCTTTAACAGAATGTTAATAATGTTAATGCCATCTTGTTGATTTATTGTTATAATAAACAAATATTGTCCTTATGTACCGTATGTTGAATTAGAGCAGGGCGGTAAACCGAAAATTTACCGTTACCGAAATTCTTCACGATGACCGACGTAATTTTGACCATGTCGGTAAATTCGGTAATTTAATAAAAGAAGAAAATATAGTCTTTTCATCCCGCTTTGACTCTGTGTTGTTCGGCTATGTTCATTCCCCTTTAAGAAAGCAGACAGTGTGCTTACGTTTGGAGTCACATGGTTTTCAGGAAGCCAATCAAACAGAAGCCCGGTAGGCTAACGCTAACTGCTAAGCTAGCGGCTAACGCTACAAGTAAACGGGATGGAGTCGGGCTTAAGTTAACTTCGCTAAACTTTCACCCGACATTAAGTAAACTCTTGACGGGTTCCAGATAGGGATGGAAAAACCGAGGCTTTCTGAAACAATGAACCACTTTTAAGACAATTGCCCTAAATTGAATCACTGTTTGACACACTGCAAGAGCCCCATCTACTGGATAAACAGTGCACGTTTCTTTTTAAAAGTAAAGTTGACAAATTGCCTCAGCATTACATATCTTCAATAGAATTAAGTGGATGTCGTCTATTCCAACCAGGAGATCGTGTCGTCATTAAGTGTGATTTACACAATTAAAATTGACCTCTTTCAGCCTGTGTCTTTGCTTTTGTCTGTGAAGATGTGTTCAAAGCAGTATTTGTAATACATGACAGTGCTAGTCTTGTAAGTGGCTCGTCCTAGATGACGGGGAGTAAGTATGTATTGTTTTTTTTTTGTAAAAATTACAGTACAGTAAGCACAGAGCTTGGGAACAGGAATATTATTTATTGCATACTGTAAGGATTTTCAAAATCATAAGATGTAAATAATTGAGCCGAATAAAAGAAAGGAAAGGTTTGTGAAACATTTTATTTTTTAATTAAGTATAATTTCGGGGGGGTTGGGGGGTGGCGGGTGGATGTATCGTATTTGGATCTATTCTAAATATCTAAACGTATGCCACTATCTAGTGTATAACAGTGCGGAATGAATTTAGTGAAAAAATTCAAGAATTCTTATTGTTTACAAGATTTTTTAAAAATACTTAATGTTTAGACTGCATGTGCAATTGTTAAATTTAAAAGCTGATAAATAAATTTAACGAGAAACGGTTAATTTGTATTCCATGCATTGATTCAAAATTTCAAATTATATAACAGTTTGCTTGGGCAAATTTGTCGTCATTTATCGTTATCGAGGTAAATCTGCTCAATTTATCGTGATACGTACTTAAGGCCATATCGCCCAGCCCTATGTTGAATGTAAATATCCATCTTGTGTCTTATCTTTCCATTCTAACAATAATTAACAGAAAAATATGGCATATTTTATAGATGGTTTGAATTGCGATTAATTGCTATTAATTACGATTAATTAATTTTTAAGCTGTAATTAACTCGATTAAAAATTTTAATTGTTTGACAGCCCTAATATATATATATATATATATATATATATATATACACAAATTTCCCACACAGCTGTTTTTGTTGTAGGTTGACACCTAACTGTAACTGATTTTTGGGTGCAGATCTGAAACTGCTCTCAGTTTTTCTCTATCTGGTCAGTTTTTAACAATACGCTTAATCCGTCAAAGAAAAACAACTGTATAACCACTGTACTTATTATAAGTACAGGGTTTCCCCTACAAATAAAATATTGTGGTGCACCGCCACACCAAAATGAAAGCCGCCACGCCTTACAAATAATATGTTTTTTGTTTTTTTTAAGACCATTTCAAACTAGCGGCAGCCTAGTGTGAAGGGTTCAGCAGCTACCCATTCATTGTGCATTGTAATATCGGTAACTAAGCGCGGCCCCCTAAAGAGACGATTCGAAATGGGGACCTGTGACGTCGGGGGTAGCGAGTAGGAAGAATGGGAGAACGGGCAAGATAGCGAGAGATAGCAGTCACGTGTAGCGGCAGCCAGCTGTTATTTTGTTATTGTTTTTCTTTATTATTGTTGCCACAAAAAAGTGGTAAGCCAATACCGGCTCCTCTCCTTTTTACCCCCATCCGGGCCATTACTAGATTTTGGACCGGACTTTCCGGCGAAAGTGAGCGGTGGACGGCCGTCTTGGACAGAAGGCCAAGTTTGAATGAAGTTGCGCCGAGAGGTGGCGCCCAAAGTAGAGCTTTGCTCTATTTTCAGAGCGCTGCCGCGCTAACGTCAACAACGCATCCAATAGCAGAGGGGCAGGCATGCTTATATCTGTGCTATCAGGCTGTTTCAGAAGACGGATATACGCAATCACGGCTGAGGAAAACTTGATGAATGCACTTTTTTTCCCCAAGTTTCACGAGCTCAGAGACACTCGAAAAAGGACTCTCATGCCTTTCCTTGCTAAGTTCCATACCTCGGTGTGCGTTTGTGTGGAAATGTAGTTTGCCTCAAATCCAACACAACTCAGGACTAATACATAGCCTCTCACTAATAAATGAAGTGAAATCATACCTTGATGGTAGTGCACTCCGCACTTTATCCTGTTCCCTGGTGCTCCCATATTTCACATATTGTATCGAAGTGTGGGGAAACAGTTATAAATCTATCATCAATTCATTAGTCATATTGCAGAAACGAGCAGTACAGACTATACATTAAGTTGGATTTTTTAATCACACCCATCATTTATTTGCTCACTCAAAACTTTTACAAATCAAAGACCTTGTCAACTATCATTCATCTATAATGTTATTTAAAGTATATAATAAATTACTGCCATGTGATATACAAAACCTATTTAAGGTTTGTGAGAGTCTGCAAGGCCATATTTCCCAGATTTCGAACAACTTGCAAACGTTTTTGTGTGTCTGTATGTGGAGTGAAACTTTGGAAATATTTAGACATCACTTCAAGCATTGTCAAAATATTTAACTATTACTATCCTCAAGGCATACAGTATACTCCACCTCCTCTGTGACCAATGTTGCTGCTGATTGAGCAGTTAAAGGACGACTCTTCCTGTATATCCACATCTGGTTTATACTGCCCCCTGGCACAAAATGTGGAGCTAGAAGGGCATTTCCATTCATTTTAATAGGTTAAGATTGTTTGAGATAAGATTATTTATGAGTACAGTCACAGAAGAAATTAAAGTCGAGGCACCACACTACTGTAATGAATGTGCATGCAGCCATGATGGTGCTCCCTTTAACTCTGTATTAGTACCTCCTCACTGCCTCAGCTATCTCTTTACACTGTACTCATGAATCAACCTGAAGGCAGATTAACACCTTCATCCGCTTCGAATTCCCTTCGCCAAACCTATCAGAATATAAATGAATGTGTGCTTGTGTTGATATACTTGGTCTATGTGTGCTGCGGGAAATCAAATTATATTGAAGGCATATTAACTGATTCCCCCATTTTATTTATTTATTTATTTTAAATTTTGTGTACATCTGTGCAAGTTCTGAATCTACTTTAGAGCTTGTTCCACTCTGTCAGTGCTTTGAATTATTTGAACATTACCACAAGGTTAATGTAAGTTAACCACTGTTACATTTATTTTTGTTCTCAATGTCCTAACTGCGAGGGAAATGGACACTTCGCATCACTTTCTCCCTAGTTTGTTTACAGGCTGCGTATTTGTGTATCCATGAATGGTCGGATGTTGGCAGTGGTCACTGAACGATTGATTAGGTTCAGTGAGTACTCGCTTGACTGCCTAAAAGTAGACAAAATTTGAGTTTTTGTTGACTAAAACTAGACAAAGACGAACACATTTTGAAAAGACAAAAATATGACTAAGACTCATAAGCAGTGTTGGGCACGTTACTTTAAAAAAAGTAATTAGTTACATTACTCACTACTTCTTCCTAAAAGTAACTGAGTTAGTAACTGAATTACTCTATAGTAAAAGTAACTAGTTACCAGGGAAAGTAACTATTTCCGTTACTTTAAAAAGAACTTGTTGTATGTCAAAGAATTTGAAATTTTCTGAGCAGTATTCGAGTCAGTGGAATAGAGAAGAACAGACAGGTAGTTAACTTGTTAGGTGCTTCAGCAGATTTGAATTGCTTACCACAGATGTCGACAAAAGCTTTGCCCCGGGACATAAATTACACATTACATGCAGGTTCTTTCCTTTAATTTCGACAAACTTGAAATAGTGTCTATATCTCCACCTCTTAAAGGACAATTTTTCTTCTGAATGCTCTGCCCTGTGCATCTGTTTTGCGTGTGTGTGTTTGCCGCACGCGCTGTTCCGGTTTGCTTGTGAAATCACCGGCTCTGATTGGCTTACCACGACACATGACTCTAACCCTCAGTCAATCACAATCACTTCCATCGCATCTCTTGAGGGGCCGCATTCAGGTAGGCTCGTTTCCCGACAATTCACGTCACCTTCAAAGCGTCTGGCGTCCTCAAGATGGAAGCAGAATTATTGCTGGCTGACAGTGGGAGATGGGAACGAGGCTAGCATCAGGTGTAGCAAACACAGAAACGTTACCAAACTTTGGAAAGCATTGTCTAATTGAATGAGCAGGGACAAACAGCTTGGAGTCAGAAGTACGTGCGCTATTCTCGAACCTGAATGCACCCCAAGTCTTGGATGACAAATCAACAGAGCAGGGAGTCGACTTGACACGGCTGGTAGTTTCTTCAATTTATTCAGAGTAAGTAACGCACCGCTTTTGACCGTCAGTAACGGTAACGGCGGAAAAAGTAGTTAGTTAGATTACCCCGTTACTGAAAAAATAACGCCGTTATGTTACGGCGTTATTTATAACGGCGTTACTCCCAACACTGCTAATAAGTATTTTCTTCCAAAAGACTAAGACTACGACAAAGAATAAAATGGCTGCCAAAAACAACACTGGTACCTCGTGCATGCTCGACAGTTTACGAACTACCACAACTACTACAAAGACAGCGTTCTATTTCACTTACAGTGTGTGTTGGAGTTTTTGTATTGGAAATAAAATGTGCCTGTGTATTATAATGCAAATCCCCGCAGCTAGACGGCACAATGACACACGAACACATTTGAAAACTAAAAGGGCCAGTAAGCCTTGGTTTAACACCCCCTTTTCACAACATTTTTGTGCCATGTAAACGCCTGTTCTGTCAGCAATTTACCTTTCCGTTCCAATAGCTCCTTATTCAACGTGACCCGGTAGCAAGCAAGGTGTCAGGGGGTGTTATTAAAAAAAGAAAAACATTTTTCTACAAATATATCAAATCCCCATAGTGCAATACGCTATTGTTTCAATATGTTTTATTTATTTTAATAAACAAACAAACAAACAAAAAAAAATTATCTTTAAAACTTTTTTTACCCTCCAACACCATGGGGTACTGCAGCACCCTCAGCACACCACTTCCCACGCCACTGATTGCCTGTAACATAACTCCAACCAGCATATGGCTCATATACAGTATGTTTATACGTATTTTCCAATGTTAATTTCCTGAACTTTGTGTATAGTCCCTGACAAAAGTCTTGTCGCTTATCCATTTTGTAGAAACAATTGCTAATAACCTGACTTTTAATTATTCAATTGGTTTCAGAAATGGCTCATATAAAAGCGAAGACCCTCCCAAATGATGTTGAATGTCCAAAAATATTTGTTTTACAGAAAAAAGATGTATCATTTAATGAAGACATAAAGGTCAAATTTTGGCAAGACAAAAGTTTTGTCGCCTACAGAAAGTAGGGCAGAAATGCGGGCTCCAGTAGTCTCCACAGTCGCCGCAAATATTGCAAGAGACCTACTGGTGCCCACATGGATCCGAGATTCACTCAGAAAACAGTGAAGTTTGGTGGTGGAAAAATCCAGTATGGGCGTGTGCGAGAGATCTGCAGGGTGGAAGGCAACATAAATAGTCTGAAATATCAACAAATCTTAGCTGCCTTTTACATTCCTAACCATAAAAAGGGACAAATTCTGCAGCAGGATGGTGCTTCATTGCATACTTCAATCTTTACCTCAAAGTACCTCAAGGCAAAGAAGATCAAGGTCCTCAAGGACTGGTCAGCCCAGTCACCAGACATGAACATCAATGAGCATGTCTGGGGTAAGATGAAAGAGGAAGCATGGAAGACAAAACCCAAGAATGTTGATGAACTCTGGGAGGCATGCAAGACTGCTTTCTTTGATGTTCCTGCCTGATGACTTCATCAATAAATTGTATGAATCCTTGCCGAACTGCATGGATGCAATCCTTCAAGCCCATGGAAGTCATACAAGATATTAAATTTGGATCCCACAGCATCACTACTTAATTCGCTTATGTTATGTAACATATTTTTGTATTTGAAGTACATTTTTTGTTTAATTTTCACACTACTTTCTGTAGGCGACAAAACTTTTGTCTTGCCAAAATTTGACCGTTATGTCTTCATTAAATGGTACATCTTTTTTCTGTGAAACAAATATATTTCTGTACATTCAACATCTTTTGGGAGGGTCTTAGCTTTCATATGAGCCATTTCTGAAACCAATTGAATAATTAAAGTCAGGTTATTAGTAAGGGTGTAACGGTACATGCATTTGAACCGTTTCTGACATAATGTAACCCTTACTTTTCGAGGCTGTGAGTCAATCGGGTTACAGTTTCTTTGTATAGATCATATTTACTCCGTCTTCTCTACTATAATGTGGACCAACACGGTAGGACAGTATAACCCAGAAACGTCAACGGCGCGGCAACGTGGCCGCCGCGAGAACGCAAAGAAACGCGGGCGTTAAAGTCAATCAGCCAATGCACACCAGTCGCAGTGCAGCCGCGTGTTAGATGCGTCCCAGAAGCGGCTCAACACGACGCACGCGAAAAGAATGGCAGAGTTTATTATTTGACGCGAAACGCGACCCTCCTGCATCAATACTACTACCGGTAGCTAGGATCGGGCAGACCGGATGTCACTCTTGTAAAAATACGGTGGATCTGGTCAATTTTCAAACTAATATGCAATCGTAACCCACTTTTTGAGTCCATCAGATCTCTTGAGTGGTAGATCGGGGCACAGTTGACTTGTCTTTGTTGATTTACTGCTGTCTTCTCTGCTATAATAATAACCAAAACGGCCCCGTGTTCAATACAAAACCCTCCTACCACAACAAAACAAGTAGGAACTAATATTCACATAGGAACTAAAGTTATACAACATAAAATATTCAATATAAATGAATACTACATCACATTTGTAAAATATAAACACATAATAAAATAAATAATAACGTATTTAAATAAAATAAATTGAAATGAGCTAAAACACCTGTAATTAAATAATAAGAATTATACACAGATCCTGCTTACACAATTACATTTATTCATTTCTGCATGGTGCTTTAACTTGAGAAAATCCACCAATAAAGCTTTTGAAAACCGTTCATAAGAAAAAAAAAATATTCATTGAGGCATTTCATTTGTAAAATATATGTTAAAATCTTTGTCATTGGGATTGCTTTTCTCTTTAGCACAGGACTTCTTTTTTCTTCTTTCTTTCAGAAACAAAGCTGACCAATACGCGGGGTCGGAAAGGCAAATTGTTGTTGGATTATCTTTAAACACCCGCTACTTTTTTAGCAGAATTCTAGCTTTGTATAGGCTAATGTTCCTATTGTTGAAAGCACAAAGGTGTGTAATAAACAACTAGCAAATTTATATTTTGCATTTTGTTTTCTTACTGTACCGAAAATGAACCGAACCGTGACTTCAAAACCGAGGTACGTACCGAACCGAGATTTTTGTGTACCGTTACACACCTAGTTATTAGCAATTGTTTCTACAAAATGGATAAGCGACGAGACTTTTGTCAGGGACTGTAGGGCAACAATGCTTACACTTGTGTAAGATGTACTATGCAGTCACATTTTGAGGTAGCACAGTGTTTGTCTTTTATTATTATATTTAAAACATATTTTTAAACCATGAACTGATCTTTTTTTGGTGCTCTCTTTTACAAAAACATTAAACAACAGAAACATTATGCTCTTATGAACACCTGATGGGAAGTACAGATATAGTTTACTCCTCTGGAGCGCCGTTCCAAAGTAAGTCAAAGAGCCCGGGAGCATCTCCGGCTAATTAGTTGTTTTTGTGCCGGTTGTGAAGAGACACAAGTGTCTTATCAAAGGTTAATCTAATCAGTCGAATGCATACAAATCAATCACATAAACAGAATGCAAAGGTTGTTGCTGGTCTTGCTAAATGCTACTATTTAGTTCAAGAAATCTGGAAATGTGTAGCTTTGTATTCATGACTGATGGTACTAGAACTAGACTGACAAAATAATTTGACATTAATTCGCAGACGATTGGCTTTATAATCAATCTCATTAGGTGCGGTTACATGCACAAAACGTCTCGAATTTCCAGGCGCGATCCATGCAAATTTAAATGAAAAATCGGACAAGATAAATATCACTTTAATCATAATGTGGCCCATTAGTGGCTATGGCCTCAGTATGCCCATACTATTGGATGCAAAACGGCAGTTTTTTTTTTTTTCAAAACAATTATGGTTTTCTTTTATAATTGGCTTATGTGACTTATATTTAGACATACCTTATATTCTGAAAATTACATTGTAGCTCAAAGGAAGACAAAAACATTTTGAAGTGACTAAAATATGACTAAGATGAATAAGTATTTTCTTTCATAAAAAACACGCAAATTTAAATGGCTACCAAAAACAACACTGACGCTAACCTGAATTTGAGAAAATACCGCAACCAATAAATTGGAGTTCCTCTGACGACTTACCATCGGACCACCTCATGGCATCATCCATATGGGGGGGCAGCCCCTTCCAAAGCGTGCTGTCCTTGGGGTAGCCCAGATCCATTCGTCTCAGGTGGTCATCATATCGCCAGTAGCGGTTGTCCTTGAAGAAGTAGGTCTTTTCATTGTGGAGCCACACAAAGGCTGCGTCCACGCCCTCCAAAGGCAGGCCGAAGTCGCTGATTGGACGTGGGTAACCCTCCTCTACGATATTGTCTTTAAATACCCAGTACTTGAGACCTAGAGAAGATCATAATAATAGTAATGGATTTGTTAGGTTTTTTATTATGGAATTAAAACAAACAACAGGATAGCTCAGTGATGAAGTAGTTGGCACATCTGCTCTGAGCTTCAGGGTTTAAATCTCAGCTGTATTGAGTTTGCGTGTACTCCCTGTGCTTACTTTGGAGCGTTCAATGTTTCTTTGTGCTGCTGCAGACAATGTAAAAAAGGTTTGAAAATAAACTTCCGGAGACACACCTTTAAAAAAGACTATTTTGTGATCCCCAGGTCTTTCATAGACAGCGTCCACGCTGTCCACGCTGTGTGGAAGGCCTCTCCAGAATCGATGGATTTGAGCCGGACGCAGAGACACCAGGTTCTTCTCTCGTGTCAGTCGCCAGAAGTACTTTCCTAAAACAGCAAGCAATAGGATTACCACAGTCAGCGCATGGAACTTCTCTTTTAACGACAATGTGGAAACAAGCCTTGTGTCTGAATGGGACAAACATATTTGGACAGTTTGGTTTCAATCAAAACATTAATATCAGATATCATTACCAATAGTTCGAGTCAGGTACTCTTGTGTGTGAATAATAAGAATGATGCATATCTATATGCCAAATTAGAGTACTGTTTAACAAATGGTTTTAATCGAGTAATTGGCTGCTCCACACAAAGGCTGAAAAGTGGATTTAACGGCACTACAGTACTTAGTTTTGTAATGGAAATTAAATAAAATATTTCATTAAGAATTTTATTATTCTACAAAGTATTTGTTGTACAGTGATCCCTCATTTTTCGCGGTTAATGGGGACCAGAACTCGCCGCGATAAGTGAAAAAACGTGAAGTAGCACCCCCCCCAATTGTGTGTTCAATGTATTTATTCAGGTTTAGCATTGGAAAGAGATACATATAAGACATGTTTATTTCCCTTTTATTTCCCCAAAGTATAATAAAAAAAAAAAAAAAAAAAAAAACAACAACAACAAACGTTTATGTATATTAAATGATTTTTAAGCACTTCAATGTAATGTAATGTAATGTTACTGTTAGGGGTGTCAAGCTATTAAAATTTTTAATCGAGTTAATTACAGCTTAAAATTTAATTAATCGTAATTAATCGCAATTCAAACCATCTATAAAATATGTAAATTATTGTTGAAATGGAAAGATGAGACACAAGATGGATATATACATTCAACATACGGTACATAAGTACTGTATTTGTTTATTATAACAATAAATCAACAAGATGGCATTACTATTATTAACATTCTGTTAAAGCGATCCATGGATAGAAAGACTTGCAGTTCTTAAAAGATAAATGTTAGTACAAGTTATGGAAATTTTATATCAAAACCCCTCTTAATGTTTTCGTTTTAATAAAATTTGTAAAATTTTCAATCAAAAAATAAACTAGTAGCCTGCCATTGTTGATGCCAGTAATTACTTACACAATGCTCATGGGTGCTGAAGCCTATAAAATCAGTCGCACCCAAACGCCAGCAGAGGGCGACAAAACTCCGACACAACAAGTACAAATTTCACAGTGCTGTCATTTTAATGTTTGAGCGGAGCATGTGCGTTTATTGCGTCAAATATTTTAACGTGATTAATTAAAAAAAAAAAAAAATTCCCGCCTGTTAACGCGATAATTTTGACAGCCCTAGTTAATGTCCCACGGAATTACTTTTAAACAAGAATAAAGTAAAAAAATGCTTGTCTATATTAAATGCTTCATTGAGTAACTCCACCCAAATCCGCTCAAGCTGCTCACTTACACACAATGAGTTGCCACGGCAACTGTTTAACAAGCTAAACGATGATTGACGCATGCGGCGCTTTGATGTTTCGGCTACCAAGCATCTCTGGCAAGATCAAATCTTAACGTCTGTCAATCATCGTTAATTTTAATAAGAAACTCTAGTGCACTTCCGGACTAACAAAGAGCAGGGAGAGGAATAGGGAGTGGGACAACGCGATCGGTTCAGGACACCTCATCTGTATTTTTTTTTTTTTTTAATTGAAAAAAAAAAATCCGCGATGGACTAAGGGCGCGAACTTTGAAGTACCGAGGGATCACTGTAGTTCCTGTCATATGTTCATAATGCGTGAAATTTTCATATTTTACGTGGAGCAGGGCAGCTTGCATCATAGCAGTGTTTGAGTCGTGTCGCTCATGTGAGATGTGCTGCGCCTCTCCCTCACTCGCCTCACCAGAGTTTAGGATGCATTTCAAGCTAGACTACGCTTCATCTTGCTTGTTTGGAAACACATGGTAAGATTTGTTTTCTTATCTTGGCAAGAGAGAATAGGCAATGTTGCTTTAGCCTTTAAAGGTCGGTGCTGAGCGATCAGCATACACTAAATGTACTGTAACTCGACGCTTTAGCATAGCATTTGCGTTAGCATTAGCATCAACTCTAGCATGGCGAGCATTTTCTTAAATGCTCGGACAACTTTTTTTTTCTTTTCTTTTTAAATACAGTTCGTAGCTTCGAGGGTGGGTTTAATTGAAAATAATGTACTGCTTAGTGTGTATTATCATCATGAAGTTAGCGTTGTCCTTGTAGACACCACAATATGTGCTCGTCTGTCTATGTTCATTTGACATTGCTGGTAACCATTATTTTTTTAACTTTTAAATTTTACAGACAAAATCATTTTGTTGCTGACGACTAAAACAAGACGAAGATGAACACATTTTGAAACTAGAAACTGCAATTTCTGGAGAAATTACGATGGGGCTTTGGTGTGGTAGATACAGATCTATCATGTCACTTTCTGTTTATTTGGGGACATTTAGGGCAGGGGTCCCCAACCTATTCCACTAAGGCACACTGTGGGTGCAGGATTTCATTCTTACCAAACAAGATGACAACACTTTTTCCCCAATCTGGTGTTTTACAAGTGCAATCAGTTGATTGCAGTCAGGTGTGGCTTGTTTTAGCAGAAGCCTCATTGGTTCAACTGTCTCTGCTGGATCGGCTGGAACAAAAACCAGGACCCACAGTGTGCCTTGAGGACTGGGTTGAAAACCCCTGATTTAGGGAACACGTCCTGTTGATGTCAGGTCACTTTCTGTTTATTTGGGAACATTTTAGTGGCACGTCCAGTTGATATTAGGCAATTTCCTGTTTATTTTGGGACATTTTCGTGGACACGTTGCATATTGCATGGCTGTCAATGGCATCGACTTACTTGGGTGGCAGTTGAATGTCAACGGGCTGACATGGTAAATGGTCAAAAATCACAAAGATCTGTGTTTTTTTGCCATTAAAAATGAATGGGAAATTCGGACTTACATGGCTGTCAATGGCATCACATTAGAAATTAATAGGCCAGTTTTTGGCGAATCTTGAGGGAACCGTAAGTATTTGGCAAATTCTGTATACAACTTTTATACCGCCCTGGAATTTTTGATGTGTAAATTATGTTATTTGGTCCAAAAAATTGTAGGACAAGTAGCGTTTTGAACCCCCCCCAAAAACCCGCGTTTACAGGCAAATGGAAAATGGGTCGTTCGAAAAGTCCCTGCGTCGTGCGAAAATTCCGGTCAATTTGACATTTGAACAATGACGGTCGGTCAAACAGTTTGGGTTGTTTGGCGCGCTGAAGAAATGCCATTTAAAACAAAACAAAAAAAAGAATTTTACTATCTGGGCCTTTGCAATCTAATGACTAAAATACGACAAAGATTAATATGTATTTTCATCCAAAAGACAGACAAAAATAACAAGGCTGACAAAAACAACATTAGTTTCAAGTTAGTTTTTATGCCAGTGCAAAACTGCAAGAAAGATTGTTTTTGACTGAAGGTAGTATAATTCGCACAGCATTTACTGTATATATTAGCTGTATTTTAAATACCTCTGTGCAATTTTTAGACCAGAAATTTCACAATAACCCACTCTTGCCATTTTTTAATGTCTCTTATAAATACTGTGTTAATTCTAAATTAAACATATCATATGCTGTCCTTATTTTAATATCTGTCTTTTAAATTAAAGATCATTTTTGCACCTTGCTATTGTTTGAAGTAAGATTAAATAGAGCAGCAAAACTGACCAATGAATATAATTAGGACAAGCACAACAAAGTTTTTATTTCAGTCTAACAATAATCATGTTATCTATTGCAGTTACTTTGTGATTCCTACTCCTAATTTGTAATAAGCCTAAGTAATTTTGCATATTAACATCAGCTAAACTTCAGTTAATAAATGCGGTATGACCTTATTAAACACACTGTTCTGCAAATAGCTTAGTCGCACGAGCTAATGAGCAAGAAAAGATACATTCCTCATTAAAAAGCTAATACGTCTGAAGCAGCCTTGGGCCCGTTGGACCATTTTGTTTAGAGCGTAAAATTCGGTGATGGTATGTGAGGAGCACGCTGGGAGCAACACATCACTTGGCTTTCTATTGATCGCTGGATCGCCCACTCTGTGCCCGCATCTCTTTTACTTCCTTTCATTTCATCTCCTTTCATCGCTTTTGTCTCTTTCACACAATCATCTGCGATCCTTGGGGCTCATCGGTCTGCTTGTCTTGTACACATGCTCCTTTGAGGTTTAAGTACCTTTGAAAAAGAAGGCCTCCCCTCGTATTTGGGCAACGGCATCAAAGTGACCGGTGCATCTGTCTGGCGAATCTCGCACCAGCCTGTGTGAAATAAACAATGGAGAGTGCACAAGATTAATAAAAGCAAGGATTTTATATGATACCAAGTAAAATCATTACAATCACGTAGAAGAAAGGCATGCATTAGAGGGGATGTATTTGCTTCAATTAAAATGGCTAAATAGTGGACGAAATGATCACATGCTGACGAGCCCTTATCCGCCAACCAGCGCATTTCCACTGGGATAATAAGTGATTTCAAGTCATGGCGTGGTTGGCCTGCCAATGATGAAGCCATTAGTCCCACAGGGGTGCCACTGTGAGTGGAAGGCAGTCAACTACCCTATTATAAACAAACATGCCCTCTCATTGCTCTGTTGACACAACACTGCTGCCTAGCGGTCAAATATTGAGACCTTGGTCAAGAAACGGCAGCTTTTCCTACCCCAGGCAACCTGTGGAAAAGCTAACGGAAGAGAGGAAACAAGATTTTCTTGTGTGAATCGTTCCTTGGGGCTACACATTATTTATGTTAATTAAAAAAGAGTTGCATGTTTGTACTTTGTCAGACTTATTAGGAGTACACATTCTTCGGTCCAGTTGTGTCTAATAACTTGAACGGGATTCAGGCTGCTTTGGCTGATAATTAACACATTCAAACGGCAAGGGTATGCATTGACAGAAACCCAACTCATTATGGTTAGGGAGCTGAATTGAGTGCTATTTATTTTGCCTTGCTTGAAATTGGCTTGAAACTTCAAGTTCAGCCAGCTTTGTATTTTTAATTTAATTCTTATTTAGTGTTTTTTTGTTTTGTTTTTTTTGCCTTGCACAACAACATTTGTTGATCTTGTTCCCGTTCGTTCATCTTAAAATGGAATATAATGGATATACAGTGGGGCAAATAAGTATTTAGTCAACCACCAATTGTGCAAGTTCTCCTACTTGAAAAGATTAGAGAGGCCTGTAATTGTCAACATGGGTAAACCTCAACCATGAGAGACAGAATGTGGAAAAAAAAAATCACATTGTTTGATTTTTAAAGAATTTATTTCCAAATTAGAGTGGAAAATAAGTATTTGGTCACCTACAAACAAGCAAGATTTCTGGCTGTCAAAGAGGTCTAACTTCTACTAACGAGGTCTAACGTGGTCTAACGAGGCTCCACTCGTTACCTGTATCAATGGCACCTGTTTTAACTCATTATCGGTATAAAAGACACCTGTCCACAATGTCAGTCAGTCAGTCACACTCCAAACTCCACTATGGCCAAGACCAAAGAGCTGTCGAAGGACACCAGAGACAAAATTGTAGACCTGCACCTGGCTGGGAAGAAAGAATCTGCAATAGGTAAAACGCTTGGTGTAAAGAAATCAACTGTGGGAGCAATTATTAAAAAACGGAAGACATACAAGACCACTGATAATCTCCCTCGATCTGGGGCTCCATGCAAGATCTCACCCCATGGCGTCAAAATGATAACAAGAACGGTGAGCAAAAATCCCAGAACGACACGGGGGGGACCTAGTGAATGACCTACAGAGAGCAGGGACCACACTGACAAAGGCTACTATCAGTAACACAATGCGCCGCCAGGGACTCAAATGAAAGAAAAGTACACGTCCAGGCCCGTCTGCGGTTCGCTAGAGAGCATTTGGATGATCCAGAAGAGGACTGGGAGAATGTGTTATGGTCAGATGAAACCAAAATAGAACTTTTTGGTAGAAACACAGGTTCTCGTGTTTGGAGGAGAAAGAATACTGAATTGCATCCGAAGAACCCACTGTGAAGCATGGGGGTGGAAACATCATGCTTTGGGGCTGTTTTTGTTTATCTGCAAAGGGACTAGGACGACTGATCTGTGTAAAGGAAAGAATGAATGGGGCCCTGTATCGAGAGAGTTTGAGTGAAAATCTTCCATCAGCAAGGGCATTGAAGATGAGACGTGGCTGGGTCTTTCAGCATGACAATGATCCCAAACACACTGCCTGGGCAACAAAGGAGTGGCTTCATAAGAAGCATTTCAAGGTCCTGGAGTGGCCTAGCCAGTCTCCAGATCTCAACCCCATAGAAAATCTGTGGAGGGAGTTGAAAGTCCGTGTTGCCCAACGACAGCCCCAAAACATCACTGCTCTAGAGGAGATCTGCAAAGAGGAATGGGCCAAAATACCAGCAACAGTGTGTGAAAAGTTTTTTGATTTGGCCTCCGTTATTGCCAACAAAGGGTACATAAAGTATTGAGATGAACTTTTGGTATTGACCAAATACTTATTGTCCACCATGATTTGCAAATAAATTCTTTAAAAATCAAACAATGTGATTTTTTTTCTTTTTTTCCCATATTCTGTCTCTCATGGTTGAGGTTTACCCATGTTGAGGATATCAGGCCTCTCTAATATTTTAAAGTGGGAGAACACAATTATTGGTTGACTAAATAATTTTTTGCCCCACTGTATAATTCACATAATTAAAGCTCAAACTATGAACTTTGTTAACTATCGAGATTAACATCAATGACACAGTCGTAATATTTATTGTATGGTCAAAAATAGGGGTGGGAAACTCCTGAGATGATATGGTATGTGATACAATATCTCACGATAACGATTATCTCATAATATGGCAATACAACAATTATTGATAGAAAAGTCAGGAAATCAATCTTTCAGTCAATTTAAATCAATCAATTATTTTTATTAATTATTTGTTTAAACCTGTCCTGTTCAGCTGCTTTACATGGAGAATGGGAATCTGAGTGTCCTATTGGTCTGAACAGTTTTAATGTATCACATGGGAGTAGGAAATACTCCCATTGTGATTATTCAACGTGTTTTGTTTATAAGGAGAAAGCACCGAACAGGAAGGGGTTATGGGGAAACAGAAAAAAAGAAGGAGAGAAAGACAGAATAGGAGAACAAATAACAAGAAATACATTGAACGCCTACACTAACTATGAATATGTTGGTGCTATCGTTAGCTAGGTGTATTTCCGGTTTACACCATGTGGGGGACCTGATGTCCGAGGAGACAAAGGCAAAACGGGGGGGGGGGGGGGGGGGGGGGGGGGGTCAGAAAGATATGTGATTGGGATGGGGGGTGAAGTGTACCATCAACCATGAGAGGTGTAGAACCCAATATAACATGAATCAATTGTGAGAGTGGATATGTTGACATCCTATTCTATGCTGCTTGATCGCTAATCCTGGTACCGATAGTTTATTTACTTAAGTGTGTCTAATTGCACCTACTCATGCGTGTGATAGTCCTGCAGACAAGTGGAAAATGCCTCTCGGGAGCCGCCCCAGGGCCATGGCCCTTCCCCAGCCAATCAAGTGGGGCGAGCTAGCGCAGCCCATCCCTTCTCCCGCAGCTCCAGCAAGGAGGCCGCTGTCATCCGCTCGGGATCCAGGGCGGTCCCCCGTGCCATCCGTGCTCCCATCAACCAGCCTTCAGGGAGGGGATATGAGGGGATATGAGGGGACCCCCCCCCCCCCCCCACGCCCATCCCTACCACTGCTCACCCACCTGGCCCAAGAGCCACCGCCGCAGCCCCCCAACCGACACGGCACACCACGGGCCCATCAAGCCTGGGGCAGCACAGGATCCCCACCCGGAGCAAGCGTGTATGATGCAATAAAATCTAGGGGGAGCCAGCCCGGGACTGTATGGCCCCATTTCGACTCTCCCCGAAGGCATGAATGGGTGTGTAGGCGCCAAGGTGAAAGATATATACAATGCAAAGTGAAAAGTGTGTGAGGTAAAAGGCAGGCTTCCGCAGGCGGTACCCTGTTCGCCTGAACCACCGGCCGCAGGGCGAGAAAAGCACCAGGGCCCCGACAAACTCCCGACCCAGACTAACCCCCCACCCTGCTTCCGCCCGGGCACCCACCACGCACCCCCAGACAGGTGCCACAATGAGTGCCGGACCAGGGGATTCCCACCATCCCCACCGGCAGGGGACAACACAGGCCCCAGGAGGCACCCTGATGACCCGGGCGACAGAAGCGTAGCAGCAGCAGCAGCCGCAGCAGGCAAGGAAAGGCGGACGAAGCCGGGGACAGGCGAAGGGGACGGAGGTGCACCATCATCATCATCTTGCCCAATGTAGATTAGTCAGTAATAACAAAATATCACTTTCATCCAGTCATTCCCAGTCCATGATTGGCTTTAGTTAGACTTTTCTATGAAAATTGAATTTCCTTTAAGCGGTTTGTTTGAACATGTTTATTTCGAATACTTAATACATAGGTACCAATAATCGGTGACAATAATGAAAAGAAAAAAACAAAATATGACTATTCGAAAAGGAGTGAGAAGAAGTAAAACTTATTTACCCCCCCCCCTTTGTCCTTAAGTCCTGACATATTAGTTCCATTCCTTACATTTAAATATATACATTCTTGTTTAACACATATACAATCTCACCATGTAACCCTGCATATTACCTATACACAAATGTTGCAAAAGCCCAGTCTATTAATCAGCCCAGAAAACATAAATGAATAAATAACCGCAATGTTCCATATCACAATAACCACAACACCCTAGTTGTTATCCATATCTCCCATATCCTTATATTTTTTGAAAATCAAATCTTTATAGAGTTTCTTAAATTGTCCTATATTTATACATTCTTTTATATCCACACGAAATTTCTTCAATAGTCTCATCCTAAATACTAAAACGCAAAAACTTTTCCTTGTCGTCTGAAATCTGGGCTCTTTGAAGTCCGAATAACCCCGTAAATTGTAACTTTTTTCATAGTTTGTAAACAACTGCTGAATATTCTGGGGTGATAAATTTCTTATAGCTTTGAATATTATTTGTGCTGTTTGTATTGTACGATATTAGAAAATTTGAGCAATTTAGTTTAGTTTAGTTTATTCACACATTGTATCATGGTACACACAAGAACATGGTCATATATACAAGCAGTTCATCTGACAAGATGCATGAAAGGGACACTCCGAATAGGCTATTTAAAGCTTTTAGTAGGGGCCCAGTCAAACAACACACACATACACACATCCATACACATACATACAATTAACTATGGGAAATTTCAAAATTCTGATTACATCGGATTTGACATGTGATACCTTAGGAATGTTATTCAAAGACAGCATATTAAGCATACATAGCAAGGAGATGAGTTTTCAGTTTTTCCTTGAAAATAGAGATGGAGTGTGACATTTTAAGTGTTTCGTCCAGTTCATTCCAGATCTGTGGTCCTCTGCTAATTTTGACTTAAGAAATAGTGTGTTTGTATGATCCTGTTAACCAGCTTTGTGTATGATCCGTAACGCCCTTTTCTGAAGTACATTTACTGAATATAGCGAAGTTTTGTCATTATTGCCTCATACCTCGGCACTGTATTGCAAGTAAGGAGAGACGAGTGAACCATATAAAGTGTGGAGTGATTTGGAATCCAATACCCATTTTACTTTATTTATTATTGCAATGTTCCGTGAAATTTTGCCCTGTATATATTTGATATGTTGTTTCCAGTTAAAATTTTCATCAATAATTACCCCCAAAAACCTGATTTCATGTGCTCTCTCAAATTCTATCTCATCTACTTTTATTTTCAACTGAGCATCGTTTTTACAGTTCCCAAATACCGTATTGGCCCGAATATAAGACTGTGTTTTTTTGCATTGAAATGCGACTAAAAAAAGAGGGGGTCATCTTACATTCCCGGTCTAGACATTGTACCCATTCACGACGCTAGATGGCGCCAGATATCATTGAAGCGATGTTCTGTCATGACAGATCTCAGCTGCTCTCAAGCTTAACCAGTTTGCATTATTTTATTGCAATGTTTTTCCTTATTCAGATTTGTTCCAAGACTACAGTTACAGTTAGACTTCACTTTGATGGTTAATGCAGTTATTGCAATTTTTTTGTTTTATCACAACAGATTAGTTTATTTACATCCCAAAAACCAGAAGCCAGATATTAAGATTTGAAAAGGCAAAATAACATGCTTTTTCTCTCAAATATATTGTTATAATCATTTGTTTCGGATGTACTGTAATTATTTTCTGTATAAAAATTGATTTGGTGTGCAAAAAGTCTTTTATCAAACTTGAGTCTTGAAAAAGAGGGGGTCGTCTTGTAATCAGGGCCGTCTTAAATCCGGGCCAATACAGTAATATTATTTTTGTCTTCTCTAAATTTAATGATAATTTCTTATTACTGAACCATATTTTTAATTAGTTCATTTCTGTTATTATTTCCCCCTGCAATTGTAATATTTTATTCCCTGAGTGAAAAATATTCGCGTCATCAGCAAATAATGCAAACTGCAGTAGTTTGGAGACCTTGCACATATCATTTATATACAAAAGAAAGAATTTGGGGCCTTATACTGACCCCTGGGTGACACCACACATAACATTTGTGTTTGCTCACAGATACTGATTCCAGTTGGGACCTGACCCACACTGTCTGAACGACAATTAAGCAAACTGTCACATTCAATTCTCAAGACGTAAACCATGAAGAAAAAAAAAAAAAAAAAAAAAAAAAAAAAATTTTAAACGACATTATACTTTGACACAGCTTGGCATGCCCCACTGGCCATAGCTCCAATTTTCTGAACAAAGGCTGTTGGCACAAAGCGTTGTCTAAAGGTGCTTGAAAGAAACTAGATCAGCAGCGTGTGAGTACGTGTGTGTATTCAGAGCGTCAGAAAAGGGAAAGGAGGATTAATGATGAAAAGGTCGAGAGCGGCACTTCATGTGTTTGACATCCATGAGAATGTAAATTGTCGGTCTTGCATTAAATGCAAATCATCTACTTACAAGACAGACGATCTGTTTTCCGGGAGGTCTAGCAGGACCGGTGGTTCTGCTGTCTGGGCAGAGTTGCCTGGTTGGGTGGTGTGGGACACAGAATCTCTGACACCTGAGAAAAGAAATTGAATTATTTATTGTAGTCTGTTAATTGGGCAACGTGTTCTACAGACAAATACTGAGTTGCTTCAACCTTTGCAGCTCTGAGTTTCCACATGGATGCTCTACAACGTTTGATGGTTGTGGGGAATTTGTTCATTTATGACTGATGCTCACGCTTTATAAGCTTGAGGTCTGTGCTCAGATGTTATTGCACAACAAACTCAACCAAGCTTGACTTTAAACACCAGTAACAGAAAAGGGCTTTCCCCAAACTGTTACAACAATGTTGGAAGCTGATAATTGTCCAAAATTGTGGCATGAAGGATAAGATTTGAGAGCCTCTAACTGCATCCCTAATCGATGGCAGCTTTGCATGTAATGCAAAAGCAACCATCTATATTATTCGTTTTTTTTTTTTTTCCTTTCGAATGGACCCCCCAAAATTAACGTTCGTGCCAAAACATGGGCTTTTTCAATAAAATATTTTTTCAAAAATGTATGTAGTAATATAATTTTTATCTGATTCACATAAACCATACATCAAAAATTTCAGGAAGGTATGGGCATAAAAGTTCTATACAGAATGTCAAAAACCTAAGGTCCCCCAAAATTCGCCCAAAACCTTCCTATTTGTTCCGAATGGGATGCCACTGCCATGTAAGCCTTTCCATTCATTTCTAATGGCCAAAATTTCTCTTTCATTTTCAATGGCAGAAAAACATGCGTGGCTGCGATTTTTTACCAAAAACTTACCATTACAGCCCATTGACATTCAACAGGCGGCCAAGTAAGTCGATGACAGCCATGCATGTCCTTGCCAATGATGGCCATGCATGCCGATGCCATTGACAGCCATGTATCTCGATTCTATTGATGCTAATGTACCTGGATTCTATTGACAGCCATGTACAGTGGTACCTCGACATATGATCGCTTCAACACACGATCTTTTCGCATCCGACGTAAAATTTGACTCGCCATTCGTTTTTACATTCGACGACATACTCGAAACACGATTTATGACAGCACCGCAGTTTGTTTTACCGCAAGACGGACGCACAGCCGATGTTCTTGTGAACGAAATTAACATGGGGTCCAAGAATGTTAGTTCAGGTGGTGAAAAAAAGGTTAGGGTGAGGCTTACCACTGAAATATATGAGCATGGTGTGCGCATCCGTGATCTGGCTTGACAACAAGGTTCGTAGAATGTCTACAACCTCGACGATCCTCATTCGACACTCTTTATAAATTAAGGTCCATATATCCATCCATCATCTACCACTTAATCCGGGGGCGGGTAACAATTATTATTATAACATCGCCAAAAAAATCGCCAGCTTCGTCAGGTTTTTAATCATTTATTTCAGAACTTGTGCAACACAACAGGCCAGATGTCTGCTGCAGCTGAACAAAGTGAAAGTAAAAAGTCCTCCCTCACTCCCTGATACGTCAGGTACACCAAGCAAAACACATCTGCCACATTAGAAACCAATTCGTTACATTGTTATAGGTATTATTACTACTTTTATTATATTATTATTAAAATTTGTTTTCATAATTTATTTGTTTTGCAATGTGTAATTGTTATTTGCAAATGTACCAGTAGAATTTATGAAGGATTTAGTGTAAGTTTTCGGGCTGTGGAATGAATTAATTGAATTATAATGTATTCTTATGGGAAAATCCTGCTCGACATGCGACCATTTCGACTTACAAACAAGGTCCTGGAACGATTTAACTTCGTATGTAGAGGTACCAATGTATGTTGATTCTATTGATGCCAAGATACTTCGATTCCATTGACGCTTATGTAAATCGATGCCATTGACGGCCATGGACGTCAAAATATCAACAGGAAATGACCTGATATCAACACAAAGTGACCATATAATAGCCCCAAATCAACAGGAAGTGACCTGAAATCAGCAGGACTTGACCCCTAAAGGACTTACCTGTTAAAGCAAAGCTACCATCGCGACTTCTCCATAAATTGCTTTTTCTAGTTGGAATAGAGGTTGTGCTATAATTTAACTATTAATCAATAGATTGACATTGGGTGTCAAAGTTGAATTCAATCAGTCTAATACCAACTTTCATACCTTATATTTAACTTTCACAAAATGGCAATGATACTGGAAAAACTAAAAAATGTATATGATATAAAACAAAGTCAGACGAGCAGGTATGATTTTTCTTTAGAGCATTCGAAAAGATTCTCCCATTGTGTTAATAATGGAAAAATAACAAACGCTTAATTATCTCATCCCAAATCGTCATTCAAGGTATTTTGTTTTCATTGTTTTGAATGATTGATGTATTTAGACCACCTGAGTTAATTGTCTCTGCCTTTATTGTAGTTTAGATATTCATCAGGTGTTTCAAATCCAGTTGCGTTGCATGATTTGATGCGGTGTATCTGATTTGAGTTTTGCTGCTCTCTTAATGGCAGATATCCATTACGTACAAGGTTTTATCCAAACTTGGAAGGGGTCTGAGTCCAGTCATCCATGTTTTATATATGGCGGAAAACACTCAGGTGACTTGAAGTTCTGCTCTGAGACCCCCAATTTGGCCAAATTTCAAAATTGTCGTATATGCATGTGTGTACATTAGGGCTGCAGCTATCGAATATTTTAGTAATCGAGTAATCGACTGAAAATTCTATCGATTAATCGAGTAATCGGATAAAACTTTTTTAATTTTATTTTATTTTTTAGGTAATGAGCAATTACAAATATAGATGAGAAAACAAGATATTTCATCTAATATTGAACCATTTTCAGTCAATCAATGACTTTATTTGTGTACTATTGTACTGGTTGTGACTGTACAGTACATTGCGAGACCGTGAAATTGTTTAATTTATATTCTATTTTGTTTGCTACAGTTTGCTTTGTTTGACTTTTGTGAGTTTTGATACTTGGTTACAAGCTTAAAAAAAATAAAACTTCTCCCTTAACTTCTTTCTTTTCCTCTTTTAGAAAAAGGCTTGGTGCCATCTACTGTAAGTACTGACAATCATTTGGGGTGAGAAGTTTGAAGTATGCTGTGCAACAAAATCTGATTAATATACAAAATATGGACGAATCGGTTGGATTGCATGTATGGGTTTCACAGTACACTGTGACGAAATGGAGGGCCAAAAATATGGGCCCCTTGGCATTATTTTGCTTAGGGCCCCCAAATGGCCTGGGCTGGCCCTGACTATTCTCCCTATATTTTTCAAACACTGTGAGAAATAGTCTGGGACCCAGCCCATTAACGACCTCTCGAGCAAGGTACAAAATCAATCGTCCAATCAGATTCGTTTATTTGCGTGACGTGTTCTTAACGAGTAACGTCACTCTTGCGCGCCGAAAGTCGTGTCTACAACAACACAGATGGCGAACGGGAGAGCCGAGAATTTGTTCCAAACTGCGGTAAAACAAATTTAAATTACCAAAAACACATCGAAACAAGTCATTGACAACAGTCAACATGGCTCGCGCTAGCCATGTTGAATAAACTTCTCCATTCTCTGCCCACGCTAATTACTTGTCGCTTTAACAACGCCGTGTCTGCCCGTCGGTGATTGGTCCACTCCGCTGTCTGTTTGCTGTGGCTTGCTCCGCCCTCTGAATTTGATCCGCCGGACGGTCGCCAGACTCAATTGCTGGAACAGCAGTGAGTCTGGTATACCAGGCAAACCTGCTACCACGTAGCAACATGCGGGCGTAGTTTTTAGCAACGTCGTCGCAGTTTGTAACGGCTGTCGGCTGCAGTAAGGTATTTTTTTTATTGCTTCTTTCTCTACGCACGTGATGTCAGCGCGTTGTCCCGCATTAAAAGTAGTCCGGGCAAAACGTGATGCTTAGAGCTAGCAAAATTAAACAATTCCTCGAGGTGAATATAATTACTCGGATCAGTTTCTAAACTTGAGTTACTCGAGTTGCTCGAGTATTCGTTTCAGCTCTTGTGTACATCATTGGAAAACTTAAAATCTCAATCTTCTGGGGGAAGAAAAATTTCGAACAGGAGGGCATTTAAAAAAAAAAAAAAAATTAAACAGCAACCCTAACTGTAGGTGAGAGCACGCGAGAGCATAATTAAAGATGATTTTAACGAGATATTATCACGTACTTAACTCTTTTCGATCCAAAAGCTCCATGTAGCATGTATCACTGAGCGTTAAGACACAGCTGTGAATGGCCACAGCTGGCTTTTTAGGGGGATTTTATGCGTGAAACATGGTAATATAACAACCGTCGCGATGCAAAAATCGCAGACATCAAGGAGTCGAGATTTTCATTTTCATATATTTACCCTTTTAAACTTTTTTTTTCAATGTTTCTTTGTTTGGATCGATTATTTATCATCTAAAATATTGGGGAAAATGCGACAGTAACGAAAAAAATACAATTAAGCGTTATGAAGTAGATATCTGTGACTTTTTAACAGACGCCGATTTTTTCATTGTGACGTAAGTTGTTTAAAGTTTAAAATATGCGAGTGTATAATAAAAAAAATTGTTTTTTGTTTTTAACTAAATATTAGACTTCAACTAATGATTCTAAGCTAAAAATGACAGACATTTCGAATAATGAATATGATTACTTACCTTCTTTTTATGGAAACAAAAGCGGTTGCGCGACGTCTGTAAATGGGGGTTTCCAGGGTCAAACGGACAAATTAAAAATAGTTCGGAGGCTTATTGCGCCATGAATCTGCTATGGAAGCATATAGACATATTGTTCTATCAAACACAACAGTTCTTTTGACTTAAAATACAGCAGTTTATTTTAAAGAGGGGTGCAAGAGCAGAAACTGCTTTTTCAGTCTTGTCAGTGTTTCCGCCATATATATTAAGGGTGTAACGGTACATGTGTTTGTATTGAACCGTTTCGGTACGTGGTGCTCGGTTCGGAACGGAGGCGTACCGAACGAGTTTCTGATGTAATGTAACTAGGGCTGTCAAAATTATCGCGTTAACGCGCGGTAATTAATTTTTTTAATTAATCACGTTAAAATATTTGATGCAATTAACGCACATGTCCCGCTCAGACAGTATTCTGCCTTTTGGTAAGTTTTACAGCAAGGTTTTTATTGCTGTCTAACAGCGAACTCTTGTGGTCGCTTTGCGACATGGTTTATTGCTTTCTTGCCAGTTCAATATGGCTGCACGACGTCTCGGGCTGACGCCTACGTTGTAATGTTGTGCTCATATGATCCTTGGACAAGATTTGTCCCTAAGTATGGTTGTTGTAAAGAATGTACATATTATGTTAGGAAGCGAAATGTTACATTTTTTGTATGAGACACTTTTTGTTTATGTTTAGTGAACCTGTATAGCGTGCTAAGCTAACGTTGTTGCTAATGCAATGCTTGTGTACTTTTTTTTGTAGTTTCACTACGGTCTAAAGAGGACAGTGGTTTGAGGCCATTTTATTAATAAATCAGATGAAAAAGGAAGAAGTCTGATTATTAAGGCGTCGTTCACTAGCTGTCTAGCTTTGGAAAAAGTAGACGCTTCGGAGTGAGGACAGCATAGACAGATTTAAATGACAGTAGAGTGAAATGCCCACTACAGTCCTTATGTACCGTATGTTGAATGTATATATCCATCTTGTGTCTTACCTTTCCATTCCAACAATTTTACAGAATATATATATATATAATTTACAGAAAAATATGGCATATTTTATAGATGGTTTGAATTGCGATTAATTGCGATTAATTACGATTAATTAATTTTTAAGCTGTAATTAACTCGATTAAAAATTTTAATCGTTTGACAGCGCTAAATGTAACCCTTACTTTTCGAGGCTGTGAGTCAATCGGGTTACAGTTTCTTTGTGTAGATTATATTTACTCCGTCTTCTCTACTATAATGAGGACCAACAGTATAGGGACAGTATAGACCCTACCCACCGACGTCACAAAACCACGTGCTCGCTGTATGGTTCCGCCCACTTGTCCGTCATTTTGTCTCTGTATTAGCATTGGTTTCAATTGATCGAGGAATTTAAAATGCATTTCATGGAAGACCCGGTGCTTTCTGATGCCGTAAACTCACTGGATGTGTTGCATAAAAGGTGTTATGTGGAAAAGCTTCGTTCTATACAGTCGCCAGATCCATATTTGATGCCCAAATCGATGTTTTTCGACCCACTGTCTTCGCCCTGTCTGCCTGACATCTGCTACGCTGATATTTACAATTATCTTGTCCACACAAAATCAGCCTATTCTCACGAAAATTTGAAAAACTTCAAGAGCTTGGAGGCTTATAAATACTTTGTTGCTGGTTGGGTGAAACAGGTCCTCGTCCACAAAAATTCGGCAGGAATCTATCTTGTGCTTGGAAAGGTGAGTTACGAAATTTTCAATTCAAAATCTTTTGTTATTGCTAACATCCACTGTCAAGTCTAATGTATATCATGTCGTTTGTCAATGGAGTTAAGGCTTTTAATGTTTATATGGTTTAGCGATAGCACTCTCACTACATACATACGTGTATGTTGTCGGCGATTAGCCTAGCAATGATCTTAATTGTGGTTATTTGTCAGCCCAAAACCCTCTAAGTATATCTTAAATGCATCTTACCGGATATAAAATGACTACTACATAGTCTGTGGTGATTTTTTGGTGCCCAGTTTTCACGTCGAATTGCAGCCGTCCATTTCGCTCTCCTCTTTGGATCCCTCGGAATACGGTAAAACTTCAAGTCTCTCCTTCCATCTTCTCTGTTAGTGCAACCAACAGCCACACACGCCTTCACCATTTTGATTATTAATGCTAAGGAGCAGAAAAACACGCCGTAAATAGGAGGAATGTACGTAGCCGTAACAGGTTAACACTATGTTTTGACGGACAATTGGGCGGTACCATTCAGGAGAGCGGAGTTGTGACGTCACGTGGGTAGGGTCTATAACTCAGAAACGTCAACGGCGCGACAACATGGCCGCCGCGAGAACGCAGTGAAACGCGGGCGTTAAAGTCAATCAGCCAATGCACACCAGTCGCAGTGCGGCCGCGTGTTAGACGCGTCCCAGAAGCGGCTCAACACGACGGCAGAGTTTATTATTTGACGCGAGACGAGACCCTCCTGTGTCAATACTACTACCGGTAACTAGGATCGGGCAGACCGGAAGTCACTCGTGTAAAAATACGGTGGATCCGGTCGATTTTCAAACTAATATGCAATCGTAACCCACTTTGTGAGTCCATTAGATCTCTTGAGTGGTAGATCGGGGCACAGTTGACTTGTCTTTGTTGATTTACTGCTGTCTTCTCTGCTATAATAATAACCAACACGGCCCCGTGTTCAATACAAAACCCTGCTACCACAACAAAACAAGTAGGAACTAATATTCACAAAGGAACTAATGTTATACAACATAAAATATACAATATAAATGAATACTACATCACATTGTAAAATATGAACACATAATAAAATAAATAATAGCCCATTTAAATAAAATAAATTGAAATGAGCAAAAACACCTGTAATTAAATAATACGAATAATACACAGATCCTGCTTACACAATTAAATTAATTAATTTCTGTGTGGCGCTTTAACTTGAGAAAATCCACCAAAAAAGCTTTTGAAAACCATTCATAAGAAAAAAAAAGATTCATTGAGGCATTTCATTTGTAAAATACATGTTAAAATCTTTGTCATTGGGATTGCTTTTCTCTTTAGCACAGGACTTTTTTCTTCTTTCTTTCAGAAAGAAAGCTGACCAATACGCGGGGTCTGAAAGGCCAATTATTGGATTATCTTTAAATACCCGCTACTTTTTGAGCAGAATTCTAGCTTTGTATAGGCTAATGCTCAAAACCGAGGTACGTACCGAATCGAGATTTTTGTGTACCATTACACCCAGGGGTGAAAGTGGGCGGGAACGGTCAGGAACGCAGTTCCGGTATAAGATTTAGCGCTGGAACGCAGTTCCCGTATAAGAATCAGGGCCAGAATGCAGTTCCGGTATAAGATTCAGGGCCAGAACGTTGTTCCGGTATGCGGTGCTTTGATTCCAAAAATATGACGGCAACTGTCAAAACGCTATGTAAAAAAAAAAAAAAACACAGACACAGCTACACAGCTACACAGATATTTCATCTCCAAGAAGAAAACAATCTACAACAATCAGATTTACATACACAAGTGTTAACAACAAACATAATAAATTGCTTGTGTAGCGTAATCCGTTTCCACCGATATTTATTATTTATTTTATTCCACGGACGGCACGGAGGTTTCCTCAGCTGCTGTAGTTATCTGAGTTTGACGATGACGAGTCACGTTAATGTGCGAATGCACGCAGCAAAACACTTGGACTCATTTATCCGTTCATTTGGCTGACATACTGACATGTGATCACCAGAGATAGTTAGCGCTGATTGGTTCAAATGTGCATGTTTTCTGAAACAGCAAAAAAAGAAAAAAAAAAAAAAAAAAAAAAAAGAAAAAAAAAAGGCAATGCAACAGAAAATGGATCAAAACTTTAAGAGCAAGGAAAGAGTTAAGGTGGCTTATTTATCATATTTAATTTTATTTGCTCTGATGGGGAGCTTCAGAACATCTTAGCTGTCAATGTGCACTTTGGACTTATATTTGTTCATTTATGTTAGGCTACTTATTCATTACCTTTTAATTTAAAAAAGTCAATGTTTGCGCGATCTTCAAAATATATTCCATAATATAAGTCATTTGTACTTATTTTTCTGAATGTATGTTACTTATATTTTTATTATATATATAAAAAATAAGTGATAGTAAATGTTTATATTAACTTCAATTTTTAATATACATCCCATGTTCTTAAGTAGTTAAAATTGAGATTTGGCATTTAGTATGTGAGGAAATGAGGGAAAATAAAGATTAGGAGATGGAGGGTGGAGCTGTTTTTGTTAACTTTTATTTTGCAAACCATTGAAAAAATACAATTTTGAATGAAAATCAGTTTTTGTTGATGTTATAGAAATAACTGACCAAAAAGAGTTATCTTTGCATTTCAGTAGTTTTTTTGACACCCCCCAAAATCAATAAATAAATAAAATTTCTGGCTCCATGGCGACCTTCACATCGGGGAGTTCCGGCAAGAAATTCTAACCACTTTCACCCCTGATTACACCCCTAATATTATATATACACTGTATACATATATATATATATATATATATATATATATATATATAATATCTAGAATCCAGCCTTTAAATACAATATATAGTGTCATATGCAGTGACTTTTTCTTGCCACAGTATGTTTACATTGATTTTCCAATCAAATATACGTTGGCATGCAAAACCTTACGTACTCTGGGTACGCCCAAACTTTTGCATGTCATTAAAACAGTGTAAAGACAAGACAACAAGAGATCATTCTAAGAATAAAAAGCCTATTAAGTGGAAAACTAATTGATTTGTTCTCTCATGTTACAGCGTAAAGTGAGCTGGATATAAAATTCACTTCGTGCCATTGTCCTCCCTCACTAAACCACACTCCTCACATTGCATTTAATTCTCAACTCTATTACCATTATCTGTCCCCGGCATGCTGCCTCTGTCAACAAATAGTGTGATAAGGTCAAATGCTCAAAAGACTCCCAATTAACTGCAACCATGTTTTAAAAAACAACAGATTTTCACAATTTAGCTCAGTCTTTTTCACAGAAAGTCATACCATAGAGCTGCCAGACGCGAACCTTGTCTTCATAGGGTAAGTCGTACTTGAGAGGATCTCCGACAGGGCCCTGATAGTACGGCCTCATGATCGACTCCATGGCAGATGTGTGGACCAGGCCGATGGCGTGGCCGAACTCGTGGACAGCGACTGCAAACAGGTCCATTCCGTGAGAGTCTGTAAAAGACACGGGCAAAGAGACAGTAATGAACAGTATTCACACAAAATGCAGTAACAATCATTAAATGTTTGTGTGCAGTACCACTTAAATTTAGCCAATTTAGAGTTCGAACAAAAATTGACGAGAAAATAAATCCTAATCCCAATTCAAAATGCTTACTGCCATTCATAATAATATTCAGTAGCCATTTCTTCATGTTGTCCTCCCCTGCCATGATGATGGCAGATGAATGCGGCACTTCCAAATTGTTTTTTGGGGGGGGGATTTTGATGTCTAACGCCACTCCAGCTCCACTGTTGTTTTGGTTAGAGAAAGTGTAAAACGGAAGTCGTGAGCAGAAATGCGAAAGTAAAGCAGAAATACCTCGGAAACTAAATATATATAACTACTAAATATGTGATTATCAAAAGCCATTACCAAATGTTGTTTCAGCTACTTTTTAAATTAAGACATTGTTTTAAAGACCAAATGTGAATTAATTTCATAAAATGCCAAATAGGGTCACAATTAAAGTAATTAAACATTGTCCAACAATTAAAGCATGAAAAAAATAATTCATATGTTGTATATTTGACAAAATTAATCGCGTTTCTGAAGTTCGAGCCTGAAAGGGGACGAACCCGGAAGTGATATGTCACACCGAGAACAGCGATGGTAGCGCTCCATACGGCCGGCCTACAAAGTCCGTCAAACAATGATTCAAACATCGATATCAGCGATAGATCGAGCGCAAGTGAGGAGATCCAAGTTTGTGGAGAGTTGGAGGAAGAGGAGGAGGTTGAAATGTTATGTTGGACCGTACATGTATTAGCCAGACGCTAATCAGGATGCAAACAATGTGCCCAGACTACCTGACATGGAATGGAGACAAGACTCATCGAGATTACAAGATTGGTAAGATATAGGCTGCAGGGGTCGCGTTAACCGAATATTTTCTGTCGTTGACCGTTTTTTTAAATTGGTGACGGAAAAAATTGAAGTCCATCTGTCATTTTGACAGGTTGCAATTCATACCCCAGACCACAGGGTGGCGAGTGAGCATATTAATTAGCTATTGTCTCTCTTGATGCATGACGTCGTTGGCCTTAATCTGAAAAATTTCAAGGCAACTGAGTGTTTGCCTGGCACGGCCAGACTGTTTTCCCTGTATTTTTCAAACACTGAGAGAAAAGTCTGGGACCCAGCCCATTAACAGCCTCTCGAGTAGGTACAAAATCAATCGACAAATCAGATTTGTTAATTTGCGTGACGTGTTCTTCACGAGCAACGTCACTCTTGTGCGCCGAAAGTCGTCTCTACAACAACACGGATGGCGAACGGGAGAGCCGAGAATATGTTCCAATCCGCGGTAAATTCAGTTTTAAATGAGCTAAAACACATCGACACGAGTCATTGACAACAGTCTGTCTCGCGCTAGCCATGTTGAATAAACTCCGCTCTCCTCGTATGTTTACTTCCGCGCGCAAATCCCTCGTCCTGCCCTTGTCGCTTTGCTAACGGCACGTCTGCCCGTCGCTGATTGGTGCACTCCGCTGTCTGTTTGCCTCTTGTTAAGATTGTTCGGACAGAATATTAATTAAAAATGAATGAAAACTAAATACTATTGAATATGTCATTATTATCATTTTAAAAATGTAAGTGACGGGTATAAATGGATTATGACCGGATTTTTATGACACTGTCAGTCAAAATGACAGACAACGAAAAAGTCTAGCGCAACCTCTGATAGGCTGTTATTATTTTTATGATTTGAAACACGTCAGGTAAAAAAATCTCCTACTATTGCCTGGGATAATAGAAAAGCTTTGATGAATCCCCGATCATGTTGTGGAATGAACAGTAGAAGCTAGCGACGTTAGCTTTTATTTACCTGACATGTTCGGGCGAACACTTCCGCCTTCGTCAAAGGGTCCGAAGGAGGAGGTGTTCGCCAAAACATGTCAGGTAAATAAACCACCTACAATTGCCTTGGATAAAAGAAAAGTTTTGACGAATCCCCGATCATGTTGTGGAATGAACAGTAGAAGCTAGCGACGTTAGCTTTTATTTACCTGACATGTTTCGGCGAACACTTCCGCCTTCGGACCCTCCGACGAAGGCGGAAGTGTTCACCGAAACATGTCAGGTAAATAAACCACCTACTATTCCCTGGGATAAAAGAAAAGTTTTGACGAATTCAAAAGTGTAGGCAAAATGAACTCAATACAACTACTGTATGATCAGGGATTGCCACGAGTTAGCTTTCGGCTAACGTCGCTAGCTTCTACTGTTCATTCCGCAACACGATCGGGGTTTTGCCTCGAGTTACTTTTCGGCTAACGTCGCTACCTTCTACTGTTCATTCCACAACAGTTGGCAGCTCTGCTTTGACAAAGTCATCATCCAAAAATCACACATACTTATTTGCAAACCCTTAATGATAAGCAGATCGGTTGAGGAAGCAGGCATCTTCGAAGTGTTTGTAGCAGAGAACACTACTCGATGATGGCGTGAAATTTATTCGCTTCGTGCGAACGAAAGATGTCCATTTATGTGCCCTGCTATCCTTTGGCCATTCATACAACTTTTCTTTAGATTGAGAACAATACATCGCCACACACCGCCGTGGCATCTTACCGAGAAGCAATGCAGCAATACTGTTCTATGGCGGACTTCCCTCGCAGTTCTCTGTGTGACGTAATTTTCGAAGATTTCCGAAAATTGTCGAAGAAAAGCATTTTCGTTGTCAAGAGCGTTGCTATGGGTTAAACAAAGAATCTGGAAGGGTTGCGTTAAAAAAAAATAACGAAAATATTAGGGTTGTTCCGATCATGTTTTTTTGCTCCCGATCCGATCCCGATCGTTTTAGTTTGAGTATCTGCCGATCCCGATATTTCCCGATCCGATTGCTTTTTTTTGCTCCCGATTCAATTCCAATCATTTCCGATAATTTTTCCCGATCATACACATTTTGGCAATGCATTAAGAAAAAAATGAATAAAATTCAGACGAATATATACATTCAACATACAGTACATAAGTACTGTTTTTGTTTATTATGACAATAAATCCTCAAGATGGCATTTACATTATTAACATTATTTCTGTGAGAGGGATCCACCGATAGAAAGACTTGTGACTTTGTGTATTGTGACTAAATATTGCCATCTAGTGTATTTGTTGAGCTTTCAGTAAATGATACCGCAGCCACGCCCCAATGCATTATGGGAAGTGGAACCATGATGGGAAGTAAAACCATGACTGTGCGTCGTGCTACCAATGGATATATCTTCTCTGCTTTGGGAAATAAGGTGTTAAGACAAAGATCTTTTGCCACCTTGTTTCTCCATATTGCTTCCCATGATATTTCGAATCATAGGGAGAGGGATTGCTAGGTTTTAGCCAGTTGAAGAAAGGCTTCAAAGGCTGCCAAAATTCACTCTACTCATTATGTGCTATCTTTTATCTCTCTATATAGGTAAAAAGGCATCATTACAGATTGAGCGCGACAATGAGTGAGAGGTTCGTGCAGCGTATATATTAATGTTAAATAATTTAATAATAATAATAATAATAATAATAATGCATTTTATTTGTAATGTGACACATATTTTAATAAATTCATTGCCGCTGTTATCGGGATATTTTTGATAACCCTACGTTAAGCCTAAACTAAAGACTCTGGATGAGTGTAACATATTATGTCTAACATTAAATACAATTAGAAAACGATTTAATTAAAATATACATATATTAAAAAAAGGCATGGCCGATATTTTTTTGCTGATTCCAATACTTTGAAAATGACGTGTCGTTTAGCCATTGGTATTAAGCATGTCGCAATATGCAATAAATCCATTTATCGCGCGGTATATAAAAATGAAGACGGTAATTTTCCTGCTGCGATTTATCGCCTCGCGTGCACGTGCGCGCGTTTGTTGCGTGCGTGCGTGCGTGCGCGCATGACGCACGCGCTTACGGCAGATGTGTGGCAGATGTGTGGCAGACGTGCTTGACAGCGCTGTTTAAAGTTCAGCTTCCTTGTGCCACTCTGTTTTATTGACTTCTGGGTATGTTCGTTTTATACATTTGAGTTTGAGTGACTGTCATTTAATGGATGGAGGCAGGGCCGAGTGCACTGTCGGCGCACAGCAATGAGCGAGCGGAATGAGGAAGAGGACAAAGCAGTTTGCAAAATGTTTCTGGAGGTTGTTTCAACAAAGATGGCCAACAGAATAAATTTACTTGCTCATTTGAAACACTATCATCCTCTCGAGTTTTCATTGCTTAGTAAGAAAACTGCATCGCAACAAGCAAAGCCTCCTCGTCACGTTAATTGACAATTAGAGGTATTCACTTGATGTGAGAAATACAGACGACACCGCGCAAAATACCGTTCCCTCACGGAAAGTGAAGTCCGCTACATTGCTGAAAAAAATGAGACAGTTTTACCTCTGTTAAATGATATTTGATACCTTTGGGAGGCAAATTTTTGTTACTGCTATTTAATTAGTCTATTTTTGTTGTCGAAGTGCAAATTGTTACTGCAACTTTATACCTATGTGCCTAAATGCTTCAGTTATTAAATGCAATTTTATTTTTTCTTGAAAAAAAAAAACATTTATTATGTATTTCTGTGCAGTATTAATATTGTTGTCTTTTACTTGATAGAGGCATGGTCTCTTGTTTTTAGTTGTGATTTCTTAAAAGGTATATTTTAATTTAAAAGTAAACATTTATTGCGTTTAAATGGGTGTACTTGGTCTATTAATATATACTGTATTCTCACTGTGTTATTGTAAATCGGTTAAAAGGGGACGGGACTTGATAAGCATATGCTTCTCTCGTCAGCCCTTGTCTTGTCTTCGTTTTTTTCGGGTTGCTCTTATCACATCTTGCAACTGTCAATGATACCGATGATAACGACAGTAAATAAATAAATAAACGCTAAAAAAAAAAAAAAAAACTTTTTTGGGGGGGGGCGCAATGATATCGCATATCGCAATAATTTATGAGATAATTTATCGCCCACTAAAATTTGTTATCGCGACAGGCCTAATTGGTATTATTAAAAAACATGGTTGGCCAACCTTACTTCACATTTGGTCTTTAAAAGTAGAACTACTGGTATTTTGAAGTCATTCCTGCAGAAGCAGTTAGAATTTGGTGGCTCCATATTATTCACTCTAGGCATACAGAGTGATAAGGAGCCAAGGATGTCTATTATAGTTAATGTTAGCAGAGGCCACTTTCTGATTTGCCTTTGTGACTTTTGTAGAAATAATACAATAACTGTTTTCTGTTTATCGCTTTTTACAAGTGAAGGCTATAGGTTGAGAAGCATAGGAGACTGCCTGGGTGGCTGTGAGTGCTGTCGGCCATGTGGTGGAGTGAGATAACTATGGTAATACTACCCGAGTCCTGCGGCTGCCAATCAAAAGCCAAGTGCAAGGAAACACGGGAAAAAGGTTTCGGGCGATTTAAGTGCATTTCTTAAACATATAAAGAAGGGAAGCCCTAAAAACCTCTTTTCAGGCTCCACTAAACAAGACAATACCTTAGTCTACAAATTTAGATTTGCAGAAATGTGAGCATGAGCCTGCTTATTCTGTGGATGTTATGCCGTACTGCAAGACAAATATGAATCTCTGCCTGTGACAACACCCGGGATCCAAAGATGTTAAATCCTAGAAGCCAGGTCTTATCTGGAAGAAGGGAACATTATACAAAGTACGACTACAATCTTATTCCCAATTCTCCCAAGTTTGAAAACACAATCATATGCGTAAAGATGAAGTGAAATGCAATCGGAGCAAGGGCGAAAAAAAAATAAATAAAAGGTTACAGTCATAAGCCAAACAATATCACTGAATCACACAGTATATTATACAGGCAAGCTAATGAAGCTTCTGAAGGCCAGATATGTTATTGAGAAAAGTAATTATAGAGACGCCCAGTAAACACACTGTGTAAACTTTGGGTTTAGCACAGAATGCTATAAAACATAGCCTACAGCCCAGATGGCTAGTTTAATGAGATTGTGGCGTTGCAAGTGCTGGATGGAAATAAGAAGGAGGCCAACTAGCCGAGGGCTATCCTCTTTGATGGGATTTGATTCTTTTACCATTTGTGACATTCCAACAGTTTCCGTTACCGACACTAATAGCTGGGGGGAATCCGGGAGGAGCCATGAGGTCGGACCATTTGGAATTAGTCTAAAAAAAAAAAAAAATCCTTAAATATGAAAAAAATCTCCTGGCTGAAGTAATCAATGGTTTAAAGAGCCTGTGACACGAAAAAGCATGTCTATCTCATAATACACTCGGTATTTTATGCTCCTGAATGAAATGGACCGCTTGGATGTGTGTAGAACATCCGCTATATTTATTTAGTTTTTTGAATCCCGCGCCATGAAAATGAGTGACTTCCGGCAACAGTCTCGAGTTGAGAAAGAGGGCGCTGTGACGTGTACGGAGGAAGGAGTCCTCTTCACTATACAGCCGTTCTGTTGTATGAGAAGGACTAAGAATTCAGCTGATTTTGCGGATTAATACGTTATTTTACGCATCACGCCAGCCAAACGGCGTGTGCGCCTTTTTGGGATTTCAAAAGGCTCCCATTCACCGGTGGATGTTAGTGACGAGATTTGTCGTTCACTTGAGTAAACGAATCCATTCCGGTTCGTTCAGTAAAAAGATTCGTTCAAACAAATCGTTCAACGAATCGTTCGCCCCCCTCATCTCCCTCCCCGCCCAAACAAATCGTTCGGTTACTGAACGGGAAGTGACGTTGCCGAACGAATCACCAAAGACCGCTTCGCAGTATAACTGAACGGGAAGTGACATTGCTTGGTCCCTCCCTCTCTTCCACATTGACCACTCGTCGTAGTTTCAGAAATGAGTGACAGGCGGTATCATTCTGCTTTCACAGACAGCCTCGTCTCCCTCCTGCTGCTGCAAAAGCGAGGGAGAACTTCCGCGTCGTCTGTCCTAGTTCTATGGGCTCAAAGTCATGGCTCGTGCTTGCATTTCGATTTAGGACACGGTTAAACATTTTCCTTTTGTGAGGGGAGTAGGGGGCGGGGGCGCACGGACTTTCTTTAGCAGGTTCTTGATCACACATACAATCACATATACAGCATGTTTGCTGTCACGAAAATAAAAATACATCGAAAGTTTAATTTCTGAATATGGAACGACCAACACATCATATTTACATCTCGCTCTGTTGTATTTTTGTTTTTTTGTATTAAGATGATCGTGTTGAATTTTTGCACTGGTATTAATAAATAAAATAATCCGGTCAGCTCCCCTGTCGTCCCCGCATCTCAGATCGTCAAATGCTGACGAGAAATAATTGTTTGCTCTTTACGATGTCGCCTTTCGACTCTCATTAGTCTGTTAAGAAAAATGTAGACATATTGCGACATCTCCCGTGTCCGCGTGCTTTGTTTTTGGGCGCTTGAGTAGCACATGATGGACGGATTGACATAATTTGTCAAACCAACCAACACCTGACACGAAAAAAAAAAAAAAAAAAACACTCGGAAAAAAATTACATGTATATACAAATCAGTATTATGGTGATCATATTGTTTTTTTGCACTGGTATTAATAAATAAAATAATCCGGTCAGCTCCCCTGTCGTCCCCGCATCTCAGATCGTCAAATGCTGACGAGAAATAATTGTTAGCTCTTTACGATGTCGCCTTTCTACTCTCATTAGTCTGTTAAGAAAAATGTAGACATATTGCGATATCTCCCGTGTCTGCGTGCGTTGTTTTAGGCGCTTGAGTAGCACATGATGAACGGATTGACATAATTTGTCAAACCAATCAACACCTGACACGAAAGAAAAAAAAAACACTCGGGAAAAAATTGACATGTACATACAGTTTCATTGCAAATCAGTATTATGGTGATCATACTAAATATTTTTCTGTGCACATATGAGGTAAATATCGCTGCCATGAAGCCTCCATATAGTGACAGTTCTCTGCCCGCTTCACTGCCGTCACGCGACCGCAGCTCAGCTTTTGCTTGCCTCGTAGCTACCCGTGTTTTAAATTACTGTAAATTTGATAGTATGTCGTCATAGGCAGTCACGAGTTTGTTGAGAAAAGTACTACTCTAAACAATGCTCGCTAGATTTGTGTGGTGTTTTTGTCTGTTTGAGCAGCATTTGATAGGCTCCACGTTAACAAATATGTGACAAAGTCATTTCCTTTCATTTTCTGATTCGTTCACCGCATAGTCATTACTGGAAAATCAAGTTAGCAGCAAGCTAGGTCAGGAACCGGAGGACCGAGTCACTGAACGGGAAGTGACAAAACTCAGTCTTGCCCCCCTGCCTGCACGCTGGCTGCTTATTGGCCACACGTGGACGTGAGTGACAAACGCCCTGATTCCTCCCCTGCCCGCGATGAGGCTGGCGTCTGATTGGTCGTGTGCGATGTCAGAAGACGCTGCCGCTTGCTCAACGCCCTCCCACGCAGCGAACAAGCACCACCTTCATAGAACGAATCAGTGCAGATGATGATTAGTTCGGTCTCGTTCACCAAAACAATTCGTTCAAAAAGAACGAATCGTTCGCGACCGATACAACACTAGTGGATATTGGCCAAAACAAGCCCTACTACTGTGGGACCATTGGACTTTCCACGGAGTATACTGTACATCGTGTTTTGTATTATGTCAAATACTGGGATAATTTTAATTTGTAGGTGGCTTGCATTTTGTAGCTGACATGCTCCTTGCCCCCTCAGCCGACGACCGGCGGCTTGTCGCACAGCCCCCCGCCGGAAGACCACTATACTTGGCTTTTTCCCCTCTTCACGTGCCCGGCGTAGTCAAATTGTCCGACCGATCAGAAATTGCAACTTTGAGTTAAAAATAGCCGCAAATACAGCGATTACAAAGTAAACGCTACAAACTTTCTTTAAATAAAGGACTACTTATGTTTGATCATGGATGGGCACGTAAAAAGCTCTCCTCATACACATTAGCTGCACATGTTAGCTTCACAACAACTGCAGCCGCTCGCCTCTGACTCTCTCTGGCTGCTTACGACTTTGCCGTGTAGTAAAGCATTATTCTGCCATATTCGTGTTGACCATTTGGCAACTACACACTCCTGCGACGTCGGCCGATTTGTTAAGTGGTCATTGTCCAGCTTTTTCCCCGGCGAGCTCTCCTGTCCGGAGAAGCAGAGAAACGAGCTGTAAATTGCCCTCTGCCGGGCGATTTGCTGATCGGTGAAGAAAATCGACAACCCAGTCGTCATGTGGGCTAGTTACTACAGTATGTGTGGTTTTCCGCTTCGAAGACTTTGAAACATCACTCTGTTCGGGTTAGCATGTCGGTTAGTTGTCACGCCTCTTGGTTTGTTTACATTCTTCGAAGGGAAGGGAAATGACATAAGCCCAATTTAGGTGGCATAAAATACCGTTCGGGAGGTGCAACAGTAAAGGTGAAGTCGACAGTTTTGACCATTATGGAGTAATTTTGCCATGTCGTCTTGAATAAATGCATTTTTATTATTTCATATTCCATTTAGCACAAGACTGTTATTTGTCATGACCATGCCATTTATTTAGCTATTGGGGAAAAATACTTGGATAAAAAGAATATCCTGTATAAATATTGGAGTAGAGAGACTGAAACAATGACATTTTGCAGCTCTCTTCGTCGCGTTTTCCTCGTTGTGAATAATTCCCCCTCAATGGGCTGCATACTAAATCAAATGAAATCGTGACTCCGCTGACCTCATTCACCTGTTGGTGACGCTAGAGCCCTATAATGGTAGGCGTGGCAAACCGGCAAATTAAAAGACTAATTTGTCGTCATTTGCGCTTTGCTAAATTGTTGTATATAGTCGAATCGTCTCAAAATATGATTCTATTTCACATAATAATCCTATTTAAGACTTTTTTTCTCCTGTCGTACGCACTTTAATGTTAATGCTAGTGCTGCAACAATTAATCGATTAACTCGAGTATTCGCTTAGAAAAAAATATTCGAATTACATTTTGCTGCTTCGAGTATTCGTTTAATTAAAGTGGTGTTGTAATGGCTTTTTTTGCCTTTAGTTTTATTGATTTTGGCACTGCCCACTAGTCTGCCTCATTCACATGGCTGAATCCATCTGCTCCCTGTTAAGACTAACATAAGCTGAGTTTTTGTTTGCGCTGTTTTTTAATGCATTTGTAATTTAGTTTAAAGGTATATGTAGCCAATTTTCGTGGGAATATGTGTCTGAACCATTTGTTTAGAGCATTGTATAACAAAAACAAAAAAAAAAGTTAGTATTTTATAGCATTTAAGCTAGCAGACTTTCACTATGCAAGCTAGCCAATTGTTCTTTTGTTGTACCTAGATTCTTATTTATTTATTTATTTTTTAAATTTTTATACCGGTTGAGGCTCAGCTAAGGTATTTTTGATTTTTTATGTTCCTTATCCGATTACTCGATTATTGGAACTAACTAGTTCATCGATTAATCGAATACTAAAATAATCGATAGCTGCAGTTCTATTTAATACAATTCATTTACTATTCATGGGAAAATACATATTTTAGTTATGACTATTTTGAGTCTTAATGCTTCACAATAACTTGTTCATTTGAGGGGGCAACACCGTTTGTCTCAGTAATATCTCAGCCATTCGTTTGTTCATTCATCTAAAATAAAAAAAAAAAAGTGTTAAGAGCTTTTACCAAATGCTCATTTCTTGTTAACTTATTCGCTGCAATCTATCTCTCTCTCTCTCTCTCTCTCTCTCTCTCTCTCTCTCTATTTTATATATATACATATATATATATATATATATATATATACATATATATATATATATACATATATATATATATATATATATATATATACACTCACCGGCCACTTTATTAGGTACACCATGCTAGTAACGGGTTGGACCAGAGGTTGCGCTAGACTTTTTCGTTGTCTGTCATTTTGACTGACAGGTTCATAAAAATCCGGTCATAATCTATTTTTACCCGTCACTTAAATTTTTAAAATGAAATGAAAAAATGAAATAAAATGCCGCTTGCTCGCTCAGTAGTTGCCGAGGGCTGATTGCTTGTTTGTGTCGTGTTCTGCTGCTCGTCAGAATTTGTTTTTGTTGCAGAGTCGGCTGTGGGGGCGTGCCGACGTCGCACCTGCAGCTAATCCCTGCTCGTCAACTACAGCAGGGGTCCCCAACCTTTTTTGCACCACGGACCGGTGTCCTGTCAAATTTTGCACCCTTATAAAATTTTGCTTCCAAAGCTTTTGTGGTGGTGAAAAAAAAGCCCTCTTTTATATTCAGTTGGACTCTCAATGTTATCCAATGGTGCTAAAAAACTATTTACATCACAAACATACATGTGCAACACGGAAATGGCGTAAAATAATGCTTAACGACACGGCGAAGTCGTTAAGTGAGAGGGCTACGTTCAGTTGTTGTGTGCGCCTAACATGGCAAATGTAAGTTAATATTCCTTTCTTTAAAGAAAGTTTGTAGTGTGTACTTAGGAATCGCTGCATTTGCGGTCCTTTTTAACGTTACGCGCATGCCAACTTTGTCAGAACACCGGCAATGTGCGGCAGAAAAATACATCAAATATAAAACAGCATTTGTTTTTAGCCCCGTCGTGTTAAGTGCAGGGGAAAAATACAACTCACCCGCTGAATCAGTGGGAGGCCTGAGTTTGTTTCGTTGAGACGAGATGGTCCCGAGATGGGAGAGTGAGAGAAGCTAGCATCTCAAATACACGATGTTGGAAATTGTAGCACAGATTTCAGCGCGCTCCTAGCGATGTCAGGATATTCCGAAATGACTTTAATCCAGAACTTCGGTAGAGTTGTTGTCTCAAATGTACGTTTAAGTCGCCGTGATTTGCGATCTCTACAAGCTGATATTCCTGTTCCACAGACATGCTCGAATCACTCGATTTATTCACATACGGGTCACGAATTCACTCCTTCGCAGTTCGTGGGTCTTTAGTGATTGGGAAGTAGCATACATTTTGTTTTCTTTGAGGTTGTAGGCACATCTTCTGGCTCGTCAGGTTCCCTTTTCCCCGTAAAAAGTCTGTCCAAAGACGTCTGTTATTCAGTCATTCTAGTGTGGGGGCTAATTATTTCCGGGAAGAAATGTGATTGGCGACGACCTACGTCATACGTTATTATCGAGTCCAAGCGCACGTAGATATACAAAACGAGATTTAGTGCTAACAGCCCAATCAATGCATTTCTATGACGACCTCCTATCCTGTAGTTGTATATCTAGAGTAGACAGGGATATTAGTGTGTTAAGCGGAACAGGCCAAAGTCAATTGGCCAGCATGCAGTCGTTAATAAATTATTTATTTCTGTGCGGCCCGGCACCAAATGCGCCACGGACCGCCCGGTCGTTGGGGACCCCTGAGCTACAGTATATAAACGCAAACTATCCGGGAGAAGAACGCCGAGATATTTCCCTTGCTGGTCGCCATTAACACGTACTGCTTTCGAGTCGCTTGGTATATGCCTTCTAGTTCGTCAGACGTCTTAGTTTTGTGATCCTCTACCTTGTGCAGGTATTGAGTGTATTTTTGTTTGTCTTTTGGCTCTGTCCTCCACTCGGTTTTCGCGTTTTTGACCCCCGTCGACCTATTTGTCACGGACCCTTTTTGTTATTCCCTTTTTACCGCGTTCGCGTGTTTTGTTTTATTTGTGATTAATAAATCCCCGAACGCTTCCCCTCTGTTGTCTGCTTTTGGGTTCAATCTTGTTCGCCGCATTCGCGGATCTCAACAGTGTGTCCTTCATTCTACACTGCATCAGTCCCTCTTTTTTCACCTCTTTTATCAACACAATCGTCGTTTTGGGGCTTTTTAAAGAAAAGACACTCAGTTGCCTTGACATTTTTCCGAGTAAGGCCAACGACGTCATGCATCAAGAGAGACAATCGCTAATTAATATGCTCACTCGCCACCCTGTGGTTTGGGGTGTGAATTGCAACCTGTCAAAATGACTGATAGACTTCAGTTTTTTCCCGTCACCATTTAAAAAAAACGGTCAACGACGGAAAATATTCGGTTAACGCGACCCCTGGGTTGGACCCCCTTTTGCCTACAGAACCGCCTCAATTCTTCGTGGCATAGATTCAACAAGGTGCTGGAAGCATTCCTCAGAGAGTTTGGTCCATATTGACATGATGGCATCACACAGTTGGTGCAGATTTTTCGGCTGCACATCCATGATGCGAATCTCCTGTCCCACCACATCCCAAAGATGCTCTATTGGATCGAGATCTGGTGACTGTGGAGGCCATTTGAGTCCAGTGAACTCAGTGTCATGTTCAAGAAACCAGTCTGAGATGATTCCAGCTTTATGACATGGCGCATTATCCTGCAGAAAGTAGCCATCAGAAGTTGGGTACGTTGTGGTCATAAAGGGATGGACATGGTCAGCAACAATACTCAGGTAGGCTGTGGCGTTCCAACGATGCTCAATTGGTACCAAGGGGCCCAAAGAGTGCCAAGAAAATATTCCCCACACCATTACCCCACCACCACCAGCCTGAACAGTTGATACAAGGCAGGATGGATCCATGCTTTCATGTTGTTGATGCCAAATTCTGACCCTACCATCCGAATATCGCAGCAGAGATCGAGACTCATCAGACCAGGCAACGTTTTTCCAATCTTCTATTGTCCAATTTTGGTGAGCTTGTGCAAATTGCAGCCTCAGTTTCCTGTTCTTACCTGAAAGGAGTGGCACCCGGTGTGGTCTTCTGCTGCTGTAGCCCATCTGCCTCAAAGTTCTACGTACTGTGAGTTCAGGGATGCTCTTCTGCCTACCTTGGTTGTAACGGGTGGTTATTTGAGTCACTGTTGCCTTTCTATCAGCTCGAACCAGTCTGGCCATTCTCCTCTTACTTCTGGCATCAACAAGGCATTTCCGCCCACAGAACTGCCGCTCACTGGATATTTTTTCTTTTTCGGACCATTCTCTGTAAACCCTAGGGATGGTTTTGCGTGAAAATCCCAGTAGATCAGCAGTTTCTGAAATACTCAGACCAGCCCTTCTGGCACCAACAACCATGCCACGTTTAAAGTCACTCAAATCACCAACTGTGTGATGCCATCATGTCAATATGGACCAAACTCTCTGGGGAATGCTTCCAGCACCTTGTTGAATCTATGCCACGAAGAATTGAGGTAGTTCTGAAGGCAAAAGGGGGTCCAACCCGTTACTAGCATGGTGTACCTAATAAAGTGGCAGGTGTGTATATATATATATATATATATCTACAGTAAATAGTATATATATTAGGGCTGTCAAAATTATCGCGTTAACAGGCGGTAATTAATTTTTTAATTAATCACGTTAAAATATTTGACACAATTAACGCACATGCCCCGCTCACGCAGATTAAAATGACAGTGTCATGTCCATTTGTTTGTTACTTGTGCTTTTTTGTGTTTTGTCGCCCTCTCCTGGAGCTTGGGTGCGACTGATTTTATGGGTTTCAACACCATCCATGAGCATTGTGTAATTATGGAGAGCTACTAGTTTATTTTTTGGTGGAAAATTTTACAAATGTTATTAAAACGAAAACATTAAGAGGGGGTTTAATATAAAATTTCTATAACTTGTACTAACATTTAACTTTTAAGAACTACAAGTTTTTCTATCCATGGATCGCTTTAACAGAATGTTAATAATGTTAATGCCATCTTGTTGATTTATTGTTATAATAAACAAATACAGTCCTTATGTACCGTATGTTGAATGTACAGTGGGGAGAACAAGTATTTGACACACTGCCAATGGGTTTTCCCATTGACTGTGTATCAAATACTTGTTCTCCCTGTATATATCCAACTTGTGTCTTATCTTTCCATTCCAACAATAATTTACAGAAAAATGTGGCAAATTTTATAGATGGTTTGAATTGCGATTCATTAATTTTTAAGCTGTGATTAACTCGATTAAAAATTTTAATCGCTTAACAGCCCTAAGATATATATGTGTGTGTATATATATATATATATATATATATATATTTTTTTTTTTTTCTTCTTCTTTTTTTTCACGACCATATGGCACACCTCAAAGGAAAAAAACTTTCTCCAAAATAGACGGTGAACATAATAATGTGGTCTGCCTGTTGTGTGGACTGATTACCAAAATGTGTCTGTCTGACTGAGCAATTTTTAAAAAGGCGGACGTAAGTGAGCTGCGTGAGAACCTTAAACGGAACCTCAGACTTAAAGACAATTTTTCTCTTTTCCTAAAATATGTTATTATAAACACATAAAATATTGCCCTTGATTTAAAAATATTTAATATAGAGTACATGTTTTGACCTACAGAGGGCGCCATGTTTTATGCGCACATTGGGTGCTCGGTATGATGACATAGTTTGTCACTGTCACTAGACTAACACTACCGGTGTTCTGCAATTCCTTGCTACGCATTGAGACGTCCAACATTTACTACAGTGCTGGCCAAAAGTATTGGCACCACTGCAATTCTGTCAGATAATGCTCAATTTCTCCCAGAAAATGAGTAGTAAAATCGTCATTGATTTTGCTTGCAATGAAAAAACACAAAAGAGAATGGGAAAAAAACAATTGAATCATTATCATTTTACACAAAACTCCAAAAATGGGCTGGACAAACGTATTGGCACCCTTTGAGAAATCATGTGATGCTTCTCTAATTTGTGTAATTAACAGCACCTGTTACTTACCTGTGGCACATAACAGGTGGTAGCAATAACTAAATCACAGTTGCAGCCAGTTAAAATGGATTAAAGTTCAACTCAACCGCCGTCCTATGTCCTTGTGTGTACCACATTGAGCATGGAGAAAAGAAAGAAGACCAAAGAACTGTCAGAGGACTTGAGAAGCAAAGGTGTGAGGAAGCATGGGCAATCTCAAGGCTACAAGTCCATCTCCAAAGACCTGAATGTGAACTTAGTTTTGCTCCCGCTGCCTATAAAAAAAAAACCAACACAAACTCTAGCGCGCATGCTAGCATGCATGCTAGCGTGCACGCTAGCCTATGTTTTCTATGCTCCCAATAATGCGATGCGCCTTGTGTGCGTTAAATAGAAAAATATCACTCGAAAACAAACCTGTGCCTTTCAATACGGTGCGCCTTATGGTCGCGAAAATACGCGAAAATATAATTGGATGTCTCGCGCCGTCAATAGCAGCCAAATAATAGATATGTGACAGAAAAAATGGCCATTGTTTATCCCACAGTAATAAACTTTTCCTAAGGGAAATATTGGTTTCACTTTGTAAAGTTAAAAATGCACTTACACTATTTGAGGTAAAGGATAAAAATGAATTTGAGGCAAACACCTGATTGGTTCATCAGCATGGTGTTGATTCAAGAAAATGAAAAGCAAACATCAGAGTCAGGACACAGTTAAAGATCCATCCGCTTCAATTTAGTAAAAACTAAAAATGGTAAGAAATCATGAAGGGATGAAACAAAACGTAATAGATGAGCATGGTTGCTAGCAAACACAATTAGAGAACAGGAAAGTGTTGTGAATTTGTCATTTCACAGTAATGCGAGTTGGCAGTTTCAAACAGAGCTCTGATAGTTTATATAATAGAATCCATTCACTTGAAGTCAAACTTTAATTTTTGGTGATTGAATCAAATAAATAGCATTCACAATGGCTGGGTTTCTTCTTTCTCTATGACAAATTGGTTATGTGGAAAATTGTTTTGATATAATTTACTGGTGTTGTTTTTCAACCAATAAATTATCTAAACTAGACAAATACTGGCTCTACAAACACGACTCTTTACTTAAAAAAGACAGATCGAGTGCCTGTAGGACGATAAAGAGACATGGGGCATCAAGGGCCTTGTTAATCGAAGACATGCTTAGTTGGCAACAAACTGTCGACCTCAAGCAGCATCAATGGCTAAATGTGGGAAAGCAAGCAAGAACTTGAAAGAAAATGGGTTGATTTACAACAAAGATGTAATTGCAAGAACAAAAAAACCCTGCCCATTTACTATGCTTCATCTCACATTTCACGAGATAATACTAACAACGTAGCAGTTTACATTTTCTCAGTGTGCGTTTATAAGTATTATTTGCCATTTGCAAATAATAAATCCACTCTCCCTAACGCATGACGCTAAACAGGTACGGTAAGTACAAACCAGGGAATATACGCAACATAATAGATCTAATCAGACAGCCAAAGAACACAGCGTATGATGTTGTTAGAAATGCAAATAAGGAAATGTTTATTTTCTTAATCAGCATACCGTCATTGTGCACTGATATGGCAAATTGGGCATGATTAGTTTGCTCCTGTACATTTATTCAGTATGTGTAATTCAATTCTCTCCGTCAAGTGCAAAAACATGATGAAGAGAAGTACAGTGATCCCTCGTTTTTCACGGTTAATGGGGACCAGAACCCGGCGTGATAGGTGAAAAACCGCAAAATGGCGCCCCCCCCCCCCCCCCCAAAAAAAAAAAGTAGTATGTACTGTATATGGCAGAAAACACAGACAAGACTGAAAAAGCAGTTTCTGCTCTTGCACCCCTCTTTCAAAGAAACTGCTGTATTTTAAGCCAAAATAACTGTTGTGTTTGATTGGAACAATATGTCTGTATGGTGCCATAGCAGATTCATGGTGCATTGAGTCTCCCAACTATTTTTAATTTGTCCGTTTGAACCTGGAAACCCCCGTTTACAGACGTCGCGAAACCCTTTTTGTTTCAACCTAGCCATGAAAACAAGTAATTATATTTATTATTCAAAATGTCTGTCATTTTTAGCTTAGAATCATTAATTGATGTCTAATATTTTGTTCAAAATGAAAAAGCAACTTTAAAAAATTATTCACTTGCATATTTTAAACTAATTACGTCACAATGAAAAAAATGGCATCTGGAAAAAAAGTCACGGATATCTACCTCATAACTATGGCTAAATTGTATTTTTTTGCTACTGTCACATTTTCCCCGGTATGTTAGATGATAAATAATCGATCCAAACAAAGAAAAAATGAAAAAGAAAACATTTAAATGGGTAAATATATGAAAAAGAAAATCTCGACCCCTCCTTGATGTCTGCAATTTCTGCATCGCGACCCTTGTTATATTACCGTGTTTCACCCATAAAATCCTCCAAAAATCCAGCTGTGGCCATTCACAGCTGTGTCTTGACACTCAGTGATATATGCTACATGGAGTTTTTGGATCGAAAAGAGGTAGGTACGCGATAATATCCTGTTAAAGTCATGGCGTCTGTAATTCTGCTCTCGCGTGCTCTCACCTCCAGATAGGGTTTTGCTGTTTAAAAAACAAAAAAACTGCCCTCCAGTCCAAAAAGTTTTCTTCCACCAGAAAATTGAGATTTTAAGCTTTCCAATGATGTACAGTGCCTTGCAAAAGTATTCGGCCCCTTGAACCTTGCAACCTTTCGCCACATTTCAGGCTTCAAACATAAAGATATAAAAATTTAATTTTTTGTCAAGAATCAACAACAAGTGGGACACAATCGTGAAGTGGAACTAAATTTATTGGATAATTTAAACTTTTTTAACAAATAAAAAACTGAAAAGTGGGGCGTGCAATATTATTCGCCCCCCTTGCGTTAATACTTTGTAGCGCCACCTTTTGCTCCAATTACAGCTGCAAGTCGCTTGGGGTATGTTTCTATCAGTTTTGCACATCGAGAGACTGACATTCTTGCCCATTCTTCCTTTAGGAATTAAAAGTTTAAATTATCCAATAAATTTTGTTCCACTTCACGATTGTGTCCCACTTGTTGTTGATTCTTGACAAAAAATTAAAATTTTATATCTTTATGTTTGAAGCCTGAAATGTGGCGAAAGGTTGCAAGGTTCAAGGGGGCCGAATACTTTTGCAAGGCACTGTATGTATATATATATATATATATATATATATATATATATATATATATATATGTATATTGGGGGGAAAAAAATCCCACATCCTGCGATGGGACTATTGCGCGTGTACACATTGCGATGGCAATGTTCAAAAAATATATTGTGCAGGCCTAAAATCTTGTTTGGACTTCAACTAGTGAGGGATGACTGTACAGTAATGTCCTGAGATTTGAATGACCCGATTTACAGGTAGTATTTTGAGATACAAGCTGTAATCTTGCTGATATTTTGCTTTGACTACTGGCACAAATTTGAGATGCGAGCACTCTTCATAATAAGCAGTAGTTTGGTAAATATTGAAAAAAATCTACAAAAAAGAGGCATTAAACAATTTAATGCCACTTTAAATTGATGTTTATCCTCGTATTAAAGATTCACTTTTCATTGTTATGGTCCACCTGGATGGGGTCTGACTGGACAAGTGGCTAAATTTGATGTTATATATGGAGCAGCTCCACTCAAAGTGCAAAAGTAGAGCTCTCCATGCGAGGATTTTCATACAACTCAAACAGACTTGTTGAGCATGGCTGGGCTATGGTGAGAATGTGTTCTTAGTGCTATTGTTGTATGCTTTCATGCTGCGTCATGACCTAAATCCATGCTTCAACACGTGAATATCCCTCTCCTCAGATAAACCGTGAACTGTGTAACTAATATCCTTTCAAGTGCTGAACAAAGAAATACAATTAGAAGTCCATAATTAGTAAGGGGCATGAACAGATAGCGTTTGATTGTTAAATTCTCAAAGCAGACATTCAAAACTTTGAGAGGGTTTACAAGGGCAGACAACACTTTCAGGGACAAGGTTTAGCTCCTTGTTGAAAATAATGTTTTTATATTGCATATTATCCGCCTTTACAAGATAAGCCAAAGTGTCAGATTTGATTAAAAAAAAAAAAAAAAAGAATGTCTGAAACAGATGAAAACGTATTGTTTCACAAACAGGCTAACTAACTGCATGCGCTTTGTAACCTTGAAACATTGATATTGTCATAAATCGAGTAGCCCTCTTAAATGTCTGACTATACAGCAGACATTGCAGTACTTTAAATACCTCTGACAGTAGATATAAGATTTGGATTTTCTTTCAATTCAATTAACAATCAATGTAACAATAATAACACAAAAAGTCCAACATTTTTTGGTGACAAATCAATCAAAAGAAGTGCACCTAGAATGCCAATGTGAACGACACAAAAGGTAAGATGGTTTGAATTGGATATTTTGGCACCCTTCACAATGGTAACACAATAAAAGACATTCTTTCGGTACGGGAAGAGGCACTTTCGGTGAGAGATTTTTATGTCCCATTTATCATGAAAACATGAATTGAACATAAAAATAAAAACTTCTGTGACCCTTTTTCATTCTCCTGTGTATTACATCAACATCCTCAAAGCATACTATTGTAGTGTTGTTCTGTCATGCCAAGGCAGAAAACCCCAATTTGGAACAGCCCCAAAGAGAGAATCACTTCAGTCCTCCAAGGACCTCAATTGTCAAGCTTCATGCAATCATTGCAATATATAATGTCAGTAGGGAAAAAAAACATGCTACATTAATAAAAAGTGAGATTTGCAACGACAGTGTATGGATTCTTTATATGTCCCAACCTCCAGATACTTATGAAATTAGATCTTTAACTCGAAAGGTGATCAAATATAGGAAGCAAATGGCTCTTTTATTACTTTACATTAAAATGGAGAAGACTACCCAACACTGAATAGACTATGGAATACATTTGAGATCTACTTTGTACACACCCTCAACCAAAACGACCTTGAGATTTTCCAATGATGATTATATTAATGCAGCTATGCGACTACAACATTATATTTTATTTCCTATTGGCCTTTTTATCGTATTTATATTCCCCTAAGGCAGTGGTTCTTAACCTTGCTAAACGTACCGAACCCCACGAGTTTCAAAGGTGCATTCATCTAACCCTTGGGTATTTCATCATAAAGTTATTTTTTTATGAATTCAAACCGAGCAAGTTAAAATCTAAGTGAATTCCTGGTCAAATTTCTTCCAGATTTTAAAATTACTACAAAAAAATTGCCTTTTCCTGTTGATTTTCACAACCAAAAATGAAACTCATTTTATTTCAAACTGTTATTTTTTTGTTTTCATGTCCACATTCTCAATTCCACCTGTGGGAGGGGCAAAAGGGGTCGGGTGCGTAGTGAGTTGGGCAGCAGCCAAAGGCGGGGGCCTTGGCGGTTCGACCCCCACCTGCAGAAGCTAACACTTGGGACATGGAATGTCACCTCTCTGGCAGGGAAGGAGCCTGAGCTGGTGTGTGAGGCAGAGAAGTTGCGACTAGATATAGTTGGACTCTCCTCCACACACAGCTTGGGTTCTAGTACCAATCCTCTTGAGAGGGGTTGGACTCTCTTCCACTCTGGAGTTGCCCATGGTTAGAGGCGCCGAGCAGGTGTGAGCATACTTATTGCCCCCCCCCCCCCGGCTTGGCGACTGTACGTTGGGGTTTACCCCGGTAGACGAGAGGGTAGCCTCCCTCCGCCTTCGGGTAGGGGGACGGGTTCTGACTGTTGTTTGTGCTTATGTACCGAACAGCCGCTCAGAGTACCCACCCTTTTTGGAGTCCTTGAAAGGTGTGCTGGAGAGCGCCCCCTCTGGCGACTCCCTCGTTCTCCTGGGGGACTTCAACGCTCACGTGGGCAATGACAGTGAGACCTGGAGGGGCGTGATTGGGAGGAACGGCCCTCTTGATCAGAACCCGAGTGGTGTTCTGTTAATGGACTTCTGTGCTCGTCACGGTTTGTCCATAAAGAACAACATGTTCAAACATAGGGGTGTCCATATGTGCACTTGGCACCAGGACACCCTAGGCCGCAGTTTGATGATCGACTTTGTAATCGTGTCATCGGACTGGCGGCCGCATGTTTTGGACACTCGGGTGAAGAGACGGGCGGAGCTGTCAACTGATCACCACCTGGTGGTGTGTTGGCGCCGATGGTGGGGAAGATGCTGGCCAGACCTGGCAGGCCTAAATGTATTGTAGGGTCTGCTGGGAACGTCTGGCAGAATCCCGTCAGAAAGAGTTTCAACACCCACCTCCGTCCGGCAGAACTTCTCCCTTGTCCCGGGGGAGGTGGGGGACATTGAGTCCGAGTGGGCCATGTTCCGAACCTCCATTGTTGAGGCGGCTAATCGGAGCTGTGGCCATGAGGCGGTTGGTGCCTGTCGTGGCGGCAATCCCCGAACCCAAGCTGAAGAATGAGGCCTATCGGGGATTTTTGGCCTGTGGGACTCCGGAGACAGCTGACGGGCACCGGCTGGCCAAGCGGACTGCGGCTTCGGCGGTCGCCGAGGCAAAAACTCTGACATGGAAGGAGTTCGGCGAGGCCATGGAAAACGACTTCCGTACGGCTTCGAGGAAATTCTGGTCCACCATCCGGTATCTGAGGAGTGGAAAGCAGTGCACCATTAACACTGTGTATAGTGAAGATGGTGTACTACTGACCTCGACTCGGGACGCCGTGAGTCGGTGGGGAGAATATTTAGAAGCCCTCCTCAATTCCACTGACATGCCTTCCTTTGAGGAAGCAGAGTCTAGGGACTCTGAGGTGGGCTCTTCGATCTCTGGGGTTGAACTCACTGAAGTGGTTGGAAAGCTCCTCGGTGGCAAGGCCCCGGGGGTAGATGAGATCTGCCCGGAGTTCCTAAAGGCTCTGGATGTGTTAAGGCTGTGCTGGCTGACACGTCTCTACAGCATCGCGTGGACATCGGGGACAGCGCCTCTGGATTGGGAGACCGGGGTGGTGGTCCCCCTTTTTAAGAAGGGGGACCGGAGGGTGTGTTCCAATTACAGAGGGATCACACTCCTCAGCCTCCCTGGTAAAGTCTATTCAGGGGTGCTGGAAAGGAGAGTCCGTCGAGAAGTCGAATTTCCGATCCAGGAGGAGCAGTATGGTTTTCGTCCCGGCCGTGGAACAGTGGACCAGCTCTACACCCTTGGCAGGGTCCTCGAGGGTGCATGGGAGTTCGCCCAACCAGTACACGTTTTTTCTGGATCTGGAGAAGGCGTTCAACCGTGTGCCTCGGGGAGTCCTGTAGGGGGTGCTCCGGGAGTACAGGGTACCGAGCCCCTTGGTAAGGGCTGTTCGGTCCCTGTACGACCGGTGTCAGAGTTTGGTCCGCATTGCCGGGAGTAAGTCGAATTCGTTCCCAGTGAGGGTTGGACTCCGCCAAGGCTGCCCTTTGTCACAGATTCTGTTCATAATTTTTATGGACAGAATTTCTAGGTGCAGCCCAAGCATTGAGGGGGTCCGGTTTGGAGACCTCAGCATTGAATCTCTGCTTTTTGCAGATGACGTAGTGCTGTTGGCTTCATCAAGCCGTGACCTCCAACTCTCACTAGAGCGGGTCGCAGCTGAGTGTGAAGCGGTTGGGATGAGGATCAGCACCTCCAAATCCGAGACCATGGTCCTCAGTCGGAAAAGGGTGGAGTGCCTTTGTCGGGTCGGAGATGAGATCCTGCCCCAAGTGGAGGACTTCAAGTATCTTGGGGTCTTGTTTACCAGTGACGGTAGGAGGGAGCGTGAGATCGACAGGCGAATCAGTGCAGCGTCTGCAGCAATGCGGACTCTGAACAGGTCCGTAGTGGTGAAGAGGGAGCAGAGTCAAAAGGCAAAGCTCTCGATTTACCAGTCGATCTACGTTCCTACCCTCACCTATGGTCACGAGCTGTGGGTCGTGACCGAAAGAACAAGACCCCGGATACAAGCGGCCAAAATGAGTTTCCTCCGCAGGGTGTCCGGGCCCTCCCTTAGAGATAGGGTGAGAAGCTCGGTCATCTGGGAGGTACTTGGCGTCAAGTCGCTACTCCTCCGCGTAGAGAGGAGGCAGCTGAGGTGGCTCGGGCATCTGGTTCGCATGCCTCCTGGACGCCTCCCTGGAGAGGTGTTCCGGGCATGTCCCACCGGCGGGAGGCCCCGGGGACGACCCAGGACACGCTGGAGAGACTATGTTTATATATATTAGGGCTGTCAAAATTATCGCGTTAACGGGCGTTAATTAATTTTTTAAATTAATCACGTTAAAATATTTGATGCAATTAACGCAGATGCCCCGCTCAGAGAGATTTAAATGACCGTATAGTGAAACGCTCACTTGTTGTGTTTTATGGAGTTTTGCCGCCCTCTGCTGGCGCTTGGGTGCGACTGATTTTATAGGCTTCAGCACCCATGAGTATTGTGTAAGTAATTATTGACATCAACAATGGCGGGCTACTAGTTTATTTTTTTGATTGAAAATTTTACAAATTTTATTAAAACGAAAACATTAAGAAGGGTTTTAATATAAAATTTCTATAACTTGTACTAACATTTTTCTTTTCTTTCTATCCATGGATCGCTTTAACAGAATGTTAAGAGTGTTAATGCCATATTGTTGATTTATTGTTATAATAAACAAATACAGTCCTTATGTACCGTATGTTGAATGTATGTATATATCCATCTTGTGTCTTATCTTTCCATTCCAACAATAATTTACAGAAAAATATGGCATATTTTATAGATGGTCTGAATTGCAATTAATTGCGATTAATTACGATTAATACATTTTTAAGCTGTAATTAACTCGATTAAAATTTTTAATCGTTTGACAGCCCTAATATACATATATATATATATATATACATATATATTTTACAATTAAGTTTTCACCAGTGTTCACCTGGCTGTTGAGTTTGGTGTGTTTTGAAGCATTCTGAGGGGGTCAAAGTACGGCTCAAAGCATCGGCGGGACAAAGACTGACTGCTAGGGGGCGCTACATAGTGTATTTGGGATTTGTCTATAAAAGTTATCAAAAATTGCACCTGTCTTGACCTGCCTGCCGATTTTGGTGCATTTTGAAGCATTCTAAGGGGGTCAAATTGAGCTCAAAGGGGCTGCGGAACAAACTATAATAATAATAATAATAAAACGAGGAACCACAATAGGTTACCTAAAAAAACATTGTCACCTGCATGTCCATAATGTTCAGTTATGGATGTGTTCTAGGTGAAATAAAATCAAATCAACTTTTATTTGTTAAGACCAAATCACAACAACAGTTATCTCAAGGAGAAAACAAAACATGTTTTAAGGTGCAGTAGCCCTATGCTGGATTTTGACCTCCTTGAGCATTGTAGCTTTTTTTTTTTTTAATATTTCTTTTTACCTGTACTTTTATACAGCTCATAAGCTAATACGACCTCAGAGTTCTATTATTCTACATTTTTATGATGACTGAGTGATTCTGATGTGGATACCGGGTCTGTTCTTGGAGATATCCACCCACCTAATATTGATTCGAGAGACAATGACATTTTGGTACTATGTAACTAAGATATCCATCCCTCCATCTACTTTCTGTACCACCTAATGTAAATAAACATTTGATGCAAATAATATTCTCGGGTTGGCATGAAAAAATCGATTTTTGAAGACGGGAAGTTAAGCTTGCAGGCCAGGCTATAATTCCTCTACTGGTTGGCACATGCTACATCTCTAGCGCTCCACAGGGGTTTGAAGTAAAGTATAAAATTCTGTAATATGTCTTCCATCATCAGAGGAGCTTTATTTTGACAAAATATCTTAGGGCCAACAGATGCTTAGCGGAATGCCAGCAGAATAGTAATTTTAACAGCTCTGGCAGTTTCGGTCAGTAGAAAAACAATTTTATGAAAATGTGAATATGGGACACAGTTGATTGGTAAAGGTAATAGCAGCATTTACAGTATGAAGGATATTTCCCTCCCAATCATTTTGCACATAGGCAAATAATTTATGGATTTAAATTCAAAGGTAAAAGTAGCACTAACTCAGGTTGAAAATGTTTAATCCAATTTCACGGTAACTCAGTTGTACTCCCTTGATGCTTCTGTGATGTACCGGATGGGAAAAGTTAAATGTTGACTCCATGACAAACTTGACCAACACCTAATACAGTTGTGCCTTGAAATATGAGTTAATTTCCTTTCAGGACGACATTTGCAAATCAAAACACTAATATCTAAATCTAAATCATGTATTTATTTTTTTAGGAACACAGTACTCCATCTTGCAATTAAAAAAAAAAAAAAATACAAGTTACTTGCAAAGCTAAAAAGCATTTTAAAAAATTCAGAGTTTGTGCATCTTGATTCCCGTAATTTTCGGACTATAAGGGGCACCTGACTATAAGTCACCACTAAAGATACACGATAATATCGGTTACCAATAATTATCGGCCGATAATGGCAATCATGACGTCACACGGATAATACAGATTAAAAAAAAAAAATCAACCGATAATGCAATCCGATAATTATATACTTGATTTAGCCTCCAAATGTGCGCAACCGAAGCAGTTTTCTCCACTTCTCCACCGCCGCCTGCTCAACCCAAGGGGTTGAGGAGTACGGCGTCATAGAGGAGGCGATGTTATCAGTGTTGAGGCGCTCTCACTAGCGTGCGTTGCTTTTCCCGTGTTTGAAATAAAATAAACGACGCTCTTGCCATCTACAAAACATGCACTGCAGAAGTTCCACGAGGCGTAAAGAAAGCGTCCTCATTGAACACCACTAACCCAGCAGCCATTTAAAACTGCATCACAAAGATTTTTGGAACTAATACGAGGCTGCTGCTAGCGCGAATGCTAAAGCTATTGTAAACACAAATAAACTATAAAGGAAGCTACGGGGCTTGTAATGATACAGAGATGCTGCGGTCCTCCCGGAGTCGGGTTGTTTGGGAATGCAACCCAAAGCGGGTGGTAAACTCCCATCTATGGCTAAACACCTCACGAGACGGATAGTTGAAAAGTAGCTGTCTTCCGACGGAGCCCGTCGGTCCGGCAGGCTGCCGCCGCCTCGCCCTAGGCGGGCAGAGCAGAGCCATGCACCGAATACGCCGCAGCGAGCCGGCCGGGGCGGGCGGATATCCGGTACGAACTTAGCTGCCGCCGCCACTCCGGTTCAAGACAGAGGCCTGGCGCGGGTGCTAATTTGGCGGCCAGACGGACTCAAGGGCACAGGTGGGAGGAAATTCCCGAAATGACCCGATAGCCAAACCCCTGGATGAAAAAATAATGCAGTTTATACGACCATGATTCTTCGTGAAAGACATGCCGATCACATCAGTTTTACCACGGACATTTGGACAAGTGATGTCAAGTAAGCATGTTTATCATGACGGCACAGTGGTTAGTTGATAATTGTAACATGCACCAAACCACACAAAGAAGTCATCCAGTCAGTAATGTATTCAGTACGGTTTAAATTTATGACGTCTTAATCAGATCATTCTTCTTAAATCTAGTTAACAGAAGAATGCACCAGATTATTCCATTTACTTGAACTAAATATTGCCATTTGTTCTTATTAAGCCCAAACGTCTAAAAAAATAAGGTCATTTTTCACCTAAATCAAGAAAAAATTGCTTTCAAATGTTTTGAACCATACATATTTTTGAATAAAGAACATTTCTGACAATTTTTTTTTTTTTTAGGATTCTGTATAAATAATAATTTATTGCTTAAAATAAGGCTGTTAATCTTATTTTCAGATGGCTATTTTTCTTCAAGAAATCTGAGTGAAATATACTTGAAGTGCTGGCAGTTAATTTCACTTACTTCCAATGATTTACACTGAAAACAAGGGAATTTAACTAGTTTTAAGGAGTTGTGTTTTTGCTGTGTAGTAATGTTATACCCCCTCCTTGAGTCATCACCTTATCGTGGTGGAGGGGTTTGCGTGTCCCAATGATCCTAGGAGCTATGTTGTCTGGGGGCTTTAAGCCCCTGGCAGGGTCACCCATGGCAAACAGGTCCTAGGTGAGGGGCCAGACAAAGAATGGCTCACAAGACCCCTTATGATGGAGAAAATTACAGGATCCAAGTTTCACTTGCCCGGACGCGGGTTACCGGGGCCCTCCTCTGGAGCCAGGCCAGGGGGTGGGGCTCGAAGGCGAGCGTCTGGTGGCCGGGCCTTTTCCCATGAGGTCCGGCCGGGCACAGCCCGAAAAGGCAACGTGGATCCGCCTTCCCATGGTCTCACCACCTGTGGGAAGGGCCAAAGGGGTCGGGTGCGTAGCAATTTGGGCGGCAGCCAAAGGCGGGGGCCTTGGCGGTCCGACCCCCGGCTACAGAAGCTAACTCTTGGGACATGGAATGTCACCTCTCTGGCGGGGAAGGAGCCCGAGCTGGTGTGTGAGGCAGAGAAGTTCCAACTAGATATAGTTGGACTCTCCTCCACACACAGTTTGGGTTCCGATACCAGTCCTCTCGAGAGGGGTTGGACCCTCTTCCACTCTGGAGTTGCCCACGGTGAGAGGCGCCGAGCAGGTGTGGGCATACTTATTGCCCCCCGGCTTGGTGCCTGTACGCTGGGGTTTACCCCAGTAGACGAGAGGGTAGCCTCCGTCCGCCTTCGGGTGGGGGGACAGGTCCTGACTGTTGTTTGTGCTTATGCACCAAACAGCAGTTCAGAGTACCCAACCTTTTTGGAGTCCTTGGAGGGTGTGCTGGAGAGTGCCCCCTCTGGGGACTCCCTCGTTCTGCTGGGGGACTTCAACGCTCACGTGGGCAATGACAGTGAGACCTGGAGGGGCGTGATTGGGAGGAACGGCCCCCCCGATCAGAACCCGAGCGGTGTTCTGTTATTGGACTTCTGTGCTCGTCATGGATTGTCCATAACGAACACCATGTTCAAACATAAGGGTGTCCATATGTACACTTGGCACCAGGACACCCTAGGCCGCAGTTCGATGATCGACTTTGTGATCGTGTCATCGGACTTGCGGCCGCATGTTTTGGACACTCGGGTGAAGAGAGGGGCGGAGCTGTCAACTGATCACCACCTGGTGGTGTGTTGGCTCCGATGGTGGGGGAAGATGCTGGTCAGACCTGGCAGGCCCAAACGTATTGTGAGGGTCTGCTGGGAACGTCTGGCAGAATCCCCTGTCAGAAAGGGCTTCAACACCCACCTCCGGCAGAACTTCTCCCTTGTCCCGGGGGAGGTGGGGGACATTGAGTCCGAGTGGACCATGTTCCGCACCTCCATTGTTGAGGTGGCCGATCGGAGCTGTGGCCGTAAGGTGGTTGGTGCCTGTCGTGGCGGCAATCCCCGAACCCGCTGGTGGACACCTGGGGTAAGGGATGCCGTCAAGCTGAAGAAGGAGGCCTATCGGGCCTTTTTGGCCTGTGGGACTCCGGAGGCAGCTGACAGGTACCGGCTGACCAAGCGGACTGCGGCTTCGGCGGTCGCCGAGGCATAAACTCGGACATGGGAGGAGTTCGGTGAGGCCATGGAAAACGACTTCCGGACGGCTTCGAGGAATTTCTGGTCCACCATCCGGCGTCTGAGGAGAGGAAAGCAGTGCACCATTAACACTGTGTATAGTGAAGATGGTGTACTGCTGACCTCGACTCGGGACGTCGTGAGTCGGTGGGGAGAATACTTCGAAGCCCTCCTCAATTCCACCGACACGCCTTCCTTTGAGGAAGCAGAGTCTGGGGACTCTGAGGTGGGCTCTTCAATCTCTGGGGTTGAAGTCACTGAGGTAGTTGGTAAGCTCCTCGGTGGCAAGGCCCCGGGGGTAGATGAGATCCACCCAGAGTTCCTAAAGGCTGTGGATGTTGTAGGGCTGTCATGGCTGACACGCCTCTACAACATCGCGTGGACATCGGGGACAGTGCCTCTGGATTGGCAGACCGGGGTGGTGGTCCCCCTTTTTAAAAAGGGGGACCGGAGGGTGTGTTCCAATTATAGAGGGATCACACTCCTCAGCCTCCCCGGTAAAGTCTATTCAGGGGTGCTGGAGAGGAGGGTCCGTCGGGAAGTCGAATCTCGGATTCAGGAGGAGCAGTGTGGTTTTCGTCCCGGCCGTGGAACAGTGGACCAGCTCTACACCCTCGGCAGGGTCCTCGAGGGTGCATGGGAGTTCGCTCAACCAGTCTACATGTGTTTTGTGGATTTGGAGAAGGCGTTCGACCGTGTGCCTAGGGGAGTCCTGTGGAGGGTGCTCCGGGAGTACGGGGTACCGAGCCCCTTGGTAAGGGCTGTTCGGTCCCTGTACGACCAGTGTCAGAGTCTGGTCCGCATTGCCGGCAGTAAGTCGAATTCGTTCCCAGTGAGGATTGGACTCCGCCAAGGCTGCCCTTTGTCACCGATTCTGTTCATAATTTTTATGGACAGAATTTCTAGGCGCAGCCGAAGCGTTGAGGGGGTCCGGTTTGGTGGCCTCAGCATCTCATCTCTGCTTTTTGCAGATGATGTGGTGCTGTTGGCTTCATCAAGCCGTGACCTCCAACTCTCACTGGGGCGGTTTGCAGCCGAGTGTGAAGCGGTTGGGATGAAGATCAGCACCTCCAAATCCGAGACCATGGTCCTCAGCCGGAAAAGGGTGGCATGCCCTCTCCGGGTCGGGGATGAGATCCTGCCCCAAGTGGAGGAGTTTAAGTATCTTGGGGTCTTGTTCACGAGTGAGGGTAGGAGGGAGCGGGAGATTGACAGGCGGTCCGTTGTGGTGAAGAAGGACCTGAGCCAAAAGGCGAAGCTCTCGATTTACCGGTCGATCTACGTTCCTACCCTCACCTATGGTCACGAGCTGTGGGTCGTGACCGAAAGAACAAGATCCCGGATACAAGCGGCCGAAATGAGTTTCCTCCGCAGGGTGTCCGGGCTCTCCCTTAGAGATCGGGTGAGAAGCTCGGTCATCCGGGAGGGGCTTGGTGTCGAGCCGCTACTCCTCCGCATTGAGAGAAGCCAGTTGAGGTGGCTCGGGCATCTGGTTCGGATGCCTCCTGGACGCCTCCCTGGAGAGGTGTTCCGGGCATGTCACACCGGCGGGAGGCCCCGGGGTCGACCCAGGACACGCTGGAGAGACTATGTCGCTCGGCTGGCCTGGGAACGTCTTGGAATCCCGCCGGAGGAGCTGGCTGAAGTGGCTGGGGAGAGGGAAGTTTGGGCTTCCCTGCTGAAGCTGCTGCCCCCGCGACCCGACCCCGGAATAAGCGAAAGATAATGGATGGATGGATGGATGGATGGATGGATGGATGGATGGATGGATGGATGGATGGATGGTAATGTTATACGTTAGGAATGGCTTACTTTTAAAGCCATTTTTGAGCAACTTAGGTATTTACTCTGTAAGTAATTGTTGCCAAAAGTTTACCATTACACAATGTCAGACAATCTGTCTTCATTTAGATGTTGGAATTTACTACTTGTTCACATTTGATGTTGAAAAAAGAGCAATAATATTTTTGCACAGTAATATTTTCTCTTGTGTATACTTTAAAACTTCACATAAATCTTTTAATAGAATTATCGGCTTGACATTATCGGTTGGAACGAGGAGAAAATTATCGGTTATTGGTATCGGCTGAAAAATGCATTATCGTGCATCACTAGTCACCACCCACCAAATTTGACAAGAAAATGGCATTTGTTCCTAGATAAGTCGCACTGGACTACAAGCCGCAGCTGTCCTCACTGTATTATGGGTTATTTACACCAAAATATATTAACCGGTAAAAAAATTATTTGACAGTGGCATCATGAGACTAAGACTAAATGAACTACCATGAAGCTTTGAGCCGATTGGCTTCAAAGCTTCATTGCCTCAAGAAGCTTAATTTGATCATCAATGCTCCCTTGGGGGAGACAATCAACCTCTGCTGCCACCTGCTGTCAACACTGTTGTCATCCAACATGCCTCCTAGCATGCATTGCAGCGCTACAGATGTAAATAACAATCAAAATTCATCTTCTGTACAAATTATTTATTCAGTTACTGATCCAGTTGTTTCATTAATTGTTAGCTATGGTATTTGGTAACACTTTATTTGACAGTGGCCCCATAAAACTGTCATAAGAGCATCATACTTATGACATGATACTGCCATGAGCATTAACGAATACTTATGACAGATGTCATTTTGTGTCATCCGGCAAATGATCTCACTTTTGAATGGATGTACAGTGTATCACAAAACTGAATACACCCCTCGCATTTCTGCAGATATTTAAGTATATCTTTTCATGGGACAACACTGGCAAAATGAAACTTTGACACAATGAAAAGTAGTTTGTGTGCAGCTTATATAATAGAGTTAATGAATTTTTTTCCCCCTAAAAATAACTCAAAATATAGCCATTATTATCTAAACCCCGGCAACAAAAGTGAGTACACCAAATGGGAACTACGTACATCTATAAATGTCCAAATTGAGTACTGCTTGTCCTTTTCCCTCCAAAATTTAATGGCTGTCACCCCAAGGGGAGGTCTCTTTTGAAGACTGTACACAAGAAAGCCCGCCCGTCACATCAGACCATAAGACATGGTTCCAGTAACCCATGTGCTTTGTTGACATGTTTCGCAAACTGTTTACGGGCTTTCTTGTGTACCGTCTTCAGAAGAGGCTTCCTCCTGGGGTGACAACCATTTACACCACTTTGATGGTGTAGAGTAAGGCATATGATCTGAGCACTAACAGGCTGACCCCCTACCTCTTCAATCTCTGCAGCAATGCTGACAGCACTCCTGTAACAAGTCACATGACATTTTGGAGGGAAAATGACAAGCAGTACTCAATTTGGACATTTAGGGATGTGCATTTTTTCATAGGGGTATACTCTCTTTTGTCCCCAGGGGTTTAGATATTAATGGCTATATTTTGAGTTATTTCGATGAGAAAATAAACTATTATATAAGCTACACACAGACTACTTTTCATGGTGTCAAAGTTTCATTTTGTCAGTGTTGTCCCATGAAAAGATATACTGAAATATCTGCCGAAATGCGAGGAGTGTACTCACTTTTGTGATACACTGTAAAAGATCCGAGCTGGACATAAATGGAGTTAGAGACATAATTTTCCGGATGATACTTAATGACCACTGTCATAAGCATTCATAAGCATAATGGCCATGATAGTGTCATGCCATAATTATGACGCTCTTATGGCAGGCTTATGACACCGGCGTCAAATAAAGCGTTACCTATTAACCCAAATAAATTAACAAATAAGCCGTACTGGACTATAAGCGGCAGGATTCAAAATGAGGGGAAAAAAAGTAGCGGTTTATAGTCTGAAAATTACGGTAACTCATTGCAGCGCCTTCTGGTATGCCTGCTTTGGCCACTGGGTGGTAATGTAATGCAGTCACAGACACACAAATAAAGACGGGTTTCACAACTTCTGGACTTTACGCGTCAGTCATTTATATTAAGGAAGAGTCGGTCCACATTTGGTTATGCACTGTATGTTCAAATTTCCTTAGATAGTTACAACATACTGTTATCTCATAGGTGCTATCAGTGGTTTTGCTATTAGCATTAAGATAAGGGGATTTTGCTAGCAATGAGGTTTTTTGAAATACACAGCATACCATTCTTATCGTTTTCAGTGTTTGTGTTCAAATATCTGTTCCTTAATGAGTTACACAAAGCCACATACAGTGAGGAAAATATGTATTTGAAGACCCTGCGATTTCGCAAGTTCTCCCACTTAGAAATGATAGGCGGGTTTGAAATTTTCATGGTAGGCGCTTGTCCACTGTGAGAGACAACCTAAAGAAAAAAAATCAAGAAATCACAGTGTAGGTTTTTTTTTAAATATTTTTTTTATAACAATATATTTCTATCATACTACTGCTATTAAGTATTTGAACATCTGTCTATTAGCTAGAATTGTGAGCCTTAAAGACCCGTTAGTCGCCTTCAAAAAGTCCAGCGCATAAGTGGAGTGGAATTACACTTTTTGAATATTACTTCTTGACCTGTTTGAGGCAGTTAGCTGCATATAAATACCTGTCCACCCCATTCAATCAGGAAGACTCCGACTGGTAACAGGGTCAAGACCAAAGAGCTGTCCAAAGACACCAGAGACTGAAATGTAGACCTCTACAAGGCTGAAAAGTGTAACGGGGCAATTGCAAAGCAACTTGGTGATATAAGAGCCACCGTTGGAGCAATTATTAGAAAATGGAAGAAGCCAAACATGACTGTCAATCAACTTGCAATCATTAATGGAAGAATAAATTCAAAAGTTTATCAGGATGTTTTTCAGGAAAACCTGAGGCCGTCTGTCAGACAGTTGAAGCTAATAAGAGGATGGATGCTGCAACAAGACAATGATCAGAAACACAGAAGTAAGTCAACTTAAGAATGGTTTCAGAAGAACAAAATACACGTTCTGGAGTGGCCATGTCAAAGTCCAGACTTGAAACCCATTGAGATGCTGTGGCATGACCTAAAGACAGCGATTTATACCAGACATCCCAGGAATCTGACTGAACTAGAGCAGTTTTGTAGAGAAGAATGGGCCAAGATTAGTCCTGATCGATGTGCCAGACTAATCTGCAGCTACAGGAAGCGTCTGGTTGAAGTTATTGTTGCCAAAGGGGGGGCCACAAAATATTGAATGTGATTGCTCACTTACTTATTTTTCCCCCTTCTGTCATTGTTTGCATACTATCCTCATTAAAATATGGAAACCTACAATGGCGTACCGCAAGCAACACGTCACTTCCGCTCATTAATATTCATGACATTAGCTAGTGTTGCTAAGCAAGGACAAGCCACCGTTTGTCCCTAATAGGAAATGAATGGAAATCGTGTACGAAGGAGATGTTTACAGAGCTACCCCCTACCAATTCTCTCCGAAAATGATGTGCCTGGTGCCAAATTGACTGGCATAGATGTGGAAGAACATAAAAATGTTCAGTTAATGAGATGGCTTTAGTGTCGAAGGCTGAAAAAGACGAAAAGAAAAACGAGCCAACCTAAGCATAGCTTTAGCTTTTTTTTATCGACGCGACTGACAATGACATTCTCCGGTTTCAACAAGCTATCCTTTACCATCAGCCATGTCTTTCTTATATATCCTCTGGTTGTCCTACGTCTCTGACCGTTCTTGGGGGTAATTTAGTTAGCTTTGTGTAGCGATCGCAAATGCTACTCAGTGACAGCCAACGAACACTTTTAATTTTTTCATTGATAACACATCTTAATCCTATAATTTATCTACACTTCCCCCTTACTAAAGTTGTTTTTTTATATATATATATATAACAGAAACGGTAACAGTGGCAGTCAGATACCATTGTAATTTTTTTCAGGTCATTCATTGTCAGACAGAAGCAGTACGGCACGACGTTAGGCTAAAAAAATAAAAATATAAAAATGGCTTACCTCTTTGTCCTCTGAAAGACCATGCCAACCCAACATAATGTTTACTGCATATGAAACGTGAATGGATTCGCCGAGCTGGTGTTAAAGTCCGGCTAAGTTGATTCGGTCTTCACATTTTTTCCTCCCGAGTTTTTGGTTTCCGAGAACGTATGAAGAAAACATTCTTCATGGTCGTAATGTTTAGAGTTGTTTCTACAAGTTCCAAAAAAGCAATGCGTGATCGGCATGTTCATTTTTGAAAGATTACCGGCGAAAAGCAGCACTAATTGCGTTGTGTCTATGCGAGGGCGGGTCTATACTGTCCCACTTCGGCTTTACTTCCGCTTTACGATGCGACGTCACGGTCTAAAAATAGCCTGCGTGCGGTACGCCATTGTTTGGGTGGTTTTAGTTAAAGCAGACACTGTTCTATCATCTGTGTGATTTTGATAAAGATCAGATCACATTTGATGGTGATTTTATGCAGAAATGTGAGAAATTCCAAAAGGTTCACATACTTTTTCATACCACTGTACTGTATATCAGTGAAAATTATGTGGTTTTTCTTATGACGTTTACCACATTTTTTGGCTGTGTGCATGATGAGGCTGTTCTTGTAGAGTTCCATAGTTCTATGGCAACTTCCTCCAGGCAAAACTAGAACAGTTTTTATTAAGGATTTAAAAGCATTCCCTTTAGGCGCCTTCATGTTCCAGTCCCTTTAGTTAATATTTATTTATCATTATAATGTGAATTTAAAATTTAAATAGGTTCTCCTACTGGAGAGCAGAGTTATGACTAAAATAGTGGTTATTCCTCCTCCCTCCCCTAATTTTTAAGGAGGTGCTCCAAATGTTATAAACAATCCATTGCATTGCAACGGTCCCATTAAAGTGTTGTAGTTAAACACACACACACATAACCAAACTATTATAAAAGAATCAGCCTGTGGTTTTGCAATGATTGATAATGAACAAAGAATTAAGAGCTCCTTTATTGATTTGTAACTAATAAGCCAACAGTCTTAAATTGTCCGACTTTTCTGTTTTTTTGTTGTTTAAAAGCTGTGCTAAAGACAATCAATAAAGGGTATTTGAAAACAATAATGTCGATACGACAGCTGAATACTGATGTAGAAAGAATGTTATGAATCCCTTGTTTTGCATTTCAAGTCTTGACACTTGTTTATTTTCCACAACTATCCATTTTTGCTTTCATGCTAACTCCATTCAATTTACAACAATCAGCAGTTTGGCAGATAGAAAAAAATATTCAAAAAAAGAGGAAAATGTTCCAATTTTACGTTCAAACAAAACATAAAACAAAGAGGGGTGTTGTATGGTTCCAACAACTACATTGCTAGCAAAATCCGCTTAGCTTGATGCTAACAATGCAAAAGCCTGTAGATGAACTAATAACACCTACAGTGAGGAAAATATGTATTTGAAAACCCTGCGATTTTGCAAGTTCTCCCATCTAGAAATGATGGGTGGGTTTGAAATTTTAATGTTAGGTGCTTGTCCACTGTGAGAGACAATCTAAAAAAAAAATCCCGAAATCACAGTGTGTGATTTTTTTTAACAGTTATTTGCAATGTTGTTAATAACGGCGTTAGAATATAACAGCGTTAATAATGGTGTTATTTTCTTCAGTAGTGAGTAATCTAATTAATTACTTTTCTCATCTTGGCTACGCCGTTACTTTTACTGAGGCGGAAAAGGCGTGCATTACTATGCGTTGCGATGTTGGTTGACTGACGCGATAAAAGTCTGAAAAAGACGGACTCACGGAGACGAGAGAGCAGAGCAGGAGTGGGGAGGAGGCAAGGGAGTGTGACGCCGTTGCAAACGCTATGCTACTATGCTAGGTGGCTCCAATAATACCTGACTGTAGCCGATAGCCTACAAACTACGCCCGCATGATGCTTCGGTAGATATCATATACAGATGTGGTCAAAAGTTTACATACACTTGTGAAGATCATAATGTCATGGCTCTCTTGAGTTTCCAGTTATTTCTACAACTCTGATTTTTCTCTGATAGAGTGATTGGAACAGATACTTCTTTGTCACAAAAGACATTCATGAAGTTTGGTTCTTTTATGACTTTATTATAGGTGAACAGAAAAAAGTGATCAAATCTGCTGGGTCAAAAATATACATACAGCAGCGCTAATATTTGGTAACATGTCCCTTGGCCATTTTCACTTCAATTAGGCGCTTTTGGTAGCCATCCACAAGCTTCTGGTTGAATCTTTGACCACTCCTCTTGACAGAACTGGTGCAGTTCAGTTAAATTTGATGGCTTTCTGACATGGACTTGTTTCTTCAGCATTGTCCACAAGTTCTCAAAGGGGTTTTGGGAAGGCCATTTGAAAACCTTAATTCTAGCCTGATTTAGCCATTCCATTACCACTTTTGATGTGTGTTTGGGGTCATTGTCCTGTTGGAACACCCAACTGCGCCCAAGACCCAATCTTCGGGCTGATGACGTTAGGTTATCCTGAAGAATTTGAAGGTAATCCTACTTCTTCATTATCCCATTTACTCTCTGTAAAGCACCAGTTCCATTGGCAGTAAAACAGCCCCACAGCATAATACTACCACCACCGTGCTTGACGGTAGGCATGGTGTACTTGGGGTTAAAGGCCTTACCTTTTCTCCTCCAAACATATTGCTGGGCATTGTGGCCAAACAGCTCGATTTTTGTCGAAAAACATCCTGATAAACTTTTGAATTCATTCTTCCATTAATGATTGCAAGTTGTCCAGGCCCTGAGGCAGCAAAACAGCCCCAAATCATGATGCTCCCTCCACCATGCTTCACGGTGGGGATGAGCTGTTGATGTTGATGAACTGTTCCATTTTTTCTCCACACATGACGTTGTGTGTTACTCTGAAACAATTCAAATTTGGTTTCATAGGTCCACAAACTTGCCAAAACTTCTGTGGAGTGTCCAAGTGCCTTTTTGCAAACATTAAACGAGCAACAATGTTTTTCAGACAGCAGTGGCTTCCTCCGTGGAGTCCTCCCATGAACACAATTCTCGGCCATAGTTTTACATATAGTTGATGTGTGCACAGATATATTGGACTGTGCCAGTAGTTTTTGTAAGTCTATAGCAGACACTATAGTTTTTTTTTTTTAATCTGTCTGACTATTCTGCGCTGAACTCTTGGCGTCATCTTTGGTGGAAGGCCACTCCTGGGGAGAGAAGAAACTCTGCCAAACTCCCATTTGTAGACTTCTCTGACTGTTGATTGATGAACATCCACTTTTAGAGATGGTTTTGTCTTTAGACAGCTCGTTTGATGATGCACTTCAGACAATGCTTCTCAGCAAGACAATTCTTACCAGGTGTGTGTTTTATAGTGGGCAGGGCAGCTTAAAACCACTCAACAGTGATTGGGCACAAACCTGACTTAAATTGTTTGGTAAAAATTGGTTTCAATTGCTCTTTAAGTATTCTTAGGCAGAGGGTTAACTTACTTATTTCCCCCCTTCTGTCATTGTTTGCATACTATCCTCATTGAAATATGAAAACCTACAAATATTATGTGGTTTCAGTTAAAGCAGACACTGTTTTTACATCTTTGTGATTTTGACAAAGATCAAATCACATTTAATGGTGATTTTATGCAGAAATGTGAGAAATTCCAATAGGTTCAGATACTTTTTCATACCACTCTAGCTGTACAACATGCACAACCCATCACTTCAATTAAACGTGCGATTATAAATCAAACCTTTTGGATTATTCTTCAATATGTGGAAGCAGTGAAATGGAAAGAATGCCCGCCCACCTGGTGATCTGAAGGTCCAAGCCTCATCATCATCGAAATGTGTATCCCCGGCAGTGAACCTCTCCCCAGGGAAAAAAGCGTGGGCCACTGTGCCTCCGGGCCCGTCAAAGGGATATCCATCATTGTGGTCGGCCTTAGTGAAGTCGATCTGAATGTCGGCGTCGCTCCCTGCCACCTCGTGAAAGTTAAGTGGTGCGATGTCACTCCAGACCTTCAAGGCGTAATACATGAGGGCACGAACGGTGTCTCTGCCCAGTAAAGCCGAGTCCTTTGGGAATGTCCTCACTCTGGCACAAGACAAAAGAGGGGAGGAGAAGGACAGTATTTGGGTGAAACAAAGACACACAATGGGTGAAGGTCACATTGTCAGATTCTTTAAAGCTAAATAATGAAAACGCTTCTCTTATATAGAAGTGGGAGTCTACCTACATCGCTATTTATTTATTTAATTTTCTTTTACTTCTTGGACTGATGAGGATATCAAAGTTTTAATAGTCACTTTTACCCCAGCCACATCAGACTTTTCAACCTTTTGTGTCTGAGCTTCTTTTCCCACATCTTAGATCACTTGTGAAGGTGAGTATGCCCTTTTTTCCCCATTTTGGGTGAAAGTCACACTTCTAAACCTGCCATATGGGATTAAGATCTCACAATTCTTTTAAGTCACTTCTTAAAACATACTTTAGTTTTTTTTTTTTTTTGTAATTATGGTGGGTGCATAATGCAGTGGTGTAGAACTGCAACGCATCTCAATAAGAGTTGTGCAAAATATTTTCGGTGATGTAGCTTCGTAAAATTATGATACTGCATTACTTTATTATGTGACTTATTATCTTGTTGTATATCAAGCATGATTACAAAGTCAGCCAAATATAAATGAATATCCAAAAACATTTCCATACTCCCCGTAGCACAAAAATGACAGACACTGACGTTGACAGATGATGAACTGCTGAAGGTAAAGTGCTGACATCTTTTTTTGAGGGGGGTGTTTTTAATCTAGCCAATGAGCTAAGTGCTGCCTCCAAGTTGGCTTGACATCTCAACACAACCGAAAATAGAATGAGCATTGGACATTTTACAACTGAAACTTCAAAACTGTTCTCATAAAGTACATGCTGTAAAACTAAGGTGCCCATACTTTTTTTGCCTCACGAACTACTTTTTAAACGACCAACCAAAATGATCTACCTGCAAATATTTATTACATACCACACTATGCGTGATGCACTATTATTGTATAATGTATATCACAGTGTATTTACTACAGATATAATGTGTTCCTTAAATACAACAAACTGTACTGTATTATGGCACTATGAATCCATAAAAATTGAGAACCATTTTTGTTCTGATGATTTAGACTGAATGCAATGAATTTTCACGCCTCCACCATTCTCTGTCTCAGCTCCCTCTTTTATGGGTGCTTGGTGTGATAGTGTTATGAAAAGTCTGAAAGTGCCCCAATGTAATAACTTGGAAGGGAATAAGTAATCCAGAAAAGTTGAATGCACTGTATGTGGTGCGATTTGTCCTGTATGTCAATTAAAGTCAGACATCATGGAAGTTGAGTGATAGGCTAAAGGGCCTCAGGTATTGGTTTCCGCTGCTAAATCAGTATGTAAACCCAAAGAAAAATCCACTAGCTGTTGCGTGTTTGGTTGGGATTGCGTGTGGCTGGTTGTTATTGGGCGCGCTCGGGTGGAGGGTCCTGGTGCTGGTATTGGCGGTGGAGCAGCATAGGGTCGGTTGCCAACGGGCTTACACTCACAAGGGATTCACACTGTTACTGGGTTCTAGACCACAGTGCTGATTTCTGTACACTCTACCCCTCCCAATTACTTAGCCTATGGTCTTCCCCACCGCCCCTCCTCTTCTTTCCCTGGTCAACAGGCCCCCCCACATGGTGTCAACCGGAAATACATCTAGCTGACGATAGCACCAACATATTATTAGTTAGTATTCGTTAACCCCATAACCCCTTCCTGTTTGCTGCTTTGTCATAATAAATGAGATATGTTGAATGATCACAATAGGAGTATGTCATACTCTCAGTGTGAAACATTAAAACTGTTCAGACCAACCGGACACTTAGACTTCCATTCTCCGTGTTAAACAGCTGAACAGGACAGGTTAAGGAGGGATGGATTCCTTACCTGCTTTTAAAATAATATTAATAATAATAATTAGGATGTGATTGACACTATCTTTAAGATCTACTTAATGCTCGCAATCGATGTATTGGGCATCTCTGCTGTAAACAACATTTTGACACAAAAACCAATCTAGGAAAATACCTGTCTGACTTTTTGTCTCCCATGTCGCGGAAAACTAATGAGGCAGAGTTTTCTGCTGCAGAATGTGGTTATACGTTCTGAAAAAACTTGCGACTGTACTAACAGTTATACAGTATTTATTGACATATTGATGAATCTTAATCAGTTATCTGATTACTTTCGTTCAGTAACGAATAATCTAACGCGTTCATTTTTCCAAACCAGTAATCTGATTAGTTTCCTTAGTGTCTGTGCGTTACCATTTCGTTATTGCCTCATAATATATGTAGAATAAAGAATATTGTAGTCGTGTACAAAGAGCATTTTGAATAGAAAATGCTAAAAAGGTTCCCACTGCGTGTTCGTTTCCATGGTAACCGCTGACAGTTACTTCCTGTTTTGGTGTTGAGTCAAATGCGTTAAGTGTTTGGGGACTGAGAAATGCGTGTGCCAGGCTGCCAGCGCGGGTGCACATTCGAGCAGAGTATTGAGATGTGCGAGGGAATGTTGATCTGTGAATGAATGTGAGTATTTTTACTTCATTCTGGAGGGTTCCAGCAATAGGTTTCGTAGTTTGCCGTTGCCACGACAGGTAGTCATCGCGTCAAGTTGGCAAGCATTTTTAAAATCATATTCGCACATTTATGCCGTGCGGTGACGTGTTCGTTTAGTATCTTTGGGACGTATTCTCAGTCTGATGAGTGTAAAGTGCTTAGTTGCCGCCATATTTCGTGGCCAAATTTACCTCGTGTGTGTATAATATAGTTCCGGGTTGTGTGCGCGCATCCGCGCCCACCTTTTTGTTTATTGCAATGTGCAATTCATTTGTGTGTTGTTGATTATTGTGCAGTCAATTTGCATTGTTTTACATTGGCACTGATATGCTGTTAAAGGGTATGAAAACGCAAAGGGGGTGTGAGACATCAATAGAACAGTTATGTGCCAAGATAACAAATATTGATAAAGTTAACAAAAAAATCAATCACATTAATGAGCAATTATTGAAAATAGATCGAAAATGACAAACATTTCCGAAAGTGTTCCGGAAACAGCCGAATGGGGCAGAGACATCATAACAAGGAAACAAAAGGTCGAGGCAGGTGCCATCGTTGTTCATCGACGAGAGAGTTGCGTTTGTGTTTTATCAAAAAATCGCTAAAATGGTTCAAACCTTTCATGCTATGTGGTTTACAAATAGCCATTCGTCGCAATGTAGTACCCATGAGTTCCCGAACGCGAGAAAAAGAGCTGGACTACGCAGACAATGAGTAAAGTTCGTCAGTGCTAAGAGGGCTAATTTTGCAGACCCAGCCTCCGCACGGTTTTGTGTGGTGCGCATTTTACACCTGAAAGCTATACGAACTATGGGCAAATGAAATCAGGTTTTGCTAAGAAATTGCTGCTGAAAGCAGATGCGGTGCCCGGTGAAAGAGGACGATGACTGGCTCTGATGAGACCACCTCACCACCCCAGGAAAAGCAAAGGAGGGAAATGGCCAGAGTGAGTACTCTTTTATAATAAAAAACATATCACGCATTGGATATAGGACTGGACACATGTATAAATTATTGCTCGTAAAATATATAGAACAAATCCTCTAATCCCATTCATATTTGTGTCGGTTGGCAGAGCGAAACCGATGATAGCATATTAAATGATAATTATTTTATACATTACTTTATTTTGCGGTCACGGTGTATCAGCTTCACAAAAAGAAATGCAAAACAAACCATTCGGTGATTCTGTTGCCGCCGGTGTTTCATCAGTGTGATTGCTCCCCTCAATGATCCTTTCATTAGGCTGCATTGGCTTTCGTTTGGGCTCAAATTGATAACCCAAAACACCAAAGAAAGGTTCACAACTCTCCTCGTCACCATTAGAAGAATGTTCGTTACGTCGGATTCGTCGCTGCAAATAGAAACAAAATTGTCCGCCATCATCGCCGCCATTCAGTACTAAGCACTGAGCCGGTTGTTTCCCTATAGTGACGTCACGCACACAATATGCTAGATTTCCGGCATCTCGGGGGCAGGTCCTTTTAGCTTGACAATCGACCTAATTTCTATCATTTTCTTGGTGTTGCGATGTGTGTAATTACACGAAGTGGCATGATATGAATTCAAAAGGCATGCGTTGATGGATAAATGATGGTGTCATACCCTTTAACCCTGTTTGCATCAGTTTGTAAATTTGACATATCCATTTTTGACATTGGGCTTAATCTTCAAATTAGTGGGGTTTAATTAGTCAGTGGAGTTGATTTTAAAAAATTACATGCAGTTTGTCAGTTATTTGTTAATTTCAGGGCTCCGGAGTGGCTAAGGTAGCGCGAGCCAACGGTGGTTGAAATCAACTATTGACTAATTTAACCCCCACTTAGTCGAAGATTAAGCCTCATGTAAAAAAATCTGATCTTCCCCTTTAAATTCAATTATCGGAAAGTCAATTACATGCGATGACATTTTTCTGTTGTCATTCTTATGTTGAGGCGGCAAAAGGAGAAAAAGTAACTGATAAATTACTTCTAAAGAAAACAGTAAAGTAACGATTACTTTTTTGAGGCGTAATCAGTAATCAGTAATTAAATGACCTTTTTTAAGTTATCTGTGACAACACCGATCGTTATACACCAAGTATCTTTTGCAGTAACATACATTGTACGTCAGTAAATGCGTGAAATTGCATATTGCAGTAAAGTTTGAATGCCGATTAAAAGAGATATGAATATAGATAGCAGTGTAAACAGTGTGCAGTGTTGATGTTATGACAATATTTTGACACACACACAAAAAAACTAGGAAAATACCTGTCTGACTTTTTGTCTATAATGTCATGGAAAATGACGGGGCAGAGTTTTCTGCTCCAGAACGTGGATTACGTTCTGAAAAAATCTGCGACTGTTCGAAGTGATACAGTATATATTGACTAATTGATGAATCGTAATACACCTAGCATATTGTACAGTAACATACATTGTACGTCAGAAAATGCACGAAATTGCATAATGGAGTCATGTCTGAATGCCGATTTAAAGAGACATGAATATAGAGAACAGTGTAAACAGTGTGTAGCGTTGATGATATGATGCATAATCTTGACTGCACATGTGAAATATGTATACATGTATACAAGTGAATAAGAAAGGCATAAAAGATGATCTAAACCTTTGTTTCTGGCAGCGCAGCTGAATTAATGTACAAATGTAGGTTATTGTTCGTACACAGTAGATAAACAATAATGGGGAATTTGGTCTATACAGTGGGCCTAAGGGAATGCTAAAATTTAACTGCATCCTATCAACTGTTCTATTTACAAACACATCATTACATCAGAGTGATACTGTAATATTACCTCACATAAGTAGAGGAGTACATTGGAAACTTGGTCGAGCTGTGTTTTGATTCCAAAAGTAATGTTCACAATTGTCAGGTAGAGACAATAACCTGCCAGTGAATATTCCAGGTCATTGTGTTCTCAGGGATATGAATCCATGGCAACTGTAATTTTCTGGTTGTCTTAGTAGGCATTATGCCTCACATTTGAGGAGGCTCCATTGGTATATGAAATTCAGAGGCTAATCCTGCATCTCAGGGAGAAATAGCACCCTTATGAGGACCAAAAAACATCCATATTCTGGTCAGAGAAGAAGATGGTTTGAAATCAGAATGTTGGAGTGGGGCAAAAACTCCAACATGACCTCACAGTAGCAAATAGTGTAGTAGTAATAATAATAGTAGTAGTAATGATCTTCAGGCACTTTTGATCAAAACACCAGAGAAGAAGACGAAAGACATGATTGACACTGAAGGAATTCGCCCCACCGGCCAAGCTGCACGGAAATGGCGACAGCTGAACAAAGTCCCGCTCTGCTGATGTCGCTTCCGCGCGAGTCCATCAGTGGGGCTGAAATTCCGCGGGTTCCCTTTCTGTGTTAACCCTTTGTACTGACTCCATGTTCCAAAAGTTTAAAGAAGGCTCACCGAAAACAGGTTGACAATTTATTTGTCGACAATGGTCAAAAAACAAGCACGAGGAACAATGCTGGCTCCAAAACAAGGCTACATAGAAAAGTTTCCGAGCAGCGAATCGTTTGTTATCTCAGTGTCCAGTGTTTTTGAAGCTGCGGTGGAGTGGGCCGGGCTGAAGGTGTGGCTGAGTGTTGTTTTGGGATCGTACCTCTATGGCCGATTTTGGGCGGTTAGGTTCGTGCGTCCTCCTTCGTGGCTGGGAAGTGGTTGCCACAGCGACCGACGCTGGTCTTGACGTCCCAAGCGCCCGCTATCAACTTTGTTATCCTGGCTGGTCGAGACGCTACTTGTTTTAGGATAGAGCGCCCTGCTCTTTGTCTTTGGAGTGGCCAGGAGAATTGATTGCGATAGTTGGTGCGTCAATCTTGCTCGTGACGTACATGTTGGGCTTCTGTGATAAGATGGCGTTGTGTATCTATTCTGCTTCTTTTCATTAAACTATGGTGTGCTATTTATTTAGGTGTTTAGAGTAGTACAAACAATCCTACAATACATATGAGAAATGATACTATTCCCTGATTGATTGTATTACGTGTGTTAGAGTAATGCAAACAGTTAGACGTTGCCAACGAGAAACGGTACCATTTTTTTAATATCCCCCTCATGAGCCCCGATAAGGTGATTCACTTTACTGTGTCCAAGGGCATGGAGTGAAGTCTGCCTCTAGTTAGATGAATGTGTTAGACTAATGCAAACAATTATATGGTGTGTGCGAGAACGGTACCTATTCCCTTCAACACAAAGTATCTTAACTATAAAGTTTAATTTGAATAAAAATTCCATTTATAGTCTTGAGAAACACTGAGACATTCACATCTTGCAAGCAGTTTTAAAACGGCAAGCTCCCCCTTTAATCAATCTCACAGTTGATGGTTGGGCGGGCTATTAGGAAACTATTGGGAACAATCCCCCACATAAGCCGAAGAGGAAGCGAAACACTCTTTTGATGCTCGCTCAACTGAGGTCTCGCGTTACGTCATGTTTGACAGCAATTTGCCCTGATTTGACTTCAGTGGTTTGCTGTGCGATTTTTCTTTATCAACATCAAATTAAATGTTTTAAATAAGATCCTTCATTTTTTTTAATCTACTGCTATCCACTTGGCAATGTTTTTCTCACTAATGCGATTGAGTTGATTAGCTCAGCTAATTCATATGCTCAATTAGCAAATGTGTCAACATGTGGAAAAATACGTGGGAGGCTTGAAAATGAGCAGCAACTCATTGGTAGGCATTCGTGAAGTCATCTCGAAATACAGTATGATCAGATTCTCTGTTGAAAAATTTCTTGCGCTGATTTCCATACACAGATGTGCCCACATGGTGCATTTATTCATCCCATGAGCAGAGTCGCCCCTGACTGCTGCTCCACACTTTTCCAAGGTCATCGCAAATTGCTTATCCACGGCAGACAATTCACCTGCTTATTAAAGCTAATTCCTAAGAACGAGAGCGGGTGATTGTGTTCGGCGTGTAAATAAAAAGATATGTGTATCCAAATTGCTCGTGAGAGCGCGGCGGGTTATGGTGGTTAAGTTGGCCAAGGTCAGAGCCCTGCTGTCCTGCATTTGGAATGATGTGCAGAGTCCCAGGGAAATGCTCGTGTTTACTTTCGGTGACTGTAGGAGCATAACAAATGAGCCAGGTGTTATTTCCCTACGGTCTCTAGCAGAAATTGGATTTACTTGATAGACCGGACGCAGGCATCGCATCAGTTTGTAAATTTGACATTTTTAATTATAGATCACATTGTATTTGTAATTTTGTAAGTTTGCTTCAGATTTTGTTCCCCCTACCCCCCAACAAGCTTGTCCTAATTAAGTCTGGGCCACAGTTTTTTATTTAATTTTCTCAGTTCTCACCCTAAAAAAACGACAAAGACAATGTACACAGAACAAAACACAATGAATTTCATCTCCACTTCTGAAAATAGAATAAAATACGTAGCCTTTCTTGTAGACATGTGCCGATTACCGGTTTCAAGGTATACCGTGTTATGAAAATGTCATGGTTTCAAAACCGCAAAATTTACAGTCGTACAGTCCCTAAGGTAAAAGCTATTTTTATGTCTCAAAAATGCATGGAGAAATCCTTTGCTTACAGCTGCAAGGCTCAAACCTCCCCCACCAGTCGTTGCTCAGTGTCAGTGAGTCAGCTGTGCTACACAGCGGCTGGAGGAGGTGAAACTCCTGAAATTTTTTTTGTCCATCGAAGAAAACTAAATCCCTGATTAGCGGTGTGCCATCTTAGGCACCCCACGATTCGATTTGATTATTGAACGATGATCACAGTATTGATGGTGATCACGATTATCGTTGCATCATACATTACTAATTAATAAAGTAGCCCAACAAATTTAAGGCCATTATTTATTTAAAATATCCTAATGATTCAACAAGAATAATAGAAACATGCACGTACAACAAAAAGCTGCCGTTAAACAGTTTTTTTTTTTTTTTTTTTTACAAGAAAGTGCATAAACATTAACCATTTTAAGGCAGTACTTATTTCTCAACATGCCTATACAACACACAGCTGACCTTGAAATGCTCTTTATCAAAAGAAAGGGCAAAACATTAGCTGTTTCAAAGGCAGTACATATTTCTCTTAACAATACAATGAAATTTACACTGGTGGAATGAATTCCATATTTTCTGGAAACAAAGTGTCTTTAGAAATAAGACCATAACCAGTATACTTTGTTTTCACAGATTTCTGTACTATTTCGCATGTTTGTATTGTTACCGCTGTACTTGATCCTGGTTTTAAACGTTCTGCATCTGGAATAACTTTTGTACACCACCAAACATCGCACAAGTTGACATGGAAATACATGTTGGCGAAATTGCTAATTAGCATAGCGCTCGGTGCTAACTAGTAACATCTCAAAAAACAACAACAATAAAGGCTAAACAGTACAAGAGGGTTCATGTACTCACTAGAGATGGGCGATACCAGTGTTTTTGGATTCGATCCGATACCAAGTAATACCAAGGCCAAATATTGCGATCCCGATCCGATATCGATACCGGAAGTTCATATAATTATAACAACCCTGCAGTGTTCTCAGCCATTCTGATGATATCTAATGTACAACTACATCAAGCACTCAAAAACTATTAAGTCTCTTTGTGTATAACTAGCAAAGCAGTTTCCCTCAAACTCACAAACCAATCCATCAACAACAAACTCTGATTAGTCAGTCTCACTCTTTAACCATGACCCTTAAATTCATATGCACAGAACATTTTCCTGCTACACGTTGTATTTGATCAAATTTTAATCCACTTAAATTAAATATTTTTGATCTAATTAGAGAACGAATTAATAGTGGCATGTTACCGCCCTCAAATGGTGGATCACTAAAAACAAATCCAATAATCAATAGTCACTTGTCGTTTTTTTATTTTATTTTACTAACACAAATTTCAAACAGATTTTGAAATTAAAAAAAAAAAAAAAAAAAATCTTGAAATAATTGAAACAGACCTTTAACAAAATAAAAATAAGTAGCAACAAAACATAAGAAATCACGCATTTAATTGTTTGTAACATAAAAAAATATGGAAAAACATTTCATGAAAAAATACAAATATGAAACATAAATTCACAAGAAATGATGATAAATGAATAAGATATAATAATAAGGTTAAGTAAGAAATTAGGCGTGAGAGGGGCGGAGGAAAAGCATGCTGTTCGACACAGGATAGGGACGTGAATGGGGGCGGGAGCACATGCCGGTGCACTGCTTATGTGTGTGCACTGCTTACGTGCGTGTAGAATGCGAAAGGGAAAAGTAGCACAAAAAGTGTGCACAAAAGTATACCCAAAAATTGACAAAGAAAATATAATGTATTAATTCCAGATATCGATACTTTTGCTTGGGGATTGATACCTAAAATTTAACGCGCTGGATCGAAATATCGATATTTTGGAATCGATCCGCCCATCCCTAGTACTCACATATTATAGACGCACACGGGACTTAGCAACACACTCGGGACATTTTCCAATTAACACAACTTGAACCTACTGCTGGACAACTGAAAGGCAAGGAGCAACAAACAATCTCTCTTCCCCTCTCGCTCTAAAAGATAACTTGCGCAAAAATGCGCGACCGCCGGGTTCCTGCCTGTCTCACACACACACTTATTTTCAAGTCTTTTGAAAAGGAGTAAATCTCTCGCTCAGTAACCAGCTGCATCTATCATAACGTTGTGCGTGCATGCGTCCGTTAAAGGTGTCCGGGCGGCAGACGTGTCTTGAATTTCGTTCCGCTACTAGCGGCTGTCATAAAGTGATTAGGGAAAAATCATCGTTTTTGAACATTTATGAATCGTAATCGAATCATCACGTGTCGAATCGCGATGCATCTAATAATCGATTTTTTTGGCACACCATTATCCCTGGTATGGGAATGCTTAGGCTACAGAAAAGTTACAGACGGCCACGGCTTAGAGGAGGAGGGCTACCAACAAGTAAGACATGTTTGCGGAGGGTATTACTTGGCATTTATACAAAATTAAAGGTTAATAAACACTACCGGTTCCGATTGGTCCGATTCCATGGAATCATTTGGCAATTTATCTCACGATTCTCTTATCGGTTCCAACCATCGCAATTTACGTGTTAAAATTTTTGCATGTTACACACTTTTGAATCGGCAAGCACTGCAACATATTAACCATTTGGAAGAGTTCTAATCTAGGGTAACCTGGAGAGAATCGTTGCCGAGTGAGTTTGCATTGACTTTTACAGGGCATGTCATTATTCATGAGACTACTTAAAGAAAAGGTGATTTTTCCAAAAATGTCTATTAATGGGTCTATTGTATTCCTCGTCGAATACTCTATAAGAAAAAACATAACATATATGCATCTAAAATAATCCTAAACAATTTTATTACCAATTTTAATACTCCTGTTAGAAAGATTCCATGGGTATGCGTTCGTTCCCATAACAACCAGTCAGTTCCTGTTATTGTCCAACATCATGTGCGCTGCATATTCTGGGACCGAGAATAGACCCTACTCAAGTGACGTCACAGCCACGCCCCCGCGCCATGTTGTCCATCTACTCGTCATGTTAATGCATTAGCGCTTCGTAAATTCCTCCTATTATGGCCTGTTTTTCTGCTCGTTAACATTAATAATCAAAATGGTGAAGTCGTGTGTGGCGGTCGGTTGCAAAAACAGAGAAGATAGACGGAGAGACTTGAAGTTTTACCGTATTCCAAGAGACACAGAGAGGAGAGCGAGATGGATTGCTGCAATTTGACGAGAAAACTGGGCTCCAAACGACTCCTACAGATTATGTAGTAGTCATTTTATATCTGGTAAGATGCATTTAATACATATTTAGAGGGTTTTGGGCTGACAACCACAATTAAGATCATTGCTAGGCTAATCGCCGACAACATACACGTATGTATGTAGTGAGAGTGCTATCGCTAAACCATATAAACATTAAAAGCCCTAGCTCCATTGACAAATGACATGAAATACATTAGACTTGACAGTGGATGTTAGCAAGAACAAAAGATTTTGAATTGAACATTTCGTAACTCACCTTTCCAAGCACAAGATAGATTCCTGCCGAATTTTCGTGGACGAGGACCTGTTTCACCCAACCAGCAATGAAGTATTTATAAGCCTCCAAGCTCTTAAAGTTTTTCAAACTTTCGTGAGAATAGGCTGATTTTGTGTGGACAAGATAGTTGTAAATATCAGGGGTGTCAGGCAAAGACGGCGAAGACAGCGGGTCGAAAAACATCGATTTAGGCATCAAATATGGATCTGGCGAATGGATAAACTGAAGCTTTTCCACATAACGCCTTTAATGCAATGCATCCAATGAGTTTACAGCGTCAGATAACACCGGGGCTTCCATGAATTGCTCTATAACTTGCACGAATAATTGAAAACAATGAGAATAGGTCTAAAAAATACGGACAATATGGCGGCCGGATACAGCGACACGTCATTTTGTGACGTAGGTGAGTAGGGTCTACAGGCGAGCAGGGGACGGCCACCTGTTAGGAGATTAATCTGTGCGTCCATGAACGAATGCAAGTATTTCCTCTTCATACCATAAAGTTCTTGTGATAAGTTAGAGCCGTTATCAGCGCGACTGTTTCGTGTTTTTACTGTTACGTCGGCTGGTTGCTCCCGCTCCTTCTCGCTGCGTCGAGGAGAGAGTTGTTCATATTATATTTGCGTTGCACATTTGTGTTAAGATGGAATGTGTTAGTTTAGCATCTTAAAAAGATTTTGTACATCTATGAGTGTAAAGTGCTTAGTTTTCGTCACTTTTATGATCAAGATGACCGCACGTGCACGCTGCGTGCACGCTTCCTAGTTGTGCGCGCGCTCGCGCCCCCCCACACCTTTGTGTCACTATAATATTACGAGTATGTGTTATTGACTGCTTTACTGTCAATTTGCATTGTTTATTGCATCAGCACTAATATATGATGTAATTTTCTTTCCTTTCAGAACCACCCATATACCCAGACATTTCAGTCTTCTTCCACACACATACAAATACATCAACATCTTTCCACGCATGCTCTCATCTGCTCATTGAGTGATTGTCATATCAAGTGCCATTGCCTGTATATAGTTGTGCCTGTTGCCAAGTTAGATTAAAAGTGCAAAGACAAACTCCACTTTCCGCTTCTTGTGTTCTAACCGACACTCCGAGGCGAATGAACCATAAACATATTGAACCCAGAACCTCATACAGTCCATTAGTCCAAATTAGAATTGATAAGGGAATCGATAAAGAATCGAATCGTTAAGCAATATCGATAATGGAATCGGAATCGTATAAATCTTATCAATTCCCATCCCTAATAAACACTGTCATGAACGTTTCTCACCAGATACTAGAGTTAACTCCAGGGTGTTTAGTGTGTCTAGCGGTGGAAAAATGTGTTTTTCTCCCCTCTGGCAACTGTCTGTGTTGAGAAAGAGAAAGTTTGTGTATAATGTAAACATGATACGAGTCAGACACACATGCTTTTTATTGGAAATAATTCAATTATTTTTGTTCTGATGGTAATAATGTCGAGCAGTGACTGTGGTTTTAGGCTCACCTAAGCCTAACCACATGCCTATTTGATTAGTCTAATTGCTGTATTCCAGTGTTGTATTTTTTTCCTATGAGTACAGTCAACAACTGTTGTACATGAGTCATGACCAAAATCATCAAAATGTTACTAGATGTAAACCATGCACAGGTAGTGCACATACAATTTGAACAATTGGCATTCATACCTTTGCAGTAGGTCTGAATGCTCCCTTTTTGGGATGTGGAAGGATGTTGACGTGTCAAAAGAAAACCCATACAAGTAAAAGAGAAACCTTGTTGACCTTAGTCCACCCCTGAAAAAAAGAAACCTTGTTGACCTTAGTCCACCCCTGAATTAACACATCACAACTAAAACACACAATTACTTGGAGTCCTAACATCAATATGAAACTTTTGACTCCATTTTAAAATACCCCACAGAAACAAATTTTAAAGCCAATGAATACACTGCCAGATTCCGGTGCCTGATCAAGCTTTTGGCTCCGCAATCACAACATAAATGTTTACCTTCTTGAATTTTCACAACCATGACAAACAAGCAGCTGGAGAGTAACAAGCTTGTGAGCCAGGAAAGTTAGAGGGTGAACCCAAAGTGCACTTGTACGAGTTTTGCAATGCTGTTTAAAGCTCAGTGGCTGCTAAGGTGGAACACAGCTGACTGAGAGTGCATCATTGAATCGCAGGTAAATACCTGAGAACACAGTGTGCTGTCTGACTTGTCCAAGTCAATCAAAGATAATACAAGCACAAAGTAATGCTTACACCAACAAACGCACACACGCTATTGAACAGGCAGTCCAGGACAGACCGTGCATCTTTTGCTTTGACAGGAAGAAATGAGACGTGCATTGTTGCAAAATGATGAGAAGGAGACCGGGCAGAGTCGGTAAACAATGAAAGGCTTAATGTCACAACATTTATCCTGGTTCCAAACAGGCCTACTTCAAAAATGTATCATCTTTACCAATTTCAAAATTTTGTCATAACAGTGGTATTATTGTAGGAGGCAAAGTAAAGACAACACCCTGCTGTATACATGGTTGCGCTAGATATAATGACATTTTCTCCTTTCTGTCATGTGTTTGCTAATGATTCCTGCAAACGTTCAACATCAAAAATCATATTTCTTTTGCCAATATATCTGACAATAAAAACCAAAACAATTTCATCAAAAAGAACAGCTAACATGTGATTCACTTAATGTTGGGTTTTACACCTCATTTTGCTGATTTGTGTTCGCTCCACCATGCCTAATCACGTCCCCCTTGGCTTCCCTTCCTCTTTCTCCTTGGTTTTTAGCAGACTTGTCGCGATAACAAATTTTAGTAGGTGATATATTGTCTAATAAATCATTGCCGATATGCGATATTATTGCCATTTTTTTTTTAAAACCAATCCAACCACAAATATACCGTATTTTTCGGACTATAAGTCGCAGTTTTTTTCCCATAGTTTGGCTGGGGGTGGGACTTATACTCAGGAGCGACTTATGTGGGAAATTATTAACACATTATTATATCATTTCACTTGTAATTTTTGTGTTTTGGAGTGACACTGATGGTTTGGTAAACCGTATATTGAAATGCATGCTTTTAGTTTGTGGTGCTTTCACGCCCAAGTGGGGGCGCACTCGCACTTGTTTACGCGAAGAAGAGCGCTCACATGCCAGAAGAAGGCGTCTGAACGAGTGGGCGAGAGAGAGAAAGGCAGAGAGAGAGAGAGAAAGAGAGAGAGGGAGGAACACGGCTGCGAACCTACGTTCCTTGTTTTTGCTCGTAAAATATCTCTACAGAGGCAGCGCCTGTGTGTATCTTTTCTGTTGTTGTGTTTTTTCCACCCGCGATCGGACACTTAGAGCCAGTTGTGTGGTTGTTTGAACGATGTGCTAATGCTAGCGAACGTATGCTAACCGTTTGTGTCATTGCTGTAATAGCAGCTAATCATCATTTATTTACATTGATGCGAACCTGTTTGGTATCGAGGACGAAATGGATTTGTATTATTTCTAGGGCTGTCAAAATTATCGCGTTAATTAATTTTTAAAAATTAATCACGTTAAAATATTTGACGCAATTAACGCATGCACTGAATGAGCCGCTCTCGCATTGCCTCAAACAGATTTCAATGAGGCCGTTTATGGACATTAAGAGTGAAGAGAATGCCATCGGCCGCTTGGGGGCAGCGCAGTGCCGTTCCATACTAATGTTATTCCTTCTAATAGTGGGAGAATTAGTAGTTGTGAGACGTTTATGCTGTTGCTTTGTGCTCCACACATATTTCGGTAAGTTTGCTTTCTTATAATGGCAATTATGTGTCTCTTGTTGTATTTTGGGTAAGATATGCTCAGAGATATATCTGTTATAAAGGCGAGTGAACACAGGCGTTCTTTGGGTTGCGCCGTTTATTGGCATAAGCTTCTGCAACTCCTTCACAACAAACAGAAGTATCATTTAGTGAAAGCACAACAAAAATAATATTGCTATCTCTCAAAAAAATAATGTTCACAAAAAGAAAAGCACTTCAGTCTGTAGTAATGCGGCCCTATTCTCACACAGCTAAACAACAATGCAAAGTGAACTGGCATTACTCAGAGTTTGGTCACTCAATTCTTATTATTGTTATTTTTATTCTTCTTATTATTATATTAACTCTACTTTTGATTGAAAAGTACAAATTTTATTAAAACGAAAATATGAAGAGGGGTTTTAATATAAAATTACTATAACTTGTAACTATAACATTTATCTTTTATGAACTACAAGTCTTACTATCCATGGATCACTTAAACAGAAAGAATGTTAATAATGCTATTTGTGGATTTATTGTTATAATAAACAAATACAGCACTTATGTACAGTATGTTGTATGTATATATCCATCTTGTGTCTTATCTTTCCATTCCAACAATAATTTACAGAAAAATATGGCATACTTTAGAGATGGTTTGAATTGCGATTAATTACGATTAATTAATTTTTAAGCTGTAATTAACTCGATTAAAAATTTTAATCGTTTGACACCCGTCATTATTTCTATTTTTAGTTTCACTCTTCAAATTATGGTGTCATAACAACGGCCAAAATAAAGTCAGCAAATTATACAGACGTCCAGCATCGTCATTTGAGAGTTTAGCTCGCTGTATAGCCAGGACCGACCCGTAGCGTCCTGGTGAGGACAGTACATTCGCATTTTGTTGTTCATGCATCATGTAACATTATTATACTTTACACTTATTCAGCATGTTGTTCTCTATTGTATTTTTATTTTAAATTGCCTTTCAAGATGACATATCCGTTCTATGTGTTGGATTTTATCAAGTAAATTTCCCCCAAAAATGCGACTTATATATGTTTTTTTTCCTCTTCGTTGGGCATTTTATGGCTGGTGCGACTTACACTCAGGCCCGACTTTTAGTCCGGAAAATAGGGTAGTAACAATAAATCCTAATAAATCCCCTATTCAAAAGCAATTAACTATATTAAACATTTTAAATATAAAAAAAAACCACACACACAATGCATCATGAGTCATTTTAAAGCTACTTACAGTGGGGCAAATAAGTATTTAGTCAACCACTAATTGTGCAAGTTCTCCCACTTGAAAATATTAGAGAGGCCTGTAATTGTCAACATGGGTAAGCCTCAACCATGAGAGACATAATGTGGAAAAAAACCTGAAAATCACATTGTTTGATTTTTAAAGAATTTATTTGCAAATCATGGTGGAAAATAGGTATTTGGTCAATACCAAAAGTTCATCTCAATACGTTGTTATGTACCTTTTGTTGGCAATAATGGAGGCCAAACGTTTTCTGTTATTCTTCACAAGCTTTTCACACACTGTTGCTGGTATTTTGGCCCATTCCTCCATGCAGATCTCCTATAGAGCAGTGATGTTTTGGTGCTGTCGCTGGGCAACACTGACTTTCAACTCCCTCCTCACCCCATAGTGTCAAAATGATAAGAAGAGCAGTGAGCAAAAATCCCAGAACCACACGGGGGGCGGACCTAGTGTAGTGAATGACCTACAGAGAGCTGGGACCACAGTAACAAAGGCTACTATCAGCAACACAATGCGCCGCCAGGGACTCAAATCCTGCACTGCCAGACGTGTCCCCCTGCTGAAGAAAGTACACGTGCAGGCCCGTCTGCGGTTCGCTAGAGAGCATTTGGATGATCCAGAAGAGCACTGGGAGAATGTGTTATGGTCAGATGAAACCAAAATAGAACTTCTTGGTAGAAACACAGGTTGTCATGTTTGGAGGAAAAAGAATACTGAATTGCACCATACCCACTGTGAAGGGACCAGGACGACTGATCTGTGTAAAGGAAAGAATGAATGGGGCCATATATCGAGAGATTTTGAGTGAAAATCTCCTTCCATCAGCAAGGGCATTGAAGATGAGACGTGGCTGGGTCTTTCAGCATGACAATGACCCCAAACACACAGCCAGGGCAACAAAGGAGTGGCTTCGTAAGAAGCATTTCAAGGTCCTGGAGTGCCCTAGCCAGTCTCCAGATCTCAACCCCATAGAAACTCTGTGGAGGGAGTTGAAAGTCCGTGTTGCCCAACGACAGCCCCAAAACATCACTGCTCTAGAGGAGATCAGCATGGAGGAATGGGCCAAAATACCAGCAACAGTGTGTGAAAACTTTGTGAAGACTTACAGAAAATGTTTTGACCTCTGTTATTGCCAACGAAGCGTACATAACAAAGTATTGAAATGAACTTTTGGTATTGACCAAATACTTATTTCCACCATGATTTGCAAATAAAGTCTTTAAAAATCAAACAATGTCAATTTTTTTCCCCACATTTTGTCTCTCATGGTTGAGGTTTAACCATGTTGACAATTACCGGCCTCTCTAATATTTTCAAGTGGGAGAACTTGCACAATTAGTGGTTGACTAAATACTTATTTGGCCCACTGTATAAATTAGCAAACAATAGCACCACTATGTTCATAGGTACCATAGGCATGTAAAAATGTATTCATTGTTGTTGTTTGTTCTTCCCCTCTTCTGTCTGGTTCCTTCCTTTCTGTCCCCCCATAACCCCTTCCTGTTTGCTGCTTTCTCCTAATGGATAAAACATAATGAACAACTACAATGAGATTATATCAAACTCCCATGTGATACATTAAAACTGTTCAAGTCACACACTCAGATTCCTATTCTCCGTGTCTTAGCAGCCACAGTAAAACAGGAGAGGTAAAAAAAAAAAAAAAAAAAAAGCTAAATTTAGCTTGAGTGCAACGAATACGTGAATGCTAAATTAAATTTTTTTTCTTACCATGCAGTTTGCGCTCATCTTGAAATAATTTCCCCTCTGGGAAATTATTACATTTATTTGTTCAAAAATAAAGCCGTTAACCTCATAAAACCTTTATTAACTACAGGTAGTGTGTAAGCAACTAAATTGCAACTATGTTCCATTCAGAGGTGGGTAGTAAGGCGTTACAGGTACACCGTTACATTTACTTGAGTACATTTTTGAGAAAAATGTAAGAGTAGTTTTACCAAGCAATACTTTTTACTTTTACTTGAGTAGATTTGTGAAGAACAAAACGCAACTCTTACTCTCCTACTTTGGGCTATACTGGAGTCATTACATTATTTATCTTTCTTCGACATATTAGATTTCTTTCTTTTTTTCCACAGCGATGCCAAGAGTAGCTCTACCAATTTCACCAATGAGACGTCGCAACAGTAATCACATAACTCCATTACACCAATCAGACGCAAGCTTGCCGTTCTATGATTACGCCAGCCTGTTCAATCACGTGGCGTGTCTTTAAAGCACCGTAAATAATGTAGTACTTGCTGTAACGCGCTGCCCTCAACATGACTCAAAAGTGTGGATTTTAACCACTCTCCTCGTCTTTATTTGGCACTGATTGACCACAGAAAACCAGAGTTATTATCCTTCTAATTTCATGATAGTAACCATGAAGGAACTACAATATTCATGATTCAAACTAGGAACTATTTTCTCTACTAGAGGGCACTGATGCTCTTTGAACAATGCTTCATTTTTGTCATCTTTTTTTCTCTTGCCAGTATTCAATGATTTTTTTTTTTTTTGTATTTCTTTGGCTTAATGTGTTTATGATGTTATGGGTGATTGTACAGGATCATTGTAAAAACAGTTCATATACATAACTTAAAAAATACAATGGTTTAAAAAAAAAAAAAAATCAAATTTGTCAGCAGTGACTAACAATGTTACTCATTAACTGAGTATTTCTTTCACCAAATACTTTTTTTATTTGTACTTCAGTACATTTTTCAGATGACTACTGTATTTTTCGGACTATATGTCGCGCCTGAGTATAAGTCACACCAGCCAAAAAATGTGCAACGAAAAGGAAAAAAACATTTGTCGCATTTTTGTGGGGAAATTTATTTGATAGAATCGAGCACCAAGAACAGAAATGTCATCTTGAAAGGCAATCTAAAATACAATAGAGAACAAAAGGCTGAATAGGTGTACGGTATGCTAACATTACATGACGCTAGATGTTAGACCGGGCCTAAAAAAAATCAAGCCCGACCCGGCCGGCCCGCGGGTACTAAAGCCCGACGCGGCCCGAGCCTGATCAATTAACTTGATTTGCTTGCACGAGCCCGAAAGCCCCCCCCCCCCAATTTTTATGTTTTATTTGTAGGCACAAGCCTGGAAAAAAAAAAAAAACGAAATTTTATGTTTTATTTGTGAGGACTCAGGAGAAGGAGGAAATGCGGGGATGCGATTAGTGGTTGCGTTTTGTGTGATCACGTTTGTGACGAAGAGGTGCATAAATGCATAATGTTAACAAATTAAAGCCCGTCTTTTGTAACGAATTCTCCCAGTTAAACAAGACTGTAAGAGGGATATTCTGACTATAAACATTTCTATCTTTTATATTTGCGTGTCTTACAGTCAGATAGTGGCTTTGACATTTAATCTCCTTGAGTTGGCAGAAAAAAAACGTTTTCTCAAAAAAGTTTTCTCAACGTTTAAATAGATTAAATAGAATAAATATATTTTTATGATCATTATAAATGCATTTAGACAACGAAATAACGCAGGAAAAGTTTGTGAAATATATTTCTCGTATGAGACCAAAGCGCCACATTCGTTTACATTCAGCGAAGCCGACACAGGTTTCCATATAGCATTTTCAACAATCAATTTTAATCCTTTCTATATCCCACTCCTGCCACAGTTGTTTGCTTTTCAATTCCCCTGTCTTTTAGTTTGTTTTTCACTCCTATAGCTGCTTCATATTGAAAAGGAAATACCAGGATGCTCGCGGAGCAGAAGATTGAAAAGAGAGCGGGGCCGCTACGTTCACGTGCGCAGGCATGAACAGCGCCTTCTCCGTTTTATCCAAATTATTTATTTTATTTAACATTTATACATCGTTTTAGTAGAAAATATATATATATGAATAGATATTTATTTTTAAAAAGTTAGCGAGAGAGAAGTGGGCCTGACCCGACCGTAAATAATCACACATAAGTCGCTCCAGAGTAAGATGCACCCTCTGCCAAACTATGAAAAAAACTGTGACTTATAGTCCGAGAAATACGGTACTTTTACTTGAGTAATATTATTTATGAGTAACACTACTCTTATTTGAGTAAAATTTTTGGCTACTCCAACCACTCAACGATGAAACATGATCCTTCATTGCTGACCCCTCAATAAAGACATCGAAGTAAAACTACTCAGAACAAGACAGTGCTGCTGAAAATGATGTTGTAAGCCTGTCGTAAGAGCCAACATCAAAGCAAAACACACTTGTAGAGTCAGACTATAGACCCCATTCACGTGACGTCACAGCACCGCCCCCCTGACTTGTGCCGCCATATTGTCCGTCAGCTCATCGTGTTTACATACAGGGTTTCCCCTAGGATGTTGTGAAGCTGTGGTGGTGGTGGACTGCATCAGAGTCGGACAACCCCATCATGTTGTGCCGCGGCGAATTTGTTTCTTATCATGACAAATAAGATTTTTTAAAATTGTTGTTTATTTTTTTATAATTTATTTTTTTTCAAGAACCATAACAAAGATCTATTTGCAAAGTTTGCATCATGCCTGGGAACACTTGATTTTCCTGGACTTTAAAAAAAAAAAAAAAAGAAAAAGAAAAAAAAAGGGGGGGGGGGGTCGGCAATAGGTGGTCCATTTATAGTCAATGTGAGGTATGCTACAAGATGGTCCCCCTGTTCCTCACATCTGTCTTCACCTACACAGGAATTAGAAAAAAAAATGAGATCTAGGTAATGAAAACGCTCAAGCATCTCAAACGTACACTGTACAGTTCTGTACAATGTACAGTTGACCAAATGTCTTACTAATTTCATTGAAGAAAAATCTCACAGTTCGCTGTTGAGATGGGCACTGTCAACGCAATGGCCGACGGTTGCCGTCAGCAGCACTCCCCATTCATCAGTCTGTGATGTCATCATGCTGAACTGGTCCATATTCTGAAACACATTCAATGGATTACCCATTTGGATTTAAATCAAATATGTTAAATTTACATTAGCCAATCCAGCTCAAACTGAAATGTCTTTGTGGGAGTTACTTTTTTGATTGTTGTACAAATTCATATAATGATTTGTTTCATTGAGATTAAAAATACTTCTTTAAATGCAAATACGCCATCTGTTTTGTCATTTTTTTCGATAAGCATTTTGCCAGGTTATAGACAATGAACCTTTTTCAATATCACAATTTAAGGTTAAATAATACAAATATAATTATTAAAAATGGTAGGTGCACGATTCTAAACACTCACCTTGATTTTTGTAGTACAGCCACGGCTTGAACTTTGCCATTTTTGTCCATGTTGGGTCCCAGCTAGATTTCCTGTTTGCTTTTTTGCTTACTTCTCTTACCCTGGACCGCGCGCCATCCTGATCTGCGTTTCAACGTGCTATCTGGTCTCCTTCAGTTTTTGAAAATCTTATCTCAACATGAAAATACTGTGCTTGCCAGAACCATTTGGTTATTCTACTCCTCCGAACGTGGGAGCTAATACATTCGCAAATGAAGAGCACCTGAGAGCATGTGCCCTCCGGTACGTTCGAAATATTTAATTAGCCTCAGACGCTAATTAAATATTTCGGAACGTGACGGTGTAAACCATCATAACAATAATCATCACTCTGTTATCGGACCCTCGTCCTCAGGAACTTTTCTCTTTCCACAATAGGGAATGGGACGTACTACGTCACTGTTTGGACGCGCCTCCATGCTGGCAATATGATTTACTTCCGGTTCGGCAGAGTCAATGCGGATTGTAACGTGTGGTAGTGCTAAGCTAACTCTTTCGGTGTTTTAGAAAGAAAATATGGGTGCTTATTGTTGCGTTACCGGGTGCAACAGCATCTCCTACGACAAAAAAAGGGGTTAGGAAAAATGGACTCACTTTTCACCGTTTTCCTGCATGGAGGACCAAATATCAGATCACGAAGGTACGACGGATGGCTGGATTGCAGCGGTTCGTCGGAAAAGCATTTCTTATGATCATATTTCTGCTGGAATGAGAGTGTGTTCCTGTCATCTCTACTCTTGTAAGTTGAACGATTTATCCACTTTTGGTTTCAATACCTTTTTCTTTTTTTACACCGTTGTGTAAATCTGCCTCGGTAGCAATGCTCGCCTACTACGACTTACCTACCTGTTGTGTTCCTAGGTAAACCTGCTGACAACACATCCCGATTTGTCACCATCTCTCTTCTTGGATCATTTGACAAAGAAAATTTGTTCAATGGAGTGGTTCCATTTGTCCTGTGTCGGACTCAAACAAGCCCCTGCTGCAGACGCCATCTGGGTCTGCCCTTCTCGTCGATGAACTGCGGGCTTTTAACTTGTGAAAATGCAAGAACTGTAATGCACATATTTATTCTGCCTGGCTATTTAACTATGGCCAGTGACGTATTATTATTATTTTTTTTAAACCACTTTGACAAAGACACGTTTCATTGTAATGTTGAATTTATATATTCTATTATTATTTTTAAATTATAATATTCTTATTTGCACTTATGGAGACTTTAGATTGTCAATTCAAATAGTGTTGGAAAAGTTGCAATACCTAAAATAGAAATGCAAGAACTGTAAAGTACATATTTTTACACCTTTATTTACCTAAGGCCACTGGATGTTTTTTAACTGCTTTGAAAAAATACAGGTTTTGTTGTGATCTTGTATTTATATAGTATATAGCTTTTCATAATGTATTATGTATTATAATATTTGCTGTCCCCTGCCAGAGTGTGGGCCATTTTGTACTAAAAGGATTTTAAACTGTCAGTTCAAATACTGTGTTGGAGACTAGTACTTGCAATACTTAAAATGGAAATGCAAGAACTTTAAAGCACATCCTGTCTGGCAATTTACTCAAGGCCAGTAAATAGTGTTTTAAACTGCTTTGACAAAGACACGTTTATTGTGATCTTGTATTTGTGTATTACTTATAATTATATAATATTTGCTGCCACCGTCAGAGGGTGGGCCTTGTTTGCACTAATTTAAAGATTTTAAACTGTCAATTAAAATATCGTATTGGAGAAATTGCATTACTTGAAATAAATCTATTGCAACTTATCAGTCCCAGTTCTTGTCTACAACACTGTCCAAAAATTGTCAATGCATATTCCAAATAGAATAACAAAATTAAGTCACCTGACTTTGTAATTATTACACCTGTTTATTATGAAGACCTGAAGTAAACAACAAGCAGTTACAGTTTGTCAAGAAGTTGTTCAAGTCATGTTTTGGTATTCATATTTTATTGACTTTTCACAACAACACTTGGGATCGTGTTTGTAAGAGCAGAGCAAACTGAAGTTTCAGCGTGCACTCTTCGCCTTTCCAACCTCTCATAACGCTCCGATGTGGTGCACTTGACCTCAGAATAACCCAAGAAGAGATATGGTGACCAATCGGGATGTGTTGTCAGCATTTCATATGCAGGTTTTCCTAGTAACACAACAGGTAGGTGAGGAGGAGGAGTAGGTTAGCATTGCTACCGAGGCAGATTTACACAACAGTAAAAAAACAAAAAAAAAAACGTATTGAAACCAAAACGGATAAATCGTTCAACTTACAAGAGTAGAGATGAGGGGAATACTCTCATTCCAGCAGAAATATGATAATAAGAAATGCTTTTCCGACGAACCGCTGCAATCCAGCCATCAGTCGTGCCTTCGTGATCTGATATTTGGTCCTCCATGCAGGAAAACGGTGAAAAGTGAGTCCAGTTTTCCTCGCCCTTTTTTTAGTCGTAGGAGAAGCTGTTGCACCCGGTAACACAACAATACACACCCATAATTTCTTTCTAAAACACCGAAAGAGTTAGCTTAGCACGACCACACGTTACAATCCGCATTGAGTCTACCGACCCGGAAGTGAATCATATTGCCAGCATGGAGGCGCGTCCAAACAATGACGTAGTACGTCCCATTCCCTATACTGTACTTCAATAACAACGAGTGACGTCAGCGCCGAACAAATGCTATGCTAGGAGTAGGACGCGACCGATTCGGGTCAAAAACACGCCATAATGAACTTAAACGTTACGTCAATGTCAGTGTATTAAGGTCATTTTCACAGTTTTAAACCAGAAGTACATTCATTAACTTCAAATGCCTTTCTGTGGTTTCGTCTCCCGATTTCCATTTCTGCGCCGAGCAGACGTACCAGCCGCAAGCTTTCAATCGAAATGATACGCTTTTCAAAATAAAACGTTTATAGGAACAATTTGTACTGTACATGGTATTTTAGACAACTTATGGTAAATCGTACGTACAAATGAGCTTCATATATTCATTTAGAAGTCATGTTAAATCATACAAATTAAAAATTAGAATGGATCTTTAAATCTTAAAAAAGGCATTTGCAAAGCGTGGCGGCTTTTATTTTGGTGTGGCGGCCCGCCACGATAAATCCTATGCAGGGGAAAAGCTGACATATTACTGCTACGTACATTCCTCCTATTACTGCGTGTTTTTCTGCTTGTCTAAGGAATCACCGCCTCGTAAACGAACCCAAAAACCTTCGAGACAATCGTTAACATTGATTAATCAAAATTGTGAAGGCATGTGTGGCGGTTGGTTGCAGTAACAGATAAGATAAACGGTCATTTTACGGTTTGTTTATCTCGGTCCATGATGCATTTGTGTCGACAGCCGTCAGACAGTGGCGAAAACATCAATAGTTGTGATGTCAACACGATTGCAGAAATCATCAGACGGAGACTACGAACCTCGTCGCCACGGTCGCACAGCAAGAAGGTGAGCGCAACAACAGGTGGTGTGCCGAAAAAATGTCCCCCCTGACGGGAACGCCCACACGGAAACGACTTTCTTGTACCGTGAATATGTGTATTATTTTACTCTGCTTGAATTAATAAATCTTGCACTGTGAATATGTATTATTTTATTCTGCTTGAACTAATAAATGTCATACCTGTGTGATTGTCATTGGGATATGGTCGTGAAAACCTGTCGACTAATACATTTCTGTTCAAAGATGGTTATGTGACCCAGTCCACGATTTGTTACTAAAATACAGTACCAATATTTTGTGTAATTTAATTATTTATTTAAAACTGATTTTACAGTTGTAAATCCATTACTGTAATGCGTCCATGAAAACATTTGATGTTTTCACTTCAATAAAGCGTTATAAATAAGCGCTCCCGTCAGGGGGGACATTTCACGTGGGGCGGCTATTTTTCGGCACACAGCAGCCTGTTGTCGAACCACCGATCATGTTTCATTTTATAATTGTGACAATGGTGATGCTCAGCTGCCCAAATGTCGGTTTATATTCGGGCCGGTGCTGATTTTGGGTACCCGACGCCTCATCGTGACATAAACTGGAGTATGACTGGAAATTTTGTGGTCTCTGGACGGGCAATGACGCACGGGACGGGACCGGACGGGAGGAAACATCGATTTGGGCATCAAATATGGATCTTGCGGCTGGATCGACCGAACCTTTTTCAAATAACGGCTTTTATGCAACTCATCAAATGAGTTTACAGCGTCTGAAAGCACCGGGGCGTCCATAATTTGCAAGTGAATCCATCTTGATAGAAACTACGATCATTGACAGTATGGACACACAATGACGGACAATATGGCGGCACAATACAGCGATCACGTGATTGTGTGACATTGGTGATTGGGGTCTATACATGCAAGTTGGTCTGAAATAGATGCTTTATCTGAACAAGATAAATGTGCGTATGCATGGTGAGCATTCATGATCAGTTTTTGTTTAAATTTTGAAGCATATTTTCAAGAGATGTCCATACATTATAAACCTGAGCCTTGTTACCGTTTCAGCATAGTATGCTTTTGTCCAAATTCTACTAGAAAAAGCTCGTGCGCATGGCAACTATGAACAGGATAAGCAGCATTAAAAAAAAAAAAAAAAAAAAAAAAAAAAAAAAAAGGATGGGTGGATGCATCGAGCCCTTATTAGAGAGCAGCAGTGTGTGTGTTCCATTTGCCCGTATGTTATATAAAGATAGTAAGTTGTGCAAACTGTATATAAAAACCCTACGTCAACTCGCTGTTTGCCCCTCAGAGTAAAGAAAAGAGTTAAGCCTTGTTCAAGGTAGACACAATTAACTTGGCAATTAACCCTGGAGCAGTAATTTGCATCTCCTCTGCGACCCAGAGGCTAATAGGCTAGAACTGCTAACACTATTCAAAAAAGAAAATTGACTTCTTCTTTGGGCACTTTTTTTCTGAACTGCTGGTCTTTATTTAGGTCATGGCTGAGCTAAGGCCTATCCCAGCTGACTATGGTGTGAGCTGCGGGGTAAACCCTGGACAGCTTGCTAGCTGATTCCAGGGCATCTGGAGAAACAACTGTTTGAACTCACACTTAACCCCTCACCAAAGTATTTTTTTTTTGGCCTCCAGTCAATATAAACACGCACGTTTTTGTAATGTCAGAGGAAATTAAAGAATCTTAAGAAAAGCTGCGGAAGCACAAATGTGACATTATATACAGTGAAAGTAAGGAATCTATGCGTCTGGTGACAGCATAGTAGTATGAAATAGTAACACTTTTCAGCATTCATGCTAAGTACAGTATCTTATTATTGAGTTTATTTTATTAATATGACGTATAATACTTGTTTACTTTACATATAATACTTTGTTTACGAAGTAACACGTTATTGTAATCTGATTACTTTCTTTCAGTAACAAGCAATCTAACGTGTTGATTTTTCCAAACCAGTAATCTGATTCAAAGTCTAAGACTATCATAGTCATGTACGAAGAGCATTTTGAATACAAAATGTTAGAAAGGTTCCCACTACGGGTTAGTTTCCGTGGTAACTGCTCATAGTAATTTCCTGTTTTGGTCTCGAGTCACACGCGCTAGGTGTTTTGGGACAGAGAAACGCGTGTGGAGCGTGGGTGCATATTCGAGCAGACTGCAGCCACCTGTTGAGATGTGCAAGGGAATGTTCATCTATGTGCGTCCTTGAATGAACTTATTTTTTCCTTCATTCTGGAGGGTTCCAGCGATAGGTTGGAGCCGCTGCATGCGTGGCCGTTTCGTAGCTTTGGTGTTGCAACGGCGGGTTGTCATTGCTCTCTCTCGTCTTTGCGATGTCGGCGAGCATTGTTTACATGATATTCGTGTTGCACATTTATGCCGTGAGGTGACGTGTTCAATTAGCATCTTTGGGATGTGTTGTAAGTGGTTGAAATCAACTCCATCGACTAATTAAACCCCCGCGAACTCGAAGATTAAGCCTTATGTAAAAAATTCTTATCTTCTTTAAATTCAATTATCGCAAAGTCGATTGCACGCGATGATATTCTTCTGTTGTCATTCTTATGTTGAGGCAACAAAGGAAACGGATAAATTATTTTACTTACTTAAAGTAATCAGTAAAATAACTAGATTACTTTTTTGTAGGGGTAAACAGTGATTAAATTACTTTTTGAAGTAATCTGTGACAACACTGGTTGCCAGTGTAGAAACAGAACTCGTTTGTAACCTGGGGACTACCTGTATGGTTCACTGTAGGTATTAGAAAGCATGTGCCTCAGTTGTTACAAAAGATTCTCAGAGTAAATGATATGCCATGCCAAAAGCCAGTAACTTGCAACTCCAACCATGCAATGAATCAAAGTTGCTCACAGTACATTTCATATTTGTAGGCCTAACTCCCAAAACTCAAATGTCTTCCTCTGTCGAACTGGCAAAGCAAGAAGAAAAAAAGCGTGCTATTCTCAAATCCTGCATTATTGACTGACATCTTACAACTCAAGTCAAAATTGAAAATAAGTACATCAATTGTGAAGAAGGCTCAGGATTGTAATACGTTTCAGTAGCATTGATGCATTACAGAAAGGAAAAGACTGTACTTAAGTGTAAAACAGGACCAGAATCTTCTCGTGCGCAAATGCAACTCTGACCAGTTATTGTTATGGAATTTATACATACAGTGGGGCAAAAATATATTTAGTCAGCCACAAACTGTGAAAAGTCTCCCACTTAAAAAGATGAGGGAGGCCTGCAATTGTCGTCATAAATATACCTCAACTATGAGAGAGAGAATGAGGAAAAACAATCCAGAAACTCACTTTGTCTGATTTTTACAGAATTTATTTGCAAACTATGGTGGGAAATAAGTATTTGGTCAAGAACAAAAGTTCATCTCAATACTTTATCATGTTCCCTTTGATGGCAACGACAGAGGTCAAAACATTTGCTGTAAGTCTGCACAAGGTTTTCACACACTGTTGCTGGTATTTTGGCCCATTCCCCCATGCAGATCTCCTCGAGCGCAGTGATGTTTTGGGGCTGTTGTTGGGCAACACAGACTTTTAACTCCCTCCAAAGATTTTCTGTGGGGCTGAGATCTGGAGATTGGCTAGGCCACTCCAGGACCTTGAAATGCTTCTTATGAAGCCACTTCTTTGTTTCCCAGGCAATGTGTTTTGGATCATTGTCATGCTGAAAGACCAGCATTCATCTTCAATGCCCTTGCTGATGGAAGGAAGTTTTCACTCAAAATTTCACGATACATGGCCCTATTTATCTGTTCCTTTACACACATCGGGCATCCAGGTCCCTTTGCAGAAAAACAGCCGTAAAGCATGATGTTTCCATCCCCTTGCTTCACAGTAGATATGGCGTTCTCTGGATGCAATTCAGCATTCTTTCTCCCCCAAGCACAAGAAGTTGGGTTTCTACCATAAAGTTACATTTTTTGTTTCATCTTACCATATGACATTCTCCCAGTCCTCTTATGGCTCATCTAAATGCTCTTTAGCAAATTTCAGATGGGCCTGGACATATACTGACTTAAGCAGGGGGACACATATGGCACTGCAGGATAGTGTTGTATCGGTTGTGAACGATTCGTTCTTTTTGAACAAATTGTTTGGGTGAACGAGACCGAACTAATCACCTTCTGCACTGATTCGTTCTATGAAGTTGGGACTTGTTAGCTGCGTGGGAGGGCGTTGAGCAAGCGGCAGCGTCTTCTGACATCGCACACGACCAATCAGACGCCAGTCTCATCGCGGGCAGGGGAGGGAGCGGAAACAGAATCAGGGTGTCTATCACTCACTTCCACGTGTGGCCAATAAGCAGCCAGTGTGCACACAAGGGGGCAAGACTGAGTTATATCACTTCCCGTTCACTTACTCGGTCCTCTGGCTCCTGACCGAGCTTGTTGCTAACTTGATTTTCCAGTCATGCGGTGAACGAGTCAAAAAATGAAAGGAAATGACTTTGTCACATATTTGTTAATCCGGAGCCTATCATATGCTGCTCAAACAGACAAAAACACCACACAAACCTAGCAAGCATGGTTTAGTGTACTACTTTTCTCAACAGACTCGGGACTACATATGATGACATACTATCAAATTTACAGTAGTTTAAAACACTTTCGCGGGTAGCTACGAGGCAAGCAAAAGCTTAGCTGCGGTCGCGTGACGGCAGTGCGGGGGGGGGACTGTCATTGTATGGAGGCTTCATGGCAGTGATATTTACAGTACCTCATATGTGCACAGAAAAAATAGTATGATCACCATAATACTGATTTGCAATGAAACTGTATATACATGTCCATTTTTTCCGAGTGTTTTATTTATTTTTTTCGTGTCAGAGCGTGTCGGGTGTTGGTTGGTTTGACAAATTATGTCCATCCATCCATCACGTGCTACCAAGCGCCCAAAAACAACGCACGCGGGCACGGGACATGTCGCAGTTTGTCTACATTTTTCTTAACACACTAATGAGAGTAGAAAGGCGACATCGTAAAGAGCAAACAATTATTTCTCGTCAGCATTTGACGATTTGAGATGAGGGGACGACAGGGGAGCTGACCGATTATTTTATTTATTATTTATACCAGTGATTTGCAATGAAACTCATATAAAAATGTAGTATTGTTTTCATTTCAGAGCAACACATTTGACAACTAGCTATTTACACTTGAGTTTTAACAATAATGACCAAAAATAATAGTGATGAGCATAAAAAACAAAACCACAACAGAGCGTGAGGTCAATATGATGTGTTGGTCGTTCCATATTTAGAAATTAAACTTTCGATTTATTTTTATTTTCGTGACAGCAAGCATGCCGCGTTGGCTGGTAGCAGCAGCATTGTATGTGATCAAGATCATGCTAAAAAAAGTCCGTGCGCCCAAACCCCCACTCCCCCCACAAAAGGAAAATGTTTAACCGTGTCCTAAATCGGAATGCAAGCACAAGCCATGACTTTGATCCCATAGAATTATGACAGACGACGCGGAAGTTCTCCCTCGCTTTTGCAGCAGCGGGAAGGAGACGAGGCTGGGAAAGCAGAATATCGTCTGTCACTCATTTCTGAAACTACGACGAGCGGTCAATGGGGAGCCTGTGTGCAAGAGAGGGAGGGACCAAGCAATGTCACTTCCCGTTCAGTTATGCTGCGAAGCGGTCATTGGTGATTCGTTCGGCAACGTCACTTCCCGTTCACTAACCGAACGATTCATTTGGGCGGGGAGGGGGATGAGGGGGGGCGAACGATTCGTTGAACGATTTGTTTGAACGAGTCTTTTTAGTGAACGAACTGGAATGGATTCGTTTCCTCAAGTGAACGACAGATCCCGTCAATACTGCAGGATTTCAGTCCTTGGTGGCGTAGTGTATTACTGATTGTAGCCTTTGTTACTTTGGTCCCAGCTCTCTGCAGGTCATTCACAAGGTCGCCCCGTATGGTTCTGGGAATTTTGCTCCCTGTTCTCGTGATCATTTCGACTCCACAGGGAGAGATCTTGCATGTAGCCCCAGATCGAGGGAGATTATCAGTGGTCTTGTATATTTTCCATTTTTTAGTAATTGCTCTCACAGTTTATTTCTTCACACCAAGCTGAGTACAGATTCAGTCTTCCCATCAAGATGCAGGTCTACAATTTTGTTTCAAGTGTCCTTTCACGGCTCTTTAATCTTGGCCATAGTTGAGTTTGGAGTGTGACTTCTTGAGGTTGTGGACAGGTCTTTTATACTGAGAATGAGTTCAAACATGTGCCATTAATACAGGTAACGAGTGGAGATGACAGAGGAGCTTCTTAAAGAAGTTACAGTTCTGTAAGAGCCAGAAATCTTGCTTGTTTATAGGTGAACAAATACTTATTTTCCACCATATTTTGCAAATAAATTCTTTAAAAATCAGACAAAGTGATTTTCTGGATTTTTTTTCTCATTTTGTTTCTCATAGTTGAGGTATACCTATGATGACAATTACAGGCCTCTCTCATCTTTTTAAGTGGGAGAACTTGCGCAATAACTGGGTAACTAAATACTTTTTAACCCCACTGTATGAAGTTATATCAACTTTTACCTTCTGTAGAAGGATGCCAGTCATAAGTATATGCAAATTTCCCCATTATTACTATAATAATAATAATCTTTACAAAAGTGATAATGAAGAAGACTTATGAAAGCTTCTGGAAATGGCATAACCTTTGTCCATCAAAAATAAAACACTGAATAGTATACTGCAATTGTTCACTAAGCCTTCTTTAAATCCTCATTGCATGGCACATTCGTACAGTATTAGTGAAGTATGATTTCCACAACACTTATTTCCTACAAACAAGGACACACTGCAGCTTGAGGCAATACCACACTCTGCTGAACTAAGAATACCTGTCAGCTGCACATAAAATTCTAGCAATAGAATCCTTTACAAAGCCGTATAGTTACTATTGTTACTAGTGAAATCAATTATTTTTTCATGTGAAAGACTGCTACAGACAGCTAAACAGTAGGTTAAAACCCTCTGGACTATTCTGTACCTTACTATTGGAACAAATATTAAAAGGATTGTGCCAAACCGCATAATGCAATCACAAAATAGCACCAGAACTGTAAATGTTCAATGAATGAGTGTATTTAACAGCTCCATCAATGGTGAATGACATGCCTACAGGTAGAATAAATGAAAAAGAAGTGAAACTAATGTACCGTAACATCAAGACAGAGCTTCACAAAGTTCTTCCTTCTGGCTACCAAATTTCAAAGCATCATTTCAACATCAGTGGCTATATTTTAGAATATCATATTTTACAGCCTATAAGTCGCATTTTTTTTTCATAGTTAGGCAGAGGGTGCGTCTTATACTCTGGAGCGACTTACGTGTGATTATTTACGTTCGGGTCGCGCCGACTTCTCTCTCACTAACTTTTTAAAAATAAATATCTATTCATATATTTATACTAGGGCTGTCAAATTTATCGCGTTAACGGGCGGTAATTAAAAAAAAAAATCACGTTAAAATATCTGACGCAATTAACGCATGCATGGAATGACCTGCTCACGCATTGCCTCAAACAGATTACAATGACGCTGTTTATGCACATTAAGAGTGAAGAGAATGCCACCGGCCACTTGGGGGCAGCGCCGTTCCATACTAATGTTGTTCCTTCTAATAGTGGGAGAATTAGTAGTTGTGAGACGTTTATGCTGTTGTTTATGCTATGTCTTGTGCTATTTGTGCTCCACACATATTTCTGTAAGTTTTCTTTCTTTTAGTGGCAATTATGTGCCTCTTCTTGTATTTTGGGTAAGATATGTACAGAGATATACAGTATATGTTATAAAGGCGAGTGGACACAGGCGTTCATTGGACCGCGCCGTTTATTGGCATAAGCTTCGGCAACTCCTTCACAACAAACATAAGTATCATTTCGTGAAAGAACAACTAAAATAATATTCCTATCTCTCAAAAAAATAATGTTTACAAAAAGAAAAGCACTTCAGTCTGTAGTAATAAGGCCCTATTCTCACACAGTTAAACAACAATGCAAAGTGAACTGGCATTCCCAATCAAAATAGCTTTGCAAAATACACATAAAACTTACTCAGACTTTGGTCACTCTAATCTTATTATTGTTATTTTTATTCTTCTTATTATTAAATTAACTCTACTTCTGATTGAAAATTTTACAAATTTTATTAAAACGAAAACATGAAGGGTTTTAATAAAAATTACTATAAGTTGTAACTATAACATTTATCTTTTAAGAACTACAAGTCTTTGTATCTGTGAAGCCCTTTAACAGAAAGAATGTTAATAATGCCATTTGTGGATTTATTGTTATAATAAACAAATACAGTACTTATGTACAGTATGTTGTATGTATATATCCGTCTTGTGTCTAATCTTTCCATTCCAACAATAATTTACAGAAAAATATGGCATATTTTAGAGATGTTTTGAATTGCGACTAATTACGATTAATTAATTTTTAAGCTGTGATTAACTTGATTAAAAATTTTAATCGTTTGACAGCCCTAATTTATACTAAAACAAGGTATGGATGTTAAATAAAATAAATAATTTGGATAAAACAGAAGGCGCTGTGCATGCCTACGCACGTGAACGCAGTGGCTCTCTTTTCAATCTTCCCTCTCCCAGCGCTCTGCAGAGACCTTCGCGAGCATCCAGGTATTTCCTTTTCAATATGTGAAAAACAAACTAAAGACAGGGGAATTGAAAAGCAAACAGCTGCGGTTGGAGTGGGATATGGAAAGGATTTAAATTGATTGTTGAAGGTGCTTTACGGAAACCTGTGTCAGCTTCGCTGAATGCAAACAAATGTGGCGCTTTGGTCTCATATGAGAAATATATTTAACAAACTTTTCAAGCATCATTTCGTTGCGTAAATGCATTTATAATGATCATAAAAATATGTAGACTATTTAAACATTGAGAAAAACTTGCTTTTTTTTTTTTGCCAAATCTTGATTAAAATAAATGTCAAATCCACTATCTGCCTGTTAGAACAGACACGCAAATATAAAAGATATAATGTTTATTGAATATCCATCTTACAGTCTTGTTTAACTGGGAGAATTCGTTACAAAAGACAGGCTTTAATTTGTTATCATTATGCATATGTGCACCTCTTTGTCACAAACGTGATCACACAAAACGCAACCACGTATCCCTAGGGTTGTTCCATCATGTTTTTTTGCTCCCGATCCGATCCCGATTGTTTTAGTTTGAGTATCTGCCGATCCCGATATTTCCCGATCCGATTGCTTTTTTGGCTCCCGATTCAATTCCAATCATTCCCGAAAAATTTTCCCGATCATATACATTTTGGCAATGCATTAAGAAAAAAATGAACAAAACTCAGACGAATATATACATTCAACATACAGTACATTAGTACTGTATTTGTTTATTATGACAATAAATCCTCGAGATGGCACTTACATTATTAACATTCTTTCTGTAAGAGGGATCCACGGATAGAAAGACTTGTGACTTTGTATAGCTTTAGCCAATTAAAAAAAGGCTCCAAAGGCTGCCAAAATTCACTGCACTCATTTTACGCTGCCTTTTATCGCTCTATTTGGGTAAAACGGTGCCATTACAGATTGAGCGCGACAATGCGTGAGTGGGTCGTGCAGCGCATGCATTAATTGCGTTAAATATTTTAACGTGATACATTGAAAAAAAAAATTAATTACCGCCGTTATCGGGATAAATTTGATAACCCTACCTGAAGCCTGAACTAAAGACTCTGGATGAGTGTAACATATTATGTCTGTAACATTAAATACAATTAGAAAACAATGTAATTAAAAAATATATATATATTAAAAAAAGGCATGGCCGATATTTTTTTTGCTGATTCCGATACTTTGAAAATGACGTGATCGGACATATCTACGTATCGCATCCCTTGCCTGGTACACCAGACTCAACGCTGTTCCAGCTATTGAGTCTGGCCACCATTCCCACGGATACAATTTCCAGGGCGGAGCAAGCCACAGCAAACAGACAGCGGAGTGGACCAATCAGCAATGGGCAGACGTGACATTATTAACTGACGACGGAAGCACGAGGGACTTGCGCGCGGACGTAAACATACGGAGAGAGCGGAGTTTATTCAACATGGCTAGCGCGAGACAGACTATTGTCAATGATTCGTGTCGATGTGTTTTTGGTCATTTAAAACAGAATTTACCGCGGATTGGAACATGTTCTCGGTTATCCCGTTGACCATCTGTGTTGTGGAGACGACTTTCGACGCGCAAGAGTGACGTTGCTCGTGAAGAACACGTCACGCAAATAAACGAATCTGATTTGTCAATTGATTTTGTACCTGCTCGAAAAGGCCGTTAATGGGATGGTTCCCAGACTATTTCTCTCAGTGTTTGAAAAATACAGGGAGAATAGTTTGGCAGAGCCAGGCAATCGCATCCCCATATTTCCTCCTCCTGAGTCTTTACAAATAAAACATAAAATTTCGGGTTTTTTCGGGCTCGGGCAAGCAAATCAAGTTAATTGATCGGGCTTGGGTCGCGTTGGGCTTTAATACCCGCGGGCCGGTCGGATCGGGCTGGATTTTTTAGGCCAGATCTAACTTCTAGCGTCATGTAACGTTAGCATACCGTACACCTATTCAGCCTGTGGTTCTCTATTGTATTTTAAATTGCCTTCCAAGATGACATGTCTGTTCTTGGCTCTGGATTCTATCAAATAAATTTCCCCCAAAAAATGCGGCTTATATATTTTTTTTCCTTTTTTGGCTGGTGCGACTTATAGTCAGGTGTGAGGTATAGTCCGAAAAATAAGGTAAATGACAGCCTGGGATAGTGAATACAAAATGCATGTCAACATGATAATCACACCAAAAAGGAGCTACTTCAGTAAACTCAGATCAAAGTGCTGACATTGAGGCCAACATTAACATCCCCAAACCGAGCAAAGCATGACATTGCCATAGTAGAGCTGTGTGTTTCCCCACATACTGCAATTAGACATCAGCTCAAGCGCCTGTTGTGACATCTAAAACGTGTATCCGACAGCGAGAGCTGCTTTCAACAAGTCGGAGGGTTGAATTTCATTCGCTACCCACCACTGTTAAAATTTCCAAGTCGGGTTTGCCCCCCGCCCCTCCTATTTTTGCGATGGTGCCATTTATACAGACCAGCGGTATATGGAAAAGCAGAACTTTTACAAGCAGTGTGAAATGAGCTAATAAGAAACCAAGCACCTCAAAGGAGGCTTAGAACTAAAATAAACAAAAACAAAAATCAATGGTCTCAAAATATGTATATTATTTATGAATCTGCAACTGTTTCTTAGTTTGTGGGAGTTTGAAAAACTTTCTGTTTAAAACAGCAGAGTTAGGTTATCCGAATCAAAGCTTTACAGCATGAAATGGACATGTTTGATTCTAATGGAGTTTAATACAACAGGCAAAACGGCCATACCAGCAGCGTGGCCACTGGCAGCCAGAAGTCGGACGGTTATGGAGGGATTAGTGGTATGAGATGGTTCAGATGACATGCTTATCCATGACCTCATCATACCACAGAACTGCTAGACCAGTGATTTTAACCGGGTAAATGAATGACCTTGATTCTATGCGGTGAGAGCTGTATGCTGCCTTGACAAATTGATAGTTATGACCGTAGTGAAAGAGCATTAAGTTCACGGACAGCGATGGGACAATAATAAATGGTATGGTTTAAAAAAATAGTCATTTTTGCACTATAAGGTGCACCTGTCTATAAGCCCCCACCCACCAAATTTGACACAAAGGCAGCATTTGTTCATCAATAAACCACACTGGATTATAAACCAGAGCTTTCCTCACTGTATTATGGGACATTTAGACCAACAGATGTTAGCCGGAAACACTTTATTTGACAGTGGCATCTTACGACTGCCATAAGACCAAATGAATCACCATGAAGCTTAGAACCAATTGGCTGCAAAGCGTCATTGTTTCAAGAAGCTTCATTTGGCCAACACTGCTCCTTTGGGGGAGACAGTCAATCTCCGCTGCCACCTGCTGTCAACACTGTTGTTGTCCAACATGCCTCCTAGCATGCATTGCAGCGCTACGGATGTAAATAAGAATAAAAATTCATGTTCTGTGCTAATAATTTCTTCAGTTGCTCTTCCAGTTGTTTCATTAATTTCTAGTTATGTTATTTGGTAACACTTTATTTGACAGTGGAGCCATAAGACTCATTAGACAATCATAATTATAACATGACACTGTCATGAGCATTAATAAATGCTTATAAAAGATGTCATGTAGTGTTATCCGGCAAATTATCAATTATAACTTTTAAATGGATGTAAAAGAATGAAGCTGGACATACATGTAGTTAGTGACATAATTTGCCGGATGACACTTAACTCATTTGCTCCCAAAGACGCATAAATACGTTCTATTTTAATTGTTTCAGTGTCCCAAAGACGTATTTATATGTCTTTTATGTTTTTTTTTCATTAGAGACATCTCTGGGTTCTGATTCAACTGAGCTCCAATGCACAAAGATGAAAATCTTTTAATCATTTTAATCATTTTAAATCATTAAAATTGGCCACTGGAGGGCAGGAGCGCATTTGGTAAGACCCGCAACCCGATTCAACGGCAATGAACAGCCGGGCTGCACGACCGGGCCGCACGGCCGAAGTGCCGGCGGAAGGATGCAGGGCGGCAGACGACCGAGCAGAACAACCGAGAGGATGCCCGGGATGCCAGGCGCTGGACGACCGAATAGAACGACCGGGACCACCAGTGCAGTGGACGATGTCGTTGAGTCCGCGTTGGTCTCTGAGCAGACCCCGCAGAGACTAAAAAAAAATCCCAAAAAGTTTACGTGGCTGTCGCGGCAACAACAGCGTCATCTCTCAGTTATGTGTAAATAAATTGTTCCTTTGCTATCAAAAGCTCTATTTGTCTTGTTGTTTATGTTATTTTGTAAAACGAAAACATTATTCAGATTTTTGGGATGAAACTAAAGCAAAAAATAGCTGTTATGTCAAAGTTATGTTTGAAATGTATGCTTTCACATAAAGCTCAATTCTATGTTTTTTCATCAGAAATTGAAAAATTGATCAAACTAAGCTATTTTCAAACGCTGATTTCTTAAAAATGGAAAAAGATATGAACTTTTTTTTTCCTGCTGAAAGAAGAGAGTCTAATCTTTCTTTTGGCGGGTTCCATGTTTATATAGCAATACAACAGAATTTTCTGTGGGCCTTGCAATGAGTGAATGAGTTAATGACATCTGTCATCGGCATAGTAATGACAGTGTCATGTCATAATTATGACGGTCTTAGGAGTCTTATGACGCCGCTGTCAAATAAAAGTGTTACCTATTAACCCAAATTAATCAACAAACAAGCCGCACTGCACGACAAGTCGCAAGATGCAGAATGAAGGAAAAAAGTAGCGGCTCATAGTCTGAAAATTACGGTAGTGATTTGTATAACTTATCTGGATGGTAATGGTGACGTCAATAGTATGACATCACCTATACACTTACTGTATAACTGCATCCTAACAGTAAATATTAATACATTCAGAATTGGGGGACAATTTGGTTTCAACACTGATGAAAAATAACTTTCTTCACTTTTAGGATCTCCAGCTAAATGTTAATACTCCTTAATAAACTAATAAAGACTTGATGAGCTCAGCTTCCAGGTAAAATGTTGGTGACATCAATACTATCATATGTACAATATTTGGCATAATGATAGTAGCAACCTGTAACAGGGTTGCAAGTCCATACTAATGTTGGCTTTTTCATAAGAGTAGAAGCTGATCAAGAGAGCAATGTAGTTAACTCTTTCACAACAGATGTGTCGGTGGCGACAAATTTACTCTGGTGTACTTTGAACTACCCTAACTCCTAAATCGTTTGTGCTATTTAAAAAATGTCAACGCTTCCTGAAAGCTGAGAGGTTGCGCTGGACAGTCAAATGGGTGTCATTGTTGTAATTTCACTCTCCTACCACCGGCGAACAAGCGAATAAGCTCCTTTATTTTCTGAGGTGCTGGCAGTGGCACATTTACACATGCGACCTGTTGAACTTCCGCAAAGGACACGCACAGAAGAAGAGAAGACGGTAAAAAACAGCAAAGAACGACAGGTTTTATTATTATTTTGTGAGGAAATGCTAGCAAGACGGTCATCCAGGACAATAGAAGTTTAGAGAATAGTTTGAGAGGAATGGCGCAACGGGAGAAGCAACTTTTGGTGAAAGAACGATATCAACTGTTTCTTTGTAGTTGACACTCTCCCTCAGTACTTTTCTCAAGCTAATTTTTACTTTGTGCATGGTACTCTATGCATAAAACATGTTTGTATTGTGTGTTGACTTATAGTACAATATACAGAGTGTAAATGCGCAAATGTGCGTATGGCAATCAACTATGTATGATGCGCGCCTCTTAGCAACCATATTTGAACAGTATAACATTGTCAAAGTCTTGTTTCAAACACTATATAAAATTATTATTTTCACATAGGTTACATTGTTGGTACTATACAGCATTTGTGACTACCACTACTCTGCAACGGTTAGTGTTGTGATGAGGAACAGCTACACTGTGTATGTGCTGTGTTCAAAAATATAATTACACATCTTTTTCCTCAAGGGACCTATGCCCTGGAGAGGGCTGTGGAGATGCTGGAGATTCCAGTGTAGTCATAGAGAGTCAATACAGGGTGCCAATGCTGCAAACTCTGTCAAAGGAGCACTGCCTGGATGTGTGACTAAAAATGTTTCATTTTATGGCCAGTTTTCCACATTTACAGTAGAGGAAAAGTAACAAATTGTATGGTAAATAGTAATATTTGTATATATATATTTACCATTTTGCAAAAAAAGGAAAAAAGTGGAAGCCCCATCAAGCTCTGATGGAAGCTGAATCCCACTGGAAACAAAGAAATAGTCGGTGTTGTGTGCCAGGGGCGCTTGGGTCTAGGGCAGTACAACGAAAATAGATGGAGCAAGGCTGACGCCAGAGTAGGAAGGCACCTCGCTGTAAAAAGAGTCCGCGAAGCTGCAGAAGAAGATCGCCAGGTGAAGGCAATGGGGCTTGCAGCTCAGGGCAGCGAGACATAATGGGCACAAGCCCAGGATATCTCTCTGTCCTGGAGTGGAACACCGACCAAGGAAAATTGAGTTTTCTGTTGTGTTCGGTGGCGGATCTGTTGCCCACCCCGAGCAATTTGAAAACCTGGGGCCTAATCCATCTTGCAGCCAGTGTGGTGCAGTTTCCTGCACACTGAACAATATTCTAACTGGTTTCCCAAAAGCACTGGCAGAGGGGCGCGACAGGTGGAGGCATGACAAGGTCCTCACTGAAATCTTGACTTATTGTGCCGAAATCTGGGGAAACACCAACAAATGCCGATTACACCCTCTGATGGTCCTCCAGAAAAATAGCAATACGGATTATTCATAAGGCTCAACACACGAGTTATTTATTAAATCCAATTTATTGAAGCTGTATGATTTAATAAATTTCAAAACGGGACAGATGATGTACAAAGCTTCAACTAATAGCTTTCTGTATAACCTGCAAAGTCGTTTCCAGGCTAGGGAATCGAAATACGATTTGAGGGGAAAAAATGTATTCAAACTTAACTATGCTAGAACAACACTAAATTTTCATTTCCATTTTCGATCCCCTACAGCTTTGGAACAAATTAGATCCTGGAGTGACCAGCTCAGGATCATTGGCTGTTTTTAAGCGGCGGTATAAACAAATTTTATTAAACAATTATGTTGCTGACTCAATCTAAATCTTGGTGATGATAAGAACTGGACAAAAGGAAAATGTCTGGGTGACAACTCAAACCTGCAAACAAAACCAAGTGTACCCAAAACAAAAGACGGTAACAAAAATAAAACAAAATAAAATAACTCAAAGCTAATGCAAACAGAACTCAACCAGACATCACAAGGACAGATATTCATTTGGCTCTGTGAGTGTACAGACCGTTGACTTTTAATAGTAGTATTGTGACATTCAGAAAAGACATGGAAGTGGTCAATTGGTCATTGAGTGCCCTGGACAAGATCATCTGGATCGAATCAACTGACTGAACTAACCTCTGAATTATGAACTGATCTACTGGATTTAATTAACAATAACGAGCACATCGCCGCGATCGACAAGGACTATTGGGAAAATGAACAATCAAGCGGGAGGGTAAAAAGAAAAACAAAAAAAAAAAACCTTGTAATCACTACACAATCTGAAATGTAGAAAATTGTTATTCGATAATTTCTGCATCCTATGGTATACTGGGGGCGGGATTCAATAAGCTTCGGCTTCTCCCGTCTGCCCTTTTCTTTTCGGGTTGAATTAAATGTAAACACATATGATTGCTGTATGTTTGTTTGGATTTGTTATGCCTGAAAGGAGAAAAAAAAAAAAAAAAAAACGCAAACTGGGATGAACAACAGCAAGTCAAAGCTAACAACAAGCAGACGCAACAGCCTAAAACTATAGCCTTTGTGAGGGAAGGAGGCATGGCCCCCAAGATCAATAAACAACTAAAAGCTTCCAATGCATCTTGCAGTGTGCTTCTGACTGGGAGATGAGAGTGGATTTAAAGAAGCTTGTTTTCCCATAGGACGTGGCAGTGACCTCTCTCTGGCCAGATATGGTCCTGTTGTTCAGAAGCACAAAGACCATGATAGTGGCCGAGCTCACAGTGCCTTGAGAAGAGTGGCTGGACACATCCGATCAACTGAAGAAAGCCAAATACCAAGATCTGATTGACAAAGCTGCTTTAAAGCCTGGCAAGCAGCCCTCTTCCCCATAGAAGTCGGCTGTCCAGGGTTTCCAGCAAAGTCCATTCGCTACTTTCTCCAGAGAACGGGGTTGGGTGCCAGGCAGCCGAGGAAAGCAAGTGGAGATATTGCAGCAGCAGCTGAAGCCCACTTCAAGATGGCTGTGGCTGAGCGAGGAAAGCAAGTGGAGATATTGCAGCAGCAGTTGAGCCCACTTCAAGATGGCTGTGGCTGAGGAGAGCTCACACCTGGAACCCTTCCGCAGGTGAAGCTTAAATAGTCTTTCCTGCACCATTCAGGCGAGATGTCCAGGTTAAGGGGCGAAACACCTAAGACCCTGAGACACCTGCTGATGATGCGGAAGGGTTTCAGAGGAATCGAACGCTCATAAGGATCACCACCACAGACAGCAATCCGCATTATATATTAGGGCTGTCAAATTTATTGCATTAACGGGCGGTAATTAATTTTTTAAGTTAATCACGTTAAAATAATTAACGCATTTAATGCATGCGCGGTAGGACCCACTACATATTGCCACAAACAGACTACAATGGCGCCATTTTATGTTTATTGAGAGCTAAGAGGCAGAGAAAAGTGAGTGGAGTGGACACATGCATTCATTGGAGCCGCGCTATTTATTAGCAAAAGCTTTGGCATCTCTTCCACAAGAAATACAATAACTATTGTGGCGAGCGACGTGAGGAACAATGACCGAAGATGATCTTTTTCTTAACACCCTGTATTGAACACAACGCAGAGAAGATACCATTTGCAGCCACCACTGACAGTCATGGTTGCCCAACTTCCCATCATGCAGTTGGTCGTTACAGTATCATTTACTGAAAGCACAATAAAAATAATATTCCTATCTCTCCCAAAAAATAATGTTCCCAAAAAGAAATGCGCTCAATGCAAAGAGAACTGGCATTCCCAATCAAAATAGCTATGCAAAATAATACTCAGACTTTGGTCAAACTCTATTCAAACATTTCGTTTACCTCAAAAAATACACTCTATGGCAATATTTAGTCACAATATACAGATTATCAAAATTGCTATAAATTGTACTCACATTTATCTTTTAAGAATTACAAGTCTTTCTATCCGTGGATCCCTTTCACAGAAAGAATGTTAATAATGTTAATGCCATCTTGTGGATTTATTGTTATAATAAACAAATACAGTACTTATGTACAGTATGTTGAATATATATATCATTCTTATCTTTCCATTCCAACAATAATTTCCCCAAAAATATGGCATATTTTAGAGATTGTTTGAATTGCGATTAATTACGATTAATTAATTTTTAAGTTGTGATTAACTCGATTAAAAAATTTTATTCGTTTGACAGGCCATAAATATATATATATATATATATATAAGTTGTATATATTTTATTTTGCATTGTTGGTCTCCTGTATATAACCTGTTTAGACAATAGTATGTAGAAAAGACAAAAACGCCAATGAACATACCTGTTGCTTTTTGTTGAATTATTAAATATAAAACTATTAAGTCTCATTTTTTTCTGATTAATGTTTATCCTAACAAGTTGAATAAATATTATCACGCTTCAAAACGTTTCGTTGAGCATGTTTGGTTTTCAGTTGGACATCAATATTACAAATTTTGACAAAATGTTTTGATTTTTTTTGTTGTTGTTGTCTTTTTGGTTCTAAAATGTTAATTATAATTGGTCAGTGAAGAAAACATCAGTTGGGACATGACGTTTATGGTGTCCTGAAAAAAGGGACCCAATCTGGCCATTGTGAACATTTTTTTCTTTGAAATATAAAGGCAACATCAAAGGCATGCCAAAACAGGCTCAGATGTAAAAGGGGTTAATTAAATTTAAAAAAAAAAAAAAAAAAAAGAAGCCTTTTTCTGATCATATGCATAACATGGTTGCATGAGATAAACTGAGACAACCAACTATAAGTTAGCTAGCTATTTGGCAAAAATTAGTTCGTAGACCACGTAGGTTTGTGTGAATAATAAAGTCACCCTGAGAGTTTTATAACTTCTTCCCAGCAACCTATTACTCAGCTATTCCCACATAAACAAACTGCTGATGCATGAGCATATTATTTGATCATCTAATGTATAAAGTGTTTACAGAGCCCATGAGGAACCAAATACCTGAAGCCTTAATCTTTATTGTGGCAGGCCACCACGTCCAGTTGATTAATGTTTATTATACATTTTCTATATCAAATAAAGCACATTGTTGCTTAAAGGTCTCTCTAGCCTGTGTCACAACTTCCCTGGAGCAAACTGTAATCCTGATCAATAGATTGATGCGAAAGACTTCCCCAGTTAAGACTCATCTGGTATTACCACAGTAAGGAGGACATATTGAAAATGAGACTGGTTTTACAACTAACTCTCCTTTGCACTAATGTGATTAGCAATACAGCAAAGCCAACTGTACGTACTTCATGGAATCAATGGAATTAAAAGGGCTAGTCACTCAAATTCTTGCCATGCACAATTTTGAACTCAAGCAAAGGCCTTTACTTCATGTTATTCACGTTCAATACCTCCAAGATAAATGCCTCTTCGTCCACTTGTTCAGCGTGTTCAGGCTGCGCTTCCTACGTCCCACTGCCCCCTCAGACACAGGCAGATCTGGCAGAGAACATCTGGGGGTTTTCATCAGCCCCAATGTTGCTTGATCTGAGAAGAGACAAAGATGCTCTGCATGAACCAAATACATTAAATTATAATTTTTAAACCCTGTCAAGAATGAATAAAAGTCTTCTAAATTTGAAACACCAAAAAAGAGAATGTTGTTAGCAAAACTTCTAAATTAGAATCGCCAAATACTATAAATACTAAACTAAAGCGCAAGACTAAAATATATCACAGTGAGCACATGCATGATTAGTTATCACGAGAACAGTGCTTCTCAATTATTTTCTGTCACGCCCCCCATGAAGATGTAAACATTTCACGCTTCTCCAACTCTCTGCCACCACTGTAAATAGTATCATTTATCAAGAAAATTATAATAAGTACACCTCTGCATAACATTGTATCTTTGTTAATATTGAAGAAGAAATAATATACTAGTAGATCCACTTACAATCAAGTATAACTGTATTAACATTTTACTGAAAAATAAAATTGAGTAAATCAACAATTACCATATTGGTTCGAATATAAGATGGTGTTTTTTGCTTTGAAATAAGACTGAAAAAGTGGGGGTCATCTTATATTCGCGGTCAAGACGTTATACCCATTCACGACGCTAGCTGGCGCCAGACATCATTGATGCGATGTTCTGTCATGACAGATCTCAGCTACTCTCATGTTTAACCAGTTTGCATTATTTTATTGCAATGTTTTTCCTTATTCAGATTGGTTTCAAGACTACAGTTACAGTTAGACTTCACTTTGATAGTTAATGCAGTTATTGCAGTTTTGTTGTTTTATCATAATAGATTAGTTCATTTACATTTCAAAATCCAGAAGCCATTCATTTACGAATGTGATTGCACTTTACATATTTAAATGTTCAGATATTAAGATTTGAATGAGGCAAAATAACATGCTTTTTCTCTCAAATATATTGTGATAATCATTTGTTTCAGATGTACTGTAATTATTTTTTGTATAAAAATTAATTTGGTGTTCAAAAAGTCTTTTTTCAAACTTGAGTCTTGAAAAAGAGGGGGTCGTCTTATAATCAGGGCCGTCTTATATTCGGGCCAATACGGATAATAAATTAAAATTGATTTGCAACATTAACCCAGAGTAGAATATGCGAGTATATGAGTAGAAAAAAAAAAAACGACAGTGTCATTGGATAGAAGGACAGTTTTATTTTTGCTGCAAGCAGCATCAGCTCCTTTGCTATGGCGTAGGTTTGTTTTGCACTGAGCAACTTGGAATGCCACCTTATATGATGATAACAATACTCGATGGTTTACATATGTAACACTAATTAAGCGGGACTATTGGTGGCAATATTTGGCACGTTGACATTGAAAAACATCAAGTGGCTTATCAATGTGATTGGGGTCTAATGTCTTTAAGTGACGTCTTCATTAATATGGCTTCATGCTGTCGCTGGCAATGTTTTTAGGCACAGTAGACATACTGGTCTTTCCTCGTCTCCCACTGTACTGAAGGTGAAGCCAAATTTGTTCTGAATGTGATATTGCTTATAGGTAAATTTTTAATTCATAGGAGTAGATTTTTTTTTTTTTTTTTTTTTTTAAACCATGTCTGACTCACTGAACAAATTATTTCTCTCTGTTTTGTACAGCATTGAAATGTATCGTATATGGGAAGTAACTTAATCTATTTTCTTTAGTGAAACAATTTAAGTTGATATAGAAAGTCCTCTTACTAATGAAAATTGGTTAGATTTTTTTGTTGAAGTTGCTGTTGTTTGTTCAGTAATGCTTAATCGATCATATTGTATTTGATGTTGATATTTTTATGTTTTGTTTTGTTTGTACAATGGTTCAATTGGAAAAAAAAAAGCTACATACAGTTCATCAAATTTCCTTGTCTTAGCTCTTAGTATTTCCTGCTCTTTGCTGTGCGCTCTTGTTTGGTTCAACAATACTGTGCACATTCTGCAAATGAGAGCGCCACTGCCACCCACTGAATGGATGTGCAATTACACTATATTCTAGTATGGCAAAAAAAGTCTCTTCCCCGAGGTCACGTGCACCCCCCACGGGTATTGCTTTGGCACAAATACACATTGGGCAGCGAATGCGCCACAATAGGTGCGAGCCAACATGGAGTGCCGTCACAACCCCCTCCGAACACACCCGGCCCGACCTTGACACTGGACTTCAGGCATTTTGGGATTTCCTTCTTCCCAGTCATCCTCCAAACTCTGGCACCTTGATTTCCGCATGACATGCAAAATTTGCTTTCATCTGAATAAAGTACTTTGTACCACTGAGCAACAGTCCAGTGCTGCTTCTCTGTAGCCCAGGTCAGGCGGTTCTGCCGCTGTTTCAAGTTCAAAAGTGGCTTGACCTGGGGAATGCGGCACCTGTAGCCCATTTCCAGCACACGCCTGTGCACGGTGGCTCTGGATGTTTCTACTCCAGACTCAGTCCACTGTTTCTGCAGGTCCCCCAAGGTCTGGAATTGGCCCTTCTCCACAATCTGTCTCAGGGTGCGGTCACCTGTTCTGGTTGTGCAGCATTTCCTGCCACACTTTTTCCTTCCCACAGACTTCCCACTGAGGTGCCTTGATACAGCACTCTGGACAGCCTATTCCCTCAGAAAGTTCTTTCTGTGTCTTAGCCTCTTGCTTGAGGGTGTCAGTGATGGCCTTCTGGATAGCAGTCAGGTCGGCAGTCTGGCCCATGATTGCGGTTTTGAGTAATAAACAAGGCAGGGAGTTTTTAAAAGCCTCAGGAATCTTTCGCAGGGGTTTTGAGTTAATTCGTTCATTTAGATGATTAGGTTAGTAGCTTCTTTAGAGTACCTTTTCATGATATGCTAATTTTTCGAGATATGGATTTTTTTTTTCCCCATAAATCATCAATATTAAAACAATAAAAGGATTGAACTACTTCAGTTGTGTGTAATGAATCTAAAATATATGAAAGTCTAATGTTTATTAGTACATTACAGAAAATAATGAACTTTATCATAATATGCTAATTTTTTGAGGACTAGTATAATGACAAAAGGGAATATACCAAACTCTCTTGTGGCACGTTAAAACCATTTTTGCCTTTAAATACACTCATATTTACCATTTGCATTTCCTCCTACTCTTAAATGCTGTTAATATGTTTGCTGAACACATGAGATCCCACCAGGCTGAGTATACCATCTTTTTAACAAAGTGATAAGTGGTGCCAGTCACCCACTGGTATGTAAGTATATGGATAAAGACATATTTTTCATGCACAATACAAACACCTATCAGATCCAGCAGTCTGAGCTGTAGTGAAGAAGGTTTACATGTTATTACCACCTACTGTACATGCCTGGAGTCAAACAGTAAGTCCTTTGTTTTGGATTTCCTTGTTGGATTGATTCCATTCTATTTTTAATGTGGCCGTTTTCCAGTCTACATTTTTTTTTAAATAGTTTAAACATTTGTATAGTGCACAATCATCTGGGCAATTAGATGTGATTAATTACAGTCTTCATTACAATACATTTAGATAGCTCTTCTTTTCCAGCACTGATAAATGTAAGATGGGGAAAGTAGTGTATGTGTGAGTGTGTGATAGGGAGTAAAACCGTAAACTGAAGTGCAATGTTTATGAGGGTGTATGAAGATTTATGGTGTCATGTTTGTGAGGGAGAGCAGGATGTGCACTTATCATTCTTAGACTGCCACCATGTTTTATTCACCTCAGTAGAATCTCAGGAGAGATTATACATTTGCATCCTACACTCTTTGACACATGCTGTAGTCACACACAAACAAACACACACAAACGCGTATATACCGAAAACTCCAGTCTCCTTGAGTCCGCCGAACCTTTGCATGGCTTTGATGGCCTTGGTTAAGGCCTCCTTGGTCTGAAGCTGGCCAGTTACAGGGTCTGGAGGTGGGAGGTAACCAAACTTGCTCAGCCAGTCCTGAAGGGGAAAGGGTATAGGAATGTAGATCAGTTAATAATTACTAAAACAGCACCGTAGGCGCATTAGTAAATTACTGTACTGCATTTGTTCTTTATATTTTAACATCATCATTATTGTTTTAGTCATTCATTTGTTACCTGCATTGTTGTTTTCGTCAACAATGACGATAACGAAATGACGATCTACAAAAGTGGCTTGGGAGACTAGAACATTATGAAACGAATGCCAGTTTTCGTCCAAAGAGACGGAAATGCAACATAGGTTCTGTTATATGTTCAAGATGCGTGACATTTTCATCCTGTACGTGGAGTATGTCAACTTGCATCGTAGCAGTGTTTGGGCCGCGTCACTCAAATGAGATGTGCTGCACCTCTCCCTCACTCTCATCAGCGGAGTTTCGGATGTGTTTCAAGCTAGGCTGTGCTACTTCTTCTTTTGTTGTTGCCTCATAATGTACAGTGCCCTCCATAATTATTGGCACCCCTGGTTAAGATATGTTTTTTAGCTTCTAATATTTTTTTTAATTCAAATAATATGGGACCTTAATGGAAAAAAAAGAGAAAAATCCAACCTTTAATACAAGTGCATTTATTCAGTGGGGAAAAAATCCCACATAAAGAAATAATTACTTGACATCAAATAATGTGTGTCACAATTATTAGCACCCCTGGTGTTAATACTTTGTGCAACCCCCTTTTGCCAACAAAACAAGGTCTGGGGACTGAGATGGCCATGTGAGGAGCTTGATTTTTTGTCTGGTGAACCATTTCTGTGTAGATTTGGCCATATGTTTAGGGTCATTGTCTTGCTGAAAGACCCAGTGACGACCCATCTTCAGCTTTCGGGCAGAGGGCAACAGATTTTGATTTAAAATGTCCTGGTATTTCAAAGCATTCATGATGCCTTGCACCCTAACAAGGTTCCCAGGGCCTTTGGAAGCGAAACAGCCCCACAGCATCACTGACTCACCCCCATACTTCACAGTGGGTATGAGGTGCTTTTCAGCACCAAAGCACATGGTCCCAGGTTTCAACTGGGACCGTGTGCTTTGGTCAGATGAGAACAAGATTGAGCTTTTTGGAACCAAACACTCTAAGTGGGTCTGGCGTGCCACGAAAGATGCGCATGCTGAAAAGCACCTCATACCCACTGTGAAGTATGGGGATGGGTCAGTGATGCTGAGGGGCTGTTTCGCTTCCAAAGGCCCTGGGAACCTTGTTAGGGTGCATTGCATCATGAATGCTTTGAAATACCAGGACATTTTAAACCAAAATCTGTTGCCCTCTGCCCGAAAGCTGAAGATGGGTTGTCACTGGGTATTTCGGCAAGACAATGACCCTAAACATATGGCCAAAGCTACACAGAAATGGTTCACCTGACACAAAATCAAGCTCCTCCCATGGCCATCTCAGTCCCCAGACCTTGTTTTGTTGGCAAAAGTGGGTTGTACAAAGTATTAACACCAGGGGTGCTAATAATTGTGACACACATTATTTGATGTCAAATAATTATTTCTTGATGTGGGATTTTTTTCCCCACTGAATAAATGCACTTGTATTGAAGGTTGGATTTTTCTCTTTTTTTCCATTAAGGTCTCATATTATTTGAATTCAAAAAAAAATATTAGAAGCTAAAAAACACATCTTAACCAGGGGTGCCAATAATTATGGAGGGCACTGTATGTAGAATGAAGAATACTGTAGTTACGTACGAATTACTACTGCTAAATTACTTGAAACTACTACTACTTTACTTCTACTGCTAGTATAAACTAAGTGTAAATTGTTTTACTGCTAAACATACATTATATGCCTTCATGTTAGTAACTCTGTTAACTGCAATAATATTAGTAATTTGATGACGGCAGTGGGAAATACTCCAGCAAAATTGGTTCAAAGTCTTTCAGCACAATTAGAATTCGGACATAATGTGCACTGGATCACAAGGTGTCAATTTTTGGATCAACTTAAATATTTTAAGTGTGCCTTACAAACCGAAAAAAAAAAAGGTAAATGGTTAACAAAAGTGAAGCCAATATCTTTATCTTGATACACATCACATTTTGATTGATTCTTTTTTGGCCCAAGACCACTCATTCCAAACTTGGTGTAAGCAGGTTAAATCATTTTTGCGCAATCCTGCTGTGCTTAAGCTTGTCGTGATATGCAATAAGTGCATTTATTGCACGCTAAATAAAAATGAAGGCGGTAATTTTCACGGCTGTGATTTATCGCCGCGTGCGTGCATGTGTTTCCGTGTGCTTGTTGATGGCATATTAGACTCCAGTTCCTTTCGCAGAAGTTTACTGGTCATCAACACGCTGTAGAGTTAAAGTTAAGACATACAAAATAAGGAAACGTATCTATACTAAATATTGTAAAACGTTGGCATTGCTACATTGAGGCTAATGGAAAAAAGATGCACTAACCACTTTAGCCTGCTATAAAACATTGGCAGTCTTCTCCAAAACGCAAACTTGCGATTAAAAGGTGACACTTTAAACATTAAAAATTGCTGGTTAACAGCATTTGCAAACAAAAAAAAACAAACAAACAAAAAAAATCTATTAGTGACACCACAAACATGACGAAAAGTGCACTTTTTTTTACGGAGTGTAAAGCTTACTGTTAGCGGCTTAGTGAACGTACTTCTGGTGAACATTTCAAAATAAAATCACATGTTAAACAAATAAAAAAACAAATCTGGAGTTATTCTCACATACTTTAGATTCTACACTACGAATACCTTTAAAATGACACCCTTTATGAAAAATCTGATTGGCAATGAATAATTTGGCTTCAAAATTTACTAATGTGCAATTTGCAGATGAAGATGACAGTCATTTTGGATCAAATACTGTTTAAATATTTGATGGACTCTAATTTGTAGAGAACAAAAATGGCATTGGGTTTCTCATCTTATGCATTGTGTGTGTTTTTTTTTTTTTTTTAAAATATATATATATATATATATATATATATATATATTCAAGAATAACAATTTATTGCATTTGAATGGGTGATTTAGTAGGATGTATTGTCACTACATTAGTGGTTGAATTGGTTAAAAAAAAATGACAATACTATCACATATCTGCAATTTATTTTTGTTTTATTTTATTTATTTATTTATTTTCTCTTCAGGCATGACAAATCCAAACAAACATACAGCATCTATATGTGTTTACAATTAATTCAACCCGAAAAGAAAAGGGCTGACAGGAGAAGCCGAAGCTTATTGAAACCCGTCCCCAGTATACCATATAGGACGCAGAAAATATCGAATATCAATTTTTGACATTCAGATTTCGTAATGATTTTTTTTTTTTTTTTAATAATAACCATCCTCTCTGATTGTTCATTTTCCCAATAGTCCATAGTCGATTGAGGCAATGTGCTCGTTATGTTGATTAGATTCAGTAGACTAGTTCATAATTCAGTTATTAGTAGAACTGGGAATCTTTGGGCACCTAACAATTCAATTACGATTACGAGGTTCTGATTCGATTATAAAACGATTATTGATGCACCCCCCTCCTTTGTTTTTATTATTTTTTTTGTTTTGTTTTTTTTGGTTGTTTGTTTGTTGTTTTTTTTTTTTTTAATGTTTTGTACATTAGTTCCAAAATTATTCGAAAATCCTCTCAGGCCAAACCAAACTACTACTTCAGTATCAAGTTAACATATAACAGTAAACAAATATACAAAAATAACAGTAAATTAAAAAACTCCAGTCCCCATTCTGTATCAGCAGCTTTAAACTACATTCAATTAATTTAATGTTGTGAATCAACTGTTACAGTTGTTAAAATTGCTCCCGTTATTCCATATTTCCCTTCTACTTTTGTCAAAGTTTTAACACTATTTCATCATTTAAAGATAGATTCAAGACAAGATTCTGCCGACTTAGGAGTAATTTTAAATAAAAAGTTAATTAGGTTCGCTACAACATAGCCTTCTAGAGAGGTCTACTGCTTTAAGAGGGCGGCTGTTTACTTACGCCGGAAAGTCTGTCATTTCGCATCTCTGTTCAATAATACATTTTCTAACACCGACGCCGTCTGTCATTTTGCATCTAGTTCTACATATATATGATATCTACTGTAGCCGTATGTTTGTAGCAACTAGCAACTGGGCGTTGTTTGTAGCGGCTGTCAGCCGCAGTCTGGTATGATTGTTTTTTTTATCTAGCGGCATGAGTTGAACATGATATTTACTCTCGGTCCGTTCCTCATTGCATCCCAAAGACCGCGCTGACTGTGTTTTACTTCCGCTTTACCTGGTATAATTCAATAATCGGAATTTGGATATTTGTGAATCGTTCTCGAATCTTCCACGGCCGAATCGCGAATAATCTAAGAATCAGAAATTTCGCACGCCTCTATTAATTAGTATATTCAGTTGATTCGACCCAGAAAATGCATCCTTCGCCTTCGAGTGTCTGAGTAGTTCAATAATAATATAATTTAATAATAATAATATAATGATAATTTATGAGACAATATATTGCCTGCTAAAATTTATCATGACAGGCCTAGCTGTGCTCACTACGAAACAAGGGTGATGAAAGCCAAACCTTTTTGGCAGATGTAAGACAAGATAGAGGCAACTGTTGGCTAAATTCACTGGCAATGCAAAGCCAGTGGAAAGGCAAACAGTAATTTGTCACTGAATATATATTTATTTAGTGTGCTCAGTTGGTCATTCCACTTCTTTTAAATGCACATTTGTGGGAGGAGAAGTACAGCTGAGGCTGTGTTTATGCTGATGAGCCACCGCAGTGATATTTCTGTACTCATTTTGCCATGAAATTGCATTTGTGTTAAAACCTTCCCGAGCCTCTTATCGCAATTCATCATTGGGCAATTTAGTTTTTGTTGTTGTTGGTGTTGTGTGGAAGAGGCGCACATGCGAAGACATCTCCAAATTGACAAATCATCTTCCTAGTTATGCTTGGCCTCTTTCATTTTTGCAAACTGTTTTCATCGACTGCAGGTATGCCAGCGATTATGGTTTGCAATAAATCAGCGTGGTGTTTATTCTGCCACTGACAGCAACATTTCTAATCTTGAATTAATATTCAGGGTCGAGTGTATTAGCAGTATTAACCTTCAGGTACCTCTCACTCTCAGCCAGCTTCCATGCTTTTGCTTACGTCTGCAACCGCGCCTAAAAAGTTGATGTTTTCGACAGTTGACAGGAAACAGTTTTCTCCAATTTAAAAGATGGCTCCTTGGGTGTGTGTGTGTGTGTGTGTTTTTTTAATGAACCCGCTTCTTCTTTCAAAATAAGCGTTGAGGAAAAAAGCCAAAAAAAAGTCAAACACCATAGAAATGATGTGATACAACCCCAGCTAGATAGTGAGTTTCCTGTTAAAGTAGATTGACAGAAGCCTCTGTCATCAGCACTGAGTGAAGCCAGATATCTTAAGGCAACTGGGCAATATAAAATATAATGACTATTTTGACTCATAGTTCGCAATTTTTCATGACAGCCTTATTCAGGCAGCATACACAAGAAGGCATTGGTAAAATAGCTTAATGGAATTCTGTCATTATCCATTTTATTGTGACTTCAGTACCTGGTTCTTTAATATGAAGGAATCTAATTAAAAAGGCCCATTCAATGGCTTGAAACTTTGCATACGGTATGTTTTGCATTTTTCATGGTAGGCGTATCGATTTTACATTGTTTGTTTGCTTTTAAGTCATTACTACTGGCCCCAATTAGCCTTCTGCTTCTTCTTCTTTGTTGTTTTAATTGATTATTTCCGGTTCTTCTTCTATTACCCTGCTGCTTTTGCCTGTAACTTCCCTCACTCATCAATTTTAGGGATTTACTGTACATAAACATTGGCAGTCAGCTGCAAAACATGTTGGTTTCAATTGAAATTGTTGTCGCTTACTTGTAGGGTTATGCACTAAGACTGAAATAATTAACAGGATTTTTTCCCACCTCCCCAAAAAAGGTTAACTTTTACAAAGTTGTCACAGCAGGGAATGGGCAAAATGATTATGGTTAGAATATTTGCAAATTGAACAACATCCTCACATATACACTGGGCCAAAAAAGTATTTAGTCAACCACTAATTGTGCAAGTTCGTCCACTTGAAAATATTAGAGAGGCCTGTAATTGTCAACATGGGTAACACTCAACCATGAGAGACAGAATGTGGAAAAAAAAAACAGAAAATCACATTGTTTGATTTTTAAAGAATTTATTTGCAAATCACGGTGGAAAATAAGTATTTGGTCAATACCAATAGTTAATCTCAATACTTTGTTATGTACCCTTTGTTGGCAATAACGGAGGCCAAACGTTTTCTGTAACTCTTCACAAGCTTTTCACACACACTGTTGCTGGTATTTTGGCCCATTCCTCCATGCAGATCTCCTCTAGAGCAGTAATGTTTTGGGGCTGTCGTTGGGCACCACGGACTTTCAACTCCCTCCACAGATTTTCGATGGGGTTGAGATCTGGAGACTGGCTAGACCACTCCAGGACCTTGAAATGATTCTTATGAAGCCACTCCTTTGTTGCCCTGGCTGTGTGTTTGGGATCATTGTCAGGCTGAAAGATCTAGCCACATCTCATCTTCAATGCCCTTGCTGATGGAAGGAGATTTTCACTCAAAATCTCTTGATACATGGCCCCATTCATTCTTTCCTTTACACAGATCAGTTGTCGTGGTCCTTTTGCAGAAAAACAGCCCCAAAGCATGATGTTTCCACCCCCATGCTTCACAGTGGGTATGGTGTTCTTTGGATGCAATTCAGTATTCTTTCTCCTCCAAACACGAGAACCAGTGTTTCTACCAAAAAGTTCTATTTTGGGTTCATCTGACCATAACACATTCTCCCAGTCCTCTTCTGGATCATCCAAATGCTCTCTAGCGAACCGCAGACGGGCCTGGAAGTATACTTTCTTCAGCAGGGGGACACTTCTGGCAGTGCAGGATTTGAGTCCCGGGCGGCGCATTGTGTTACTGATAGTAGCCTTTGTTACTGTGGTCCACGCTCTCTGTAGGTCATTCACTCGGTCCCTCCGTGTGGTTCTGGGATTTTTGCTCACTGTTCTTGTTATCATTTTGACGCCACGGGGTGAGATCTTGCATGGAGCCCCAGATCGAGGGAGATTATCAGTGGTCTTGTATGTCTTCCATTTTCTAATAATTGCTCCGACAGTTGATTTCTTTACACCAAACGTTTTACCTATTGCAGATTCAGTCTTCCCAACCTGGTGCAGGTCTACAATTTTGTCTCTGGTGTCCTTCGACAGCTCTTTGGTCTTGGCCACAGTGGCGTTTGGAGTGTGACTGACTGAGCTTGTGGACGGGTGTATTTTATACCGATAATATGTTAAAACAGGTGCCATTAATACAGGTAACGAGTGGAGCCTCGTTAGACCTCGTTAGAAGAAGTTTGACTCTTTGACAGCCAGAAATCTTGCTTTGTAGGTGACTAAATACTTATTTTCCACTCTAATTTGGAAATAAATTATTTAAAAATCAAACAATGTGATTTTCTGTTTTTTTTCCACATTCTGTCTCTCATGGTTGAGGTTTACCCATGTTGACAATTACAGGCCTCTCTAATATTTTCAAGTGGAAGAACTTGCACAATTAGTGGTTGACTAAATACTTTTTTGGCCCAGTGTATATGTGAGGATGTTGTTCAATTTGCAAATATTCTAACCATAATCATTTTGCCCATTCCCTGCTGTGACAACTTTGTAAAAGTTAACCTTTTTTGGGGAGGTGGGAAAAAATCCTGTTAATTATTTCAGTCTTAGTGCATAACCCTACAAGTAAGCGACAACAATTTCAATTGAAACCAACATGTTTTGCAGCTGACTCTTTGACAGCCAGAAATCTTGCTTTGTAGGTGACTAAATACTTATTTTCCACTCTAATTTGGAAATAAATTCTTTAAAAATCAAACAATGTGATTTTCAGTTTTTTTTTTTCCACATTCTGTCTCTCATGGTTGAGGTTTACCCATGTTGACAATAACAGGCCTTTCTAATCTTTTAAAGTAGGAGAACTTGCACAATTGGTGGTTGACTAAATACTTATTTGCCCCACTGTAGGACAATTTTGAAATTTGGCCAAATTGGGGGTCTCCGAGTGGAACTTCAAGTCACCTGAGTGTTTTCCGCTATATATGTAAATGTACATTACAGAGTTATGCTGAGTTTGACAATAAACAAACTTGGAGCAGCAATATACAGTTTTGACATATTTTGAAGATTTTTTCACATGCAGCCAAACTACCTTTTTTTTTTTTTTTTTTTTTTTAAATAAAGTGTTAAGTTCTCCACCAAAATCAATAAAAATATCTGAATGAAAGCGCATACATAGAAAAATGGGCTACTATAAGAAATAAATGAATTTAAGAAATAATCGCCCATCGTCAAGCAAGGATATGTATCACAAAATGATCCTTAATCTGTGTTGAACAACAAAGTAGATCATTTGATAATAACCCAGAAACTGCCACTATCCAATTCACTCAATTACGCTATACCAAGGGTGGGCAAACTATTCCACAAAGGGCTGCAGTGGGTGCGGGTTTCTGTTCCAACTCATCAAGAGGAAACCTTTTTACCAATCTGGTGTCTTGCAGGCGCAATCAGTTGATCACAGGCAGGTGCTTTTTGTTTCAGCAGAAACTTCATTGGGTAAACTGTCATTGCTGGATCAGTTGGAGCAAAGACCAGGACCCACTACGGCCCTAGAGGACCGGTTTGCACACCCCTGCGCTATACTGATGAGAAGGATGCTTGGAATTTCAAACACAAAAAGGTTGATATTTCATGTGGTTTTACTGCTTGAAAAAGAAAGTGTAGGCAGCAATGAAAGAACCTAAACTTGCCTGTGCAAGTTTTCTTTCCTAATCTGTGATTAAGTGTGGCATGAGTGGGCTGGCGCAGATGGCTGGGGCTCCAGTCTTCTTTAATCATGCATTATTTAGATGTACAGATGCAGAAATGCAACACGGCAAATTGATGTCAAACACTTGTTTTTTTTTTAGTCTTGCACTTGAGGGAAAACTCCTCAGTTAGTCATTGTCTGAACAATCATACCGAGAAATTTGCTTGACTGAGAAGTGTACCTTAGATTAATTTGTATTCAAAAATTCATGAAACAGGAGTTAAGTGCCAGGTAAGCGAAGACTCGAGATTATTACTATTATTATGTTTTTTTGTTTTGTTTTTTTTTAAACTAAATGACAGTGTTTCTTTTCTGTGGAAAGAAAAATCTATATTCTACACTGGTATTGGTGGAAAAAAAGACTTATGATGATAAACATATATGATAAAGTGATAAATTTGTTTTTAATTTTCCATTATTCTGCACGTCATACGGCTCATGATGTTTTTTTGGTTTACTGGCAGCGTCGTGGTTCTTTAAAATTACACAGTGAATGTGACTTAACACTATACCTTCATCATGTACATCGCAGGGGAAAGAATAATCTTGTTTAATAAATAGAAAAGAAATCTGACGTTCATTTTTTTCATATTTAATTTGGGGAAAATAGCTATGGCATCTGGTAAAAAGTTCACACTTAGAGTTTTCAGTGAAATAATGACAGCTTTATACAGTGGTACTTCGACCAGAGGTTGTGCTACTTTTTCGTTGTCTGTCATTTTGACTGACAGTGTCATAAAAATCCGGTCATAATCGATTTTTACCCGTCAGTTACATTTTTAAAATGATAATAAGGGCATATTCAATAGTATTTAGTTTTCATTCATTTTTCATTAAAATTCTGTCCGAACAAGCTTAACAAGAGGCAAACAGACAGCGGAGTTCACCAATCAGCGACGGGCAGACGTGCCGTTAGCAAAGCGACGAGGGCAGGACGAGGGACTTGCGCGCGGAAGTAAACATACGAGGAGAACGGAGTTTATTCAACATGGCTAGCGCGAGACAGACTGTTGTCAATGACTCGTGTCGATGTGTTTTAGCTCATTTAAAACTGAATTTACCGCGGATTGGAACATATTCTTGGCTCTCCCGTTCGCCATCCGTGTTATAGTAGAGACGACTTTCGGCGCGCAGGAGTGAGGTTGCTCGTGAAGAACACGTCACGCAAATAAACAAATCTGATTTGTCGATTGATTTTGTACCTACTCGAGAGTCTGTGTCCCAGACTTTTCTCTCAGTGTTTGAAAAATACAGGCAGAACAGTCTGGCCATGCCAGGCAAACACTCAGTTGCCTTGACATTTTTCCGAGTAAGGCCAACGACGTCATGCATCAAGAGAGACAATAGCTAATTAATATAATCACTCGCCACCCTGTGGTCTGGGGTGTGAATTGCAACCTGTCAAAATGACGGATGGACTTCAGTTTTTTCCGTCACCGTTTTAAAAAACCGGTCAACGACGGAAAATATTCGGTTAACATCGCATTGACATACAATCTTTCGACATCGGACGTAAAATTTTACTCTTCATTCGTCTCGACATATGACAAGCATCTCTAAATGCGATTTATGACAGCGCTGCAATTTCATTGTTTCCCGTAAAACATGGCGGATTTTCTTGTGTGAGAACTTGGTAACACTTTACAATAAGGTTCCCTTAATTAACATTATTTAATGCATTTTTAGACAATAACTAATGTTTAAGTAACATTACAATAAATAATATAATTGCTTATCTAACATTTACTAATATATTAATTAACATGAGTTAATGCATTAGTTAATGCATTAGATAATGCATAACCAGACAGTAACTAATGGTTTGTTAAAATTAAAAATATATACTGTATTGGGCTATATAGGGTTATGGTTTGTTAACTTAGCATTTATAATTTCTTAGTTAAGGGACACATGTGCTACACTTTACAATAAGGGTCTAAAAAGCATTCAGTAATGGTTAATAAAGGTTGGGGGGGACTTAAGCATTTATAATTTCTTAGTTAAGGGACACATGTGCTACACTTTACAATAAGGGTTCAAAAAAACATTCAGTAATGATTAATTAAGGTTAAGTAATACTTATGAGCTACGTTCACGTGAAATAATACCATACTTAAGGTTAGGTTAGCAGCACCCAAGGACTCACGGAGCAATGTTTCTCATTTTAAAATAACAATCACTTACTAGTACCAGTACACATTAATAACTATTTATTAATGCACTAATGTAAATGTGAATTAATGTTATGTATTATATATATTATATATTATAACCTAACCTTAAGTATGGTATTATTTCACGTGAACGTACCTCATAAGTATTACTTAACCTTAATTAACCATTACTGAATATTTTTCGGACCCTTATTGTAAAGTGTAGCAAATGTATCCCTTAACTAAGAAATTATGAATGCTTAAGTTAACAAACCCTAACCCTAAACCCTAACCCTATATAGGCCTATATATATTTTTAATTTTACCAAACCATTTGTTACTGTCTGCTTATGCATTACCTAATGCATTAACCAATGCTTTAACTCACGTTAATTAATATATTAATAAATGTTAGATAAGCAATTATTATTATTATTAATTCTTGTAATGTTACTAAAACATTAGTTATTGTCTAAAAATGGATTAACTAATGTTAATTAAGGGACCCTTTTCGTGTTTTCCGACTTGAGTGAGGCATTAACTGAAAGGGACGGGTAGCATAAAAGTGGACCATTCCAAATCCGACATAGGTCATTTTCATATGTGGTTAAAATCCAATCTGGGCCACATTTTTCCAGAATGTGGCTGCTGAACTGTCAAGCCTCCAAAATCGAAATTCATGCAGCAATTACATCAGCAGAGCGCGAGAGGCAGGGAGCTACGGCAGCGATGGAGCAGTGCGATAGCATTAGCGCCTGGCTTGAACTCAGTTTTTAGGGAAGAGGCGGGCTTGACAACAGTCAGATAAAAAAACAAAATGGGATTTAAAAGGATAAGCCTGAGCATGTTTGGTTTTCTTTCTGTGCGCCAAACAAGCAATATTTCAATATTGCTTACATAGCCGAGAGTCAGGGCAAATTGCCCCTTATGTGTGTGCGTCATCATGCGTTCTATCAGTCCATATAAATGTTGAATATCAGACTAAACAGGGATTATTTTATTTGTTATTTGTTTCCTCTTTTTGGAAATCAAAATTCGATCACCCTGGAGTGACGTAGAGCCAGCATGTGTAGTCATTTGTTTTGATGCTTCTGCGCATGCGGGTCAGTTTGCTCAGTGAGTGTCGGACTGTGAGTTAGGGCGCAAATACACCAGACGCGTCTTCGTTCCGGGTCCGGCACGGCTCTCTGTTGACTGCGTGCTCCGAAGTGCGTCAAAAATTAGCAAAACATACCAGCTGCGCACAGCTGCGGTCCACCAACGCCTTCTTGTCGTAATGTGGCATTCAAAACAAAGACAAACACTGTACTCAACAGAGAAGCAGGAGAGAGGTGGACTTGATTTGATTCAATATTTTTTCTTGAATTTTTCTGAGGTTGCAATACTATTTAATTACTGTTTTAAATTACATAACTTGCATAAAAATTCACCATCCATCCTCAAAGCTTCTGCTATGGCTTTCCATGTATAATATTCTGATTAAATGTTTTCCGAGGCACCCTATAGTGCACGCGGCGGTGAAGTTGTTTTGTTTATGTGACACGGGAGTGAGAGAGAGACAGAGCCTGCCGAGAGCCACGGGTTGAGGAAGTGTTGTTAGCGCCGTGTGTTAATAAAAAACAAAGTCATGTGTTTGATATCTTTGCCAGAAAAACACACAAAATAAGATGCCATGCAGCTTCCTTTTTAATGATGTCCTTATAATCATGATCTGCATCATAAATCACTTTGTGATTTTCCACCTCCAAGATGAAGCGTTCCTCGTCCATGTTCGTTGGTGTTCAAACAATGAATAAGCACCAGCCCTGGCTCCGCCCATTTTGACAGATGCGGCTCTGGCATAAATAGGAAATAGCCTAAACCATCCGGCGGGCTCCGGCACGCCGGAAATGGTCCCAAGTCAACCTGGGGCGCTGATGCGGCAGGTATACTGTGAGCAATAGGATATAATGGGAACGGAATGGCTCCGGCGCTATTATTTGCTGGACTCAAAGACACCGAAGACACGTTTGGTGTATTTGGGCCCTAAGTATGCTTGCGTACTACATTTATGGGCCCAGTGGAAAAAGGCAGTCTGAACGGGCACGCAAAAAACAGATATGAAGAAAAATCGGATTTGTGCATTAATTATGAACCTAGCCTAAGTCACTGCCATATCACATATGGTTCACACATGCTTTTTAAAGGGAACCTCGGACCTAAAGATTTATAGGTTCGAATAAGCCACAATTGTTCTAATTTATAAAATTTAGTACATGTTTTGACCTCCGGAGGGCGCAATGTTTTATGCATGCAACGGACGCTCGGGATGATGACGTAAATTGTCACTGTTACTAGACGAACATTGCCGGGTTACTGCAATTCCTTTTACACGGCGAGATGTCCAACACATGAGCACATCAGTTAAAAGCGGCGAGTACTTACTATTTGTGTTGTTATTGAGTCGTTTATTAACTTTTTATTGCTTCAAAATACTTTTTGCATGTTTCCCTCTCATACTTTTAAGCATTGTGTTTTCTTGTGGTCGCTTTGAAGCAGATTGTTGATCTGTTGATCACATTAGTCACGTAGCGTTTTTAAACCAGCCCTATTTGATACTACTACATTCAAGTAATTTCTTAAGCCTTAAACAAAGCACACTGTAGTACTTCGGGTGTCAAATTTGCCTCTTGTAGGACGTTTCGCCGGTGTAGCACATTTTGGCAGAACACTGTTTTTTCCTACTCTTGTCTCGTCTCATCCCGTCTTTCCTGTTCATTTTGCTTTTGCTGCTCTTTTTGTGAAATATCGACAGTGCTGTCATGCTCATTAATGTTCCTCTCGGGTTCAAATTGAAAGGGTTGAACAGATGACATGTTTATGTTGCTAGAGTCATACTCTGGAAGCCCGGGAGCGTAACCATGTGACGTCATCGCCCTGCGACATCAATAACAATGGCAACCTACTAGTTAAAGTAATTTTACAAATTGTATAAAAACTAAAACATCAAGAGGGGTTTCAATATCAAATTGTTTTAACTCATAGTAACATTTAGCTTTTAAGAACAAGTTTTTCTATTCATGGATCCATTTTAGGCCTGAATTTTGACCAAATGCATTCAATGACTTTTAATGCCTTTTCATGACCCGCATAAATCCTAGCCAGTCTCTATAAGTTAAGGTGACAATAAAATTGCTCTTTTTTTTCAAAAAATGTCTATTGTTATTATTATTACGATTTGTATTTATAACTCATTTGTTTTGCTATGTGTAATTGCTAATAGTAAATATAACTGCAGTATTTATTAAGGAGAGTAGGTTTTTGGGCTGTGGAATGAATTACCGTCATTTTCAGACTATGAGGCACATCTGACCAAGCCCCCACCCACCAAATTGGACACAAAACCGTATTTGTTCATAGATAAGCCGCACTGGACTATGAGCCACAACTGTCCTCACTGTATTATAGGATATTTACAACAAAAGATATTAACCGGTAACACTTTATTTGACAGTGGCATCATACGACTGTCATAATACCAAATTAATCACCATGAAGCTTTGAACAAATTGGCTGCAAAGCTTCATTGCTTCAAGAAGCTTCATTTGCCCATCACTGCTCCCTTAAGGGAGACATTCAACCTCTGCTGCCACCCCCTGGCAACACTGTTGTTGTCCAACATGCCTCCTAACATGCATTGCAGCGCTACAAATGTAAATAACAATCAAAATTCCTGTTCTGTGCCAATTATTTCTTCAGTTAGCGTTCAGGTTGTTTCATTAATTGCAAGTTATGGTATTTGGTAACACTTTATTTGACAGTGGCGCCATGAGACTTGACAGTGGCACCATGAGACTGTCATTAGACAATCATAACTACGACATGACACTGTTATGAGCATTAGTGAATGCTTATAACAGATGTCATTTAGTGTTTATCTCACTTTTAAATGGATGTAAAAGATCCAAGCTGGACATAAATTGAGTGGGTGACATAATTTGCTGGATGACACTTGCATTCAGTAATGCTAATGATAATATAATGTTATAATTATAACGTCTTATGACAGTCTTATTACGCCGCTGTCAAATAAAAAGTTACCTATTAACCCATATAAATCAACAAATAAGCCGCACTCGACTATAAGACGCAGGATTCAAAATAAAGGAAAAAAAGTAGTGGTTTACAGTCAGAAAATTAAGGTAATCAAATAATAATGTATTCTTATGGTAAAATCCCGATCGACATACGACCATTTCAACTGACAAAGCAGGTCCGGAGAGGTAACACTGTACTGTAACTGCACATTGTTCTCAGTTATTACATTATTCAATAGCAGCCTGTAGTTTTAGTTTTCCACGGTAACAGTGCTCATATAATAAGTCCAACACTGCTATAGTTAGAAAGAATTCCTATAAACACAATGTCATGTCACGGTGAGGTGCACAGGGGGGTGACGCACCTAAAGTGAAAAATGTTCAACTTGCATCAGTTCAACGCAACACTTCAAGCAGAAGAATGCTGCCATTTACAACTTTAGAGTGCTGCTTAGCTGTAGCCCTCAGTTGCTTCATGACAATTAATCCAAAATCAATTCCACACAATTGACAACAATTTTAACGCTCAATTAATATGCCCATCCCGAGCTTTGGCAATTATGTAGGTAAAATTGAATAGTTTGCAAGACCGTAAAAACATTTTATTTATAAGTTTATCGAACATACAAGAGCCAGGAGTGAAGTTCATCGGACTTTTCATAGTTGGAGCACCATTTAAATTAAAAACACATCTTAACAACATGACTAACAGCTGACCGCCCACCTGCTTTGTTTCTCCTACATGGTCTGAATTTTTATGACTTTTTTAAATTATTTTTTTTATTTTAAGCAACACATCAGTTCGGTGGCCCTCAAAGACAGGGCACAAAGTAATGACATACATACAAAACCTCCCATTATTCCCATCACAAAAAATAAAATAAAAATGAAACCTCTCTAGTGTGAGAGGAGAGGTTATTCGAGTCTCAAATTGTACAAGCTCGTAAATGTTGAACTAAAGCAGAGACCATGATTTCACACACAATAAAGTGTGCAGTTGTGCAATGACTATATAACTGCCTGAAATAACTGCAGACTCCTTAGCCAGTAGGATTTTGCAGATTTTACACAAAAAGTTCAACAATCTGGTCTAACGCCAATAAGTTATTTCTAAAAAATAAAACAGCATTAGATTGTTGGAGGTGTAAAATTATAGTAACAATTTTGTAATCTATTGGTGGATTGAATTGCAGCATCAGAGGCTGACAAAAACATGATCAAAGATAATTATATACAGTATATATATTTTTTGCCTTGTTAGATATAATTCTATTTACTACAATTAAAACTTTTGTAAGTTTAGATTCAAACTATCACGTCACCAATCTTAGATATGCTTATTCACGCAACGTACACAACTGATTTGTGAAGATCTGTTGTTTTATCCATCCATTTAGAATAGGCCATGTTTCTCTTGTGAACATGAAGCATCTTATTGGTGTTTGTTTACAATGCATGAGTTTTCCAAATACAGTGGTATGAAAAAGTATCTGAACCTTTTGGAATTTCTCACATTTCTGCATAAAATCACGATCAAATGTGGTCTGATCTTTGTCAAAATCACACAGAAAAAAAAAAAACCGTCTCTGCTTTAACTAAAACCACCCAGGTTTTCATATTTTAATGAGGATAGTATGCAAACATTGACAAAAGGGGGAAACATAAGTGAACCACCACATTTTATATTTTGTGCCCCCCTCCCCTTGGCAGCAATAACTTCAATTAGACACTTCCTGTAGCTGCAGATCAGTCTGGCACATCGATCAGGACTAATCTTGGCCCATTCTTCTCAATAAAAATGCTGTAGTTGATTCGCTGATTCACTGTCTTTAGGTCATACCATCTCAATGGGGTTCAAATCCGGACTTTGACTTGGCCACTCCAGAATGTGTATTTTGTTCTTCTGAAACCATTCTGAAGTTGATTTACTTCTGTGTTTTGGATCATTGTCTTGTTGCACCATCCATTCTCTTTTTAGCTTCAACTATCTGACAGACGACCTTAGGTTTTCCTACAAAACATCCCGATAAACCTTTGAATTATTTCTTCCATTAATGATTTCTAGTTGTCCAGGCCCTATGGCAGCAAAACAGCCCCAAATCATGATGGTCCCTTCACCATACTTCACGGTGGGTATGAGGTGTTTCCTCCACATATGACGTTGTGTGTTATTCACAAACAATTCAACTTTGGTTTCATCAGTCCACAAAATACTTTGGCAAAGCTTCTGTGTAGTGTCCAAGTGCCTTTTTGCGAACATTAAACAAGCAACAGTTTTTGTTTTTTGTTTTTTTTAGACAGCAGTGGCCTTCTCCGTGGAGCCCTCTCATGAACACCATTCTTGGCCATAGTTTTACATATAGTTGATGTGTGCAAAGAGATACTGGACTGTGCTAGTGATTTCTGTAAGTCTTTAGCAGACACTCTAGGGTTCTTTTTTACCTCTCTGAGTATTCTGCGCTGAAGTCTTGGCGTCATCTTTAGTGGACGGCCACTCCTTGGGAGAGAACCAACAGTGCCAAACTCTATGTGTAGACAACCTCTCTGACTTTCGATTGATGAACATCCAGATTTAACAGATGGTTTTGTATCCTTTTCCAGCTTTATACAAATCAACAATCCTTGATTGCAGGTCTTCAGACAGCTCTTTTGACCGAGCCACGATGCTTATCAGACAATGCTTTTCATCAAGACCTTTCTTGTCAGGTGTGTGTTTTACAGTGGGCAGGGCAGATTTAAACCACTCACCAGTGATTGGGTACACACCTGACTTAAAATGTTTGGTAAAAATCGGTTTCAATTACTCTTTAAGTCTCCTTAGGCAGAGGGTTCACTTACTTATTTACCCCCTTCTGTCATTGTTTGCATGCTACTCTCATTAAAATATGAAAACCTATAAATGTTTGGGTAGTTTTCTTTAAATCAGTTACTGTATTTTCATCTGTGTGATTTTGACAAAGATCAGATCACATTTGATGGTGTTTGTATGCAGAAATGTGAGAAATTCAAAAAGGTTCAGATACTTTTTCATACCACTGTAGATCAATTCCATCCATCCATCCATCCATCCATCCATCCATCCATCCATCCATCCATCCATCCATCCATCCATCCATCCATCCATCCATCCATCCATCCATCCATCCATCCATCCATCCATCCATCCATCCATCCATCCATCCATCCATCCATCCGGCTTTTGACAATCATTATAGAAAAACTGTGGTTTTAGTAGATTATTTATATGCAATTATTTAGAAAACTGTTTCATTATTTGACTAAATTGGACCAGCGCCACACAATAGAATCTGTTTGACACTCAATGGGACTGTAATTATACAGAAGGGTAGAATTGAGGGGGAAAAAAATATTTTTTAGACGCGTTTATGATGCTGAATGAAAGTAAGTAATTGCGGCATGATTGAAATGAATGGAAATCAAACCGTGTTCTTTTGAAATAAGTTTTGAAATTCTAAAACAGAAAACCATTTGGTTTCATTTCGCAAATGACTTTTATCCCTTCACACAGTTTTCTGTGCCTCTTATTACAGCCATAAAATGCCACTTATTTTTGCCTCCTACCTGAGCATACAATTATGTCATCATGTTGGTTCCTCTCATCCATTATATATTTTTCATCCTGAGTTGACATAGTATGGAACGTAGTTATGGCAGGTGGTTCTTTAGGGGCTGTCATTTCAATGGCCACAGGGGTGGATGTCTCATCAACAAATAATTAACATCTATTAACCACAATTACCAATTTACGGTTGTTTTTTGTTAGAATCTATGATTACATTGATTATTCCACTGCATGATTTACTGTTAATCTGATTTTGTATTAAAACCTTCTGCAAACTTGTATTTTTACCTTTACTATTTATGAAAGAATTATTACTCCTTAGTTTATTACTACTATGTTGAATTGTTTACTAAATAAACAAAACAACATTAACAGAAACTAATAAACAAATGATAACGATACTGTACATATTAGTCATATATTCTACACACAATCAAATGCATGTGGTCTAATTTTCAGGTCTTAGTTCCAGAAGAGAAAAAAATCCATTTGACTTGATCTTAAGTGATGTAAATCAATTGCTTGCACACATTCACTATGCTTTTCGAGCCTCTCTCTGATTCAACCACACATACTGTAAATTGCCCATGAGAATCGGTAGGCTTTTGATTTAGATATTCCATTTCATGCTACATTATCTTCTAGATAAAATTAGTGGCCTTCAAAATGCTGCGATCTTACAGTTGTATATGGTTTGTCCATTTTATATTTTCATCAATCCACCTGCAGTATTTTCGCGTCGACATTTATTTACTCCATTTTTCGGACTTTTAGCAGCAACTTTCTCCTCTCAGTTTGTACCCTGGGGCTTTTATAACGAAGCAACTTATTTATGCATGTCTTATAAAAAAAAAAAAAAAAAAAAGAAATACATTTTAATCTCATTTCATTCCATGGCGCAGCATGATGACGTTGCCACTTATGGTGAGTTCAAAGTCTATAATGACTGGTGCAAGTTTTGTATTACAGATAACACGCAAGCTCTCATGGTTATCTGCGTGCAATTGATGTAGGCCTGAACGATATTGGAAAAAACTATTGTTGCGATTTTTTTGGGGGTTTGCGATATATTGCGATATTATATTGCGATATTAAAAAAAAAATGTATATATTTTTTTGGGAAGAAATTTTCACTAGATGACTTGAATAGCTGATTCGAAAGACTTTGCATGACTCACCATCGCCACAGTGTACAGTGATCCCTCGTTTTTCGTGGTTAATGGGGACCAGAACCCGCCGCGATAAGTGAAAAACCGTGAAGTAGCGCACCCCCCCCATTTTTTTTTTTTTTTTTTGTGTGTGTGTTTTTTGTGCTCAATGTATTTATTCAGATTTAGCATTGGAAAGAGATACATATAAGACGTTTTTTTTTCTCACTTTCCCCCCAAAGTGATTTAAAAAATGTATATAAATAAATGGTTTTTAAGCACTTCAAGTTTCATAATTATGATCAGTTTTAAACATAACTGTCCAACCAAATCATTTTTGAACAAGAATAAAGTACTGTAGTAGATAAATGCTTGGCTTTATTAAATGTTTCTGTTTATCTACCTTAGCTGTGACACTGGAGTGACATGTAGAAATTTCAAATTCCTCACGATCACTTCTGGCATTTATATGTCTCCAACGTCTCCACACACACATATTCATTCCAGCGCGGCTTCCTTGCAGAAACTGTTTAACAAGTTTAACGATGATTGACAGATGCCCGTGTGAAGTCTTTGGCCAGATCAAAGCCATCGTTAACTTTAATAAGCAAGTGCCGCAGTGACTGAGAGGAACAAAGGGTTTGGAAAGGGAGGGTGTGAGGCTGTGCGCAGAGCAGAAAGCAAGGCGTATGTGGATTAGAAAAAAATAAAAACTATCGCACGTGCTTGCGATGGGACTATCGCGCACGCGCACACTGCGATGGCGATGTTTAAACGATATATCGTTCAGGCTTAACTTGATGTGTATTCTATTGTCTATACGCCCCCTTAACTAGTAATAGCTCCATAGGCTATGTTTGCGAGAAAACTATTTAATTTCAGGTACTCAGACATGACTTGGCTTGTTGTCAAGAGAAGACCTCTGCTGCCACTACAGAATCGCCATTTAAGTTTAACCATGGATGACATATTTTAAAAGAATGGAGCCATGACATGGCTCTCGGCTAGGGTGACCACTTCCATAAGGTCAAAATTGGAGACATATTTTGAAAATAATACGAATACATCGGACTTGTGGTGTATTTTCATCAACAATAAAGTTTTGCAAAGTTTATAGATCATATTTGTGTCACTAAATGGTAAAAAATAGTAATTGAATGTAAATTTTTTTTTTGACTCCGTAATTTCCCGAATACAAGGCGCACCAGTGTATAATGCGCACCCCAAATTTACTTGTAAAATCTAGGGAAAATTATTGTACCCGTTTATAACGCGCACCCTAATTTTAGCACCAATAAATAGAAGAATACAAGAAAACAAAGCTCGTGTACAGATACAGAGATGTCATTTTACTGACTGGTGAAACACAGAACAAGCATAGCACATTGGTAGTTCAAAACATTACCGTAAACTGACAATATTTACGGTAATAATATGATTTGACAACTTCTCCAACTTACCAGAATCTTGGAGAAAACAAAACAGATGTGACTTTTCTTTTAAAGGCTGCTGTATAACTTGCTCGTTTCCTCATGATGAATAAATGTTTCTTCCATGGATTGATACGGTAAAATGAAAGTAAGAACGTAAGTCGGAAATCCGTGAGAGCTCATCGCTGTCAACACGACAGTAACAAAAGGAACTATTGTTATTTGGGTTTGAGTTTCCCGAGGGACCGATATAGTTGACGGACACAGGAAGTGTGTGTCCTTACATTTGTTATGGTCCGAATTGCGGAGCTGCAATAAGCGTCGACTCAAATGAGTTCAAGAAACTAAATTTTGTGCTTTATAAAGAGTGAAAAAAGCAGAATTTAACACAGACGAAATCATTCGGCCGATTAGAGTGAAGTATTACCGAAACAAAATGGTCACGTACCGTAATGGTCGGCAACGGGTCGCCGCATACGTTTCTTCAACACAATGTGGCCGTGTCAATGAAAAAAAATCGGTTTGTATATATATGTAATACATATATATTTCTCTCTCCATCCATGTACCCGTTTATAATGCGCACCATGAGTTTACAAGTTGATTTTGGGGAAAAAAAGTGCGCGTTATATTCGGGAAATTACGGTATTTATTTAGTTTACAGTACCGTGTTATCAAATAGCAACATGCCCAACACCAGATCATATTTTGAAACTGTGTTCTGCCAAAATATCCTACATGGCGAAACGTGTACCTATGTCCAGTGCATTTACGCACGCATACACATATGAGTTAAAAGCAGCAAGTACTAGGGTTGTTCCGATCATGTTTTTTTGCTCCCGATCCGATCCCGATCGTTTTAGTTTGAGTATCTGCCGATCTCGATATTTCCCGATCCGATGCTTTTTTTCGCTCCCGATTCAATTCCAATCATTCCCGATATTTTTTCCCGATCATATACATTTTGGCAATGCATTAAGAAAAAAATGAATAAAACTCGGACGAATATATACATTCAACATACAGTACATAAGTACTGTATTTGTTTGTTATGACAATAAATCCTCAAGATGGCATTTACATTATTAACATTCTTTCTGTGAGAGGGATCCACGGATAGAAAGACTTGTGACTTTGTATATTGTGACTAAATATTGCCATCTAGTGTATTTGTTGAGCTTTCAGTAAATGATACTGCAGCCATTCAACCCAAATGCATGATGGGAAGTGGAACCATGACTGTGTGTAGTGCTACCAATTGATATATCTTCTCTGTGTTGGGAAATAACTTATGGTGTTAATAAAAAGATCAATTGCTACCTTGCTTCCCCAGATTGCTTCCCATGGTATTTCTAATCGTAGGCAGAGGAATTGTAAGGCTTTAGCCAATTAAAAAAAAGCTCCAAAGGCTGCCAAAATTCACTCTACTCATTTTGCGCTGCCTTTTATCTCTCTATATAGGGAAAACGGCGTCATTACAGATTGAGTGCGACAATGAGTGAGGGGGTTGTGCAGCGCATGCATTAATTGCGTTAAATATTTTGACGTGACACATTTTCTAAAAAATTGCCGCCGTTATCGGAATAAATTTGATAACCCTACCTTAAGCCTAAACTAAATACTCTGGATGAGTGTAGCATATTATGTCTGTAACGTTAAATACAATTAGAAACCGATTTAATTAAAATATATACAGTATATACAGTATATTTAAAAAAAGGCATGGGCGATATTTTTTTGCCGATTCCGATACTTTGAAAATGACGTGATCGGACCCGATCAATCGGCATCTCTAGCAAGTACTGATTATTTTCTAGAACTGTCCTGTAGTCGACGTCATCAATGATATACATACGTACATGAGCACAACATCCTGTTGACGGTTAATGAAGCGTGGAAAGTTGAGAATGTCGGTATGCAAGCGGGGTAAATTGAATAATTTCAACGAAACAAAGGAGGGTTCACTGTTGTGTCCTGTCTCTTCAATGCCAAGCTTGCATACCAGGCTGAAGGTGGGCTGTGAATGAACACCTAAAGCGCTGTCACCCAGTTGTAATTTTGGAAGACAACAGGAGACAACAAGCTGGCGATCGTAAGTCCATCTAGATAACTAACGACATGTTTTATTAAAGTTGCTAAGCCAGTAGCGATATGCAATGAGTCCACTTTATAAGAGGAACAACTTTACAAAGTTCAGTTGCAGTTATTTTGTTATCCATAATCGATAAGAAAAAATGTTTTCAATGTGGACTACCTACTGCTGGCCTCATTGTTTTATGTTTCGCGCTCTCCGCATGACATTCTACGACTGCTTAGGAGTCCTAAGTTAGGACCCTGCTGCTCACTGGCAAAGCGTGCAGAAACCGTGGAACTAGTCTCGACTGTTTTTAAGAGGAAATTGTGGTCTTTCGACCATTCAATGTTAAAAGATGTCTGCCATTTTGGCATGTTTGCTAGCACTGTTGTAAAATCTCGACGAGGAAATTATGTCGTCATAGAGCTACACATGAAACTTTGTTTACATTTTATTGAATCAATGATATAGGACATTTTTAACTGAATTCACTCTTACGACAAGAGGACGCTGTTCTAGCACAAATTAGCCATTTTCAACGAGTACTAAGAGGACTTTATTGCCCAGGAAGTCTCTGTCCAATGCCTGATCCCATTACAGATGAACAGTTTCAGGCTAGCTCTGATCCCATTAAGGATGAACAATTTCAGGCTAGCTGTAATGTTTTGACTTTACAGCGGTAACTCTACATACGAAGTTAATTCGTTCCAGGACCTTGTTTGTAAGTCGAAATGGTCGTATGTCGATAAGAATTTTCCCATAGGAATACATTATAATTCCATTATTTCTTAATTCGTTCCACAGCCCAAAAACCTACACTAAATCCGTAATAAATACTACTGGTATTATTACAAATGGCAATTACACATAGCAAAACAAATAAATTATAAATACAAATCGGAATAATATAATAATAATAATTCCCATAATAATGTAACAAATAGGGTTCTTATGTGGCGGACGTTTTTTGCTGTACCTGAACGCACCACGTGGTTGACGTGCCAGAGTGAGGGAGGGAGGACTATTATACTCTGACGAATATATACATTCAACTTTATTTGTTTATTATGACAATAAATCCTCAAGATGGCATTTACATTATTACCATTCTTTCTGTGAGAGGGATCCACGGATAGAAAGACTTGTAATCCTTAAAGGATTAATGTGACTTTGTATATTGTGACTAAATATTGCCATCTAGTGTATTTGTTGAGCTTTCAGTAAATGATACTGCAGCCATTTAACTTCTGCCCAAATGCATGATGGGAAGTGCAACCATGACTGTGCGTAGGGCTACCAATTGATATATCTTCTCTGCATTGGGAAAGAACATAGGGTGTTAAGAAAATGAACAACTACTAACTTTCTTCCCCACATTCCCACGTTATATTTAATTACTGAGAGAGGTATTGTAAGGCTTTAGCCACTTATAAAATGGCTCCAAAGACTGTCAAAATTCTCTCTACTCATTATACACTGCCTTTTAGCGCTATCTATAGGTAAAACGGCGTCTTTATAGATTGAATGCGACAATGCGTGAGTGGGTCGTGCAGCGCATGCATTAATTACTTAGCGTGATTAATTAAAAAAAAACTCTGGATGAGTGTAAGACATTTTGTCTGTAACGTTAAATACAATTAGAAAACGATTTAAATAAAGAATATATATATATTTAAAAAAGGCATGTCCGATATTTTTTTGCTGATTCCGATACTTTGAAAATGACGTGATCGGACCCGATCGATCGGGATAGAAACCTGACAAAGCTGGCGATTTCTTTGGCGATGTTACCACAATAATAATTGTCACCTTAACTTATAACGACTGGCGAACGGAGGTTGGAGGAGGACCGTTGAGAGTAGACATTCTACTGCCATATTGTCGAGCCAGTTCACGGATGCGCACACGACGCTATTATTTCCAACTTCATTTCAATGATAAGCATCACCTTTTTGTTTTTTTTTCACCAACTGCACTAACATTATTGGAACCCATGTTGATTGCTCTCCCCAAAAAATCTTCAGTGAGTCCGTCTTGTGGGGGAAAAAATAAAATAAAATACTGCACCGCTGTCTTAGATGGACGTATTTCGAGCATGTCGTCGAATGTAGAAACAAATGGCGAGACGAATTTTACGTCGGATGTCGAAAAGATCGTGTGTCGAAGCGATCGGATGTCGAGGTACCACTGTATTTTTATTTGAAGAGGATGAACCACAAGAGGGTGCTACAACAAAAGTGCTATGTCGGCAATTTTTATAGGGCTTCTTCAAGGTTTTTTCAAGCTCTGTGCTATGTTTTTTTAGGTTTTGGTAAAAATTTAGTGAAATTTGGCCAGTGCAGCTTATTGTAGGCTGGGCTTTTCAGTACAGAAATTTAATTCCAGCCATTGCAACATCCCAAGAACAGATCCGTTATTCAGCTATTCCGTGTTTCATTTCTTTGCAGCCCACCAAGTTGTGATGTTAACAGTGAAGGTCTCTTGTGGAAAAAAAGTGGGAGTAATAGAAGGATATTCATCACAAAGAGCATTTTGTATTTAACTCTCTCCTACTAATCATCCAACATCATGGAACACATCCTGTCAGAAGAAAAAGATTCTCCTCCCTGTCCCCCGCAAAGGCCAAAGTGCAGTCTGCCTCCCATGAGTTTCCTTATAAAACCCAACTTATTTTGTCCTCCCTGTTTGTGAGATGTTAACATCCAACAGAACCTTTCTGTTTTCCTCAGAGAACAGCTGTGAGAAGAAAGTTGCTTTTACTGACATGAGTCATCAGGAGATGGGTGATCTCACAACTTTACTTTGGGTGCAATGGAGTTGGAGCACTTTAGTATTGACATTGTTTGTTAGCGCCTTGGGGACAAGGGCAGACCATTACTTTCCATCTGTTAAAAGGTCATCAAGGAATAAATTTGCAATACTAATGCAGTACTATATTGAGTATAATCTTCAGAAAAAAATTGATAGCTGACAATGTTATTTGTGCAAAAACTGGTTTATTTTGTTCACTCAACGTCATATAATTATAAAACATCCCAATTTTCAAAGAAAATAAAAGATATGAATAATCATTAGTTGAATCATCTCAGATATCAATGAGTAAAACTCTCGAGGATTTCGAAGAATCCTGATCAGGAAATCGCACATGAGTATCACAGGAGTAAGTCACAGGACTAAGAAAAAAAGTGTGACTTAAAGTCACACTTAAAGAGCATATGACACGAGAAAAAAAGTCTTAAATGGCATTATTATGTGAATTAGAATCATATTTTGAGACGATTCGACTATTTACAACAATTTAGCAAAGCACAGATGACGAGAAATTAGTCTTTTAATCTGCCGGTTAGCCACGCCTACCATTATAGGGCTTTAGCGTCCCCAACAGATGGATGACGTCAGCGGTAGACTGGACTCATTGGTTTTACTATTCAGCCCATTGAGGGGGAATTATTCAGAACGAGGAAAACGCGACGAAGAGAGCCGCAAAATGTCATTGTTTCAGTCTCTCTACTCCAATATTTTTACAGGATATTCTTTTTATCCAAGTATTTTTCCCCAATAGCTATATAAATGACTTGAGAAGGACCAGTCAGTCCGTCGAGGGGGAACTATTCACAACGAGGAAAACGCGACGAAGAGAGCGGCAAAATGTCATTGTTTCTGTCTCTTTACTTCAATATTTTTACAGGATATTCTTTTTATCCAAGTATTTTCCCCAATTGCTAAATAAATGGCATGGTCATGACAAATAACAGTCTTGTGCTGAATGGAATATGAAATAATAAAAATGCATTTATTCAGGACGACATGGCAAAATTACTCCATAATTGTCAAAACTGTCGACTTCACCTTTACTGTGGCACCTCCCGAATGATATTTTATGACACCTAAATCGGACATATGTCATTTCCCTTCCCTGGCTTCGGAGAATGTAAACAAACCAGAAGGCGTGACAGCTAGCCGACATGCTAACCTGAACCGAGTGATGTTTCAAAGTCTTCGAAGCGGAAAATCACACATAACTATCCTGGATTATTTGACATGACGATCCGGTTGTCGATTGTGTTTGCGGATCGGCAAACTGCCCGGCGGAGAGCAATTTACAGTTCGTTCCCCGGAGGAGGGTGGCTGGAGTTGTTGTGCAGCTAACGTGCTGCTGCTAATGAGCATTAGGAGAGCTTTTTACATGCCTATCAATGATCAAACGTAAGTAGTCCTTCATTTAAAGGAAGTTTGTAGTGTTTACTTTGTAATCGCTGTATTCGTATTTGACATAATACAAAACAAGATGTTTACTCACTTCCTCCTAAGTCCAATGGTCCCACAGTAAATATCCACGGTGAATGGGAACCTTTTGAAACTCCAAAAAGGCGCATACGCCTCTCCCTCATACAGAATGATTTTTCTGCAGCCGTTTGGCTTGCGTGATGCGAAAAATAAACGTATTAATCCGCAAAATCAGCTGAATCCTTCGTCCTCATACACAACAGTACACTGTAGCGTGAAGAGGAGACGTCTTCTACCGTACACGTCACAGCGCCCTCCTCCTCAATGCAAGACCGAAGCCGGAAGTCACTCATTTTCATGGTGCGGGATTCAAAAAACTAAATAAAAATAGCGATCGCTTCCACACACATCCAAGCGGCCCATATCATTCAGAGGCATAAAATACCGCGTGTATTATGAAATAAACATGCTTTTTCGTGTCACAGGCACTTTAAGCACAGTTAAGCGCTGGAAGTCACTCACAGCAGGGGGTGTCGAGGATCTTATTTTGTTTTTTCCCCATCCAAAAACAGCCGTTTCGGTCCAAATTCTCCATACATGGCGTAAGCAACGGCAGTACACACGCATGCTGGAAAGTTTAAGTACTACTATTAAGCTCCTACAATGACAGCTACAATGACAGACAGCGTTCTATTTCACTTTCAGTGTGTGTAGGAGTTTTTGTATTAGAAATAAAAGCGCCCATGTACTATAATGCAAATCTCCACAGCTACACCGCAAAATGACACACGAACACATTTGAAAACTAAAAGGTCCAATAAGGCTTGGTGTAACACCCACTTTTCACAACAGTCGAATAAATTGCACACGAATATCCAACAGCGCTCTGTACGGCGGCGGCTCAACGACAACAACAAACAATAATATGGCTACAATGTAAGCTATTTGAAGTTATCCACGGTCTAAATCTGCATATACAGTACAGGCCAAAAGTTTGGACACACTTTCTCATCCGTGCGTTTTTTTTTTTTCCATATTCCATTTAATACAAGACTGTTATTTGTCATGACTATGCCATTTATTTAGCAAATGGGGAAAATACTTGGATAAAAAGAATATCCTGTAAAAATATTGAAGTAAAGAGACAGAAACAATGACATTTTGCAGCTCTCTTCGTCGCGTTTTTCTCGTTATGAATAGTTCCCCCTCGACGGGCTGACTGGTCCTTCTCAAGCCATTTATTTAGCTATTGGAGAAAAATACTTGGATAAAAAGAATATCCTGTAAAAATATTGGAGTAGAGAGACTGAAATAATGACATTTTGCGGCTCTCTTCGTCGCGTTTTCCTCGTTCTGAATAATTCCAAATCAATGAAACTATATGCAAACACTTTCAAAAACAAACCATTACAACGCCACTTTAATTAAACGAATACTGGAAGCAGCATAATTTAATTCGAATCTTATTTTTTTTCTAATCGAATACTCGAGTTACTCGATTAATCGTTGCAGCACTAGATTTCAAAATTTCATATCTACAGAATGCTTTGTCCCCTTTATGCCCACTTTTGGATTTGACTTGGTCGACTTTTCCAGCATCACTCCTGGCTTCAAGCTGCCTGCACTCTTTATGATTAATTTTAAATGACAATTTTAATGCATTTCAGAATCACCCTCCCTTCTACCAATCAGATGGTTTCCACTTGAGTAAAGTAGTTACTCGCATGCTTGTAGCAAACTTTCATTACTATTTTCACAGCGCCAGTCAACAAAATTACATGACTATAGGCCAACAGCGTACCCTACTCGCTCACTCTCGTAACCCTTCACCCTCTTTTCCCACTACTACATCTTCTAGGCTGGCTACCAATTCAGTTTGTACAGTACACCCAGCACTAATCATAGTTAGCTGCGATAGGCTCCAGCACCCCCGTAATCCTCGTGAGGACGTTTGCCACGAAAGTGGCAAAATGAATGGGTGGTCAAAATTAATTACTGTTATTTAACTTATTCGACCAAAGATACAGGTCCTTCTCAAAAAATTAGTATATTGTGATAAAGTTCATTATTTTGTGTAACGTACTGATAAACATTAGACTTTCATATATTTTAGATTCATTACACACAACCTAAGTAGTTCAAGCCTTTTATTGTTTTGATATTGATGATTTTGGCAAAAAAGTCAAGAAAAACCAAAAATCCCTCTCTCAAAAAATTTGCATATTTCATCCGACCAATACAAAAAAAGTGTTTTTAATACAAAAAAGTCAACCTTCAATTTCATTCAATATCAGCTCTGCACTCAATACTTGGTCGGGAATCCTTTTGCAGAAATGACTGCTTCTATGCGGCGTGTCTTGGAGGCAATCAGCCTGTGGCACTGCTGAGGTGTTGTGGAGGCCCAGGACGCTTTGGTAGCGGCCATAAGCTCATCCACAGTGTTGGGTCTGGTGTCTCTCAACTTCTTCTTCACAATATCCCACAGATTCTCTATGGGGTTCAGGTCAGGAGAGTTGGCAGGCCAATTAAACACAGTAATGCCATGGTCAATAAACCATTTACCATTGGTTTTGGCACTGTGAGCCGGAGCCAGGTTGTGCTGAAAAAGGACATCTTCATCTCCATAAAGCTTTTCAGCAGACGGAAGCATGAAGTGCTCCATAATCTCCTGATAGCTAGCTGCATTGACCTTGCCCTTGATAAAACACAGTAGACCAACACCAGCAGCTCACATGGCACCCCAGACCATCATTGACTGTGGGTACTTGACACTGGACTTCAGGCATTTTGGCATTTCCTTCTCCCCAGTCTTCCTCCAAACTCTGGCACCTTAATTTCCGAATGACATGCAAAATTTGCTTTTATCTGAAAAAAGTACTTTGGACCACTGAGCAATAGTCCAGTGCTGCTTCTCTGTGGCCCAGGTCAGGCGCTTCTGCCGCTGTTTCAGGTTCAAAAGTGGCTCGAACTGGAGAATGCAGCACCTGTAGCTCATTTCCAGCACATGCCTGTGCACGGTGGCTCTGGATGTTTCTACTCCAGACTCAGTCCACTGTTTCTGCAGGTCCCCCCAAGGTCTGGAATCGGCCCTTCTCCACAACCTTTCTCAGGGTGCGGTCACCTCTTCTAGTTGTGCATTGTTTCCTGCCACACTTGAACTACTTCAGTTGTGTGTAATGAATCTAAAATACACGTAAGTCTAATGTTTATCAGTACATTACAGAAAATATTTAACTTTATCACAATATGCTATTTTTTTAGAAGGACCTGTATACTGCTCTGGCCCACTTGACATCTAATTGCTGTGAATGTGGCCCGTGAACCAAAATGAGTTTCACATCCATGCCCTAAACCAGGGGTCCCCAACCTTTATTTGCTCTACGGACCGGTGTTATTTGTAGAGGCGTGCGAAATTTCCGATTCTTAGATTATTCGCGATTCAGCTGTGGAAGATTCGAGAACGATTCACAAATATCCAAATTCCGATTATTGAATTATACCAGGTAAAGCGGAAGTAAAACACAGTCAGCGCGGTCTTTGGGACGCAATGAGGAACGGACCGAGAGTAAATATCATGTTCAACTCATGCCGCTAGATAAAAAAACAATCATACCTGACTGCGGCTGACAGCCGCTACAAACAACGCCCAGTTGTTAGTTGCTACAAAGATACGGCTACAGTAGATATCATATATATGTAGAAATAGATGCAAACTGGCAGACGACGTCAGTGTTAGAACATGTATTATTGAACAGAGATTTGAAATGACAGACTTTCCGGCGTAAGTAAACAGCCGCCATCTTAAAGCAGTAGACCTCTCTATAAGGCTCTGTTGTAGCGAACCTAATTAACTTTTTATCTAAAATACTCCTAAATCGGCAGAATCTTGTCTTGAATCTATCTTTAAATGATGAAATAGTGTTAAAACTTTGACAAAAGTAGACAGAAGGGATATTATGGAATAACGGGAGCAATTTTAACAACTGTAACAGTTGATTCACAACATTAAATTAATTGAATGTAGTTTAAAGCTGCTGATACAGAATGGGGACTGGAGTTTTTTTTATTTACTGTTATTTTTGTATATTTGTTTACTGTTATATGATTGATACTGATATAGTAGTTTGGTTTAGCCTGAAAGGATTTTTGAACAATTCTGGAACTAATGTACAAAACATTAAAAAAGAAAAAAAAAAAAAAAGGAGGGGGGGTGCATCAATAATCGTTTTATAATCGAATCGGAGCCTCTGAATCCTAATCGTAATTGAATCATTAGGTGCCCAAAGATTCCCAGCTCTAGTTATTTGGGCCTTTTTTTTCCTCGGAACGGTGTTCTGACAAATTTTGCAACCCATCAAAAATTGCAACGATGCGGCTCTGCACACGCGCGTAACGTTAAACATAGCCGCAAAATGCGCAAATGCAGCAAAACTTTCTTGAAAGAAGGAATATTAACTTACATTTGATCATGGAAGGACTTGTAGAAAAGTTCTCCACGGATACATCCTGCCATGTAAGCTGCACACAACAACTGCTCACCGCTCTCACCATTAACGACTTTGCCTTGTCGTTATGCTTTAATTAAGAAGCCCGCTTCACAAAGATACAATGTTGGAAATTGTAGCAAGGTTTTCAATGTTCTCGTAGCGATGTCAGGATATTCCGGAATTACTTTAATCCAGAACCTCGGGAGAGTTGTTGTCTCAAATGTACGTTTAATAAGGTCGCCGTCATTTGCGATCTCTACAAGTTGATCTTCCTGTTGCACAGACATGCTCGAATCACTCGGTTTATTCACAAACTGGCCACGAATCCACTCCTTCGCAGTTCGTGGGTCTTCGAGGTTGTAGGCTCGTCAGGTGCCCTTTTCGCCGTAAAAATATCTCCAAAGACGTCTGTTTACCAGTCATCTTCGCTCGTGTGGGGGCTAATTATTTCCGGGAACAAATGTGCTGCGCCCGCGGCCTAGTAATACGTTATTATCGAGGACAAGCGCACATAGATATATTATATGCACAAACAAGATGCACTGCTACCAGTTCAATCAATGGATTTCTATGACGACATTTAATCTATCCCGTAGTATTATATCTAGAGTAGACAGGGATATTGGTGTGTTAAGCAGGGGCACAAGGTTAATTCGGCCAGAATGCGGTCGTTATTAAATTATTATTTCTGTGCGGCCCGGTAGCAAATGCGCCACGGACCGGTACCGGTCCGCGGCCTGGCAGATGGGGACCCCTGCTCTAAACCATAAAACAAATACTCAAGGTTATTGTTGTATAAGCGTAACCTGAGCGCTCCTTGAGAACTTTGAAAGTACATTCTTCCATGCAAGCATAACACTGCTTTGGTCTATTTACAAAACATTTTTTTGTTTGTTATAAATTGTGGTTGGCAGTGGAAAAAGCACAATTTAGGAGGTATACTTGCACTGAGGTGACCTTCACCTCAGTGTTTCTTTCAACATGGCTGACTTCATTTCAAGTCCAAGGTCAAAAAGTAAACATCAACAACACTGAGGTGTACAGCATGATGTCCATACTTAGTATACTGTTGCTAAAGGAGATTTTCTATTTTTCCTATATAGTGATGTTTGAGTAATTTAACGTGTGTTTTCTGCCAACAACTTGGATTTTGCTAAAGGCACTTTCATTTAAGTAGACTGGTAATATAAGCTCAAGTAAAAAAGGAAATGCATTGCTTTGGCACAAATTCCACATCAAGCATCTTTGTGTGAAGCTGTTTGTTGAGCAAGAAATTGAAATGCTTGGTTGTGTGTATTCATGACACTAACAGCATATGTTGACCACCGAGGTCACCCTTAATCAGAGATGTTCCTTCACTCTGTGTGTGTGTTTGTGTGAGACAGAGAGAATGAGAGACAATCGCACTTACAATTATGATGCATGTTGGTGGACAGGGCAAGTCAACTGGAAACATGGAGAGAAACCCTTTTTCCAATCAAATTGAGGGAGTTTGGGTAAGTGCAAATGTTGAAACTTGAAAATTTCAAAGCAAAATAATTTTCACAGTATTGCTGCAGTCCACTTTTCAAAGGCAAAAACGCAATGTAAAACTTGACAAAACTGTTCTTTAAATGACCAACTAGTAGCAGCTAGTTGATAGAGGGTGTTTTTTTAAAGACAAAAAAATTGAGTGAAAATACGAAAACAAATATACCGTATTTGCCCGAATATAACACGTTTTTTTTGTTGTTGTTTTTTGCATTGATATAAGACTGAAAAAGTGGGGGTCGTCTTATATTCGCGGTCTAAATGTTATACCCATTCACACCGCTAAATAGCGCCAGATAGCATTGAAGCGATGTTCTGTCATGATAGATCTCAGCTACTCTCAAGTTTAACCAGTTTGCATTATTTTGTTGCAATGTTTTTCCTTATTCAGATTTGTTTCAAGACTACAGTTACAGTTAGACTTCACTTTGATGGTTAATGCAGTTTTTGCCATTTTGTTGTTTTATCACAATAAATTGGTTTATTTACATTTCAAAAACCAGAAGCCATTCATTTACTAATGTGATTTCACTTTAGTTTACATATTTAAATGTTCAGATATTAAGATTTAAATGAGGCAAAATAACACGCTTTTTCTTTCAAATATATTGTTATAATCATTTGTTTTCGATGTACTGTAATTATTTTCTGTATAAAAATGAATTTGGTGTTCAAAAAGTCTTTTTTTCAAACTTGAGTCTTGAAAAAGAGGGGGGTCGTCTTATAATCAGGGCCGTCTTATATTTGGGCCAATAGGGTAGCTCTAAATATGATTTATTTCAGATGAGCAGAATGTTTTGCTTATATGTGTTGTCTGGTTAGCAACACACAATTCCAAATTTAACAACAAAAGTTGAAAGAGATAGGAACGATTGCAAATGCGCAACATTCTAGCCCCAGAGCTGGCAAGCAGAGCTCCTGGCATTTATTGTGCGCTGTTGGACAATATAAATTTTACCAACAGAAGCGATTTGGACATTATTGCTCAATCATGACAACCACAGTCCCTGACAAAAGTCTTGTCGCTTATCCATTATCTAGAAACAATTGCTGATAACCTGACTTTTAATTATTATTGGTTTCAGAAATGGCTCATATGACAGCTTAGACCCTCCCAAATTATGTTGAATGTACAAAAATATATTTGTTTCACTGAAAAAACATTTATCATTTAATGCAGACATAAAGGTCAAATTTTGGCAAGACAAAAGTTTTGTCGCCTATAGAAAGTAGTGTTAAAAATGAACAAAAAATGGACTTCAAATACAAAAATATGTTACATATCATAAGTGGTGCGGTGAGATCCAAACTTAATATTTTGTATGACTTCCATGGGCTTGAAGGACTGCATCCATGTGGTTAGGCAAGGATTCATACAATTTATAGATGAAGTCATCAGGAACATCAAAGAAACCAGTCTTGCATGCCTCCCAGAGTTCATCAACATTATTGGGTTTCATCTTCCATGCTTCCTCTTTCATCCTGTTCATGTCTGGTGACTGGGCTGGCCAGTCCTGGAAGATCTTGATCTTCTTTGTCTTGAGGAACTTTGAGGTAGAGATTGAAGTATGCGATGGAGCACCATTCTGCTGCAGAATTTGTCCATTTTTATGGTTAGGTATTTAAGAGGCAGCTAAGATTTGTTGATATTTCAGACTATTTATGTTACCTTCCACCCTGCAGATCTCTTGCACACCCCCATACTGGATGTAACCCCAGACCATGATTTTGCCGCCACCAAACGTCACTGTTTTCTAAGTGAATCTCGGATCCATGCGGGCTCCAGTAGGTCTCCTGCAATATTTGCGGCAACTGTGGTGGAATTCAATGGAAGATTAATCTGAAAAATACACCTTTTGCCACAAAACGGTGAAGTTCATTAAATGATAAATCTTTTTTCAGTAAAACAAATATATTTTTGTCCATTCAACATCATTTGGGAAAGTCTTAGCTTTCATATGGGCCATTTCTGAAACCAATTGAATAATTAAAAGTCAGGTTATTAGCAATTGTTTCTACAAAATGGATAAGCGACAAGACTTTTGTCAGGGACTGTAGTTCATGATCTATGTCAAGCACACATGATCATTGAGCAGCCAGCACAGTTTTTTTTTTTTAGGGATTTCCAAGATGGTAACAATAACGGTGGTTATACTGTATGTCGGTTGTAGGCATGTGCCAGTATGATATTCTGACGGTATGATGGCCTTCAGCCAAAATATCACAGTTTCACAGTATCACGATATTGCAATTACAGCTCGAAAATGTGTTTTTTTGAATCAATTTTTTTCCCCCCGCTGAAGAGGATTTTTATTTTTCAAAATATTAGCAAACTGGAACATATGTATAATATTATATTATTCTATAATATGTATATTAAAATAAATGCAGTCCTTTAGATGAGCCTAAACCCACAGCCACAGCTCAACATTACCTTCAGAACAAGAATAATTGAATTATTTTCCATAAAAATCACGTGTGTATGACTTATATCATGTATACATGATCTCGTAGCTGGTGGGAAACGTTCATGACAGTGTTTACTAAGCTTTAATTTTGTATAAATGCGAAATCATACTGGAGGTATTGCCTCCTCGGCAGCCACCCTTCAAAAACATGTTTTACATGTCGGTTGGCCCCCCTCCTCTAAGCCGCGGCTGTCTGTAACTTTTCTTTAGCCGAAGTATTCCCATACCAGCGATTTCGTTTTTTTTTCCATGGAGGAAAAAGTTCAGGAGTTTCACCTTCTCCAGCCATGTGTCGGTCACACCGCTGACTCACTGAGCAACAACTGGTGGGGGAGGGTTAAGCCTTGCAACTGCAAGCGAGGGATTTCTCCATGCATTTTTGGGAAATAATAAATAGGTAATACCTTAGGGACGATATGACGGGAAATTTTAGCAATTTTCAAACCATGACGTTTTCATACCACGGTATACCTTGAAACCGGTAATCAGCACATGTCTGGTCCGTTGTCACCGTTTTTCCAGCTTCTCACTCAAGGAATTCTGTAATTTCACAAGGAGCCGCAAAAAGCAGCCATCTGAGAAACCGCCAATTCTGTTACGTGGCTGCCTCGGCAGGCACTGTCGGCGGCTGTGAATGTGAGTATGTGTTGAGGGGACGTGTTAAAGGTTTGTAGGTGGGAGAAGAAAAAAGCCAGGAGTAGGAACAGATTCCTCGGAGTTTTGGGGTCACCTTAATCCTAACGTTAATAGCAAATAACTAGCAACACTTTTGTAAGGTAGCGTTATCAATTAAAAATGGTGTGGGGTAAATAACATAAAAGCCATGATTCGGGTGATTCCAGGGTCACTTCCTGTTCCCAGGTCACTTCCTGTTCTATATCTCAAAATGAACAGGAAGTGACCCATAAAATACCCCAAAATCAACAGGAAATAACTGAAAATCAACAGCTAAATGACCTGAAATTGCCCATAATTACCTCACAGCCTGGAATTGGCTGCCAATGACAGCCATAGACGTTCAATCCGTTTGAAGTGGGAGGGATGGCAGCAAATGAACATTTGTTCATTCGCTGCCATCCCTCCCAGTTCAAATGGATTGGACGTCTACAAGTGATAAACTCATTCCAATTCACAGCAGAAGCTTGTTTTTCTGTTTATTAGTTGTTTGTAGAATATCCTAGAATGATTTCCTGACCAATGTATCAATAATCCTTGTATCGCCATATCGTCAGATCATTGTTATCGTGAGCTTTGTATCGCAAATCGTATCGTATCGTGAGGTACCAAGAGGTTCCCACTCCTACTATTAAGGGTACTACAATCAGCTTCCGTAAACCTTGTTTGGGATCATAGTTTTTGGACACCTCAGATCGCCCTCATACTTCAGTGTCTGTATTTTCTCGTTCCTCACATGGTACACCTTTACTGATAGCAGACATCAAGATGAACAAGAAACTGAGGTAAACAAGAGGTCCATTAAATTCCTCCAGCAACCATTATATTATTGATAAGACCTATTGTTTTCTTTTCATTTGTGTTGCCACCATAACTATCCTCATCTGATTTAATTACACAGCCAAGCACACAAAGATGTTTGAGACAAAACTAAACAATACATTAGTCAGGAGATAGTGAAAGCAATTTGTTTAGAAATAAACATGTTGAGTGGTTTGAGTGATTTGGCGATTAACATTCTTTCCATGGCTTTGACAACCGACCAAAATGTAGGGTAAAATACCTCTGCTTCTGCTGCATGTGAAAATGTGAAGTTGCAAATTCGGCATTACCGTATGCGGGCCTGCATTTTGTACATTCATCCCCAAGAGGCTTAGCGCAATCTTCTTGGTAAGTGTTTACACAGCTTTTCACTTTATCTTTGGGTCATCTTTTTATTTGTTTGGTCAAATGTGGAATGGAATCACACAACAATGCATGTTGAAGCTAAGCATGGACATCAGCTCAGCATGCGCAGATTATAAAATAAAATTAGGTTATTCACTTCTTCTAGAACTAGCCTACTGAAATAGAAATTTACAATATAAACGCTCTTGGTAAATGAAGCATCAGAAGCTGAACCCACAAAGGTAGCATGGAGCGCCATAGAATGCCAATGAAGTAGTACAGTTTGGAATTGAATCATTCAGCAGTGAAGTTACGTAAATCTCGAGTTTACGCTGCTGCTATGCACTACGTGAGCATATTGAGCAAGAGCTCAAGAGACAATAAGACTCCACATGTTTTGCCTGGATTGTTGTAGGAATTTTTGCAACACATTTTCCAAAAGAATAAACGAGGTCGACTGAAACTTCGTTTTACCAGGAAAAGGAAGCAGTCTATTGTTTCATTTGGCAGATCCAGATCATATACAATAACCGAACACAATATTGTGTGGGCTTTGGAAGATCACTCAAAATTAAGAGTGTGACAATATCTCGATGCGGCGATATATCATGATATATCACGATTTTGCAACCCGATGAGTTATCGATATGCTCCCGCCAAGTATCAATACTTTTATTTGACATATTAGCCATACTATAGAGCAGGGGTCGGGAACCTTTTAGACAGAGAGAGCCAAAACCCGACATATTTTAAAATGTGATTCCACAAGAGCCATACAGTGTGTGTATGTCAGGGGTCGGGAACCTTTTTTACAGAGAGAGCCAAAACCCAACATATTTTAAAATGCAATTCCACGAGAGCCATACAGTGTGTGTCTATGTGTGTGTATGTACGTATATAAACACACACTTTATATTTTATGTTCTTTTGCCAGCTTGTCCGTGTCAGCTTTGTAAGCACTGTTTCTTTCGTGAACACATTTGAATGCATTACACAGGACGCACAGGGTTGTCACGCTCTGCTTTTATGGGCAGTCGCCGAGTTTCGATTGAAATAAATCTTGAGAAAATGACAAAGAAAGTATGACATCGTTACTTGGGTTGTTACAATCATTGCGCATTTGTGCACTCACCACAACGAAAACAACAAATAGAAACATGGTGTGGCGCCGCGTATAGGAAACCACAATCGGACGACCAGGAGGACATGTGCGTAACAGTGCGTAACAGGCGGAGCCTTTTGGGGGCGGTCGTTTTGTGAGTCTCGCTCTCCTGGACGTAGCGACAATTTGACAGTCCAAAAAGTCACAAAAGTGAAGCACCCATGTGACTTGGGGTACAATGTGGTTCCCTTTCGTCGGTTTAATTTTCCCTTATGTATTTTTTATATACTCCAGTTTGCTCGGCATCACGTCGGAAGGGGCCGACCCCGCCGCTGGCCGAGTGGTGACTTAACGCATGAGGTGATCTCGCCCATCTCCGCACGACCCGACTTGAAGCATATTGTTGCGAGGCACATTTGAAGTGTCCAAGATTAATGTGCGAATCAGCTCATCATAGCTGGTTCATGTCAACCGAGCTGGCGGATTCCACATTTAAGATGGCAGAGAGCCATATACGCTCATCAAAAGAGCCATATATGGCTTGCGAGACATAGGTTCGCGACCACTGCTATAGAGTATGGATGCTGTAAACTGCTCAATGTTTGTTGAGCAATTCCTTGGCGGTCCGCTAGGGGAGCTCAAGAGTGGCAGTGAAGGTAAAGTGCGCTGGATGAAACAAAAAAAAAAAAAAAAAAAAAAGGAGCGACAATGGTGGAGGAAAAAAGTGAGAAAAATATTCCAACACATCAAACATGTGGACACACTTTAGATTTTATACCAATAAGAAAGGAAGTAAGGTAAACAAGGACTTTGCTGTATGCAAGAACTGTAACAAAAACAGGGTAAACTGGAAAAACAATGAATATGCACAGCCACTTGCAGCTAGTGACGAAGTGGTCACCAGATTTCTTTAGCAAAGAACCTGCCATCACTGCGTCGCTTTTATCACCTGAGGTAAGTTTTGCATTGTAAATTATTATTATTATTTTTTAATTTACATGTATTGCTTTTATGACATTTTGAAATATCTTGTTTTTCCTTTTAACAGTTGTATTGTAGAACATCATATATCGATTTTCTGACCAATACATCGATAATCGCTGTATCGCGATATTGTACGATAATCGTTATCGTGAGCAGTATATTGCGAATCGTATCACATCGTGAGGTGCCCTGAGGTTCCCACCCCTACTCAAAATCCCATCAAATGGATTGGATTCTTAGTTTATATTTGTCGAACATGTCTTGTGTTGAATGTTTTAAGGATTTTTAGTCTTTTGACATTTTATTTTTAAGAGTAGATAATGTAACTGCACATCAGGGGTCGCGTTAACCGAATATTTTCCGTCGTTGACCGATTTTTTAAAACGGTGACGGAAGAAACTGAAGTCCATCCGTCATTTTGACCAGGTTGCAATTCACACCCCAGACCACAGGGTGGCGAGTGAGCATATTAATTAGCTATTGTCTCTCTTGATGCATGACGTCGTTGGCCTTACTCTGAAAAAATGTCAAGGCAACTGAGTGTCCGAAGTTTCTTCAAAAAGCCCCAAAACGACGATGGTGTTGATAAAAGAGGTGAAAAAACAGGGACTGCACAAGCGGGCATGCAATTCAAGTCCATGCGCACCAGGAGGAAAGTGTGAGACTACCTTCAGGCCACAGCAGGTGAACTGTTAATTTCATTGTTCCATATGCTACATATGGTAGGCTACCTACCTACTGGGGCCTCAGTGACGTTTCTTATTCTCGCTATATGATTATACAACTTTAACATTTGTTAATAATACGCTCTGTGTGTAGTATCATCCATCACTTTTCCTTTTTAAATGGGCACTTATAAGCGAACGCAAGAAGTAACAACGGCAACATTTTTAAACAGGCATTTCACGGGAGAGCATTTCGACTCTTCGGCCAATCATATAGCGAGAGCGAGTGGATAGTGAGGGGACCGCGCGCGGCTCTTAAGTGTCTCTGTCATGTGACTGTCGTAGCCGGTGTAGGCGCTTGAACCTACACCGGTAACGCGCTCGGCCAAATGGACACACAAGTACGGAAGGTGAATTATGCCAAACAAAGGGTCACCACAATGTCATTATCATCATTTTAAAAATTTAAGTGACGGGTAAAAATAGATTATGACCGGACTTTTATGACCCTGTCAGTCAAAATGACAGACAACGAAAAAGTCTAGCGCAACCTCTGCTGCACATAGATATACACATTTCTAAAATGTTAAAAATACCTAAACAGTCAATAAACGTGTTATCACATTGCCACGTTGTGTATGTGAAAGCTTTCCAAAACTACTGGTGCACGATAATTATTGGTCCGATAATTATCGGTCCGATAATAAGAATTATGACATCATCCCAATAATTCCAATAACATTTATAATAGGACCGATAATACAGTATGTACTGTTCTGGCTTTGCAGTTTACTCACTTGTATGGGAAATCAGTTGACCATTTGCGGGGCATTGCTCCCACCTGCTGGTCAGAATAATTCACTGCATCTATTTTTTGTTACAGTAGTTTGGTTCAATCACTTACACATTGCGGTGTCTAGCGGTAGCATTGACAGTCGTGAATGCTTTCTGTTACGTTTCCGCCTCGGAAATATATGTAAGTATCTTATGTTTACTATAACATATGGATGTGCATATATGTTTACTTCTGTGGTGAAGGGTCATATGTACAGAACATCATAAGTGCTGTTATAGAAGCCAGCCAATGCTTTAGTAGCTCAAGCTAGTGTGCAATGCTATACATATAATAGTTGTGTATATAAGAGTATTTTGCAGTTTGTTGTATATTGAGTATTGAATATGTGTATTTTTCTGTTGTACTTTCAAAATATTAAGATGAGTGTCTTCCCATAAAAGAGAGAAAAGACCAAGCCTTGTGGTTTATGGATGTGCATTCATTCTTAGCTGGCTGTCGGGCAGTGCAGAAGTGAAACGCACTGTTTTGTTCATGTCATTATAAAAAATCTGGTGAGATCAAAGGCCAATCTATGTTGAATCCACCACTAGTTTTTTTTTTTTTTTTTTTTTTTTTTTTAAACCTCCACGTGTTCAAAAACTCAGGTTATACATTTTTTAAAATTATATATTTATTGTCGATATCGGTATCGGCTTTGAGGAGCAGGAAGTTATCGATATCGGTATCAGTTTCAAAAAATTAATATCGTGCAGCCCTATCCAAAACCAACGTGCAAAGAATTATTTATTCATCGCACTCAACATTTGATTGTCTAAGGATGAAATTAAAATTGATGTCATGATGTTCTGATTTGAGAATTTGAGACTGAAGGACTTGAATCAATTGCTTGAAACAATGATTAACCAAGAACCAGTAGCACGCATCATACTAAACAATTATTAACTATGCTTTTTACAAGGGCTGTCAAAAATTATCCCCACATTTTTTCTTGTACGAGCTGACTTCTGTGTCATTTGACTGCAATAACAGGGTCACTTGTTTGATAATTTTTTAGTTTTTTTTTTTCTCCAGTTGTTAAAAATGGCCACTCCACTAGCATAATGATTGATGACTGATTTTGACTTTCTGATCATAAAAATCGGATCATCTCACGTTGCTCTTTGCTAGTACATTGTGCTAGTGAGCGGCCATTTTTATCAACTGAAAACAACACATATACAATTTTAACAAGTAAATCATGTGATCATAAGTGTTGGGCATCGATGGGATCCGGGACTAACACTCCGGTTCTCTCGGAACAGTTCTAATTTTTAAAATTTCGATTCCAAGTTTCGACGCCCTGACCGCCGACTGGAAATAATAGCTGCCGAACACCACGAAGATGAAGCCACACGAAGACTAGTCCGTTATGAGCAAATCAAATGAAGTGGCTAATTTAGCTTAGCACAAAAACGTGCTGCTTTGCGCCACATATATGATAACAAAGTAACAGAATAAACACACTGAAATGATATCAGACCTTTTGTTAAAACATGCAAACGTGCAGCTTTTGTTTCATCAAGGGTTCCCAACGTGTAGTGCAGACGAGGTGTGTAACGTCTGTACACCTCAAGGATTCTTTTCCAACTAAAGTGTAAGTTCTTTTTGCCTCTGCTTCCAGTAAGTCACCCCTAGGGGAAGCTAAGTGCACATAGCAAAACCAAGGAAAAACTGTAGAGTCTGGAGTAATAATAGTGTCATCTTGTGGACAGATAAACAATATATCAGTTTAGAAAGAAACTTAAAAAGTACTAACTTATGATCAAAGGACAGCCTCCCAGCCTGACATTTCAGCCCTTAACTAACTTGTAGAAATACCACCTAAACCAAACGATGAAATACAATAAATGCCTGCAGCATAAGACCTTCTAAAACATAAGCAAACGAATATGTGTAAATGTTTTCTCTCTGAGTTTTTGAAAATCAAATATCTTGGTGAAATTGCACTCCTGTGGAAAGAAACTTCATCATATTCAAGTTCAAGGACTGATATTTACATACAAGTTAAAAATAGCACTGTGAGAAATTCATAGCCAAGTTAATTGAAAATTCATATAGTTTAAAAAAAAAAAAAAATCAAAACGTTAAGAAATTAATATAAACTATGCCATTTTTTTTTACCCTGCCTATTAAAAACTGAAATAAAGAATCGTTTGGAACCGGAATTGAAACGTGGAATCGGAATCGGAACCGTTCAAATTCAAACGATGCCCAACCTTAGTGATCATGATCACAGGACACTGGTTGGCGCACACACACAAAAAAATATATATATATATAAAATAATGTTTTAACTCACCCTTGTATTTGTAAACCTATCTTAATTATTGATGATTCAATGGAATTTTTTTTCTCGCCCACTTTCAGCGATAGGAAAGAATGTTCCCTATTTAATGCTGTATAGTTGATGAAAATGGAAGGGGTTTTAGTGTTATGTAGAGTGTTTCAAGTAAGCCTTAACCTTTAAACAGTGCATCACCAGACCTCCCATCTGAAAGGCCGCAGAGCTTTCTTTCATCTGAAGACATTTAGCATTTATAGCAAAATTGCCTTGTGGTAGAGCAAAGCTGGTGCTGCTTGCTATATGTGGCTTCCAAGCGTGTGGCCCCAAAGACCACATAAAAGTAAGATTTCCTCCTGCGGTGATAAGAGCCATCATTCTTTTTTGTCTTTGTTCTATGTGTTATTAGCATTTTTCCCTCCATCCTTAAACGAGCGGTTGAAGTCATGAAATATCCTTGGCCTTGGGATATCGGAGAACCACACAGACTGGTACATTGGAAAGCTCATTTAGGAGGCGCAAAAAGCATATGGCACAAGAGTTTAAACAAACAGAAAGAAGCCAACATATATGAGGCAAGGGATAAAAACGGAAAGCTGAGGCATTCCCTCAATATGAGGCAGTTTTCGGAGGACACAAGTACAAAGATTGTCTTCTTGCATTTTGTTTAAAAGTTATCTACAAGCTATGCCGAAGAATGATTAAGTACTAATCATTGACAAGGAAAAATCCTGGGTTGAAATAGTTCTTCTGTATCCTGCACTGTGTTACAAAAATTGTGGCTGTTTAGTTGCACAAGATCCTTAACTGTGAAGATGACTGACTTAAAGCAAATACAGTGATCCCTCGCTTAAAACTTCACGCAGATTTTTTTTTTTTTCCAATTAAAAAAAAAATTAAAGATGAGCTGTCCCGGGCTGATCGCTTAGTCTAACTCTCGCTTCCACCCTCTCTCCCTCCCTTCAAAAGTGCTGCATGCATCAATCCTTGTTTAACCTGTGAAACAGTTGCTGTGGCAACTCATTGTGTTTAAGTGAGAGGATTTAAGTAGACACCCAATGAAGTGCTGCCTTGGAATAGACAGGCTCTGTGTGCGCATTGCGCGGGCAGGAAGATAATGAAGCGCACGCTGGAATGAAAGTGTGTGTGTGTCTGTGTGGCAACGTTCGACGGAGCCGGACGTGTTGTGCTTGCGGCAATAAACGCCACATGTCAATCCAAGACTCACAGCCAAGGCAGGTAACAGAAGCATTTAAAAAGGCCATTTGAAGTGCTTAAAAACCATTTATTAAAATACAGTATTAACACTACCGTTCAAAAGTTTGGTGTCTAAGCGACCCCAAACTTTTGAACGGTAGTGGGCCTTGCAAAATTAGGATAAATCCAGTAAAACGGCCAGGAGCGAAGGGCCTTGCTCCGGTGAAAATGGCTGGGAGTGAATGAGTTAATACATGAAAACCTATAAATGTTTGGGTGGTTTTAGTTAAAGCAGATATCGTTTTTTTCATCTGTGTGATTTTGACAAAGATCAGCTCACATATGATGTTGATTTTATGCAGAAACGTTAGAAATTCCAAAAGGTTCAGATACTTTTTCACACCACTGTATAAGTAGCGTAACAAGCTTACTATGACTTCCATGGGGTTTCCATGTAGTGAGGGTAATAGTACCTAATAACAGATAGGACAGTAAGAAATTTGTCAGGACAGATTTGGATATGACTATTACTCCTGTATATCATACTTTTGAATGTATCATTGCTTTTTGTGTATGACAAGTAATCAACGTTCTTGTAAGAATCTCATGCTAATAATTGCGATCAACATTTTTATTTGTTGCCCAGGCCTCATGAGAGAACGCATAAACTGACAATGTTTAGTACCTAATTAGTATCTAATTTTGTGTCATTCATTCACAAATTGGAAATTCAGCTCAACTCAAATGTGTTCAAGCCAGGCAATGAATTATTGCATGCATTTGTCAATATGTTCAATTCATTTCAGCATCTGACAAAGAATGACAGAAAATGTGACATTCATGAGCGATGGTTTGAGGTTTAGGATAGGCTGCGCCTTCATCATATTGAGTTAGAAAATTGCCTCTTCTGTTCTGTGTTCAATGCTGGAGACGAAATGTGGAAAAGTCTGTTCCGTGTGAACTGAAAGCCAGCTAAAGCCATATACAGTACTGCACTGTAATCATGTGTTTGTACTGGAAGGGCTTTGAGGTTTCCTCTTATGTAGCGTGTGATTGGTTTGCCAAATGGTTCTATTGCTGAACGTGGGTGTTCCAAAATTAAGAAGCTACTTTAAGTACAGAAACTAATTCATATACCAATAAGGATGTGTGATTTGGATTCATTTCCATATAGCATTGATATTTTCATCAAGTTTGTCAATAGGAAGTCATGAAAGAGGGTCTTACTCAGTTTAAATTCAGGTTAGTAAACCAATGTAATGACTAAGAGATCCCTGGAGGTAATGGTGCTGCATCACTTTGGATTTAAGGTCTTACTGCGTAGAAGATGATGATTAGAAGGTCAATCCCACAACGTAAGTCAGATGAGTTAAGCCACCTTACACTAACAGAATACGTAGTTTAAAAAGAGAATTGTAAACTGTAGGTACCGTGGGGCAAGTAAGTATTTAGCCAACCACCAATTGTGCAAGTTCTCCCACTTGAAAAGGTTAGAGAGGCCTGTAATTGTCAACATTGGTAAACCTCAACCATGAGAGACAGAATGTGAAACAAAAACCCAGAAAATCACATTGTTTGATTTTTAAAGAATTTATTTCCAAATTAAAGTGGAAAATAAGTATTTGGTCACCTACAAACAAGCAAGATTTCTGGCTGTCAAAGAGGTCTAACTTCTTCTAACAAGGTGTAACGAGGCTCCACTCGTTACCTGTATTATAGGCACCCGTTTTAACTCATTATCGGTATTAAAGACACCTGTCCAAAATCTCAGTCAGTCACACTCCAAACTCCACCATGGCCAAGACCAAAGAGCTGTCGAAGGACACCAGAGACAAAATTGTAGACCTACAACAGGCTGGGGAGACTGAATCTGCAATAGGTAAAACGCTTGGTGTAAAAAAATCAACTGTGGGAGCAATTATTAGAAAATGGAAGACATGCATGACCACTGATAATCTCCATCGATCTGGGGCTCCATGCAAGATCTCACCCCGTGGTGTCAAAATGATAACAAGAACGGTGAGCAAAACTCCCAGAACCACACGGGGGGACCTAGTTAATGACCTACAGAGAGCTGAGACCACAGTAACAAAGACTACTATCAGTAACACAATACGCCGCCAGGGACTCAAATCCTGCACTGCCAGACGTGTCCTCCTACTGAAGAAAGTACACGTCCAGGCCCGTCTGCGGTTCGCTAAAGAGCATTTGGATGATCCAGAAGAGGACTGGGAGAATGTGTTATGGTCAGATGAAACCAAAATAGAACTTTTTGGTAGACACACAGGTTCTCCTGTTTGGAGGAGAAAGAATGCGGAATTGCATCCGAAGAACACCATACCCACTGTAAAGCATGGGGGTGGAAACATCATGCTTTGGGGCTGTTTCTCTGCAAAGGCACCAGGACGACTGATCTGTGTAAAGGAAAAAATGAATGGGGCCATGTATCGAGAGATTTTGAGTGAAAATCTCCTTCCATCAGCAAGGGCATTGAAGATGAGACGTGGCCGGGTCTTTTCAGCATGACAATGATCCCAAACAAACAGCCAGGGCAACAAAGGGGTGGCTTCGTAAGAAGCATTTCAAGGTCCTCCAGATCTCAACCCCTTAGAAAATCTGTGGAGGGAGTTGAAAGTCCATGATGCCCAACGATAGCCCCAAAACATCACTGCTCTAGGGGAGATCTGCATGGAGGAATGGGCCAAAATATCAGCAACAGTGTGTGAAAAGCTTGTGAAGAGTTACAGAAAACGTTGGCCTCCGTTATTACCAACAATGGATACATAACAAAGTATTGAGATGAACTTTTGGTATTGACCAGCTACTTATTTTCCACCATGATTTGCAAATAAATTCTTTAAAAATCAAACAATGTGATTTTCTGTTTTTTTCCCCACATTCTGTCTCTCATGGTTGAGGTTTACCCATGTTGACAATTACAGGCCTCTCCAATATTTTCAAGTGGGAGAACTTTCACAATTAGTGGTTGACTAAATACTTATTTGCCCCATTGTACGTACGTTACAATAATAACAAAGATGATGCAGTGAAATAATGAATGACAAATGACGTGATAAAAAAAAAAAAAAACTTAAAATGTTAGTGACTCCCCCCATAGTCATGTGTCTTATTTTTTTGTTGTTTTATAGTTTGGGCGTCAACTAAGCAAAACATATTAGTGTCAGACTCACTGTTTTACTTTTCGTGTTTCTGTATACACAACATTTGCTGCGTACGTAATTTTTGATTTTGAATTTCCAAAGATGGATGATGGACTGTCTCTTGCTCGGCTCCAAGATCAAGTAGCAATTTAACTTCCTTATGTTTTCAGTTTATTTTGCTATCTTTCCAGTTTGCCATGTTGATAATTGCGATGTTTGTTTACCGATTTTCATCTTACTGCGAGGAAAGAGGAAATGACGAGCGGCCCGCCATGATATTTATGTCATCAGCCTTCATGTTGAGACCTGTGAATTTAACGCCTGCTTTCACATATTCCTCGTCCTGGAAAAGTCTCGGACATAATACTAAGACAAGACCTGTTAAATGTACACGTAACCTCCGTGTCAGTCGACCCGGGAAATTGCTTTCACACATAAGGGGTAAATCCCACAATTTAGACGGTATTCAGGTATATGTAAAAGGGGCTTCAGTTAAAAAGGACTTAGGTAATTATGCTATTAGGCTAAGAATGTTATTTTATTGACCTTCCCTCATACGTGATAATAGTCATCTGGCTATTCGAAAGCCACTATGTACTAAACAGATGGCACACCCCCTGCCTGCTGCATCACTCAAACTCCTCATTAGATAAGTACTTTCATAAAACGGGCCTACAATGAAACAACATGGACAGCCTTGTTGTAAAGTCACTGGGTGTACACATTTTAACACCAAGGTTCCACTTTTGCTGCTATTCCATTGTTTAATTACACATACATCCACTATAATTTAATTTTGCGAGTCCACGGGAAGCAACAAAGCACGCGTGTGCGTGTGTCTCAGTGTCTCAGAGCAAGTGTGTGACAGAGAGGATTAAAATGCGGCTGGTAAATGAATCATTTAATCCCCAGCTTAGAGACAGCTGGTTCTACAGAGAGCTGAGACATAGCTCCTTTCTGTTGACTGAGGCACCGCAGGAGACAACGAGAGATGGGCGAAGGCGGGAAGAAAAGAGAGAGGAAGGCTTTCTTTCCGTGATCTCTCAACCTTAAGTGACCTGGAGGTGTCTGCTTAATGGAGCCTACCAATTGTTCATCCTATCCTATTACATAGGGAGCAAAGGATGCAGAGGTTACTAACTGTTCATGGAGAGAACAAAGAAACAGTAATAAGAAATACGAATGGTAAGGTGATCCAATACATACAACGCGACTAGGTGAGTGTGACGTCCTATGGCACACATATTCAATGACAGGGATAACTGTTTGCTAATAAGGTTTTTTTCGGCAGACCTGGTCTTATATTAGGAAGTTTGATGGATGACTTTCCACACACCAATCTGCTTCTGTCACCAGACTATAATGCTCTGTGGAGCAGCCAAATGTCCTGCCATCAAGGTGACACAGCCTGTAGATAAGTCAGCATGGGTCGCAGAGTACAAAATCAAGCTGGTTGCAGATGAGCACTGCGGTGCATGTCGCTATCTTCAGCTATTCTGATAGATGCTCTTAAAAGATTCACACCAGCGGCAGTGGGATCATGACATCAGTGAGGCAGGAAGAAGTGCAAAGTGAAACTTCATCTTCCACCACAAAATGTGATTTCTGGTAATGCACAAACAAATGGTGTTAAATGGTGTTATACTTGTATAGCGCTTTTCCACCATTCAAGGTGTTCAAAATGCTTTACACTACATTGCCATCTACCTACTGGTGACGCAGCACCAGGAGCAATGTGGGGTTCAGTATCTTGCTCAAGGATACTTAGGCGAGTTCATCAGGGCAGAGAATCGAACCCACAACCTCTGAGTTGGGGGACAACTACAACTACTCTACCACTGAGCCACATCACCCCCAAAAGCTGTATGTAAAAAAGAACTTTGTTAATCATTGCAGTTGTACGATACAAGTTGGGCCGTCGCTATCGAAACTTTTTCAGATCTTATCCCACCAATTATTCCATTGGATCGAAGGTGATGTTTATTACCGTGTTTTGTATTGAATACCTTTTGTGAATGTACTTTTAACTTTTTCTTTGTATATGACGTGGTCAGGAACAGTGTTGTTAATCTTACTTTGAAAAAGTAATTAATTAAAGTTACAAATTACTTGTCCCAAAAAGTACCGTATTTTTCGGACTATAAGTCGCACCTGAGTAAGAGTCGCACCAGCCATAAAAATTCGCACCGGAGTATAAGTCGCATTTTTGGCGGAAATTTACTTGATAAAATCCAACACATAGAACAGATATGTCATCTTGAAAGGCAATTTAATAAAGAGAACAACATGCTGAATAAGTGTACAGTATGATGTTACATGATGCATGAACAATAAAATGCGAATATACTGTCCCCACCAAGACGGTACGGCTCGGTCCTGGCTATACAGCGAGCTAATTTCCCAAATGATGATGCTGGATGTCCGTATAATTTGCTAAATCAATTTTGTCCTCGATACCAAACAGGTTCGCATCAACGTAAATAAATGATAATTAGGCGCTATTACAGCAATGACACAAACGGTTAGCATGTGTTCGCTAGCATTAGCACATCATTCAAACAACCACACAACTGGCGTGTCCAATCGCGGGCGGAAAACACACAACAACAGAAAAGATGATTAACACAGGCGTTGGCTCTGTAGAGATATTTTACAAGCATAAACAATGAACGTAGGTTCGCCTCTCCCCCCCCCCAGACGCTACTTAGCTGTGCGTCTTCTTCTGGTGTGTGAGCGCTCTTCATTGCGTAAACAAGTGTATGTGCGCCCCTACGTGGGCGTGAAAGCGTCACAAACTAAAAGCATGCATTTCAATGTGAAAAAGTCAATAACACAATTGAACACACATTGCCAAAGGCAGAACGTGAACGTGGCCATAACTATTAAGAGTTATTCAGATAGCTATAGCATAAAGAACATGCTAACAAGTTTACCAAACCATCAGTGTCACTCCAAAACACCCAAATAACATGTGAAATGAGTGTTAATAATTTCACACATAAGTCGCTCCTGAGTATAAGTCGCACCCCCAGTCAAACTATGAAAAAAAATGACTTATAGTCCGAAAAATACGGTAATTGCGTTTGTAACTCAGTTACCTGAATAAAGTAACAAAGTAACTTGTGACAATTTTCCTTTTTTTTTTTTTTTTTTTTTTTTTGAGGAAAAAAAAAAAAAAAAAAAAACAGGTCACACAAAGTGAAGTTTAAAGGGTTTTTAGGACAACTGGCCTAAGACCAATTCTTTACCCTAAACTTAACTAGTCACAGGGGTATTGTGGATATTACGATAACTAGATAGGAACCTTTGCTATGTGTGGAAGTCATTTAATGTTGTGAATCAACCGTTAAAGTTGTTAAAATTGCTCCCGTTAGTGCAATGGTCCCCTTCTGTCTACTTCCGACATGTGTAAGTTTTAAAAATGTCTCATCATTTAAAGATAGATTTAAGTTTTGCCGATTTAGGAGCATTTTAGATAAAAAGTTACTTAGATTTGCTAGGAAGGTTCTCTACAACAGAGCCTTCCTGAGAGGTCTACTGTTTTAAGATGGCGGCTGTTTACTAACGTATCTAGTTCTTTATACATGTTGCTAATGCCGCTGTGTCTGCCATTTGCATCTAGTTGTATAGTTGTGATATCTACCGTAGCATCATGTGGGCGTAGTTTGAAGGCTATCGGCTACAGTCAGGCATTATTGGAGCCACCTAGCATCGCGTTTGCAACAGCGTCACAAAGGCAAGGAAGTTGCCTGAGTAGGCAAGGGCTCCTGCTCTGCTCTCTCGTCTCTGTGAGTCCGTCTCTCTCAGACTTTTCTCGCGTCATTCAACCAACATAGCAACGCATAGTAACGCACGCCTTCCCCGTCTCAGTAACGGTAACGGCGTTGCCAAGATGAGAAAAGTAATTAATTAGATTACTCACTACTGAAAAAAATAACACAGTAACGCCGTTATATTCTAATGCCGTTATAAACAACACTGGTCAGGAATTGGTGAAATTACATAACATTTGTGAAAATCATACTCTTGAGAAAGTAAAAAGAACTAGAAACTGCAATTTCGGGAGAAATTACAGACCTTGGTCTTTCCTCTGTGGAGATACAGATCTTAGCCCCACTCAGGTCTATCAATAGAATGGATGATAATGCCAGTCATTGGCACAAAACAAAAAGCCATTAGAAATGAACAGGAGAATTGGACGTCCATGGACGTCAATGGCGGCACCCTTCATAATTGTTAATGCAATCGGAGACATTTGGGGGACACGTCCTATTGATATCTAGTCATTTTCTGTTGATTTGTGGAAAAAAAAAAATTCCCATTGAAAATGAATGGGAAAAATTTTGGACGCCCATGGACGTCAATGGTATCAACTTACATAAGCGTCAATGGAATCCAAGTACATTGGCATCAATAGAATGAACAAACATGAAGAAATGCCATTAGAAATTAATGGGAAGTTTGGACGTCCATGGACGTCAATGGCATCACCCCCCATAAGCGGTAATGCAATCGGGGACATTTGGGGGAAACGTCGTATTGATATCTAGTCATTTTCTGTTGATTTGGGGAAAAAAAAAAATTCCCATTGAAAATGAATGGGAAAAATTTTGGACGTCCATGGACGTCAATGGTATCAACTTACATAAGCGTCAATGGAATCCAAGTACATTGGCATCAAAAGAATGAACAAACGTGAAGAAATGCCATTGGAAATGAATGGGAAGTTTGGACGTCCCTGGACGTCAATGGCATCACCCTCCATAAGCAGCAATGCAATCGGGGACATTTGGGGGACAGGTCTTATTGATATCTAGTCATTTTCTGTTGATTTGGGGAAAAAAAAAAAAATTCCCATTGAAAATGAATGGGTAAAATTTTGGACGTCCATGGACGTCAATGGCAGCACCCCCCATAAGCGTCAATGGAATTAGGGACGTTTGGGATATACGTCCTATTGATATCTGGTCATTTTCTGTTGATTTGGAGAAATTTAGTTTTTTCCTCATTGAAAATGAATGGGAAAAATTTTGGACGTCCATGTAAGTCAATGGCGGCACCCCTCATAAGCGTCAATGGAATTGGGGAAGTTTGGGGGACACGTCCTATTGATATCTGGTCATTTTTTGTTGATTTGGGGTAATTTTGTTTTTTCCCCATTGAAAATGAATGGGAAAAATTTTGGACGTCCATGGACGTCAATGGTATCAACTTACATAAGCGTCAATGGAATCCAAGTACATTGGCATCAATAAAATGAACAAACATGAAGAAATGCTATTGGAAATGAATGGGAAGTTTGGACGTCCATGAACGTCAATGGCATCACCCTCCATAAGCGGCAATGCAATCGGGGACATTTGGGGGACACGTCCTAATGATATCTAGTCATTTTCTGTTGATTTGGGAAAAAAAAAAAAAATCCCATTGAAAATGAATGGGAAAAATTTTGGACGTCCATGGACGTCAATGGTATCAACTTACATAAGCGTCAATGGAATCCAAGTACATTGGCATCAATAGAATGAACAAACATGAAGAAATGGCTTTGGAAATGATTGGGAAGTTTGGACGTCCATGGACGTCAATGGCATCACCCCCCATAAGCGGCAATGCAATCGGGGACATTTGGGGGACAAGTCCTAATGATATCTAGTCATTTTCTGTTGATTTGGGAAAAAAAAAAAAATTCCCATTGAAAATGAATGGGAAAAATTTTGGACGTCCATGGACGTCAATGGTATCAATTTACATAAGCGTCAATGGAATCCAAGTACATTGGCATCAATAGAATGAACAAACATGAAGAAATGCCATTGGAAATGAATGGGAAGTTTGGACGTCCGTGGACGTCAATGGCATCACCCTCCATAAGAGGCAATGCAATCGGGGACATTTGGGGGACACGTCCTATTGATATCTAGTCATTTTCTGTTGATTTGGGGAAAAAAAAAAAAATTCCCATTGAAAATGAATGGGAAAAATTTTGGACGTCCATGGACGTCAATGGTATCAACTTACATAAGCGTCAATGGAATCCAAGTACGTTGGCATCAATAGAATGAACAAACATGAAGAAATGCCATTGGGATTTAATGGGAAGTTTGGACGTCCATGAACGTCAATGGCATCACCCTCCATAAGCGGCAATGCAATCGGGGACATTTGGGGGACACGTCCTAATGATATCTAGTCATTTTCTGTTGATTTGGGGGAAAAAAAAAATTTCCCATTGAAAATGAATGGGAAAAATTTTGGACGTCTATGGACGTCAATGGTATCAACTTACATAAGCGTCAATTGAATCCAAGTACATTGGCATCAATAGAATGAACAAACATGAAGAAATGCCATTGAAAATGAATGGGAAGTTTGGACGTCCCTGGACGTCAATGGCATCACCCTCCGTAAGCAGCAATGCAATCGGGGACATTTGGGGGCCACGTCCTATTGATATCTAGTCATTTTCTGTTGATTTGGGGAAAAAAAAAAATTTCCCATTGAAAATGAATGGGAAAAATTTTGGACGTCCATGGACGTCAATGGCAGCACCCCCCATAAGCGTCAATGGAGTTGGAGACGTTTGGGGTATACGTCCTATTGATATCTGGTAATTTTCTGTTGATTTGGAGAAATTTAGTTTTTTCCCCATTGAAAATGAATGGGAAAATTTTTGGACGTCCATGGACGTCAATGGCAGCACCCCCTATAAGCGTCAATGGAGTTCGGAACGTTTTGGGGAGACCTACTATTGATAACTGGTTATTTTCTGATGATTTGGGGAAATTTAGTTTTTTCCCCATTGAAAATGAATGGGAAAAATTTTGGACGTCCATGGACGTCAGTGGTATCAACTTACATAAGCGTCAATGGAATCCAAGTACATTGGCATCAATAGAATGAACAAACATGAAGAAATGCCATTGGGATTTAATGGGAAGTTTGGACGTCCATGAACGTCAATGGCATCACCCTCCATAAGCGGCAATGCAATCGGGGACATTTGGGGGACACGTCCTAATGATATCTAGTCATTTTCTGTTGATTTGGGGAAAAAAAAAAATTCCCATTGAAAATGAATGGGAAAATTTTGGACGTCCATGGACGTCAATGGTATCAACTTACATAAACGTCAATGGAATCCAAGTACATTGGCATCAATAGAATGAACAAACATGAAGAAATGCCATTGGAAATGAATGGAAAGTTTGGACGTCCGTGGACGTCAATGGCATCACCCTCCATAAGCAGCAATCCAATCGGGAACATTTGGGGGACACGTCCTAATGATATCTAGTCATTTTCTGTTGATTTGGGGAAAAAAAAAAAATTCCCATTGAAAATGAATGGGAAAAATTTTGGACGTCCATGGACGTCAGTGGTATCAACTTACATAAGCGTCAATGGAATCAAAGTACATTTGCATCAATAGAATGAACAAACATGAAGAAATGCCATTGGAAATAAAAGGGAAGTTTGGACGTCCGTGGCCGTCAATGGCATCACCCTCCATAAGAGGCAATGCAATCGGGGACATTTGGGGGACACGTCCTATTGATATCTAGTCATTTTCTGTTGATTTGGGGGAAAAAAAAAAATTCCCATTGAAAATGAATGGGAAAAATTTTGGACGTCCATGGAAGTCAATGGTATCAACTTACATAAGCGTCAATGGAATCCAAGTACATTGGCATCAATAGAATGAACAAACATAAAGAAATGCCATTGGAAATGAATGGGAAGTTTGGACGTCCATGGACGTCAATGGAATCACCCTCCATAAGCGGCAATGCAATCGGGGACATTTGGGGGACACGTCCTAATGATATCTAGTCATTTTCTGTTGATTTGGGGAAAAAAAAAAAATTCCCATTGAAAATGAATGGGAAAATTTTTGGACGTCCATGGACGTCAATGGCAGCACCCCCCATAAGCGTCAATGGAGTTGGGGACGTTTGGGGGACACGTCCTATTGATATCTGGTCATTTTCTGTTGATTTGGGGAAATTTAGTTTTTTCCCCATTGAAAATGAATGGCAAAAATTTTGGACGTCCATGGACGACAATGGCAGCACCCCCTATAAGCCTCAATGGAGTTGGGGACGTTTGGGGGACACGTCCTATTGATATCTGGTCATTTTCTGTTGATTTGGGGAAATGTAGTTTTTTCCCCATTGAAAATGAATGGGAAAAATTTTGGACGTCCATGGCCGTCAATGGCATCGACATCCATATAGTCAATTGAATCCAAGTACATTGGCATCAGTAGATTCGACATGCATGGCCGTCAATGGCATCAATGCAATGTAAATTCCGTTGGAAATCCCATTGGAAGTGAATGGGAACTTTTCCCATTCGAAATGAATGGGATAGTTTTTGGCAAATTTCCGAGGAAGCGTAATTTTTTTCCAAATTCTGTATACAACTTTTATGCCCCTCACCGTCCCGGAATTTTTGATGCCCAAATTATTTGATTTGGTCAAAAATTGTAGGACTAGATACATTTTGAAACTTTTTTTTTTTTCACGGAAAATTGCCGTTTACGGACGAACGGAAAAATTTTCGGGGCCATTTGTAAAGTTTCCTGTGTCACGCGAAAATTCCGGTCGTGCCGATACTTGAACGGTGCCGATCGGTCTAACGGTTCGGGCTGTGAAGCGCGCGTTTTTTTTCCATTCAAAATGAATAGGAAAGTTTTTGGCAAATTTCCGGGGAACCGTAAATTTTTGCCAAATTCTGTATACAACTTTTATGCCCCTCATTGTCCCGGAATTTTTGATGCCCAAATTATGCGATTTGGTCAAAAATTGTAGGACTAGATACATTTTTAAACTTTTTTTATTTTTCGGAAAATTGCCGTTTACGGGCGAACGGAAAATTTTTCGAGGCGGTTTGAAAAATTCCCATCGTCACGCGAAAAATCCGGTCGTGCCGATACTTGAACGGTGCCGATCGGTGCTACGGTTTGGGCTGTGCGTTGGCTCAAAAAAACGCGGAGAATAAGATGAATAATAATAATAATAAAGTTGCACAATAACAATACCTTGTTCTTTCTTTCAGAAAGACCAAGGTAATAATAATAAGAACAACTAGAAACTGCAATTTCGGGAGAAATTACACACCTTGGTCTTTCCTCTGTGGAGACACAGATCTTAGCCCCACTCAGGTCTATCAATAGAATGGATCATAATGCCAGTCATTGGCAAAAAACAAAGTAAAAGCCGTTAGAAATGAATGGGAGAATTGGACGTCCATGGACGTCAATGGCGGCACCTTTCATAATTGTTAATAGAATCGGGGAAGTTTGGGGGACACGTCCTAATGATATCTAGTCATTTTCTGTTGATTTGGGAAAAAAAAAAAATTCCCATTGAAAATGAATGGGAAAAATTTTGGACGTCCATGGACGTCAATGGTATCAACTTACATAAGCGTCAATGGAATCCAAGTACATTGGCATCAATTAAATGAACAAACATGAAGAAATGCCATTGGAAATGAATGGGAAGTTTGGACGTCCATGAACGTCAATGGCATCACCCTCCATAAGCGGCAATGCAATCGGGGACATTTGGGGGACACGTCCTAATGATATCTAGTCATTTTCTGTTGATTTGGGAAAAAAAAAAAAAAATCCCATTGAAAATGAATGGGAAAAATTTTGGACGTCCATGGACGTCAATGGTATCAACTTACATAAGCGTCAATGGAATCCAAGTACATTGGCATCAATAAAATGAACAAACATGAAGAAATGGCTTTGGAAATGATTGGGAAGTTTGGACGTCCATGGACGTCAATGGCATCACCCCCCATAAGCGGTAATGCAATCGGGGACATTTGGGGGACACGTCCTAATGATATCTAGTCATTTTCTGTTGATTTGGGAAAAAAAAAAAAAAATCCCATTGAAAATGAATGGGAAAAATTTTGGACGTCCATGGACGTCAATGGTATCAACTTACATAAGCGTCAATGGAATCCAAGTACATTGGCATCAATAAAATGAACAAACATGAAGAAATGGCTTTGGAAATGATTGGGAAGTTTGGACGTCCATGGACGTCAATGGCATCACCCCCCATAAGCGGTAATGCAATCGGGGACATTTGGGGGACACGTCCTAATGATATCTAGTCATTTTCTGTTGATTTGGGGAAAAAAAAAAAATTCCCATTGAAAATGAATGGGAAAAATTTTGGACGTCCATGGACGTCAATGGTATCAACTTACATAACCGTCAATGGAATCCAAGTACATTGGCATCAAAAGAATGAACAAACATGAAGAAATGCCATTGGAAATGAATGGGAAGTTTGGACGTCCCTGGACGTCAATGGCATCACCCTCCATAAGTAGCAATGCAATCGGGGACATTTGGGGGACAGGTCCTATTGATATCTAGTCATTTTCTGTTGATTTGGGGAAAAAAAAAAAATTCCCATTGAAAATGAATGGGAAAAATTTTGGACGTCCATGGACGTCAATGGTATCAACTTACATAACCGTCAATGGAATCCAAGTACATTGGCATCAAAAGAATGAACAAACATGAAGAAATGCCATTGGAAATGAATGGGAAGTTTGGACGTCCCTGGACGTCAATGGCATCACCCTCCATAAGTAGCAATGCAATCGGGGACATTTGGGGGACAGGTCCTATTGATATCTAGTCATTTTCTGTTGATTTGGGGAAAAAAAAAAATTTCCCATTGAAAATGAATGGGTAAAATTTTGGACGTCCATGGACGTCAATGGCAGCACCCCCCATAAGCGTCAATGGAATTGGGGACGTTTGGGATATACGTCCTATTGATATCTGGTCATTTTCTGTTGATTTGGAGAAATTTAGTTTTTTCCCCATTGAAAATGAATGGGAAAAATTTTGGACGTCCATGTAAGTCAATGGCGGCACCCTTCATAAGCGTCAATGGAATTGGGGAAGTTTGGGGGACACGTCCTATTGATATCTGGTCATTTTCTGTTGATTTGGGGTAATTTTGTTTTTTCCCCATTGAAAATGAATGGGAAAAATTTTGGACGTCCATGGCAGTCAATGGCATCGACATCTATATAGTCAGTTGAATCCAAGTACATTGGCATCAGTAGATTCGACATGCATGGCCGTCAATGGCATCAATGCAATGTAAATTCCATTGGAAATCCCATTGGAAGTGAATGGGACTTTTCCCATTCGAAATGAATGGGATAGTTTTTGGCAAATTTCCGAGGAAGCGTAATTTTTTTCCAAATTCTGTATACAACTTTTATGCCCCTCACCGTCCCGGAATTTTTGATGCCCAAATTATGTGATTTGGTCAAAAATTGTAGGACTAGATACATTTTGAAACTTTTTTTTTTTTCACGGAAAATTGCCGTTTACGGACGAACGGAAAAATTTTCGGGGCCATTTGTAAAGTTTCCTGTGTCACGCGAAAATTCCGGTCGTGCCGATACTTGAACGGTGCCGATCGGTCTAACGGTTCGGGCTGTGAAGCGCGCGTTTTTTTTCCATTCAAAATGAATAGGAAAGTTTTTGGCAAATTTCCGGGGAACCGTAAATTTTTGCCAAATTCTGTATACAACTTTTATGCCCCTCACCGTCCCGGAATTTTTGATGCCCAAATTATGTGATTTGGTCAAAAATTGTAGGACTAGATACATTTTTAAACTTTTTTTATTTTTCGGAAAATTGCCGTTTACGGGCGAACGGAAAATTTTTCGTGGCGGTTTGAAAAATTCCCATCGTCACACGAAAAATCCGGTCGTGCCGATACTTGAACGGTGCCGATCGGTGCTACGGTTTGGGCTGTGCGTTGGCTCAAAAAAACGCGGAGAATAAGATGAATAATAACTAGAAACTGCAATTTCGGGAGAAATTACACACCTTGGTCTTTCCTCTGTGGAGATACAGATCTTAGCCCCACTCAGGTCTATCAATAGAATGGACCATAATGCCAGTCAATGGCACTAAACAAAGTAAAAGCCATGAGAAAAGATTGGGAGAATTGGACGTCCATGTCCGTCAATGGCAGCACCCTCCATAATTGTTAATGGAATCGGGGAAGTTTGGGGGACACGTTCTATTGATATCTAGTCATTTTCTGTTGATTTGGGAAAAAAAAAAAAATTTCCCATTGAAAATGAATGGGAAAAATTTTGAACGTCCATGGACGTCAATGGTATCAACTTACATAAGCGTCAATGGAATCCAAGTACATTGGCATCAATAAAATGAACAAACATGAAGAAATGCCATTGGAAATGAATGGGAAGTTTGGACGTCCATGAACGTCAATGGCATCACCCTCCATAAGCGGCAATGCAATCGGGGACATTTGGGGGACACGTCCTAATGATATCTAGTCATTTTCTGTTGATTTGGGAAAAAAAAAAAAATCCCATTGAAAATGAATGGGAAAAATTTTGGACGTCCATGGACGTCAATGGTATCAACTTACATAAGCGTCAATGGAATCCAAGTACATTGGCATCAATAGAATGAACAAACATGAAGAAATGCCTTTGGAAATGAATGGGAAGTTTGGACGTCCATGGACGTCAATGGCATCACCCCCCATAAGCGGCAATGCAATCGGGGACATTTGGGGGACACGTCCTAATGATATCTAGTCATTTTCTGTTGATTTGGGGAAAAAAAAAAATTTCCCATTGAAAATGAATGGGAAAAATTTTGGACGTCCATGGACGTCAATGGTATCAACTTACATAAGCGTCAATGGAATCCAAGTACATTGGCATCAATAGAATGAACAAACATGAAGAAATGCCATTGGAAATGAATGGGAAGTTTGGACGTCCCTGGACGTCAATGGCATCACCCTCCATAAGCAGCAATGCAATCGGGGACATTTGGGGGACAGGTCCTATTGATATCTAGTCATTTTCTGTTGATTTGGGGAAAAAAAAAAATTTCCCATTGAAAATGAATGGGTAAAATTTTGGACGTCCATGGACGTCAATGGCAGCACCCCCCATAAGCGTCAATGGAATTGGGGACGTTTGGGATATACGTCCTATTGATATCTGGTCATTTTCTGTTGATTTGGAGAAATGTAGTTTTTTCCCCATTGAAAATGAATGGGAAAAATTTTGGACGTCCATGGAAGTCAATGGCGGCACCCTTCATAAGCGTCAATGGAATTGGGGAAGTTTGGGGGACACGTCCTATTGATATCTGGTCATTTTCTGTTGATTTGGGGAAATTTTGTTTTTTCCCCATTGAAAATGAATGGGAAAAATTTTGGACGTCCATGGCCGTCAATGGCATCGACATTCATATAGTCAATTGAATCCAAGTACATTGGCATCAGTAGATTCGACATGCATGGCCGTCAATGGCATCAATGCAATGTAAATTCCATTGGAAATCCCATTGGAAGTGAATGGGACTTTTCCCATTCGAAATGAATGGGATAGTTTTTGGCAAATTTCCGAGGAAGCGTAATTTTTTTCCAAATTCTGTATACAACTTTTATGCCCCTCACCGTCCCGGAATTTTTGATGCCCAAATTATGTGATTTGGTCAAAAATTGTAGGACTAGATACATTTTGAAACTTTTTTTTTTTTCACGGAAAATTGCCGTTTACGGACGAACGGAAAAATTTTCGGGGCCATTTGTAAAGTTTCCTGTGTCACGCGAAAATTCCGGTCGTGCCGATACTTGAACGGTGCCGATCGGTCTAACGGTTCGGGCTGTGAAGCGCGCGTTTTTTTTCCATTCAAAATGAATAGGAAAGTTTTTGGCAAATTTCCGGGGAACCGTAAATTTTTGCCAAATTCTGTATACAACTTTTATGCCCCTCACCGTCCCGGAATTTTTGATGCCCAAATTATGTGATTTGGTCAAAAATTGTAGGACTAGATACATTTTGAAACTTTTTTTGTTTTTCGGAAAATTGCCGTTTACGGGCGAACGGAAAATTTTTCGTGGCGGTTTGAAAAATTCCCATCGTCACGCGAAAATTCCGGTCGTGCCGATACTTGAACTGTGCCGATCGGTGCTACGGTTTGGGCTGTGCGTTGGCTCAAAAAAACGCGGAGAATAAGATGAATAAATAATAAGTACAACTAGAAACTGCAATTTCGGGAGAAATTACACACCTTGGTCTTTCCTCTGTGGAGATACAGATCTTAGCCCCACTCAGGTCTATCAATAGAATGGACCATAATGCCAGTCAATGGCACTAAACAAAGTAAAAGCCATTAGAAAAGATTGGGAGAATTGGACGTCCATGGCCGTCAATGGCATCACCCTCCATAAGCGGCAATGCAATCGGGGACATTTGGGGGACAGGTCCTATTGATATCTAGTCATTTTCTGTTGATTTGGGGAAAAAAAAAAAATTCCCATTGAAAATGAATGGGTAAAATTTTGGACGTCCATGGACGTCAATGGCAGCACCCCCCATAAGCGTCAATGGAGTTGGGGACGTTTGGGGTATACGTCCTATTGATATCTGGTCATTTTCTGTTGATTTGGAGAAATTTAGTTTTTTCCCCATTGAAAATGAATGGGAAAAATTTTGGACGTCCATGGAAGTCAATGGCGGCACGCTTCATAAGCGTCAATGGAATTGGGGAAGTTTGGGGGACACGTCCTATTGATATCTGGTCATTTTCTGTTGATTTGGGGTAATTTTGTTTTTTCCCCATTGAAAATGAATGGGAAAAATTTTGGACGTCCATGGCAGTCAATGGCATCGACATCCATATAATCAATTGAATCCAAGTACATTGGCATCAGTAGATTCGACATGCATGGCCGTCAATGGCATCAATGCAATGTAAATTCCATTGGAAATCCCATTGGAAGTGAATGGGACTTTTCCCATTCGAAATGAATGGGATAGTTTTTGGCAAATTTCCGAGGAAGCGTAATTTTTTTCCAAATTCTGTATACAACTTTTATGCCCCTCACCGTCCCGGAATTTTTGATGCCCAAATTATGTGATTTGGTCAAAAATTGTAGGACTAGATACATTTTGAAACTTTTTTTTTTTTCACGGAAAATTGCCGTTTACGGACGAACGGAAAAATTTTCCGGGCCATTTGTAAAGTTTCCTGTGTCACGCGAAAATTCCGGTCGTGCCGATACTTGAACGGTGCCGATCGGTCTAACGGTTCGGGCTGTGAAGCGCGCGTTTTTTTTCCATTCAAAATGAATAGGAAAGTTTTTGGCAAATTTCCGGGGAACCGTAAATTTTTGCCAAATTCTGTATACAACTTTTATGCCCCTCACCGTCCCGGAATTTTTGATGCCCAAATTATGTGATTTGGTCAAAAATTGTAGGACTAGATACATTTTGAAACTTTTTTTATTTTTCGGAAAATTGCCGTTTACGGGCGAACGGAAAATTTTTCGTGGCGGTTTGAAAAATTCCCATCGTCACGCGAAAATTCCGGTCGTGCCGATACTTGAACTGTGCCGATCGGTGCTACGGTTTGGGCTGTGCGTTGGCTCAAAAAAACGCGGAGAATAAGATGAATAAATAATAAGTACAATAAAGTTGCACAATAACAATACCTTGTTCTTTCTTTCAGAAAGACCAAGGTAATAAAGTTGCACAATAACAATACCTTGTTCTTTCTTTCAGAAAGACCAAGGTAACTAGAAACTGCAATTTCGGGAGAAATTACACACCTTGGTCTTTCCTCTGTGGAGATACAAATCTTAGCCCCACTCAGGTCTATCAATAGAATGGACCATAATGCCAGTCATTGGCACTAAACAAAGTTAAAGGCATTAGAAAAGATTGGGAGAATTGGACGTCCATGTCCGTCAATGGCAGCACCCTCCATAATTGTTAATGGAATCGGGGAAGTTTGGGGGACACGTCCTATTGATATCTAGTCATTTTCTGTTGATTTGGGAAAAAAAAAAAAAATTCCCATTGAAAATGAATGGGAAAAATTTTGGACGTCCATGGACGTCAATGGTATCAACTTACATAAGCGTCAATGGAATCCAAGTACATTGGCATCAATAAAATGAACAAACATGAAGAAATGCCATTGGAAATGAATGGGAAGTTTGGACGTCCATGAACGTCAATGGCATCACCCTCCATAAGCAGCAATGCAATCGGGGACATTTGGGGGACACGTCCTAATGATATCTAGTCATTTTCTGTTGATTTGGGAAAAAAAAAAAAATCCCATTGAAAATGAATGGGAAAAATTTTGGACGTCCATGGACGTCAATGGTATCAACTTACATAAGCGTCAATGGAATCCAAGTACATTGGCATCAATAGAATGAACAAACATGAAGAAATGCCTTTGGAAATGAATGGGAAGTTTGGACGTCCATGGACGTCAATGGCATCACCCCCCATAAGCGGCAATGCAATCGGGGACATTTGGGGGACACGTCCTAATGATATCTAGTCATTTTCTGTTGATTTGGGGAAAAAAAAAAATTTCCCATTGAAAATGAATGGGAAAAATTTTGGACGTCCATGGACGTCAATGGTATCAACTTACATAAGCGTCAATGGAATCCAAGTACATTGGCATCAATAGAATGAACAAACATGAAGAAATGCCTTTGGAAATGAATGGGAAGTTTGGACGTCCATGGACGTCAATGGCATCACCCCCCATAAGCGGCAATGCAATCGGGGACATTTGGGGGACACGTCCTAATGATATCTAGTCATTTTCTGTTGATTTGGGGAAAAAAAAAAATTTCCCATTGAAAATGAATGGGAAAAATTTTGGACGTCCATGGACGTCAATGGTATCAACTTACATAAGCGTCAATGGAATCCAAGTACATTGGCATCAATAGAATGAACAAACATGAAGAAATGCCATTGGAAATTAATGGGAAGTTTGGACGTCCGTGGACGTCAATGGCATCACCCTCCATAAGCAGCAATGCAATCGGGGACATTTGGGGGACACGTCCTAATGATATCTAGTCATTTTCTGTTGATTTGGGGGAAAAAAAAAAATTTCCCATTGAAAATGAATGGGAAAAATTTTGGACGTCCATGGACGTCAATGGTATCAACTTACATAACCGTCAATGGAATCCAAGTACATTGGCATCAAAAGAATGAACAAACATGAAGAAATGCCATTGGAAAAGAATGGGAAGTTTGGACGTCCCTGGACGTCAATGGCATCACCCTCCATAAGCAGCAATGCAATCGGGGACATTTGGGGGACAGGTCCTATTGATATCTAGTCATTTTCTGTTGATTTGGGGGAAAAAAAAAAATTCCCATTGAAAATGAATGGGTAAAATTTTGGACGTCCATGGACGTCAATGGCAGCACCCCCCATAAGCGTCAATGGAATTGGGGACGTTTGGGATATACGTCCTATTGATATCTGGTCATTTTCTGTTGATTTGGAGAAATTTAGTTTTTTCCCCATTGAAAATGAATGGGAAAAATTTTGGACGTCCATGTAAGTCAATGGCGGCACCCTTCATAAGCGTCAATGGAATTGGGGAAGTTTGGGGGACACGTCCTATTGATATCTGGTCATTTTCTGTTGATTTGGGGTAATTTTGTTTTTTCCCCATTGAAAATGAATGGGAAAAATTTTGGACGTCCATGGCAGTCAATGGCATCGACATCTATATAGTCAGTTGAATCCAAGTACATTGGCATCAGTAGATTCGACATGCATGGCCGTCAATGGCATCAATGCAATGTAAATTCCATTGGAAATCCCATTGGAAGTGAATGGGACTTTTCCCATTCGAAATGAATGGGATAGTTTTTGGCAAATTTCCGAGGAAGCGTAATTTTTTTCCAAATTCTGTATACAACTTTTATGCCCCTCACCGTCCCGGAATTTTTGATGCCCAAATTATTTGATTTGGTCAAAAATTGTAGGACTAGATACATTTTGAAACTTTTTTTTTTTTCACGGAAAATTGCCGTTTACGGACGAACGGAAAAATTTTCGGGGCCATTTGTAAAGTTTCCTGTGTCACGCGAAAATTCCGGTCGTGCCGATACTTGAACGGTGCCGATCGGTCTAACGGTTCGGGCTGTGAAGCGCGCGTTTTTTTTCCATTCAAAATGAATAGGAAAGTTTTTGGCAAATTTCCGGGGAACCGTAAATTTTTGCCAAATTCTGTATACAACTTTTATGCCCCTCACCATCCCGGAATTTTTGATGCCCAAATTATGTGATTTGGTCAAAAATTGTAGGACTAGATACATTTTGAAACTTTTTTTATTTTTCGGAAAATTGCCGTTTACGGGCGAACGGAAAATTTTTCGTGGCGGTTTGAAAAATTCCCATCGTCACGCGAAAATTCCGGTCGTGCCGATACTTGAACTGTGCCGATCGGTGCTACGGTTTGGGCTGTGCGTTGGCTCAAAAAAACGCGGAGAATAAGATGAATAAATAATAAGTACAATAAAGTTGCACAATAACAATACCTTGTTCTTTCTTTCAGAAAGACCAAGGTAACTAGAAACTGCAATTTCGGGAGAAATTACACCTTGGTCTTTCCTCTGTGGAGATACAAATCTTAGCCCCACTCAGGTCTATCAATAGAATGGACCATAATGCCAGTCAATGGCACTAAACAAAGTAAAAGCCATTAGAAAAGATTGGGAGAATTGGACGTCCATGGCCGTCAATGGCGGCACCCTTCATAAGCGTCAATGGAATTGGAGAAGTTTGGGGGACATGTCCTATTGATATCTGGTCATTTTTTGTTGATTTGGGGAAAAAAAAAAATTCCCATTGAAAATGAATGGGAAAAATTTTGGACGTCCATTGACGTCAATGGTATCAATTTACATAGGCGTCAATGGAATCCAAGTACATTGGCATCAATAGAATGAACAAACATGAAGAAATGCCATTGGAAATTAATGGGAAGTTTGGACGTCCATGGACGTCAATGGCATCACCCTCCATAAGCAGCAATCCAATCGGGGACATTTGGGGGACAGGTCCTATTGATATCTAGTCATTTTCTGTTGATTTGGGGAAAAAAAAAATTTTCCCATTGAAAATGAATGGGAAAAATTTTGGACGTCCATGGACGTCAATGGTATCAACTTACATAACCGTCAATGGAATCCAAGTACATTGGCATCAAAAGAATGAACAAACATGAAGAAATGCCATTGGATATGAATGGGAAGTTTGGACGTCCCTGGACGTCAATGGCATCACCCTCCATAAGCGGCAATGCAATCGGGGACATTTGGGGGACACGTCCTAATGATATCTAGTCATTTTCTGTTGATTTGGGAAAAAAAAAAAAAAATCCCATTGAAAATGAATGGGAAAAATTTTGGACGTCCATGGACGTCAATGGTATCAACTTACATAAGCGTCAATGGAATCCAAGTACATTGGCATCAATAGAATGAACAAACATGAAGAAATGCCTTTGGAAATGAATGGGAAGTTTGGACGTCCATGGACGTCAATGGCATCACCCCCCCATAAGCGGCAATGCAATCGGGGACATTTGGGGGACACGTCCTAATGATATCTAGTCATTTTCTGTTTATTTGGGGAAAAAAAAAAATTTCCCATTGAAAATGAATGGGAAAAATTTTGGACGTCCATGGACGTCAATGGTATCAACTTACATAAGCGTCAATGGAATCCAATTACATTGGCATCAAAAGAATGAACAAACATGAGGAAATGCCATTGGAAATGAATGGGAAGTTTGGACGTCCCTGGACGTCAATGGCATCACCCTCCATAAGCAGCAATGCAATCGGGGACATTTGGGGGTCAGGTCCTATTGATATCTAGTCATTTTCTGTTGATTTGGTGAAAAAAAAAAATTTCCCATTGAAAATGAATGGGTAAAATTTTGGACGTCCATGGACGTCAATGGCATCACCCTCCATAAGCGGCAAAGCAATCGGGGACATTTGGGGGACACGTCCTAATGATATCGAGTCATTTTTTGTTGATTTGGAAAAAAAAAAAAAATTCCCATTGAAAATGAATGGGAAAAATTTTGGACGTCCATGGACGTCAATGGTGTCAACTTACATAAGCGTCAATGGAATCCAAGTACATTGGCATCAATAGAATGAACAAACATGAAGAAATGCCATTGGAAATGAATGGGAAGTTTGTACGTCCATGGACGTCAATGGCATCACCCTCCATAAGCGGCAATGCAATCGGGGACATTTGGGGGAAACGTCCTATTGATATCTAGTCATTTTCTGTTGATTTGGGGAAAAAAAAAAAATTCCCATTGAAAATGAATGGGAAAAATTTTGGACGTCCATGGACGTCAATGGTATCAACTTACATAAGCGTCAATGGAATCCAAGTACATTGGCATCAATAGAATGAACAAACATGAAGAAATGCCTTTGGAAATGAATGGGAAGTTTGGACGTCCATGGACGTCAATGGCATCACCCCCCATAAGCGGCAATGCAATCGGGGACATTTGGGGGACACGTCCTAATGATATCTAGTCATTTTCTGTTGATTTGGGGAAAAAAAAAAAATTCCCATTGAAAATGAATGGGAAAAATTTTGGACGTCCATGGACGTCAATGGTATCAACTTACATAAGCGTCAATGGAATCCAAGTACATTGGCATCAATTGAATGAACAAACATGAAGAAATGCCATTGGAAATTAATGGGAAGTTTGGACGTCCGTGGACGTCAATGGCATCACCCTCCATAAGCAGCAATGCAATCGGGCACATTTGGGGGAAACGTCCTATTGATATCTAGTCATTTTCTGTTGATTTGGGGAAAAAAAAAAAAATTCCCAATGAAAATGAATGGGAAAAATTTTGGACGTCCATGGACGTCAATGGTATCAACTTACATAAGCGTCAATGGAATCCAAGTACATTGGCATCAAAAGAATGAACAAACATGAAGAAATGCCATTGGAAATGAATGGGAAGTTTGGACGTCCCTGGACGTCAATGGCATCACCCTCCATAAGCAGCAATGCAATCGGGGACATTTGGGGGACAGGTCCTATTGATATCTAGTCATTTTCTGTTGATTTGGGGAAAAAAAAAAAATTCCCATTGAAAATGAATGGGTAAAATTTTGGACGTCCATGGACGTCAATGGCAGCACACCCCATAAGCGTCAATGGAATTGGGGACGTTTGGGGTATACGTCCTATTGATATCTGGTCATTTTCTGTTGATTTGGAGAAATTTAGTTTTTTCCCCATTGAAAATGAATGGGAAAAATTTTGGACGTCCATGTAAGTCAATGGCGGCACCCTTCATAAGCGTCAATGGAATTGGGGAAGTTTGGGGGACACGTCCTATTGATATCTGGTCATTTTCTGTTGATTTGGGGTAATTTTGTTTTTTCCCCATTGAAAATGAATGGGAAAAATTTTGGACGTCCATGGCAGTCAATGGCATCAACATCCATATAGTCAATTGAATCCAAGTACATTGGCATCAGTAGATTCGACATGCATGGCCGTCAATGGCATCAATGCAATGTAAATTCCGTTGGAAATCCCATTGGAAGTGAATGGGAACTTTTCCCATTCGAAATGAATGGGATAGTTTTTGGCAAATTTCCGAGGAAGCGTAATTTTTTTCCAAATTCTGTATATAACTTTTATGCCCCTCACCGTCCCGGAATTTTTGATGCCCAAATTATGTGATTTGGTCAAAAATTGTAGGACTAGATACATTTTGAAACCTTTTTTTTTTTCACGGAAAATTGCCGTTTACGGACGAACGGAAAATTTTTCAGGGCCATTTGTAAAGTTTCCTGTGTCACGCGAAAATTCCGGTCGTGCCGATACTTGAACGGTGCCGATCGGTCTAACGGTTCGGGCTGTGAAGCGCGCGGTTTTTTTCCATTCAAAATGAATAGGAAAGTTTTTGGCAAATTTCCGGGGAACCGTAAATTTTTGCCAAATTCTGTATATAACTTTTATGCCCCTCACCGTCCCGGAATTTTTGATATCCAAATTATGTGATTTGGTCAAAAATTGTAGGACTAGATACATTTTGAAACTTTTTTTATTTTTCGGAAAATTGCCGATTACGGGCGAAAGGAAAATTTTTCGTGGCGGTTTGAAAAATTCCCATCGTCACGCGAAAAATCCGGTCGTGCCGATACTTCAACGGTGCCGATCGGTGCTACGGTTTGGGCTGTGCGTTGGCTCAAAAAAACGCGGAGAATTATTGAATAATAATAATAACTAGAAACTGCAATTTCGGGAGAAATTACACCTTGGTCTTTCCTCTGTGGAGATACAAATCTTAGCCCCACTCAGGTCTATCAATAGAATGGACCATAATGCCAGTCAATGGCACTAAACAAAGTAAAAGCCATTAGAAAAGATTGGGAGAATTGGACGTCCATGGCCGTCAATGGCGGCACCCTTCATAAGCGTCAATGGAATTGGAGAAGTTTGGGGGACATGTCCTATTGATATCTGGTCATTTTTTGTTGATTTGGGGAAAAAAAAAAATTCCCATTGAAAATGAATGGGAAAAATTTTGGACGTCCATTGACGTCAATGGTATCAATTTACATAGGCGTCAATGGAATCCAAGTACATTGGCATCAATAGAATGAACAAACATGAAGAAATGCCATTGGAAATTAATGGGAAGTTTGGACGTCCATGGACGTCAATGGCATCACCCTCCATAAGCAGCAATCCAATCGGGGACATTTGGGGGACAGGTCCTATTGATATCTAGTCATTTTCTGTTGATTTGGGGAAAAAAAAAATTTTCCCATTGAAAATGAATGGGAAAAATTTTGGACGTCCATGGACGTCAATGGTATCAACTTACATAACCGTCAATGGAATCCAAGTACATTGGCATCAAAAGAATGAACAAACATGAAGAAATGCCATTGGATATGAATGGGAAGTTTGGACGTCCCTGGACGTCAATGGCATCACCCTCCATAAGCGGCAATGCAATCGGGGACATTTGGGGGACACGTCCTAATGATATCTAGTCATTTTCTGTTGATTTGGGAAAAAAAAAAAAAAATCCCATTGAAAATGAATGGGAAAAATTTTGGACGTCCATGGACGTCAATGGTATCAACTTACATAAGCGTCAATGGAATCCAAGTACATTGGCATCAATAGAATGAACAAACATGAAGAAATGCCTTTGGAAATGAATGGGAAGTTTGGACGTCCATGGACGTCAATGGCATCACCCCCCCATAAGCGGCAATGCAATCGGGGACATTTGGGGGACACGTCCTAATGATATCTAGTCATTTTCTGTTTATTTGGGGAAAAAAAAAAATTTCCCATTGAAAATGAATGGGAAAAATTTTGGACGTCCATGGACGTCAATGGTATCAACTTACATAAGCGTCAATGGAATCCAATTACATTGGCATCAAAAGAATGAACAAACATGAGGAAATGCCATTGGAAATGAATGGGAAGTTTGGACGTCCCTGGACGTCAATGGCATCACCCTCCATAAGCAGCAATGCAATCGGGGACATTTGGGGGTCAGGTCCTATTGATATCTAGTCATTTTCTGTTGATTTGGTGAAAAAAAAAAATTTCCCATTGAAAATGAATGGGTAAAATTTTGGACGTCCATGGACGTCAATGGCATCACCCTCCATAAGCGGCAAAGCAATCGGGGACATTTGGGGGACACGTCCTAATGATATCGAGTCATTTTTTGTTGATTTGGAAAAAAAAAAAAAATTCCCATTGAAAATGAATGGGAAAAATTTTGGACGTCCATGGACGTCAATGGTGTCAACTTACATAAGCGTCAATGGAATCCAAGTACATTGGCATCAATAGAATGAACAAACATGAAGAAATGCCATTGGAAATGAATGGGAAGTTTGTACGTCCATGGACGTCAATGGCATCACCCTCCATAAGCGGCAATGCAATCGGGGACATTTGGGGGAAACGTCCTATTGATATCTAGTCATTTTCTGTTGATTTGGGGAAAAAAAAAAAATTCCCATTGAAAATGAATGGGAAAAATTTTGGACGTCCATGGACGTCAATGGTATCAACTTACATAAGCGTCAATGGAATCCAAGTACATTGGCATCAATAGAATGAACAAACATGAAGAAATGCCTTTGGAAATGAATGGGAAGTTTGGACGTCCATGGACGTCAATGGCATCACCCCCCATAAGCGGCAATGCAATCGGGGACATTTGGGGGACACGTCCTAATGATATCTAGTCATTTTCTGTTGATTTGGGGAAAAAAAAAAAATTCCCATTGAAAATGAATGGGAAAAATTTTGGACGTCCATGGACGTCAATGGTATCAACTTACATAAGCGTCAATGGAATCCAAGTACATTGGCATCAATTGAATGAACAAACATGAAGAAATGCCATTGGAAATTAATGGGAAGTTTGGACGTCCGTGGACGTCAATGGCATCACCCTCCATAAGCAGCAATGCAATCGGGCACATTTGGGGGAAACGTCCTATTGATATCTAGTCATTTTCTGTTGATTTGGGGAAAAAAAAAAAAATTCCCAATGAAAATGAATGGGAAAAATTTTGGACGTCCATGGACGTCAATGGTATCAACTTACATAAGCGTCAATGGAATCCAAGTACATTGGCATCAAAAGAATGAACAAACATGAAGAAATGCCATTGGAAATGAATGGGAAGTTTGGACGTCCCTGGACGTCAATGGCATCACCCTCCATAAGCAGCAATGCAATCGGGGACATTTGGGGGACAGGTCCTATTGATATCTAGTCATTTTCTGTTGATTTGGGGAAAAAAAAAAAATTCCCATTGAAAATGAATGGGTAAAATTTTGGACGTCCATGGACGTCAATGGCAGCACACCCCATAAGCGTCAATGGAATTGGGGACGTTTGGGGTATACGTCCTATTGATATCTGGTCATTTTCTGTTGATTTGGAGAAATTTAGTTTTTTCCCCATTGAAAATGAATGGGAAAAATTTTGGACGTCCATGTAAGTCAATGGCGGCACCCTTCATAAGCGTCAATGGAATTGGGGAAGTTTGGGGGACACGTCCTATTGATATCTGGTCATTTTCTGTTGATTTGGGGTAATTTTGTTTTTTCCCCATTGAAAATGAATGGGAAAAATTTTGGACGTCCATGGCAGTCAATGGCATCAACATCCATATAGTCAATTGAATCCAAGTACATTGGCATCAGTAGATTCGACATGCATGGCCGTCAATGGCATCAATGCAATGTAAATTCCGTTGGAAATCCCATTGGAAGTGAATGGGAACTTTTCCCATTCGAAATGAATGGGATAGTTTTTGGCAAATTTCCGAGGAAGCGTAATTTTTTTCCAAATTCTGTATATAACTTTTATGCCCCTCACCGTCCCGGAATTTTTGATGCCCAAATTATGTGATTTGGTCAAAAATTGTAGGACTAGATACATTTTGAAACCTTTTTTTTTTTCACGGAAAATTGCCGTTTACGGACGAACGGAAAATTTTTCAGGGCCATTTGTAAAGTTTCCTGTGTCACGCGAAAATTCCGGTCGTGCCGATACTTGAACGGTGCCGATCGGTCTAACGGTTCGGGCTGTGAAGCGCGCGGTTTTTTTCCATTCAAAATGAATAGGAAAGTTTTTGGCAAATTTCCGGGGAACCGTAAATTTTTGCCAAATTCTGTATATAACTTTTATGCCCCTCACCGTCCCGGAATTTTTGATATCCAAATTATGTGATTTGGTCAAAAATTGTAGGACTAGATACATTTTGAAACTTTTTTTATTTTTCGGAAAATTGCCGATTACGGGCGAAAGGAAAATTTTTCGTGGCGGTTTGAAAAATTCCCATCGTCACGCGAAAAATCCGGTCGTGCCGATACTTCAACGGTGCCGATCGGTGCTACGGTTTGGGCTGTGCGTTGGCTCAAAAAAACGCGGAGAATTATTGAATAATAATAATAATAACAATAAAGTTGCACAATAACAATACCTTGTTCTTTCTTTCAGAAAGACCAAGGTAACTAGAAACTGCAATTTCGGGAGAAATTACACACCTTGGTCTTTCCTCTGTGGAGATACAAATCTTAGCCCCACTCAGGTCTATCAATAGAATGGACCATAATGCCAGTCAATGGCACTAAACAAAGTAAAAGCCATTAGAAAAGATTGGGAGAATTGGACGTCCATGGCCGTCAATGGCATCACCCTCCATAAGCGGCAATCCAATCAGGGACATTTGGGGGACACGTCCTAATGATATTTAGTCATTTTCTGTTGATTTGGGAAAAAAAAAAAAAATTCCCATTGAAAATGAATGGGAAAAATTTTGGACGTCCATGGACGTCAATGGTATCAACTTACATAAGCGTCAATGGAATCCAAGTACATTGGCATCAATAGAATGAACAAACATGAAGAAATGCCATTGGAATTAATGGGAAGTTTGGACGTCCATGAACGTCAATGGCATCACCCTCCATAAGCGGCAATGCAATCGGGGACATTTGGGGGACACGTCCTAATGATATCTAGTCATTTTCTGTTGATTTGGGGAAAAAAAAAAAATTCCCATTGAATATGAATGGGAAAAATTTTGGACGTCCATGGACGTCAATGGTATCAACTGACATAAGCGTCAATGGAATCCAAGTACATTGGCATCAATAAAATGAACAAACATGAAGAAATGCCATTGGAAATGAATGGGAAGTTTGGACGTCCATGAACGTCAATGGCATCACCCTCCATAAGCGGCAATGCAATCGGGGACATTTGGGGGACACGTCCTAATGATATCTAGTCATTTTCTGTTGATTTGGGAAAAAAAAAAAAAATCCCATTGAAAATGAATGGGAAAAATTTTTGACGTCCATGGACGTCAATGGTATCAACTTACATAAGCGTCAATGGAATCCAAGTACATTGGCATCAATAGAATGAACAAACATGAAGAAATGCCTTTGGAAATGAATGGGAAGTTTGGACGTCCATGGACGTCAATGGCATCACCCCCCATAAGCGGCAATGCAATCGGGGACATTTGGGGGACACGTCCTAATGATATCTAGTCATTTTCTGTTGATTTGGGGAAAAAAAAAATTTCCCATTGAAAATGAATGGGAAAAATTTTGGACGTCCATGGACGTCAATGGTATCAACTTACATAAGCGTCAATGGAATCCAAGTACATTGGCATCAATAGAATGAACAAACATGAAGAAATGCCATTGGAAATGAATGGGAAGTTTGGACGTCCCTGGACGTCAATGGCATCACCCTCCATAAGCAGCAATGCAATTGGGGACATTTGGGGGACACGTCCTAATGATATCTAGTCATTTTCTGTTGATTTGGGGGAAAAAAAAAATTTCCCATTGAAAATGAATGGGAAAAATTTTGGACGTCCATGGACGTCAATGGTGTCAACTTACTTAAGCGTCAATGGAATCCAAGTACATTGGCATCAAAAGAATGAACAAACATGAAGAAATGCCATTGGAAATGAATGGGAAGTTTGGACGTCCCTGGACGTCAATGGCATCACCCTCCATAAGCAGCAATGCAATCGGGGACATTTGGGGGACACGTCCTATTGATATCTAGTCATTTTCTGTTGATATGGGGAAAAAAAAAAATTTCCCATTGAAAATGAATGGGAAAAATTTTGGACGTCCATGGACGTCAATGGCAGCACCCTCCATAAGCGTCAATGGAGTTGGGGACGTTTGGGATATACGTCCTATTGATATCTGGTCATTTTCTGTTGATTTGGAGAAATTTAGTTTTTTCCCCATTGAAAATGAATGGGAAAATTTTTGGACGTCCATGGAAGTCAATGGTGGCACCCTTCATAAGCGTCAATGGAATTGGGGAAGTTTGGGGGACACGTCCTATTGATATCTGGTCATTTTCTGTTGATTTGGGGAAATTTTGTTTTTTCCCCATTGAAAATGAATGGGAAAAATTTTGGACGTCCATGGCCGTCAATGGCATCGACATCCATATAGTCAATTGAATCCAAGTACATTGGCATCAGTAGATTCGACATGCATGGCCGTCAATGGCATCAATGCAATGTAAATTCCATTGGAAATCCCATTGGAAGTGAATGGGAACTTTTCCCATTCGAAATGAATGGGATAGTTTTTGGCAAATTTCCGAGGAAGCGTAATTTTTTTCCAAATTCTGTATACAACTTTTATGCCCCTCACCGTCCCGGAATTTTTGATGGCCAAATTATGTGATTTGGTCAAAAATTGTAGGACTAGATACATTTTGAAAGTTTTTTTTTTTTCACGGAAAATTGCCGTTTACGGACGAACGGAAAAATTTTCGGGGCCATTTGTAAAGTTTCCTGTGTCACGCTAAAATTCCGGTCGTGCCGATACTTGAACGGTGCCGATCGGTCTAACGGTTCGGGCTGTGAAGCGCGCGTTTTTTTTCCATTCAAAATGAATAGGAAAGTTTTTGGCAAATTTCCGGGGAACCGTAAATTTTTGCCAAATTCTGTATACAACTTTTATGCCCCTCACCGTCCCGGAATTTTTGATGCCCAAATTATGTGATTTGGTCAAAAATTGTAGGACTAGATACATTTTGAAACTTTTTTTGTTTTTCGGAAAATTGCCGTTTACGGGCGAACGGAAAATTTTTCGTGGCGGTTTGAAAAATTCCCATCGTCACGCGAAAATTCCGGTCGTGCCGATACTTGAACTGTGCCGATCGGTGCTACGGTTTGGGCTGTGCGTTGGCTCAAAAAAACGCGGAGAATAAGATGAATAAATAATAAGTACAACTAGAAACTGCAATTTCGGGAGAAATTACACACCTTGGTCTTTCCTCTGTGGAGATACAGATCTTAGCCCCACTCAGGTCTATCAATAGAATGGATCATAATGCCAGTCATTGGCAAAAAACAAAGTAAAAGCCGTTAGAAATGAATGGGAGAATTGGACGTCCATGGACGTCAATGGCGGCACCTTTCATAATTGTTAATGGAATCGGGGAAGGTTGGGGGACACATCCTAATGATATCTAGTCATTTTCTGTTGATTTGGGAAAAAAAAAAAATATCCCATTGAAAATGAATGGGAAAAATTTTGGACGTCCATGGACGTCAATGGTATCAACTTACATAAGCGTCAATGGAATCCAAGTACATTGGCATCAATAGAATGAAAAAACATGAAGAAATGCCATTGGAAATTAATGGGAAGTTTGGACGTCCGTGGACGTCAATGGCATCACCCTCCATAAGCAGCAATGCAATCGGGGACATTTGGGGGACACGTCCTAATGATATCTACTCATTTTCTGTTGATTTGGGGAAAAAAAATAAATTTCCATTGAAAATGAATGGGAAAAATTTTGGACGTCCATGGACGTCAATGGTATCAACTGACATAAGCGTCAATGGAATCCAAGTACATTGGCATCAATAAAATGAACAAACATGAAGAAATGCCATTGGAAATGAATGGGAAGTTTGGACGTCCATGGACGTCAATGGCATCACCCTCCATAAGCGGCAATGCAATCGGGGACATTTGGGGGACACATCCTAATGATATCTAGTCATTTTCTGTTGATTTGGGAAAAAAAAAAAAATCCCATTGAAAATGAATGGGAAAATTTTTGGACGTCCATGGACGTCAATGGTATCAACTTACATAAGCGTCAATGGAATCCAAGTACATTGGCATCAATAGAATGAACAAACATGAAGAAATGCCTTTGGAAATGAATGGGAAGTTTGGACGTCCATGGACGTCAATGGCATCACCCCCCATAAGCGGCAATGCAATCGGGGACATTTGGGGGACACGTCCTAATGATATCTAGTCATTTTCTGTTGATTTGGGAAAAAAAAAAAAATCCCATTGAAAATGAATGGGAAAAATTTTGGACGTCCATGGACGTCAATGGTATCAACTTACATAAGCGTCAATGGAATCCAAGTACATTGGCATCAATAGAATGAACAAACATGAAGAAATGCCTTTGGAAATGAATGGGAAGTTTGGACGTCCATGGACGTCAATGGCATCACCCCCCATAAGCGGCAATGCAATCGGGGACATTTGGGGGACACGTCCTAATGATATCTAGTCATTTTCTGTTGATTTGGGGAAAAAAAAAAATTTCCCATTGAAAATGAATGGGAAAAATTTTGGACGTCCATGGACGTCAATGGTATCAACTTACATAAGCGTCAATGGAATCCAAGTACATTGGCATCAATAGAATGAACAAACATGAAGAAATGCCATTGGAAATGAATGGGAAGTTTGGACGTCCATAAACGTCAATGGCATCACCCTCCATAAGCAGCAATGCAATCGGGCACATTTGGGGGAAACGTCCTATTGATATCTAGTCATTTTCTGTTGATTTGGGGAAAAAAAAAAAATTCCCATTGAAAATGAATGGGAAAAATTTTGGACGTCCATGGACGTCAATGGCATCAACTTACATAAGCGTCAATGGAATCCAAGTACATTGGCATCAATAAAATGAACAAACATGAAGAAATGCCATTGGAAATGAATGGGAAGTTTGGACGTCCATGAACGTCAATGGTATCACCCTCCATAAGCGGCAATGCAATCGGGGACATTTGGGGGACACGTCCTAATGATATCTAGTCATTTTCTGTTGATTTGGGAAAAAAAAAAAAAATCCAATTGAAAATGAATGGGAAAAATTTTGGACGTCCATGGACGTCAATGGTATCAACTTACATAAGCGTCAATGGAATCCAAGTACATTGGCATCAATAGAATGAACAAACATGAAGAAATGCCTTTGGAAATGAATGGGAAGTTTGGACGTCCATGGACGTCAATGGCATCACCCCCCATAAAAAAAAAAAAAAATCCAATTGAAAATGAATGGGAAAAATTTTGGACGTCCATGGACGTCAATGGTATCAACTTACATAAGCGTCAATGGAATCCAAGTACATTGGCATCAATAGAATGAACAAACATGAAGAAATGCCTTTGGAAATGAATGGGAAGTTTGGACGTCCATGGACGTCAATGGCATCACCCCCCATAAGCGTCACCCTCCATAAGCAGCAATGCAATCGGGCACATTTGGGGGAAACGTCCTATTGATATCTAGTCATTTTCTGTTGATTTGGGGAAAAAAAAAAAATTCCCATTGAAAATGAATGGGAAAAATTTTGGACGTCCATGGACGTCAATGGCATCAACTTACATAAGCGTCAATGGAATCCAAGTACATTGGCATCAATAAAATGAACAAACATGAAGAAATGCCATTGGAAATGAATGGGAAGTTTGGACGTCCATGAACGTCAATGGTATCACCCTCCATAAGCGGCAATGCAATCGGGGACATTTGGGGGACACGTCCTAATGATATCTAGTCATTTTCTGTTGATTTGGGAAAAAAAAAAAAAATCCAATTGAAAATGAATGGGAAAAATTTTGGACGTCCATGGACGTCAATGGTATCAACTTACATAAGCGTCAATGGAATCCAAGTACATTGGCATCAATAGAATGAACAAACATGAAGAAATGCCTTTGGAAATGAATGGGAAGTTTGGACGTCCATGGACGTCAATGGCATCACCCCCCATAAGCGGCAATGCAATCGGGGACATTTGGGGGACACGTCCTAATGATATCTAGTCATTTTCTGTTGATTTGGGAAAAAAAAAAAAAATCCAATTGAAAATGAATGGGAAAAATTTTGGACGTCCATGGACGTCAATGGTATCAACTTACATAAGCGTCAATGGAATCCAAGTACATTGGCATCAATAGAATGAACAAACATGAAGAAATGCCTTTGGAAATGAATGGGAAGTTTGGACGTCCATGGACGTCAATGGCATCACCCCCCATAAGCGGCAATGCAATCGGGGACATTTGGGGGACACGTCCTAATGATATCTAGTCATTTTCTGTTGATTTGGGGGAAAAAAAAAAATTCCCATTGAAAATGAATGGGAAAAATTTTGGACGTCCATGGACGTCAATGGTATCAACTTACATAAGCGTCAATGGAATCCAAGTACATTGGCATCAATAGAATGAACAAACATGAAGAAATGCCATTGGAAATTAATGGGAAGTTTGGACGTCCGTGGACGTCAATGGCATCACCCTCCATAAGCAGCAATGCAATCGGGGACATTTGGGGGACACGTCCTAATGATATCTAGTCATTTTCTGTTGATTTGGGGAAAAAAAAAAATTTCCCATTGAAAATGAATGGGAAAAATTTTGGACGTCCATGGACGTCAATGGTATCAACTTACATAACCGTCAATGGAATCCAAGTACATTGGCATCAAAAGAATGAACAAACATGAAGAAATGCCATTGGAAATGAATGGGAAGTTTGGACGTCCCTGGACGTCAATGGCATCACCCTCCATAAGCAGCAATGCAATCGGGGACATTTGGGGGACAGGTCCTATTGATATCTAGTCATTTTCTGTTGATTTGGGGAAAAAAAAAAATTTCCCATTGAAAATGAATGGGTAAAATTTTGGACGTCCATGGACGTCAATGGCAGCACCCCCCATAAGCGTCAATGGAATTGGGGACGTTTGGGATATACGTCCTATTGATATCTGGTCATTTTCTGTTGATTTGGAGAAATTTAGCTTTTTCCCCATTGAAAATGAATGGGAAAAATTTTGGACGTCCATGTAAGTCAATGGCGGCACCCTTCATAAGCGTCAATGGAATTGGGGAAGTTTGGGGGACACGTCCTATTGATATCTGGTCATTTTCTGTTGATTTGGGGTAATTTTGTTTTTTCCCCATTGAAAATGAATGGGAAAAATTTTGGACGTCCATGGCAGTCAATGGCATCGACATCTATATAGTCAGTTGAATCCAAGAACATTGGCATCAGTAGATTCGACATGCATGGCCGTCAATGGCATCAATGCAATGTAAATTCCATTGGAAATCCCATTGGAAGTGAATGGGACTTTTCCCATTCGAAATGAATGGGATAGTTTTTGGCAAATTTCCGAGGAAGCGTAATTTTTTTCCAAATTCTGTATACAACTTTTATGCCCCTCACCGTCCCGGAATTTTTGATGCCCAAATTATTTGATTTGGTCAAAAATTGTAGGACTAGATACATTTTGAAACTTTTTTTTTTTTCACGGAAAATTGCCGTTTACGGACGAACGGAAAAATTTTCGGGGCCATTTGTAAAGTTTCCTGTGTCACGCGAAAATTCCGGTCGTGCCGATACTTGAACGGTGCCGATCGGTCTAACGGTTCGGGCTGTGAAGCGCGCGTTTTTTTTCCATTCAAAATGAATAGGAAAGTTTTTGGCAAATTTCCGGGGAACCGTAAATTTTTGCCAAATTCTGTATACAACTTTTATGCCCCTCACCGTCCCGGAATTTTTGATGCCCAAATTATGTGATTTGGTCAAAAATTGTAGGACTAGATACATTTTGAAACTTTTTTTATTTTTCGGAAAATTGCCGTTTACGGGCGAACGGAAAATTTTTCGTGGCGGTTTGAAAAATTCCCATCGTCACGCGAAAATTCCGGTCGTGCCGATACTTGAACTGTGCCGATCGGTGCTACGGTTTGGGCTGTGCGTTGGCTCAAAAAAACGCGGAGAATAAGATGAATAAATAATAAGTACAACTAGAAACTGCAATTTCGGGAGAAATTACACACCTTGGTCTTTCCTCTGTGGAGATACAGATCTTAGCCCCACTCAGGTCTATCAATAGAATGGATCATAATGCCAGTCATTGGCACAAAACAAAAAGCCATTAGAAATGAATAGGAGAATTGGACGTCCATGGACGTCAATGGCGGCACCCTTCATAATTGTTAATGCAATCGGAGACATTTGGGGGACACGTCCTATTGATATCTAGTCATTTTCTGTTGATTTGGGGAGAAAAAAAAATTCCCATTGAAAATGAATGGGAAAAATTTTGGACGTCCATGGACGTCAGTGGTATCAACTTACATAAGCGTCAATGGAATCCAAGTACATTTGCATCAATAGAATGAACAAACATGAAGAAATGCCATTGGAAATAAAAGGGAAGTTTGGACGTCCGTGGCCGTCAATGGCATCACCCCCCATAAGCGGCAATGCAATCGGGGACATTTGGGGGACACGTCCTAATGATATCTAGTCATTTTCTGTTGATTTGGGGAAAAAAAAAAAATTCCCATTGAAAATGAATGGGAAAAATTTTGGACGTCCATGGACGTCAGTGGTATCAACTTACATAAGCGTCAATGGAATCCAAGTACATTTGCATCAATAGAATGAACAAACATGAAGAAATGCCATTGGAAATAAAAGGGAAGTTTGGACGTCCGTGGCCGTCAATGGCATCACCCTCCATAAGAGGCAATGCAATCGGGGACATTTGGGGGACACGTCCTATTGATATCTAGTCATTTTCTGTTGATTTGGGGAAAAAAAAAAAATTCCCATTGAAAATGAATGGGAAAAATTTTGGACGTCCATGGACGTCAATGGTATCAACTTACATAAGCGTCAATGGAATCCAAGTACATTGGCATCAATAGAATGAACAAACATGAAGAAATGCCATTGGAAATGAATGGGAAGTTTGGACGTCCATGGACGTCAATGGAATCACCCTCCATAAGCGGCAATGCAATCGGGGACATTTGGGGGACACGTCCTAATGATATCTAGTCATTTTCTGTTGATTTGGGGAAAAAAAAAAATTTCCCATTGAAAATGAATGGGAAAATTTTTGGACGTCCATGGACGTCAATGGCAGCACCCCCCATAAGCGTCAATGGAGTTGGGGACGTTTGGGGGACACGTCCTATTGATATCTGGTCATTTTCTGTTGATTTGGGGAAATTTAGTTTTTTCCCCATTGAAAATGAATGGGAAAAATTTTGGACGTCCATGGACGACAATGGCAGCACCCCCTATAAGCCTCAATGGAGTTGGGGACGTTTGGGGGACACGTCCTATTGATATCTGGTCATTTTCTGTTGATTTGGGGAAATGTAGTTTTTTCCCCATTGAAAATGAATGGGAAAAATTTTGGACGTCCATGGCCGTCAATGGCATCGACATCCATATAGTCAATTGAATCCAAGTACATTGGCATCAGTAGATTCGACATGCATGGCCGTCAATGGCATCAATGCAATGTAAATTCCGTTGGAAATCCCATTGGAAGTGAATGGGAACTTTTCCCATTCGAAATGAATGGGATAGTTTTTGGCAAATTTCCGAGGAAGCGTAATTTTTTTCCAAATTCTGTATACAACTTTTATGCCCCTCACCGTCCCGGAATTTTTGATGCCCAAATTATGTGATTTGGTCAAAAATTGTAGGACTAGATACATTTTGAAACTTTTTTTTTTTTCACGGAAAATTGCCGTTTACGGACGAACGGAAAATTTTTCGGGGCCATTTGTAAAGTTTCCTGTGTCACGCGAAAATTCCGGTCGTGCCGATACTTGAACGGTGCCGATCGGTCTAACGGTTCGGGCTGTGAAGCGCGCGTTTTTTTTCCATTCAAAATGAATAGGAAAGTTTTTGGCAAATTTCCGGGGAACCGTAAATTTTTGCCAAATTCTGTATACAACTTTTATGCCCCTCACCGTCCCGGAATTTTTGATGCCCAAATTATGTGATTTGGTCAAAAATTGTAGGACTAGATACATTTTGAAACTTTTTTTATTTTTCGGAAAATTGCCGTTTACGGGCGAACGGAAAATTTTTCGTGGCGGTTTGAAAAATTCCCATCGTCACGCGAAAATTCCGGTCGTGCCGATACTTGAACTGTGCCGATCGGTGCTACGGTTTGGGCTGTGCGTTGGCTCAAAAAAACGCGGAGAATAAGATGAATAAATAATAAGTACAATAAAGTTGCACAATAACAATACCTTGTTCTTTCTTTCAGAAAGACCAAGGTAATAAAGTTGCACAATAACAATACCTTGTTCTTTCTTTCAGAAAGACCAAGGTAATAAAGTTGCACAACAACATAACCTTGTTCTTTCCTTCAGAAAGACCAAGGTAATAATAATAAAGTTGCACAATAACAATACCTTGTTCTTTCTTTCAGAAAGACCAAGGTAATTATTGGTTCACTACAACTTAAGTGGAAACAATTAGTGGAAACTGACTCGCGACAAGATTTAATCTCTGCCGAGATAAAAAAAAAAAACTAAATAAAACACAGCCATGTAATAGAGCAGTCCAGTTTTTTTAGTTAGTGTTTTATCACACAATGCTCCAAAGACATTGTCTAACCATATTTTGTGCATTTTTATGATGCTCTGTTTTACCCAGGCAACTTTTTCTCATGATGAAAAGAAGTGGAATTCCTTACCAGCGGATCGAAACTCAAGTATAAACACAAAATATCTTGGTTTTTTTATTTTATTTTATAATTATTATTTTCCAACCAGAAACTTAATTCCAAAGATGCATAGTACAACCAAACTTTTTGGGTCCAACTAAAATTGCATCAAGAAAGCTGCATACCACAACAACAAAAACAGATATCTCCACGGTGACAAACCTAAGGAGCTGACCCCACTTCAGCACTCTTCGTAAATAAAAAAAGGGGAAACCTGATGTTTTACCCGCAGGCAGTCACAGTTTCCGTTCCAAGTGAAGGACATTTTGACCTTCTGCCAAAGCCCCAGCTGCCCACAGAGGCTCAGCCCTTTCACCCCTGCTCATATTCAAGCCTCGCTGGTGCTTCAACAAAAGGCAAGAGCTCTCCAAAACCTCATTATACAAGCAAGAGGGCAGTTGCAGATGGATAAATACGTAATGGTCCAAAAATATGCACCACAATGGACATTTTGGAAAAAGTTCAGTACATTAGTACAGTATAATTTTAACACAGCAGAACAGGGTGAGACTATACATATCACATTTCCACAAGGAAGTGGTTTGAATGCAGTTATATTTTATTGAGAACTTGCAATTTGGGCATTTTTTTTTTCTTTTTAACTTGAGGTTTAAGCCCTTTTCAGTCTCTTTACACTGGCATAAGCTGTATAAACCACACCCCCTGCCCACAGCCACAGGTGTACATGTTGTATTGTGAAAAACAGTATGTATACAAAAAGACATGCAGCTCATTAGCCTGAGAAAATCCATTAATCATCTGCAGTGGACCATAAGCCGCAGGGTTCAAAATGGTAGGAAAAAGTACAGTGGTACTCCAACATATGATTCTTTAAACATACAACGTAAAATTTGAATCGTCGTCTGTCTCGATATGACGACTAGGCATGTCCTGGTATAAGATTCTGATGGTATGATAACCATAAGCCAAAATAGCACAGTTTTACTGTATTGTAATTAGTTTTAAAATGCGTTACTTTTGGGTTAAAAATTTACAAGAAAAAAAAAAAAAGACAAAAAAAAAAGTTTTTTCCATTAAACAGGATTATTATTTTTCAAACCATAATAGCAAATTGGAACATACGTATAATGTTAAGTTAAAATAAAAACCCACAGCCACCGCTTAGCATTATAACTATCAGAACAAAAAAATAATTGAATTATTTTCCATAAAAAGCACATGTGCATGACTCGTATCATGTTTGCCTTATACACACTCTTTCTCAACACAGACAGTTACCAGGGAGAAAAAAAAAAAAAAACATGTTTTACCACCTCTAGACACACTAAATATGCAGGAGTTAACTCTTGTAGCTGGTGGTAAACGTTCATGACAGTGTTTATTACTAACCTTCAATTTTGTATAAATGCGAAATCATATTGGAGGTATTGCCTCCTTGGCAGCCCCCCTCCGCAAACATGTTTTACATGTCGCTTGGCCCTCCTCCTCTAAGCCGCGGCCGTCTGTAACTTTTCTTTACCCTTAGTATTCCCATACCAGCGATTTTGTTTTCTTTGATGGGGGAAAAAAGTTTCACCTACTCCAGGCATCATGTAGCACAGCTGACTCGCTGACACCGAGGAACAAACGGTCGGGGAGGGTTGAGCCTTTAGCTGCAAGCGAGGGATTTCTCGCTGCATTTTTCGGACATGAAAAAATAGCTAATATCTTAGGGACGGTATGACGGAAAATTTTTGCGGTATTGAAACCGTGACGTCTTCATACCACGGTATACCTTAAAAACGGTAACTGGCACATGTCTAATGACGACATGCTCTAAATACGACGATTTACGACAGTTGTTTTCCCAGAAGCACGTTGAATTTTCTTGTGAGACAAATCATCATGGGTCCCAAAAAGGTTAGAGCAGGTGGTAGTAGTGAAAAAAAGGAGGATGGTGACGCTTACCATTGAAATTAAGAAAAAAAGAGTATGATCGAGGGGTGTGTGTGACTGAACTGGCTAGACAATACGGCTCACAACACGCTCACTGAATCCTTCTTTACCTACACACCCGCTTTCTCCTCTGACCTCCTTTCGTTCTCCAGTAAGTTAAGGTGACAATAAAAACTCTTTTTTAAATACTTATTTATTCATAATTTAATCATGACTCGACAAAGGACCATTTCAACATACAAACCAGGTCCTGGAATGAATTAAATCTGTTTGTCGAGGTATCACAGTAGTGGCTTATAGTCCAAAAATTACAGTGTATATTTGTTGTTCATAACTTGATAACCCCATTGCGGTTCCACCCAAGGGTCCACACTCGTCAAATATGTATTGTTTACCGCATATAATGTAGGCCTATTGATTGTGCACTCTTAATTGAAAGCATGCTTTTCCATTTAGACCACAAAATACATCTGTGTTTTGTTAGTGGTTGCAGCAAAGTAGTGAGCTGCCGTATACCTCATTTACTTAGGCTACGTTCATACTACAGGTCTTAATGCACGAATCCGATTTTATGTCATATCCGTTTTTTTGGCGTGCTCGTTCAGACTGCCTTTATCCATTGAGACCGTTCACGTATTACGCATGCGCACTAATTCGCAGTCCGACACGCGCTAAGCAAGAAGACCCGCATGCGCAGAACCATCAAAACAAATGACAGACGTCATCCGTCATTCCAGGGATATCATATTTTGCTTTTCAAAAGATGGACACAAATAACAGACATAAATAATCCCCGTTTAGGCTTATATTCAAAGTTTATATGGATCGATAGCATGCACGCACTGTCCGTGCACGTCACACACACATACGGGCAGTTTGTCCCGACTCTCGGCCGTGGAGGCAATGTTGAAATATTGCTCACTTGGAACAGAGAGAAAACTGAGCCTTCTCAGGCTTATCCTCAACCCATTTTTATTTTTTATGACTGTTGTCAAGCTCAGCCCTTCCTCAAAAGCCGTGTTCACTGCAAGCTAGGCGCTAATAACGCACAGGTGCATCACTACGGTAACGACTCTCTCGCTATTTGATGAGGTAATTGCTGCATTAAATCCGATTTGCGGGACCGGACAGTACAGACCGCCGCGACAGTCTGGAAAAATGTGGCCCAGATCGGATTTAGACCACATACGAAAGTGACCCAGATCGGATTTGAAATGGTCCCGTTCTATGCGACTTGTCACGTTCAGACCGTCAAGTTAATGCCTCACTCGAGTCGGAAAAACACGAAAAAATCGGATTCGTGCATTAAGACCTGTAGTATGAACGTAGCCTTAGAGACACAATTACCATACTTTTCGGACTATAGTGTCACACTTTTTTTTTTATAGTATGGCAGAGGGTGCGTTTTGTACTCTGGGGCGACTTATGTGTGGCTATTTACGGTCGGCTCAGGCCGACTTCTCTCTCGCTAACTTTTTTAAAAATAAATATATATTCATATATTTGTACTAAAATGATGTATGGATGTTAAATAAAACAAATATAATTTGGGTAAAACAGAGAAGGCGCTCTGCATGCCTGCGCACGTAAACGCAGTGGCCCCGCTCTCTTTTCAATCTTCCCCTCCGCGAGCATCCTGGTATTTCCTTTTCGATATGGAGCAGCTATAGGAGTGAAAAACAAACTACAGACAGGGGAATTAAAAAGCAAACAACTGTGGTGGGAGTCGAATATGGAGAGGATTCAAAATTGATTGTTGAAGATACGGAAACCTGTGTCAGCTTCGTTGAATGTAAACGAATGCGGCGCTTTGGTCTCATACGAGAAATATTTTTAACAAACTTTTCCAGCGTTATTTCATTGTGTAAATGAATTTATATTGATCATAAAAATATGAAGACTATTTAAACATTGAGAAAACTTGCGTTTTTTTTCTGCCAACTCCAGGAGATTAAAATAAATGTCAAATCCACTATCCGCCTGTTAGAACAGACACGCAAATATAAAAGATAATAAATGTTTATTGAATATCCATCTTAGTCTTGTTTAACTGGGAGAATTCGTTACAGACAGGCTTGAATTTGTTATCATTATGCATATGTGCACCGGCATCGTTACAAACGTGATCACACAAAACGCAACCACGCATCACATCCCCGCATTTCCTCCTTCACCTAAGTCCTCACAAATAAAACATAGAATTTTGGGGGTTTTCGGGCTCGGGCAAGCAAATCAAGTTAATTGATCGGGCTCGGGCCGCGTCAAGCTTTGATACCCGCGGGCCGGTCGGGTCGGGCTGGATTTTTTAGGCCCGATCTAACTTCTAGCGTCATGTAATGTTAGCATACCGTACACCTATTCAGCCTGTTGTTCCCTATTGTATTTTAAATTGCCTTTTTAAGATGACGTGTCTGTTCTTGGTGATGGATTTTATCAAATACATTTCCCCCCAAAAATGCGACTTATACTCCAGTGCGACTTATATATGGCGGAAAACACAGACAAGACTGAAAAAGCAGCTGTTTGATAGAACAATATATCTATATGCTGCCATAGCAGATTCATGGTGCATGAAGACCCCAAACTATTTTTAATTTGTCCATTTTTCCCTGGAAACCCCTGTTTACAGATGTCGCGCAACCGCTTTTGTTTCAACCCAGCCATAAAACGAAGGTAACTAATTATATTTAGTATTCAAAATGTCTGTCATTTTTAGCTTTGAATCATTAATTGATGTCTAATATTTTGTTTAAAAAAATGACTTTAAAAAATTATTCACTCGCATATTTTAAAGTTTTTAAACAAATTACGTCATAATGAAAAAAATGGTGTCTGTAAAAAAGTCACGGCTATCTACCTCATAACTATCGCTTCATTGTAGTTTTTTTTTTGTTACTGTCGCATTTTCTCCGATATTTTAGATAATAATGGATCCAAACAAAGAAAAAGAAAAATAATAAAATAAAAATGTTTAAAAGGGTATATATATGGAAAAGAAAATCTCGACCACTCCTTGATGTCTACGATTTCTGCATCGCGACCCTTGTTATATTACCATGTTTCACCCATAAAATCCCCCAAAAATCCAGCTGTGGCCATTCACAGCTGTGTCTTGACTCTCAGTGGTACATGCTACATGGAGTTTTTACATCGGAAAAAGGTAAGTACTTGATAATATCTCGTTAAATTCATGGCGTCTGTAATTCTGTTCATGTGTGCTCTCACCTCCAGATAGGGTTTTGCCGTTTAAAATTTGTGGGTTTTTTTTAAAAATGCCATTCTGTTCAAAATTTTTCTTCCCCCGGATAATTGAGATGTTAAGCTTTCCAATGATGTATTACACATGCATATAGGACAATTTTGAGTTTGGCCAAATTGCGGGTCCCAGAACGGAACTTCAAGTCACCTGAGTGCTTTCCGCCATATGTTTTTTTCCTTCTCATTCACATTTTTTGGAATACGAAAAATAGAGTAATCAATTTCAGACAAGACTAACCGCCTATTCCATCAATTATTTTGCCTATCAATTTTGAACAGTAATCATAATGAAACAAAAATGAGCAATCATTTATCATTGTGGAGTGGGGTTTTATAACTTTCCAACTTTTAAAGCAGGATTAGATAATCATATAATTACAGTTTACCAAAAAAAATGACCCATCATTTACTAACGAAGAAAAAGATGGTTCGGGTGGATTAAATTTGGCAAGACACGTCTAACAAGAGTTTATTTTAAGAGGTGGAAGATTCAGTGGCCCCTCTTCGGGAATCAACCTCTAAGTGGTCTTTGAAGTTCCTTGTCTCTGTGGGTGGGAATGTGGCATGGCACTGCGCCAAAGCCACAAACACAAGGATTGAGTAACGCCTGCCCACTCTCCCAGCTGTTGCATTCATCCCGTGAACCGCACACACATTCGTGTGCAGGCACACACATAAATGCAGTGCTGCGTGAGAGTTTTGGACAGTTATCTCATTGCAATCCACTGCCGGAAATAATCCTTATCTTTTAAGTGTGTGTCAGTGAGGGTGTTTTTTTTTTTTTTTTTTTTGATTTTTTTTTTTTTTTTTTAACCCCCGTTCCTTTTTTAAGAAAATAGAAGGTAACACTTTATAATAACGATCCGTTTTACTAGTTAATAGATCATTAGTAAACTATTGATAAATGATTTATTGTTGATTTGTGAAGTATTTGTTAACAGTTTGATAAGCATTTACAGGGTGTTCTTAACCTGAAACACAGTTTGTGTAGAAACGTTTCAAGTTTTTGTGTGTAACGTTTGGCAATTCTATCTTTTCAGGTTAAGAAATGCCGTTCACTTCAAAAGAAAAGACATTTTGATAAGGCATTTCGCAGGCAGCGCTCATGTTGCACATTTATGAAAATCTGCCATAGAACCACCAAATATTTGTACTTTTCTTTGTATATTTAACCAATAAAACTTATGACCTTCAACATAAAGTGTATATAGTTTTATTAAGATCCATCTACTAGCATGGGCATTTAGAAATGGGGCCAACCATATTGGAACACCCTGTAAATGCTTAACAAACTGTTAACAAATACTTCAAAAATCAACAATAAATCATTTATCAACAGTTTACTAATGATCTATTAACTAGTAAAACGGATAGTTATTATAAAGTCTTACCAAATAGAATTTTTTTTTTTTTCATACAGTTGATCATGAAAATAAACTGATCCCTAATGTCTTTACGTTCCTAAATTTTAATCTATAAATGAATAGGCGTACATTTCTTTCGCTGACATTGTGAGAAAGGCTACCCGTTTAACAGCCTCAACTTCAAACGAACTGCAGAAATATACATTCTGTATTGGTATTTATGAGTTATGCATGTTATTAATAGGGACACAGAGGTCAGGCGAAGGGGCTAGTGTGTGTCAACACACTCTGGAAACAGTTCACCATTGGTTTCAACGATGATATTCAACCCAGTAGTGCTGCAACAATTAATCTATTAACTCGAGTATTCGATTAGAAAAAAATATTCCAATTAAATTTTGTTGCCCCGAGTATTCGATTAATTAAAGTGGTGTTGTCATGGTTTATTTTGAAAGTTTTTGCATTTAGTTTTATTGATTAGGGTGGATACACTGCCCTCTGGTCTGCCTCTTTTCACATGGCTGAATTCAACTGCTCCCTGTTAAGACCAACGTAAGCTAAGTTTTTGTTTGAGCTAATGTTTTTTAATGCATTCATAATTTAGTTTATAGGTATAATTAGCAATTTTTTGTGGGAATATGTGTCTGAACCATTTGTTGAGAGCATTGTAAAAAAAAAAAAAAAAAAAACTTTAGCATTTTATAGCATTTAAGCTAGTGGACTTTTTCTATGTAAGTTAGCCAATTGTTCTTATGTTTTACATAGATCCTCATTTTTTTTTTTAAATTTATACTGTTTGAGGCTTAGCTCAGGTATTTTAATTTTTCATGTTCCTTATCCGATTACTCGATTATTCAAACTAACTAGTCCATCGATTATTAGACTACTGAAATATTCGATAGCTTCAGCCTTACAACCAAGGCTGTTTCCTGAGCTGAATTTTCCCTCCCCTGTTATCCAACTGAGACTGGCAGAAATAAGACTTAAACTCGAAAGCAATGTTGCATTTATAGAAGATTACCATTGCTTATTGCCGTTTTAAGTAGTTATTTATATGCTAGAGTATTAAAAGGGAGATAACTTAAAAAATGGCAAAGCACTACGCATTCGGAATTGTTGAAATTCTTTGGTATTTAGCCATCGCTCAGCATTAAAACAATCACGCACTGCCTATGTTTCGCATCTACCTGACATTTCTACCTTGAGCTCCAACCTGTGTCACAACCTCCAGTGTCTATTCTCCTTCATGTCACAAGGACGTAATCCCTGCCAAGGCAGAGTCAAAATCGTATCCTGCTGTTCACATTGAATTATTAATTGTACTCAGGCACTCTCTCTGTAGTTCAATGAATTTTTTGTAAATCATATGTAACCTGATCTACGATGGTAGCAAACCTCATTGTTTTTTTGTTTGAAATTAATAAAAATCACCAAATATTTTTTGGTCAGGCTACTGCCATGATTAAACTTTATTATCTGTAGAAAATACAGAACATTGTATTTTATTTCATTTTAACAGCTACATAACAAAGTTATCCCTTGCTACGACTGTATCTTAATATTTTTAAATAAAATATAGTGGGACCTCTACACATGAAGTTAATTTGTTCCAGGACCTTGTTTGTAAGTTGAAATGGTCATATGTCGAGCAGGATCTTCCCATAAGAATACATTATAATTCCATTAATTCGTTCCACAGCCCAAAAACCCACACTAAAATCCTTAATAAATACTGCTGGTACAATTGCAAATAGCAATTACATAGAGCAAACAAAATTGACAGCAATTTTGGAAGTGCAAATTGGTGAGGGGTATCTGTGCTATGATGTATAAACTACCAGTGTTTGGAAAGTTAATTTTCTCCATGAACTGGTTCAAATTGCAGTTCAAAAATTTGAAAATGAACTGTTCAGTTCATAGTTCATTATTCAAAATTTAGTTCATGGTTCAAAAAAACTTTTGTAGTTCCGTCCTTTCTTCTCCCAAATAATTGCTGCAAGATATCATTGACAGAGACGATATACTGTATAACCACAGACAGCAATTATTTTATCCACTTTAACACTGAGACTGTCAGATGCATCTTCATATTCAATTTCAAATCCCCGTCGGTACTGACCTGTTCATAAAACTCAAATGTTGGTATCGGGCCGGTGTTCAGTAAGGTTTTGCACCCCATCAGAAATGGCAGCTATGCAGTTCTGCGCATGCCCATAACGTTACAACGGCCGCAAATGCAGCAATTCCAAAGTGAACACCAAAAACTTTCTATAAAAAAAAATTTTTTTTAAAAAGAATATGTACTTACGCTTGGTCATGGATGCACACAAAAGAAAGTTTTCCCTCACATCCTACTATATGGCTGTGCTCAACTCAACTGCACACTGCTCTATCACCGTTCTCTCACCGTTAACGACTTCCAAGTGCCGTTAAGCATTTAATTACCACGTATTCATGTTGCACTATTGAAAGTACAACTGAATGTAAAAGAATGTGAATGCCATGAAAGGCACCTTTAAGTTGCCAGGTTGGATAGGTTTCCACTATTAACTCATTGACTCCCAGCCATTTTCAGCGGTGCAACCCCCTTCACTCCCGGCCTTTTTACTGGATTTTGACAAAAAATTCTGTTCAATTGCTCTCTAAACATGGAACCCACCCAAAAAAAGATGACTCTCTTCTTTCAGCAGGAAAAAAAAAGTTCATATCTTTTTCCATTCTTTAGAAATCAGCATTAGAAAATAGTTTTGGCAATTTTCCAATTTCTGATGAAAAAACTGAGAAATTGAGCTTTGTGAAAGCATACATTTCAAACAGAGCTTTGATTTTAACACTGCTATTTTTTGCTTTAGTTACATCCCAAACATCTGAATAATGTTTTCCTTTTACAAAATAACAAAGAACAAGACAAATTGAGCTTTTGACAGCAAAGTAACAATTTTTTTTTACACATAACTGAGAGATGACGTTGTTGTGGATGCGACAGCCGGGGTAAACTTTTCCCTCATCGCAGCCTGTCTCATATAGATGGATTTTTTTTTTTTAAAGTCTTTCTTTTGTGGTGACCACTGCCTCGTGGCAGAGTTCGCCTGGGGAACTCGTGTCCCTGGGGGGGAACTGGTTTGGCTGTGCGCGTTTCCGGCTGATTCGCTGGACACTGGAGGGTGCAGGGGACGCAAGCGGCCGAGCATGGCGGCATGGGCTCTGCTCGGCGAGCAGCACGGCCTCAACGGCATCGTCCGCTGCACTGGTGGTCCCGGTCGATCCGCTCGGTCGTCCGCCGCCTGGCATCCTGGACGTCCATTCGGTCGTCTTCTGCCGGCGCCCCGGTCGTTCGCAGTGTTGTTAATTTTACTTTAAAAAAGTAATTAATTACAGTTACAAATTACTTCTCCCAAAAAGTAATTGCGTTAGTAACTCAGTTTCCTGAATGTAAGAGTAATTAGTTACTTGGCAAAGTAACTAGTGATATTTTTTTTTTCTCAAAAAAAAAAAAAAAAAAAAAAAAACACACAGGTCACACAATGTGAAGCTTCAAGTGTTTGGGGGACAATTGGCCCGAGCCCAATTCTTTACCCTCCACTTAACTAGACACAAGGGTATTGCGATAACTAGCTAGTAACCTTTGCTATGTGTGGAAGTCATTTAAAGTTGTGAATCAATCGTTAAAGTTGTTAAAATTTCTCCCGTTATTGCATTAGTTGCCTTCTGTCTACTTTAAACATGTGTAAGTTTTAAAACTGTTTCATCATTTAAAGATAGATTTAAGTTAAGATTTTGCCGATTTAGGAGCATTTTAGATTTTAAAAAATTACTTAGGTTCGCTAGGAAGGATCTCTACATCAGGGCCTTCCTGAGAGGTCTACTGCTTTAAGATGGCGGCTGTTTACAAACCCATGTAGTCCTTAAAACATGTTGGCAGTGCAGCAGTGTCTGTCATTTGCATCTAGTTCTATAATATGATATCTACCGTGTCATGTGGGCGTAGTTTGTCGGCTATGGCTGCAGTCAGGTATTATTGGAGCCATCTAGCATCGCGGTTGGAACGGCGTCTTCCCCACTCCTGCTCTGCTCTGCTCTCGTCCCCGTGAGTCCGTTTCTCTCAGACTTTTTTTTTATTCAACCAACTTAGTAACGCATAGTAACGCACGCCTTTCCCGCCTCAGTAACGGTAACGGCGTTGCCAAGATGAGAAAAGTAATTAATTAGATTACTCATTACTGAAAAAAATAACGCCGTTAGTAACGCCGTTATATTGTAACGCCGTTATTAACAACACTGGTCGTTCGTTCCGTTGAATCGGGTTGGGGGTCTTACCAAATACGCTACTGCCCTCCAGTGGCCTTTTTTTTTTTTTAAATGGATTTTCAGCATTGTGCTTGGGAGCTAGGTTGAATCAGAACCTAGAGATGTCTCTTGTGAAAAAAAGAAGTAAAAGACGTATAAATATGTCTTTGGGATACTGAAACAATTAAAAATGGAACGTATCTATACGTTTTGGGAACAAATGAATTAAGGTGTGTTTTTAGCCTATTGCTTTATCTGCAGTTTTGTCAGAAAGGCTCTAATTCTAAACTCATGAACGAGGTTATATACGCCGCTCACAACTGCTAGAATGAGCGCGTTCAGTGTAATGTCATGAGATAGAAATATGATGCGTTCAATTCACATTCGCACAAAACATCAACGTATTCATGAACGATCGTTCCTTGAACGCGTTCATGCACACAACACTGACTACCATCCGCAAGTTTGAGACCCCTTGATTTAGAATAACACCTTTTCATTAAGGACAATTAAACGTTCCCACTGATCGTTTCAAATTTAATGTCACATGTAACACAAGACAGGAAAAGGAAGAATGCAGTGTCTATGTGACTATTAACTCATTTGCTCCCAAAAACGTATAAATATGTTCTATTTTTAATTATTTCAGTGTCCCAAAGACATATTTATACGTCTTTTACGTTTTTTTTTCACAAGAGACATCTCTGGGTTCTGATTCAACTTAGCTCAAAAGCTATGTCTCATGGGCATTCTTCACAAAACACGCACACACAGTACATATTACAGGTACATAAAGGTAAGAAAATAAAGTGCATTAGCTCTACACCCTCCATGTGTTGGCCGTCACAATTCTGTAATTCATACAACGTAAATGAGAGTATAAAATGGTGTACAAAACCACAGATTTCAATTTTGACCTTTCATTTTTGAACTTTTAATTCCGATACTTTAATCAATTTAATACAGATTGCTCAACAAAAGCATGAAAAGAATATTTTATTTAAGGCAAAAAATTCGTTTTTAAATATTCTATTGTATTTTTCTTAGTAGAATATTTTTTATAAAATTGAAATGAAAACTGTTTGCAGACTTACTTTTATTTGTTGATGAAGTCCTTGCGCCTATCTACCGCCACAAAAACCTCCGTTACATTGTTGTAAAAGTCCTCCTTATTTTCCTTTAGTTTTAAAAGTATCTCTGCCTCAATGGAGATGCTCGCCAATTGCTTCAATTAGATCGTTCTGTATTCCATTTGACACACCAGGAAATGTCTAGCTAACCTCTCATCTTTCTCAGCAAAAGCATGTAATAGTTCTACATAATTGCCAGGATTAGAGGAGCTTGCCCTCTCACCGTTACCACGAAATGCTAACTCCTGTTTAGCTAGGCTGCAGGTTGCATAAATGAGGTCTTTCAAAATCTCTCGGGTTTCCTTTAACTTAGCATTGTGGATGCTAATGTTGAGGCTCCACTGTTCATTCAAAGTCAAATTGATCCTTGAGCTTCCAAACGTTTCTAAAGCAATCTCATGTTTGCTGAGGCTCATGGTAAATTTTCCATGTCACAATATTTAGTCCAGACACTGGCACAAGTTGAGAACAAAGGGCGATTTTTCGAAATACAGTCACATAGAGAGTATTTTCGGGTGTACCATTCCGTTTGAAAAGAGCGAGTTATCTTCTGTCCTATAGTTTGAAGCAAACATTTTAGCTCTGGCGGTGGTCTCCCTGTGTTAATCACGTCCACTTTTGACTGAAAGTCCAGTTTTGAGAAATTTTTAAGCTTAGATATGTAATCCTCTTTCATTTTGGGAGCACGACGTCGACGTAGCAAAATACAAAACGGCTCGCAGCGGTGCACTTGACACGACTGGCGCCAAGTACGCCCCTTTCTGTGCGGCAAAGTACTATCTGCTGCAACCTGTGCCTTTTCACTGCGGTTTTATTTCCCGTCAGCAAAACTAAATATGTCACTAACATTTAACTTTAAGGGTGAAAGACATTAGCCAGACTGTGTAAAATCAGGTCAAATAAACGTATCTGCAAACATTATAATGGCGACATGCTGATATACGGCAACCCGCACACTCCAATTGCATGTATCAACCCAGTTTGTGATGGACTGCACATTTAGAGGTAAGGCTTGACTCGTTGCTCCTGCACCTCTCGTTTCATTTCTTTAACTGAACAGGAAATGGGCAAAATCAGCGATTTTGACTATTAAAAAAATGTGTGAAATTAGTCATACATGAATATCAGTGATCAAATATTATCAGTGGACAAATATTACTATAAATTTGATGTTATAATTTTTTTTTTTTTTTTTTGTCATGATGACAGGTGAGGCTCTGCCTCCCCTGCCCGCACGTCACGGTCTCTCAGTTATGTGTAAATAAATTGTTACTTTGCTATCAAAAGCTCTATTTGTCTTGTTGTTTATGTTATTTCGTAAAAGGAAAACATTATTCAGATGTTTGGGATGTAACTAAAGAAAAAATAGCTGTGCCTAAGTCAAAGTTATGTTTGAAATGTATGCTTTCACAAAAAGCTCATTTTCTCTGTTTTTTATCAGAAATTGGAAAATTGCTCAAACTAAGCTATTTTCTAATGCTGATTTCTAAAGAATGGAAAAAGATACTAACTTTTTTTTCCTGCTGTAAGAAGAGAGTCTAATCTTTCTTTTGGTGGGTCCCATGTTTATATAGCAATAGAACAGAATTTTCTGTGGGCCTTGCAAAATCAGTCAAAATCCAGTAAAAAGGTCGGGAGCGAAGGGGGTTGCACCGCTGAAAATGGCTGGGAGTTAATGAGTTGATCAAATGTTACTTCTCGGTGTTAAAGCCAAAATAAATTAGCACAGTAAGCAGAAATACAAATTGCTTCATGAGAAAACTACTAGTTTTAACAGTGAAACTGTGACAGTCGACATGGTGGCAGGCTCAGTCGGACAAGAGGCGCTGGTATCTATATGAGTGCATCTCTTGTGTTAATGCTTTAGATGCTCCACTGAATTGAAGACTCAACAAGATTTGCTGAGCTTTCATGATATATTTGATGTCTTGTGGTACATTAAACAGCAGCAGTTTAAATTCTGGGGTGTTTGTCCAAGCCCTGGAAATGACGGTTCAACTCGTGATGGATGGCCTCAAGAGTGTTCAAATTCAGAAAATCTCTGCATTAACATTTCAGGAGCTTTAAATGCTACTTCAAAAATGCTGTCCTCATTCTGTACAATACTGCACTTACAGTACAAGAAAGGCTTGCTGCCCACGCAGTCTAAAATGACCAGCACAAAGCATTATTCCCCTTCTGTCTTTGCTTTGTAGTTTTTTTTTTTTTTTTTTGCAACTACAGCAGAATAATTGTGGGGTGGCTCAACAATGGCTTAACAATTCCATTTTGTGGAAACAGATGTAGTGGTTAGAGAGTCACTCAGTGGTGTCCCGTGGAAACCTTCTCTTCTGGCCTAAACATTTCATCATGAACCTGCATTTAAAACATGAAAAATAATTACAATAAATTAGGGCTGTCAAACGATTAAAATTTTTAATCGAGTTAATTACAGCTTAAAAAGTAATTAATCGTAATTAATCGCAATTAATCGCAATTCAAACCATCTATAAAATATGCCATATTTTTCTGTAAATTATTGTTGGAATGGAAAGATAAGACAAGATGGATATATACATTCAACATACGGTACATAAGGACTGTATTTGTTTATTATAACAATAAATCAACAAGATGGCATTAACATTATTAACATTCTGTTAAAGTGATCCATGGATAGAAAGACTTGTTCTTAAAAGATGAATATTAGTACAAGTTATAGAAATGTTATATTAAAACGCCTCTTAATGTTTTCGTTTTAATAAAATTTGGAAAATTTTCAATCAAAAAATAAACTAGTAGCCCTATTCTGTCCTCAATGTGTGTGAGTACACAAATTGACAGATAGCGAACATAAGTTCCAAAAAGAAATCAGACAGTGTGGCAAAGTTGCATGGGCTTTACTGAAGTCATCTCTTTTTGACAGGAGCACGTTTCTTGTATTTTTGTAAAACTGAAAATAACAAGGCAATGTGTCAATAACTTGCATAAATCACAAAATAACATAAAATGTACACACACGTGTCCATTTGAGCAGTAGCACTAGCCAATTAGCTCACAAGCATCTAATAATGTAACTGCATTTCACCATATATGTGAACAAATTCAAATACACATCATCAATAACTATCTAATGCTCATGAATATAAACAAAGGAGGAATATAACTCACAAGCGATGCATGTGTTAGACACAAACAGTGTGATGGGGCTATGAGAACTGCCACTGAATACTGGATGCGGACGTTAGCTGGTCTGAATAGCACTGTCTATTAGTGTGAGTTCGCGTCGACATATAATCACGTCAGAAAAGCGCGCCGAAACCCAAATAATCAGCTGCACTGAATCGCCAGCAGAGGGCGACATTACGCCACATAACATATGCAAGTCACACCCAAGCGCCAGTAGAAAAAACTCCATAAAACACAATTAACAAGTTGGCCTTTCACTGTACTGACATTTAAATCTGTCTGAGCGGGCCTGGTGCGTTAATTGCGTCAAATATTTTAACGGGATCAAAAAAATTAATTAACGCCCGTTAACGCGATAATTTTGACAGCCCTACAATAAATATTTTCTATGCATTTTTTTTCAACGGACTTTTGTCATTTTATAATAACTCCTTAGTTTGTTGCCCAGCTTCTATAGTGTATGTTAAGATTTGTTTTTCGTTCCAGTGTTATTTTCTTTAACATTGGCATTAACGAAAATATTTTCTCAACGAACAATTTTTTTCAAGACGATGATGAGACGATAACGACGTAAAAACTTGTTTTGGGAGACTAAAACATAACGAGACTAACGCCAGTTTTCATCTGACGAGATCGGAATGAGACAGAAATGTGCACTATTTTCCGTCACACGTTCACAATGTGTGACATTTTAAGTGTAGTTAGCCTGTATCATAGCATATTCTGGTTGTGTCACTCATGTGACGTGCTGCACCTCCCCAACCCGGCTCACCAGTGTGTTTTCTCCAGTCTCCAAGCTTGCGCACACGGTAAGATTTGTTTTGTCAACTTGGCCAAAGAGAGTAGGCAATGTTGCTTTAGCCCTTAAAAGGTCTGTGCTGAGTGATCAGCACACACTAAAAATAACTCGTAACATTAGCATAGCATTCACGTTAGGCTAGTGCTAACGGCGAGTGTCCTCTTAATTAACATACAGGTCATGGTGTCCAGATAAGTATAATACATACATACATACTTACACACATATATATATATACTGTATGTGAACCGTATTTTTCGGACCACAAGTCGCACCTGAGGATAAGTCGCACCAGCCATAAAATGCCCAACGAAGAGGAAAAAAACATATTTAAGTCGCACCGGAGTATAAGTCGCATTTTTGGGGGAAATTTACTTGATAAAATCCAACACATAGAACAGATATGTCCTCTTCAAAGGCAATTTAATATAAAAATACAATAGAGAACAATATACTGAATAAGTGTACAGTATATGAACAACGAAACACGAATATACTGTCCTCACCAGGACGCTACGGCTCGGTCCCGGCTATACAGCGAGCTAAACTCCCAAATGACGATGCTGGACGTCCGTATAATTTGCTGAATCCATTTCGTCCACGATACCAAACACGTTTGCATCAATGTAAATAAATGATAATTAGGTGCTATTACAGCAATGACACAAACGGTTAGCATGCGTTCGCTAGCATTAGCCCATCGTTCAAACAACCACACAACTGGCTCCAAGTGTACGATCGCGGTTGGAAAACACACAACAACAACAGAAAAGATGATACACACAGGCGTTGGCTCTGTAGAGATATTTTACAAGCATAAACAATGAACGTAGGTTCGCAGCCGTCTCTCTCTCTCTCTCTCTCTCTCTCTCTCGCCCACTCGCTCATAGACGCTGCGTAGCTGTCAGTCTTCTTTTGGCGTGTGAGGTATTAAGAGTTATTCAGATCACTAGAGCATAAAGAACATGCTAGCAAGTTTACCAAACCATCAGTGTCACTCCAAAACACTAAAATAACATGTGAAATGATATCATAATGTTTTAATAATTTCACACATAAGTCGCTCCTGAGTATAAGTCGCACCCCCAGCCAAACTATGAAAAAAAAAACAAAAAAAAAACTGCGATTTATAATCCGAAAAATACGGAATATTAGAACAGTTTTACTGATGAGTGTATTATCACCAAGTTGGCGATGAACTTGTAGACGCTGCAATACAGGCTAGTATGTCAATGTTCATTCAAAATGGTTGGACAACTTTATTTTTTGAGTGTTTAAACGAAAACATTTTGACTAAAACTAGACGAAATAACTCTCTTTGTCAACAAAAACTAGACAAAGACACATTTTGAGATGACTAAAATATGACAAAGATTAATAAGCATTATCTTCCAAAAGAATTAAAAGGGCTGCCAAAAACAAAACTGTTTTGCCCAATCAGATTTTGTGTCGCTATACAAATATAATACACCCAGTCTTTAGAACCCTGACTGCTGGTTTCTGCAACACAATACTCAGTTTCCTTTTTTAACCAGTCACATTTTAAATTCACCACTCAGACTGCACGGCTAATGGCTACAGAAATAGCGAAATTTAAATAATAAAGAAAATTTCATCTAAGAAGTATACATTGATAAAAAATTGAGGGTTTCTAATTACGGCCATAAACCAATAATAGTGCAGTGATACATTTGCCTGACTTTGGTGCAGTCAGAGGAGATTTAATTCCGACAGAGATGGTGTGAAAGTCTGGGTAAATGGTCGTTGAGATCCAGTAGTGGATGCTGGTATTTCAAGGATGGGAGACCTTTGTGACGGTGGAGGGGCTCAGCGGCACCTGCTGCTTGTTAGGGAAAGAAACTGGATTGACAGAAATCAGTCTCCAAACACAAGCAGTTACGTGTACAAAAAAAAAAAAAAAAAAAAAAAAAAAAAAAAAAAAAAAAAAAAAAACAGAACTAGAAGCGAATTTTTTTGCTAGTCGTATATAACACAGAAAGTGTCGCTAGGATAATTTGAAGAGTCTCTGGTTCAACTCAAAAAAATGGGGAGCTGAAGAGCTTTCCGGATGAGCGCTTTACTCGGTGAAACTGGCCTGAATGCATCACTCACTGACTCAAAACTCACATTACCAATTTTCTTTTTTTAATTGACTGCGTAGTTTTTGAGTTACTGCCATAGCAAAACCTTAGCAATGAGGGACGCGCCTCGCTGCCGGCCACTACCCAATGACGTCAATTCTAGAGGACCCTGCCAGTGCTCTAATACGAAAGTATAGCACCACGCTATCCTCGCCATATATTGCAAACATTTTCTGGGTTTTACTTGCGAGATTTGTCATGCCATCTCGATGTTTAGCGATGAATTGCTAACGCGAAGGCTTAAGACTATGAGTGGCCCGAAAAACCTTCTTCTGCAAGGATTTGGACATCTTTTGTGAGAGTCAAGCGGAAGAACTTCTACCCGGTGTTCTAACATATCAAGGCAAGAGACTCGGGATCCCACTGAGAGGCGGCCCTCACTTTCTTTGCGCCTCTGGGTTTCGTCGCTGGGATGAACCTGACTCCGGGAAGGCCGCGCCGGGCTCGCCTGGGGCCACTAACGGCCTCACGCTGTCCATGGGCAGAGCGTCCATCAGAAGGACTCGGGCCCATCGGCCAGCACCGGGCTGAGCGGCCTTCCGTTTGCCGGCCGGCCCGAGCTGTCCGCCCGCCCGCTGCCACCGCGCACCGCCGCTCCCTAAGGTACGATTGCCAGAACACCGGCTCCTCAATCGTGTCTTTGTTTTCAACATTTCCGCGATGACAGCTTTGAAAGCCTAAGAGTTTTGATGTAAGTAGACCCTAACAGGCAATTTTACACGTTTATTACTTGATTGTGACCTGTTTTTTGTTGTTGTTGTTGCTTGCCTGTCATAAGACAGCTGACAGGTTGTCTAGTCATGTCAATTTGATACATTTATTACTAGATCTATATAACTACTCGTCTGTTTTGCAATTACTGATAACTATATCACAGAAAGACTGGGGGGAAAAAAAAGGTTCAGAGAGAAATCACCACTCTTCCTTTCTTGAAGGGTCAGGCTGCCAACCGGCATCATCACCAACGTCTGCTGTGCCGAGTAAATCGTCGTCATCTGACACCTCAGATTCAAACATGGAGGGATTAATTGTAGATAATATTTGCTGGGAGCTTTTGCCATCGTTAGCATCATGAAAGAGCGATCCTGAATGGTTATTTTCGGTTGAAAAATCACCGATATCGTTGCTGCTGCTTCACTCGCTGTGGAAAGTCTTCTGTTGCATTCAGGAATTTACGTCACACTTCCGGGTTCGGGAAGGGACTGTTAACAAAGTGAAAAAAAAAAAAAAAAAAAGACGCATTATCCTTGCAGCTACGTGTTAAAAATGACAAGGTTGTTTTGACCTACTCGTCCATAGTTTATATTCGTAAAATTCCACCGAAATTCAAAAGCTTTTCAACTGCCCTTTAAACAACAAGATCGCTGATTCGTTCTTTTCGCTGTCAATAAAAAAAGGATTCAGTCTCAGATCATCCAATCATCATGCAGAAAAGCAGAGCAGCCAGGCCAGCCAAGCCCCGCCCACTTCGCACAGACCTCCAGAGACGCACAACGTCCGATGGGGAGGACAAACCCAACCTTTAGCCAATGACTCGTCTCATTTAGCAGTCGTGGAACAATGCACTCACAACTCTGGAGATGCACAGCGTCCACACTGTTAAAGGACTGCGAAGCTATGCGAATGAACGAAAAGTTAGCTGCATTGTAATCAGTGATAAATAAGCTGCTTCTGTACAAAAATTGACCGTGCTGTAGCGCATATTTTGTAAATGATATGTGCACACAACAGTATGCATTTGATCACTTACAGTATGTTTTGACATTTTAGGGGAAACTGAGCTTCCCCAGCAGTCTAGAGCAATCACCTCTGTCAAGATCACACATAAACCTAAACAGACATAGCTCTTCTGGATATTAAATTGTCTGAGAAGAACACAAAAACACCATTATAATCACAGCAAGGCTTTGAAACTTTATTTGTTTGTCTAACCTGAGGCACGCCAAAACTTTTATCACCTGCTCCAGAAAAGCTTTACTAAAAAAAAGCCATCAAAACAAGACAAACAGAAAAGTTTTATTTAGAGTCCCACACAGCTGCAGGCTGTAAAAAGAATGTGAACTGGTAGGTGAGAAGAAGCCATCGTGACATCAGTGTGGGGTTATCTGACAAAGACGAGTAGCAGGGGGCAAAAAGAGGTGGTACGTGCCTGTGTGTGAGAGGGTGAAAAATGTACCTGCAGGAAGACACAAGGCATCAAGATATATGCTATTTAATTAGAAGAGAAAGGTGAGAAGAGCTTGACTGGACCTACAGCAATAAAAGCACTACAACAAAACAACACCCTCCCAGGGTATCAACTGATTCGCTAACAGTCTTCAAGCATACCTGCAGTAGAGAGCCTCATAGCAGGAGAACGTCTGACTTCAAGGGTAAAGAATGGGGAGTTAAATCGGACAAAATGAGCTGCAAAGGGAGTTTGCTTGTCTTGTGATCCAACACGGCAACAGCAGCCAGGGAATTGGGGTCAAAGTTCAAACTTAGCAGGCTTTTGTGACAGAAGGAAACGGGGTGTTGTGAGACACGCAAACCCAACTCAGTAGTATAAGTACCATATTTATCAACTAGTAGAGACATTAGAAATGGTTCCTTTATTGATCATCAGGAAATCTCATGATGAATTATCATTTGTTTTTACATTGGTTGGCCAAAAACTGCCAAGAAAAAAAAATCTTGGTAGGATTTATGGGTGCATCAACTTAGGAAATTAACCTAGTGCCCCAAAAAGGTACGCAAAAGTCAGTCCATCACACTGCATAAAAGGGCAAAAAATTATATTAAATAACACTAACATTCTGATCATAGGGCAGTTTTCTTAACATACAGTACACGTTTTTGGAATACAGTTTTAGACTGAGAACCATGGGAAATGGCAGGCAAGAACAGTGAAACGCCACAAAGGAGGGAAGAGATTAGAAACCAGACTTTCACGTTGCGGCCACCAACTGTGCATGGTTTTCTACAATGACATCATCAACTTTTACCCGACAAATGTCTTTACTTAATGGAACTAATTGAATATTTAAACAAAGGAAAAGCAGTGCAACCTGAGGAGCTGAGATAAATTCTTGACATAAGCTGTAATAAAATGAAAAAGCTCCATCCCACTGGTTCATTTAGATATTAATGAACAAAGAACTATAGAAAAAGACAAATTTAGAAGAAAAAAAATCCAGTCATTAAAAAAAAAAGTTAATAATAATAATACATTTTCCCAGATACTATTGCGATAAACAACATTAATGTATTTTGTTGATTTTTTGCTGCTGGTATGATATATAAATTAATTCATCACAGAAACACTTGAAGGTCATGAACAATTGGGTTAAGTTATGTGATTCAGTGATTCAATGAACCATCTACCTTAAATACTGAACACTAATAGTGTATGGGATCTGTATCTCTTGGAACAGATAAGTATCAAAATATGCAGTATCGTACACCTTTATTCACCACACCGTGTGTCAAAAACAATTACAGGTCTCTAACACTGCACTCTTACGTAGCAGAGGTGAGAGGTCCCCAACCATCGGTAGTGGTCCGTAGCTCATTTGCTACCAAGCCGGAGGGATAAATTAATTTATTAATGACGGTCATCTGGCCTGTGGCTCTTGACACATCAATAACCATGTCTACTCTAGTATAGACTAATCAGAGTAAATATTAGTATAGTTTGCTGTCTAGTGGTTGGCTGAAATTACTAGGGAGTTTGCACTCCTATAGCAGCCCAGCGCCAGTCAATGTAAACAGTAACTTTAGCTGATGTTGGCTGTGTGCGGTGACGTCTTTGGACAGCTTTTTTATGGGGAAAAGGCCACCTGTGGAACCAGATGAGGAGCCTACAACCAAGTTCAATCTGCATAATATGTGGCTAAAAGCTAGCAAACGAGGCAACAAAAGCGATATGCCCTGGAAGCAGGGGTCGCGTTAACCGGAAATTTTCCGTCGTTGACCAGTTTTTTAAAACGGTGACGGAAAAAACTGAAGTCCGTCCGTCATTTTGACAGGTTGCAATTCACACCCCAGACCACAGGGTGGCGAGTTAGCATATTAATTAGCTATTGTCTCTCTTAATGCATGACGTCGTTGGATATTCTGTCAGAATATTGTAGCGTCACCGGGGTCTGGCGGCGGCACAGTGATTGACACATCAACGCGAGGTTCTTATTGGTGCACCCGGTGTGCCAGCGCGTCATCCAATTGACAGACAAGATTGCCGCCTGTGTATAGACCCCAATCACATGACGTCACAACTCCGACCCCCTGACCGGAGCCGCCATATTGTGTGTCAGCTCGTCATGTTTACACATTACCGCTACGTACGTACATGCCTCCTATTACGGCGTGTTTTTCTGCTCGTTAATATTAATAATCAAAATGGTGAAGGCGTGTGTGGCGGTTGGTTGCTGTAACAGAGAAGATAGACGGAGAGACTTGAAGTTCTACCGTATTCTGAGAGACCCGAAGATGAGAGCGAGATGGACTGCTGTAATTCGACAAGAAATCTGGGCACCAAACGATCACCACAGACTATGTAGTAGTCTTTTTATATCTGGTAAGATGCATTTAATATATATTTAGTAGTGGTGTCAACAATAATCGATGCGGCGATGCATCCCGATGCGGGGCATGGACGATTCGATTCGATGCGGGCAACAAGCCGAATCGATTCAGCGCATTTTAAAATATATAAGTACGTTCAAAAATCTTCCCTGCGCAATTCCGGTGATGCAATGGATTTGGTTTCCCCATTTGTATTATCATTGTCATGTTTCATTTTTTACACACTGCATAACTCTGGTCAAGTTTCCCACCAACCTCATAGAAGCCAAAATGTCTCCAGATGTCAGCTTTCAATGTCTTAGGTGCATCAAGAATCTTTCTTGCTCCCTCTTTCTCCGCTTCAGCCATTGTTATGTTATGTCCTATCTCTTAGAGGTTAGATCTTGTGCCCGAACCCGAATGGGTCGGGCCCAAAATGTCAAGCATTCACGTTCGGGTCGGGTCGGGTCGGCCCGCCACGCGCCGGACTAATTATAAAAAAAAAAAAAAAAAAAAAATGGGATAAAACCAGGCTCTCTGTATTGTTCATTTGCTTGTGCACTCACATGAAGCAGTGGCGCCGCCCGCTTTTTCTTCTCCTCCTCCGCTGTGGCGCTTGCGATTCGTTACGAAAGACACTTTTATTTATGCACACAAAGGCAACACAAATGTGATCCTTTTAAATCCTCTCCTCTGCGTGTCTGCAAACTCTTTTTTTTTTTTTTTTTTTTTAAATATTAAACTTTCCCAACGTTATTTCGTTGTGAAAATGATTTTATAATTATCACAAAAATATGTAGACTATTTAAACATTAAGAAAACTTGCGTTTTTTTTTCTGCCAACTGAGAATTCGTTACGAAAGACTTTTATTTATGCACACAAAGGCAACACAAATGTGATCCTTTTGAATCCTCTCCTCTGTGTCTGCAAACTTGTTTTTTTTTTTTTTTTAATTTTATATTAAACTTTCCTAACGTTATTTCGTTGTGTAAATGATTTTATAATTATCACAAAAATATGTAGACTATTTAAACATTAAGAAAACTTGCGTTTTTTTTCTGCCAACTGAGAATTCGTTACGAAAGACACTTTTTTATGCACACAAAGGCAACACAAATGTGATCCTTTTGAATCCTCTCCTCTTTGTGTTTGCAAAATCTGATGTTTTTTTTTTGTAAATATTAAACTTTCCCAGCGTTATTTCGTTAACGCGTTGCTTCTATAATGATCACAAAAATATGTAGACTATTTAAACATTAAGAAACATGCGTTTTTTCTGCCATCTCGAAGAAATGAAAATAAATTGCTGCTGCTGCGTTTTTGTTTTTTTTCGCGTCACTCCAAGCCGGGTCGGGCTTCAATACCAGCGGGCCGTGTCGGGTCGGGCTGGATTTTTTAGGCCCCATCTAACCTCTACTATCTCTCTGCTCTCTCAATTGCAAAAAAATGATATTTCCTCATGTTGAAACAGATTGTTATGGCTGCTAAAATGCTGCTGCACTTCATTTTAATTCATTATTTTTTATTGTTATGTGGTACTTACTAATTGCATTTCTAAGTTGATTGCAAATATATAGTGGGCTAGGCCTACATTGTACTTTTGTTCTACATTGCAATTTAGTTGGATGTTTTGTTTGCAACTGAACTGATCCCTGTATTGATATTGCGATAAAGATGCTGCTGCACTACAATATCTTCTTTGTCGCTTTCTTTAATATTTACTTGAATATTTTTATCGATGGGTTGTTGTGACTAAAATACAGTGACTGCTATTACTGATTTTGCACAGGACTTCTACTGTGTGTAAAAAAAAAAGAGAAAGCCCTGGTCTCATTCAAATCACCAGATAAATGCTGTGATCTGTTTTTTGTTTTTTTTTAAAGAAAAATACAGTGGTACCTCTACATACGAATTTAATTCGTTCCAGGACCTTGTTTGTAAGTCGAAATGGTCGTATGTCGAGCAGGATTTTCCCATAGGAATACATTATAATTCCATTAATTCGTTCCAAAGCCTAAAAACATATACTAAATTCTTAATAAATACTGCTGGCACTGTTACAAATGGCAATTAAACATAGAAAAACAAATAAGTTATAAATAAATAATTCAGAATAATATAATAATAAGAAGAATAATTAATAATTATTCCTGTAAATAATGTAACGAATCGGATTCTAATATGGCGGACACTTTTTACTGTCCCTGAACGCACCGCGAAGTGAGATAGGTCGGTGCGGTAGAGATAATACTTTCATTTTCTTGAGAGCAGTCAACTGCTTAAGACAATGGGCGTTTTGTGTTGAGTAAGTTCTTATCTTAATGATAAAAACGTGACGAAGCTGGCGATTTCCTTGGCAATGTTACCACAATGATAATTTTCACCTTAACTTATAAATAGTGGCGAACGGTGGTCGGAAGAGGACCACGGAGCTGTATTGTTGAGCCAGTTCAGGCTTTTTACTGTCCCTGAACGCACCGCGAAGTGAGATAGGTCGGTGCGGTAGAGATAATACTTTCGTTTTCTTGAGAGCAGTCAACTGCTTAATGGGCGTTTTGTGTTGGATAAGTTCTTAAATAAATGATAAAAACGTGACGAAGCTGGCGATTTCCTTGGCAATGTTACCACAATGATAATTTTCACCTTAACTTATAAATAGTGGCGAACGGTGGTCGGAAGAGGACCACGGAGCTGTATTGTTGAGCCAGTTCAGGGACACGCACCCCAAGCTCATATTTTTCTATAACTTGCATCTTCATTTCAAAGGTAAGCATCACTTTTTTCCTTGTTTCTCCAACTGTATCAACTTTTTTTGAAAACTGTGTTGATTTCTCACACAAGAAAATCCACCGTGCGTTCGTTTGCAGTGCTGTCATGTCGTCGTATTTCGAGCAACTCGTCGGATGTAGAAACAAATGGCGGCTCAAATTTTACGTCGGATGTCGAAAAGATCGTGTGTCGAAGTGATCGTATGTAGAGGTACCACTGTATATCTAAAAGTATTTTCATTTGACTTCAACCAGGAGTGACACAAGAGCCAATAAAAAGTTGTTTAATGTCTGACCGCTTGTGTTGCCTCATGATTCACGAAAAATATGCTTTGCTTTAGAATTTTAATGCATCCCAGGCTTTAAGGCATCGCAATGCATTGCCGAATCAAACCGAATCGAATCGTGACCCTCTTAATCGAATCGAATCGAATTGAATCGAATCGTGGCCCTCCGAATCGTAATCGAATCGAATCGTGAGGGCAGTACCGATGCACACCTCTAATATTGAGAAGATTTTGGGCTGACAACCACAATTAAGATCATTGTGTGACGTTGGTGATTGGGGTCTATATCGTTGCCTCCTTTTCTTTGGGGGCGGAGTTGTTGGCGGTAAGCAGAGTAAATAGGGAGAAAAATACCACGACTTCCGTGTCTAATTTTTCGCCGCCAAGCAAGCGTTACAATATTAATTAAAAATGAATGAAAACTAAATACTATTTAATATGTCATCATTATCATTTTAAAAATTTAAGTGACGGGTAAAAATAGACTATGACCAGATTTTTATGACCCTGTCAGTCAAAATGACAGACAACGAAAATGTCTAGCGCAACCTCTGACTGGAAGCATCATACCTCATGGCGAATTGTATTGCTAAAGCTAAGAAACTTTTCACGACGAGAGAAGAACTTATAATGCTTGCGACTAGAGGTGCACGATAATTATTGGTCCGATGATAGGAATTATGACGTCATCCCAATAAATCCCATAACATTACATATTATCGGGCCTATTAATATTTTTGGCACAGTGTCAGATTGGGATGTATACCTTTGTTTCCACTCCTTTTTTGCCTGTATGCCATTTTGTTACTGTCCTAGAGGGCGTATTTTTCCTTCACTGAGTTATGAACCTTACTATGGCAATTAGCAAATGTTTGCATTTTACAGTGTTATGTTTACAAGTTCTTGAGAGGCCTTTTGGTTATTGATAGGCTTGCTGTTCTCTAATTGTCAGGTTAAGAAAGTCGTTTCATGGACCAAGATGACAAAAGTCCCCTCTCCTATTAAACCAAATGTTGTTTTTTTTTTTTGCTGACAAAGCACAATACCTGTTGGGTTTATGTTTGTTTTAGATCAGTGCTCATTGTTCGGGGGAACACATTGTTAATGATATTGACTGATTGATTGTGATTGACTCAAATTATAATTATTTGAAAAAAATAACACGGGCACTTTATTTGAATTCAAAACTGTTCTTGTCTTTGTTTTGTTATTTATAATAATGATCATGTCATCATGAAAATTCTGTTTCGGTCAAAGGCAAATCTAGCTACTAGTATTTTTGACCTACGGGTGTTCAAAAACTCAGGTGAATATACATTGAAAAATTATATATAAATATATATACATTGTCGGTTATCGTATCTGTATTGGCCTTGAGGAGCAGGAAGTTATCGATATCCGTTTTTAAAAAATGTATATCGTGCACCCCTACTTGTGACCACTGATATTTGCTGACAGGTTTTAGGAGAGGCCGCTATTAAATAAAGGTTGATTCAGTGTCTGGTGAGTGACATTTTCCCCACACATAATATTTGTTTTTAGCCTCGACGTGTTACTTTGTATTTACTGTCCTTTTCTGCCACATTGCCGGTCCATGGAAAAAAAGGCCCACATTGCGGTGCAAAAAATGTTGGGGATCACTGTTATATAGTACAACATACAAAAGTTGTGGCTAGCTTGCAGCATGTTCCTTGTCAAATGAATTGGTCAACAGATCCAACAGATGACCAGGGAGCTGAATAAAATTTTGTACACACAGAGCTATGAGAAAACATCATCCATTTCCCAATAGTGATAGTCCGACATGAACTCTTTGGCTACCATTGCTGGTGAGTGACGTCCAATTCGTTTGGATAGCATTTCTATTAGTGTTAATGGGTGCTTTCATTGTTAATGTTCTTCTACCAACTACCAACTACCACAACACATATTCTTTAGATAGTATACCGTATTTTCCTGGCAATAGCGCGCACCTAAAAGCCTCCAATTTTCTCATAAGCTGACAGTACGCCTTGTAATCCGATGCGCCTCATATATGGATAAATATTGCTTAGTCATAGCATGACATTCCATTTCGTGCAGCTCCATCTAGTAGATGCATAACACAACCCCAACGACTAGTATTACTACTACTGCGCCTTATAGACTAATCCTAGCAAAACGACTGGAAGTACCTTGTACGCCATTGCTGGGATGTGCTGCTTGCAGCACACAGCCAACAGCAGCTAACGTTACTGTTTACACTGCCTGATGCAGGGCTGCTAATGCTATAAGTGTGCAAACACCCCATTAATGGGGGCCAACCACTAGAGGGCGACGTAGACAAATTTATACTCTGATTAGTCAATAATGTGGTGCACTCTAGCTATGACACAGTTTTAAAATAGGCCATTCGTTGAAGGTGCGCCTCATACTCCGATGCGCCCAATAGTTCGGGAAAATACAGTACATTAGATGTTTTTGACAATACTGGGCTAGCATTGAATGAGCTAAATGACCAAAATGTTTAAATGAGCGCAATTTGCTGAACTCACTATATTTGACAATTAATATTGACAATTTTAAAAAAGCATGCTTTAACAGGTCAAAAGAAAGAATTATATACTTAAAATGTTCGTACACTGACAGATGTTGTTCTTGCCATTTCTACTATTACCTGTTGACAATAAGCTGAACAGATCATCACCTTGTGGTATATGTTCTGCTAGAACACTCAGGATGACATCAATGCCGCGCCAAAGTAATTAAGGTGTCAAAGCAGCTTCCAAAACACATGGGCTGTCAGAGGCAAAGATTTGTTTTGCAAGAAAAATAAATGCCAGCTTTGAAATTAAAAACAGTTCAGTCCTAGATGCCACCATTTGAATTTATTTTAGCCAAAGCAGACTGAGAGCTCCATTTTCTATTTCTGTTTGAACCCCTGGGCTACTAAAAATGAGATGCTTCTGTCATTCTATCTTGATAAATCTCCAAAAAGTTTATTACTTTGCGTAAAAGATATAATCCTATTTACGGAGAGCCTCTTTTTAATACAAAGTACATAGCACGGTTGCAAATCAAAGCCTTCTAAGTTCACTAAGACAATTTTGATTTTGAAATGTTGATTGAAAATATATTGTATATTTCTAAATTCCGTAGTCAAAACTGTCTTTGAACACCACACCAGCTCTTTTCACGTTTTTAATAATTAGTAATTTACTTTAATAATTAATCATTTTAATAGCAAATGGAGACTCAACAGATAAAAGCATACATTACCAAAATTTTAATACAAGCAACAAAGCCAAACACTTCAGATTATTTATTTAATTTATATTCATCAAGGTAAAGCAATGGAATATTTTGAATGCATGGTTAACAAGAGGGGTGTCTGTGTACCGAAAATGAACCGAAATGAACCGAAAGCAGCACTGAAATTACATTTTCGTGTCGTTACAGGCCTCTTCGACAATAAATAAAAGTATACAGTCTAAATGACGCATTGGCATTGTTGAAACACCATTTGCTCTTGCTAACCATTTACAAACAAGAGTTCCAGATAACAAGGATCCTTTCCTCATATGAAGCACTTACTAAATGTACTGTGTGCATCATATAAAAGTTGCTCACGATAAAAACACTGTATTAACTCATTTACTCCCAGAAACGTATAAATACGTTGTATTTTTAAATGCTGAACTGTCCCGCAAACGTATTTATACGTCTTTTGCGGGTTTTTTTTTTTTATATTCCGCTGTATCCGAGAAACAAAGAACAACGCTCCAAACCAATTTTAAAGCAATAAAACTGGCCACTGGAGGGCAGTAGCGCATTTTGGAAGACTAGGCAACCCGATTCAACAGCAGTGAACGGCCGGGCAGCATTGTCAGAGCGCTGGCGGCTTGAGCCCAGGCGGCGCTCCGACCGGACAAAACAACGAGAGGACGCCTGGGACGCCAGGCGCTGGACGACCGTGCAAAACGAGTGAAACCCCCCGTGGAGCGGCTCGCCAAGCAGACCCCGCAGAAATGCAAAAATAATCCATCTTTGTGAGACAGACAACGATGAGGGAAAAGTTTACACAACTGACGTGGCGACAACGGCGTCATCTCGGCGACAAACCGTCATCTCTCAGTAGTCGTGTGTGAATAAATTGTTACTTTGCTATCTAAAGCTCTATTTGTCTGGTTGTTCATGGTATTTTGTAAAAGTAAAACATTATTCAGATGTTTGAAATGTAACTAATGCAAAAAAAAGCTTTGTTAAAGTCAAAGTTATGTTTGAAATGTATGCGTTTACAAAAAGCTCATTTTCTCCGTTTTTTCATCAGAAATTGGAAAATTGCTCAAACTAAGCTATTTTCTAATGCTGATTTAATGCTGAAAGAATGGAAAAAGATACGAACTTACTTTTTTTTCTGCTGAAAGAAAAGAGTCTAATCTTTCTTTTGGTGGGTTCCAAGTTTATATAGCAATAGAACATAATTTTCTGTGGGCCTTGCAAAATCAGTCAAAATCCAGAAAAAACGGCCGGGAGCGAAGGGACTTGCTCCGGTGAAAATGGCTGGGAGTGAAAGAGTTAACAGAAGTAGTAAACTTTGAGTAAAAACACAGCACTTAGCATTTTTCACTAGTCCTGGCGAGTGATGAAAAGTGAAAATGAATAGTGAAAATTCAATGAAAACTGAACTGACTTAATGCATGCTTGTGAGTTTTCCTGTCTGGCATTGAACATTTGAAACACACCAAATCCTGGTGGATATGTAAAGCAGATAGTAGGTGTGTTGCAGAAATATTTGATCTTTTTATGACCTAGTTGGATAGTCTGCGGTTCCTGTGCTTCCCTCCAATTCAAACAACGTGACCATTTCAATTTGGGAAAAATCATATGAATTCCCATAATTAGGTAAACACTAGAGATACCATCACGATTGGAAGTCTCGCCTGAAAACTTACCTTTTCTGAGTGAATCGTGTAAAAAACAACAATCCAACAGTCCAATTCTGATGGATTTCAAGCACTTTATAACCCCCTAATTGAGGTTAATTGCAAAACTAAATACACAAAATAGAAATGTACACATATTGTGCAGTAAAATACAGAATACACTTTAATTTCTCGAAGTTCTGCGATCTTTATGCGAACATGCGATGGTAAACAGCATTCATACACCAACAAAAATTATCATGTTGAGGTATTTTACTTTCAAAACAGTTACTTATTTGTATTCCAAAACGTCCAAGAACATTTACAGACAAGAAATATAACAACACTTATAGGTTAATTCTCTTCATAAGCTGCGAAAAAAACTATGATATCAATGGATCCGTATCTTGAAGCACCACATGGCCACGAGACGAGAGTAGGACAAAATCGGTGTTCTGCCAAAATGTGCTACACTGGCGAAATGTCCTACAAGAGGCGAATCTGCACCCAAAGTAATACCGTGCGCTTTCAGCTTGTTTTGTTTAGATGCATACAGACAGAACATACTGAAGACGCCTTAACACTTTAAAGTAGTTATATCAAATAAGTTTGTTTTTTTTTTTTAATATGCTACGTGACTAATGTGGTCAACAGAGCAACAATCTGCTTTAAAGCTACTACAAGAAAATGTGGTCAACAGAGCAACAATCTGCTTTAAAGCTACTACAAGAAAACAATGCTTAAATGTACTTTGAGGCAATGAAAATGTAATAAAAGACTCAATAAAACCACAAATAGTAAGTACTCGCCTCTTTTAACCGATGTGCGTATTTGTTGGACGTCTCGCCGAGTAGAAAGGAATTGCAGAACACCAGTAGTGTTCGTCTAGTGACAGTGACAAACTACGTCATCATCCCGAGCGTCCATTGCGCGCATGAATCATGGCGCCCTCCTTAGGTCAAAACATGTACTAAACATGATGGATTTTCAAATCAATGGCAATATTTTATGTGTTTCTATTAACATATTTTAGTAAAAGAAAACAAATGTAGCTTATTAGAGCATAAAAGTCTTTAAGTCCGAGGTTCCCTTTAAAATTCCCCATTCCATATCCAAATGGTGAAATATCTTAATGATGCTGGGCAGTTTTGTCTCGTTTTTATTACAGGTGCGCTGTTGGTAAGCGTATTTTTCCATTGATGAGACAATAACAATCATTTAAGAATACAAATGAACAGGGTGATTGTGCAACTGAACCGCTCATTAAACTTGTATGTTTTGGGTAACGGGCATTAAAAAGGTTCTTGGTAGATATATAGTTAAAAAAATAAAGAACGAAAGAAGTAGATTGGCTGTATTTCACTAGTTTACTACTGGCAGAATCTCTGTCCAGTGTAAACACTCTTTTATCATGCTGCACATAATATATCAACACGGAGATGTATAGACTTCAGTTTGGATGGCAGCCGGTGCTTTGGGAGTTCTCTGATGCATGCTTTTTATTGTTGTTATTATTGTTTTGGCCCTTATACACAATGTGATGTACATCAATCTGGACCAAATAATTATGATCAGTTTTCTATTAAGAAAAAAATTAAAAATAAGAACATGAATTGCTTAAATCCTTGAAAGAGAGGGTTGCAAATCCAGCCAGGTCTAGTTTATAAACCCAAGCAATTCCAAATGGTAGAAAATACAGTACACTGGCAATTGTCAACAAATGTTTGTTAGTTGGCCAATGTCATGGTCTGTTGATTCTATTCGGAAAATGATTAAATTAGGCATGCGCAAACAAAAACTGTCAGTAGCAGTTGGATCATATTTCCCTCATGCTGCCACAGTTGAGTTGAGGATAAAGAGCTGATGATCAGCAAAGTTAGTCCGGTAATTTTCGGACTGTAAACCGCTACTTTTTTCCCCTCATTTTGAATCCTGCGGTTTATAGTCCAGTGCAGCTTATTTGTTGATTTATTTGGGTTAATAAAAAAAAAACACTGACGGCAGTGTCATAAGACTGTAATAAGAAAGTTATAATTATGACATGACACTATCATAGGCATTACTGAATGCTTATGTCATTAAGTGTAATCCGGAAAATTATGTCACTAACTCCATTTATGTCCAGATTGGATCTTTTACATCCATTCAAAAGTGACACAATTTGCCGGATAACACTAATGACTTCTGTCATGATGATGTCATGTCATAAATATGATTGTCTAATGACATTCTTTTGACTCCACTGTCAAATAAAGTGTTACCAAATACCATAACTAGCAATTAATGAAACATCTGGAACAGTAACTGAAGAAATAATTAGCACAGAACATGAATAATGATTGTTATTTACATCTGTAGAGCTGCAATGCATGCTAGGAGGTAGAGCTGGGAATCTTTGGGCACCTAACGATTCGATTACGATTCAGAGGCTCCGATTCGATTATAAAACGATTATTGATGCACCCCCCTCCTTTTTTTTTTTTTTTTTTTTTTTAAATAAAGTTTTGTACATTAGTTCCAAAATTGTTCAAAAATACTCTCAGGCTAAACCAAACTACGATTTCAGTATCAAGTTAACATATAGCAGTAAACAAATATACAAAAATAACATTAAATAAAAAAACTCCAGTCCCCATTCTGTATCAGCAGCTTTAAACTACATTCAATTAATTTAATGTTGTGAATCAACCGTTAAAGTTGTTAAAATTGCTCCCGTTATTCCATAATTTCCCTTTTGTCTACTTTTGACATGTGAAAGTTTTAAAACTATTTTAAAGATAGATTCAAGTCAATATTTTACCGATTTAGGAGTATTTTAGATAAAAAGTTAATTAGGTTTGCTTGGAAGGTTCGCTACAACAGCATTGCAGGGAAGTTTACTGCTTTAAGATGGCGGCCGTTTACTAACGCCCGCATCTAGCTTTTTGCAGATGTGCTGCTACCGCTACCGAGTCTATAATCCATCTAGTCCTATATAAATGATATCTACCGTAACATTATGTAGCTTAGCTGTAATTGTAGCAGCTTTTCGGCAGCAGTCAGGTATGTTGTTGTGTTTTTTTATCTCGTGGCATGAGTTGAGCTAGAGCCGTGAGTTGAGCGTTAGCATTACCCGAGGGGCCGGTTAATGAGAAGCATAATGTTTAGCTACTCCTGCTCCGTTCCGTCCTGAAGACCGCGCGGCGCGCTGAGTGTGTTGTACTTCCGCTTTACTTGGCATATTTCAATAATCGGAATTTGGATGTTTGTGAATCGTTCTCGAATCTTCCACGGCCGAATCGCGAATAATCTAAGAATCGGAAATTTTGCACACCTCTACTAGGAGGCATGTTGGATGACAGTGTTGACAGCAGGTGGGAGCAGAGTTTGACTTTCTCCCCCAAATGAAGCTTCTTGAAGGCATGAAGTTTTGCAGCCAATTGGTTCAAAGCTTCATGGTGGTTCATTGTGTCTTATGACCGTCGTATGATGTGTATGATGTAAATATCCCATAATACAGTGAGGACAGATGCAGCTTATCGTCCAGTGTGGCTCACATATGAAAAAATGCTGTTTCCTGCCAAATTTGGTGGGTGGCGGCTTTCAGTCAGGTGCACCTTATACTGTAGTGCGAAAATTACGGTACTCGATATACAAGGTTTTAATATTGACTGATACTACACTTTGTTATGTATTCGGCCATTTTTCAACTGGTTATTTCCGCACATTTGCTCATCCCTAGTGGTGAGTAACCAGTTTAAAGCATGATCTTGGTGATGGATTTTCTTGTAGCTTTTTGCTCTATAAAGGAAATCCGTTTGGTGGTCAAAAATGCAGAGCTGCAATAAAACGGAACTGATTTAAATGTTTTCATTGGCTGTTTAACTATGCAGCGTTGACAGGACATTCAAGAAAAAAAAAAAAAATCAACAACATTAAAGTAACACCAAAAAGTAAGAACACACCTACATTTGGGATAATGCCAGTAGTTCAGGTGACATTAACATTTTGGGCAGATTTCTTTAAGGCTTGAGGTCGGGTTAGATAACTACTCCAGACTCTATTTGGGTTTTTAAGTATGCAACCCTAGCCAAAATGAAGGTCTCGAGAGAAACAGCAAGCAACAAGTAAGTGAGGGCTGTTCCCTCCAGCAAGACCATTATCCTAAAATAGAGGAAACCGACAGGATGAAAGGAGACATTAATTTCTGGGTTTTCCAAGGCCATTCATTGCTGATGTGAGATCGTTAAGTTCTTCTTGTAGAACATAGGTAATTCTGTGTAATAACTCTTTCACCTGTTCTCAATTACGAGAGGAACAAGAAACACCTAGCCATTAAAAAACAAGCACATAAAAATACACTGAAGAGTTTACAAAGTAATTGATGTGGTTCTTTTTATTTTGCCTTTGTTGTGGTTTGTTTTCAGTGTCCGATTTACTGCCTATTATTTTTTTCTGATTACATGCTTTTTACTATTAGTTATTATGAACATAATTTAATCTGTCAAAAAAATCCACTCACCATTTCATAGCTGTTGCACCCAGTAATCAAAACGTGGTCAACGTAAAAGTAATAAGAGACCCAAATTGCTGTACCCGTTGGGCAAAAGAACCCTGGTCCATTTTCAGTAAATATGGCATCACAAACAAACAAACACCAAATGCCTCCCAAATGTTAATTCCCTTTCTCACAACTTTCTTTCTTTCAGTCTGAAAAACAAACATGCCTATATTCTGAGAGCATTATGTGCCTCCAGAATGCAAATCATTTTTCAATGCCTTTCCAGTGATTTCTTCTGTTCAGCTATAAAAACACAAATATGTTCACATTCAGAAAGCACTAAGTGGCTAAAAAACAATAACCCAAACACGTTCTCAAAATCGTTTCCTTTTTTTCCATTTCTTTGTACAGAGTAAGCATTTTAATTTGAATTAAGAAACAAGCCACATGCCCGGGGTGCCCATAACTCCGACAACAATGTCAGAGATGAAATCAGCTACGCATGTGACTCCAGGCAACAGGGCTTTTCCTCATTCTAACAAGCAAACAAAATTCATTACAATTCAATGTGTCTCCAAAGGCAAACTTCAAGAGTCTGTTTTGTGGTTTCTTCACTCCACTTGGTAAGCCTTTGGACTACTTGACTTGAACGTAAAGACGCAGGCAGCAAACCTCAAGCAACCACTTTAATTACAATATTAGGTTCTTTGAATGTCATTGGTAGTCTTAGTCTTGCGAATATGACTGTAGGGAAGTGAGCCTCACTTAAAATAGGGTGGCCACATGGAATTGATTTCGGGATTCTTAGGGAGGCTGAGAGTGTGCCAGCTTGTTTCAAACCCACAGTTGTCAGAAGTCATGAAATAACTAAGAATGAACAGGAGGATTGGGAAATCATATGCAGTTGAGAGGAGACCATTATTCCAGCTCCAAAGCTTTCCGTTTTCCCCCCACTATAACCCTGTGAACTCATTTGGTATATTTGCACTTCAGGTGTCAAATTACTCTCCGATTCTATTTGAATCTACTCTCAAAAGGCCTGAATTATTTTTATATTATTTTATTTATTGAGGACCAAAAACTATGATGTACATGATCAGAACAAGTACAGGGTGATATAAGTATAAAAGTAAACGATAATAGAGGTGCATCAATTAATTGACAACTATTTTGATCAATAATCGATTAGGACCTTCTTCGCCTTAAATCTGTCTAAATTCTTGAAATTATAACATTTATATACCGTATTGGCCCAGATATAAGACTGTGTTTTTTGCATTGAAATAACACTGAAAAAGAGGGAGTCATCTTATATTCACGGTCAAGACATTATACCCATTCACGACGCTAGATGGCGCCAGATATCATTGAAGCGATGTTCTGTCATGACAGATCTCAGCTACTCTCCCCATTCACGACGCTAGATGGCGCCATATATCATTAAAGCGATGTTCTGTCATGACAGATCTCAGCTACTCTCCCCATTCACGACGCTAGATGGCGCCAGATATCATTAAAGCGATGTTCTGTCATGACAGATCTCAGCAACTCTCAAGTTTAACCAGTTTGCATTATTTTATTGCAATGTTTTTCCTTATTCAGATTTGTTTCAAGACTACAGTTACAGTTAGACTTCACTTTGATGGCTAATGCAGTTATTGTAATTTTGTTGTTTTATCACAATAGATAGGTTTATTTACATTTCAAAAACTAGAAGCCATTCATTTACAAATGTAATTGCACTTTAGTTTACATATTTAAGTGTTCAGATATTAAGATTTGAATGAGGCAAAATAACATGCTTTTTTCTCTCAAATCTATTTTTATAATCATTTGTTTCGGATGTATTGTAATTATTTTCTGTATAAAAATTAATTTGGTGTTCAAAAAGTTTTTTCAAACTTGAGTCTTGAAAAAGGGGGTTGTCTCATAATCAGGGCCGTCTTATATTCGGGCCAATACGGTAATATAATAGTCGATCTCCTCATTACATTTTTGTCAAGTCAAAGTAGGAGATGAACAAAAATTCCCATTTTTGCCAATTTTCAGATATTTTGCTGTCTAAACGTGTTTCTTAATCAGGCTGCAACAACTAATTGGTTAAATAGAATAATACTCTAAATTAATTCCCAAAGAATTTGGTAATTGATACAGTTGTGGACTACAGTTAGCTCAGGAAGCTGTAATATGCTATTTTTTTAAAGAAACAGTCATCCATTTTGTCTTCCTTATTACTTACATGCCTAAATCAAATGAAAGTAATTGGAAAAAGTGACATTTATCAGATTGTTTAATTATTCGTCAGATTAATCGATTATAAAAAAAAAAATCGTTAGTTGCAGTCCTAGATAATAATAAATAATTTAGATGATTTAGCTGTAATCTTGGCTTCCGAAATGTGTATTTTTTTCAGTCCCCTTGTGGTGGTTTGGATTAATGTCAGGCTCGCACTGATGGGTGTTGCCATCACTTCCACTTTCACTGTAGTTGCTTTGTCAGCTATGTTACTCTTATCTTATTTCTACCAGCATTTGAAAGAGGCCTGATTAAAATCTGATGACAATATCTTAATCTTCCAGCTACCATGTCTCATATCTAAATTTCAATACATAAAGGGGGTAAAAAAAAAAAATTCCCTTTTAACAATTTTTTTTTTTTTTTTTAAACCTTTCCTGTTCAGCTGCTTTGACACGGACAATGGGAATCTGAGTGGCCTTATGGTCTGAACAATTTTAATGGATCACATGGGAGTATGATATAGTCCTGTTGTTATTATTATTCATTGTGTTTCGTTTATTAGGAGAAAGCAGCGAGCAGGAAGGGGTTATGGGGGGACAGAATGAAAAATAGAGGAGAAAGAGAAGAACAAACAACAAGAAATACATTAAAAGCCTACACTACCTACAGTATGAATATAGTGGTGCTATCGTTAGCCAATTGTATTTTCCATTGAAAACCATGTGGTGGGCCGAGGAGAAAGAGGAGGGAGGCGAGTCAAAAAGATATGATTTGGCGGTGTGGAGCGTAAACAAATCAGCAATGTGAGAAGTAGAAACCAGTAACATGTGAATCACTCGTGCGTGTGGATATGTTGACATCCTATTCAATGCTGCCTGATCGGTAATTCCGGCACCGACATTCTCTCTACTTGAGTGTGTCTAATTGCACCCAGTCATGCATGAAACCCATCAGACGTGTGATATTCATGCAGGTATGTGGAAATGCTGGGCAGGGGGCATGCCCCCTCCCCAGCCAATCGGGGGGTGAGCCTGCGCAGTCCATCCTTCCTCCCGCAGCTCCAGCAAGGGGTCCTGCCGCCATACCCACGGGACCCAGGGTGGTCCCCCAGACCATCCGCACCCCATTAACCGGCCTTCAGGGAAGGAATGAGGGGACGCACCACAACCCCTCCATGCCCGCCCACCAGCCACATCAGCAACCCTCCAACCAAACACCGTGGGACCCTCATGGCCCACTAGGCCCGGGGCAGGACAGCATCCCCAGTCGGAATAGGCGGCACCCTGGGCAGGACCACAAGGCGGATACCCAGGCAGAAAAGAGAAGAAGGCGGAAGCAGGAGAGCGCTGAGACGGCGCCGCGGGTCGGTGCGGCACTGAAGCACCCCCTCACCCCCCCTCGTAACCGGCAGCCCAGGCTAAGAGGAGGCCACGCCCCAGGAGCCACACCATAGAGAATTGTGTGGGACCCACCTACAACCCTATTACTGAGGCTGCTTAACTTCCATTCATCACATAAATGTGTAGATTAAATTACATTAACAAATCAGACGTAGAACCATAGTCTAATCAGTTGCATAAATTATTTTGATTTACTGCTCAGCTCAGTGCTCACTGTGAAACCGGACAGGAAAACACTATAAATCCAATTTCCAAAGAAAAACCAAATTTGTACAAGCACAGCACCTTCTGCGACAAATTAACATTGCCCACTATTCCAACCAGAAGTTGCAAAGAGGCTTTCTACATTGTACAGAACTCACGTATTTTATTTCAAAGAATTGTTATCACCTTTTTTCCTATTGTATGGCTGCCCCTGCTCTGTCATTTGGTTCAAACCTTCTTCCATTGTGTTTTCTTTCTGGCTAAAAGCTCTTTTTTGACATTGTGCCCGTGTCCCAACAATACAGATAGCTTCATTCTCCTCACACTGAAGAGTTCATCTCAAACCCTAGTTCGACAAATGATAAGCAAAATCCTAACACTACATTAAATTGATAATTAATAGAGTTGTCCGATAATGGTTTATTAACTGATAACCAATATCCCGCGATGTTGTCCAACTCTAAAATCTGATGCCAATATCAAACCGATATCGATATGTAGTCGTGAACTTAACATATTATTGCTAAATGTTTTGCGATGCCCCACTGGATGTTTTAATAATGATGAGGCGACAAAGAATTACAAATACAGGCAGGCAATCATAGGACACATGGATCAAAGTGAAAAAAAAACCATTTATATATTTTTTTAACATTACCGAGATGCGGGGGGGGGGGGGGGGGGGGGGTATTGTCGTGGTGGTGTTTGCGGTATTTAATTTAGTTAATTCAACCTATTTTCATGAATGAAGTTTTCAGTCTAAGTATTTTATTAACATTAAAATTAGAGCTGTCCCGACTAGTCGACATAGTCGACGTCATCGATGACGTAAATCCGTCGACGAGCACAACATCCCGTCGACGGTTAATGAAGGGTTAAAAAAATATATATGCGTGGAAAGTTCAAAATGTCGGATGCTCTGTATGCAAGCGGGGAAAGCGGCACAAAGCCAAAAAAAGTGCACCAGAGTGTCCAAAACATTGACTTATTTCAAAGAAACAACGGAGGGTACACTCTTCTGTCCTGTCTCTTCAATGCCAGGCTTGGCTGCACGTCGGCGGTGAATAAGCACCTCAAATGCCGTCACCCAGTTTGTAATTTTTTTTTTCTTCATTTTTTGTACACCAGAGGGTGCTGTCGCCTTACTGAATAATAATGTTTCATTGACAATGGGCCTATAAGTGCTATTAGTATTGTCCTTAATGCTAACTGAAAAGTTTATTTCATGTTATGGCTTATTTTATGGTATAGAAAATTATATAAGGTTAAAAGGTCATAAATATATACAGTATATACAGTGATTGCACTCAAGGGAGAGATTGTCAATGATAAGGTAATAAATTAAGGTAAAGGCAATTCATAGATATATAAATAAGGTTTAATAGGAAAAAGGTGAAAAGTTTTTGTTAATTTCTAATTGTTTTGTTTTATTTGTGTGCACCGCAGCTCTTACGGTGTGATTACATCAAGGATGGAATAAAAGTTGTAAACCATCAGTTTAAGAGTCCACCTTTTCAATCGGGATGCTACACTAGTTAATTCTATCAGCATTTGAACTCATTGTTTATTTGTGATTTATTATTGTTATTTACGTGTTTATTTGTACTTTAATAAATAATTTAAGTGTTCCAATATGTTTTTTGTGAATTGATAAGCGTCAACAAAAATTTCATTGCTAAATTAGTAAACAAACCCCCCCCCCCCCCACCCCCCCAATTAAAAAAAAAGAAAAATTATTAGATTAGTCGACTAATCGTAAAAATAGTCGGCTGACTAATCGGGAGAAAATTAGTCGTTTGGGACAGCCCTAATTAAAATATTACAATAACAGTGATAAAGAAAACGTGTTGTAGCAGACCAATTGCATTACTCGTAAGCTCGCCTTCAGCCTTATCACTATGTTCACCTCATTTACAGACCTCTTGAGGTCGACCAAACTCTGCCTTCATAACTCCCGACACAAGCCTCTATTTCCTCATGCATTACAACCCACCAGCACACCCTGCTGACGGATTTCTGTCACTATGACGGCGAACTACTATGCATGAGGACATGCAATGCAATGTTAATTCCCAAGATGCATTTTGCTGGGCTTTTGCACAGATTTTTAAAGATGCATTCAGTTATTTTTCTCAGTGATTATTTCTTAACGGTCACTCAGTACTTATATGTGATGAGTTTCTAATTCATTATTTTTCATTTATTGTTTGTTCGTATTTGAGAACCATGAGTGATAAGGGTCTTTACCTCAGTTGAATCCCAAACATCTCAATTTAAGCAATTCGAGCGCATCTACTGTACTAAGCTAAACCAGTTCATGCACAAAGACAGCAGACTTCTACATTAACATTAAGCCAGCATGCATACAGGTAGGATGACCAAACGTCCTCCTATTACGTGCCCTCTGGAGCGTCCAGCCGGATATCATAAATGCATTGAAATGTCCAGTTTTTATGATTTTTCACTGGACCAATTTGAAGAGAATCCCTCCGGCCGCTAGGGGGCAGCGCCTGCCTGCGTAATCAAGGCTCCTACTAGTAGGGGCGGGAGATGGGAGTGAAGGAGTAGATCATTTTTTTTGTTGGCAGTTTACCCTTTGTTTCATGGGGAATTACCACCATCTACTGACAGTTTGGCGAGAGATCAGACTTGCCTGGTACACCAGACTCACCGCAGTTCCAGCTATTGAGTCTGGCCACCATTCACGCGGATACAGTTTCCAGGGCCGAGCAAGCCACAGCAAACAGACAGCGGAGTGGACCAATCAGCGACGGGCAGACGTGATGTTAGTAAAATGGCGAGGGCAGGACGAGGGACTTGCGCGCGGAAGTAAACATACGAAGAGAGCGGAGTTTATTCGACATGGCTAGCGCGAGACAGACTGTTGTCAATGACTCGTGTCGATGTGTTTTTGGTCATTTAAAACTTGATTTTACCGTGGATTGGAACATATTCTCGGCTCTCCCGTTCACCATCTGTGTTGTTGAAGAGACGACTTTCGACGCGCAAGAGTGACGTTGCTCGTGAAAAACACGTCACGCAAATAAACGAATCTGATTTGTCGATTGATTTTGTACCTGCTCGAAAGGCCGTTAATGGGATGGTTCCCAGACAATTTCTCTCAGTGTTTGAGAAATACAGGGAGAATAGTCTGGCAGAGCCAGGCAAAGATCAGACTACAGTAAGGAGTTCAATAAGGAGTTCTAAAAGGCGTGGCTCCATACACCTTTCTGTAAGTTTATCTCCTGTTAATGTCATTCACGTGTCTTCTGTTGTATATAGGGTTATACGTGTATACAGAGATGCAGTATATTGTATGAGTCTTGTAATTTTTCTGCGTTAGTTTATTTGGTTGAATGCTAGTATTCTAATTAGCTGTGTTTCTTATGAGTTTTTTTTAATTATTTTTTTACGATAAATACGTATATAATGGCAACTGTTGACTCCTGTCAGATTTGTGTACCGGTGTAATCTGTAAAATCCCATTTGGTGTCACATCTTTGCGCTGCCGATGATTGTAAAGTTTTATAGCAAAGTCTGATTTTGCCTCGGCACCCGTACTCGCTAATAGGGTAGCAATCAGTGAGCTCAGCCGTGCTAGGCATTATCGGTAATGTAGTTTTGAACTGCTGGGTTTGGAAACATGCTGGTTGAATAGCTTGTCAGTTTATTTCGGTTATTGTTTGCGTGCAATCTAGAACATTGAATGAGAGAAGAAATTGAGTAGGAATAACAATTTGTCAACGACAATTGTCGTAATAGTAATTTTAAAAAATGTTGAGTTGGCACATAGCCAACTGCCAGTGTGTGTGTATTGACTGGACTTCATATCCATGGGTCTGCATTATATCATTATTTTTTTTTTTTTTAACATGATTCGTTTTTTGTTTTTTTTTATTATTATTATTATTATTATTGTTTTTTTGTTGTTGTTGAAAGAATAAAGCCTGTTGAGTAACCAGTTGAGTTACCAGAGGTGGGTGATATAGGCATCTTTGAGTGATCTTCGAGTAAAATTATAGTATCTCGAGGCCAGGCCGAGTGTCCTCTTTTTTAGAAATCAAAATATGGTCACCCTACATACTGGTGCAAAGCCAATGCCGGTCATTTCCGATAGTGATTCAAGCTTGTCTACAAAGAGAACCTGTGGAGTTTGCTTAGTGGATCGGTAGAGGTGAGAATTTTTTTTTTTTAAGAATAATTGTGGTTGCATCACCATGACAACACACCAGCATACTGTCCTGCATAACCAATAAACTTCTGGCTAAGGAGAACATCACAGTATTAACATGTCCAGCATACCAAGTCACAATATTTGAGCAAAAAACGACAAATTCAAGTTTTCTTGCGCCTGAAATAATCTCCTTGCCCCTAATACGTACATGTCCTCTGGAGCATTTCTGTTTCAAGGTCAGCACATCAGACAGAATTGGGACGGACTAGCTAAAAGTATCCTAATGAGTCTTGACTGAGAATGTAAAATCAGATGTGCAGGGAAAAAGTAAGGCTTATTTGACAACAGTTATAGGTTTTTATACTACATGAACCCTTCAATGTATAAAACTTCCAAAGTCTGTTAAGACTAATTTGTATTCGACACTTCTTGTCTAGAGCTTTCTCTCCCTCTTCATTCTACATATGCCATTTTTACTTGACCCTTTGTTATTTCAGCACACCAATCCCTCCTTGGTACTTCTCCTGGACTTTCACTGCATCCAATTTTCTTGCTGAGCCCCTCTCTATCCTCGGGCCTTTGGGTGTAATCAGACAGACCATGATGGGCTGGTATAAGAAAGCCTCCTCCGCAAAGGGCAGGAGGTAGAAGGAGTGGAACTGGTAAAGAATAAAATAAAAAGATTTAAAGAAAAAAATGTGTATATGCTGTAAAACTGGTGGTATGCACAGCATTACAGACAAACCCTACAAGGGTGATGACATCAGTGGCACACAGGCTGGTCGAAATACGGTTTAGAAAGTAAATTACTTCCCTGCTGTCCCATTCAGAAACAAAAACTAAATTATTAAAGACTATCTTCGATTTTGCGCCCTTACTACCACTGCAATTGAAACATTGCTGACTGAATGATGCAGGACTTCTTGAATGTGATGGAAATGAAGACTAAATTGGCGTAGACTATGTATTGCCATGAATCGGAAATAGTCATTAGATCTGAAGGCTTATTCAGTGTAAATAGTTCTTTTGATACCAATGTTGGGAAGCAGGATGAATTAAATAGGATTAAATACACTCTCTAGCCACATTCAAAGTTTGTAAATGTGATCAAAAATCACAACTTTAGACCCCTAATTCTCTTTGTAATATAGTAATAAATAAATACAGTAGTATGAAAAACTATCTGAACCTTTTGGAATGTCTGCATAAAATCCCCATCAAATGTGACCTGATCTTTGTCAAAATCACACAGATGAAAAAACAGCATCTGCTTAAAGTAAAACCACCCAAACATTTCTAGGTTTTCAGCATGGTGGAGGGAGCATCATGATTTAGGTCCGTTTTGCTGCCTCAGGGCCCGGACAACTTGCAATCATTAATGGAGGAATGAATTAAAAGGTTTATCAGGATGTTTTGCAGGAAAACCCGAGGCTGTCTGTCAGACAGTTGAAGCTAAAAAGAGGATGGATGCTGCCACAAGGTAATGATCCAAAACAGTGAAGTAGATCAACTTCAGAATGGTTTCAGAAGAACAAAATACAAGTTCTCGAGTGGCCAAGTCAAAGTCAGGACTTGAACCCCATTGAGATGCTGTGGCATGACCTAAAGACAGCGATTCATGCCAGAAATCCCAGGAATCTGACTGGACTACAGCAATTTTGTAGAGAAAATGGGCCATGATTAGTCCTGATCAATGTGCCAGACTGATCTGCAGCTACAGGAAGTGTCTGGTTGAAGTTATCGCTGCCCAAGGGGGGGGTCACAAAATATTAAATGTGATAGTTCACTTCCTTATTTTCCCCCTTCTGTCATTGTTTGCATACTATCCTCATTAAAATATGAAAACCTATAAATGTTAGGGTAATTATAGTTCAAGCAGACACTTTTTTCATCCGTATGACTTTGACAAAGATAAGATCAAATTTGATGATGATTTTATGCAGCAATGTGAGAAATTCCAAAAAGTTTTTCAAACCACTGTAAGTATCAGCAACATAGATTACACTGTTTAAAACATATACAGTGTTTGACATGTTCTTTAAAATGGCCATTAACTACATCAAAATTGCGATAAAAATAGATTTAGAAATAGAAACAGATTAAGGGGTTAATCACACTTTCACCTACATATATTGATGCATAGCTCATATTTAAAATTGGTCAGTTAAACTAACTAACACAAGATGTGTGAATTAATTGTAATAACTAAATGTGAAAATTAATTTTAAAAAAATATTTATAAAAGGGTTGTTGAGAGCTGTTGTAGTACTGTACTCGAAAACATTTTTTTGTTGTTGTTTTCTGTTGAAATGAATATCGCAAAAAGGATTACATATAGAGGCCAGATGGCACAATGTCTCACAATTTCCATCGGATAACAGTCACCGTTTCCCTAAAGACAAAAAAAAAGCTTGCAAATTTCAACTTGGCCATTTTCCAGTTCAAACAAATATTGCAGCTTGACGTACATTTCATGACAAAATACCAACTGTCTTTCATTAAGAAGCCTCAATAGGGAGCAGAAAGTGTTGGTAGAAAAAGCTTAAAGAACTGACAACGGGCCAACAAGACTGAAGTAATTCTTTTTTTTTTTTTCACAGCTTGAAATATGACAGAGAATAATTGAAGGAAGAGCAGCACAGTGAGATTGTAGATAAAGAGCTTCCACATGACAGACAACATGCTTATTTCTCAGCAAGGCGTCCGGCTCATCCAGTCACTGAAAACTTGCAGGGCATTCAGAAAGATAACAGAGAGCTGAATGGAGCCAAATTTGAAATCAATGAATAAAAACATTGATCATAAAAATTTGCCCTTAAGGGTCTCACTGATAAGCATAATCAATTAAAGGAATAATGTTAATTTGCATATGTAGAATTTTCTTAGAAACTCTACAAATGCGTATGATGATCTACTTAATTTATACACACGTACAAGGGACATCATATAATTTCATTTCATTCTTGAACTGGTTGTCAGTCTTGTGTGTCAATAACAATGCTCTGCTCTTTTAGGTGTACAGATCCTTTGGGAAGCTCATCAGTTACTGTATACTTCAGTGGGAGAAGAGAGGAGGGGGCTATCCTCCAGGCGAAAATAACCCGATGAGCACAAAGCAAAAGCGTATTGTGTTTTAGATGTTATGACTCAAGTGCTGAAACTGCACATCGGCGCAGTGCAATGACACAGTATATCATGGCAGGATAGGAACAAAGCAATAATACCACTGATGTGTGCTATGAAGTGTGTGGCCTGTGGTTGTTATGGACACTACGGCGTGGGTGTGCAAACATATTAAAGGGGTAATACTACGAATTATCAAATAATTATTTTGTGATGAAGTGCTTTCCATATTAAGTTGATAGGCTGGTATGACACCCACGTACATCCACTGTGGTCGTATCAAATGGTGTTGTGGGAACTTATGGCAATGTCCTCTCTCTCCCTCTTGCACCACAGTAACATGTAATCAACTCATCAACATTCAGGCTGTTCACACTGATTGTTTGACACTGTTACATTATGTTCGCTATCACTAATGAACTTGAAATTGCATTTTCGCTCTCAAATTCTACGAAATGCGGTTGGCAAGCAAACAAGCTGTGAAAAGAACAACAAACCTAGACGCAGGCTAATACTGTACACTGGAACCTGTAAGTTGAAGGCTCAAATTTATACAATTCCGAAGATCTTACCGAAAACCTGTCAATAATGGCGGACCTGAATGAGTCGTATCATCCTTCCTGGAGTTTAAATCCATCTTGCAACATGTACCATTATTTAGTAGCTACAACTGCAGTTTTGTCATAATGTAGCATGAGTCAAGCAGTTTCTTTTAGCATTCACGCAGCAACCAAAATGAAAGTTTTTTTTAGAGAAAGAACATTATCATTTTTCCACTCCCTGCTTTATTGCAAGCAACTTGAGCGACTAACATTTTTAAGACTCTCTTCTACAATTCAAATTTATTCCAACTCTGGTAGCCTCAAACTACCGCTAAGCATTTTTCACAGACAAATAGTAAAAAAAAAATTTTTTTAAATCAGTACTTCTCTTCTCAGGGGCCAGCAAAAAAAAAAATAAAAAATACCAAGGAAAGTGAGCAAACATGAATTGAAACATTTTCATGTTTAATTTAACATTATTTAACATCAGCAGAACAGCATACTTCACAATGACAACGCTTTGAAAGTTACATGCAAGTTTGCATATTGTATAGCTCCAATGTTGTAGAAAAAAACTTTGCAGGGCGGTGACGTCACATGGTTATGTTGCCGGGCTTTCAGAGTACCACTCTAGTGACATAAACATGTCATTTGTTCAGCCCTTTCAATTTGAACCCGAGAGGAACATTAATGAGCATGACAGCACTGTTGATATTTCAGAAAACGAGCAGCAAAAGCAAAATGAACAGGAAAGACAGGATGAGACGAGACGAGAGTAGGACAAAACCGGTGTTCTGCCAAAATGTGCTACACTGGCGAAACCTGCTACTAGAGGCGAATTTGACACCCAAGTACTACAGTGCGCTTTCAGCCTGTTTTGTTTAAATGCATACAGACAGAGCATACTAAAGATTAGGGGTCCATATTAGGCACGCCACGATTCGATTTGCTTATGATTCAGGGTGGTACGATTCGATTATTGAACGATGATCACGGTATTGACGATGACCAAGGTTATCACGATTATCACAATGCATCATACATGACTAATTAATAAAGTAGCCAAACAAATTTATGTCTATTATTTATTTAAAATATCCTAATGATTCAACAGGAATGATGGAAACATGCCCATACAACAAAAATCTGGCCTTAAGTTGCTTTTTTATTTTTTACAAGACAGTGCAAAAACATTACCCATTTTAACTCATTTGCTCCCAAAAACATAAATGCTTTCTATTTTTAATTGTTTCAGTGTCCCAAAGACGTATTAATACTATAATTAATTAATAATAACCTTTTACGTTTGTTTTCATGAGAGCCATCTCTGGGTTTTCCAAAGCACAAAGCTGAAAATCCATTTTAAAGCAATAAAACTGGCCAATGGAGGGCAGTAGCATATTTGGTAAGACCAGCAAACCCGATTCAACGGCGACGAACGGCCGGGCCACACGGTCGGATTGCCGGCAGAAGGATGCCAGGTGGCGGACGACCGAGCAGAACGACCGGGACCACCAGTGCAGCGGAAGATGCTCGCCGAGCAGACCTCGCAGACACTCAAAAAAATCCATCTTTATGAGAAAAGCGGCGATGAGGGAAAAGTTTACCCGGCTGTCACAGCCACAACAGCGTCATCTCTCGATTAGTTATATGTAAATAAATTGTTACTTTGCTATCAAAAGCTCTATATGTCTTGTTGTTTATGTTATTTTGTAAAAGGAAAACATTATTCAGATGTTTGGGATGTAACTAAAGCAGAAAATAGCTGTGTTAATGTCAAAGTTATAACTGAATTGTGTGCTTTCACAAAAAGCTCAATTTCTCTGTTTTTTCATCAGAAATGGGAAAATTGCTCAAACTAAGCTAATTTCTAATGCTGATTTCTAAACAATGGAAAAAGATATGAACTTACTTTTTTTCCTGTTGAAAGAAGAGTCTAATCTTTCTTTTGGTGGGTTCCATGTTTATATGCAATAGAACAGAATTTTCTCTGGGCCTTGAAAAATCTGTCAAAATCCAGTAAAGCGGCAGAGAGCGAAGGGCCTTGCCGTGAAAATGGTTGGGAGTGAATGAGTTAAAGACAGTGCTTATTTCTCTCAACAATACAATAATTTACACAGGTGAAATGAATTCCACATTTTCTGGAAACAAAGTGTCTTTAAAAATAAGACTGTTAAACAATATACTTTGTTTTCACAGATTTATATACTATTTCGCATTTTTGTAGTGTTACCGCTCTACTTAATCATGGTTTTACACGTTCTGCATATGAAACACACGTTAGCAAGTTAGCTAATTAGCTTAGCACTCGGCACTAACTGTTAACATCTCAAAAACAACAAAAATAACGGCTAAACAGTACAAGAGGGTTCGTGTACTCACCTCTAATAGATGCACACGGGTCTTAGCAATACACTCAGGACATTTTTCAATTGACATGACTTGAAATTACTACTGGACATCTGTAAGACAAGGAGCAATGAACTATCTCTCTTTCCCTGTCGCTCTAAAAAATAACTTGCTCACAGAATCACGACCGCTGGGTCCCTGCCTATCTCATACACAAATTTATTTTCGAGTCTTCTGAAAAAGAGTAAATCTCTCGCTCAGTAACCGGCAGCATCCATCATAATGTGCGTGCGTCCGTTAAAGGTGTCCAGGGGGCAGACGTGTCTTGAATTTCGTTCCGCTACGAGCGGCTGTCATTAAGTTATTAGGGAAAATCATCGTTTTTGACTCTTTATGAATGATAATCCAATCGTCACGTGTCGAATCGCGATGCATCTATTAATCGATTTTTTTTTTTGGAACTCCCTTACTAAAGATGCCTTCAGAAAATTTTAAACCTAGTAATATAAAACAAGGGTGGTTTAAATACGCGACTTGACTAATGTGGTCAACAGATCAATCTGCTTTAAAAATACCACAAGAAAACACAATGCTTAAAAGTATGAGATGGAAACACATGCAAAAAGTATTTTGAGGCAATGAAAAGGTAATAAAAGACTCAATAAAAGTAATTACTTGAAGCTTTTAACTGATGTGCGCATTTGTTGGACGTCTTGCCGCGGAGAAGGAATTGCAGAACACCGGTAGTGTAGTTGAGTAGTGACAGTGACAAACTACGACGTCACCCCGAGCGTCCATTGCCCGCATAAAACACTGTGACCTCTGTAGGTCAAACATGTACTAAATATTATAGATTTTCACATCAATGGCAATATTTTATGGGTTTCTAATAGCATATTTTAGTAAAAGAGAACAATTGTGGCTTATTAGAACCTACAAGTCTAAGTCCGAGGTTCCCTTTAAATAGATAACATTTGAATTTTTTTAATTGCCAAACAAGTAAAAACAAGTAAATCAATGTTAATCAAGAAAACCCTCACTCTCCAAAGATGGTATAATTAATGCGATTCACGTCAAAGATGCTGTGACGCACATACATATTTTCTCTCAATAAAAAGTACATCTTGTATAGTTGAAAAGCCATTTAGATGTGTAAAAAAAAAAAAAAAAAAAAAAAAAACATTCAGAAAGGTTACATTTTTTCACGTGTTAGCTAGAATTTTCAAAAAAGGGCTTTTAACAAATCACTTAGTAGGAATTTAATGTGATGCATATGTCATAGCACAGCTGGGCAGAAATAAATTAACGTGGACTCTGTATGACACCGCTGAGAGCTACTGTATGTAAATCAGTAATTTACCAACTCTTAATGTCCCAATGAAACAAACTGAAAAATGTGTCTGATAAATGCTCACTACTAAGTAGTTTGCCTTATACAGTATATGACTAGACTCCTGGAAATAATGAACAACACACTAGAGCTCTATCAATATGTCCAGCCATCCATTTTCTGGGTTCTATGGCAGCTGACAAAGGGCAGTCAAAACCCTGGTATACTTGCTTTTAATTACTCGCCACATATACTGTATGGACAGATTACCCATCACACCCCCACTCATACTGCCACAGATTGAGAAATGAACCGCACACAGCCTACAACATCAGTGACTGGATATATGTCCAATTTCCAGAACAAAAATAAGTGATAAATGACTTGATATTTCACCTTGAAGAGGAAAATTTGCTGCAAAACATTCAGATATGAAATATATACAATAAAAAAATCATAATTCAAACCCGTTTTGAAATAAAACAGTGGCGTTGATTTTATTATAGGCAATTTTATCAGTCTCACGGGTCGTCAGCGACAAATAAAAGTCATTTGGCGTGATCGGGTACTTCCGGTAATTTTCGGCGATAACGTTAGGTAAGGGAGACGAATGTATAAAGTCTGCCATGTGCATCACTGTGTAAACTGTCCGCCATAAAATGACGAATTATTGCCTTATCTGTGGATGCAAGAGTGTTGGAAGGATATCAATTAAGGCGTCCATGCAGAAACTCCCACAGCTGGGTGCGCACGTAGTGCTTAACTTGCACTAACAATAAGTTTTATGAGGGAAAAAAAAAAAATCAAAGAACAAAAATGAGAGTGACCCAGAGCAAAAATGCAAAACGGAAACGGTTCAATACATCCACGGCAACAGTTACACCCTTGAAAATCAGTGTAGAGACGACAGAGTTGTATGTGCTAATGTGTGTGCATACACTGCCTCCCTTTTGTGACGTCACACCGACTAGTAAACACGATTTGGCCATGCTGATTAATCGGGCAATTATCTTTGGAACTCCTGCGACATGGGCAAGTAAAATCAGCTTTTCCTCAATAAGTGTGGAAAATATTTCAATTCAATTTAATTAAATTCAATAAACTTTATTTATCCCTTGGGAGAGTTCCCTCGGGAAATTAGTTCCCAGCGCTCATCACACCACAGCAGCAAAGTATAAACTGCAAGATAGAAAAAAAAAGAGCTAAAGTAAAAAGGATTAAAAACAAAGAATTCTCCCTTCAAATAAATAAGTAAATGTAGGGTGCATTACCTGGCTACAACCAGCTGAGGCAGTCATTCATTCTCAAATTATCTGCTTGAGAAAAACACGATGGCACAAATTCTCTGGGTTAAATTAGGGGCCGTTTACATGGTGACTCTCCAAGAATACGAAAAATTTCAAATTTGCGTCTCCATTCAAACAATGTCGCAATTCCGCATGAAAACGATGTAGTATTCATGCCAGGCCCTAGGGGGCAGTGCAGATTTCCAGGGCGACAGAGAATGATGCACTTTGACCCCACCAAGCTCCCTCAGCCCGGAAAAAAATGCCCGCCCACTCGAAGCAATGGCATTTTTCTTTTGTTCAAAAAGGCACAAAAATGGAAACATTCAACATATTTAATTTAAAAATATTATTAAAACAGTAAATTAAAGCCGATATTACGCCATATTTGCTGTTTTTAATGTTTAGTAGCACCGCTGCGCACGCCCGATGTGACGTGTACGAGTGCTGACGTTATCGGCGCGGTCTCGCGCCGCGGGAGCCTTTGATATGCATGCCGAGGAAGCCCCCCTAAATCCCCCGAATTCGGATTCTTCCACTTTGGAGGCAGGATTCAGAATTTTTCCTCTTCGCCTTCAGTCTTCGCCGACACCATATGCACGCGAGGAGAGTCCGCTACTCAGTCATTGCGTCTTTGTGTCGCAGAGTCACCATGTAAACTGCCCCTTATTCCAATCCATCCATTCTTTTTATATAACATTATCATTAGGGTAACAGTTGAGCTGGAGATTATCACAGTCAAGTGTGAAAGGTGGGGTACATCGTGGATTGATTGCCAGTCATATCACATTTTAGCAAAGCATTTACACTGACAGCCATATTTACGGGCAACATTTGAATCTTCACTTGACCCAACATTCGAGCCATTTGTCCATTTCAATAATCCTAACAATATTGGCAGCCAATCACAGGGGACATAATTATACAAGTACCCCAGATTTCCTGTATTGACTTAATTCAACTCATTTGCTGTGATGGGTAACTAATCCATTGTAACGCGGAAGACTTGCAAGTGTGCTATTGACGTCGATCGACGTTCAATCCATTTTAACTGGGAAGACAGGAAGTGTATGATCCTTTGATCACATACTGCCAGCCTTTCCTATTAAAATGGATTAGACGCCCATCACCGTCAATGGCAGCAAATGAGTTAAATTAGGAGAACATGCTTGTATTTATTATGTGGAAGAAATGGAAGTGTCCATTGATGTGACTGTCAGTCAGACTGGTTGATGTGATTGGCTTACCCCACTTCTTGCTGAAAGTTAACTGTGGCAGCTTTAACCATGGATAGATTGGGCAAAAGGCAGTGATCAACCAGAATTGATCGCAAGAATGAGACGCTTGAAGCTTAAATTGTGATTTGCCAGGTTGTTTTTATAGATGAACATGGTCAAATCTTTACTTGTCAATGCTGTTCTTGATTCCATGCACTTGGATAATACTTATGTCAGTATTTACCAGTTTGAAGGCAATTAATACGCTTTATTGAAGCGGATAAATCATCCAATTGACGTTTAGCTTTACAAGCAGTCAAACTGGAAGTACCCTTTGCAATTTGCATGAGTGAGAAAAGCCTTGATGTAATAATCTCTCATGCCTGGTGGGCTAACGCTTGTGACAGTGAGCTCCCCTTGTTATCAGCAAAGGAAGCTTTTGGGAAAGCTCAACAAATCTCATCACATCCATTTATTTATCAAACGTACCGCTGACTGACATTTCTGAAGTTCTGGGTTTGACTCTCTTGAAAGACCAGAAACATGAGTGTTGGCTCACTGAAGATTAATTGACTAAAGGTGTTAACTCATTGGCAGAGGTGGGTAGAGTAGCCAAAAATGTTACTCAAGTAAGAGTTATAATAAAAATACTCAAGTAAAAGTAAGCATCCAAAAAATGCGCTGAAGTACAGTGAAAAGAATACTCAAGTAATGAGTAACATTGTGAGTGACTGCTTACGATGTTTGATTTTTTACTTTTTAATCTTTTTTTTTATTTTTATTTTTTTATCTATATGAACTGTTTTATTATACTTTGAAGAAGAAGAAGACTATAACCTAATACATAACCACATTATGCCACAGGAATACAGAAAAAAACCATTGAATTCCGTCGAGAGAAAAAGAAATCTACCGATATAAAAAGAGCATACGTGCCCTCTAGTGGAGAAAACATTGCCATTTATGAAACTAAAAGGATCAAATCTCCGTTTTTTTTGTGGTCAATCGGCGCCCCAAAAAAACTTAGATTAAAGAGATTAAAATCCCTGCTTTCGAGTCATGTTGAGGGCGGCGCTCTATCTCAAATATATATTTTTTTACATTGCTTTAAAGACATCACGTGGTTGACAAGGCGTGATCATAGAACGGCAAGCTTCAGTCTGATTGGTATCATGGAGTCATGTGATTATTGTCGCGACCTCTCTTTGGTGAAACTGGTTAAGCCAATGCTAGCATCTCTGGACAAAAACTCAATCGAGTTTGAATGAAAATGAAATGAAATTGTTTTGAAAGTATTTTATAGAATTTTAATGTTGAGAAATTACATTTTCAACAGGATTTCAATTATTATCAATGCATAATTTGATGGCCTTGAAAAATTCAAACTCGATTGAATAGGTCTACGTTGCCGTCAAAAATATAAAAGAGTAAAATTCCTATGTACCCAGATTTTGTGGATACCCTGTACTAAGCCATGCTTTTTACTTAAGTAGAATGGTGAAGAAGAAATGATACTCTTACTCCGCTACTTTGGGCTACACTAGTCATTACATTTTTCCTCTTTATTCTACCTATTAGATGTTGCTTCTTTTTTTTTTTTGTTCAGAGATGCTAGCATTGGCTCAACCAGTTTTTCCAATGAGATTTCGTGACAATAATTACATGACTTCATTAAACCAATCAGACTCAAGCTTGCCGTTCTGTGATCACCTTGGCCTGTTCAATCACGTGACGTCTTAAGAAATTACATTTTGTATATGATTTCCTTTATTATCAATGCATAATTTTATGCGCCTTGCGAAATTCAGGTGACTTTGTCGACACCTAGAACTACTCTTAGAAGTACATTTTTTCAAAAAGTTACTCAAATAACTGTAACACGTTACTATCCACCTCTGCTCATTGGTTGCCATTAACGGCACCAGATGTCCAATCCATTTTGACTGGGAGAGGCTGGCACTGGCGCTGTCAATGGCATTGAAATATCACCAATCAGTCAGTCCTTCCAGTTGAAATGAACTGGGCGTCAATTAGGAGTGGGAACCTCTTGCTACCTCACGATATGAAACGATTTGCGATACTAAGCTCACGATAACGATGATCTGACGATATGGTGAAACAACGAACATCGATACACTGGTCAGGAAATCATTCGAAGACATTCTACAAACAACTAATAAAGTTAAAGAACAGGAAGTGACCTGGGAATCACCCAAATTAATAGGCAGTGACTCAAACTCAACAGGAAATGACCTGTAAATGCCCTAAAATCAAGGGTGTAGGTTTGGGCTCAACATTGGTAGGGACAAAATAACACCATAACATGCATGTACACTTTTGGCTGGGGACGGGACATTAATAACACCAAACAGATTGGGTAAACGGGGCTCAGGGCTACATTTCTCACGAGTATGAACCTAATTAATTGATGGGCTAACCGATAATTGCAAAATAAATCTGTATTGAGTTATAACAGTGCTTCTCAATTATTTTCTGTAACGCCCCTCATAGGAAGACACTTTGCGCTCATGCACTGGTCCTCATGGGAAATGCAGTCTTCAAAAAACTACCGCTTTTGTCCACCAGCGTCGCTTAAATCGACCAAAACTGAAAAGTTACCAAGTGTTGCTTTGAGATCACATAAACAAAACAAAAATAAAAATTTGGTAGAATGGGGTAAACTTCGGTTCACTACATTTCCCGCAGTTTAATTAACGTTAACAGCAGAAAATTCATACAAAAGTGGAGGACACTTCCCTCTAAGCAGCTTCCTACTCGAGTTTTGCAAGTTTGCAAATTCACACAGTTTAATGTTATGCAAACTGTGATGCAGGTTGTAGCAAAATTTCAGTAGCAAAATTTGTGGCGTGTTCCCCACCTCCATAACATTGACGTCTTCTACATTACTTACAGTGGCTGCTGCTGGCTGGAAAAAAAAACTAATAGCCTATCCCTCCTCTTTGAAAGGGGCGGATGAGGCGGTATGTTGGGGACATGTTGTATTTTTGTCAGGTCAGTGCGTGTGTGTGGGGGGAGGGGGGGTCATCAGCCAATCAGACGTGCGTTTGAGGGGGGGGAAATGGATTAGCACATTCAGCAAGTGAAAAAGGGGGAACTACAAGTCTGAACATAATGAAAATAATTCACTTAATAATGGTAGGGTCAATTGTATCTTTACAACATATGGGAAGGCAATCTAAATTACCTATATAACTGAACTCATTATAAAACGCAACTAAGGTTGCTTAAAAGTTGGTGGGGACAATGTGTGCATCCTGAAAAGTTGGTAGTGTTATGTCCCTACCGTCCCTATGCAAACCTACGCCCTTGCCTAAAATGAACAGCAAGTGACCCGAAAATCAGACCGAATGACTGTGAATGCCCTGGTTTTGAATGAACGAACGTTCCGGTCTAAATGGATTGGGCGTTGAGCACGAGCGTTGATGGCAGCCTTAGAGTTAACTGAGATAGTTGTATGGTGGAAGATTATGGTAGCAACTTGCTGGTTCTTTTTTTTTTTTTTTTTTTTTTTCCCAACATAGACACCTTTTTGAAAACGATATCTCGATTCTTGGCAGGAGCATATCGATAACCTTTTGGGATACAAAGTATCACGATAAATCACCATTTCGATATTTTGTCACACCCCTAACAGCAATCAATGTGAAAGTGAATGTCTGTGCCCTGCAGTTGAGTGGGGACCAATCGAGGGTGTATCATCACCGAAAGTCAATCAATGATGGTTTCTTTATCGTTTCAATAAGGGGGGGGGAAAGTGAGGGGGCTCCACGAACACGTGTATTTTTATGGCATAAGCTTTAGACGCAAATTCACAGATGAAGAGGAGAGGGTTCATGAATATTTTGAGAGTTGTTCAAGAATTCAGTGATAATGCGAACAGGAAAAAGTCATTTGTAGTAACTTACCACCCCCGTGTCCTCCCTCTCGGTCTGCGGGGGAGCCGCTCGGCTCAGAGGCAGCAGGAGCCACAGAATGGGCACCAGGAGCAGCATCTCCGCACATATATTCCTCCTCGTCCACTTGGTAAAAGATAGAGGGGGGAAATCACGCCCTTTAAACCAGGTTGGGACTATAGCGCTTAATTGGCAACCCTGGTAGCATCTTCCAGAGATTAAAAAAAATATATAGCTGACAATTACAAGAAAAAAGTCCCTCCAAAGAGTATAAAATGTCAACAACAACAAGAAATAAATAGTCTATCTCACTGTTGAGCGAAAACACAAGACATTAAATGGGTGCCAAGCATCGGAAGACGACCCAGCATTTAAAAAAAAGGTTACTAATGACAGGACGGCTAGGACGTACAGTAGAGCTCCACTCATGGCCAGAGAGCTTCCAGGCAGCTCTGCTTCAACTAAGTAAGCAGCTGCTTGCACAGAGTACACGCGGCGCACAGGCACACAAACGCTTCGCATCAAAGGAGCCTACTTCCGGCGAAGACGGTCAAAATAAAGCTAAGAAACAAAACCCTTTTTGGGCGATTAGCATTTTTTTCCCCATATAATAAAATGATACTTGGGTAAAACAAAAAATATCTCAAACCTTGAGAGGGCAAGTGATTATTTTTCATAGTTTACAAAAAATACAACCCCATAAAGACCTGACAAACACATACGTGACGTCACATTTTGGGTCACAATATACAGTAATCCCTCGTTTTTCGCGGTTAATGGGGACCAGAACCCGCCGTGATAACTGAAAAACCGCGAAGTAGCCCCCACCCCATTGTGTGTGTACATTTTTTTTTTTTTTTTTTCTGATTTAGCATTGGAAAGAGATACATTTAAGATGTTTTTTTTTCACTTCTTTCCCTCGAAGTATGGGGGAAAAAAACCTTGTAAATGTAAATATATTTTATTAAATGTTTTTAAGCACTTCAAATGTAACAATTATGATAAGTGTTAAACATGTTTCTGTCCCACCGATTTTAAAGGGATCCACCGTTAGAAAGATTTGTAGTCCTTAAAAGATAAACATTATTATGAGTTAAAATAATCTGATATTGAAACCCCTCTTGATGTTTTCGTTTTTATACAATTTGTACAATTTGTTTAACTAGTAGGTCGCCATTGTTGTTGACGTCGCAGGACAGTGACATCACACGGCCACGCTGCCAGGCTTCCAGAGCATGACTCTAGCGGCATAAACATGTCATCTGTTCAACCCTTGCAATTTGAATCCGAGAGGAATATCAATGAGCATGATAGCACTGTCGATATTGCACAAAACGAGCAGCAAAAGCAAAATGAACAGGAAAGACGGGATGAGACAAGACGAGATAAGGAAAAAAAATACTGTTCTGCCAAAATGTGCTACAACGGCGAAACGTCCTACAAGAAGCTAATTTGACACCCAAAGTACTACCGTGCGCTTTCAGCTTGTTTTGTTTAGATGCATACAAAGAGAACATACTAAAGATACCTTGAGAAAATACTTTAACTTAATAATATCAACTAAGGGTGGTTTAAATGTGACAAATGTGATCAACAGATTAACAACCTGCTATGTGTTGGAAATCTGGCCGCATAGAAGGAATTGCAGTAACCCGATGGTATTCGTCGAGTGACAGTGACAATTTATGTAATCACCAGTCCATAAAACATGGCGCCCTTCGTAGGTCAAAACATGTACTAAATATTTTTTACATCAATGGCAATATTTTATGTGTTTCTAATAACATGTTTGAAGAAAAGAGAACAATTGTGGCCTATTAGAGCCTGCAAGTAAGTTTGAGGTTGCCCTTTAAACAAAAATAAAGTAGAAAAATAATTTTCTTTATTAAATGGTTCATTGAGTGAGTCCAATAAAATCGCTCAAGTTGCACACTTACACACAATGAGTTGCCACAGTAATTGTTTAACAAGCTAAACGATGATTGACGCATGCGGCTCTTTGAAGTTTCGGCTTTCAGGCATCTTTTTCAAGATCAAACCTTAACATCTGTCAATCGCCATTAACTTTAATAAGCAACTCCAGTGCACTGCCAGACCAAGAAAAGGACAGAGAGGGAGACTACTTTATTGGGACAGCTCATTTGTAATCTTTTTTTTTTGTTTTGTTTTTTTTGTGACTGCAGTCCATGCTAGGACTGTGACATCTGTTGTTTGCAAGCAGGCTCGAACACAGGTTTAAAAGGGTTAAAAATAATAATAATAATAATAAAATAAACAGACACACTCTCACTATACAGTACCTATACAATCTGGTGCTTTTGTGCTGGTGCTCTTTCTCCCTTCTACATGCACATAGACGAAGCCCTTTTTACTTCTTTTGTCTCCTTACATCGTGTAGCCATTTGCGCCCTCGTCCCTCAACGTCCTGTTCATGCTGCTGAAAGTCAAACGTTAATAATACATTTTTATTTCTAGAGCGCTTTCATGCCACACAAAGACGCTTAAAGTGCCTGTGACAACATAAAAAAAATCTTAAATAGCATTATTATTATTATTTCTAAAGTGCTTTAATGCCACACAAGACACTTAAAGTGCCTGTGACACCATAAAAAAATCTTAAATGGCATTATTGTGTGAATTAAAATCATATTTTGAGACGATTTGACTATATACAACAATTTGTCAAAGTGCAGATGATGAGAAATAAGTCTTTTTTAGCCCCGCCTGTTATTATAGTGCTCTAGCGCCTCCATCTGGTTGATGACGTCCGCAGAGTAACGATTTCAGCTGATTTAGAATTCGGCCTAATGGAGAAGGAAGATTCAGAATGAGGAAAATGCGACAGAGCAGGAAATTTTCATCATTGTTTTTATCTCTCTACGCCAATATTTTTACAGAATATTATTTTGGCCCATTCCTCCATGCAGATCTCCTCTAGAGCAGTGATGTTTTGGGGCCGTCATTGGGCAACACGGACTTTCAAAGCCCTCCACAGATTTTCTATGGGGTTGAGATCTGGAGACTGCCGAGGACACTGCAGGACCTTGAAATGCTTCTTACTAAGCCACTCCTTTGTTGCCCTGGATGTGTGTTTGGGATCATTGTCATGCTGAAAGACCCAGCCATGTCTCATCTTCAATGCCCTTGCTGATGGAAGGAGATTTTAACTCAAAATCTCTAGATACATGGCCGCATTCATTCTTTCCTTTACACAGATTAGTCGTCCTAGTACCTTTGCAGAAAAAAAGCCCCAAAGCATGATGTTTCCACCCCCATGCTTCACACTGGGTATGGTGTTCTTCGGATGCAATTCAGTATTTTTTCTCCTCCAAACACGAGAACTTGTGTGTCTACCAAAAAGTTCTATTTTGGTTTCATCTGATCATAACATTCTACCAGTCCTCTTCTGGATCATCCAAATGCTCTCTAGCGAACCGCAGACAGGCCTGGACGTGTACTTTCTTCAGCAGGGGGACATATCTGGCAGTGCAGGATTTGAGTCCCTGGCGGCGCATTGTGTTACTGATAGTAGCCTTTGTTACTGTGGTCCCAGCTCTCTGTAGGTCACAGGTGTCAAACCGATTCCAGAAAGGGCCTAGCGGGTGCAGGTTTGCTTTCCAACCAATGAAGAGGACACCTTTTCACCAATTAGATCTTTTACATGTGTAATCAGTTAAACTTTGTCAGATGCTGCTTGTTTCAGCAGGAAGTTTATTGGTTAAACTCTCTGCGCGTTATCGGTTGGAACAAAATCCAGCACCCACTAGGCCCTTTCTGGAATCAGTTTGACACCTCTGCTGTAGGTCATTCACTAGATCTTGCATAGAGCCCCAGATCGAGGGAGATTATCAGTGGTCTTATACGTCTTCCATTTTCTAATAATTGCTCCCACAGTTGATTTCTTTACACCAAGCGTTTTACCTAATGCAGATTCAGTCTTCCCAGCCTGGTGCAGGTCTACAATTTTGTCTCTGGTGTCCTTCGACAGCTCTTTGGTCTTAGCCATAGTGGAGTTGGGAGTGTGACTGACTGAGGTTGTGGACAGGTGTCTTTTATACCAATAATGAGGTAAAACAGGTGCAATTAATACAGGTAAAGAGTGGAGCCTCATTAGACCTCGTTAGACCTCGTTAGAAGTAAGATTTCTTTGACAGCCAGAAATCTTGCTTGTTTGTAGGTGACCAAATACTTATTTTCCACTCTAATTGGGAAATAAATTCTTTAAAAATCAAACAATGTGATTTTCAATTTTTTTTTCCCCCCCACATTTTGTCTCTCAGGGTTGAGGTTTACCCATGTTGACAATTACAGGCCTATCTAATCTTTCCAAGTAGGAGAACTTGCACAATTGGTGGTTGATTAAATACTTATTTGCCCCACTGTAAAATGTTCGGAATAGCTAATTAGAATTCCTGCATTTGAGATAAATCAGAAGCAATTTAATTCGGGGTAGGTGCGCGGACCCCCGTTTAACATGAGTTTGAATGCAACTGGATAATTATAATAATAGTAATATTGTAATTCAGAACATGGCAACATCCCAGTTACAGCTGTACAAATGTACCACATAGGGTGTGTACAACCACATTCCAGTTTTTACATATTTTTTCCTGTCCTCTCAAAGATAAATGAACTTTTTTTTTTTCAATTAATATGTATATGTTGAACTGAAAGTCACGTTAACAATGAAAAATACGTTACATATATTCACTCATTTATGGGGTAGGGGATGAGTATTCTATTTTCTCTTATAGCAGCACAGTAAATGACAGAAAAACTGCTCGAGCATAAAACAAGACCACTCCAAAATAAAAGACTGTGAGGCAAGTAATAAACATGCAATTAAAGCAAAGGACAGTGAACTGATTGCTGCATCGAAATGTCTGTATTCAGCCCTCATGTTATCGAGCTCCTCAATTGTGCGCTTTTACACTGAAGTGTCTTTCTTCAATTTCCTGTATGGCTGCCATTGAGTAGTGCAGACTTTCTTTAAACAGCTGTGAAAGCGTTGACAAATGAGGATATCTTATAATGAAGTTTATATTAGTCAGTCCAAAAGACAAAAGAAACAAAGTATAAAGTGTCCTGAAAAACATGACTGTGACTGGGTGCAATAATAATTACAAGGATTTTAATGCTGCAAAATACCTGCTACAGTTTAACACTACAACAATGAATCGATCAATAATTAATTGATTTATCTATCACATTTATCCATTAACTATTTTGATAATGGATTATCGTTTAGAAACTTTGGTTACTTAAAACCGTCCAAATCCACTGATCTCATCCTCTCAACAGTAAATATTCTTCAGTTTCTGAAATCCTTCAGGAAAGTAGATGTTTGAATTTGTATTGATTTAAGATATGACAATTTGCAAATTCTGTATATACTTATACTTTAACATTTTTGTCTATTTTCTGACATATTTAATTAATGGAGAACTTATTAGTCAGTAAATTGTAATCCAAAAATCATCTGTATTTGCAGCCGTAGTAAGAATAACATGTAATTAACTTGTAGTTGGATCTGAATCAGCCTCAGAAATGCAAATCAAACTCTTAGCACTTTGCATTATTCAGTTCCCAGGACTCAGGGTCAAAAACATTGGTGAGTACATCAATCTTTCTTACGTGGTTTTACTTAACTCCCTTATTATACAGTGGTTTGAAAAAGTATCTGAACCTTTTGGAATTTCTCACATTTCTGCATAAAATCACCATCAAAAGTGAGCTGATCTTTGTCAAAACCACACAGACGAAAAAACTGTCTGCTTTAACTAAAACCACCCAAACATTTATGGGTATTCATATTTTAATGAGGATAGCATACAAACAATGACAGAAACAGGGGAAAATAAGTAAGTGAACCCTCTGCCTAAATAAGTTTAAAGAATAATTGGCTATATTAATTTAAACATTTAGTCATTATAATTCACACATTTAATGTTAGTTGATAATTTAGTTTGACCAATTTTAAATGTGACCTATGCATCAATATATGTAGGTCAAAGTCTAATTAACCCCTTAATATGTTTAAAAAATAATTTTGCATTATTTGTATCGCAATTGTGATGAAGTTTATGGCCACTTTAAAGAAGATGTCAAACACTATGTTAAACAGCATAATCTATGTTGCTGATACAGCGGTATGAAAAAGTATCTGAACCTTTTGGAATTTCTCACATTTCTGCATAAAATCACCATCAAATGTGATCTGATCTTTGTCAAAATCACACAGGGGAAAAAATACTGTCTGCTTTAACTAAAACCACCCAAACATTTATAGGTTTTCATATTTTAATGAGGATAGTATGCACACAATGACAGAAGGGGGGAAAATAAGTAAGTGAACCGTCACATTTAATATTTTGTGGCCCCTTTTTTTGGCAGCAATACGTTCAACCAGACTCTTCCGATAGCTGTAGATCTGTAGGTCTGGCGGATTGATCAGGACTAATCTTGGCCCATTCTTCTCTACAAAACTGCTGTAGTTCAGTCAGATTCCTGGGATGTCTGGCATGAATTACTGTCTTTAGGTCATGCCACAGCATCTCAATGGGGTTCAATTCTGGACTTTGACTTGGTCACTCCAGAACGTGTATTTTGTTTTTCCGAAACCATTCTGAAGTTGATTTACTTCTGTGTTTTGGATCATTGTCATGTTGCAGCATCTATCCTCTTTTTAGCTTCAACTGTCTGACAGACGGCCTCAGGTTTTCCTGCAAAACATCCTGATAAACTTTTTGAATTGATTCTTCCATTAAATATTGCCCTGAGGCAGCAAAACAGCCCCAAATCATGATGCTCCCTCTACCATGCTTCACGGTGGGGATGAGGTGTAGATGTTGGTGAGCTGTTCCATTTTTCCTCCACACATGACGTTGTGTGTTACTCCCAAACAATTCAACTTTGGTTTCATCAGTCCACAAATTTTTTTGCCAAAACTTCTGTGGAGTGTCCAAGTGCCTTTTTGTGAACATTTAATGACTAACAATGTCTTTTTTAGACAGCAGTGGCCATCTCCGTGGAGTCCTCCCATGAACACAATTCTTGGCCATAGTTTTACATATAGTTGGTGTATGCACAGAGATATTGGACTGTGCCAGTGATTTCGGTCAGTCTTTAGAAGCCCTCTAGGGTTCTTTTGTACTTCTCTGAGTACTCTGCGCTGACCTCTTGGCGTCATATTTGGTGGACGCCCACTCCTTGGGAGAGAAGCAACAGTGCCAAACTCTCTCCATTTGTGGGCAACTTCTCTGACTAATGGACTGGTGAACATCCAGACTTTTAGAGATGGTTTTGTATCGTTTCCCAGCTTTATACAAATCAACAATCCTTGATTGCAGGTCTTCAGACAGCTCTTTTGACCGAGCAGACAATGACTAGACAATGCTTCTCATCAAGACATTTTTTTTACCAGGTGTGTGTTTTATAGTGGGCAGGGCAGCTCTAAACCACTCATCAGTGTCTGGGCAAACACCTGACTTAAAATGTTTGGTAAAAATTGGTTTCAATTGTCTCCTTAGGCTGAGGGTTCACTTACTCTTTTCCTCCCCTTCTGTCATTGTTTGCATGCTATCCTCATTAAAATATAAAAACCTATAAATGTTTGGGTGGTTTTAGTTAAAGCAGACACTGTTTTTTTCATCTGTGTGATTTAGACAACGATCAGATCACATTTGATGATTTCATGCAGAAATGTGAGAAATTCCAAAAGGTTCAGATACTTTTTCATACCACTGTACCCTTCATTGCCCTGTCCTACCCTGCCATATACAGTATAATTGTTTTGCTGTGTCTGTCTTTGTCCGTGTGTCCTGTCTGTTTTTGTTGTGTTTAAATGACTTGTGAAAGCCTAATTAAAATCAAAAGTTGTAATTGAAAAATTGAGTTTTTCATTGGTAATTGTCATTGAGTTAATTATTGTACTTACCATGTTTTCCAGTCAATTGGGGAATTTTGTGTCTCACAAACAAGCACAATCCTGTGCATTTGGCCCTCAGTTAAAATCAGTAAAATTAAGTTTAGTTCCAATTAAAAATCTATTGTTAGAAGTACGTACCTGCATTTCATTTCCTTATTTGAAAGTAGAGTCATTGTGGTAGCTTAATGACAAACAGAATCACTCAAGTGGAAGAATGAAGTTCAAGCCCTAATCGGGCAATTATCCATCTCCTGGAAATATCCCCTCATAAAACCTTGGATTTCTTATTAGTTTTATTGGCGTTGACCAGACAATAAGTAGGCGTCATTGGTACTGTCCCTCACACTTGAAGGTGTGGGCAAAAAGACCACTGTACGGTTGAAAGTCTCCTACATGGCAGACAGAAAAAAAAATCTAATTTGAGACAATCAGCTTGCTGTTGTGCCTTTAATTCAAATGAAGAATCCTTATACAGATGCAGCACACAGCATGAAAGCTGGCCAGCAGTGGGCTCACGCAGGGCCTCAGGCTACATTTGCACTGCAGGCCCAAATGCCTGCTTGGATATGACTTTTTTATTTTTATTTTTTTTTATATTTATTAATGTGAATCTCGTAAACCAGGCAAAACCCAGACTCTCATTATTACAGGTACTGTATTTGTCCTAATCTAGTCCAGGATGATAAAGAGAAGATTTTTTTTTGTGATGTAGATAATCAAATAAGTGAATGCTATTGTGCATGTATGGTGCGTCAGTGGTGTTACCAGGATGCCATGCGTGGGTGGAAATCAGTTTTTTTAAAAAAAAAAAAAAAAAAAAAAAAAAAGCTACAATGCTCAAGTAGGTCGAAATCCAGCGTAGTGCTACTGCACCTTAAAACATGTTTTGTTTTCTCCTTGAGATAACTGTTGTTGTGATTTGGTCTAAACAAATAAAAGTTGATTTGATTTTTATTTGATTTAGAACACATCCATAACTGAACAGTATGGAAATGCAGAAGACAATGTTTTTTTTTTTAGGTAACCTACTGTGGTTCCTCGGTTTTATTATTATTATCATAGTTGTTCTTTGTTCCACAGCCCCTTTGAGCTCAATTTGACCCCCTTAGAATGCTTCAAAATGCACCAAAATCGGCAGACAGGTCAAGACAGGTGCCATCTTTGATACCGTGTAAAGACAAATTCCAAATACACTATGTAGCGCCCCCTAGCAGTCATTCTTTGTCCCGCCGATGGTTTGCGGCCTACTTTGACCCCCTCAGAATGCTTCAAAACTCAACAGCCAGGTGAACACTGGTGAAAACTTTGATAAAATGTAAAAAAAAAAAAAAAAAAAAAAATGTGTTATTGTATCTAGCGCCCCCTAGGAACAAAACATTAAATTGGAAAAAAAAAAAAAAAAAAAAATCTATTTATTTATTTATTTATTTTTAAGGTGAAAGAGGAGGTAACAACGCAAAGGTTAAAACTTAACACTTCAGTACTATATGAATGGGATACCATACACGGTGCCCAGACTGCCGTTAGTAATACATCCAGTTTTCTTTGGGTGGGCAGAGCGTGTCCGTGGGTGGGCATGCGTTACAACACAACCCACCCACCCACACAAACACCTGGTAATGCCCCTGTGTGCCTAATTCACTCATGTGCCACTGGTGGGGAAACGAAACAGAGCCCATACTGAAATGTACATATGCAAGTCAAAGTCTGTCCAAACTACTCGGATGTCAGCTGCGTTATATGGTAGTCAATAATGACTGCGAATCAGTTGTCACGAAGGCTCCGTCTACACTAAGATGGATAATGGCCTTCAACGTGTAATAAGTTAGACTATATGGCATGTCGGCTACACTAGTATACTTCTTGTCCGGATTAGTTGTTAAACGGAAAATGTAGACGTGTTATATTACCCACCGCTTAATATGTACTGCTGTCACCGTAATACAATCGGATATTAAGAAAGTCACGTCATGGACCGTGCCATCACCATTTTTAGTGCGGCACGCCAGCATTATAAACAATGGAGGCGGACGATCAAGATGTGGCATTCCTGCTCCTCTTTTCTTTTCCACAATCATTGTTTACAGTTTATCATCGAGAGTGTAGAATAGATGTCATGAACCTATGTCTTCGCGAGTCATTTCTGGCTCTTTTGATGAGTGCATCTGACTCTCCACCAGCCCGTAATTATAAATTTGGTACCGGCTGGCTAGCTCGATGTGAAGAGCTTATAATGCATTCACAAATTTTTCTTGAACCTTTAAACATGCGTCGCAATAATATGCTTCAATTCAGTGCCCATTGGTGGTCCTCCCATCGCAGATTAGACAGAGATGAGCGTTTTATTACAAAGCTCGTCTCCCGCGTTAAATCTCTGATCAGCTAGCTGCGGGGCTGGCGCCTCTCAACTCAATGCAGACCGAACTGTAGTAGTATATAAAAATGTGTAGGGGGAAATTAAACCACGAAAAGTGAACTGCTTTGTATCCCCAGTCACAAAGGCCCGCGATCAGTTTTTTTCATGACATTTCCACCTGTCAAAACTGTTGCCACTTTCAGGATCGCCACTATTATTCACAAACACTCCTGGTTGCGGCTTCCAGGAAATATACGCAGCGCCACGCCATATGTTTCTATTTGAGTGCCGCACCATGTGTTTCTATTAGTTCTTTTCCGACTAGTGAGTGAACAACAGAGCATTGATTGTAACATCCCAAGTAACAATGTCAGGCTTTCGTTGTTTTCCAAAGATGTCTTTCAATCACAACTCATGACAGCTCATAAAAGCCGAGCGTGCTCTCCCTTCACTCTCGCTCCCGTGTGATGCGTTCAATTGCGTTCACGAAAAAAAAAAAACAGTGATTAAAAAAAGGGAGTTCCCGACCCCTGGTCTAGAAGGTGTAGTAATTTAGAAATTTCCCGCTGGCAAATAATGAGTTTTCGGTTCAGAGGTAAGCCACATGGGCGATGACATAAAACATGAGGCTGCTAGTTTGCGCAAATGCAGGCGGAAGCGGGGAGGCCTTAAACGAACCTTAGACGTAGTGCGGACAGGTATAAAAATAGTCATCAAAATACACTCAACAAAATGGGGTGTTGAACTGACATTAAAAAATTATGGAAAGAATTTGCACCTGATAATATTGCTTTCCTTCAGCATTTAACAATTGTGTTCATTTAACATAAAGCACACATGTCTAGCCAACATTAAGCACTCATGTTGTGCGAACATAACGCACTCTTGTTGAGCCACCATAAGGCACTTATGTTCACCCCAAAATACATGTTGAACCGACATTAAAGAAATACATAATTTGCACCTGATTAAATTGCTTTCCTTCAGTATTTAGCAATTGTGTTCTTTTAACATAAAGCACACGTGTTGAACCAACATAAGGCACAACTAGGGCTGTCAAATTTATAGGGTTAACGGGCGGTAATTTTTAAAAATTAATCACATTAAAATATTTGACGCATGCCCGAAACGACCCACTCACGCATTGCCGCAAACAGACTACAAATGGCGCTGTTTAACGTATATACAGAGCTAAGAAGCAGTGACAAGTGAGTGGAGTGGATACAGGCATTCATTTGGACCATGCTTTTCATTGGCAAAAGCTTTGACATCTCTCCTACAACAATTATTACTATTGAAGCGAGCGAGCTTTTTCTTAACACCCTGCATTGTACACAATGCAGAGAAGATATAGCATTTGCAGCCACCACACACAGTCATGGTTGTGGGATTTCCTTTCCCATCATGCATTTGGGCAGAACAGTTTAGTCACTACAGTATCATTTACTGAAAGCTCAACAAATACACTAGATGGCAATATTTAGTCACAATATACAAACTCACATTTATCCTTTAAGAATCTATCCGTGGATCCCTTTCACAGAAAGAATGTTAATAATGTTAATGCCATCTTGTGGATTTACTGTTATAATAAACAAATACAGTACTTATGTACAGTATGTTGAATGTATATATCCTTCTTGTCTTATCTTTCCATTCCAACAATAATTTACAGAAAAATATGACATATTTTAGAGATTGTTTGAATTGCGACTGATTACGGTGAATTAATTTCTAAGCTGTGATTAAAGCGATTAAAAAGTTTAATCGTTTGACAGCCCTAATTTTAACGTAAATGGCCGTCAATGGCATCAATTTACAGTATATATGCCTCAATGGAATCCAGTACATTGGCATCAATAGTAGCGACATTCATGATAGTCAATGGCATGGACGTACATAGCAGTCAGTGGTATTGACTTACTTAGGTGCCAGTTCAATGTCAATGGGCTGTAATGGTAAGTGGTCAAAAATCACAACCACTTATGTTTTCCTGTCATTGAAAATGAAGGGAAAATGCTTGCCATTAAAAATGAATGGAATTCCGGTCATTTTGATATTCAAACGATGCCAGTTGTTCAAACGGTTTGGAGTCTCCAGTGCACCGAAAAAACGTGGATAATAAGATTATGACGAAAGAAATAAAAATAAAGTTGAGGAATTTTACTAGCTGGGCCTGTGCATTGCAAAACCCCATCTAATAAAAAAATCACTTTTCACAAACAAAACAATAATTAAATGGTGACGGTTATTGGGCCGGCCGGCTCTACCAATGAGGTGTCACTTATTTTTTCAGGGAGTTGGCAACGCTTCTTTTAAATCTCGCGAGAAATGACGAGACTATTGCAATTGGTTGGAAAGGCACGTGAACATTATGTTGCATCAACATGATCTAATCTAACTACTCATTCATTGTTCACGTTTATGTATGGACTGCATGATTTAATCAAGCTCACCTTGGAAACATGATGTGTTCTTGCTGAAAATGCACATTGTCTTTTAATAAACTTTACAACCTACTGGAGTCATTTTTTTGAGTGTACCCTGAAGAATTTTATCTGTCCATGTGTAGAAGTAGCCTAAGACAACCTCTAAAAGAATTTTATTATAGCATCTAGTCATAGACTGTTTGGCCTGTCCTGGCTAGTTTTTCATTAGTTAGTCTTAACCAAAAATCAAAGAAGAAATAAAAATCACAGCTATTTGCCCTCACTATGAGTACCGATGAACAGGAATAAGATGAGACATAATATAATCAAGTTGCGCTTCCTGCGTAATCATCAGCAACTATATTTGTTTATGTTTTATTTAGATCATGTTACAGCCGTCGACATGACCAACACACAATATTTATGCAGCCTTCGAAAGAGATGGACAGATTAACAACTAGAGACAGCAAATGAGGCAGACAGAGCGAAAGCACTGCAATTCTCATTCAATCAATAACTTTGTGTGTTATTATTTGTAGATGTCCTCCACAGTTTGTTGCTAAAACATAAAATTAATCACCCATTACAAGACTTTGTTAACTCCCACACAACCCATATGTGCAATTATAATTATACGCGTTTCCCACATTTGTAGCTCCAACATGAATCTAGTCAACAAAATACTTTCAAATTACTTTCAAGTGTGGGGATAAAGTGCAAAGGAATTATGCAAATATCTCTGTTTCTGGCCACCGGTTCACGTTTGCAACTGTGCACCAAAAGGAGGAATTTAGTGTAAATGAGATTTTATGTTTAGCTCAAAGAGAGGCCGACTGTTTAGAAGATTAAAGGTGGATCTCATCCAAGATTCTGAACGCAACTTTGGTGTTAATGAGTTAGCTTTGGAAAAGGCACACACTTTTCCTTAAAGAAAACCACGGACAAAAAGACTTGAAGTTCTTAAAAAAATAATCATTATTATGAGTTAAAATAATTTGATATTAAAACCAATACCTACAGTGTATCACAAAAGTGAGTACACCCCTCACATTTCTGCTTTGATGGTACACAAGATATTTAAGTATATTTTTTCATGGGACAACACTGACAAAGGGACACTTTGACACAATGAAAATTAGTCTGTGTGCAGCTTATATAATAGAGTGATGTGGTGAATAGGTGGTGGTGGGGGAGGGGGGGCTTCCCACCACCATGCTTGACTGTAGGCATGACACACTTATCTTTGTACTCCTCACCTGGTTGCCGCCACACATGCTTGAGACCATCGGAACCAAACAAATAAATCTTCGTCTCATCAGACCATAGGACATGGTTCCAGTGATCCAGTGCTTCTCAATTATTTTCTGTTAGCCCCCCCAGGAAGACATAAACGTTTCGGCCCCCCCCCCCACTCTCTGCCACCTCTGTAAAGAGTAGTACTTGTCTATAAAATTATTATTATTCTACACCTCTGCATATCATTGTATCATTTTTAATATTAGAGAAAAAATGTAGATCAACTTACAATAAAGTACAACTTTGTTAACTTTGTTTTGTTTGTAACAGAAAAGGCTTAAAGTGCATCACTTGGATTGAATTAAAACAGAAAAAGTCACATCTGAACTAAAGAAATACACATACGTTAAGGTACATTTTTTGACCATTTATACTGAAAATAAAATGTATTAAAATCAAGAAAAAATCATTAATTCAAATTGATTAGCAACATTAACTCATAATATGAACAATATGCCAAACCATTTGACCGAAAAAACTTAAATTGATAGAAGAAAAACAAGATTGTCATTCAACTGAGGGACAGTTTTTATTTTTGCTTTTTTGCACTGAGCAACTTGGTATGCTACCTTATATGATGCTAACAGTGCACGCTGATGTAACACTGACAAAGCGGGACGATTGTTGGCAATATTCGGTGTGTCTTTGCTAAAAAAAAAAAAAAAAAAAAAAAAAAAAAATTATTATTTTTTTTAAATCAAGCGGTTTGCCAATGTGATTGGGGTTTAATGTATTTAAGTGATGTCTTAATTGATTTGGCTTTTTGCTGTCAGTTTTACACATTTTTAGACACAGACCGGGCTTTCCTAGTCTCCCACTTAAATAAAAGTCAACGCGAAAAGAAACGCTACATACGCTTTGTCATATTTCTTCGTCTTAGTTCTTCATATCTCCAGTGCTTTTTGCTGTGTGCTCTTGTTTGGTTAAAAAAAAAACTGCAACCCAGAGTGGATGTGCAATTACACTCTATTGTAGTACGGCAAAAGTATGTTCCCCAAGGTCACATGTGCCACCCCCAGCATCGCTCTGCGCCCCCCTGGTGGGGCCCGCCCCACCATTTGAGGAATACTGCAGTAATCCATGTGCTTTGTTGACATGTCTTCAGCAAACTGTTTGCGGGCTTTCTTGTGTACAGTCTTCAGAAGAGGCTTCCTCCTGGGGTAACAGCCATGCACACTAATTTGATGTAGAGTACGGCGTATGGTCTTAGTATGTACGTAGTTCCCATCTGGTGTACTCACTTATGTTGCCATGGGTTTAGATATTAATGGCTATATTTTGAGTTATTTTGAGGGGAAAATAAATTAATTCTATCATATAAGCTGCACGCAGACTACTTTTCATTGTGTCAAAGTGTCATTTTATCAGTGTTGTCCCATTAAAGATATACTTATATATCTGCAGAAATGCGAGGGGTTTACTCACTTTTGTGATACACTGTATACAATTTGTAAAATTAGTTTAACTAGCAGGTTGCCAATGTTTGTTGACATCACTGGGCGGTGATGTCACTGGGTCTCACTTCTGGGCATCCAGAGTATGACTCTTGCGACATAATCATGTCATCTTTTCAGCCCTTTCAATTTGAACCTGAGAGGAACACTATTGAGCAGGACAGAACTATCGATATTTCACAAAACGAGCAGCAAAGACAAAATAAACAGGAAAGACAGGATTAGACGACACGAGAGGAGGACAAAACCGGTGTTCTGCCAAAATGCGCTACACTGGCGAAACGTTCTACAAGAGGCGAATTTAATAATACCGTATTAGCCCGAATATAAGACGGTGCTGATTATAAGGCGACCCCCTCTTTTTCAAGATTCAAGTTTGAAAAAAAGACTTTTTGAACACCAAATTATTTTTTATACAGAAAATAATTACAGTACATCTGAAACAAGTGATTATAACAATATATTTGAGAGAAAAAGCATGTTATTTTGCCTCATTGAAATCTTAATATCTGAACATTTAAATATGTAAAATAAAGTGCAATCACATTCATAAATGAATGGCTACTGGTTTTTGAAATGTTAAATAAATCAATCTATTGTGATAAAACAACAAAACTGCAATAACTGCATTTACCATCAAAGTGAAGTCTAACTGTAACTGTAGTTTTGAAACAAATCTGAATAAGGAAAAACACTGCAATAAAATAATGGAAACTGGTTAAACTTGAGAGTAGCTGAGATCTGTCATGACAGAACATCGCTTCAATGATATCTGGCACCATCTAATGTCGTGAATGAGGATAACGTCTAGACCGCGAATATAAGACGACCCCCACTTTTTCAGTCTTATTTCAATGCAAAAAACACCGTCTTATATTCGGGCCAATACGGTAATTAATAATACATTTTGTTTGCCTTTCTGGCACTCAAGTTCACCGTACAATTATTTTAAAAAAACATTTAAACAAATTAAAGATTAAGAACAGTAAAAATAATAAAGTAGCAAGCCTAAACTGGTGAGTTTTGATTAAAAAAGGGGGAGTGAGCTGGTGTTCCTGAGGTCAGGTGGTAGGGAATTTCGAAGCCGGGGAGCCGAGCGGCTGAATGCTCTTCTGCCCATGGAGATAAGGCGAGCAAGGATGGACAGACAGGTGTATGAATGAGGAGGGTGAAAGTGGGCGGGAATGGTCAGGAACGCAGTTCTGGAATAAGATTCAGGGCCGGAACACAGTTCCGGTATAAGATTCAGGGCCGGAACGCTGTTCCGGTATACGGGGCTTTGATTCCGAAAATATGACGGCACCTATCAAAAGGCTATGTAAAAAAATACAGAGCTGCCACACATGCATTTCATCTCCAAGAAGACAACAATCTATCAACATCAGATTTAAATACACAAGTGTTAACAACAAGCATAATAAAGTGCTTGTGTAGCGTAATCTGTTTCCACCGATATTTATTATTTATTTTTATCCACGGACGGCATGGAGGTTTCCCCAGCTGCTGCAGTTATCAGAGTCTGACGATGACGAGTCACGTCAATGTGCAAATGCACGCAGCAAAGCAAAACGCCTGGAATCATTTATCCGTTCAACTGGCTGACATTCTGACATGTGATCACCAGAGATAGTTCGCTCTGATTGGTTCAAATGTGCATGTTTTCTGAAACAGCAAAAAGCAACAAAAAAATGGATCAAATCTTTAAAAGCAAGGAAAGAGTTAAGTTGGCTTATTTATCATATTTAGTTGTATTTGCTCTGATGGGGAGGTTCAGAAGCTGTCAATGTGCACTTTGGACTTATATTTCTTCATTTATGTTCGGCTTCTTATTCATTTCCTTATTATTTAAAAAAGTCAATGTTTGCACGATCTTCAAAATATATTCAATTTCACGCTGCATAATATTGTCATTTGTACTTATTTTTCCTGAATGTATGTTACTTATATCTTTATGATTAAAAAACAACAAAAAGTAAATGTTTACATTATGTTCAATCTTAATATACATCCTATGTTCTTCAGTAGTTAAAATTGAGATTTGGCATTTAGTATGTGAGGAAATGAGGGAAAATAAAAATTAGGAGATGGAGGTTTGGGTTATAGCTGTTTTTGGTAACTTTTATTTTGCAAATCATTGAAAAAATACAATTTTGAATGAAAATCAGTTTTTGATTGTGTTATAGAAATAACTGACATTGCATTTCAGTAGTTTCAACCCCCCACCCCACCCCCCACCCCAAAAATAAATAAATAAATACAATACAATTTCTGGCTCCGAGGCGACCTTCAAGTCGGGGAGTTCCGGCAAGAAATTCTAACCACTTTTCACCCGTGGGAGGACCTGAGGGTACATGTTCATACCATGGGTTTCAAACTACAGGTATGACGGGGCGGGGTTGTGGATGGCCTTGAATGTGAGGAGGACTTTGAACTGGATGAGAAAGTGGACCATGAGCCAATGAAGCTGTGGAGGACTGGAGTGATGTGGTGGATGGAGGGGGTACGGTTATAATGCAGGCAGCTGAATTCTGGACCAGTTGGAGTTTATGGAGATTTTTTTAGGGAGGCTGAAGAGGAGAGAGTTGCAGTAGTCAAGGCAGGAAGTGACGAGGCTGTGAACCAGAATGGCAGCAGAATGTGGGATGAGGAAGGGGCCAAGGTGATTAATGGTGCGTAGGTAGAAGTGGGTAATCCAAGTAATGTTATTGATGTGCGATTAAAACGAAAGTGTATTGTCCAGGATTACTCCCAGGTGCTTGACTTGTTGGGAGGGTGAAACAGTGGAGTTGTCGATGGTGAGGGATAGTCTATAACTTTTTTGAAATGGTGGATTTGGAGTCAATGAGGAGCACCTCAACCTGCTGTTGAGTTTCAGGAAAATGTGGGTAAACCAGATTTTCATTTCTGTGATAGTCATTCAGGGATGTGTTAATTTGACACCCATAGTACTACTGTGTGCTTTCAGCTTGTTTTGTTTAGATGCATAAAGACAGAACATACTGAAGATGCCTTAAGAAAATACTTAAATGTAGTAATATTAAATGAGGGTGGTTTGAATACGCTATGTGACTAATGTGGTCAACAGATCAACAATCTGCTTTGAAGCTACCACAAGAAAACACATTGCTTAAAAGTATGAGAGGGAAACACATGCAAAAAGTATTTTGAGGCAATGAAAAAGTAATAAAAGACAAAATAAAAACACCAATAATAAGTACCGATGTGCGCATGTGTTGGATGTCTCGCCGTGAAGAAAGGAATTGCAGAACACCGGTAGTGTTCGTCGAGTGACAGTGACAAACTACTTCATCACCCTGATTGTCCATTGCGTGCATAAAACATTGCGCCCTCCGTAGGTCAAAACATATAATTCATATTACAGCTTTTTAAATAAAGGGCAATATTATATGTGTTTCTAATGACATATTTTAGTAAAAGAGAACAATTGTGGCTTTTTTTTTGCCTGCAAGTCTAAGTCCGAGGTTCCCTTTAACATAGATATTCTGTCGTAGTACTAAGACTGAACTGTGAGAGGCAGCATGGTGTCCTGTAGGTATTCAGACTTCTGAAAAAACAAATACAAAAAAGCAAGCTCACCATTAGATTATCTGATAGCTACACTGCACCTACACTTCTGGTCAAAAGTGCCAAAATCCCCCTGTTAAATCCACATTGGTCGAAGAAATGTACACTCTAACTACTGTGAAATATGCACCACTTTATCTGGCACTGGATGTCTTGAATCTTTAAAATGGAATCTCGAGGATGTCAAGGTATTCCAAATAGAAAAGGGAGAAAGGTTTGGTGTCAGTCACAGGTCGTGGGTGTTGCAACATGATAACGGGCCATATCACAGCTAAAATCACCCAAGAATGGCTCCGAGCAAAACATGTACCATTGTTCAGTGACTTTCTCTGACCTCTGATCTAAACGCCAATATCCTATGGAACTAAAACATGAGAAATGCAGTGCCCATGCTTCAAACCAGTTTGCTCACCAATAGAGGGCCAAAATACTTACTACAGGGTGTGAAAACCTGTTCAAGAGCGACAGGAAACATTTGGCCTCTGCCAATAGTAATGGAGGTAAATAACACAGCAGTGAGTTGCAATTTTGTTATTGACCAAATACTGATTTTCGGCATCATTATACCTCTCACAACCTGAGACAACTGGTCAAGTAGACATAGCCTGCTGTACTTCAAGTTTTTTTACTTGAAATAGTGTTTATATCTCCACCTTGTAAAGGACAAACTTTCCTCTGAATGCTCTGCCATCATATCCCTCTGCATCTGTTTTGCGTGTGTATGTTTGCCGCACGCGCTGTTCCGGTTTGTGTGTGAGAACACCGGCTCTGATTGGCTTACCATGACACATGACTAACCCTCAGCCAATCACAATCACTTCCATCACATCTATCCAGGTTGTGCATTCAGGTAACCTTGTCTCCCTACTCCTCAGTCACCCTCAAAGCGTCTGCTGTCCTCAAGATGGAAGCAGCATTCTTGCTGACTGACAATGGGGGATGGGAACGAGGCTATTATTCAGGTGTTGCAAACACAGAAACGCTAGCAAGCTTTGGAAAGCATTGTCTAATTGAATGAGCAGGGACAAACAGCCTGGAGTCATAAGAAGTACGTAGTGTAATATTCTGATACTGAATTATCCGAGGCACCCTGAAGTGCACACAGCGCTAATATTGTTTTGCTCACATGATGCGGGAGACACGGCCTGCCGAAAGCCGTACGTTTGTGTTAATGTTGAAGTTATATGTGCTATTAAAGAAACAGAGTGCCAGCACGTCCTGTGTGGTATATCTTTGCTAAGAAAAAGCACAAAACAAAAAACGTGCGCTATTCTCGAACCTGAACGCGCCCCAAGTCTTGGATGACAAATAAACAGAGCAGAGTAGACTCGCTACAGCTGGTAGTTTCTTCAATTTATTCAGAGTAAGTAACGCACCGCTTTTGACCGTCAGTAACGATAACGGAGTTGTAACGGCGGAAAAAATAGTCTGATTACCCCGTTACTGAAAAACTAACGCCGTTATGTAACAGCGTTATTTATAACGGTGTAATTCCCAACACTGAACAGGGCACATTTGAACAAACACAGAGTGTGTAACTGTTGAACTGAGTTGAAAAAGACACTTCAAGACTGCTCTAATGGAAAGTGTGCTCAGCTGGTGGCATCAGCAGGACCTTAACATAGGTCATATCGGCAAGAGCTATCAACAATTTAGATCAACGCTTTTCCGCCTTAACATCATCTACTGCTGTGCAGTCGCAATCATCCATCAGTGAATCAATTTCATTTCTCCAATTTGCCACGGAAACACGAGAGGTGACAGCATTTCGCTCTGCGGCAACGAGAACCTTTTTTTTTTTCCTCATTTCAAGCAAACTTGTTCCTTTTTAAAGCTGCAGGGAGGAGTGCAGTAGATGAAATCTACCGGTAATTAAAAGGATTTTGTCTTATGATTACAATGATCAGTTATATCAGAATAACCTTCATCTGCTTGGTTTCATGTTAATTGCAAGCGTCGTAGAGAATGGGGATATTCATGAAAGGGTATAAGCTATTTAGTGGAATACTTAAAATACTGTGAAATTTATTAAAATGTTATTGAAATAAAGTGGTGCCTTGAGATAAGACGTACAGTTCAATTATGAGGGGAAAAAAAGAAAAGTCCAAATTTGTATCTCGAGACACCAGTGTAGAAAAGAACACATTTTCCAGGTGGCAAATCATTCTCAGGAAATTTGAACGGCAGATGTGAACTGGTAAAGACAGTGGTACCAAGGGCGTAGGTTTGTTCTCAATACTATTAGGGATGATATAACAGCATAATCTGCATGTACATGGTCAGGGCGACATTTTTCAAGAATATGAACCTAATTAATTGATCGGCTAAATGATCAATGCAAAATAAATCTGTATTGACTTATATAGACTTTCATGTGTAATAGCTCAGGTGATACACCGTTCGATTCAAACATTTGTTTTCAAAAACTACTAAAGAAACATTTTGAAAATTTCCAGAATAAATGTCTGGATTTTATTAGCAAATTTAGAATTCAATTATTAAACAAGAATGATATTAACATACTGAATAAATACAAACTTGTTAATAACCTCTTAATTATCCAGTAATGCAAAAAATAAACATTTGTCTTTAGATTAATCAACATTAGCTGACTAAAAAAATATATTAAATATAACTGAAAAAACGTCTTAGTCAGGCAATACCAGAAATAAAAATGGAGCCTTCCTTCACTAATGCTTTTGTCCACAAACACAGCCAAACTCAACAAAATTGAAATTTGCTTTGGGCTGCTTTGAGACCACATAAAACAAAAATGAATATTGAGGAGAAAGGGGTAAACCTCAGTTCACTACATTTCTGACAGTTGAATTAACGTTCACAGTAGAACAGGAGGACACTTCTCTCAAAGCAGCTTCGTTCTCGAGTTTTGCAGGTTAGCAAGTTCACACAGTTTAATGTTATGCTAACTCTAATGCAAGTCGGACTTTCAGTAGCAAAATTAGTGGTGTGTTCCCCACCTCCACAACATTGACATCTGTTTACATTACATACAGTGGCTGCTGCTGGCGGGAAAAAAATACTTCTAATATCCCTCCTCTTCGAAGGGGGTGGGGGGGACGGGATGTTGTTGACATGTTGTCTGTGTCGGTGCTGTGTGCAAGTGTGGTTGGGGGGGTCAAGTCATCAGCCAATCAAACGTGTGTTTAAGGGGGAAATAATGGACCTGCACATTCAGCAATTGAAAAGGGGCAAATGTAAGTCTGAACATAATGAAAACATTTCACTTAATAATGGGGTCAATTCTATCCCTACAACATATGGGAAGACAATCGAAATTATCTATAAAACTTTCGAGCGGGATTTTCCCATAAGAATACATTATAATTAGATGAATTTGTTCCGCAGCCCAACAACCTATGCTAAATCCTTGCTAAATACAATTATACGTAGCAAAACAAATATGCAGTGATCCCTCTCTACATCACGCTTCAAACTTCATGCCTTCATTCCATCACAGATTTTTTTTCCAATTAAAAATAAATAAATAAATGCTGTATTTTATTGAGCAGTCCCGCTTCGATCACGTAGTAATCTCTCACTCTCGCTCCTGCTGTTTGTCTTGGTAAGGCAGTGCACTGGAGTTGCTTATTCAAGTTAACAATTATTGACAGACGTTAAGGTTTAATCTTGCCAGAGATGCTTGGAAGCCGGAACTTCAAAGCGTTGCATGCGTCAATCATCGTTTAACTTGCAAAACAGTTGCTGTGGCAACTAATTGTGTATAAGTGAGCAGCTTGAGCGGATTTGAGTGGACTCATTCAATTAAGCATTTAATAAAGACAAGTATTTTTCTATTTTATTAGTTTTTTAAAAATAATTCGGTGGGACATTAACATGTTTATAACTTATAATTATTACATTTGAAGTGTTTGAAAACCATTTATTTAAAAAAAATGTATGTATATATTATATATATAAATATATATATATATTGAGTGGGGCAAATAAGTATTTAGTCAACCACTAATTGTGCAAGTTCTCCCACTTGAAATATTAGAGAGGCCTGTAATTGTCAACATGGGTAAACCTCAACCATGAGAGAATGTGGAAAAAAAAAAAAAAACAGAAAATCACATTGTTTGATTTTTAAAGAATTTATTTGCAAATCATGGTGGAAAATGAACTTTTGGTATTGACCAAATACTTATCTCAATACTTTGTTATGTACCCTTTTGTTGGCAATAACGGAGGCCAAACGTTTTCTGTAACTCTTCATAAGCTTTTCCCACACTGTTGCTGGTATTTTGGCCCAGTCCTCCATGCAGATGTCTTCTAGAGCAGTGATGTTTTGGGGCTGTCGTTTGGAAACACGGACTTTCAACTCCCTCCGCAGGTTTTCTATGGGGTTGAGATCTGGAGACTGGCTAGGCCATTCCAGGTCCTTGAAATGCTTCTTACGAAGCCACTCCTTTGTTTCCCTGGCTGTGTGTTTGGGATCATTGTCATGCTGAAAGACCTAGCCACGTGTCATCTTCCATGCCCTTGCTGATGGAAGGAGATTTTCACTCAAAATCTCTCGATACATGGCCTCATTCATTCTTTCCTTTACACAGATCAGTCGTCCTGGTCCCTTAGCAGAAAAACAGCCGCAAAGCATGATGTTTCCACACCCATGCTTCACAGTGAGTATGGTGTTCTTTGAATGCAATTCAGTATTCTTTCTCCTCCAAACACGAGAACCTGTGTTTCTACCAAAATATTCTATTTTGGGTTCATCTGACCATAACACATTCTCTCAGTCCTCTTCTAGATCATCCAAATGCTCTCTAGCAAACCGCAGACAGGCCTAGATGTGTACTTTCTTCAGTAGGGGGACACGTCTGGCAGTGCAGGATTTGAGTCCCTGGCGGCGCATTGTGTTACTGATAGTAGCCTTTGTTACTGTGGTCCCAGCTCTCTGTAGGTCATTCACTAGGTCCCCCTGTGTGGTTCTGGGATTTTTGCTCACCGTTCTTGTTATCATTTTGACGCCACGGGGTGAGATCCTGCTTGGAGCCCCAGATCGAGGGAGATTATCAGTGGTCTTTTTATCTTCCATTTTCTAATAATTGCTCCCACAGCCGATTTCTTTACACCAAGCGTTTTACCTATTGCAGATTCAGTCTTCCCAGCCTGGTGCAGGTCTAAGATTTTGTCTCTAGTGTCCTTCGACAGCTCTTTGGTCTTGGCCATAGTGGAGTTTGGAGTGTGACTGACTAAGATTGTAGACAGGTGTCTTTTATACCGATAATGAGTTAAAACAGGTGCCTATAATACAGGTAACGAGTGGAGCCTCGTTGGACCTCGTTAGAAGAAGTTAGACCTCTTTGACAGTCAGAAATCTTGCTAGCTTGTTCCACTCTAATTTGGAAATAAATTCTTTAAAAATCAAACAATATGATTTTCTGTCCCCCCCCCCCCCCATTCTGTCTCTCATGGTTGAGGTTTACCCATGTTGACAATTACAGACCTCTCTAATATTTTCAAGTAGGAGAACAATTGGTGGTTGACGAAATACTTATTTGCCCCACTGTACAATTCGTGGCGTCCAGGCGGGTATACGTAACTACCGTATTTTTCGGACAATAAGTCGCACCCGAATATAAGTCGCTTCAGCCATAAAATGCCCAACAAAGAGGAAAAAAAAACAAGACGCACTGGAGTATAAGTCGCATTTTGGGGGGAAATTTAATTGATAAAATCCAACACATAGAACAGATATGTCATCTTGAAAGGCAATTTAAAATAAAAATACAACAGAGAACAACATGCTGAATAATTGTACAGTATGATAATGTTAAATAATGTTTGAACAACAAAATGCGAACGTTGCCGGTATGTTAACGTAACATAGCTATTAAGAGTTATTCAGATAACTTTAGCATAAAGAACAAGGTAACAAGTTTACCAAACCATCAGTGTCACTCCAAAACACCAAAATAACATGTGAAATGATACAATAATGTGTTAATAATTTCACACATAAGTCGCTTCAGAGTATAAGTCGCACCCCCAGCCAAACTATGAAAAAAAAAACGACTTATAGTCCGAAAAATACGATAATTGAAATAGCCTACTGTTTTCTTGCTGAGTGTGCATTATCATGTGATAGGCATGTCGACTCTACAATATGTGCTCGTCTGTCAATATTCATTGGAAACCTTCCCTCATTTTTGGAGTGAAATTTTCAAATTTTACAGACGAAAATATTAAGTTAACCTTGACTAAAACTATACGGAATCAGTCTGAGTTTTCATCAACAAAATCGAGATGAAGACAAACACATTTTGAAATGACCAAAATATGACTAAGACTAACGAGTATTATCGTCCAAAAGACGAAAACTAAGACCAAAATTGAAATGCCTGCCAAAAACAACACTGGTCGAAACAAATGACGAGTCAAATTTTAGGTGGGATGTCGAAAGAATCGTATGTCAAGGTGTTCATATGTCGAGGTACCACTGTATATAGAATTTCTATTATTTTGTACACAAATAGTTGAGTTCCTTGATTGCCTGCCAACCCATCAAGTGTGAAATTAAACAACCAAGCAAATCTTTTGTTATTTACTTGTTTCTGAAAATGGGGCTGAGAGGAAGCACTTTCACCAGTCTGTTTTGCAACAGTGGTGCTAATTTACATAATAAGTACCTTCAAACCGCCTATAATTGAGACCCACGATCTGACACTGGGGAGTTATATATACAGTAGTTAAATTAGACAGACGTGGCTTTGCACATGGGCTGTTCATTTGTAGCCTGAATGTAAAGGTGTAAAAATGTTCATTTGTGGAGTGCAGAATACTTAATTTAAAAATTTTTTAGAGGCTTTAGAAATGCCCAGTGAGGTTATTTCAGGACCGCATCCAAATAACATGTGGATTACAAAGTAGTTCCTGGACAATGGTGCATCATTATTTGTGGAGGAGGCAGTAAATGACAAAATTGTAGCAGGGGGCATAGTTGTATATTCAAAAGTGTTTTTAACCTTGTGTCAATAAGCTAAAATAGCGCTGTCACATGTTCTCAGCATTTGGGCTAAAAGGTTGCTGTCCTTAAAAATGTAATGGCTTTGTGCATTTAAAAAGTAAACTAATGGGATATTTTCTAACCTGTGTAGTGGATATTCTGACAGCTACAAAAGAAATAAATGTTTTCATGAGTGTATTACCATTTCAGAGGAGTGAAAATGTAGTTTTCTGAAAGGCTGGCTTGAAATACGTCAAAGTTTTTTAGTGCACGAATACCGACATGAAAAGAGTCCATGCTTTATGTAAAGCAGACACAATTAGGCCATGGAAGCCCCCTAAGGAGCCATTAAAAGCTTTAATATTAGCTAGTAGCAATAAAACAGTGAGGTTAATGCGTAGTTATCCTACTTAATAAGCATCCTGACACTGCTCACAGTGCTCAGCTGTGGTGAGGCACGCAATTGTCATAAAGAATCAAAGAAAGTCAAATGAGTATTATTCGGACCATGTTGAAAAGAAAAAAAAAATACTTGGAAATTATGATCACAGAAGTTAACTGATAAAGTCGCGATAACAGGGTAAAATTTGAAATCTTACAAGAAAAAAAGAAATCATTTGGGCTATATCCTACTGGCTATGGGCTCCAGCTTCCACACAAACCTAATCAAGACAAGCGCTATGAAAAAAATATGAATAATGAATTAGCATTTTTTACTATTTATTTTCCTGAAACAATATTTTTAGCAAAGAAAATGATGGAGGCAATGTGACACCACCATGAAACTGAGTGAAATAACCCAAAATGAGAGCGACAGCAAAGTAGAACAGAACCAGAGGGAGAACTTTTTAAAGAGTGCCCACAAGGCACAGCCAATTACTTACTTCGTGATGATGTTAGAGTGCCAAATGCTTTAAACTCTTGACATTTTTGCAATTGGCATTAAAGGTTTCACGTGTCCTTTGGCAGCACCCGCAAGTGCTGATGGGAGGAAAAGAAGTTGAGACTTCATTACATTGTCAGCGAACTGATAAAGTGTGTCCTAATCTGGATCCCATTGTAGGAGTGTATTTCTGTAAATAATTGAAAACAAAGCAACCTATGGGGAGTTCCCCTGCATGTTTGTGCGTTTTGAATTCTGAATCATTTTGAATAAAAAAAAAAAAAAAAAAAAAAATCTCTACAGTTCTGTGGGCAGTGGATCACTTTCATGCTCACCATGTTTGCGCATGTCAGTGAACGAAAATGGGTGAATGAAAATGGGTGAAGATGCAAATTTTTATTCCGCCCTCCAAAGTGGAACAATTCAATTGCAGGGCTTGCACCGCAACCATAAGAATGGAACGCTCTCGCTCCGATGACGTCAGCACTCGCACACGTCACTTTGGGCAGGCTAGTGTAAGTCCCTGCTACTAAACATTATAAACAGCTAACATAGCGGAAAGTAGGCTTCAATTTACTGTTATTATAATATTTTTTATTTAAAGGGGATCTCGGACTTAAAGACTTGTAGGCTCTAAAAGGCCACAATTGTTCTCTTTTACTAAAGTATGTTATTAGAAAAACAAAATATTGCTATTGATTTAAAAATCTATAATATTTTGTACATGTTTTGACCTACAGTAGGTGCCATGTTTTATGCGCGCAATGGACGCTTGGGGTGATGACGTAGTTTGTCACTGTCACAAGATGAACACTACGCGGCGAGACATCCAACACATGCACACCTCGTTAAGGTGGCGACTACTCACAATTTATGTTTTTATTGTCTATTATTAACTTTAATTGCCTCAAAATACTTTTTGCATGAGTTTCCCTCTCATACTTTTAAGCATTGTGTTTTCTTGAGGTAGCTTTAAAGCAGATTGTTGATCTGTTGACCACATTAGTCACGTAGCGTATTTAAGCCACCCTTATTTGATATTACTGTGTTTAAGTATTTTTTTAAGGCATCTTTGGTATGCACTGTTTGTGTGCGTTGAAACAAAACAACCTGAAAGCGCACTGTAATACTTTGGGTGTCAAATTCGCCTCTTGTAGACGTTTCGCCAGTGTAACACATTTTGGCAAAAACACCAGTTTGTGCTACTCTCGTCTCATCCAGTCTTTCCTGTTCATTTTCCTTTTGCTGCTCGTTTTGTGAAATATCGACAGAGCTCTTATGCTCATCAATGCCTCTCAGGGTCAAATTGAAAGGGTTTAACAGATGACATATTTATCTCGCTAGAGTCACAAACAGCATAACCATGTGACGTCACCGCCCTGTGATAACAACAATGGCGACTTAATCGTTAAATTTTAAAAATTGTATAAAAACGAAAACATCTAGAGGGGTTTTAATACCAAATTATTTTGACTCATAATAATGTTTATCTTTTAACTCATTTGCTCCCAAAAAGGTATAAATATGTTCTATCTTTAATTGTTTCGGTGTCCCAAAAACGTATTTATATGTCTTTTTTTTTTTTTTTTTTGACAAGAGGCATCTCTAGGTTCTGTTGCACCTAAACTGCAATGCACAATGCTCAAAACTCATTTTAAAGCAATAAAAATAGCCACTGGAGGGCAGTAGCTCATTTTGTAAGAACTCATCTCGGGCCATGAAAGGAAGTGAAGAAAAATAGTCAGGAAACGGAAGTTGGAGGGATCTTGTGGAGGTGCGTGAGAATTTGAGAAAAATCTGGAGAACAATCGGGGGGAAAAAAGGCAAACGACACTGGAGGAGTGTTTTGAAAAGAAAACGAAACTATTGTCAAAGAAGGATTAAAAAAAATCTATCTTGATGAGACAGACGGTGACGTCCACAACAGCGTCAGGTTCAACACGCGTTCTGCGGAGCTCACGTTGCGTTACTCCTGAGCCCGAGGTTGAAACCAACGATGAAGATGATGATGAAAAAAGTGAGACCAATCTTGATCTGGAGTCATCAGATTACTAGGGAGCCACCTCATTCAACCGGGAGCAGCCAAGAGCCTTCCCCGTAGATATGTGCGCATATAGTTCAACAGTTCAATAGTTTAGTTATGTGTAAATAAATTGTTACTTTGTGATCAAAAGCTCTATTTGTCTTGTTGTTTATGTTATTTTGTAGAACGAAAACATTATTCAGATGTTTGGGATGTCACAAAAGCAAAAAATAGCCGTGTTAAAGTCAGTTATGTTTGAAATGTATGCTTTTACAAAAAGCTCAATTTCTCTGTTTTTTTTTCATCAGAAATTGGAAAATTGCTCAAACTAAGCTATTTTCTAATGCTGATTTCTAAAGAATGGAAAAAGATAGGAACTAACTTTTATTTTCTGCTGAAAGAAGAGAGAGTAATCTTTCTTTTGGCGGGTTCCATGTTTATATAGCAATAGAACAGAATTTTCTGTGGGCTTTGCAAAATCGGTCAAAATACAGTATTACGGCCGGGAGCAAAGGGCCTTGCTCTGGTGAAAAATGGCTGGGAGTGAATGCGTTAAGAACTACACGTCTTTATATCAGTGGTTCCCTTTAAATATTGCATTTGCATTTTTGTGCCTTTTGAAGCAAAAGAAAAAAACACAGGGACGCCATTGCCAGTGAATCATTTGCCTTGGAAAACTGCACGAATTCTACATCGTTTTCACGAGGAATTGCGACATCGTTCAAATGGAGACTGAGGCCATGTTCACACCAAGCAGGGTTTTTTAAAACTGAGGATCCTGCCCTGATACGTTGGGAAAAAATAATTGCGTCCACACCACGTTTGTAAAAATAAATGAATAAATAAATAAATAAAAAACACAGCCAACCGCTTTCATTAATTTTTAAGTACATTTATAACAATAAAATAATTATCCATAATACCATTCTTCAATAAAAGGCACAGCAAAAGTTTGTAAAAAAAAAAAAAAAAAAAAAAAGCAAAAAAGTGCCTAATTTACTTCAAATGTAAACATTGGTCTCATATGTGACATGAGGACAAAGTTTGTCGCAGTCAGTGACGTTTCTAGTTAAATCTTCGGTTATCAATGTCCACATGATGGCGCCGCAAACGCAGAATTCGAACTTCTTCACTTTCAACGTCGTTCTTAAGAACCCTGGTTTAAATGTGCGTGTGCGTGTGTATTATAGGCCAAACCGTAGGAAAATGTCTTCTTTTTGCCAAATATCTTGCTACGTGTGAACATGGTCTGAATCAAGACGGAACCTTGTAAATGCAAACATGAAATGTGTCGTATTCTCAGAGCGTCACCATGTAAACGGCCCCTTAGTGAGATTCCTACGAACTCTTTGATAGGCCCAGCGCTGCCTTCAAAACTAATATCACTGTCATTCACTGTTGACTCTACGCCATCAAAGAAGTTTCTAAGTTCGGAATTCACAGGAAAGCAGCATCAGTCTTGAGTCATATGTTCAAGCACATGTCCCAGATGAGTTCAGCCAAAAAGGCAAACAACACTGGGTCAGTCAACCAACAGGGCACACATACAGGCTACAGTGGGGAAAATAAGTATTTGGTCAACCACTAATTGTGCAAGTTGTCCCAAATTATAGAGAGGCCTCTAATTGTCAACATGGGTAAACCTCAACCATGAGAGACACAATGTAAAAAAAAAAAACTGAAAATCACATTGTTTGATTTTTAAAGAACGTATTTGCAAATCATGGTGGAAAATAAGTATTTGGTCAATACCAAAAGTTCATCTCAATACTTTGTTATGAAACCTTTGTAGGCAATAACAGAGGCCAAACGTTTTGTGTAACTCTTCACAAGCTTTTCACACACTGTTGCTGGTATTTTGGCCCATTCCTCCATGCAGATCTCCTCTAGAGCAGTTATGTTTTGGGGCTGTCGTTGGGCAACACGGACTTTCAACTCCCTCCACAGATTTTCTATGGGGTTGAGACCTGTAGACTGGCAAGGCCACTCCAGGACCTTGAAATGCTTCTTACGAAGCCACTCCTTTGTTTCCCTGGCTGTGTGTTTGGGATCATTGTCATGCTGAAAGACCCAGCCACATCTCATCTTCAATGCCCTTGCTGATGGAAGGAGATTTTCACTCAAAATCTCTCGATACATGGCCCCATTCATTCTTTCCTTTACGCAGATCAGTCGTCCTGGTCCCTTTGCAGGAAAACAGCCCCAAAGCATGATGTTTCCACGCCCATGCTTCACAGTGGGTATGGTGTTCTATGGATGCAATTCAGTATTCTTTCTCCTCCAAACACGAGAACCTGTGTTTCTACCAAAAAGTTCTATTTTGGTTTCATCTGACCATAACCCATTCTCCCAGTCCTCTTCTGGATCATCCAAATGCTCTCTAGCGAACCACAGACGGGCCTGGACGTGTACTGGCTTCAGCAGGGGGACACGTCTGGCCGTGCAGGATTTGAGTCCCTGGCGGCGCATTGTGTTACTGATAGTAGCCTTTGTTACTGTGGTCCCAGCTCTCTGTAGGTCATTCACTAGGTCTCCCCGTGTGGTTCTGGGATTTTTGCTCAACGTTCTTGTTATCATTTTAACGCCACGGGGTGAGATCTTTCATGGATTCCCAGATCGCGGGAGATTATCAGTGGTCTTGTATGTCTTCCATTTTCTAATAATTGCTCCCACAGTTGATTTCTTTACACCAAGCGTTTTACCTATTGCAGATTCAGTCTTCCCAGCCTGGTGTAGGACTACAATTTTGTCTCCGGTGTCCTTCGACAGCTCTTTGGTCTTGACCATAGTGGAGTTTGGAGTATGACTGACTGAGGGTTGTGGACATATGTCTTTTATACCGATAATGAGTTAAAACAGGTGCCATTAATACAGGAAACGAGCGTAGCCTCGTTAGACCTCGTTAGAAGAAGTTAGACCTCTTTGACAGCTAGAAATCTTGTTTGTAGGTGACCAAATACTTATTTTCCACTCAATTTGGAAATAAATTCTTTAAAAATCAAACAATGTGATTTTTTTGGGGGGGGTTTCACTTTCTGTCTCTCATTGTTAGGATTTACCCATGTTGACAATTACAGGCCTCTCTAATATTTTCAAGTAGGAGAACTTGCACAATTGGTGGTTGACTAAATACTTATTTGCCCCACTGTATGTCCGAAACGTTGCAAAAATATTAGCCAAGAATGTTGAGGCATTTACCACTGAGCTCTATGAATTTTGGTTGTAAAAGGTAGCAATTAGAAGGCAGCTTTTCAGTCAATTCTGTTGAGCTGAGTTCTTTGCCTCTGTGAGCTCGTAAAATACTATATGATATATTGTGTATTTTGGTCGTTTTCTCGTTAATAATTAATAGTTTTGATTCATAAGGTAATGAGATAAGAAATTGGCTTGGACCCTTTTTCTTTTCATAAAAACATGATATGATCATTACAATCATCTATTTGCAATTAACATTTTTTGTGCCTCGCTTACATTAGTACGTACAATAGTCATCTGATTCAATTAAAGAAGAAGTTAAGGTGAAATTGAGAACAAAGCTCATGCATATCTAATATGTGGTTAGTTTCCCCCACCTGAATATCTGTTAATTACTGTCTAATTGACAGACATCCAAGGACTGAGATGACTGCGAGGGAACATTTGCATTAAAAATATATAATTTCAATTTTAAAGTAAGTGGTCTACACAACTGCAAGTGTACTGTACGTACACGTAAGCATGGGAGCATCATTTTGCTTCTTTGTGCTGTCAACCTTCAACATCCACCTCCCACCGAAATGTCAAGATGGTTGCACAGCAGCATCCTGCCTCCATGAATACTTGGCTGTGTAGAACACCTTTCACCCACAGGCATTGAAAAAGACAACATTTGGACCATGAAGGGATAAGCTTCATGTAGCAAGCTGAGAAGAGATGTGGCAAAGAATACTCCCACTCAATGCAGCAAAGATTCATGGGATTTCAACTGTATGTGCATTGCCAATTCCTCCAACTTCTATCTCAGGTTTAATGACTATTGACTGGAATCAATTAGCATATTTATGTGGAAAATTGGGCAGTACCACATTTAATCTTTGTGTGACACTTGGCTGTAGGTCGCAGACAGGCCATGGAGAATGCTAATAATAATAATAGCAGTCATCAATAGATTTTTAAATCATGATGACTTGAATAAATTCTTGTTGTCAGATTGGTGTTTGCCATGGGTTATTTTCACTCATTTTTAAATGGCATCATCATCTTTGCAATTTGGAATTTTTCTTTACAATGCAATAGTTAGGAACAGGCAGCTATGACAAGGACACTAGAGGCTCTCCCCGAAGCTAGAAAAGACCTTTTTGTGGCTGCTATACAGTAGTCTTTCGAGGATTTTTCTGAAACAGAAGGGGCCACATGTAACTTTCTGGGGCCAAGTGTCGCTGCCATCTTTGTTCAGTGTTTGCTTTGTTCAACAAGGCAATATGCAGATTATCCTGCACGTTGCGGTAAAAACGTCTTTGCTCGACACTGCCAAACAAAGATGAACCAGTAAAAATTCATCTGCATTTCATCAGACTGTGTGCAAGTAAGGATACATGGAACAATAATTTTAATCACCGTACTTTTCGCTCTATAAGGCGCATCTAACTTTAAGCAGGCACCCACCAAATTTGACACCAAAACGAGGTTTGTTCATAGATAAGACACACTGGACTATAAACCCCAGATGTCCTCACTGTATTATGGTCAGTGTTGTCAGTAACGCGTTACTAAGTGTTACTGTAATCTGATTACTTTCTTTCAGTAACGAGCAATCTAACGCGTTCATTTTTCCAAGCCAGTAATCTGATTAAAGTTAGTTTCCTCAGTGCCTGTGCGTTACTATTTTGTTGTTGCCTCATGCTGTATGTAGAATGAAGAATACTGTAGTCATGTACGAAGAGCATTTGAATAGAAAATACTGCTCTTGAGTTTGGGAGTGACATCACATCTTACGTTTTCTCATCGGAAAAAAAACGGGTCACGTGTATTACCATGCTGTATGCGCACCGTCTGCCACATAGCCTGGCTACCTATCAGGATGCTAACAGTAAGGGAGCCGGAGAGATACAACAAACGGCTGCATTTGCTCACTGGAGATACAGCCATTACTTCACATATCCGTCCAGTAAAAATGACAAAAATATCTCCGTGCGTTACAAACAGAAAGGCTGTCAACCGCTATATACTCGACATCCAATTCAACAAGGAAGCACTTGGAATTACAGCACAACGCGTCTCGAAAAAAACTCGAAATAAAGCCGACAGGTAACGAGACAGCCAGCACTTCTACAGTTTGCAACCAGCCTTTATAATATGTGTAATATGTACATTTTATAGTTAGACTTTGTAATCGTAGGCGGAGTTTTACATTTGTGGGACTGGGGCGAGAAGCATGTAGAAGACTGAAACGAAAGTCAAAAGTTTAGACACACTTCATAATTTTTGCGTTTTATATATTTTCACTGCTATTGTAAATTCTCAGTGAAGACATTAAAACTATGAACGAACATGTGGAATGGCAAAAAAAGTGAAATAACTGAAAACGGGTTTTGTATTCTACATTCTTCAAAGTATTCACCTTTGAGGAGTCTCCAAACTTATGGCCAATACTGTGTATATATATACACACATATATATATATATATATACGCATCTTGATACTGTTCGAGTTCAATCAGCTGTTCAAGTTGTTGTTGGTAGCGTTTGAAAGTGTAGGTTTAAAGAAATTCTAAATATCCATCTTGCCTCCTCTGGTGTAGTTTTGGCTAAGCAAAGCAAAGGATAGTCACAAGGTGCTAGTCACATGATCTGTTCGAAAAATTATTATGACCCATAATGAAAACTGTACGTTGTAGGATTTTTGTTCATTTTCTTAATTTTTTTTGTTTTATTGCTTTACAACTTTTATAGACAACATTTTAACGGCTAGGTCTATATTTCAAGGAGGAAGTTCAGAATGTTTTACATTAGGCTTAATCTTGGAGTTAGCGGGGATTTAATTAGTCGTTGGACTTTATTTAAACAAATTTCGTGCAGTTTGTCAGTTATTTGTTAGTTTTAGGGCTCCGGAATGGCTAAGCTAGGGCGAGTCAATGGTGGTTGAAATCAACTCCATCGACTAATTAAACTCCCGCTAACTCAAAGATTAAGCCTTATGTGGAAAAACTCAGTTACATGTGATGAATTTTTTTTTTAATGTTGAAGCAGCAAAAGGAGAAAAATTGGTAAAAAGTAACTGATAAGTTACTTTTAAAGTAACTTAGTTACTTTGATAATAAAGTAATCAGTAATGTAACTAGATTACTTTTTTGAGGTGGAATCAGTAATCAGTAATTAAATTACTTTTTGAAGTAATCCATGACAACACTGATTATGGTATAAGACCAAATGAACCACCATTGAACCAATTGGCTTCAAAGCTTCATTGCTTCAAGAAGTTTCATTTAGCCATCACTGCTCCTTTGAGGGAGACAGTCAACCTCTGCTGCCACCTGCTGTCGACACTGCTATTGCTCAACATGCCTCCTAGCACGCATTGAAGCGCTACAGATGTGCAGTATATCACAATCAAAATTCATGCTCTGTGCTAGTTATTTCTTCAGTTACTGTTCCAGTTGTTTCATAAATTGGTAGTTATAGCATTTGGTAACACTTTATTTGACGTAGCGCCGTAAGACTGTCATAAGATCATCATAATTAGGACATGACACTGCCATGAGCATTAATGAATGCTTATGACAGATGTCACTTTGTGCCATCCGGCAAATGATCTATATCACTTTTGGATGTAAAGATCAGAGCTCAACATAAATGGAGTTAGTGGCATAATTCATGATGTCATTAATGCCAGATCCGCTTTCAAAGGAAAGTGCTACCTATTAACACCCCAAAAAAATCAACAAATAAGCCGCACTGGACTATAAGCCGCAGGATTCAAAATAAAGGAAAAATTACGGCACTTTTTGAAAAGCCATTTTAAACACAAAAAGCAGCATTAATATTTCACATACTCTAGAAAAAACATTGTCTCATTCTCTCTTACTTCAGAAAAGAAGGATTCGCCGATTGCTATGCTTTGTGCTAAAATTGAAAATGGCATAACGCACGCATGCTATTTTCAGACCGTGACGTCGCATCGTAAAGCGGAATTAAAGCAGAAGTGGGACATTATAGACCCGCCCTAGCATATAAACCATGTTAATGCAGCTACTTTTCTCCGGTAATCTTTCAAAAACGAACATGCAGATCACATATTGCTTTTTTGGAACTTGTAGCAACGACTCTAGACATTTTGACATACGAAGGATGTTTTCTTCATACGTTTCCTGAAACCAAAACTCGGAGAAAAAATGTGAAGAATTAATCGACCTACGCGGACGTTTTAACGCCAGCTAGGTGAAGCCAGGGTTAAGCCATTCACATTTCATATGCAGTAAACATTTTGTTGGGTTGGCATGGTCTTTCAGAGGACAAAGAGGTAAGCCATTTGATATTTTTAACTTATTTTTTAGCGTGACATTGTGCCGTGCTGCTTCTGTCTGACAACGAATGACCTGAAAAGAATTAAAATGGTATCTGACTGCAACTGTTACCTTTTCTGTTTTAAAAAAAACAACTTTAGTCAGGGGGGAGTGTAAATAAATGATAGAATTAGGATTTGTTATCTTTGAAAAAATTAAAAGTGTTTGTTGGCTGTCACTGAGTAGCATTTGTGATTGCTACACAAAGTATAAATTACTCCCAAGAACGGTCAGAGACCTAGGACAACGAGAGGATATATATAGGAAAGACAGGGCTGGTGATAAAGGATAGCTTGTTGAAACACGAGAATGCCATTGTCATTCGTGTAAGAAAAGGCGTCGATAAAAAAGCTAAGGCTATGCTAAGGTCTGCTCGTTTTTTTCCCCCCGTCTTTTTCAGCCCTCGACACTCAAGCTATCTCTTTAACTGAATATTTTTATGTACTTCCACATCTTTGCAAGTGAATTTGGCACCAGGGACATCATTTTGAGAGAGAATTGGTAGGTTTAGCTTTGTAAACATCTCCTTCGTACACGATTTCCATTCATTTCCTATTGGGGACAAACGGTGGCGTGTCCTCCCTTAGTAACGGTAGTAACGTCATGAATATTAATGAGCAGAAGTGATGTGTTGCTTGCGGTACGCCAGTAGTGGCGGGGCCAGTGTCCCTGAGGCCCCACCCCTAAAACTGCCACTCCTGCTATACTCTCCTTGAACGCAAAATGTGCTCCAACTCTGGAATGATGCAGTGGGTGTTGCAATTAATAAACAATGTTTCCACCTCTTGCAGGAATCAGACTCCCTTTAGACACCCAAAATATGTCAATTGTGAACTCCAAATTTAACACTTAAAATTCAGGTGCAAAACTGTCCACAAACTGGCCATAATACCCACTGTATGAATAGCCAATGGCAGCCAGTGTATTAACAGTTGAAATTGACCGGCGAAGTTACCAGCTTTTGAGGATATATAAGAAACGTAAAACGTTAATTAAAAAAAGAAAAATGCACAGATTATACACTGATGTCAGCAAAGTTGACGTATACATTGAAACGATAATAATCTCATCATAATTTACTCCTAAATTTGCTATGTCAGTTCAAAATCTCTTCGTGTTTACCAAGGGTGTAGGTTTGGTCTCAATATTGGTCGGGACAATATAACGGCAAACCTGCATGTACATTTTTTGCTGGGGATTGGACATTAATAAGACCAAACAGATTGGGTGAACAGGGTCAGGGCTACATTTCTCTCTAATGTGAATCTAATTGATAGGCTAAAAGATCAATGCAAAATAAATCTGTATTGACTCATACATTTGCAATGTGAAAGTTAGTATAACGTCTTAATCTTAATTTTTCTTAAATTTAGTCGAATAATTTTCACCATATTGTTTTGGGTTTTACAGACTAGTTAACAGATTAATAGGTCACATTATTCCACTTCAATAAAGTAAATATTACACTTTGTTCTTATTAAGCCCATACATCTTAAAGTTGGTCCTTTTTCACCTAAATCCAGAAAAATGTGCTTTCAAATAATGTTTTGAACAATATCTATTCTCTAATTAAAAACATTTCTGACAATTTAGTCGTTTTTTTGTTGTTGTTTTTTTTAAAGATTAAACATACGAAACTTTTGCTTAAATTAAGTGCGAAGAAAAATAGCTGGCTGAAAATAAGCTTATTTCAAGACATCTGAGTAAAATTTACTTGAAGCACTGGCAGATCATTTAACTTATTTCTAGTAGATTTACTTTGAAAGCAAGCGAATTTAACTCGTTTTAAGGAGGTGTGTTTTTGTAGTGCATTACTAGTATGTGTTGGTTCAGGTGATACACCGTTTGATTCAAACCTTAGTTTTCAAAAACTACTAAAGAAACATTTTGAAAACTTCCAGAATGAATGTCTGGATTTTATTAGCCAATTTAAATTGCAATATTTAACCTGTTAATAATCTCTTAACTATCCAGGAATGCAAAAAACAAAAACATTTGTCTTAAGACCACTCAACATTGTCTTATAGAAAAAACCTCTTGGTGTATAATAAAAATAAATAAAAATGGAGCCTTCCTTTAGTTAAAACACTACTGCTTTTGTCTACAAGCACAACCAAACTTAAAAAAAAAAGAAAGCTTCTTTGCTGCTTTAAGACCACATAAATAAAATAAAAATGAAAATTGGGGAGAAGGCGGTAAACCTCGGTTTACTACGTTTCTTACAGTTTAATTAACGCCAACAGCAGAAAACGCATACAGGAAGATATTTCTCTTAAAGCAGCTTCCTACTCGAGTTCGGGAAATTCACACAGATTAATGTTATGCTAACTCTGATCCAGGTCGGACAGAAAAAGGGTCAATGTAAGTCTGAACATAATGAAAGTAATTCACTTAAAAATGGTAGGGTCAATTATATTCTTACAACATATGGGAAGACAATCTAAATGACTTATATAAAACTGAAAAGTTGGTAGTGCTATGTCCCTAACGTCCCTACGCAAACCAAACCCTTACTGTTTAGTAACCAATAAAGGTTCAATTTCTGTGTTCATTACAAATCATATGTTCATAGCCCTACGGCACGGTCAAGTCTTCAAGCTGTCTTGTCTGTATATAGACAAGTGATGTATTCCCCATCAGCATATCACCTTTCAGATTGTTGTATTGGTCAATTTCTAACTTTTTCACTTCTATCCTTACCTTGTCACAGCTTTCCTGCACATGAGTTCCTCTTCACACACCATCACGTCTGTGGCCTGCTGCCCTATATCAAAGCACCATATTGATTTTTTATGTCTGACGAAAGTAATCTAAGGTCAAACCAATATCATCTCAAACCTCTGCTAGTCACTCAGAATTATGGCTCTGATGTCAAAGCATGGACACAGTTGATTTTCAATAACTACCTGATTGAGGAGGCTTGAGGAATGTGAGATGTAATGTCAGCTCACAACATAACAGGTCATGGTAGAGGTGAACAGCAAATGTTGGAGGTATTTCTGAGCCACAGATTGTATCATGTTGTGCTTTTCACTGCGTAAATTACCGTAGGTTCTACAAACAGCCTTAAATACATTTTGTCCGAAATCATTCTTGTATCTATTTGTTCTAAACTTGGAACTTGTGCCTGAATGTGCTCTGTGGATGCAACTTTTCGAGACCACTTGAAGGGCATAAAAGTCGACGATTGAATTTATTGATTTTAATGTATTTGGTAGTTTCAGCTAATTGTTGCGGAATAGAAACCCACCAAGAGCTAGGAAACCTGCTCGTTTCAATACCTTTGACCACATGTTAGGTTTATGCTGTTCCTAGGACTGTACTTTTTTGGACAGATGCTTCAGATGTTGATCTTGGGAATTGCTGGAGCCCCTCTCCCAGTTTGGGGGTGACTACCATGGGAACCACATGAGTGTTCCCCTTCCACATCTGCTCTTTAAGCCCTTGGTACTTCTCTATCTTCTCGTGTTCATACGACATACGTGCACACAACTTTCAAAATTCATATTACGGCAAGAGTCAATAACAAGAATAAAGAAAAATGAGCGGTCATCATTAGTTGAAAGAAGGACAGTCCGAAATATTGCAAAAACTAAATCCATCTCTAAGTGGAGTTATAAGAACCATCAAGTGCTGCAACAAAACTGGCACCTAATAGGACCTACCCAGTAAACGAAGTCAAAGAGTAATCTCAGCGTTCGAGGATAAGTACATCCCAGTCACCAGGCTCAGAAATCGAATGTTAATAGCAGCTAAAACCTGAGACCAGATGATTGCCAAACAGTTCTAGGAGCAGACCCATCTCTAGAACAACTGTTAAGAGGAGACGATGCGAATCAGGCCTTCATGGTCAATAGCTGTTAGGCAACTACTGCTAAGGATAGACCCAAAAAAATTGTTTGGGCCAAGAAACAAAACGACATTTGACCAACAGAAATCCGTGCTTCGGTCTGAGGAGTCCACATTTGAGGTCTTTGGTGAACAGATGGATTCCACATGTCTGCTTCCCATTGTGACGCATAGAGGACAAGGTGTGATGGAGTTTCGCTAGTGACACTGTCTGGAATTTATTGAAAATCAAAGGCACACTGATCCACCATGGCTACGACAGCATCCTGGAGCGACATACCATCCCATTCAGTTTTTGTTTAGTTGGACTTTAGATTTATTTTTAGCAGGACAATGACAACAAACATACCTCCAGGTTGTGTAAGGGCTATTTGACCAAGAAGAAGAGTGATGGAGTGCTGCGGCATGTGATGTAGCCTCCATAGTCACCAGACAAGAAACAAATCGAAATGGATTAGAGTGAGCTGGATCGCAGAGTGAAGGCAAATGAACCAACATGTGCTAAACACTTCAGGGATATCCTTCAGCACTGTTGGAAAACATTTCAGGTGACAAACTCTTGAAACTCAATGCCGAGAGCTTGCATACCAGTGATCAGAGCAAACGGTCGCCATTTTGGGAAAAAATAGAATATAAAACATTTTTTTCAGTTATTTCATCTTGTTAAGTACATAACTCCTCGTGCCTTCATTCAGGGGTTTGATGCCTTTAGTGAAAATCTACACATCTAGACATGAAAATAGAGAAAAAGCATTGAATCAGACTGTGTCTGAGGTGTGTATATACAGTGCCTTGCAAAAGTATTCGGCCCCCTTGAACCTTGCAACCTTTCGCCACATTTCAGGCTTCAAACATAAAGATATAAAATTTTAATTTTTTGTCAAGAATCAACAACAAATGGGACACAATCGTGAAGTGGAACAAAATTTATTGGATAATTTAAACTTTTTTAACAAATAAAAACCTGAAAAGTAGGGCGTGCATTATTATTCGGCCCCCTTGCGTTAATACTTTGTAGCGCCACCTTTTGCTCCAATTACAGCTGCAAGTCGCTTGGGGTATGTTTCTATCAGTTTTGCACATCGAGAGACTGACATTCTTGCCCATTCTTCCTTGCAAAACAGCTCGAGCTCAGTGAGGTTGGATGGAGAGTGTTTGTGAACAGCAGTCTTCAGCTCTTTCCACAGATTCTCGATTGGATTCAGGTCTGGACATTGACTTGGCCATTCTAACACCTGGATACGTTTATTTTTCAACCATTCCATTGTAGATTTGGCTTTATGTTTTGGATCATTGTCCTGTTGGAAGATAAATCTCCGTCCCAGTCTCAGGTCTTGTGCAGATACCAACAGGTTTTCTTCCAGAATGTTCCTGTATTTGGCTGCATCCATCTTCCCGTCAATTTTAACCATCTTCCCTGTCCCTGCTGAAGAAAAGCAGGCCCAAACCATGATGCTGCCACCACCATGTTTGACAGTGGGGATGGTGTGTTCAGGGTGATGAGCTGTGTTGCTTTTACGCCAAACATATCGTTTTGCATTGTGGCCAAAAAGTTCAATTTTGGTTTCATCTGACCAGAGCACCTTCTTCCACATGTTTGGTGTGTCTCCCAGGTGGCTTGTGGCAAACTTTAAACGAGACTTTTTATGGATATCTTTGAGAAATGGCTTTCTTCTTGCCACTCTTCCATAAAGGCCAGATTTGTGCAGTGTACGACTGATTGTTGTCCTATGGACAGACTCTCCCACCTCAGCTGTAGATCTCTGCAGTTCATCCAGAGTGATCACGGGCCTCTTGGCTGCATCTCTGATCAGTTTTCTCCTTGTTTGAGAAGAAAGTTTGGAAGGACGGCCGGGTCTTGGTAGATTTGCAGTGGTCTGATGCTCCTTCCATTTCAATATGATGGCTTGCACAGTGCTCCTTGAGATGTTTAAAGCTTGGGAAATTTTTTTGTATCCAAATCCGGCTTTAAAATTCTCCACAACAGTATCTCGGACCTGCCTGGTGTGTTCCTTGGTTTTCATAATGCTCTCTGCACTTTAAACAGAACCCTGAGACTATCACAGAGCAGGTGCATTTATACGGAGACTTGATTACACACATTTGGATTCTATTTATCATCATCGGTCATTTAGGACAACATTGGATCATTCAGAGATCCTCACTGAACTTCTGGAGTGAGTTTGCTGCACTGAAAGTAAAGGGGCCGAATAATATTGCACGCCCCACTTTTCAGTTTTTTATTTGTTAAAAAAGTTTAAATTATCCAATAAATGTTGTTCCACTTCACGATTGTGTCCCACTTGTTGTTGATTCTTGAGAAAAAAATTAAATTTCATATCTTTATGTTTGAAGCCTGAAATGTGGCGAAAGGTTGCAAGATTCAAGGGGGCCGAATACTTTTGCAAGGCACTGTATATGGTGGAAAACACTCAGGTGACTTGAAATTCCGCTCAGAGACCTCCAATTTGACCAAATTTCAAAATTGTCCGATATGCATGTGTGATACATCATTGGAAAGCTTAAAATCTCTAAAATCTACATTTTCTAGGGGAAGAAAAATTTTGAACAGGAGGGCATTTTAAAAAAAAATGTTTTTTTACACAGCAAAACCCTATCTGGAGGCGAGAGCACGCGAGATCAGAATTACAGACGGCATAACTTTAATGAGATATTATCGCGTACTTACCTTGTTTCGATCCAAAAACTCCATATAGCAAATATCACTGAGTGTCAAGACACAGTTGTGAATGGCCACACCTGGATTTTGGGGGGATTTTATGGGTGAAACATGGCAATATAACAAGGGTCGCGATTCAGAAATCGCAGACATCAAGGAGTGGTTGAGATTTTCTTTTTCATATATTTACCTCTTTAAACTTTTTTTTTTTTTTTTCAATTTTTCTTTGTTTGGATCGATTATTTATCATCTAACATATCGACTATATAACATACAATATCTAACAATAAAATGTGACAGTAACAAAAAAATATAATTAAGTGATAGTTATGAGGTAGATATCCGTGAATTTGTTAGAGACGCCATTTTTTTTTCATTGTGACGTCATTTGTTTAAAAGTATAAAATATGTGAGTGAACAATTTCTTTAAGTCTTTTTTTTTTCAAATGAACTATTAGACATCAACTAATGATTCTAAGCTAAAAATGACAGACATTTTGAATAATAAATATAATTAATTACCTTAGTTTTATGGCTGTTGAAACAATAGCTGTTGCGTGACATCTGTAAACGGGGGTTTTCAGGGTAAAATGGACAAATTAAAAATAGTTCTGGGGCTTAATGCGCCATGAATCTGCTATGGCAGCATAGACATATCGTTCTATAAAACACAACAGTTGTTTTGACAGTTTCTTTTAAAGAGGAGTGCAAGAGCAGAAACTGCTTTTTCAGTCTTGTCTGTGTTTTCCACCATATATATACTGTAATATCCCTTCACTTCACAAGGACTTTAATCTTTGCAAACACTGCCCCTTTTCCGGGGAGAAGGTATATATTGACTACTGTATTAACTCATGCCAAACCACAAGATAGTCTTTTCTAATAATCTTAAAAGTCAACAGATAATTTGCTGACTTTGTCCGGAAGGGGGAATTATGTTTATAGTTGTACCATGCTTAGTGATTCATGTACCGGGACATTTTCTCTGAATGTTGAGCTTTGCATTTAAGCCAGAAATCCTTCTCCTCATGCCTCAACGTCCCTGAGTGCCTAACAAATTGCACTTGAGCTGCCATGTGTAATTTAGTGTCCGCAACTTTGGTGCTTGCGTTATGGGAATCTATTTACAGCCTTTGTGCCAGTCTCCACGCTGTCAAAAGATCTTAACGTTCTTGTGCTCTGCCAACCATGACTGTTATCAGGAATTAAACTCACTTATGTGCTTGAATATTCATATTTCATTTAGCACTAGAATGCAGACAATAGAGACAGTTTTAATACCTTTATTCATATGTAGATTAACCCAAATTAATGTACAGTTTACATTAATTGTGCTGCAAAATGTAAATAATGTTGTGCAGTGTATGTTGTGAACTATTTGGATTTAACAGATTTATTATGATATGTTTGTTGGTATTTTAATCCAAGGCACTCCAAATATCCCGTGACAGCCACAGCACAACACAATGCTCCCTCAAGAAGTCATCGGAAAGATAAACGCGGCCCTCCAGCGGGCCAGACCTTCAAAATGCCACCTCTTGGATTTAGTGCAACATAATCCGCCTGCAATCTCCGAACAGCCTCTGTTTGAAGGAGCTGTTGTTCCTCATAAATTGACATAATCCTTTTTTCTTTTGGACCAAATGAGTGTTGAGACACAGTGTGTATCCGAGCCAGTAAATGTTTCTGTTTCTGTGTGGGATCATCACATTCTCAAAATAAATAATGAAATATTTATTATAAATAAAAAAGAATATATATATATGTATATAGACCCCACTCACCAACGTCACACAATGACGTGTCGCTGTATCCGGCCACCATATTGTCCGTCATTGTTTATCCGTATTCTCAATGGTTCCAATTTGTCGTGCAATTTATAGTGCAATTCATGGAAGCCCCGGTACTTTCAGACGCTGTAAACTCATTGGATGCGTTGCATAAAAGGCGTTATGTGGAAAAGCTTCTGTCTATCCATTCGCCAGATCCATATTTGATGCCTAAATCGATATTTTTCGACCCGCTGTCTTCGCCGTCTCTGCCTGACATCTGCTACCCTGATATCTACAACTATCTTGTCCACAGAAACTCAGCCTATTCTCACGAAACTTTGAAAAACTTTAAGAGCAGCTCTCGAAGCAACATAACTCCGTGTGACCCTTCCAATTTTCTAAAATGGCGACAATCAATTAAAAAAAAAGGTGACTGCGATGGCCGACGCTTCAAGGATAGGTGGATATTGGACTATTTCTTCAATAAAATATGCAACAACTGTGTCTGCCTCATTTGCAAAGAGACAGTCGCTGTTTTTAAAGAGTTCGATGTGACGCGATATTACCAAACAAGACACGCTGACATGTACGACAACATTACCGGGAAGATACGCAGTGAGAAATTATAGCAACTTGAAGCTAGTTTAATTTCACAGCAGCAGTATTTTGCAAGAGCCCGAGTGTCGAAAGAGAACGCCACAAAGGCGAGAATGTTGAAATTATGAATTAAAAAAAATAAATAAATAAAGCAAATGTGACACACAGAAGCGCTTGCTAAAATATGTTTAAATATATTGTTCTACGTAAATCAGCCAAGGTAGCCCGCCCACATTTTTACCACACCAAATCTGGCCCCCTTCTCAAAAAGTTTGGACACCCCTGTTTAACTGATGATCCGTAGACGAGGCCAGCTTCTTTCACTTGCTAAATATTGCTAAAACACAGCTAAATATTATTCAAAAAATAATGATGACGGAAGAAATAAACATCTTGAATTTGAAACTAAGTTGTCAGCGATTAGCCTCGCAATGATCTTAATTGTGGTTGTCAGCCCAAAACCCTCTAAATATATATTAAATGCATCTTACCAGATATAAAATGACTACTACATAATCTGTGGTGATCGTTTGGTGCCCAGTTTTCTCGTCGAATTGCAGCAGTCCATTTCGCTCTCCTCTCCGGGTCTCTCGGAATATGGTAGAACTCCAAGTCTCTCCGTCTATCTTCTCTGTTACTGGAACCAACCGCCACACACGCCTTCACCATTTTCATTATTAATGTTAACAAGCAGAAAAACACGCCATAATAGGAGGAATTTACGTAGCAGTAATGCGTAAACACGACGAGCTGACGGACAATATGGTGCGGAGGCATGGTTGTGACGTCACGTGAGTGGGGTCTATATATGGTGGAAAACACAGACAAGACTGAAAAAGCAGTTTCTGCTCTTGCACTCCTCTTTAAAAGAAGCTGCTGTATTTTAAGCCAAAAGAACTGTTGTGTTTGATAGAACAATATGTCTATATGCTGCCATAGCAGATTCATGGTGCATTAAGCCCCCAAACTATTTTTAATTTGTCCGTTTTACCCTGAAAACCCCTGTTTACAGACGTACAAACAAAAATTATATTTACTTCTCCATCTTTTCCCATTTTTAAACATTTTCGAAAATGCTCCAGGGAGCCACGAGGGAAGCGCTAAAGAGCAGCATGCGGCTCTTAAAGTGCCTGTGACACAAAAAAGCATGTTTATTTCATAATACACGCGGTATTTAATGCTCCCGAATGAAATGGACCGCTTGGATGTGTGTGGAAGCGATCACTATATTTATTTAGTTTTTGGAATCCCGCGCCATGAAAATGAGACTTCCGGCAACAGTCTCGAGTTGAGAAAGTGGGCGCCGTGACGTGTACGGAGGAAGGAGTCCTCTTCACTAAACAGCCTTACTGTTGTATGAGGACTAAGGATTCAGCTGATTTTGCGGATTAATACCTTTATTTTTTGCATCACGCCAGGCAAACGGCTGCAGAAAAATCTTGCTGTAGGAGTGAGAGGTGTGTGCGCCTTTTTGGGGTTCCAAAAGGTTCCCATTCACCGGTGGATATTGGCCAAAACAAGCCCTACTACTGTGGGACCATGGGACTTATGAAGAAGTGAGTAAACATCGTGTTTTTTATTATGTCAAATACTGGGATCATTTTAGTATGTAGGTGGCTTGCATTTTGTGATATGCTCCTTGTCCCCTCGGCCGACGACCGGCAGCTTGTCGCACATCCCCCCCGCCGGGAGAGCACTACTAGTATACTCGGCTTATTCCCCTCTTCATTGAAGTGCGCGGTGTTCTGTCAAATTGTCCGACCGATCAGAAATTGCAACTTTGAGTTAAGAATAGCCGTGAATACAGTGGTTACAAAGTAAACATTACCAACTTTCTTTAAATAAAGGACTACTTACGTTTGATCATTGATTGGCATGTCATTGTGATTGATTGGCAGCGATCATTGTCCAGCTGCTTCCCCGGCAAGCTCCCCTGTCCGTAGTAGCTAGGAACTAGCTGTAAATTGCTCTCTGCCGGGCGGTTTGCCGATCGGCGAAGAAAATCGACAACCCAGTCGTCATGTGAAATTATCCGGGCTAGTTATGTGTGATTTTCCGCTTTGAAGACTTTGAAACATCACTCGGTTCGGCTTAGCATGTCGGCTCGCTGTCATGCCCCATGGTTTGTATACATTCTCCGAAGCCGGGGAAGGGAAATGACATAAGCCCGATTTAGGTGGCATAAAATATCGTTCGGGAGGTGCGACAGTAAAGGTGAAGTCGACAGTTTTGACCTTTATGGAGTAATTTTGCCATCTCGTCTTGAATAAATGGATTTTTATTTTTTTCATATTCTATTTAGCGCAATACTTATTTGTCATGACCAGGCCATTTATTTAGCTACTGGGGAAAAATACTTGGATAAAAAAAATAATATCCTGTATAAATATTGGAGTAAAGATACTGAAACAATGACATTTTGTGGCTCCCTTCGTCACGTTTTCCTCGTTCTGAATAATTCCCTCTCAACGGGCTGACTGGTCCTTCTCAAGCTATTTATTTAGCTATTGGGGAAAATACTTGGATAAAACGAATATTCTGTAAAAATATTGGAGTAGAGAGACTGAAACAATGACATTTTGCGGCTCTCTTTGACGTGTTTTCCTTGTTGTGAATAATTCCCCCTCAATGGGCTGCATACTAAATCACATGTAATCGTGACTCCGCTGACGTCATCCACCTGTTGGGGACGCTAGAGCCCTATAATGGTAGGCGTGGCCAACCAGCAGATTAAAAAACTAATTTCTTGTCATCTGTGCTTTGCTAAATTGTTGTATATAGTCAAATCGTCTCAAAATATGATTCTAATTCACATAATAATCCTATTTAAAACTTTTTTTCTCGTGTCGTACACACTTTAAAACACGGGTTGCCAACCCCCGGGTTAGAAAGTCAGTGGTGGGAGCAGTGAGATGGGGGGGCAGGGGGCTGCAGCAGATGCGAGTGGGGAAACCCCCAGCACATCTAATCTTCGTACAATGTAAAATGGATTAAGACATATTAAAGACACAAGAAAAGTCATTAAATCTTACATACATACTACCAGACTGGGGGTAAAAATACATTATTTCCTGCCTACTTCCAGTTCTGAAGGCCAGTTCATCTAATCTTACTTTAACTTGAGTGGTATTGATCTTTATATCTCACAACGAGGAGCAAACACTCATACAAGCACATTTTCTCAAAACGCTGAACCATGAGCAGAATGTCCATTATACGCTTCACTCACAGAGCTTGCGTGCAAGGCTAAGAGCAAAAGCAAGTGAAAAATATTGCTTAGGATTTCTATTTCTCCATTGATATATTTTATGATGGTTCAGTTTTATCAAGTCACCTCTTAATTTAATCCAAGTTCAGGTGCTTTTTTTTATCAGACTACATTCCTTCAAAGTGTTCCATTAAAACCAAAGCTCTGACAAAAGTGCTGATTTATTCGTGGAGATGCGCCACTGGAGCGCACTGCAACGTATACAGCAATGCTCAAAATAAATGTGACTATCCAAAGAAGCCATCGAGGCGCATTCCCCGGACAAGTATTACTTCCAGTCAATCCTAATTGTGTAAAGGATCTGAGTGCACCCAATATAAGTAAGGATTAATTAAAGGATGAACATGGATCCATAGGCATTCCCATTTTTCAATTTAACTGGATTATCATTGTCTTCTTTAGCTCCATGAAATTGCCTGAGCCGTCTGGACTGCGCGGTACATTTGGGCACAGACACTTATGTGCCCTTCAGTGAGCAATGGCTAGGAGGAGGGCTATTATCCTGCATAAGAAGATCCATATCCGTACCCCCCTCATTTGTCTGCCTCCCTTTTTAATCTTCCTCTGTCATCTACCTGTAAGTAGTCCCTTCTACCCATTTTTATCTCACCAAAGTGCAGGCAAAGACAAGATACTGTCCATCGATCCGTGCAGCCATTTTCCATAGTTTCTGTCCTTATAAAGATAGTCGGGATAAACTGCAGCTCACATGCTGACTTGGGCGAGAGGACACCCTGGTCTGGTCTTCAGGCAATAGTAACGTGGCAAGATGCCGTGATTCTAAAAAAGTAGTTAACATTCCACGGCGCAAAAAAACCCTGCTGCCCCAATTTATGTGTATAAGGACAAATACAACACCTAGCAAAAAGCCGATCGATCGGGTCCGATCACATCATTTTCAAAGTATCCGAATCGGCAAAAAAATATCGGACATGCCTTTTTTTAATATATATATATTTTTTAATTAAATTGTTTCCTCATTGTATTTAACGTTACATACATAATATGTTACACTCTTCCAGAGTGTTTAGTTTAGGCTTAAGGTAGGGTTATCAAATTTATCGCGTTAACGGCGGTAATTTTTTTTTTTTTTTTTAATTTATCACGTTAAAATATTTAACGCAATTAATGCATGCGCTGCACGACCCACTCACGCATTGTCACGTTCAATCTATAATGGCGCATTTTACCAATATATAGAGCTAATAGGCAGCGTTAAATGAGTAGAGTGAAATTTGGCAGCCTGTGGAGCCTTTTTTTAATTGGCTAAAGCCTAAAAATCCCTCTCCCACTGATTAGAAATATCTTGGGATGCAATGTGGGGAAGAAAGGTAGTAGTTGATCTTTTTCTTAACACCCTATGTTATTTCCCAACGCAGAAAAGATATATCAATTGGTACCACTACGCACTGTCATGGTTGCACTTCCCATCATGCATTTGGGCAGAACAGTTAAATGGCTACAGTAACATTTAGTAAAAGCTCAACAAATACACTAGATGGCAATATTTAGTCAAAATAGACAAAGTCACATTTATCCTTTAAGAATTACAAGTCTTTCTATCCGTGGAGCCCTCTCACAGAAAGAATGTTAATAACGTAAATGCCATCTTGACGATTTATTGTTATAATAAACAAATACAGTACTTATGTACTGTATGTTGAATGTATATTATTCGTCCGAGTTTTATTCATTTATTTCTTAATGCATTGCCAAAATGTATATGATCCGGAAAAATTATCGGAAATGATTGGAATTGAATCGGGAGCAAAAAAAAAAAAAAAAAGCAATCGGATCGGGAAATATCGGGATCGGCAGATACTAAAACTAAAACGATCGGGAGCAAAAAAAAAAACCATGATCGGAACAACCCTAGCATTAACAGTCCTGGTGGATGTTCACTCAGTTGTTTTATTGTGTTGAAAAAAAAAAAAAAAAGCTAATAAAGACATGACACAAAACTTTACTTTAAAGTGGGGCTGTCAAATGATTAAAATTTTTAATTGAGTAAATTACAGTTTAAAAATCAATTAATCATAATTAATCGCAATTCAAACCATCTATAAAATATGCCATATTTTTCTGTAAATTATTGTTGGAATGGAAAGATAAGACAAGACTGATATATACATTCAACATACGGTACATAAGTATTGTATTTGTTTATTAAAACAATAAATCAACAAGATGGCATTAACATTATTAACATTCTGTTAAAGCGATCCATGGACAGAAAGACTTGTAGTTCTTATATGATAAATGTTAGTACAAGTTATAGAAATTTTATATTAAAACCCCTCTTAATGTTTTCGTTTTAACAAAATTTGTAAAATTTTCAATCAAAAAATAAACTAGTAGCTCGCCATTGTTGATGTCAATAATTACACAATGCTCATGGTGCTGAAACCGACAAAATCAGTCGCACCTAAGCACCAGCAGAGGGAGACAAAACAAAAAAACACAAGTAACACGTAAACATTACACTGTGCTGTCATTTTAATCTGTTTGAGCGGGGCATGTGTGTTAAATGTGTCAAATATTTTAATGTGATTAATTTTTAAAAAATTAATTACTGCCCGTTAACGCGATAATTTTGACAGCCCTAGTTTAAAGGGAACCTCGAACTTGTAGGCTCTAATAAGCCACAATTGTTCTCTTTTATTAAAATATGTTATTAGAAACACATATTTCTAAATCAATGGCGCTACTTTATAATATTTAGTACCGGTATATGTTTTGACCTACAGAGGGCGCTATATTTTATATGCGCAATGAACGCTCGGGGTGATGACATAGATTGTCACTGTTACTAGACGAACACTACCGGTGTTCTACAATTCCTTCCTTGTTGGTGATAATTGGTCAGTGAAGAAAACAACTGTTTGGACATGAAGTTTATGGGGTCCTGAAAAAAGGGAAAATATTTTCTTGAAATATAAAGGCAACATCGAAGGCATGCAAAATCGGACAAAATAGCATTTTAAAGTGTTAATGGGTGATTACTACTGAAAGACACAGCCTCTAATGCAGGGGTCCTCAAATACTTTTTAAAGGTATTTTTTTCATACAAGCATGGGTCCATATATTAATGTTGGTCAAGTGCAAGGCAGGTCGAAGATGGTAAAGGTGGTTTTCTTTTGACCAAACAAAAATACACAAAAATGCACATTCTGATTAAATAAAAGTAAATTAAGAAATACAGTACAGTACATGTTCACATGTACAGAACATAAATGACAAGCTCTGTCATTAAGGTGCAAACATAATAATTATTGACAGTAACTTTAATAGTAAAACACTGCTCAATGAGAGAAATTGCATTTAGGGGTCACAAAGCTGTTTACTCACATCATCAGCCATTACATTAGTGCGTCTTGTGGTTGATGAATCAGAGTGAGCTTTGTTTGATTTTTGTTGTCGTTTCCTCCTTTTCTTTTCCTTCAAACATTGCTGCCATCTCTTTAGTCATACACTCTTTTATTATTTCTCCATCAGAGAATGGCTTCTTATGTTTGGCCAACACCTGCGACACTCTGAGTGAGTACTCCGTTGCAATTTGTTGTTGTGTCATAGATTTAACAATAACCTTCCTTGACTCTTGATATGACTGCTTCAATCTGTTAATTTCTTGCCATCTCAATTCTCATTTAGGAGGAAACCTCTTCAAACGAGCTGTGCTTTTTAACATTTTCACTTTTTATCAGAGCAACTGTCTAGAAGCATATTAAGCATATAGGTTTGGTACTTGCAGTTGGTAAAATGGATGCATATTTGTCAGTCCATTCCTCATTGAAACGGCGATTTTCATTGTCCACTTTTCTTCTCTTGGTTAACTTTGAGCATGCCGTTTTGTTAGATTCGGTCTTCTACTGGTGGCATGGGCACAAACCGTTTGCAAAGTGCCGGGTGCAACTTGTGTTTCACACTGCTGCGGTCACTGCCACTCTAGCTAGCTAGCAGCATGCAGGCTCTCTCAGCCAATCAGCGCATCATTGTCATAGAGATGACAACAGAAGTGGGAACATGGCGGCAGAGAGGACAGGACTGAGCACACAGGTGTGCTAGTGACCGTATTATGTTTCTCTTTGATTTATATACAATTTTATCCAATTTATAAACTTGGCTAGCTAGCTTCTCCTGGCAATTTACTTTAATTTGAAGGGGTGTTTTTGGCCAGCATTAACCCCACTATTACTTTGTTTGACTTACTCATCTATCCTTTTCCATTCCTCCAATCTCTAGAATTAATTTGGTTAATGGGCCTGAACACCATGCATTCCACACACACACACACATACACACACAGCTACTTACCTTGGCGCTGCACATACGCAGGTATAATACGGTCAGAAAGTAGCACTGCATGAAATGTGTTAAAAAATGTTTAGCATCCACATCCTTTCATTAGCAACTATTATCTTTTAGACAAGCCATCCCAAAGGAGAAGGAAGTGTTTGATTTATGAGTCCACTGATTTGATTATGTAATGCTATAGGTAGTTACCAGTAACTGGACAAGGTGGAGGGGATACCAGAAGTGACTACAGAGTGCGGAGTGGGGCACAGCTGGGTTTTTTTTTCTTAATTGTACTGCCAAATACGACACGGGACCAGATATGTTGGGTGTCAAAGAGTAAGTGGAAACAAAAAAGAAGGAAAAAAAGTCAAAATTGCATTTTTTTTTTAATGAAATGGCCTTTCTACCATCTTGATGTTGCTCTTTTCCTATTCAAATGCGCCAGTGGACCTGCCCCAGCAGACATTTTTAGGTAATTGGGGTCAAACTCCCTGTAAGACTAATGTATGAGTGGGTAATGGCAAAGGTAAGACAGGATCCCTCTCCCTCTCTAACGAAATATAAGGAAAGTCATTCAATGACATGATATTCCCAGAATGTGAAATGTGATTAAATACCCAGTGAGGCAGAGACTTCGCTGCGGGCTTTAAGAGACTCTCTTACAATTGGAAGATGGCTTGAAAGACATTGTTATTTAAGATTGACTTTATAATTAATAAAAGGTTTTATTATTAAAAAAAAAAAAAAAAAAAAATTAATTGCATACATTGTTTAAAATTACATTGTTTTAAATAGGGATGTCCCGATCCAGGTTTTTGCACTTCCGATCCGATACCGATATTGTATTGTATTCACGCTCCTATTTTTCTATAATTTGCAATATCATTTCATTGGTGTCACCTTTTTCCTTGTTTCACCACCTGTACCAACCTTTTTTGAAACCTGTGTTGATTTCTCTCACAAGAAAATCCGCCGTGCCTTTGTCCGCGGTGCTGTCATGTCGTATTTCGAGCATGTAGTCGGATGTAGAAACAAATGGCGAGTCAAAATTTACGTCGCATGTCGAAAAGATCGTGTGTCGAAGTGATCGTATGTCGAGGTACCTCTGTATATGGTTCAGTCTCCATTCGAACGATGTTGCAATTCCACATGAAAATGTAGTATTCATGCAGACCCTAGGTGGCAGTGCAGATTTATTAGGTGACAGCCAATGATGCACATTGACCCAAACAACCTCCTCAGCCCGGAAGACAACATACCCACCCACTCCAAGCAATGGCATTTTTCTTTTGCTCCAAAAGGCACAATAGGAAACATTCAACATATTTGAATTAAAAATATTATGAAAAAAAGTAAATTAAAGCCGACATTCCGCCATATTTGCTGTTTTTAATGTTTAGTACCAACGTGGTGCACGCCCAATTGCTGTCCTGTGCAACCTATCAGCGCGGTAGCTTTCCATTGATCTGGATGCGGAGCAAGCCCCCCCAAACACCCGCAATCGAATCCTTCCACTTAGGAGCCAGGATTCAGTGCTTTGAGTCGTCGCCTTCCGTTTTCGCCGACACCATATGAAGGCGAGGCCATTCCGCAACACAATCATTGCGTCTTGGTGTCGCAGAGTCACCATGTAAACTGCCCCTGAATCTTGTCCAGTCCCATGCAATCAATCTCCCACAAACAAAGGTGTAACTTGCAATTTTCATCAAAACTTGCGTAAGCCATAAGCGCCTTCCACTAGAGTTACTGTTATATTGAGAGCATGACAAAGCAATTTGACTGTCTTGTCTGCACACAATGAAACAAGGATTTGTCTTTCTGACGGCACTGACATGTTCATTGAGCAAAAGACTAAGAATTTTGCACAAAAAAGTTGCCTTTGCAGGTAATCCATGTTGTTTTGCTAATCGTGCGACGTGTTTTGAGAAATGCACAAACTTTTGAGAATTTCAATTCCGATCTGAGAAACTTACCAAGGCAATTGAGAAAAACTTATCAGCGATGGCTTCTTAAGGAAAAAAATGAATATTTAGTCAGACTTATTGGGCTTTAATCTTGTTGTTCAGATGCAGAAGATGGGCAATAAACATTTAAAATAAGTGAGCATTGGCTTGATTATTGTTTATGGGAAGCTGATGCAAAAAGAGCTGCAACTTGTGGAAGATTTACGGTAGTTTCTGTGAGAGAATTTTATTCATGCTTAAAACACAACCATAATACATTATATTTTGTATGCTTTTGTTATGCTTGCATGAGAACATTGTAGCATTGAGTGTCAATGTTATATTAATCTGCTTGAGTGTGCCTTCTCATGGCCTTGACCACTGTAGACTGTATCACCATATTCCCAAATATGGACTGTTATGTTCCTATGTTTTTCAGTATGCCCTGAATGAATACAAGGGAGGACTGTGGTTTTTTATCATCGTTCTAGCCGGGACTGGTGTTCAAGGTCTCAGCTCTAAGATGTTTTTGTATGGAAAAATACCCAGGTTTGTGAGATGATGAGTTTCGTTTCTTAGTAAGTTTCGTTTCACGGTGGGCTTCGGCACCGCCCTTTCAACAGTATAAATGTCCAGCCTCTATTGTACTTCTTCGTACTTTCTGGGTGATCACAGCTCCTGGCTGGGTCACATCATTTTGTACCCGAGAGCTCTTGTTCATAAAGCCTTTGAAGAAAAGCAATCCTTGGTTGGGGTCGTATTCATTTCTCTAATCGAGCTATCGAGGTAACAGTTGTCTTGGAGTTCAGGGTTGAATTTCCCTGACAGTTTCGTTATTTGTGATACCCATGATTTCTTGAGATTCAAATGTGTCAAAGAATAGGATTTACAAATACAATCTTACAGAAACGTGTCCTAATTATTATGAGGTTGAGCATCATACTTGAAATTTTAAAAGTTATATTTGGCAATCATTGTTATTCTCAGGTAGAAAACAGCTGCACATGTGCATGCTTTTATAATAGATACTGTATGCAGTGCCAGTGTGGCCTCATTGGCTACGGAAGCAGTGGCAAACAGAATAACACAAGCAGAAGAGGGGAGTCAACAAATGTGCCGACTGCCTGCCCTTATCTGTTCTTTGACAATGAAATACCGAGGTGATAGTCAGATCTGAAGAGTGCAAGCATTGGCGTAGAGCAGGGTTTGGAGCACACGTAGTCAAAAACATGCTATCAAGTGCAAACACACAACCTATGATCCCTTAAGCCTTTAATCCGGAGATGAGTTGCAGCCTGCTAGACTGGACGGGCTCTTTGATTTGTGTCACGTGTCAATGATGTGTCGGCGTATTTTCAACTACTTGACTTTGACTACAAATAAGCAGGCCCCTGATTGCATCTCTCCCAGAACGTCATCCACTTTGCACACAGTTTCTTTATAGTGTGCTAATCTAGTCTGATTAAATCCATTTGCACATGCTGCGCACCAAGTTGCAAGAACAAGTGCGCATCAATTTCCGCCACTGTTTAAGTAACCACAAAAATTTACTTGATTAGAATCTCTTGAGGGAAATTCCATGTTTCAGTCATTGAGTCCTAAATGTTGCTTGTTATGGTAATGAGGCAAGAAAAACCACACATCTTTCCAAATAATTTTTCAATTTCAGTGTTATTTTTTGTTTAGCCATGTAGTTAATTTGTCAAAGTTTGGAGTACAGTGTTTACCGACAAAATCATGTATCGCAAAAGTAAGGAAAAGAAAAAACATGCCCTTGGCCTCTACACACATGCGCACACAGTCTTATGGTTGAGCGAGGTCTGTATGTTCTCAGCTATTCAATGAAGGTCACTGACAATAAAATAAAAAATAAGTAGCAACAGCAAAAAAATAGCCAAGTCTGAACACAGCCATAAATTTGGTAGAAAAAAAAAATCAATAAATGTGTATGAATAACACTTCTAGGCCATAAATATAAACCAAGCAAGTGAAAAAAAAAGTACTACAGTACCTTGATGTACACTGCTGGTCAAAAGTATTGGCACCCCTGCAATTAAAGAAAGATTTCAACAAAAGACTGTGGATGGTAGATAAATAACCTTGACTAACATCCAAACAAGTTCAAGCTGTCCTGCAGTCCGAGGGTACAACAGTGTCAACCCGTACTATCCGTCGGCGTCTGAATGAAACGGGACTCAATGGTAGGATACCCAGGAAGACCCCACTTCTGACCCAGAGACATAAAAAAGCAAGCTGGAGTTTCCCAAAACTTATTTGATAAGGCCAGAAACGTTGTTGAAAGAATATTCTCTGGTCAGATGAGACAAAAGTAGAGCTTGTTGGAAAAAGGCATCAACATAGAGTTTACAGGGAAAAAAACGAGGCCTTCAAAAAAACACTGTCCCATAGTCAAACATGGCGGAGGCTCCCTTGATGTTTTGGGGTAGCTTTGCTACCTATGGCACTGGACTGATTGACCATGTGCATGTCATTATGAAGTCTGAAGACTACTAACAAATTTTGCAGCATAATGTAGGGCCCAGTGAGAGAAAGCTGGCTCTCCCTCAGAGGTCATGGGTCTTCCAGCAGGACAATAACCCAAAACACACTTCAAAAAGCACTAGAAAATGGTTTGAGAGAAAGCACTGGAGACTTCTAAAGTGGCCAGCAATGAGTCCAGACCTGAATCCTATAGAACACCTGTGGAGAGATCTGAAAGTGGCAGTTTCGAGAGGGCACCCTTCAAATCTCAGAGACCTGCAGCAGTTGGCCAAAGAAGAATGGTCTAAAATTCCAGCAGAGCATTCTAAGGAACTCAGTGATAGATGCCGAAAGCGGTTGTTCGCTGTTATTTCGTCTAAAGGTTGTGCTACCAAGTATTAAGCTGAGGGTGCCAATACTTTTGTCCGGCCCATTTTTGGAGTTTTGTGTAAAATGATGATGATTTAATTTTTTTCCCATATTGTCTTTTGTGTTTTTTCATCGCAAGCAAAATAAATGAAGATATTACTACCAAAGAATTTGTAACTGCAATCATTTTCTGGGAGAAATTGAGCGTTATATGACAGAATTTCAAGGGTGCCAATACTTTTTGCCAGCAGTGTATGTCCTTGTTTGTAATCATCAATCGCCGTCAAATGTCTATCAGTGTCCTCCCTACATCACACCTCTGATAGGCTGAATATTTTCCAAATATTTTCCACTCCGTTGTGCAATCTGATTTTACATACTGAAGGTCATTGATGAGATGGAGACAAAGGAATGCAAACGCTAACAAAGAACCAATAAGGTGGGCCTCAAATCGAACATGAGTTCAGTGTCAAACTGAGTGTTCAGTGGGATGGACAAAGCTTTGACTGACAGTTCCTCATACTCCAACAAGCACAAGAAGCATTCCCAGACCTGTTAAGTTTCACGATTTGGTCGGGAGACTCCCGATTTTGACCCCAATGCTCACGCCTCACGATTAGAAAGCCAAATCTCCCGATTTTCCAAAAATGTCAATTTTTTTTTTTTTTTTAACGTTTTTGTTTGTCACCGTTTTGTAACGATACCATTCGGCCCGATTCGGAAAGTGACCAACAACGAATAGCCTGGCCGTCTCCGACTTCCCTGCCCTCACTCCCCTTCAGAGCTGGAAAAGCCCAACCAATCATCTGACAGGGAGGGAAGAGGCGAAGCACCACCGACTTTCCAAGATGCTGGCACTAATAAACCGGCTTTTAGACTGGTTCAAGTCTTTATTTTGGAAGGAAGAGATGGAGCTGACCCTGGTCGGCCTCCAGTATTCGGGAAAAACGACGTTCGTCAACGTAATTGCCGTAAGTCTTACCTGCCAGCGATAGCTAACTAGCGTAATGCTAATAGCATTAGAGCTAATGATGGGAGAACGATGAGGAAAAGTCGCTGCTTTACTCTGTGTTTTCGTGGATCAAACATCATGGAATATTAAACCACTGCGGTCCTACCCCCACAATATATGAATTTAAGTGAGAAAGCATATCGTTACTTACTTGAAGTTTAATCATTTAGATTCGCTATTATGCTAAAGCTAAAGTGTATACTATACACTTTATTACATTATATCATTATTACTGTGCTGAAACAAAAAATATAGTTTCAATTCTAGGTTACAATTCAATTAAAAAACTGCCATGACAAAGATACTTTTAAAAACAAATATGATTAATTTTCTAAATGATGTAATTAATGTTTTTAATGTTGCTGATTTAGTCTGACGAAACCCTAATTGGAGTGATGGTTGATGAGATGAAGAGGCTGCTGAGGAAGCTGATGTCCAAATTTGTGCAAATCGATGTGATCAGGAAAGCTGAGGATATCCTAGATGTTGATTACAGGAACAAGGAGAACTGGCATGACACAGGCAACATAGCAGTATCACATGATGCCAGACAATACATGGAGCAAGTTGAAGACTATCTCTGATGCCACCAAAAAGAGGTTCTTTGACAGTGTAGTTAATTTTTACACAAGTGTTGTGACCAAAATGAACTTGAAAAAAAATGGTTGTATTTTGTTTTAGCGATTGTCGCGCGCGCGCGCGTCATCGGGGTTGGCAAACAGAAATCTCCCTATTTGCAATTTCTACAACTTAACAGGTATGCATTCCCAAAGAGGCTTTCCTAAGCAGTCACCGATCCGAGAAGACACTTCAGGTTGTGGTTCAGTAGATCTTCCTACTACCCATCCATCCATAAATTTCCCAAGTGTGAGTGTTGGTTTGTTTATCTAAACACGGTGCAATGAGAAACCCTAGCATTCGAAAGATACAGATTATTTATGATTCTCAAGAGGCATACGCGGATTTTCAGGGGGGTGGCCGAAAAGTGTCATTGCATGTAATTAACTTTCCTATACAGTATATGATTTTAAAATTAGGAATTTTTCGGGAAAATGTTGTCTATAAAAGTTGTAAAGCAATGAAACACACAACAAAAATGAATTAAATGAACAAAAAAAGATATTTTTATAATGGGTCAAAATTATTTTTCGAACAGATCATATGACCAGCACCTTAGACCGTCATTTGCTTTTCTTAGCCATAACCACACGAGGACCAAAGAGGCAAGATGGATATACTTAAATTTTTTTCATACCAAAGCTTTCAAAAGCGACAATAACTACTGAGCTAGAACCAAGAATTGAAAACGTGGACAATGAAACGCTAGAGACCACCGTCAAGATGGTGAGCGTTGGTTTCAATTTGTCCCTCTAAAGACGCTAATTGTACAACAGAGCCACCACTGGTGTTTTGCAAATGTAGTTACCCCCTGTCAAAAATTGTGTCCCCTGGCCGCAGGAGCGCACAGACACACATTAGTTATGAGTTATGTCGACTTAAACAATTAATTGAAGCCATAAAAGAACCACAGTTATACAGTATATTTTGGACATCGACATTTTTAAACTGGAGAAACTCCAATCAGGATTTGAATTACAGTAATAACACTTATAGGTCATCCTACGAGTAAAACAGTGAAACCTTTTTTTACATTCAGTAGGTATGTTATGTTATACGACAGGAAAAAAAAAAAAAAATCAATGAATGTGCCATGTTTTAAAACCCCGTAGATAACTACATCACCAAAACACGGAAATCAGGCAAATCAGTGCAGCGCAGTGGCTCTGCCCAGGCTATACAATTTTTGACTGGGGTAACTACATTGGCACGACTCCGGTAGGCGTACCATATTCAATTGATAACGATCTTGGCCAAAAGTATAGCCTAAGAAGCCTGATTTGGAATTCTCCACGAGAATGATGATTTTTTTTTTGCTGACACTGCGTTTCGGGGTCATAACATGTTGTGAAACTCTGCCTATGACAAGAGGTTATATAATCGAATGAAAATATGTCCAAGCATTATTTGGAGCTTTCTCAACAAAGTCTAACAGAGAATTTGCCCTAGTTAATAAAACATCAGTAGATGAGTGAATAAGTTTGTTGAGCTTAGCCAAAAATTAACATCAATTTTCTATATGTTTTACCGTTCATCTTTTAGTATAATACAAAATTAACACAAAAACTGTTAACGTGATTCTTCATTAGCTACTCCATTGGGCCTTCACACCAAGGGCGTAGGTTTGTATAAGGAACGGTAGGGACATAACACTACCATTTTTCAGGATGCTGAAATTGTCCCCACCAACTTTTAAGCAACCTTGTTTGCATTTTGTAATGAGTTCAGTTATATATGGCGGAAAACACTCAGGTGACTTGAAGTTCCGCTCTGAAACCCTCACTTTGGCCAACTTTAAAAATTGTCCGATATGCATGTGTGATCCATCATTGGAAAGCTTAAAATCAATTTTCTGGGGGAAGAAAAATTTTGAACAGGAGGGCATTTAAAAAAAAAAAAAGAAAAAAAGTTTTTTTAAACAGCAAAACCCTATCTGGAGGTGAGAGCACACGAGAGCAGAATTACAGACGCCATGAGTTTAACGAGATATTGTCGCGTACTTACCTTGTTTCGAACTCCATGTAGCATGTATCACCGAGTGCCAGGACACAGCTGGATTTTGGGGGGATTTTATGAGTGAAACATGGTAATATAACAAGGGTCGCGATGCAGAAATTGCAGACATCAAGGAATAGTCGTGATTTTCTTTTTCATATATTTACCGTTTTAAACATTTTTTTCCCCAATTTTTCTTTGGTGGGATCGATTATTTATCATCCAACATATCGGAGAAAATCCGACAGTTACAAAAAAATACAATTAAGCGATAGTCATGAGGTAGATATCTGTGACTTTTTTTACAGACGCCATTTTTTTCCATTGCGACATAATTTGTTTAAAAGTTTAAAATATGTGAGTGAATAATTTTTTAGTCTTTTTTTAAAACAAAATATGAGACGTCAACTAATGATTCTAGGCTAAAAATGACAGACATTTTGAGTAATAAATATAATTAATTACCTTCATTTTATGGCTGGGTTAAAACAAAAGCGGTTGCGCAACGTCTGTAAACGGGGGTTTTCAGGGTAAAACTGACAAATTGAAAATAGTTCGGGGGCTTAGTGCGCCATGAATCTGCTATGGCAGCATATAGACATATTGTTCTATCAAACACAACAGTTGTTTTGGCTTAAAATACAGCAGTTTGTTTTAAAAAGGAGTGCAAGAGCAAAAACTGCTTTTTCCAGTCTTGTCTGTGCTTTCCGCCATATGTAATTTAGATTGTCTTCCCATACATTGTAAGAATAGAATTTACCCTATCATTATTAAGCTAATTATTTTCATTATGTTCAGACTTACATTTATCACTTTTTACTTGCTGAATGTGCCAATCCATTTCCCCCCCTCAAAACACGTTTGGTTGGCGAATGACTTGCCCCCACCGTCCCCCACCCCCCAAGTACACACACAGACACACACAGCCCCGGCAGATTCATGTCGACAACATGCCGCCTCCTCTGCCCCCCTTCAAGGGGGCAGGAATATTAGAAGTTTTTTTGGCCAGCAGCAGCTTCTGCAAGTAGTGTAAAAAGACATCAATGTTGTGGAGGTGGGGGAAACACCACTAATTTTGCTACTGAAAGTCCAACCTGCATCAGAGTTAGTATAACATTAAACTGTGTAAACCTGCTAACCTGCAAAACTACTGCGGTCAGGACAGCCTCCACAAGGAATAAAGAAGTCAAGCTAGCCTTCCCTCATTTGGATCATTGTTTGCATTATGTGCACTACGGTAATGCAACGCAGTGGCTTCACAGTCCAAGTTCCTTTATTTAACATGAACATTAACTGACACAAGAAAAAAATCTTTGAAATGAAATCACGCATTAGAATTTCATGAAAGTACTTTGGTTCGAGTCTTTGGGAAGTCTAGTATGCCTCAGATCTCGATCAGTCCTTGGATATCTTGATATGTTATATCGTCCCTACCAATGTTGAGACCAAACCTATGCCCATGCTTCACACCATGCATGAAACATAAAAGAAATGTTTGTAAATTGATACAAGGCATGAATCTGCGCAAAAGCCTCCCGCTCGCCTGAGAGTAAGTGCAATATTATTAATAAGTGTGAACATTTCATTTGACCTCAGCAGTAAACAGAACAAGCACCTATTCATTTTCTAAAACGCATCGATCTGTCGACTCCCATGAGTCCAATTCACTGATCAATGAAGTCATTGAGGGTTATTCCCTCTAAAGTGATCCTTTAAAAGATGACTGCAGGACATCAGGGAGGAAGAGGCATTTCCATCTCGGTGGGAGCTGCTTAAGTGAGTAATAGAAGAGAGGAGATATGGGGTGGGTTTGAGCGCATTGTCAATTAGAGTTGAAATTGGACACAGATGGGATTAGCATAAAGGATTGGGCGACTCCTCCATTCTCTGTGTCCGTTTGGGAGGTTCTGGTAACAACTTCAGCACGCTGCCCCCTGACACAGTGCGGATTAGAGCCATTGTCATACGGGCTATTAACCAGTATCATTTGCAAGGACATTTTAAGGACGACACATGAAAAAAAAAAAAAAAAAAAAAAAAATCAAGATTCAAACCACTGTAGTCATTGCCTCCCCCTAGAAAACTAAATGAACTAATGCTCAGTTCCCAGAGCTTCCTCTTCTCATAAAAGTGTTTATAAGTCAATATTAATGATATCACTGTTAAAGCAATTCACCTTGGGCACAACATTTGTAATGTGTTCATCACCATTTGATTGTATTTGCATTTAAAAGTAAAAATGATGACCATTTGTTGGCAGCAACTTAAGCCAACTCTGAGCTGGCGCGAAAGCAATCTTCCCGTCCCTGCCGATGAGATAGACATGAGGAGTGATACTAATTTAGCGTACGCGAACTTGCAAATTGATTTCCGAAATGACATTGCATCATACAGTATTTATATCAAACTGCAGTAAATTAGAGGAGTGCTCAGACAACAGATCCCCACCCAGGGATGCTGGAAGTTACTCACAGCAGGGGTGTTGAGGATGTTTTTTGTTTTTTCCACCCAAAAACAGCAGTTTCGATCCAAAATTTGCCATACATGGCCTGCACAATGGCAGCACACACGCATGCTGGATACGTACTACTACTTGGCTGCTACAAAGACAGTGTTCCATTTCACCTACAATTAAAGATGTCCCGATCGATCGGGTCCGATCACGTCATTTTCAAAGTATCGGAATCGGCCAAAAAATATTAGACATGCCTTTTTTAATATGTATATATTTTTAATTCAATCGTTTTCTAATTGTATTTAACGTTACAGACAAAACGTCTTACACTCATCCAGAGTCTTTAGTTTTGGCTTAAAGTAGGGCTATCAAATTTATCGCGTTTACGGCGGCAATTAGTTTTTTTTTTTTTTTTTTAATCACGTTAATATATTTAACGCAATTAAAGCATGCGCTGCACGACACACTCACGCATTGTCGCATTCAATCTATAATGGTGCCGTTGTACTTATATATAGAGCTGAAAGGCAGCGTAATATGAGTAGAGTGAATTTTGGCTGTCTTTGGAGCCTTGTTTTAATTGGCCTACGCCTTGAAATCCCTCTCTCAATAATTAGAAATATTGTGGGGAGCAATGTGGGGAAGAAAGGTAGTAGTCGATCTTTTTCTTAACACCCTATTTTAGTTCCCAACGCAGAGAAGATATATCAATTGGTGCCACTACGCACAGTCATGGTTGCACTTCCCATCCTGCATTTGGGCAGAACAGTTAAATGGCTACAGTATCATTTACTGAAAGCTCAACAAATACACTAGATGGCACTATTTAGTCACAATATACAAAGTCACATTTATCCTATAAGAATTACGAGTCTTTCTATCCGTGGATCCCTCTCACAGAAAGAATGTTAATAATGTAAATGCCATCTTTAGGATTTATTGTCATAATAAACAAATACAGTACTTATATATTGTATGTTGAATGTATATATTCGTCCGAGTTGTGTTCATTTTTTTCTTAATGCATTGCCAAAATGTATATGATCGGGAAAAATTATTGGGAATGATTGGAATTGAATCGGGAGCAAAAAAATAAAAAGCAATCGGATCGGAAAATATCGGGATCGGCAGATACTCAAACTAAAATGATCGGGATCGGATCGGGAGCAAAAAAAAAAAACATGATCAGAACAACCCTACTTACAATGTGTGTTGGAGTTTTTGTATTGGAAATTAAAGCACCCGTGTATTATAATTGCAAAACCCCACAGCTAGACGGCGCAATGACACACAAACACATTTGAATACTAAAAGCTTCAGTAAGCCTCGGTTTTGCAACACACATTTTTCACAACACTCAAATTATATCCAACAGCGCTCTGCATGGTGGCAGCCCAACAGCAATAACAAACAATAATATGGCTACAATGCAACTATTTGAAGTTCTCCATGGTCTAAATCTGCAGCTAACTTTTTTTCCCCCGCTGCTGGGCACTATTATAAACTATTATAATCATCGTCATTTTTTATGTTAACGCCTATATTTTACACATATACATTTAATCCGCAAAGATAAATACACCATTGCTTAAATGTCTTATTTATTGATTTATTTTTGACAAAAATAAAAAAAATCTCCACCAGGAAGTGCTGCGTCACCCTCAGCACCCCACTGAACTCATTCACTCCCAGCCATTTTCACCGGAGCAACCCCCTTCGCTCCCGGCCGGTTTACTGGATTTTGACTGATTTTGCAAGGCCCACAGAAAATTCTGTTCTTTTGCTAAATAAACATGGAACTCACCAAAAGAAAGATTACTCTAATCTTTCAGCAGGAAAAAAGAAGTTCATATCTTTTTCCATTCTTTAGAAATCTGCATTAGAAAATAGCTTAGTTTGAGCAATTTTCCAATTTCTGATGAAAAAAAACACACAGAAATTGAGCTTTTTGTGAAAGCATATATTTCAAACATAATTTTGGCTTTCACACAGCTATTTTTTGCTTAAGTTACATCCCAAACATCTGAATAATGTTTTTCTTTTACAAAATACCATCAACAACAAGACAAATAGAGCTTTTGATAGCAAAGTAACATTTTATTTACACAAAATTAATTGAGAGATGACGCGGTTGTGGAAACTTTTCCCTCATCGCCGCCTGTCTCATAATGATGGATTTTTTTTTAGTTTTTCTTTTGTGGTGACCACTGCCTCATGGCAGAGTTCGCCTGGGGAACTTGTGTTCCTGGGGGGGAACTGGTTTGGCCGTGCGCGTTTCCGTGCGGGACACTGGAGGGTGTAGGGGACGCGAGCGGCCGAGCACGGCGGCGCGGGCTCTGCTCGGCGAGCAGCACGGACTCAACCGCATCGTCCGCTGCACTGGTGGTCCCGGTCATTCTGCTCGTTCGTCCAGCGCCTGGCATCCTGGACGTCCATTCGGTCGTCTTCTGCCGGCACCCCGGCAGTGCGGCCCGGCCGTTCATTCCGTTGAATTGGGTCTTACCAAATGCGCTACTGCCCTCCAGTGACCAGTTTTATTGCTTTAAAATGGATTTTCAGCGTTGCGCTTTGGAGCCAAGTTGAATCAGAACCCAGAGATGTCTCTTGTGAAAAAAAAAACAAATACATATAAATACGTCTTTGGGACACTGAAACAATTAAAAATAGAACGTATTTATACGTTTTTGTGAGCAAATGAGTTATTTTGGCCCATGTTTTTGGGATTGTTTTTGCAGTTCTGTTTGTTGTTCAAAATGTCGTTTCTGAAGGAAAACAACAGTTTTCTGAAAGGATGTGCTCAATTATGATATGCATTATATACTATAATGACACACATCTCAGCCAGTGGGCTCAAAGTTGTGATTTTTGTCATTTCAATGCTTCTTTTTGACCTCAAACCTGTTCTAGAAGCAAACTTAATCTGTCCATGTGTGGCGACAGACTGTATTTTATTAGACCTTTCAATCATCTTCATGCCTGGAAATTAAAGAGATTGGTAGGCCATTTGAACAGGGCAGTATATTGCTTTTGTTTTCTGGGTAGCTGAGGCAGGAGGATTGGATTGGACTTACCTCTGATGGGCACCCAATTTTAGAGTCCCTTGGCGTCTCTTCGAGGAGGACTACTTGGAGATTTCTGTCACAATCACACAAGCTCTTGCAAATATTACTCTTCACCTTTGATTAAATAAAATTCCTACTGAAAAGGGATGGTGCCCCATCTCTCCTTTGAGACCATTTGTACATCCTCCCCAATCGTATTACTTCTATTCCTGCCACCCTCTTCAGTTCCTCAAGGACTCTCGTACACTTTCTGTATAACGCTTCATACGCACACGCTTTCCTCGATGGCCACTTGTGTCAAGATGAGACTTGCTGTTGACATGCATTCACAATCAAACAGCCTATAAAGAACTCATGCTATGACTTGAGATAAGCCATTTGTCTCCTCTGTTTGTGATGAACATATAGTCATCTTTCCTTTAGACTCGTCAGTAGAGATGGAACCTCAACCACTTGAATCACAGCATCTCATTTTAGCCTGTAAATTGAGAAATTATCCAAATTTTTATTCCATCTTCCTCGAGAAGACTATCTCATCAGTAAAATTGACGTACTACATGGCTTATTTTTATTGCTGGGATTGGCTGGTGACAACTCCATGGTATAACCCTAAAACCAGGTGAGGTCCCCAGTCACCAGCCAAGACAAAGACACATTAAATATGTTTTTAGTATATAGAGTTACAAGTAGTTACGATATGGTTTAGCATAAATCCAGAACTGTCAGTTTATCATAGCTTTACAATTAAAATGGGAAGCTTTCAGTGTTAAAACAGCAATATTTGAATGTAGTGTTGATTAAGTAATTCCTGCGAAGCTTCAGACCAAAGCCAGACTCCTCAAGTAACGCGCATGAGTGTAATATTTAAACATGGCAATTTACTATATGGCGGAAAACACAGACAAGGCTGAAAAAACAGTTTCTGCTCTTGCAGCTCTCTTTAAAATAACCTGCTGTATTTTAAGCCCAGAGAACTGTTGTGTTTGATAGAACAATATGTGTCTATATGCTGCCATAGCAGATTCATGGCGCATTAAGCCCCCGAACTACTTTTAATTTGTCCGTTTTACCCTGGAAACCCTCAAATACAGACATTGCGCAAACGCTTTTGTTTCAACCTACCCATGAAAAGGTAAGTAATCGTATTTATTATTCGAAATGTCTGTCATTTTTAGCTTAGAATCCTTAATTGATGTCTGGGGGAAAAAAAAAAAAAAAAAAACTTGAAAAAATTATTCACTCGCATATTTTAAACTTTTCAACAAATAATGTCACAATAAAAAATTAGCGTCTGTAAATAAGTCACGGATATCTACCTCATAACTACCGCTTAATTTTATTTTAGTTTTTGTTAGTCGCATTTTACCAATATTTTAGATTTAAAAAAAAAAAAAAAAAATCGATCCAAACAAGTTGGAAAAGTAAAATAAAATTAAAAGGGTAAATATATGATAATGAAAATCTCGACCACTCCCTGATGTCTGCGATTTTTGCATCGCGACCCTTGTAATATTGCCATGTTTCACCCATAATAATTCCTCAAAAATCCAGCTGTGGCCATTTACAGTTTGTGTCTTGAAACTCAGAAATACATGCTACATGCAGTTTTTGGATCGAAAAAAGGTAAGTACGTGATAATATCTTGGTAAAATCGCGGCGTCTTTAATTATGCTCTCACGTGCTCTCACCTCCAGTTAGGGTTTTAGTTAGTTAGGGTCACCTGAGTGTTTTCCGCCATATATCGGCAAGCAATTGTGAAAGGGCATAGTCATGATAAGTAGTTGCAGATAATGTATATCAAGCATCAACAAATCAGCAGTATGAGCAACACTAATGCAGTCTATTAAAAAATGGTACTGCACTATCACAGGGTGATACAAATTTAACTTCTGAGTGATCGTGAAGGACACATAGCAGCACATTTCTCAACAAACCAACTAAATCAGAACTTATCCTGCTCATCTTTTTGTTTCATCAAAGTGAAATGTCTTCCACTGATCACGGAAAATAGTATACTATCTCACCACTCTGGGACAGATTAGAAGCTAAGCATAAGGTTGTTATGAACACAACATGAATTTCAGCTTCATTTTCCACATCTTTGAGATGAATGATGCATTCAAAAACTTTCAAATTGCAGGCTAAACGAGGCACTTGCAATGAAAAGAAATGAATTAAAAACATCCCAACAAAAATCTTATTCAAAGTAACAAAACACAAAATGACAGGCCTGCATATGGTGCAGAATGTCAAAATAACAGCATCAATAGCCACGTTTACATGGAGCCAAATATTCCAATTGCAATCGGTTTAGATGTTCAAACCGAATAGATGTGTTCCATATAAACACCTCATTCGGAATGAGCAGGCCCAAACCGAATGAAATTTCATTCCGTTTCACAGGGGTGGAATATTCCTTTTCCCAAACCGATTAGAAGTAAAATTATATCATGTAAACAGGGAAGCGGAATGGTGTCTGGTTGCGTTCTTTCTGCACATGCTCCGTACTGACGTGGTGACGTCACTTGGTGACGTAAGTAACGTCACTTGCAACATGGCTTCCAAGCACACGCACAGCGCACCTAATTGGAGTTCGACGGAAAGTTTATATCCATGAATCCCTACACCAGCCCACACAACTTTTTAAATGAACGGCGTGTCATTCTGAAGTTTTGTTTCCACTCGAAAAGTTAAAACAGCAGCTGATCTGACGATCGATCTCCATGTTTTGCAACGTGACGCTTTGTTTTGATTAATCTGCGCATGTCAGACGGCAGTTGTCAAACGTCCTTTCGGAATAAAGACAGACACATGTAAACGCTGGATCGGAATAGATGAAGTGACATGTAAACAGCTGATCTGAAATTTCCATTCGGAATTATTTGAATCGGTATGAATAAAAGTTAGCATGTAAACGTGGCCAATGACAAGGAGCCGAAAAGGACTAATAGGAAATGAGAATGGATGCTGCTTTACGGTGTCATAATGATGATAAATACCACTTGTAGAGTCAGACTGGCCCCTCAAGTTGTATTTTCTCCAGGAGAACTGGGATTTTATTAAGGGACCCAGTGTCGTTTTTGTCAACAATGAACATAAATATTTCGTCCACAAACTATTTTTTTCGAGAGGATGACGACCTAAAAACCTGGCTTGGGAGACTAGAATATGATGAGACGAATGCCAGTTTTCGTCTGACGGGACGACAACGAGACGAAAATGCGACATTGTTTCTGTAATATGTCCACAATGCACGAAATATTCATATTGTACATCAGCTTGGATTGTGGCAGTGTTTGGGTCGTGTCACTCATATGAGTTGTGCTGCGCTTCTCCCTCCTCACCAGAGTTTAGAATGTGTCTCAAGCAGGGCCGGCCCAACCTATACGAAGACTATGCTGCTGCTTAGGGCCCCAGACCACTAGGGGGCCCCCAATCTGGCATTTGTTTAATTTATATTCTATTTTGTTTATTACAGTTTGCTTTATTTGACTTTTGTGAGTTTTGATACTTGATTACAAGCTTAAAAACATAAAAGTTCTTCCTTAACTACTTTCCTTCCTCTTTTAGGAAAAGGTTTGGCGCTATCTACTGTAAGTACTGACAATCATTTGGGGTGAGAATTTTGAAGTATGCAGTGCAACAAAATCTGATTAATTTACAAAACAGGGACGTATGGGGTGGATTGCATGTATGGGTTTCACAGTACACTGTGACGAAATGGTGGGCCAAAAATATGGGCCCCTTTGCATTATTTTGCTTAGGGCCCCCAAATGGCCTGGGCCGGCCCTGGTCTCCAGCTAGGCTGTGCTCCATCATGCTTGTTTGGAAAGCGGGTAAGATTTATTTTTTTTTTCTTGTCTTGGTAAGAGCATATCCAATGTTGCTTTTGCCTTTTAAAGGTTTGTGCTAAGTGATAATTTAGACGCCAAATGTAATCTTAGCAACAAAAAAAAGAAAAAAAGAAACCTAATCTTAGCGTTGGCATTATCTTCAGAATGGCGATCATCCTCTTTAAGGGATCCACGGATAGAAAGGCTTGTAGTTCTTAAAAGATAAATGTTATTATGAGTTAAAATAATTTGATATTGAAACCGTTCTTGATGTTTTTGTTTTTATTCAATTTGCAAAATTAGTTTAACTAGTAGGTCGCCACTGTTGTTGACGTCGCAGGGCTGTGACGTCACATGGTTACGCTGCCGGGCTCCCAGAGTACAACTCTAGCGACATAAACATGTCATCTGTTCAACCCTTTCAATTTGAACCTGAGAGGAACAGTAATAAGCATGACAGCACTGTTGATATATTTCACAAAACGAGCAGCAAAAGCCAAACGAACAAGAAAGACAGGATGAGACGAGAGTATGACAAAATCGGTGTTCTGCCAAGAAAGACAGGATGAGACGAGAGTATGACAAAATCGGTGTTCTGCCAAAATGTGCTACACAGGCGAAACGTCTACAAGAGGCGAATTTGACACCCAAAGTACTACCCTGTGCTTTCAGCTTGTTTTGTTTAGATGCATACAGACAGAACATACTAAAGATGCCTTAAGAAAATACTTAAACGTAGTAATATCAAATAAGGGTGGTTTAAAATATTCTACGTGACTACTGTGGTCAACAATCTGCTTTAAAGCCACCACAAGAAAAACGCAATGCTTAAAAGTATGAGAGGGAAACACATACAAAAAGTATTTTGAGGCAATGAAAATGTGATAAAAGACGGAATAGAAGGAATTGCAGTAACCTGGTAGTATTCGTTGAGTGAAAGTGACAATCTATGTAATTTCCCAGAGCATCCACAAAACATAGCGCCCTCCGTTGTCCAAAACATGTACTAAATATTATAGATTTTTAAATAAATGGCAATATTTTACGGGTTTCTAATAACATATTATAGTAAAAGAACAATTGTGGCTTATTAGACCCTCCAAGTCTTGAAGTCCAAGGTTCCCTTTAAAACACTGGCCAATCTAAAGCAGCCACTTGGCTTTTCTGGTCAGTAAGTCGAAGATTTTTAAAAATTTCTTTTTACATATAGTTCGTGGCTTCTAGGTAGGTTTAATTGAAAATAATGTACTGCTTTTCCTGCTGAGTATTATTGTCACAAAGTTGGCGCTGTGCTTGTCGACGCTTCAATGTGTGCTCGTCTGTCTATGTTCATTCAAAATTGTTGGAAACCTTTGAAAATCTTTGGACTAAAACTTTTGAATTTTACAGACAATAACATTTTGAGTAACTGTGAACTAAAACTAGACGAGGATGAAAACATTTTGAAATGACTAAAATATGACTTCGACGAAAAATATTTTTGTCCAAAAAGACTATAAGAGAAAAACTAAAAGGGCTGCCAAAAACAACGCTGATGAGTCCAAAATTTCTGAGATGAGATGACCCTTTTCAAAATGGTGGGGCGCCAAAATGAAGTTGTGAATGGTAAGAAACTATAGTTTCTGAGGTACTTCCGCATTTCCGCTCGCGGCGTCCGTTTTACACTTTCTCCAACCAAAACAACAATGGAGCTGGAGTGCCATTCCTCATCAAAATCCCTCAATAAAAAAAAGACAATTTGGAAATGCTGCACCCATCTGCCATCATCATGACATCGGAGGACAACATAAAGAAATGGCTACGAGTCGCCGCAACCAAAATAGTTTTGTATTTTATTGATTTATTGGCAGGGGATGGAAACAATCAAGGTCCTGAAAATCTCCAAAGCATCCAGTTGAAAGGGTCTGAATACATGACTATCAGAATTTTGTGTTCATGAAGGCAGATGTAGAACCAAGACAGTGCCACTTCAAAGCAATAACAGGTACAGTTATGTTCAATTTTACTACAATTCTGTGTGTTGCATTACAGCTGAGACATCATTAGCTTCAACGATAAAAAAATGGAAGACAAACAATCATCTACTACAAGTCATACACTAGTTTTTTTTCCCCCTAAATGCATAAATTCAAGTGTTACACATTTTTTGTTCGTTTGTGTACAGGTGGGAAACGCATTTACGTTGATGGACGTATATCAAGACTACGTGCATTCTACCTTGATGATGGAAGGCTTGATATATGCTCCACTTTCGTTAATATTTTTCCAATAATTTTATAAATTGTGATTTATTGACCTGTATTACACATGCACCAATTGTTTTAAATAAAACAAGAAATGGAATCATGTTGTCCAAAAGCATTATTGCGATCAATATCTGTAATAAAAAAAGAATTGCATACTATTTGTGTTTATATGTACATGTGTGATGAGCTCTTTAATTACTATAACCATATGAAAATTACCTTACTTCAAAATAGTCCACTTCCAAGCATACAGTGGGGCAAATAAGTATTTAGTCAACCACCAATGTGCAAGTTCTCCTACTTGAAAAGATTAGAGAGGCCTGCAATTGTCAACATGGGTAAACCTCAACCATGAGAGAATGTGGAAAAACAGAAAATCACATTGTTTGATTTTTAAAGAATTTATTTCCAAATTAGAGTGGAAAATTAGTATTTGGTCACCTACAAACAAGCAATTTCTGGCTGTCAAAGTTCTAACGAGGCTCCACTCGTTACCTGTATTAATGGCACCTGTTTTAACTCATTATCGGTATAAATGACACCTGTCAACAACCTCAGTCAGTCACACTCCAAACTCCACTATGGCCAAGACCAAAGAGCTGTCGAAGGACACCAGAGACAAAATTGTAGACTTGCACTTGGCTGGGAAAACAATCTGCAATAGGTAAAACGCTTGGTGTAAAGAAATCAACTGTGGGAGCAATTATTAGAAAATGGAAGACATACAAGACCACTGATAATCTCCCTCGATCTGGGGCTCCATGCAAAATCTCACCTCGTGGCGTCAAATTAATAACAAGAATGGTGAGCAAAAATCCCAGAACCACACGGGGGGACCTAGTGAATGACCTACAGAGAGCTGGGAACACAGTAACAAAGGCTACTATCAGTAACACAATGCGCCGCCAGGGACTCAAATCCTGCACTGCCAGACGTGTCCCCCTGCTGAAGAAAGAACACGTCCAGGCTCGTCTGCGGTTCGCTAGAGAGCATTTGGAGGATCCAGAAGAGGACTGGGAGAATGTGTTATGGTCAGATGAAACCAAAATAGAACTTTTTGGTAGAAACACAGGTTCTCGTGTTTGGAGGAGAAAGAATACTGAATTGCATCTGAAGAACACCATACCCACTGTGAAGCATGGGCGTGGAAAAATCATGCTTTGGGGCTGTTTTTCTGCAAAGGGACCAGGATGACTGATCTGTGTAAAGGAAAGAATGAATGGGGCCATGTATCAAGAGATTTTGACTGACAATCTCCTTCCATCAGCAACGGCATTGAAGATAAGACGTGGCTGGGTCTTTCAGCATGACAATGATCCCAAACACACAGCCAGGGCAACAAAGGAGTGGCTTCATAAGAAGCATTTCAAGGTCCTGGAGTGGCATTGCCAGTCTCCAGATCTCAACCCTCAGCCCCAAAACATCACTGCTCTAGAGGAGATCTGCATGGAGGAATGGGCCAAAATACCAGCAACAGTGTGTGAAACGCTTGTGAAGAGTTACAGAAAACGTTTAGCCTCAGTTATTGCCAACAAAGGGTACATAACAAAGTATTGATGTGAACTTTTGGTATTGACCAAATACTTATTTTCCACCGCGATTTGCAAATAAATTCTTTAAAAATCAAGCAATGTGATTTCATGTCCCCCCCCTCCCCGCCCCCCGCCCCCACATTCTGTCTCATGGTTGAGGTTTACCCATGTTGACAATTACAGGCCTCTCTAATATTTTCAAGTGGGAGAACTTGCACAATTAGTGGTTGACTAAATACTTATTTGCCCCACTGTATGTACATGTGCGATGAGGTCTTTAATTACTACAACCATATGAAAATTACCTAATAGTATTTCCTTGTAACAACATAATCCAGGGAAACCCTTCTGCATTCGGCAGCTGTAATATTATTTGTAATTTCGCCTCATTTTGGTCATTCACGTGCCCAGTGTATCATGTTAACACAGGCTCCACAGATTGTTATAATTTTGTCCACGAACGATCACCGAAGGGAAAAGAACAAACATGCAATATTTTAGGTGGACCCTTTTGCGAGTCAAATCCTTATCTACTGCTGGTTTCTATTAAGGCGCATGGCGAGGTAGACCCACAGTGGTGCTTTGAAGCTGGACACTGTTCAAAATATTCTACTTCCAAGCATATATATGTCGGCGCTTCCAGGAGTTCACACAACCAGAGGCGTAGAAGGGTCCCTGGGGCCCCCAGGCAACAAGCAACAGGGGGCCCTGTGAGCGTGTGCAAGTAAGGGGGGGGGGGGGGGGGGTGGACTTTGAGATATAGCATATTTAATAAAAGTATAATAACTGGGGCAGTTGAACGATTAAAAAATTTTATCAAGTTAATCACAGCTTAAAAATTAATCGTAATTAATCGCAATTCAAACCATCTCTAAAATATGCCGTATTTTTCTGTAAATTATTGATGGAATAGAAAGACAAGACGGATACATACATTCAACATACTGTACATAAGTACTGTATTTGTTTATTATAACAATAAATCCACAAGATGGCATTAACATTATTAACATTCTTTCTGTCAAAGGTATCCACGAATAGAAAGACTTGTAATTCTTAAAAGATAAATATGAGTACATATTATGGTAAATGGTGTTATACTTATATAGCGCTTTTCCACCTTTCAAGGCGCTCAAAGCGCTTTACACTATCTCGCCATCCACCTACTGGTGACGCAGCACCAGGAGCAATGTGGGGTTCAGTGTCTTGCTCAAGGACACTTAGATGAGTTCATCAGGGCGGAGACTTGAACCCACAACCTCTGGGTTGGGGGACAACTACTCTACCACTGAGCCACGCCACCCCTTATACTACTTTTTATATTAGAACCCCTCTGTATGTTTTCGTTTTAATAAAAATTTGTAAAATTTTCTATCAAAAAATAAACTAATAGCTCGCCATTGTGGAAGGTAGTGAAATACACCACAAGGTGTCAAGGGTGAGTTTTAAATTAATTAGAAATCTAGCCAAGTTCTTCCCATGCGTTTTGCCCCTCGACTGACGTAATAGTTTCGGGGTTCATTGTACCTTACGTTCATTTGAGTTTTGACCTCACAACGTACGAGACCTCTGATAGTTTGTATATTGTTACTCAGGGCTGGCCCAGGCCAATTGGGGGCCCTAAGCAAAATAATGCAAAGGGGCCCATATTTTTGGCCCACCATTTCGTCACAGTGTACTGTGAAACCCATACATGCAATCCAAGCCATACGGCCATATTTTGTATAATAATCAGATTTTGTTGCACTGCATACTTCAAACTTCTCACCCCAAATGATTGTCAGTACTTACAGTAGATAGCGCCAAACCTTTTTTCTAAAAGAGAAAAGAAAGAAATTAAGGGAGAACTTTTATTTTTTAAGATTGTAATCAAGTATCAAAACTCACAAGTCAAATAAAGCAAACTGTAGTGAACAAAATGGAATATAAATTAAACAATTGCCAGATTGTGGTCAGGGGCCCTAAGCAGCTGCATAGTCTGCGTATAGGCTGGGCTGGCCCTGTTGTGACTAAATATTGCCATCTAGTGTATTTGTTGAGTTAAACGAAATGTTTGAATAGAGTTTGACCAAAGTCTGAGTATTATTTTGCATAGCTATTTTGATTGGGAATGCCAGTTCTCTTTGCATTGAGCACTTTCTTTTTGTTAACATTTTTTTTGAGAGATAGGAATATTATTTTTGTCGTGCTTTCAGTAAATGATACTGTAGCGACTTAACTGTTCCGCCCTAATGCATGATGGGAAGTTGGCCAACCATGTCTTTCAGTGGTGGCTACAAATGCTATATCTTCTCTGTGTTGTGTTCAATACAGGGTGTTAAGAAAAAGATTGTTTGCTGTCATTCTACCCCACGTCACTCGCCACAATAGTTATAATTGTTGTGGAAGAGATGTCAAAGCTTATGCCAATAAGCCCCAATGATTGCCTGAGTCCACCCCTCTCGCTTGCCTCTGCCTCTTAGCTCTCAATATACATAAAACGGCAGCATTGTAGTCTGCGACAATGCGTGAGTGGGTCATCCCGCGCATGCATTAAATGCGTTAAATATTTTAACGTGAATAATTCTTTAAAAATTAATTTCCGCCCGTTAACGCGATAAATTTGACAGCCCTAATAATAACGCCTTGGTCTCATACAGCGCTTTTTAGGACACTCAAAGTGCCCGGCTTCTACTACATTAGGACATAAAACTACAGTAACATACTACACTCACCGCTGTCTTGCTTCCTTTTCTCCTCTTCTGCTTTCTATTTTCTTTTGTCGATTCCAGAAGGATAACTTCTCTTCATTTTGGATATACGCCAATTAAAAAAAAGCCACATCACCGCTCACTCTCAGTCTGAGTCACCTGAGGGAGGGGGAAGGGGGAGTGTACAGCGAGTGAAGGGGCCCCTTCGCACTTGTCGCTGCAACAGTGCAGTAAATGTGCATGTGCTAAATCTGTTGGCCCTCTGGGGGCCCCTGCTGGCTGGGGGCCCTAGGCAATTGCCTGGTTTGCCTAATGGGACGCTACGACTCTGCACACAACCATGCACAGCAAAGAAAATCCCAGAGTCTCATCTACGTTGAGCTGAAACCATTTTTTGGAGATTCCCTGGGTTCCACTGGTTTGATTTGGCAGTTTAAAACTTTGTCTACTTCAACCGCAATTCATGGTGTTCTGTCTAAACCAGAAGTTCACGGCAGAAAATGTCAAAGAAGGCGCCGCCCAAAATTCGCTCAGGAAACTTGTTAATAGGTTTTTAAAAAAGATCGATCGTTATGCACGTTTTTATTATTATTACTTTTTTTTATATGCCAGTCTAATAACGTAGTGTACTCATTTATATATTTTTTTCCCAAACCAAGTGTTTGCTAAAATGATTAGTTACTAACAAAAACTTACCGATCCATTTGGATGCCTTCTCTTCTTTTTGTAGTGGATGAATTAATAGGTCCAAAACAGTTTTGCCAACTTAACAAACCAAAATGAAGTCCTTGTCTACTTTTTTTTTGTTTTGCAACAACAACAAAAGCACATGAACAGGCAAGCTCAGAATGGCAAATGGTAAGGGTTATCTCTCTCAGAGCATATGAAGGCAGCATAAATACAAGATAACTGATTTGACAACGAGACCCACCTGGACAAGACGAGTGATTGGGGCAAGCTGATTGGTTATCACAAAGGTTGGGGCTGAAAGAACAGGTGGGTTTTAAAACCTAATCAATAGACCTCAATGGCAAAAAATACGGCAAAACAAGGCAGAAGACAAACAAGCAAAGAAAAAGAAACCTAAATAGGAATCGAAACAAACATAGATGACACATTCATTTGTTACAATATTTGTTGGCTACAAGAATATCGGTAATCCAAATCATACCATGCAGAAACTGTAGTTTCTACAAGCTTATTTCTGTGGAAGAGGCTAGATAAATTGTGAGCTCGTGGTCACCAGCCAATGGTCACGTCACTTTTGCTCATATATATTCATGACGTTAGCGATTGTGGCTAGGCGGGTCAACCTCCCGTTTGTGCCCAATAGTAAATGAATGGAAATAGTGTACGAACGAGATGTTTACTGAGCTAAACCTACCAATTCTGTCAGAAAATGATGTCCCTGGTCCCAAATTCACTGGTAAAGATGTGGAAAACCATAAAAATGTTCTGTTAAAGCAGTGCTTCTCAATTATTTTCTGTTACGCCCCCCCAATATTCCTAATAAAGAAAAAAAGTAACATAGATCAACTTATAATAAAGTATAACTTTATTAACATTGTTTTGTTTGTAACAGAGACTTGACGTGCATCAATTTGCCCGAATTAAAAAAAAAAAGTCACATTCAAACTGTAAAAATACACTCAAGGTACATTTTTTGACCATTTGATACAGAAAAATAAAATGTAATAAAATCCGTAAATAATAACAAATTCAAATTGATTAGAAACATTCACTCATGAGGACAATATGCCAAAAAATTTGACCGAAAAAACAAAAATGAATAAAGGAAAAAAAAAGAGTGTCCTTGGACAGAAGGACAGTTTTTATTTTTGCTGCTCACACTCAGTATTACCTCATTTGCAATGGTGTGGAGTCATTTTGCAATGAGCATGCTAACAATGCTCACTGGTTTATTGATATAACACTGACAAAGCAGACGATTGTTGGCAATATTCGGCACGTTTTCGCTGAAAAACGGCTTATCAATGAGATTGGGGTCGAATGTCTTTAAGTGGCGTCTTAATTGATTTGGCTTCTGGCAGTCCGCTGTAATTATTTTTAGACAGAGTAAACAGTGGTCTTTCCTCATCACCCATTGTATTAAAAGTCAAAGCTAAAAGACAAACGGCACGAAAAAAGCGCATTCTCGGCGGCGGAGGTAGAACCGTAGGTGAGGGCGGTCGTCGTGACGATCCCAAGCCGAAAATGGCACTTCTCGGGCGGAGACGTGAGAACCGGACAAGACAGTGGGTCGCTGCGTGAGTGAGTCCGGTCGGAAAACGGCTTTCTAAAACGGCGGCGGCGCGCTGCTCTTCATATCTGTTTTCTGTGAGCTGAGTGCTCTTCCTTAGTTCAAAAATACTGCACGCACTCTGAAAATGAGAGCGCCACTGCCACCCACTGAGTGGATGTGCAAGTACACTTAATTCCAGTCCAGCAAAAAAGAAAAAAGTATGTTCCCCGAGGACACATGCGCCCCCCCTGGCATCGCTCTGCGCCCCCCCAGGGGGGCGCGCCCCACTATTTGAGAAGTACTGTGTTAAAGAGATGGCTTGAGTGTTGAGGGCTGAAAAAGATGGGGAAAAGAGCCAAACTGACCTGATCCAGAGCTTTTTTATCACCTTTTTCTTGTGTGCATTGCCTTACCACACTGACAATTACATTTTCCTGTTTCAACAATCTATCCTTTACCACCATATGCCCTGTCTTTCTTACATATTATATCCTCTGGTCGTCTTGTGTCTCTGACCGTTCTTGTGGGCAATTTACATTGCTATTTTTGTGTAGCGATCGCAAATGCTACTCAGTGACAGCCAACGAACATTTTTAATTTTTTTCATTAATAAAAAAATCATATTTCTATTATATGTTTACACTTCCCCCTTACTAAAGTTGTTTTTTTCACAGCAGAAAAGGTAACAGTAGCAGTCAGATACCATTTTCTTTTTTTTTAGGTCATTCACTGTCAGACAGAAGCAGCATGGCAAGACGCCACGCTAAAAAATAAGTACAAATATCAAAATGGCTTACCTTTTCATCCTCTGAAGGACCATGGCCCCAAACAAAATGTTTACTGCAAATGAAATGTAAATGCCTTCACCTTGCTGGCGTTACACTGGTCTTTTGGACGTCTGTGCAAGTTGATCCTTTCTTCACATTTTTTCCTCCGAGTTTTTGGTTTCGGGAAACATATGAAGAAAATATCCTTCATATGTTGTCAGTGTTGGGCATGTTACTTTAAAAAAGTAATTAGTTATAGTTACTCACTACTTCTTCCAAAAAGCAACTGAATTAGTAACGGAATTACTCTATAGTAAAAGTAACTAGTTACCAGGGAAAGTAACTATTTCCGTTACTTTAAAAACAACTTGTTGTATGTCAAAGAATTTGAAATTTTCTGAGCAGTATTCGAGTCAGTTGAATAGAGAAGAACAGACAGGTAGTTGTGTTATAGAACCTTGTAATATTTATTGCACCTCACCAGCAACAGATTTATCCTACACTTGAAGTGCAACAAAAACTAAACAGATTTGAATTGCTTACCACAGATGTCGACAAAAGCTTTGCCCCGGGACATAAATTACACTTTACATGCACGTTCTTTCCTTTAATTTTGACCAACTTGAAACAGTGTTTCTATCTCCACCTCGTAAAGGACAACTTTTCCTCTGAATGCTCTGCCATCATATCTCTCTGCATCTGTCGTAATGTCTAGAGTCGTTTCTACAAGTTCCATAGCAGCAGTGTTTGATCGGCATGTTCTTTTTTTTGAAAGATTTCCGGAGAAAATAAGCTGAAAATAACATGGTTTGTATGCAAGGCGACATCACATTCTAATAATAGCATTCGTGCAGTACGCAATTAACTCATTTTCTCCCAAAAACGTATAAATATGTTCTAATTTTAATTGTTTCAGTGTCCCAAAGACTTATTTATACATCTTTTAAGTTTTATTTAACGAGACATCTCTAGGTTCTGATTCAACTTAGCTCCAAAGCACAAAGCTGAAAATCCATTTTAAAGCAATAAAACTGGCCACTGGAGGGCAGTAGCACATTTGGTAAGATCCCCAACACGATTCAACGGAATGAACGGCTGGCCGCACGGCCGGAGCGCCGGCGGAAGACTGGACGTCCAGGATGCCAGGTAGCAGACGACCGAGCAGAACAACCGGGAGGATGCCCAGGATGCCAAGCGCTGGACGAACCGACCGGGACCACCAGTGCAGCAGACGATGCCGTTGAGTCCGTGCTGGAAAGACAAAAAAAAATCCATCTTTATGAGACAAGCGGCGATGAGGGAAAAGTTTACCCCGGCCGTCGCGGCCACAACAGCGTCATCTCTCAGTTAGTTATGTGTAAATAAATGGTTACTTTGCTATCAAAAGCTCTATTTGTCTTGTTGTTTATGTTATTTTGTAAAAGGAAAACATTATTCAGATGTTTGGGATGTCACAAAAGCAAAAAATAGCTGTGGTAAAGTCAAAGTTATGTTTGAAATGTATGCTTTCACAAAAAGCTGAATTTCTCAGTTTTTTCATCAGAAATTGGAAAATTGCTCAAAATAAGCTGTTTTCTAATGCTGATTTTTAAAGAATGGATAAAGATATGAACTAACGTTTTTTCTGCTGAAAGAAGAGAGAGTAATTTTGTTTTTGGTGGGTTCCACATTTATATAGCAATAGAATAGAATTTTCTGTGGGCCTTGCAAAATCAGTCAAAATCCAATAAAACGGCCGGGAGCGAAGGGGGTTGCACCGGTGAAAATGGCTGGGAGTGAAGGAGTTAAAGAAAATGTATTTATAATTTTACAAAACAATTTGACTTTTAGATGACATACTTACAAATTTCAGTAGCTAGCTATCAGAATCTCAGAAATAGTTGCAGTACATTGTTTTGTGTTGTATTTGTTATGGACCAACATTTCTCCATCAACACAATGTAGCAGAAAATACTGCACTATACAAATGTGGATATAAAAAGTTTTAACAACTGTTGAAAAGAAGATTTCCAAACAAATCTCAGTAGATGATTGATGATATTAAAGGTCAGCAGCCAGAAAATAAAGCTTTAACAATTTTGCTCAGAAGAAAAGCAATCTTGACTACGAAAAAATACGCTCAATATTCTTCAGGGGACGAAAGACTTTTCACCCCAAACTATGTTTCCGAATATTTTTCTTTTGTCTGGAAATTTCGCCTGACCGCACCGTGGAATCCATCAGGCTGGTAAAACACTACAAGACGGTACTGGTTCAGTCAAGCCCATAGACTCTGACTTATTAGACACAATATTAGTCTTGTGGACCCTGAGAACAGTGCTATTTGAATAATGAACTACTCCATTTATGATTTATCATTCGGCTTCTTTCGCCCATGCCAACTAAATGCAGATAAAAGTGAAATATTAACACCGTGGTGAATATACAGTATTTAAGCAGTTTATTCTAACTTCACAGCACGGCCAGCTAGATGTAATATTAAGGGCTGCACTATGTCATTTATTGATGGAGAAGAATCTCCTTCATTAAAGAAGGAAAATTAACAGTGAATGTTGCAATTTTCTGGACAGAATACAGTATGTACAGAGTTCTTGCAAGTTTCAACAAATGACATTTAAAGCAACACGAGGTAACTTTTCAACCTTTATAACATATTTTCCTAACATTCGTGATAATATGTTGACAGAAAACTAGTTGAATGACACATCTTTTATATCTTGAGGGGTCTGTATCGCTTTTACCGGCACTAATTAACTTTGCGTAGGGTGGCAGGAACCCTGCCACACACAAAAAATACCTACAAATTTGCTGATTGCTTTACGGGATACGTCCCTTCCCCTTTTCCCCATTCATTATGAAGACGGAAGTTGGTGCAAATGCTTTCGTGCGAATTCTGAAAAGATGGCAGAGCAACAAAAGAGACAAAAAGTTTGGTCTGAGGAGGGGAAAAAAATCGCTGGCATGACACCAAACCTTAAACCCTGACCAAAATGAAATATGTATCTGCAAGGTTTTTTTATTTTTATTTTATTTTTTGTCAGGACTACAAAAAGCAGATGAACAGGACATACTCGTAACTACCAATTAGCGAGTGAGCAGAGAGTAACGTGATGTGCATGTCAAAAAGAGCAATACAATTTGATGCAGCTAGGGCCATGCAGACAGGGACTGAACATGAACCGAGGTCGAAGGTTTGGATAGGGACGGTAGGGACATAACACTACCAACTTTTCAGGATGCTCAAATTGTTCTCACCAACTTTTAAGCAACCTTATTTGCATTGTAGAATGATGTCAGTGATAAAGGTAATTTAGATTGTCTTCACATATGAGGATAAAATTGACCCCTATCATTATGATCAGACTTAGATTGACCCCTTTTCATGTGCTGAATGTGCCAGTCCTTTCAGACCACTCCCCCCCACCCACGACACACACACGTATTCACAGCCCCGAAAGAAAAACTGAACAACATGCCACCTCCTCCGCCCCCTTCGAAGACAAGCGAAATTAGATTTTTTTTTTTTTTTTTTTCCCTATAAGTAATGTAAAAAGACGTCAATGTTGTGGAGGTGGGGAACACACCACTAACTTTGTTTTCTAATTTTGCCACTCAAAGTTCGACCTACATCAGAGTTAGCATAACATTAGTTAAATTTTTCTTTTATCACAGACAAACGTTTTGGTTTGTTTTATTTACCTGACATATTTCAGCGTGTATTTCCGAGTTTTAACATAAAGAGCATTGAACTAATTTATAAGTGTAGACAAAATGAATTTAGTACCACGATAACATCAATCTGTGTGAAGTTCTTGAACTTGAGTAGTAGTAGTAGTACTGAGGATAATCTAGAGCTAGGGTTGTTCCAATCATGTTTTTTTGCTCCCGATCCGATCCCGATCGTTTTAGTTTGAGTATCTGCCGATCCCAATATTTCCCGATCCGAGTGCGATTCAATTCAAATCATTTCCGATGATTTTCCCAATCATATACTACATTTTGGCAATGCATTAAGAAAAAAATGAATAAAACTCGGACAAATATATACATTCAACGTACAGTACATAAGTACTGTATTTGTTCATTATGACAATAAATCCTCAAGATGACATTTACATTATTAACATTCTTTCTGTGAGAGGGATCCATGGATAGAAAGACTTGTAATTCTTAAAGGATAAATGTGACTTTGTATATTGTGACTAAATATTGCCATCTAGTGTATTTGTTGAGCTTTCAGTAAATGATACTGTAGCCATTTAACTATTCTGCCCAAATGCATGATGGGAAGTGCAACCTTGACTGTGTGTATTGGCACCAATTGATATATCTTCTCTGCGTTGGGAAATAACATAGGGCATAAAGAAAAAATCAACTACTTCCTTTCTTCCCCACATTGCTTTCCCACAATAGTACTAATTGTTGAGAGAGGGATTTTAAGGCTTTAGCCAATTAAAAAAAGGTTCCAAAGACTGCCAAAATTCCCTCTACTCATGTTACGCTGCCTTTTAGCTCTATATATAGGTGAATCGGCGCCATTATGGACTGAACGCGACAATGCGTGAGTCGTGCAGCGAATGCTTTAATTGTGTTTAATATTTTAACGTAATTAATTTTAAAAAAATAATTACAGCCGATAACACAGTAAATTTGATAGCCCTACTTTAAAGCCAAAACTAAAGACTCTGGATGAGTGTAAGTCATGTTGTCTGTAACGTTAAATACAATTAGAAAATGATTTAATTTAAAAAAAAAAAAAAAAAAAAATATATATATATATATATATATATATATATATATTAAAAAAAGGCATGTTCGATGTTTTTTTGCAAATTCTGATACTTCGAAAATGACGTGATCGATCGGCATCCCGATCGATTGGGACATCTTAATCTGGAGCAGTGTTTTTCAACCTTTTCTGAGACACAGCACGTTTTTACATTAGAAAAAATCTCGCAGCACACCACAAACCAAAAATGTTCCAAAATTACTTTCTGTACAGTGTATTTAGTGTATTTCAGTGTTCAGTGGATTTATACTTACTCAGTGTGAAACCTGTTTAGATGAACCCAAAGCTGATATCCTGGCAGGAATCTTCATCAACAGCTCTCAGTCTCTGTTTTTATTTATTTATTTATTTTTTATAGCAGTTAGGCTTGAAAAGCTCAGAATTATCAGACAGGGGGACTTTAGCAATGTCTTTAACAGCATCAGGGCCGAGCAGATCGTAGTATTAAGGTCCCTGCCACAGTGCGGGACTTTGGATTTAGCAACAAGTTCAGCAACAAGGTAACTGGCTTTGGGGGCTTTCTTATTTACCTTTGTAGCTTTTCTCAAAAAAGTTGCCTGTTTCTTTGCATTTTCACAAAGGCCAATAAAATAGTCCATCGACTTGTTTTGAAGCGATGGGTGTTTCGTTTGGGGATTGCGTTTAGGATAGCTGCTCGTGTTGCTTTCTAAAACTGCTTAAATTTCTAGCCCTCAACCACCTTGCTGCCCTTGACAGTGTGTTGGAATAAAACACGGGGGGCGGGGTGGGGGGTGGGGGGGGGGCTGACTGTCGTCACATATGGATAAAATGGAAAGGACACTTTCGTGATGATTGACTCTTGAGCAGTCTAATCAAAGGATGTACAGTAGACGTGCTAGGGTCCACATTGTCGAGGATAGCAATGTAGCTGCTGGCTAGAAATCCGAAATTCCTTCCTTCCTACTGCAACTCCGCCCGACGACGTAAAAAAAAATAAAAATGCTATTGGATATGATATTGGATAATTTCTCGCGGCACACTAAAGTGCCACGGCACACAGGTTGAAAACCGCTGATCTCGAGTTTCATATCAATTCATTCAATGAATGAATGCAAATGAACTCTTAGGCTGCCATTGACACCGAGAGACGTCCAATCCATTTTGACTAGGAGTGATTTATTTAAATGAAATCCTAATAGAATGGAGCACTTGCATTTTCACAATGCAGACATTGATATAGGTTTAGCTGTCGAGCCACAGAGGCGCTATGTACGATATAAAATAGCCTTTGGCATTTTAAACAAGGAACATGTGATGCTTCTTTTGGTCTGGCGCTCTTATTAGATGTCGCCATGGCGGGTCAAGTCTCAGTGGTGCTGCTCCTATAAAACACTGCTCTTTCTTCAGGGCACTGATAATACCTCGTCTCATTCAAGAAGGCGTCTCAGGAGGCGCTATGAGAACAATATTTTGACAGCAGACTAAAACATTATCTTCAAATTCAGTCTAGGTAGGTTAGGCTGCATATTTCAAAAAATCCATCTCTAGCCAACCGAATGATGCCCCTTAATGGGCACTTGTCTGATTTCTTGAGTTAAATATGAACACAAACATTGGATTATTGTGAAGGACAACGTCAGGCATGAGTAAAAAATCAATTTTGAGGCAGACTTTTCAAGAAGACCTGGAAATTTTGAGGAGATAGATTGACCAACACTGTTGCTAGCTGGCCTGTTTCAACATGATTTATTTCACACTTCCGTAAATATTGATCAAAAACTGCTAACTTTATTGATCGAAAACTGCTAACCTATCTTGTAGTGTAAACGTTTAGACTTATTTGGAGGTGATATATTGGATAAAGATAAAGCTTTAGTGTTCTTTCTTGTTTCAGTAATAATATGCAAAGGTACTCTATGCACGAGGGAAGGTGAGACTTCATGCGATTAGTTTAAAGTGCGTATGACACCAAAAAGCATGTTTATTTCATATTACACGCGGTGTTTTAAAGTGCCTGTGACACGAAAAAGCATGTTTATTTCATAATACACGCGGTATTTTATGCCCCTGAATGATATGGGCTGCTTGGATGTGTGTGGAAGCGATCGCTATTTTTATTTAGTTTTTTGAATCCCGCGCCATGAAAATGAGTGACTTCCGGCTTCGGTCTTGGATTGAGGAGGAGGGCGCTGTGACGTGTACGGTAGAAGACGTCCTCTTTACGCTGCAGTGTACTGTTGTGTATGAGGACGAAGGATTCAGTTGATTTTGCGGATTAATACGTTTATTTTTCGCATCACGCCAGCCAAACGGCTGCAGAAAAATCATTCTGCATGAGGGAGAGGCGTATTCGCCTTTTTGGAGTTTCAAAAGGTTCCCATTCACGGTGGATATTTACTGTGGGACCATTGGACTTACGAGGAAGTGAGTAAACATCTTGTTTTGTATTATGTCAAATACGAATACAGCGATTACAAACTAAACACTACAAACTTCCTTTAAATGAAGGACTACTTACGTTTGATCATTGATAGGCATGTAAAAAGCTCTCCTAATGCTAATTAGCAGCAGCACGTTAGCTGCACAACAACTCCAGCCACCCTCCTCCGGGGAACGAACTGTAAATTGCTCTCCGCCAGGCGGTTTGCCGAGCCGCGAAGACAATCGACAACCGGGTCGTCATGTCAAATAATCCAGGATAGTTATGTGTGATTTTCCGCTTCGAAGACTTTGAAACATCACTCGGTTCGGGTCAGCATGTCGGCTAGCTGTCACGCCTTCTGGTTTGTTTACATTTTCCGAAGCCAGGGAAGGCAAATATCTCGGCAGCCTTCTCTGAGATCACCCGTGCTTAAATGCTGCGTTGATGAGCCTGCATTGGATTCAGGTGCGACGTCAGGAACGCCCCCACTAACAGCCCAGCAACAAAACACAATCTAACCAGCAGCAGAATGTGACAATAATTTCATGAAAGTTGCACTGTTTGGCCTTTGAGAGGTTTAAAAAAGTTCATTCAGAGTTTATTATTATGAATTTATTTTTACTTTCTTACTGTTGGGCTAGTATTATACTTTGTACTCGTCTTTTTCCTATTTTGCAAAGGTAAGCAACAGCCTGATAAAGCATTGATTGAAATGATTTCACATCCAATTATGTAGCTCTTTGGAGGAAAAAGAAATATACAGTTGTGGTCAAAAGTTTACATACACTTGTGAAGAACATAATGTCATGGCTCTCTTGAGTTTCCAGTTATTTCTACAACTCCGATTTTTCTCCGATAGAGTGATTGGAACAGATACTTCTTTGTCACAAAAAACATTCTGGAAGTTTGGTTCTTTTATGACTTTATTATGGGTGAACAGAAAAAAGTGATCAAATCTGCTGGGTCAAAAATATACATACAGCAGCGCTAATATTTGGTAACATGTCCCTTGGCCATTTTCACTTCAATTAGGCGCTTTTGATAGCCATCCACAAGCTTCTGGCAAGCTTCTGGTTGAATCTTTGACCACTCCTCTTGACAGAATTGGTGCAGTTCAGTAAAATTTGATGGATTTCTGACATGGACTTGTTTCTTCAGCATTGTCCACAAGTTCTCAATGGCGTTTAAGTCAGGACTTTGGGAAGGCCATTCGAAAACCCTAATTCTAGCCTGATTTAGCCATTCCATTACCACTTTTGATGTGTGTTTGGGGTCATTGTCCTGTTGGAACACCCAACTGCGCCCAAGACCCAATCTTCGGGCTGATGACATTAGGTTATCTTGAAGAATTTGAAGGTAATCCTCCTTCTTCATTATCCCATTTACTCTCTGTAAAGCACCAGTTCCATTGGCAGCAAAACAGCCCCACAGCATAATACTACCACCACCGTGCCTGACGGTAGGCATGGTGTACTTGGGGTTAAAGGCCTCACCTTTTCTCCTCCAAACATATTGCTGGGCATTGTGGCCAAACAGCTCGATTTTTGTTTCGTCTGACCACAGAACTTTCCACCAGAAGGTCTTATCTTTGTCCATGTGATCAGCAGCAAACTTCAGTCGAGCCTTATGGTGCCGCTTTTGGCGCAAGGGCTTCCTTCTTGCACGGCAGCCTCTCAGTCCATGGAGATGCAAAACACGCTTGACTGTGGACACTGACTCCTGTGTTCCAGCAGCTTCTAATTCTTGGCAGAGCTGATTTTTGGTGATTCTCGGTTGAATCTTCACCCTCCTGACCAATTTTCTCTCAGCAGCAGGTGATAGCTTGCGTTTTCTTCCTGATCGTTGCAGTGACAAAACAGTGCCATGCACTTTTATCTTACAATTGTTTGCACTGTTGCTCTTGGGACATGCAGCTGCTTTGAAATGGCTCCAAGTGACTTTCCTGACTTGTTCAAGTCAATGATTGTTCAAGTCAATAATCACTCACAAGAAATTGCTAATTCGTGTTGCTGTATGTATATTTTTGACCCAGCAGATTTGATCACTTTTCCTGTTAACCCATAATAAAGTCATAAAAGAACCAAACATCATGAATGTTTTTTGTGACAAAGAAGTATCTGTTCCAATCACTCTATCGGAGAAAAATCTGAGTTGTAGAAATAACTGGAAACTCAAGAGAGCCATGACATTATGTTCTTCACAAGTGTATGTAAACTTTTGACCACAACTGTATATATATATATATATAAACGGGGTGGTATCGGTATGGTATCGGTATCGGCCGATACTGCACAACTAGGTATCGGGGCCAAAAAATGGTATCGGTGAAACACTAGTTTTGAGATGAGTCTACCGCACTTGTATGCTGCTTTAGAGCTAAATTTGCAATGATATCAAACAACTGTTGTACAACAAAAATGTTGATGACAATTACGTAAATTATTTGTGACTGCATATGGTGTCTGTTCTTCACAGTCTTGCCAAAGTATTCTTAAACTGCGATAGATTAAGATGCCGATCAGTCACAGCTTCTATCTCCACAGTCTCTGGCTGTATTTTCTAAATTTCTCGAAAATTACTTTTTTCATCATCTGTTACGCTGCTATTAGATATTGATCTCATACTAATATATTGTTCAGCCCTGAGAACTACAGTATATAAAATGAGCAAAAATGAGACAGCAAGTGGCATTATGGTTGGTAAATAAAGGCACCGGAGTTTAAGTGGCCTTAAAGGGACAGCAGGTAGTGCAACAGATTGACAGTTGTTGACAGTTTACAAGTTTGGGCGGGGGTCTCTCTCTGAATATGGAGTACACTAAAGGGGGTCGTGTCAGAGCTGCCTTATTGCCAAGCTGCCATGTAGGTGGGCAGGTAAAGCTGCTATTGACTTACAATGCTGATGGTTGTGAAAAACATCAAACTACGCAAACCCAGCAGGAAGTTAATAGCAGGCTGGCTGAATGAAATAGGCCATTTCCTTCATCTTTGGGATAAAAAAACAAACAAACGATGGGATGTGATAAGATATGGCGCTGACATTTTCTTTACATTTACTCGGAATTACTCCCCTTTTCAATTCTATTCCCCTCAGAAGTGATAATTCTCACCCCAGCAATCAGCAGCCCCACTTCACGATCTGCCAACAAAACCATGGATAAAGGTGGTCTTGTATGTTTGGTTGCCTATATGATTTCTGACAAAGGAAATTAGAAAAAAAAAAACATATTGTGTGAACTGAACCAAAGTGCTCACTGGACATGAGATGCGCTTTAGCTTTTCAAATGTTACACATCCAAAACCACTAAATGAAGGCAGTCCAAATCATGTATTGTGGATATATCCACTCTTCTTGCACCAAAGTCAGGCAAATGTACAACTACAACTTCAGTGAGTCCCTAAGGAAAAATTTAATTATATTCATTAGTTCCAGGGATAAAGTGTTGCAATCATTAAACATTTATTAACTGTAAAAGCTTTGTTTTAATTAACGTTTTACATTCTTGACTGTTGTGTAACTTTAACGACGAGTAGGGGATGACGTGACGAAAAAAGATAAGTAGTTGTGCTTGGTTTGTGCGTTGTTTCACATTAGGACTAAATCCTCCATCCTTAAGTGGAAAGTAAAAATCACAGCCACAGTTTTTCTGCCATTTAAAATTAATGGGAAATTTGGATGTGCATGGCCTGCAAAAATTCCCCATACCATAAAACAAAAAATACCACTTACCAAAAAATGCCACATACCAAAATCCATTTTGCCACATGCCAAAAACAGCGCCACATGGCAAAATCAATTTTGCCACATGCCAAAAAAATGCAACATGGAAAAATCCATTTCCCCCACATACCAAAAAAAAGCCACATGGCAAAATCCATTTTGCCACATGCCAAAAAAAAAAAAAAAAAAAAAAAAATGCAACATGCCCCCCCCAAAAAATGCCACATGGCGAATTCCATTTTGCCACATACCCAAAAAAAAAAAAAAAAAAAAATGCCACATGCCAAAATCCATTTTGCCACATACCCCTCCAAAAAATGCAACATGGCAAAAAAAAAAATTTTTTAAAATGCCACATGCCAAAATACATTTTGGCACATAGCAAAAAAATGCCACATGCGGAAATCCAATTTGCCACATAAAAAAAAAAAAAAAAAAAAAAGCAACATAACCCCCCCCCCCAAAAAAAATGCCACGACAAAATCCATTTTGCCACATAGCAAAAAAAATGCCATATGCCAAAATTCATTTTGCCACATAGCAAAAAAGATGCCACATGCGGAAATCCATTTTGACACATACCAAAAAAAAAAAAAAAAAGCCACACGGCAAAAAAATGAAAAAACTCCACATGCCAAAATACATTTTGCCACATGGCATAAAAAAAGCCACATGGCAAAATCAATTTTGCCACATACCAAATACAGTTTTTTGTTCTAAGCTCTGCTGAGTGTCTTTTATTCTTGTGAATATTGCCAACTGTGTTTGATTAGCAGTTCCAACACAATTTTCCAACTTGATTAGATCCATTGAGGGTAAGTTTAATTAGTTTGTTTCATATCATCAGATGTTTAGTTCCCAAGTTTCAGTGCGACATTAATTGATCATTTTCATCATAAAAATTTGACTTAAGTCTGAACTGTACAACTAATAGTGCCTTTTCGATAAAAGGGACAAGATAAAAGACATGGAATACAGGGATGTTTTGACTTTGTCTGTGCCCCAGTTTCCAATTTTTTTAAGGTACAAATCACCATTTTGCAAGAATGGTTGCTCGTACTCCAATGAGAGGTTCCATGACAATGAACGTAGTGATTAGTGTGAATACAAACCATGCAAGACCAAAGGATTGGATGGGCACTGCGGGAAATGACCCACTCTTTCAATAGAATATCCTCACACGTTAACAGGCACGCACAGACAATGCAGTCTGGTCTGATCCAAAGCCTCCAGAGGAGAAAGACAATACTGATTTCCAGGCTTTAGGCTTGGAAGCCTATGGTCAGCCATTCAGTCTCACTCATTAGAGGCTTTACCAATTACAGTGGAGCTGCCTGTTTCTTTTCCAATGTCACAGTTGTTCCAGTCTTTTGTTTAGAGAGCTGTGTTCCAGAGTTTAGAACCTAAGGGGATGAATATGAAGGATTTCACGCTGTCGGGAAACAATGGATGTCCTTCCGAAAGTGGAGAGCAGGAGGAAGCGGGGTTATCTGCCTGTGAGAAAAAACCAGGACAGAATTAGACAGTAGCAGTTACAGAGGATGGACATGGGCTTTAGCCCACAACAACATTGCTGTTGTTTATCTTGCCGCCATATTCTCTCTCACCTTGGCAGAAACCCAAGTCTTCTTACTCTATTCTCCCACATTGTCCATCTCCAGGATAATGGGTGAAGAAGATAAGAAGAATGACAAAAAATTCACAGCAGGTTGGTATCGGGCGGGGACTGTAACAAGAAACTTTAAGATAAAGAAAGCACTGCAGCAATAAATCACAGCAAGATGGATTGGAATGGGTCTGCTATTGGAATACAAAAGGAGCAAGACTAAGGGAGTGAATGATGCGACGGTACAGGAAAGTCAAAGTTCCACACAGAAACAAATAATCAGAAAGAGGGGGCGGGGGGTTGCTACAAATAGAAAAAGGAGACAAAAGTCACAGAGGCTATGGAGCATGATAAAACAGAGAGGTTCATCCATAAGAGCTTGACAAAAGCTGAATATAAAAGGAAGGGGGGGAATTCCTCTGGAAGAAAAGTTACAACTGAAACCCTGTACTCTTTAAACATTTAATATATTAAATTTAATAGATTCATTGGGGCAAATAAGTATTTAGTCAACCACTAATTCTGCAAGTTCTGCTACTTGAAAAGATTAGAGAGGCCTGTAATTGTCAACATGGGTAAACCTCAACCATGAGTGACAGAATGTGGGGGGGAAAAAACAGAAAATCGCATTGTTTGACTTTTAAATTATTTATTTCCAAATTAGAGTGGAAAATAAGTATTTGGTAATCTACCATCAAGCAAGATTTCTGCCTGTCAAAGAGGTCTAACGAGGCTCGACTCGTTACCTGTATTAATGCCACCTGTTTTAACTCATTATCGGTATAAAAGACACCTGTCCACAATGTCAGTCAGTCACACTCCAAACTCCACTATGGCCAAGACCAAAGAGCTGTCGAAGGACACCAGCGACAAAATTGTAGACCAGCAACAGGCTGGGAAGACTGAATCTGCAATAGGTAAAACGCTTGATGTAAAGAAATCAACTGTGGAAGCAATTATTAGAAAATGGAAGACATACAAGACCACTGATAATCTCCCTCGATCTGGGGCTCCATGCAAGATCTCGCCCCGTGGCGTCAAAATGATAAGAATGGTGAGCAAAAATCCCAGAACCACACGGGGGGGACCTAGTGAATGACCTACAGAGAGCTGGGACCACAGTAACAAAGGCTACTATCAGTAACACAATGCGCCGCCTGGGACTCAAATCCTGCACTGCCAGACATGTCCCCCTGCTGAAGAAATTACACGTCCAGGCCCGTCTGCAGTTCGCTAGAAAGCATTTGGATGATCCAGAAGAGGACTGGGAGAATCTGTTATGGTCAGATGAAACCAGAATAGAACTTTTTGGTAGAAACACAGGTTCTCATGTTTGGAGGAGAAAGAATACTGAATTGCATCCGAAGAACGCCATACCCACTGTGAAGCATGGGGGTGGAAACATCATGCTTTGGGGCTGTTTTTCTGCATAGGGACCAGAACGACTGATCTGTGTAAAGGAAAGAATGCATAGGGCCATGTATTGAGAGATTTTGAGTGAAAATCTCCTTCCATCAGCAAGGGCATTGAAGATGAGACGTGGCTGGGTCTTTCAGCATGACAATGATCCCAAACACACAGCCAGGGCAACAAAGGCGTGGCTTCGTAAGAAGCATTTCAAGGTCCTGGAGTGGCCTAGCCAGTCTCCAGATCTCAACCCCTTAGAAAATCTGTGGAGGGAGTTGAAAGTCTGTGTTGCCAAACGACAACCTCAAAACATCACTGCTCTAGTGGAGATCTGCATGGAGGAATGGGCCAAAATACCAGCAACAGTGTGTGACAAGCTTGTGAAGAGTTACAGAAAACGTGTCGCCTTCGTTATTGCCAACAAAGGGTACAAAACAAAGTCTTGAGATGAACTTTTGGTATTGACCAAATACTTATTTTCCACCATGATTTGCTAATAAATTCTTTAAAAATCAAACAATGTCATTTTCTGTTTTTTTTTTTTTTTCACATTTTGTCTCTCGTGGTTGAGGTTTACCCATGTTGACAATTACAGGCCTCTCTAATATTTTCAAATGGGAAAACTTGCACAATTAGTGGTTGACTAAATACTTATTTGCTCAACTGTAAATGAATATACCGGTCCATATTTAAACATTAAGATAACGTTGAAGAATCCCTAGACCCTACAAGTGAGCACACTAAACCTTGTTCAAATGCAGGTGTATTTTGGTGAATCGTAGGTGAACATTGTAAAATCAGCAGGCAATCTAAACCAACGTCATCCTGCAACTCCCCCAAAAGAAAGTGATTTTGGCGCCTTGTGCAAGGACACCCGCATTGCCAATTCGCAACTCGAGAAGAAATGCCTGTGTCCTCGCAGTCGGAAGGAATAATCTCACTTTAGTGCCAACTAAAGGCATCAGCGGCGCAGTTGATTGCTTCATGCTTCAGGTAGGTAAAGCCGCCGGCTAGCCGCCTCTCGTTCATCCACAAGTGGCTTTAGGGAAATGAAAAGCTCTGTGGGAGGCAAAGATGGCAAGCATTGCCTTCTGTGAATTTCCTTTGGCGAATTCTGAAATCCTTGCTGAGGCGGCAATGATGTCACCTCAGGGGATACCAGTGGGCCAGTATCCGCACAGTGGTGACAACTTGAATTTCCTTTATCGGGTTTGCTTTTAAAAACCTGAACCATCTGTAAATACTGATTTAGGCCATATTAAGGGTACTCTTTTTATACCTTACGTTAACTTGCGATAACAATAATTTATTCAATAAAATGTGGATCGTACAAATATAGTTGTGCAGATTTGCAATATATGTTTTAAGTCTTAGAATAGTTTATCCATTTCTTTAGCTGTGCTCCGAAGATAATTTATAGTTAGGAGCAGAAGTATTTGCACCACTTGTGATTTTTAAAGTTCACCCACTTAGAAAATAAGTAGAGATCTGAAATTTCAATCATAAATGCATTTCGAGAGAAAAAACTAAATAAAATTCCAGAACTCACATTGTATGATTTTTCATTTGAATTCATATGAATTTTTTTGTAATTTGTTGGGGTTCATAAGTATTTGCACCCCTGAAAATCAGCAATAATTATGACACTCAAAGAGTTGTCAGTGTACCTTAAAAAAAGGTCCACCTTTACCCCATGAGTAACCACCCACCAACCACACGTTTGAGCTCTTTGTTGCCATCTGTGCACACCACAGTCAGTCATAATCCAACTGCTACCATAGGGAAGACCAGAGACCTTCGAAAGACACCAGAGAACAAATTGATGATGTCCACAAAGCTGGAAATGGCTATGGGACAATCGGAAAGCAGCTTGGTGAAAACAAATTAACAGTTGCAGCAATTGTTCGAAAATGGAAAAGGCTAAATATAATAATAATAATAACAATAATACATTTTATTTCGAGAGCGCTTTTCAAGCCACACAAAGACGCTTCACATGAGAGATCGAATCACAGTACGATCAAAGCAATCATTAAAAGAAAGAAAAAAGATATTAAAAGGATAAAAGATTAAAAGCACAATAAAGTGAAGTAAAGATATAACAGTGCTTGGGGCTATGGTGGGTAAGAAAGAGTAAACAGGTGTGTTTTGAATCTGGATTTGAAAAGTGATAGGGTAGATATACTGCGAAGATCAGGGGGTAGGGAGTTCCAGAGCTGGGGGGCATACTGACTAAAAGTTCTGGAACCAAAGGTGGAGAGGCGGACACGGGGTCAGTAAGGGGGAGGATCGTGAAAGAGCTAAGTGGACAGGGTGGATTGTTTAAACAGAGTAGATTGCAAAGGTAGGGAGGGGCCAAGCCATGGAGTGTTTTGAAGGTGATGATGAGGATCTTGTAATTGATTCTTTGTTTGTTGGGAAGCCAGTGAAGTTGACGGAGGATGGGGGTGACGTGGTGTGTTGCGGGGGGTCCGAGTGATAAGGTGTGCTGCTGAGTTCTGGAGGAGCTGCAGTTTTTGGAGGGACTTGTTAGGGAGACCAAAGAGCAGTGACTGATAATCAACCTCGGACTGGGGCACCATGTAAAATCTCTCCTCGTGGGGCATCACTCATGATGACAAAAGTGAGTGCTCAACCTAGAACTGCACGGCAGGAGCTGGTCAAGGACCTGAAGAGAGCTGGATGTACAGTTTCAAAGGCTACTGTCTGAAGAACACTACGGTGCAATGGTTTAAAATCATGCATTGCTCAGACGGTTCCCCTGTTGAAGCTAGTACATGTGGAGGCCTGTCTGATGTTTGCCAGGGACCATCTGAATGATGCAGAGGGGTCATGGGAGAAAGTCATGTGGTCAGATGAGAAGAAAGTAGAACTTTTTGGTGCAAACTTTACTCTTCGTGTATGGAGAAAAAAGGAGGATGAGTACACTCCCAAGAACACCATCCCCACTGTGAAGAATGTGGGTGGAAACCTCATGTTCTGGGGCTGCTCTTCGGCAAAGGGGACAGGACAACTGTACTGTATAAAGCACAGGAAGAATGGTGAAATGTATTGTCAGATTTTGAGCCAAAACCTCCTTCCCTCAGTCAGAGTCTTGAAGATGAGTCGTGGCTAAATGACAATGATCCGAAGCACACAGCCAAGCTGACCAAGGAGTGACTGCGTAAAAAGCATGCCTGGCCAGTCTCCAGACCTCAATCCAAAAGAAAATCTTTCGATGGAGCTGAAAATGAGTGTTTCTCAATGACACCCCCGAAAACTGACAGATCTAGAGAAGATTTGTATGGAGGAATGAGCCAAAATCTTTGTTTCCATATGTGAAAACCTGGTAAAGAACTACAGAAAGAGTCTGACTTCTGTAATGGCAAACAAAGGCTCCTGCACTTAAATATTAGCACGGATTTTCTCAGGTGTACAAACACTCATGAGCCCCAGTAAATTAAAAATAATTTATTGAAAAATCATACAATGTGAGTTCCGAATTTCTTTTAAGATTGTGTCTCTATAAGTGGAAATGCATGTATGATTGAGATTTCAGACCTCAAACTATTTTCGAAGTGGGTGAACTTGCAAAATAGCAAGGGGTGCAAATACTTCTGCTCCTCACCGTATGTGCGACTGAATGTTATTTGGTAGAAGATAAGGTTGGAAGGGTTATATTCACGATTTGTATCCAATGAAGTGGTGGGTGGTAAAACCTTGTACAGTACATTTGAATCAAAAACAGCTTTCATGAAAAATAAAATTAAAAAGTGCTTGACTCTAATCTGAAAACACTTCAAAAGAATTGTAAAAAGGCAAGTATGCTTAATCTAAACCAAATTGACGGCTCTTTTGATGGCCTTCAAAGAAAATACACCATGATATTCTTTCTTTTTTTTGTATTTCACGCATTCAGTAATGATAATAATAACATGAAATGATAAAATGATTAACTTAAAGAGCTCTTCCAAGCGTGGACTTCAATGAAAGCCTATGATGCCTCGGAGTGAGGACTAAAAAGTCTCTGTCAAACCACTTTAAATGGATACTTCGCCAAAATAAAAGCTGTTTTCTAACTCAGTCCTCTTCAATTCAGCTCTCGAAAAGTGTTATTCTGTCTTCTCCATTATTTTGCTCAATGCCTGGGGTGCAACCAGTTTCATAAGACTTAATACCAGCCAGATATTGAGCAGCTCAGCAGAGGACCTGAGGACAACCACATCTTTTGGGGACCGTAAGTGTCATTATTGCGGCCAAGCCCAACAGTGTAATATGAGGATGTTTGATTCGAGTCACAGTTCTCTTTGGTCCTAGGAAATAGGACCCCCCCCCCAAAAAAATCACCTTATTTATCCAGAGAACACCCATAGAATATTGCTTTTTACCAGGAGCCTATGCTGTATCTACAGCTCACTGAACACAATCCTTTACACAATTGTTCACATTTAAGTGAGTACATCGTGGTTCTTTTTTATTTATTTGTAAATTGACACTGTAACATACATAAATCACTTTAGTCCTATTGTTACTTGAAACACAAAATGGTACAGTGTTAAGAGAATGTCCTTTATACATATCCATCTTCAACTGCGCTTGTTGGATTTACTTACGATTGGATTTAACTACAAAAGTTGTACCACATACAAACAGGAAGGTAAATATTATATATTTCGTATATAAATTCACCTGCACTACCAGACGTGTCCCCCTGCTGAAGCCAGTATACGTCCAGGCCCATCTGCGGTTCGCTAGAGAGCATTTGTATGATCCAGAAGAGGACTGGGAGAATGTGTTATGGTCAGATGAAACCAAAATGGAACTTTTTGGTAGAAACACAGGTTCTCGTGGTTGGAGGAGAAAGAATACTGAATTGCATCCGAAGAACACCATTCCCACTGTGAAGCATGAGGGTGGAAACATCATGCTTTGGGGACCAGGACGACTGATCTTTGTAAAGGAAAGAATGAATGGGTCCATGTATCGAGAGATTTTGAGTAAAAATCTGCTTACATCAGCAAGGGCATTGAAGATGAGACGTGGCTGGGTCTTTCAGCATGACAATGACCCCAAACACACAGTCAGGGCAAAAAAGGAGTGGCTTCGTAAGAAGCATTTCAAGGTCCTGGAGTGGCCTAGCCAGTCTCCAGATCTCAACCTCATCGAAAATCTGTGCAGGGAGTTGAAAGTCCATGTTGCCCAACGACAGCCCCAAAACATCACTGCTCTAGAGGAGATCTGCATGGAGGAATGGGCCAAAATACAAGCAACAGTGTATGAAAAGCTTGTGAAGAGTTACAGAAAACGTTTGGCCTCCGTTATTGCCAACAAAGGGTACAAAACAAAGTACTGAGATGAACGTTTGGTATTGACCAAATACTTATTTTCCTCCATGATTTGCAAATAAATTCTTTAAAAATCAAACAATGTGATTTTTTCCCCCCACATTCTGTCTCTCATGGTTGAGGTTTACCCATGTTGACAATTACAGGCGTCTGATATTTTCAAGTGGGAGAACTTGCACAATTAGTGGTTGACTAAATACCCTCTTGCCCCACTGTAACTTTGCATGTAGAGGTACCACTGTAATAGTACACGGGGATTATCTATGTCTGTTATTTGTGTCCTCGTTTTAGAAATTAAAATATGGTTACCTGAGAATAATGCAGGACCAGCATATGTAGTCTTTTTTTTTGTTGCTTCTGCGTATGCGCGTCAGTTTGCTGAGCGCTTGTTGAGTTAGTGCGCATGTGTAATACTTGAATGGGCTCAGTGGAACAAGGTAGTCTGAATGGGCACGCCAAAAAAACATATGAAGAAAAATCGGAATTGTGCATCAAGAACTGCGGTGTGAACCTAGCCTTAGACTAATTGTTGCTTTAACTAATGAAGCAGTTGCAATAAATTTGAGGTAATGACGAAGATGAATGAAAATATTCGAAAATGTACAAGCTGCTCCACACAGAAACGCATAGGCGAACCTAAACCAAAACATCACAATTCACAACTGTGAAGCAGAGCTTTACTAGCTTTTTCGATCATCTTTATATGATATGGGATTATTTGTTTTTCAGTTGAATTATGTATTACTGTGTTGTCAAAACACGCTCAAAACAGGTTTTTAAATTAGCATATGAAAATCACAAAATAGAGGTCAACAGGTATGTGCTCATTCTGTTAAAGTGCTAAGTGTTAAGGCATGACGATGCGGTGCCATGCAATTTTTTCACCTTGTTACAAACAAACTTTGTGCCGAAGAGCTTTGGTGAAGTAACAGTCGATCACCATTGCATTGGTCTTTAACATGACGAAAGAAAATAAAAACGTGACACAAAAGGAATAGAGTTAAGAGATGAATGAAAAAACAAGACCAACCAATCAACAAAGAGATTTTTGTTCTTACCTTTGCACACAAACAAAAAATTTTTTTTTGTTTGGGCCAACCAGTATCAAACTTGATAGAACCTTGTGCTCTCAGTATACATCCACCTTGGTAGACAATTGATTTTGCTAACAAGTGCAGTGGAAACTGGGCTGTTTTCCGCCCCCAGACAGATCGAACATTCATTTTGGATCCTGAAACTCAACAATTTTAAGGATGAGCTATCTTCAAGTGTCGAACTATTGAGCTGCAATCTTCCATGTGCTGTTGTGAAAAGGTCAAACATGAGCTGAATGTTTGGGCTGGTGTTTTAATAAAGATCACCGGCTGCTGAAGCTCAACAAGACATTGAGCTTGCTAAAAAGAAATGAATTGTGGACTTTGAACACTTTACACTCATTACGTAAATTTACAAATAAAAGGAAAGTATTGGTGTTCTCAGGCAGCATCTACAATCTTATGGATGCATTCACAAATTCCTGATGGCTTTTTAACAAATTGCAGGATACGGTATGCAAAATGTACGACAGTCTTTTGATATCATTGTTAAAGACTATTTACATAAAAACAATTGATTCACTGCCAACATTAACATTTTAAGGAAGCAACAAAAACCTTGGCAGTTACTCCCATAGGGGCACAGTTCTAGCCAACCAAGTCGTCGGACAAGTGAGCTGTAGAAGAATTGACGTGTTTGACAATAGCTGCTAACTGTAAGTCCCCAACGGAGCCAAGATTAGATCTAAAGGTTTAGGACAGAAGACAACTTGAGGTAATAAACACTTTACAATCCAGTGATGAAAGCCCTCTAAATCCCCTACTCAAAGATAAAAATGAAGACTTGGCACGCATTTTATTTTGCTGTCTATTTTCAGTCTTCTGTCCAAATCAAAGATCTGCTTGACCCTAAAGGGAATCATATTGCTGAGAGATGATTAAAATACATAAATGGTATCAGGGCTTTTTATAGTGCATTATCTACTGAATTCTGTAAGACAACACACCATTGAGCCTTAGTCATAGCTCCATCTGTTTAGGATGTCTGGATTGTCTAACACCAAATTAATACGACAGAATGAGGTCATGGATGAAACATAAGAAATGCAAATAATCTGCATTACCTGATTGGACATACTGTTGGCCATTACGTGTGATGATAATACAGGAGTTTCATTGAAGTAAGAAGGACGATGGCGCTCAGACAATGACAGAGTGTTGCAATTCAAAGTAGTGCTCTCGGGACAAAGATGAATCAACCCGTTTGTGGTGAGATGAGCAGGGGTTAACAAATGTGGAGATACACAAATGTGGATGGATTTTCAGGAGCAATTTCTTTTAGGTTGCTTTAGCATGGATCGGTCAATTAGCTCATTTGCTCCCAAAAACGTATAAATACGTTCAAGTTTTAATTGCTTCGGTGTCCCAAAAACATATTTATACATCTTTTGCGTTTTTTTTTTTTTTTAACAAAAGGAATCTATAGGTTCCGATGTATCTACGATACAATGCACAAAGCTCAAAACCCATTTTAAAGCAATAAAACTGGCCACTCGAGGTCAGCAGCGCATTTGGTGAGAACTCATCTCGGGGCAAGAAAGGAAGTGAAGAAAAATAGTCAGGAAATGGAAGTTGGAGGGATCTTGTGGAGACGCTTGAGAATTTGAGAAAAATGTGGAGAACGAGCGGGAATAAAAAAAAAAGGAAAACGAGACTGGAGGAGTGTTTTGAAAAGAAAACGAAACCATCGTCAAAGAAGGATACAAAAAAATCTATCTTGATGAGACAGACGGTGACGTCCACAACAGTGTCAGGTTCCACACGCGTTCTGCGGAGCTCACGTTGCGTTACTCCTTAGCCCGAGGTTGAAACCAACGAAGAAGATGATGAAAAAAGTGAGACCAATCTTGAGCCGGACTCATCAGAGCCACCTCATTCATCCGGGAGCAGCCGAGAGCCATCCCCGTTGTTATGTGCGCAAATAGTTCAACAGTTCAGTAGTTTAGTTATGTGTAAATAAATTGTTACTTTGCGATCAAAAGCTCTATTTGTCTTGTTGTTTATGTTATTTTGTAGAATGAGATTTTATTCAGATGTTTGGGATGTCACATAAGCGAAAAATAGCTGTGTTAAAGTCAAAGCTATGTTTGAAATGTATGCTTTCACAAAAAGCTCAATTTCTCTGTTTTTTCATCAGAAATTAGAAAATTGCTCAAACTACGCTATTTTCTAATGCCGATTTCTAAAGAATGGAAAAAGATATGAACTACCTTTTATTTTCTGCTGAAAGAAGAGTCTCATCTTTTGGTGGTTTCCATGTTTATATAGCAATAGAACAGAATTTTCTGTGGGCCTTGCAAAATCAGTCAAAATCCAGAAAAACGGCCTGGAGCGAAGGGCCTTGCTCCGGTGAAAATGGCTGGAAATTAATGAGTTAGTGAGAATGAGTTAACCGAAGTTAGTGGGGTCAGATGTGAAGGCAATGAGTTGGTAAGGTAAAAAACATGGCTTTAATCAACAAATAGTTCACTCTTGACACATTATGAGAAAGGATGGTGTAGTTTTACTTCAGTATGTGCAGTTTGTTGGGATAAAATTGTTCGCGGATGGGTGGTTGGTTATGCAAGTAGGTAAGGAATTGTTATTTTGGTTTAGTTAGAGCTAATATTGTTGGTAGAAGAAGACTAGCCAGTCAGACTCATCGGTCAAACATTGTTAGTGTACATTTATGTTTGTTAAGAAGAATAAGATGAAAGTATAGTATGTTAAGGTAAAACTCAAGGGCCGGGTAAAATTTGGGGTTTGGTCGCTTGGATATTTTAAGTTGAAGGCAGATATTGATCTGTAAACGGGCAGGGATGTACGTGTCCTTCACGATGAAGTCAGTGTTTATCTTCCCTGTAATGACTTCGAGTGTTACTTTCCTCTCTCTGCAAGGCCAATCCAGCCACCATGTCGCCAATGAAACACAATCTCTCTCTTCGCCTGTTTAAATTAATGAAGTTGCAAATGTCAGGCACAATTGCATCCAGAGTCACTTAGCGCAGATGCAATGGGATTGCTTTCATTACAAATAAAATTGTGATTTAATATTTGGCCCATGATTTTACAGTCAGTGGGGGGTATAAACAGGTAAGGTGCAAAGTGACTATTTCCAGAACCTGTTTGTGAAGGATTTAGACGTAGTAAAATAGAAGGACATTCAGTGACATTGTGGTGTGTTCACTGTAAGTTTTGAAAACAATTTACAGTGATCTCTCGCTACTTCGCGTTTCGAATTTCACGCCCTCAGTCAATCGCAGATTTTTTTTTTTAGTCGAAAAAATATATATGCAGTGATTCCTCGTTTTTTGCAGTTAATTGGGGACCAGAACCCACCACGATAAGTGAAAAACCATCATCATCATCATCCATGTTAAACACGTGCGCTGGGAGATAGCCACCCTCTTCAATTAACTTCGGAAATTGTTCCTCAACGTAACGAACAGCTGCAGAATGGTCCACCGAGGAGGCCTCCCCATACAACGCAACGCTGCGAAGTCCATACCTCTTTTTGAATTTTTCGAACCAGCCTTTGCTGGCAACAAAACCACAATTTTCTTCACTTGAAGCACTGGTACTAGGCTGTGGTTCATCATCCTAGTAGTCGTCATCACCGCCACCTTCATATAACTCTCTTTCAGGAATGAGGCCATCATACAGCGCTTTGGCTTTTGCCTGAATCATGTGTGTATTGAGGCTCACCTTTTCCGAAAGTCCGATATCCACACTGTTAGTGCATTTTCCATTTTTACAATCCTCTTGATGCGAGGAGTCACAACTGACTTAGGCTAGGTTCATACCACAGGTCCCAATGCACGAATCCGATATTTTCGTGTTTTTCAGACTCGAGTCAGGCATTAACTTCACGGTCTGAACGGGACAAGTTGCATAGAAGTGGACCATTTCGAATCCGATCCGAGTCACTTTCGTATGTGGTACAAATCCGATCTGGGCCACATTTTTTCAGAACGTGACTGGCGGTCTGAACCGTCAAGACTCCAAATTGGAATTCATGCAGCAATTATGTCAGTAAAGAGCAAGAGGCACGGAGGATGACAGCCATGTAGGTATTAGCGCCTTGCTTGAACTCTGCTTTTAAGCAGGAAGCGGGCTTGACCACAGTCATAAAAAATAAAATGAAGAAAAGAATAAGCCTTACAATTTTCGATTTTGATTCTGTGCGCCGAATGAGCAATATTTCATTATTGCACACATGGGCGCGTCGGGGTAAATTGACGCACCCACGTCATTTCACGCACACACGTCAAGGCTCACGTGTGTGCGTGTATGCGTTCTATCAGTCCATATAAACGTTGAATATAAGACTAAACGGGGATTATTAATGTCTGTTATTTGTGTTCTCTTTTTGGAACGCAAAATATGATCACTCTGGAATGACACACAGCTAGCATGAGTAATTTGATTTGATGCTTCTGCGCATGCGGGTCTCTTCGCTGAGCGCATCTCGGACGGCAAATTAATGCGCATGCGTGATATTTGAACGGTCTCAATGGACAAAGGCAGTCTGAATGGGCACGCCAAAAAAACATATAGCAAAAAATCTGACCTGTAGTATGAACCTAGCTTTAGTGTCCATGGAAAACGACATTGAGGCTGCCTTACAGATTTTCGCTTAGTCTTTTTTATGTAGGGAATGGTTGATTCGATTAGTCCGTAATGGCGTACAACAGACACATAGCTGTGGCCAACTTTAAGCATGTCCAATAAATTGAACTTTCTCTTCTTGGACTGTCATCATTTTCTTTTCTTCTAGGGTTCGCTAGAGCAGGGGTCCGTAACCTTTTTAGCACCACGGACCGGTGTGATTTGGGTCTTTTTTTTTTCCACAGACTGGTGTTCTGTAAAATTTTGCACCCTTATAAAATTTTGCTCCCAAAGCTTTTGTGACGGTGAAAAAAGCCCTCTTTAATATTCAGTTGGACTCTTAATTAGAGATGTCACAATCGATCGGCGTCCCGATCGATCGGGTCCGATCACGTCATTTTAAAAGTATCGGAATCGGCAAAAAAATATCGGCCATGCCTTTTTTAATATATATATATATATATATATATATATATATATTTTTTTTTTAATTAAATTGTTTTCTAATTGTATTTAACGTTACATACATAATATGTTACACTCATCCAGAGTCTTTAGTTTAGGCTTAAGGTAGGGTTATCAAGTTTATCCGAATAACGGCAGTAATTAATTTTTTTGAAAATGTATCACGTTAAAATATTTAACGCAATTAATGCATGCGTTGCACGATCCACTCGCGCATTGTCGCGCTCAATCTGCAATGGCGCCGTCTTACCTATATAGAGAGATAAAAGGCAGCGTAAAATGAGTAGAGTGAATATTGGCAGCCTTTGGAGCCTTTTCAGGGTCCCCCCAGGATTGATAAATCTAAATTTTACTTTTAAGACCTTTTTTAATGCCATTTCTACTGAAAATTAATACTTTTCTCGCACCCTTTATTTAGATAATATTGAATCATATTAAAAAAATAAAGCACTGAACATCAAATTTAACCGCAATTAGTAAGTGTGTTTGACAAAAGAATGCACATTTATTGAAGATACAATTAAAACACATTTAAATATAAGGTCTTTCAGAATTTTTTTTCCCAGGATAAAATAGATTTTACACTATTATTGTAAAGCAACTTCAGAAATCACATTTGCAATACAACAGGTTTCCCTTTTAAGAGGACCTAGTCAAGGTGGTAGGTAGGTGATTGTCAAGTTGGCCACCTTAACTGTAAAGTGCTTGCAATTGGCAGTGAAAGTTGAAAAAACAGCCACTAAATGGCAGTAGTTTACCACTAATTACCACAAAATAAAAAAGCTACACAAGTCAACTGTGTTCTGTGTATCTGAGAATGATGGTGAATCTACGACTCCGGTTTATCCATGCTAAGGCTAGTGCACCTGCCAATACCCCATTGAACATGGCTAACTCTTGAGTTAAAACTGCGAAATTCACATTCATTCGAAAGGCAAACCGTGCAGAAATACATTATTGCAACTAACACATTTTAATTGGACAAATTGGCAACTTACTTTGAAATGTTAAGCAGGTCCACTGCCTTCGCCTGACCCATAAACTGCGACCCAAAGTATCTGGATGCGACTTGGTCGCCGATCCAATACCTCACATGCTGGTCCAACTGTTTGGACTTGGTTGTCTTGTTGAGGCTTTCATCGAACATAACAACTAAGGCATCTGAGCAGTTCCTTGCGTTAGCACACAGTACTGTGCGATCGCCTGCTGTTGTGATGTTGATGCTAATGATGCTAACGGCGCGCACGCACGAGGTGCAGCGCATCGTAAAAATTCTATGCGTCATCTTCGTTATGGATAAAAAATAAAATAAAAAAAACTTTGTCACGGATATTCTTGAAAATTAAAACCACGGTGAAAAAATTCCAGACTTACGACAGCTAATTTAATGCTTTTAATACCTTTAATAATGGAAAACTAAATTCAATGCTTTTTTAATACTTTTAATAACCCGCGGGTACCCTGCTTTTATTAATAGGCTAAAGTCTTACAATCCCTCTCCCTACGATTAGAAATATCATGGGAAGCAATGTGGGGAAGCAAGGTAGCAATTGATCTTTGTCTTAACACCTTATGTTATTTCCCAACGCAGAGAAGATTTAACAATTGGTAGCACTATGCACAGTCATGGTTCCACTTCCCATCATGCATTTGGGTTGAGTGGCTGCAGTATCATTTACTGAAAGCTCAACAAATACACTAGATGGCAATATTTAGTCACAATATACAAAGTCACAAGTCTTTCTATCCGTGAATCCCTCTCACAGAAAGAATGTTAATAATGTAAATGCCATCTTGGGGATTTATTGTCATAATAAACAAATACAGTACTTATGTACTGTATGTTGAATGTATACATTCGTCCGAGTTTTATTCATTTTTTTTCTTAATGCATTGCCAAAATGTATATGATCGGGAAAAATGATCAGGAATGATTGGAATTGAATCGGGAGAAAAAAAGCAATCGGATCGGGAAATATCGGGCTCGGCAGATACTCAAACTAAAACGATCGGATCGGGATAAAAAAAAAAAAAACATGATCGGAACAACCCTACTCTTAATGTTATCCAACGGTGCTAAAAAACTACTTTCATCATAAACATACATGTGCAACACGAAAATGGCGTAAATTAATGCTTAATGTTGGCAGAGGCAACCCTCAAAGTGGTTCACGTAGCGTACCTTTTCAGTTAGCAAAGCACCGAATATAAAAAGTAGAGACAAACTGTTGAAGTCAAGGAGGACAAGGAGACGCTGCTGCTTGCTTGGTCACTCGCTGCACACACATTAACTGCATGCAGGAGGGTATTTATTCACCACGCCCACACAGGTGCACTCATTCAGGTAAATTAGACACATAATTGAGAGCAGAGTTTAACACTTAACGACACGGCGAAGTCGTTAAGTGAGAGAGCTGTGTGCAGTTGTTGTGTGCAGCTAACATGGCAAACGTAAGTTAATATTCCTTTCTTTAAAGAAAGTACTTTGTAGTGTGTACTTTGGAATCGCTGCATTCGCGGTCATTTTTAACGTTACACGCATGCCAAATTTGTCAGAACACAGGCAATGTGCGGCAGAAAAATACAGCAAATATAAAGTAACATTTGTTTTTAGCCCAGTCATGTTAAGTGCAAGGAAAATACAACTCACCCGCTGAATCAGTGGGAGGCCTGAGCTTGTTTCGTTGAGTCGAGATGGTCCCGAGATGGTACAGTGAGAGGAGCCCGCTTTACATAGATGCGATGTTGGAAATTGTAGCACACTTTTCAGTGGTCTCCTATCGATGTCAGGATATTCCGAAATGACTTTAATCCAGAACCTCGGTAGAGTTGGTGTCTCAAATGTACGTTTAAGGTCACCGTGATTTGCGATCTCGACAAGTTGATATTCCTGTTGCACCCAGATGCTCGAATCACTCTGTTTATTCACATACGAGTCACAAATCCACTCCTTCGCAGTTTGTGAGTCTTTAGTGATTGGGAAATAGCCTAGATTTTGTTTTCTTCGAGGTTGTAGGCTCATCTTCTGGCTCGTCAGGTGCCCTTTTCCCGGTAAAAAATCTGTCCAAAGACGTCTGTTTTTCAGTCATTCTAGTGTGGGGGGTTAATTATCTCCGGGAACTAATGTGATGGGCGATGACCTACGTCATACGTTATTATCGAGGCCAAGCGCACATAGGTATACAAAACAAGATGTACTGCTAACAGTCCAATCAATGCATTTCTATGACGACCTCCTATTCTGTAGTTGTATATCTAGAGTAGACAGAGATATTGGTGTGTTAAGCGGCACAGGCCAAAGTCACTCGGCGAGGAATGCAGTCGTTAATAAATTATTTATTATTTCTGCTTGGCCCGGTACCGGTCCGCGGCCGGGTCGTTGGGGACCCCTGCGCGAGAGCATTTAGCAGGTGTAGGACGCTTTGGAGCCATTTTCATGGACGTCACAAGCTCAAGAAGGCGAGCGAGAGCGTCCTCTTCACCTACAGCAGACGCTTGCTACTGTTGATGTGAAAGTGCATGCCTGTACAATAAGAAAGACACTTCACAAGTTTAACCTTGATGGGAGGTTTACAAGGAGGAACCTTTGCTCTCAAAGAAGAACATGAAGGCCAGACTGAAGTTTGCCAGAGTGAATGTAGACAAAGACCAGGACGCCTGGAATTGAATTATTTGGACACCAGACCAGAGGACATGTTTGGCGTAAACCCAATACCGCATTCCAGGAAAATAACCTCATACCAACTGTGAAGCATGGAGGTGGATGTGTCATGGTTTGGGGATGCTTTGCTACAGCAGGACCTGGTCAGCTCACCATCATAGAATCCACCATGAATTCTATCGTGTATCAGAGGGTGCTTGAGAAAACATGTAAGATCATCTGTAAAAAAAAAATTGAAGTGAAACTGGACCCTGCAACGTGTCAATGATCCAAAACATACCAATAAATCCACCAAGGACTGGCTGAAAAGGAAGAAATAGAGAGCCCTGGAGTGGCCGAGTCAAAGCCCAGATCCTAATCCCATTGAGATGCTGTGGGGTGACTTGAAACACGCTGTACATGCAAGAAACCTCTCAAACATCTCACAGCTGAAAGTATTCTGCGTTGAGGAGTGGGGGCAAACTTTCTTCAGACCAATGTCAAAGACTGGTAGATGGCTACAAAAAGTGTCTCCCTGAAGTTATTTCAGCCAAAGGGGGCAACACTGGCTATTAGGTGGTAGAGTGTCCCAACTTTTTCCTCAATTAGAATATACATTTTTGTTGATATATTTTGGTTTAATGAATAATAATAATTTTGTGGTTTACCTGCAATTAAATCACTTTCTTATGTTACCTATCTTATATTGATATGTGAACATTTCTTAATAAAGAACTGAATATTTAATGGGCTGTCCTACTTGACAGACACATGACTGTACATATTTCTTTTGACCGTTAGTGGCTTAAATACTTAACTGTCCCGGCTAAAGAAAAAGCAGCTATCATATTTCTACCATTTGTTCTCAATCCCTAACCATCACGGTGGTATTCTTTGATCATTCGACTCTTATAAATTGTGAATGATATCCTACTAAATATGCAGAGCAACAGCCTGGAATAGCAACCATCGACCGAGGAACAGCCACTGAACAGAGTGGGTTCTTTTATCCACAGGAACAAGGCAGGTGGCTCCTCTTAGAACTGACAGTTCCTTGGGAAGATCTAATTAAAGAGGCTAAAGACTGTAAAAAGGGATCAAGTACCAGCACCAGACAAACTGTGAACCCATTGTGGTGGGCTTTGTGGGTGGTCACTGTGCAAAGGCAACAATTGACTTTGCATTACTGAGTTATCCATCAAGAAGGCAGAGAAGACCACCTATCCAACATTGGTTTTCTACGCTAATTGCTTGTTGGCGATGAGGTGCTTGGCGAGTGAAGGTCAATCAGCATTCGCACAAAGAAGGAACCAACTAACTAACGAGGAGGTCATATAAACATGACAGGACAATTGCAAAAGATTTGCAATGGTCTGCAGGACAACAACAACATTCAGGTTTGGTCCTCAAAAATTGACAAGATATGGCGGAAAACACTCAGGTGATTTGAAGTTCCGCTCTGTGACCCCCAATTTGACCAAATTTCAAAACTGTCCAGATTTTGGGGTGATTTTATGGGTGAAACATGTTAATGTAACTAGGGTCGTGATGCAGAAATCGCAGACATCGAGGAGATGTCGAGATGTTCTTTTTCATATTTCACATTTACATTTTTAAACGTCCCCCCCCCCCCTAATTTTTTTTTCTTTGGATCGATTATTCATCATCTAACATATTGGGGAAATTGCAACTGTAACAAAAAATACAATTATTCGATAGTTATGACGTAGATATCCGTGACTTTTTTTACAGACGCTTTTTTTTAAAACAAAATATTATAAATCAATTAATGATTCTAAGCTAAAAATGACAGAGATTTTGAATAGTAAATATAATTACTTACCTTCTTTTATGGCTGGGTTGAAACAAAAGCGGTTGCGCGACATCTGTAAACGGGGGTTTCCAGGGTAAAAGGGACTAATTAAAAATAGTTCGGGGGCTTAATGCGCCATGAATCTGCTATGGGAGCATATAGACATATTGTTCTATCAAACACAACAATTCTTTTGGCTTAAAATACAGCAGTTTACTTTAAACAGGGGTGCAAGAGCAGAAACTGCTTTTTCAGTCTTATCTGTGTTTTCCGCCATATACAAAATGTTTAGCCAGGTAAAGAAGCTAGCTTTTTTCAGGTGAACAGTTAAAGACATTTAAATGTTGCACCAAAGCATTCTATTATAAATATGAATGCAGTGTTTTACATACTTTTTGTCTCCTTGGAAAGTTAAAATGATGTGTTTGAGACTTTCTTGATGAACCATTATTATACGTGCAACATATTGCCAATCTCCACCTGAATTGAAAATGTATACAGACAGGCTTACAATAATTTTTTTTTCAAATGAAATAAATGCCTCATACAGCATCAAGGGTGGGTGATAAATAGTTCAATCACAGTTTGTTTCTTATTTTTGAGAAATTGTACTTTTAAGATCAATTTAAATGCAAAATACCTTCTAACTTTTAATGAACAAAAACTCAGGCTGTGATGAGGGACTTAAAGTGTTTTTCTCCTTTAAGTACAAAAAAGACTGTCCCACCTCTTTACAGAACAGAACCAACCTTATTACAGTGCAGGTATTGATACACCTCAAAGCTTTCAAGAATGCATAACCATCTGAAACAACAGAGTGAGAAAGAAGTAAATAATATGACAATTTTTGGCCACTTTTCATGTCATCCCCCTACTCTGCTGCATTTTTCGCAAATGGGTCTGTAATGTTTTCCCTCTTTAGCTTTGTTTACATCTGTAACACTCAGAAAGTCGACTGTCGTGAAGATTGAGCGTTAATAAATGGCTCCTAAGGGGAAACAAAAAACAATGAGGATCGGTAGCTTTGGATACCAACTCTATTGAAAACACAAACTTGACCAAATTAAGGAATAGATCATTTTTTCAGACAGTGATATTTTGTGTGAAATGATGGTTTGCTTTCCTGAGCTTACTGTATGTGTACTGACACATTTAAAAAAAAAATGAAATCTGAAAGAGAACAGGAGAAAATTACTATTCAACAGCCACAACCTGTTGTCTTTCAAACAAAATTTTAATCATGTAATTTATTCCATTAATGAGATCCATTATGCTCAACATGGATTTCAAATTAATTGGATGGTGGAATTTCTGCCGTATACTCTCATATTTATTTGTTGTCTAAAACATGAGCAGTAAAACTATCAAATTCCAGCTATGCTGCATATCAAAACCATACATTTAACATGCTAAGAAAGTGTTATGGTTTGAATTCCTACAACTTCCTAAACTACACTGTGTGTCATATTTAGGGATCTCTCCATAGTACCACACAATTAACTATTGAAAAGAATCTGCATTGCTTAACTCATCAAAGCTGGTGCATCTCTACTGGGAGTGAGAGGCCAAAAATGATCAAATAAGGGAGTTTTCTTTGAATTGGCCAGATGAACGGCTTGCTGAATTTCTGACTCACATGCCACACTGCCTCAAGGGATGTCTTCTGCTGAAGTGAGGAGAAAGGCAAAGGAAAAAAATCTGCATAAAGCCTGGCCTAACATACCGTATACTCCAGATGGATAAATTTGAGACTTGCTAAATCTGCCCATTATCAAGAGACAGTTGAAATGTTTGTTTTTTTTCTTAAACGAAGCAACATATTCCATACTTTAACATTGGTCAGTACATTTAATGCCTTAAATCAATGGTCCAGGTCCCAAAGTACAATACAGTATAGTAGAGATGTCCCGATCCGATATTTGGATATGCCGATATGGGCAAAAAAATGTGCATCGGTATCGGATCGGCCAACACGGAAAAATTCCGATCCAGACTTCCGATCCAGTTTTTTAAAAGCCCGGTCCGGGTTTTCCAGCGCACTGATTTACATAGTCCATTCCAGTTTTTGCTTCGGTTTCCCTAAAATCCCGTCCGCATTTTACGGCACACATTCAACACACTACATTTACATTACCGTTTCCCAATTTACCGAGAGACTTTATCGGTACAAATGTCAGCTGTGTGGGATCATTTCACCTTAAAGGACGACAAAGACGAAGAGGCAGAGTGCAACATATGCCACAATAAAGTCAAGCGTGGTGGCAAAGCTGTAAGAAGTTTTAATACAACCAACCTAATCAAGCATTTAGCGAAATACCACCACAAACAATATAAGAGGTATGTTAAGAAAACCGAAGACAAAAAGAAAGGTCCTGCGCAACTAACACTGGCAGAAACTTTTGCTATGCGTGACAAACTGGCACTCGACAGTCCCAAAGCCCAGGGAATAACAAGAGTCATTGCCGAAGAATTCATTCTGGATGACGAGCCATTATCTCTCGTGAATAAAGACGCACCATCCAACACTTAGAACCACGGTACAACATGCCCAGCCGTCATTACATCCTTGAGCGATTCGGTCGTGGAAGATTCGAGAACAATTCACAAACATCCAAATTCCGGTTATTGAAATATGTCAAGTAAAGCGGAACTAATACACAGCACGGTCTTCGGGAAGCAATGAGAAGCGTCCCGAGAGTAAACATCATGCTTGTCATAGACCCGGGTAATGCCAATGCTCAACTCATGCCGCTGGATAAAAAACACAAGAATACCTGCCTGCTGCTGACAGCCGCTACAAACTACGTCAACATCGTTTTACTGTAGATAATAGATATCATATGTATATAGAACTAGATGCAAAACGACAGACTCGACTGCGTTAGCAACATTGAAGTATTGAAAACTAGTTGCATTGGTAAACAGCCGGCATCTTAAAGCAGGAGACTTCCCTAGTAGGCTGTTGTGAACCTTCCAAGCGAACCTAAACAACTTATTATTTAAAATACTCCTAAATCGGCAAAATCATGACTTGAATCTATCTTCAAAACAGTTTTAAAACTTTCACGTCGAAAGTAGACGGAAGGGAAATTATGGAATAACGGGAGCAATTTTAACAACTTTAACAGTTGATTCGCAAAATGTTTAAATGAATTGAATGTAGTTTAAAGCTGCTGATACAGAATGGGGACTTGAGTATTTTATTTACTGTTTTAAAATGTTAACTTGATACTGAAATAGTCGTTTATTTAAAACTGAAAGGCTTTTTATACAATTTTTGTAACTAATGCACGAAACATTAAAAGCATCTAATAGCTTGGGGGGTTTGCGGGATTTTCCACTGAGGTTGTTTGCGTGTTTTGCTTTTTTAAGACGATTTACAATATTATTTGCATGTTTTACTGACTGAATATGCCATTTCTGTTTGTCATTTTATAATGTTTTGTGTTTGTCACTGAATAAACAGGTCAGTTTCTTTTTACCAACCATTGTGTGTTATTCAAACTCACCTAATTCAGCTGGCTAGTTGTTATCAAGAGTACTAAAACCTTTTTCAACATGAGTCTGACAACTAAGTAAGGAGGCTAAATAACTTTAAACTTTAACACATGCTCAGATAGGCAGGTAGTGCAAAACAATATCGGATCGGAAGTGCAAAAACCTGGATCGGGACATCCCTACAGTATAGTCTTAAAAATTATAGCCACGTGTATTGCGCATTTGAAGATAAAGCTGTTGAATAAAGCCTTTCAATCATGTATTTATCATTGCAATCGTACTATTGATCTCAGCATTTTCAACTAATGGAGACTGTAAATTTTAATTTCTCACAACAGCTATTCTCAGACTTGGGTCAAGAACTCAACCACAGCAAAGCATAATTGAAAATGTCTCACGTCTCTGAGAAGTGAAGGTCTCACGACAAGATTAAGCAACAGACGAGCAGTACATTTTTGCTATGGACAAAGACATGTACAACATTAACACAGGTTTGTGACAAGAGTTGTAAAACATGTATTATACACTAGTCTTGCAAGCAAGATACTACTTCCTGTTTCAGTGATTTATCATATAGAAACACCTTGCCAACCTCAACTGTCCAACCACTTTGCCGGTCATCTGATGTCTGAACCAATCAGGGAATAGAGGCTGAAGCTACAGATGTGACCAAGAAACAACAATCTGGTTGAATACAATGTCTGAGTGCAAAACCGTTCTTGTAGATTGGTCAATTCCTGAGGTTTTGTCAAAAATACACTTCATTTCCTCATTTAAAGACGCGCAAAGAACATCACTAAAAGCTTTTAACGAGAAACAACGTTAGACCACCGATCCAACATTGTCCAATTAGCAGCAGTATATTTTTTTGAAGGTTCTGCCCATGAAACAGGTCTCGATTGGATCTTTCCCACATTGATATGTGTCATATATTCGTAGAGGATATATGAAACAATCAAACTGGCTTGCCAGGTTAATCCTATACTTAAAGGGCAGCTTAAGAGCTTTCCGGATTTCGGTGTAATTTTAAGAGAAAAAAACTTTGGATGAGTTCGTCAAAAGAACCATGTAATTTTTAACGCGTAACTGTGTGGATAATTTGCGGTTTTTGTTTTGCACTCCGTTAATAGTCCCTTCCCAAACCCGGAAGTATGACGTAAATTCCTGAACGCAACAGAAGACTATCCACAGCGAGCAGAGAAGCCGAAACGATATCAGTGATACTTCCACCGAAATAAATAATTCAGGATCGCTCTTTCATGACGCTAACAATGGCAAAGGCTACCAGGAAGGATTACCTACAATTAATCCCTACGTGTTTGAACCAGAGGCATCAGATGAAGACGATTTACTCAACACAGCAGACGTTGGTGATGACGCTGCTTTGGAGTTAGACACTTCATGAAAAGAAGAGCGGTAATCATCTAGCATCTTGATTTATTCCATCTCCGAACCTCTTTTCCCAGTCATTCCGTGATATTAACAGTAATTGCAAAAACAGATGAGTAGTTACATAGATTTAGTAATCAATGTATTGTAACGAATCGGGTTATAATGTAGCGAATGTATTTTCATGCGTTCCTGATTGTATCGTGTGACTTACAGGAGTGAGGGACATGCGATGGAGCGAGACGTTTCCCGGTTGTTGCGGGTTGTTGTTGTGTTGGCGTCGGCTGCAGCAGACAGCAGCCGTGTTGTTCCTACAAGTCCGAAAAATAAAGATTTGCAACCTGACTAAGCAGGGACTCTTTGTCGATGTTACCAAATTGACATGAAAAGACAACCTGTCAGCTGTCTTATGACAGGCAAGCAACAAAAGCAAAAAAACAGGTCGCGATCAAGAAAAAAACTAACAAATTTAACACATTTCCAAAAACGTATCAAATTTCCAGTGTCTACTTACTTTATGTCTTTAAAAAAACCAAGGTTGTATCCTCCTAGGCTTTCAAAGCTGTCGTTGCTGAAATGTTGAAAACCAAGACGCCATTGAGGAGCCGGGGAGAAGTTCTTCTGCTTGACTCTCACAAAAGATGTCCAAATCCTTGCAGAAGAAGGTTTTTGGAGCCACTCATACTGTAGTCCCGAAGCTTCGTATGAGCAATTCATGGCTACACATCGAGATGGCATGACGAATCTCGAGAGTAAAACCCAGAAGATGTTTCCAGTATATGGTGAGGATAGCGTAGTGCTGTACTTTCGTATTAGAGTGCTGGCGATGTCTTCAGGAATTGACGTCATTAGATAACGGCTGAATAAAGGCGCGTCCCTCGTTGCTAAATTGTTGCTATGGCAATAACTCAAAAACTGTGCGGTCAATTAAAAAAAAAGTTTGGTAGTATGAGTTTTGAGACAGCAAATGATGCATTCAAGATAATTTAACAGAGTAAAACACTCATGAATGGACGTTTTCAGCTGCCCTTTAAGTGAAAATGATTCCACATGAGCACAGTAGAAAGTAAGTAAAACCATTTATCATTTACAGTATATAAAAAGCAAAAACTGATTTTTTTGCCTTCTTTTGAGAATACGTTTTCTCACTATATCGTGTCTTTGTCATTAGTTGAACTTTTATACTGAGTACATCTCTGTACTTGTCCAGCTGTCCTCATATGCCGGAAACAGATTTGTTGATTTGGACCAACAAGTATGCGCTGAGTGATAATTCCTCTCGAGCTTTAGTTTTCTATCCGACATATTGACAGTGAAGTGTTCAAATACCCCTCCAACTTGACTTAAGTCTCAGATGCAGCTGAAGGAAAACAACCCCAAGCGTGATGCAAACATGACCCTGTTTTCCCTGTTGCTATGGCGTTAATGCTTTTGAGACAGTGTATTTTTGCGATATTCAGAGAGCAGGACTTCTCGTGTGAGATACAGTGTGTACGGAAAGCAGACGACCTTAAAATGTTCATTGCTATATTGCAGCTGATTGTGAAAATCAATTGCTCATTTTTCCTCATTAGTGTACATACAATAACACACATTGACCACTCAAAAAAAAAAAAAAAACAAAAAGAAAAAAACATGTCACTTAGACATAAGTAAGAGTCTCTTTGGCAATGATGCACATGGATTTGGGGATCCTCAATCAGATTCTGGCAGTTCTCCCAGATTGTCTCACGAATGTTGGCACATCGAGGTGCTGGATGTACATTGAGGACAAAAGCCTGCAATATAACCGTGCAAATTTTAAGGTCTGAACACTTTCTGTACAAATTGTACAAAAAATAATTTATTCCAGAAATGTGTCAATATCTGTTTGAAATTATTTACAACCATAATTTCTTTTATTAAACTGTCCATTTTTTAAGAGTTACTAAAAAAAATAGGAAACGGCAGTGTGTTGTTGGCAGATAAATGGCACCACATACATCTTTTAAGGTTTCTTTATGGCTTGTCTATATGACAATTTATTGCTGATCATCTCATGGCTCAGTAAGGTCTTAAACAGACTATATCTTTCCAAACATTTATTCTTTTATGAGCTTTGCCTGCAGTTGTCGGGGAAAATTCTGAAAAATATTTCTACACCCTGGTTTAACTACACAGTTGGTGACCAGTGCTGTTATAGACCAAAACACCCAGAGGAAATCATAGAATCAATGAGCTGGCTTGTGGGGTTCTCTCTTCAACATAACAGAAGAGTTAATGATATTTTGAAAAATAGAAATGTATCATTGCATCTTAAAAGTTACTTATTTTATAATGGCAATTAATAACTTGTTTCAGGTATCCAGATGATGTAATATTACTTGCTCGACAAGAATTGAGTCCATACACATAATCTGGAGAAATGATGGAAACAGTTTGTCTGCACATTGACACACCACCAACAATAAAATTGTTTATCAAATTTTATTGACAGTTTTTGATCAGAAACAGAAACAATAGACCACAGTTATGCTAAGGGGAAGTACAAAATTAAAATTATACAGTCATGGCAAAAAAAAAAAAAAAAAAAAATAGACCACATCTGTTACTTCAGTTTCTTGTTCATTTTAAATTCCTGTTAGGACTAAAACATAAATTTGTTTTCGACAATTTTTTTCTGGAACACAATTACTTAACTTCTTACATTAAAGGCTTGGGCATTGATCTGCCAAAATCAGTGATTTTGGGCCTTTCATGTGTTCTTTTATATCTGTTGACCATGTGCTATATCTTCAGCGGCACCACCAGCCTTTAAAATGAATAAGAAATTATAGCAAAAAAAAAAAAAAGGTCAAATAATTTTTGCATTCTGTAGTTGAAAATGAGAGGGGGCAGATGTGAATATCAAACATCCTTCATGGAAGGAGCATCAAGTCTTTTGGATGAATTCCAAAATAATTAATTTATCGAAGTATACAGAAAATATATTTGATGTGTGAAAACATTGAATGATGATCCACCAGTGTCTGCTAAGCCACTTTCTCTGATAGGCGTCAGACTAGACACTTCAGTTTAAGTACTGACCTTAATCTGCTGACTCTCCAATGGAGGTGAATCAAAGATATTAAGCGAAAAGAGCTCAAAGAGCCAAGAGCAGAATAATCTCATGGAAACCGTTGAGTGTTATTGGCAAGCAGCTGATCAGAATGTCTTCAAGAAGTGGGAGGCTGGAAAGCCTTTGACGAGGCAAGCATGGCACGTACTTTTGCCATCAGATCCTACAGAGAGGGACAGATAAAGTTCAAAAAGGTTTTTAGTCTTGAAATAATTCTAATGAAGAAAAGTGATGACATGGATTTGCTTATGTTTCAACCTTATTATTTAGCTTTTACACTGCAAAGTACCCGCTTTGCTATTATTTCAAGTTATCTGGCAAAGTGTGACGAACCTTGACCTAAATTGGTGTGACATCAACCACTGCTGGCTTACACAACAGTTTGAGAATAGAGAGTAAGGCAAAAGAAATGATAATAACAATACAAAATGCACGATCATCTGGATGTTGTGCCTTCAACTGATACGTATGTTGGACTATCGTACTCCAATGTTCACGTTCCATTTTCCTGAAGTAGCCCAGTTTTTCGCCACACACAACTCTTTCCAACCTTACCAACAACTACTGTATATGGGAAGAAGTAGGCATGGGATAGTATCAGATTTTGACATTACAATAACCTTGAGGAAAAATAGCACAGTAAAGAAACGAAAGCTCCAAAATTTATTATTTTCAAAAACTGGGGTTGAAAAAACAACTTCATTTCCATTGACAATCATTTTTCTCTTTCTAAAAAATTTTCAATTTTTACATTTAGTACATATACCATGCCATTTAATAATTGATAAATATTAAAATTGGCGGCACGGTGGCAAAGTGGTTAGCACATCCACCTCACAGTTCTGAGATCAAGGGTTCAATCTCTGGCTCCGGTCTTCCTGTGTAGAGTTTGCGTGCTCTCCCCATGTCTGTGTGGGTTTTCTCGGGGTACTACGGTTTCCCCCCACATCCCAAAAACATGCATACTAGGCTGATCGAACATTCTAAATTGTCCCTAGGTATGATTGTGTGCGCGAACGGTTGTCCGTCTGGTTGTGCCCTGCAATTGACTAGCAACTGATTCAAAGTATACCCTGCCTACTGCCAATAGTTAGCTGGGATTGGCTCCAGCACCCTCGTGACCCTTGTGACGATAAGCGGCTCGGAAAATGTATGAATGAAATATTAAAATTCTTAAACAACATCTGATCACTTATGAGCTAAATATAAAATATAATAAACACAGCAATCAACAATTCAACTTTGTCACCTTTCCTATCATTATGTGAAAAATCCAATAATTGTTCGAGCTTTTGATTTTTTCCTTCAAAAAAAAAAAAAAAAAAAAATGAAGAAAAATTAAATTAACAAAACAAAACAAAAAATACAGAATTTCTGTAAAACACCACAATAAAATGTCAATTCAAATAAGTAGTACAACCCTAAAAATAGGGGGCTGGGTGTCATCCATGTCTACATTTAAGATTGGTATTGAGAAACAGCAAGTGCCTCTGCTTTGAGTTTTTTCCCCCTTCTGTTCTTAAAATATAATAATATGACACAGGCAGAAAGCTAGCACCTTTGGTAATATTTGTTTTCTATGTCTTTATATTGTAAACAAAATTTAAATGTGATCCTGCCTCTTCCACCAGTGAGTGTGGGTGGGTTTAGCTAACTACTCCCCACCTTGCGTTGAACATAAAAACGGCTTGTTAACACTGATATGGCAAGTTTTAGCCGTATCTGATATCTTGACTTTTTAAAACCTTGCTATACCTTGAAAACGGTAATCGGCACATGCCTATTGAGAATATACAAATGTGGCTCTTTCCTAATAGTTTGTCTGATGAGTGATGACGCATTCAATGTGATGTGCATTTTTTTTCATTGATAGGATTTTCTTCTGGACAACTATCGGCAACCAGACCAAGCACTGCCTTATTAAATCACGGAATGCCATGAATGTTCATTACAATTTTTAAATTATTGTAATTTGTTACGAATATACAGTATATATACAGGGTGTTCCAAAATGTTTGACCCCATTTCGTAGGCCAATAATTTTGACAATTTTTGTTGGAATTACCTCAAATTTTCACAGCGTGTGTAGAAACACAGCAAGTTTTTGCGTGTAACGTTTGGCATTTCTATCTTTTCAGGTTAAGAAATGCCGTTCACTTCAAAAGAAAAGGCATTTTGCATATTAAGAGTATACTCAGACTCAGTCACCCAAGACTTTCTTCACAAATTTTGCAAAGAAGGCACCAACTTAACAACAAAACAGAGAATTACAGCTGCACTGAAAACTGTTACCGAAGACGAATACAATGAGTTTGGCACGAGCCCGAATACCGACTCAACGTGTTCAGTCACAGGCGGCGCTCATATTGAAAATTTATGAAAATTTATCATAGAACCAACAAATATTTGTACTTTTCTTTGTAAATTTAACCAATAAAACTTATGACCTTCAACATAAAAGTGTATTTAGTTTCATTAAGATCCATCAAGGGGTTTCTGAGATACGGGCATTTAAAATGGGTTCAACCATTTTGGAACACCCTTTGTCTTTATATATGGCGGAAAACACAGACAAGACTGAAAAAGCAGTTTCTGCTCTTGCACTCCTCTTTAAAAGAAACTGCTGTATTTTAAGCCAAAACAACTGTTTTGTTTGATAGAACAATATGTCTATATGCTGCCATAGCAGATTCATGGCGCATTAAGCCCCCGAATTATTTTTAATTTGTCCGTTTTACCCTGAAAACCCCCGTTTACAGACGTCGCGCAACGGTTTTGTTTCAACCCAGCCATAAAACGAAGGTAATTAATGATATTTATTATTCAAAATTTCTGTCGTTTTTAGCTTAGAATCATGAATTGATGTCTCATTTTTCATTTAAAAAAAAAAAAAAAAACTTTAAAAAATTACGGATATCTACCTCATAACTATCGCTTAGTTTTTTGTTGTTGTTGTTGTTGTTGTTACTGTCGCATTTTCTCCGATATGTTAGATGATAAATAATCGATTCAAACAAAGAAAAAAAAAAAAAAAAAAAAAAATTTAAAGGGTAAATATATGAAAAAGAAAATCATGACCACTCCGTGTTGTCTGCGATTTCTGCATCACGACCCTTGTTATATTACCATGTTTCACCCACAAAATCCCCCAAAAATCCAGCTGTGGCCATTCACAGCTGTGTCTTGGCACTCGGTGATACATGCTACATGGAGTTTTTGGATCGAACAAGGTAAGCGACGCGATAATATCTCGTTAAAGTCATGGCGTATATAATTCCGCTCTCGCGTGCTCTCACCTCCAGATAGGGTTTTGCGGTTTAAAAAATTATTATTATTATTATTATTTTTTAAATGCCCTCGTGTTCAATTTTTTTTCCCCAGAAAATTGAGATTTTAAGCTTTCCAATGATGTATCACACATGCATATGGGACAATTTTGAAAGTTGGCCAAATTGGGTGTCTCAGAGCGGAACTTCAAGCCACCTGAGTGTTTTCCGCCATATATATATGTATGTATATTAATGTATAATTTGTTTGTAATTTCTATTTGAGAGTGTGAGAAATGTAAGTAATGTTAAAAATAACTATTTGGAAGTACCTGAAGAAACTGTACAATAACCCCAAACCATCAAAAAAGTATTAAGGAATCATCTCACGTTTCCATTCATACTTGGACCTGTTCCATCCGATTTTATTCAGTATTCAGCTCTATTCAGTGTCTCAGGGTAGCATTTGTATTTTTTGACAATAATGGCTCATGGTAATGCACGACACCAACGACAATAAATGTAGGATAGCTAGAGAGTTGGCTTCAGCTTTGCTTGTAACCCCAAAAATGATCACATTATCATGTCGTCGAGAAGGGAAAAAAACTTTTTTCCTTTAGGCTTTATATTAATCTAATAAATAACCACTCCTCCTATGTTAATGAATGAACAGTTAAAGTATGTCACACTATGTGCATTCTATTGCAAGCATTTCTCATGCCTATTGTAAACATCAAATGTTTACATCTATTGATAACCCCACTGTCTGCAGCGCTGTGATTGATTTTTTTACCCCTCTAATTAAAACCATGATCTCCAAAAGCTTTGTGAACAGTGTTGATGACGATAACGAAAATAATTTGTCAATGAACAATCTTTTCATGACGATGACGAGCTAAAAATGTTTCTAAAACTAAAACATAACGAGATGGATGCCAGTTGTCTGACGAGACGAGATGAAAATTCGCCATAGTTTCTGTCATAAATCACAATGTGTGATATTTTCTTACCGTACGTCTGTTATTATCGTATGAGTAAGTGCGTGCCCATTCCAGGCTCCTTTTGTGAAACACGTGTCAGGTGCTGTTTGTTTTCTTATTTTGGCTATACTATGTTGCTTTTGCCTTTATAGTGCTGAGTGATCATCACACACTAAACTAACTTGTAGCGCTAGCAGAGTGTTCTTGTTAGCATTGATTGCGGTGACTCAGAGAGTCTTCTTAAACTCTTGGAAAACTTTTTACATACAGTTCGTGGCATCCAGGGGAATTTAATTAATTTCAAATAATGTGTTGCTTTCCTGCTGAGTGTGTATTATCATCATGAAGATGTTGATGCCCTTGGAGATAATTATGTGCTCTGTCAAACGTTCATTCGGATTGGTTGAAAACCTTTTTATCTATTTATTTATTTATTCATGGACTAAAACTTTTGAAGTTTATAGACGAAAACATTTTGAGAATTGTTGACTAAAACTAGACGAAGACAAACACGTTTCAAACTAACTAAATTTTGACTCAGACGAAAATTAAAATGCCAAAAACAACACTTCTTGTGAACTCAATTCAATCGACTTAAGAGCTTTCAACACTAGCTCAATTATTCATTGTAGCTACTTCACGTATAATTTTGTACAATAAAAATCAATGTCTAGCCTGCCAAGTTATCTTATGTTGCTCACCAGATCTCAACTTGCAAATGACTGTTTAGAAAACATACAATGTTGAAATGTTTTTTTTTTCCATCCTCAATTCATTTAATTCATTTTTCATTTCCATTTGCAGTATTTCTACACTATTCCTAAGGGATAAGGAGCGGTAGGAATTGTGACTATGAGGGAAAAATGGCTGGCAGCAGCATCTACGTGGGAGGGGTCCGAGTGTGATCGTGTTTTACTGTTGGCCAACAAAGAAATGCAATATAGTGGGGAATTACTATATTTCGAATACTCTAATCATATATGTCAATCTCTTGGCCAGGGGGCCAAATTATTTTGTGTGGCTAGCAAAAGGAAATTATGTGTATAGACTTCATATGTTTTGCCAAAATATCTATATAACAAAATTTCTTTTGTCGACAATGAAACATTTTTGGGAGGTTACTGCCATCAGCTGTGCAATACTCCTGATCCAACTGAACTGGGTGGATTTGCAGTACATAATCTTGTTTCCGTGCCAGTTACGTCGGCGTACGTCCAATTGCTGGCAGAGGCTGCAAAGAATTACCGCATGGTGCAAAACAATTTTCATCAACTTATGCCACAGTGACCAGTAATCTGGCATTTATTTATTAATTTACATTTGTTTAACATCATGATTCTTCTGGATTTTTTTTGCCAGACAAAACGTCTCCACACTCAAACTCAGTTGTGAGCATTGATTTACAGTGTACATCCATCGATTTTTAACACCATTCATCTTTGTTAGGGTCACAGGTGTGCTGGAGCTTACTCCAGCTGACTTTGGACAAAAGTCTAATCATACCCTAAATCTGTCCCCCAATTTTCCTGAAATTGATATCGGGCAAAAGTGTTCACATTAACAATGTGTGAAGTACTTTGCACACAATGGATTAATACTTTTACAGCTTCTTTTGGAGTGCACTCCCTGCCTACTGTTGGCACACAAAAACATACAATATATTCATAGAACCCTAACCTAGATGGTTACCAAATCCCCAGCAGCAAAATAATTCCTTTAGTTTTCGCTTTCATTTTCATTTCTCCAGGGAAGAGCAAGCTCACATCCGGGGAGTTAATCATTCACACACAGACAAATACCCACCCCTGAGCTCTGCTGACAGAAGAGACAAATTAAAAGCTGTAATCACAGAGGGTGTGGAATTGTCATATCACATCAATCAAAAGGCCATTTCATTTCATTTTTGCCCCCAGTGACGAGAAATGTACACTAAACACACACTTGTCAGTGATGGCTTGCACTGACAAGGTTCCTGTGTGGTCCTTCTAGCCACATTTTCTTCCTCCTAGTAGTGCATTGTCAAGGTGTGCACAAGTCAAGCAACAAGCCATGCAGCTAGCACCACTTTACTTAATGAGATGCAAGCTTTTTTTTTTCTGATTAAAAAAATATTTTGCAATGCATTTTTCCAGGGTTAGGGTGGGTGGCCACGTCAGGTCATTGAGAGCCTCAATCTAGCCTGTTTTCCATGTCTTCCTTTTCCAACATAAATGAATCAAATAATTAGTGCTGCAACGATTAATTGATTAACTCGAGTAATTCGATTAGAAAAAAGCTTCAAATCAAATTTTGCTTCTTCAAGTATCTGTTTAAATAGAGTGGCATTGTAATGGTTTGTTTTGAAAGTGTTGCATTTAGTTTTATTGATTTGGGAGGATACACTGCCCTCTAGTGGAAACAGTGAATATGACAGAACTCATTTAACATGGCTGAATCCAGCTGCTCCCTGTTAAGACCAACATAAAGTCCTTATTTATTTGGGCTAATATGTTTTTTATGTATTCATTATTTAGTTTATAAGTATATTAAGCCGTTTTTTTTTTTTTTTTTTTTTTTTTTTTTTGTGGGGATATGTGTTTGAACGATTGGTTAAGAGCATTGTTAAAAAAAAATGTTAGCATTCTATAGCATTTAAGCTAGCGGACTTTTGCTATGCACGTTAGCCAGTTCTCTTGTTGTACTTAGATCCTCATTGATCTCTTTTTTGTTCATATCGTTTGAGGCTAAACTCAGGTATTTACTGTAAATTTATTTTTAAATGAAAGTGCAATTGTGCATAGTTTGAAGAAACACTTGGGAATTTTATTTTGTATTCACATTTAATGCCCTTTTGAGAGTGCAATCTTAGCAAGCCTTTGTTTTATGTTTCTTAAAATTTATTCTGCAACGTATGAAATGTTCCTGATCTGAATACACAATTCTTCAAACTAACTCGTTGATGGATTAATCAACTAGTAAAATAATCGATAGCTGCAGCACTACAAATAATCAGGATCATTGTCAGACTTCTACAGTGTTTGCTGATAGCTGAGCATTTGATTCAGGTGTGTTAGAGGAGGGAAACATAGAAAACTGTCTGGATTGAGGCTCCCGAGGACCGGACTTGGCGACCCCTGCTGATTTTTTAATGTACTCAAATGAGCCAGGAGGAAATCTCAGGAGGTTAACATTCGTCATCTGTCCTGCTTCAACCTTCACGGTCAGTTCCAGCAAGATCTGATTTACCTTTGATTGAAGGAATGGCTTCAACGACTACCTACTTTTGTTGACTCAAATGAAGACGATTGAAGCGGGCTACCAAGGCTTGAATAGCACATAATGGACCCAAGGCTCTTTGGATGGGCAGGGTATTTTATTTGGTTCCTTAAAACTGAGTCACACTCATTACTATTACACAGATTAAGCATGCAATTTCTACAAACCCAATTTGCAACTAAAGGTTAAGATTAAGAATCTATTTAAGTAAACCATTAATGGCGTTCTAAATTGGAATTATAAATAGAATTACATTTTTTTAAAGGAATGATGCCTAAATGCCTAAATCTCAAACTCATTTATTACCTCATTCTGTAATGTGTTTTGTCTTGTGGAAAAACACACAAAGAACCCACCCCCGTGATTACTTCTGTGGACCCCGTAAACACTGCTTATCACCAAGAATACAAAGAAAACAACTGTTCCAGTATAATTGAGTTTTTAAGTAGCTTTCTATCATGCAATCCAGTGTTGTTTTCGTCAACCATAACTATAACAAAAATATTTCGTTGAGGAACAATTTTTTCATGACGATGATGAGACGATAACGGGCTAAAAACATATCTTGAGAGACTAAAACTTAACGTAAATAATGCCAGTTTTCGTCTCACGAGATGAGAACGAGACGAAAATATATAGTAGCTATAGTTTTCGTCGCATGTTCACTATGTGTGACATTTTATGTGTCGTTAGCCTGCCTGGTTGTGTCACTCATGTGACGTGCTGCGACCCCCCCAATACATCCACTAATCTAGTGTCCTCTCCAGTCTCCCCATTGCTTGTTATGAGACACACACGGTAATATTTGTCTTATCTCGGCAACAGAGAATAGGCAATGTTGTTTTAGCCTTTAAAGGTCTTTGCTGAGTGCTAAATGTAACTCATAGTGTCAGCATAGCATTCACATTCACGTTAGCATTAGGCTATTGCTAACGGCGAGCATCCTCCTAAACTCTCGGACAACTTATTACAACTAATCGAAACTAATGTAGCCTACTGTTTTCCTGCTGAGAGTGTATTATCACGTGATAGATTTGTAGATCCTACAATATGTGATTGTCAATGTTCATTGGAAACCTTTTCTTACATATTTTTGAAGTGAAACTTTTGAACTTTGAAAAGACGAAAATATTGAGTTAATGTCGTTTTCGTAAGTTTTCGTCAACAAAAACTAGACGAAGACAAACACATTTTCAAATGACCAAAATATGACTAAGTATTAAGTACTAAGTAGTAAGACTAAGTATTATCGTCCAAAAGACAAAAACTAAGATGAAAATTAAAATGGCTGCCAAAAACATCGCTGATGCAGTCATAAGATGCTTCGTACTGTCCACGTACACTGGCTTTTTTTTTTTTTAACTCATTATCCTGTATATTAGGTGCTGACTTGGTAGGGGTAGTTAAAGTCAAATGAGAAATGTGTTGGCTACAACTGAATATTGAATGTAACAAGTTAAAAGACACTAATCTGTAACGGGAAAGGAGAATTTCACTGTACACAGTTTCCTTAGAAAGGCTGACATCGCTATGCATCTAATAAAATGATTAAGCGAATCCGCAAGAACAGTTTCACATGCATTATGGACAAGGCAATGTCCTGTTTTTGTCAGTTCTGTCCAAATAAATGTCAGCTCTACAGTTGCACCTCTGTTGCCAATTTAGTAGAAAGGTGGTGTGAAAAAGGCTGTACAAGTGAGGTTTCTTTGGGGTTTGTTTTTGCACGATAACAACCTAGCCTTACTTTGTGATAATATAACAGGAGTTGGAACACCACTCCATTTCATTCTTGACTCATTAAAATCCTGTCAAGGCAGCACCGGCTTGCCAAAATATTTGTGTCTCGTTTTCTTTGGGTTCACTAGCCTAGCCTTAAACAGTTGTGATGAACAATAATCACTAGAAATCAGCAAAAATATTCATAAACCTAATGGAGTGCAGATACCGTATGTAAGACAAATGCTGCACGATGGATGCATCACATTGCATATGAAACAAACCAACAGCAGAGACTATGGGGAGAGGGGAAAGCAGTGTCGAACACGACAGCGAGGCGGGATGAAGCCAACAGCAACAAGGCTATTAGAAGGTGTTGAATTATTCATGATTTGTTTGTAAAACATCACAGGTGGGGGTTAAGTCGTAATAAGTAGCTATGACTACCGTAACTCGGCAGAAAACAGCAGGAGTTAGGAAGCCGTGGTGTGATCAAGGCAAGAGGAGCAGTGAGTTGGTGAGTGTTGTTTTCAAGCAGTAGTGCAACTGGGCAGTCATCACTGGAAATTTGATTGGAGACACATAAGTAGCGACAAATGACCCTTCTAACCACCTTTCCCCAACAATCATTCAAGCTTTCTGAAAATCATACATTACATTTTTCTACCCGGAACAAAATGTGCGTACGCATGAGAATATGGAAAGCAGCCTGATGCCCATCATCAATTCTCCACAGTAGTGTTAAACAAAGCGCAGCAGAATATATTTTGTTGAGTGAGAAGACCAATACGATGTTCTTTGAGATATGACCCACAGGCACTAGACCAGTCTACAGTTTTACAAATTAAACAATGCCTATTTTGCTTCAGGTAGTTTGGACTAAACCAAGGGTTTCAACCTCATTTTTGTTGCGGCCCACATCATTCTTATGATTTGCCACAAAAGGCCATTATGACTGCAGGACCATAAAAATGTAGCATTCTCTCACATTACTGCATATACACATAAAATTGAATGATAGCTGGTTTTCAAATCAGAAAAAAGCAAAAACAGTTAATTTTTTCCAGGAACTATTGATAATGCGTTTTAAAGTGATCATCAGCAATTTTGCCCATTCGTCATGAACTTCATAAATGAAATCATATTAAATATTTCCTTTCAAGTTTTGAGTTCTACCACACCTGTGGACTAAGTTTTAATGTAGAATCTAAGGATGAGATGTTTTCCTGACATGCTTTCTCACATTTAGCTAGTGTCACTCTTCCAAATGAGGACCCAATAAAATCTGTCTTTGCCTAGCAGATTCCATAGGTAATAATAAGATTTTATATGTAGCTTCATGAGCTCCACCAGATTGAATCAAACCAAGCGTGAATCCTGTACAAACTCAGTTCCGCTTTATTTCAAAGCAGTGCCTCACTATAGTGGCATGACAATGTTTTGCCCCATCTAACGGCGCTTTCAAACTCTCACTATTTGGTGCGTTTTAAACAGACCAGAGTTCTTTTTCTCAGATAGTTAGATAGTTTTGTAAATTTGAACGCGAATCCGAACTCTAGTTTGGACCAAAAAAAAACGAACTCTGCTCCGCTCAAAAATCGTGGGTCTCTGTCTGCTTTAAACGCACCCTGCTTCGCTTGTGAATGCAACCGGAGCAGGGTGCGCTTTTGCTACTTTGTGTGTTTAGCGACACAGCCTGGAGCTGGGACGCTACATACAGCGCATCCTTGGAAGCCGAAGTACAGCGCCCACGCTACTCAGAATAAACAATGGCAAAATGACACACAATTAATCATGGCCAAATGTTGTTGTGCTGCGCTTAGTAGTTGCATTTCATACACAGAATCAAGTTGTAATGTTGTGTTTTGCATGCTGTTCCTTAACGGACCGCGTGAGAGTGACAGTGGCCAAGACAGGAGGAGCCTCTCGGGGCGACCATTTTGTAAGTCTCGCTTTCCTGGAAGTGGCGGGATTTGAGAATCCAAAAAGTCACGAAAGTGAGAGCGATTGCTCACCTGTGTGAATTGGGTTACCAAACGGTTTCCTTCTGTTTAATGTTCCCTGAAGCATTTTTTTTATACACTCCAGTTCGCTCGGCATAGAGTCGGGAGGGAGCGCGCCTGCTGCTGGCCGAGCGACGACTTAATTTATGCTACAATATGTGCAGCTGTGCACGTTCCCTCCCCTCCGAGGAGGGAGGTAGTTCCTGTTCTATTTGTCCAATCAATGAGTCCGCTGTTCGTCCACGTGATGCAAATGACGAAGTTCGGTTGGTGCAGTGCGAATGCTGAACCTTTTCAACAAGTCATATTCAAATGTTGTTGTGACGTAGCTCTCCAACCGGACCCTGGTCCTCTTGGTCCAATGTGAAAGCGTCCTGAAAGTCCTTTTTTATTTCTCTCTCTCTCTCTCTTTTTTTTCCATTGTAATGTTAAATTATGAAACAAATGTGAGAAAACTTTATTTTTTATTTGTTTATTTATTTGTTGTTTGTTTTTTATTTAAAAAGGGGAAAGTACTATTCAAAAGTACCTGTCCCAGTGTATAAAAGTAACTGCCTAAAAAACCTGATAACTGGTAGGTCTATTCTTTGCAGCAACAACTGAATACAAGCCTTTTCCATCCATTCACTTTTTTTTTTTTTTTATTCAGCAACACTGGAGGGTTTTTGATCATCATGAATGGCCTTTTAAGAGCATTTATGCCACAGCATTTCAATCAGTTTCAAGTCTACTTTTACGAGACCATTCAGAAACATTCATTTAGTATTTTTAAGATATTCAGAAGTTGAATTGCTTGCATTTTTGGGATCCCGGTACCGTTGCAGAACCCAAATCTGCTTTAGTTTAAGAGTTTAAAAAAGATGTTTTCAGGGATTTTATTAAAAAAAAGAGGAGAAATCATGATCCAATCACAACAAATCATCTAGATCCCGAAGTAGCTTCGCATCTCCTCGACACCACCATGACTGTCGGTGAGCAGTTCTTTTTCAAAAATGCAGTGCTCCATTCACACCAGACGTAACAAGACACACTCATGCCTTCCAACAAGTACAAAATCATCTCATCAGTGTATAGAATATTTTCCCAAGATTCTTGGCAAATATTTACACTTTTGTTTTATTTGGCTAGAGAAACCTGAGCCTTTGTGGCCTTTTTGGTTGTCGTGCTTTTCATCGTGAAACTCAAAAGAACTGTATACGCACAGTCATATGTTTTGAGACTTTTCACCATTCAGTTGAATGAGAAAGTCTCAAAACTTTTGATCAAGGGTGTACAGTTCTTTAGATGTCGGCTTAGGTTCTTTCAAGACCTCCTGCACGAGTCGCCACTGTGCTCTTGGGGTAATTATTGTTCCCGCTGATCCATAGTTTTCCTATTCATGGTTAATGGCTCTAACAATTGTTTTAAAATGGCTGTGTAACCCCCCTGTACACTTGTAGATATTTCATTTTTCATTTGTGCTTGAATATCTTTGGATCTTGGAATTTAGTACCACCTTTGTGCAATCTTTTGGCCCATTTCATTTGTCATACAGGTTCTACTGGGTTATCTCTTAATAAATTGGGGAAACTATGCCTAAAAATAACCATTTGAAAAGTGGGTAGATACTTTTTCACTGATATGGTGAAGCAAAGGGCTGAGGCTTGATTTCAGTGTCAAAAACATACACACTGACTCATCATGGTTTTATACTAGAAAGGAAATATTTTGGTTCTGGAAAGTTACTTTGATAGAACCTTTTCGGCCTAACCGTTTATTTAACCTCGAATTTTCACAAATCGCTTTTTTGATACCGGAAATAATCTTCGCATTTCTCAAATGATCACTGATATTAATAAACATAAAACAACACATTCTTAACTATAATGATGGCACAATTCAAATCACAGATACATTATATGTTATCCCACAAATGTATAAGGGTAATCACTTTAAAATGTAATGCATAAATAATTCAAACTTTAATTATGAGTGACAACATCATACCATGACCATTAGGTGAAAGGAGCACAATACCTGAGTTATTTTGGACTGAACAGCAGATACTATCGATGAGGACACAGGCTCTTTCTCCTGAGAAGCACCCCTGCAGAGAGACAAGATGGAGACGATAGGAGATGCAGAGTTTAACAGAAGAAAAAGCAAGAGCTGAGAGGAAAAGAAAGAAACCAATCGGGTTAAAAGAAAGAGGCATAAAATATGTATGCTACGTTCTAAAATGTTCAAAGAAACACAGGAATCTAGAACAACCAAATGAGGACAGAAAAATTAGAAAGGGAAACGTTTACCTGTAAATCATCACATCAACAGAGCTCAACAATGCTCAGAATATAATTTTTCAAACAGGAAAAATTCACATAAAAGGATATTTGTGAATGTCTAATCAATCTCAAATCATGAGGGAAATATGCACACACAGTCATGTCAATTTTCAATAAAACCGGAACTTAATGTATGTATAACCCTCGTTGGCTTTTAATTGGAGAATTGTCAATGTTAGGCGGTTAAAAGTTTTTTTGTCATGTAAAAAAAGAATAATGAGTCTCCATTGCAAATATGTACAGTAACTTTGTCACATTAAGCCAGATATGTCCAAAGTCCGGCCCGGGGGCCAAATGCGGCCCTTTGTCAAATTTCATAATAAATTGGTCAGCAGTACTGCTACCAGCATATGAAGTAGCTTACACACTAAATGCTGCTCCTCATTTACCCACTAAAAGGTAGCAGCACATTAAGCAACATTACCCCAGGTGACCCTTTATTCCCAATTTTCTAAAATAACGACAATCAACAAAAAAAAAAAAAAGTTGACTGCGATGGCCAACGCTTCAAGGATAGGTGAAAATTGGAATATTTCTCAACTAAAATACGCATCAACTGTGTCTGCCTCATTCACCAAGAGACTGTCGCTGTTTTTAAAGAGTTCAATGTGAGGCGATATTACCCAACAAGACACGCTGACATTTACGACAAGATTACAGAGAAGATATGTAGCAAGAAATTCAAGCAACTTGAAGCTAGTTTAATTTTACAGCTGCAGTATTTCACAAGAGCCCGAGATTCGAAAGAGAACGCCACAAAGGCTAGTTGCGAGACTGTTGAAATTATTAATTAAAAAAATAAAAAATAAAGCAAATGTGACACACAGAATGGCTTGCTAAAATTTGATGAAATATATTGTTCTACGTAAAGGATGTCAGCTAAGGTCGGCCCCCCACATTTTTACCACACCAAATCTGGCCCCCTTTGCAAAAAGTTTGGACATCCCCTGCATTAAGCCAATTATTAGTTGGTGGAGTGCAGGAAGGTCGCACTAGAGTATAATTCAATTGTGTGCTATATCATATGGCTTGGTTTAAAGAAAAAAAAAAGTAAAAAGCCACCAAGACAGGCAAAACAGACCAGGCAAAGGCCTACCTGGATTGGGCCAGGCTGGAGCTGGGGCTTGAAGATGGCGACAAAGCTCTATTTGGTGATGGGTCAGGAGAAACAGAGGAACCTGACGTTTTCTTAGTTCCTGAGATGGAGCTCTTTCTTTTTCCAAGAGGGGACCTGTGTGAAATTGTGAAAAATAGTAGTCTCTTAGATTGTTTTAATGTAGACAGAAATTGTTTATCTTTTTGTGTTTTTTTTTTTTTTTTTTAAAGGGTGGTGCCGTCTCGAAATTAATGTTCTGTTTGTTCCAGTTAACATCAATGTCTTCCTAGCACATCAACCAAAGCGCTTTAAACGCCACCATTATCTCAGTGAAACCTTGACAAAAAGTATTAATATCTGTTCGCAATAGTGCTCCCACTCAGCAGAAAACAAAGCTATTAAAGAACTATTCTAAGAATAAATATTAACAAATAAATGTTTCATATTACGTATTACTGGTTTGACAGTTGAAGAAACAATGATTTTATTGACATGAGCTGATTCTTCCATTTCTGGCAAAGCAGAGCTGAGGGGTTTGTAGAAATACTTTTAACGGCTGCTTTAATTCATAAACTGGGCATAGCCCTTACTGACTGCCCTTATGACTGAGCTCACTGGCTTAAGAACTTTGGATCCTTCCTTTCTTTACAGCAGAGTTTCAATTGCAAGGGGGAGAGTAAAATTGCACTATTGCCATCAGAACTGGCCAATATTTTAATAAAAGAAGAGCAAGAAATGCTTCAGTGGGAAATAGTATGCCCTCGAAGTGCTCCCCAGACCACCTCACTAGTTATAGATGAAGACTGTATTTAAAAAAACCTATACACAGTGAATCTTATTGTCCCTTTCGGTTTATAGTGAATGGAATAACATAATTAAGTGATGACAAATTAATCACGTCAAATCATTGGGGGGGGGGGGGGGGGGGGGGGGTGTCAGCCCATACTGCCCTCTCCCTCGCGTTGCAGAAAAAAGTCCAAAGTCTCCTTTTAATTTATTTTCCCTTTCTGAGCTGAGGAACACTATTATGACAGGCAGTGCCTCCATTGGTATGACTGATTGATAGCTGCTTATCCAGCCTCCTGGCAACATCTACTTTTGGATAGTACTCTTTGCAGCGGCATGCAATGATCGGGAAGGCTGTGGACTTATAATGTGCCATCTTTTCAATTGCCAGACACACAATGACTTGATGACACTGTGTCTTGTAATCTGGCACTGTGACCATAGGGAACGAAAATGAAAATTGTGTAGTTTGAGTTTGGCTTCAGTTGGCCAGAACTAATGTGAACTGGCTACATATTGTTACATTGCATGACCTACTTCATGGACCCTAAATTGGTCCTATTTCCTCAACACGAACAGGAGCCCTTTCGTATTCCACCTTTTCCTATTTCAAATTACACTATGTGGCAAATACTAAATTCGAGCTCCCTGTCACCATGTTAATAACCATGATGTTGAAGCACACTGATTAACTGGTAACTTTTAATTTAAAGCCTTGAGACTGAAAATAACTATATTAAGGAACTTAATAATGGGCAGCGTCCATTTTAGGGCATACTGCAAACTGCCATTATGATTCAGGGAGGAGGACCAGGTCCATTGAGAAAGTAGTCACTAAAATGCCACTTTTCTACAGTGCAATAGTGGCTGATAATGGCTGCACTCTATTTCTAACAGATTGGGGTGGTCATTTTTGCAATTAAACCATGCTACACTTCGGGGGAAAAATTTGATCACAAAAGATATACAAAGGGGTTCTTGGTTTAATGGCAACAACAGTTACCATGATGTAGATTTTTGATTTTACTACTGCATGAGCATAAGTTAGTCAGAGACCAGGCGGTATTCCAATATACAAATGAGTTTCGAATCTGTTTTTAACTTAGGACTCTCTGTACACTGTTATCAGTAACGCGTTACTGTTATCTGATTACTTTATTTCGGTAATGAGCAATCGACGTGCATTCTCGTGTTCCTCGGCGACAGAGAAAATTACTGCCAAAAGTCACGTGATAGTGAACTCACTTCCTTCAGAGCTGATGGCGTTGTTTAAAATTCAAAGGCCACCAAGACATCTAAACCAAGAATGTATTCCTTATTTATCAGTCTGCTGCATATGAGACGTGAGTGTGATTCACGTCTTTCTCCAACTCACGGCACGAAAACAAAACGAATAAATGACATTTCCTCCTGTTGGCTGGCTCGAATAGAGTACAGAGATCCCTCGCCAATTTGCGCTTCGAAATTTGCGGTTTCAGTTATTTGCAGATTTTTTAGGTACTGTATAAGGCTCCCTTGACACCTGAGCATTTTGTCATCTTCATCGAAGTGCACAGGTGTTTCTTCATCATTATCGTCAGTCAAGGAAGGAACCGCTGGAGTCTAATGTGTTTATTTAAAAAACGTTAAGCTATACGCATGTGTACATGTACATATCTTTTTCTTTTATGTACAGTGCCTTGCAAAAGTATTCGGCCCCCTTGAATCTTGCAACCTTTCGCCACATTTCAGGCTTCAAACATAAAGATATGAAATTTATTTTTTTTGTCAAGAATCAACAACAAGTGGGACACAATCGTGAAGTGGAACAACATTTATTGGATAATTTAAACTTTTTTAACAAATAAAAAACTGAAAAGTGGGGCATGCAATATTATTCGGCCCCTTTACTTTCAGTGCAGCAAACTCACTCCAGAAGTTCAGTGAGGATCTCGGAATGATCCAGTGTTGTCCTAAATGACCGATGATGATAAATAGAATCCACCTGTGTGTAATCAAGTCTCCGTATAAATGCACCTGCTCTGTGATAGTCTCAGGGTTCTGTTTAAAGTGCAGAGAGCATTATGAAAACCAAGGAACACACCGGGCAGGTCCGAGATACTGTTGTGGAGAAGTTTAAAGCCGGATTTGGATACAAAAAGATTTCCCAAGCTTTAAACATCTCAAGGAGCACTGTGCAAGCCATCATATTGAAATGGAAGGAGCATCAGACCACTGCAAATCTACCAAGACCCGGCCGTCCTTCCAAACTTTCTTCTCAAACAAGGAGAAAACTGATCAGAGATGCAGCCAAGAGGCCCATGATCACTCTGGATGAACTGCAGAGATCTAAAGCTGAGGTGGGAGAGTCTGTCCATAGGACAACAATCAGTCGTACACTGCACAAATCTGGCCTTTATGGAAGAGTGGCAAGAAGAAAGCCATTTCTCAAAGATATCCATAAAAAGTCTCGTTTAAAGTTTGCCACAAGCCACCTGGGAGACACACCAAACATGTGGAAGAAGGTGCTCTGGTCAGATGAAACCAAAATTGAACTTTTTGGCCACAATGCAAAATGATATGTTTGGCGTAAAAGCAACACAGCTCATCACCCTGAACACACCATCCCCACTGTCAAACATGGTGGTGGCAGCATCATGGTTTGGGCCTGCTTTTCTTCAGCAGGGACAGGGAAGATGGTTAAAATTGACGGGAAGATGGATGCAGCCAAATACAGAAACATTCTGGAAGAAAACCTTTTGGTATCTGCACAAGACCTGAGATTGGGACGGAGATTTATCTTCCAACAGGACAATGATCCAAAACATAAAGCCAAATCTACAATGGAATTGTTCAAAAATAAACATATCCAGGTGTTAGAATGGCCAAGTCAAAGTCCAGACCTGAATCCAATCGAGAATCTGTGGAAAGAGCTGAAGACTGTTGTTCACAAACACTCTCTATCCAACCTCACTGAGCTCGAGCTGTTTTGCAAGGAAGAATGGGCAAGAATGTCAGTCTCTCGATGTGCAAAACTGATAGAAACATACCCCAAGCGACTTGCAGCTGTAATTGGAGCAAAAGGTGGCGCTACAAAGTATTAACGCAAGGGGGCCGAATAATATTGCACGCCCCACTTTTCAGTTTTTTATTTGTTAAAAAAGTTTAAATTATCCAATAAAATTTGTTCCACTTCACGATTGTGTCCCACTTGTTGTTGATTCTTGACAAAAAATTAAAATTTTATATCTTTATGTTTGAAGCCTGAAATGTGGCTAAAGGTTGCAAGGTTCAAGGGGGCCGAATACTTTTGCAAGGCACTGTATATCTCATTTATATCATAGTTTTACATTTGCAGTGCTTAAAAAACATTTATTACAAAATATATATATGTATATTGCATATAAAGGTATTGTGTCAGTTTGCCTTTTTTTTTTTTTTTTTTAAATTATACTTTGGTATTACATTTGCCATGGTCAAAGTCATAGCAGGAGAGCCATGTCGAGGTGGTAACAAGCAGGGAAAAAGCGGGAAAATCCAAAATACTTTTATGTGCTGACACCTTTTTAAACACTTTCATAGGTTCTTCTAGCTGAACAAAACCAGATTCAAGGAAATCAATTTGCTATTTTTTTCATGAACAATATCTGCCCACCTAAGTCTACTGGTGGCGAAAGGTTTCGAACTGTTTGCACTCTTCCATAGTGTTGCTGCATGGTAATTAGCAGTGCAACGGTTTGCGGTTCAAAGCCGAACGGTACGGTTCGCCCTGTCTAGTTCAATAGGCCTTTAAGAACCCACGCCTTTTCGGTTTTGCAATTAATTTATTCCGAACGCTTGTGGAATGAATTGGTCGAGCTCTGTGTGCCTGTGTGTGACGTGAAGCACAGCTGTGGAGAAATTCCCGGCCCGCAAGTAAATGTCCGATCGCTGTCAAGCACCTGTGTAATAGAAGAAGAGTAACGCCCTCTCTCGATTACGAGCAAAGTGAAAGTGAAACAAGAAAGAAAACAAAAAGCTATTGCGAGCGGAGGAGTGGAGAGACCGAATTTTGAGGAAGCACCAGCTTCTTTCCAATGTTTGGTGTGGCAACATTTCGGTTTCCCCGTGGACTACAATGCAGAGGGAGAGAAAATATTGGGGGGGAAAAAAACTAAAACAATTTGCAAGCATTTCTCAGCGCTTGTTCCCTATGCTAATGGCCACACTAATAACGTGACTCCGGTACCTCAGCCGGCATCACCCACAGATATCACTTTCTCAGAGCAGGACAACCCCGAAGATGTCGCCAGTGAAAATACACAACGGGCTTCATTAATTTATTTGCAACGCTTGACCCGTGTTACATTGTTCCCTCGCGGACATATTTCTCCAACAACGTAATCCCCGACATTTATGAAACGGCACGCAAAGCCATCGAAGATGATTTCGCTAAAGCACATAGTTTCGCCCTGACCACTGATAGTTGGACGTCCCGTGCTACAGAGTGCTCCTACCTAACTGTGACGGTTGACCATAATTCATACCTGTCAAGTTGTACGGTCTCGGCGTAATTTGTACAAGTGAACACTGATTTTTAAATGTGTACGCCGTACGTTATGTTCACAATCTGTACGTTTTTTGTACATTACGTTTTTTTTACCTCCGTTCGGATTTTGTCACCGTTTCGGCAACGCGACAATGTGCGTTAATACGTTGGTTGAATGACGCGAGAAAAGTCAGTGACACGGAGAGGGAAGAGTGTTTGTTGTGACGCTGTAGCAAACGCGATACTAGGCTAGGTGGCTCCAATATTTCCTGACTGTAGCCGACAGCATACAATCTACGCCTAGATATCTCATGCATATAGAACTACATGCGAAATGACAGACTCTGTATCGTTAGTAAACAGCCGCCATTTTAGAGCAATTAACTTCTCAGAAACGCTCTGTTATAGTGAACCTTCCTAGCGAACCTAAGTAACTTTTTATCTAAAATACTCCTAAATCGGCAAAATCTTGACTTGAGTCTATCTTTAAAGGATGAAACAGTTTTAAAATTTTCACATGTCGAAAGTAGACAGAAAGGAACTAATGCAAAAACGGCAGCAATTTTATCAACTTTAACGGTTGATTCACAACATTAAATAGCAAAGGTTACTATGTTTTTTTTTTTTTTTTTGAAAAAATGAAGAAGAAAAAAAACATTAAAGGTAACACCAGTTACTTTGCCAAGTAACTTTTTTACTACTGTGTGTGTATTTCAGTAGTCAGTCACTACACTAGCCAAAGAGGTAAGAGGCATTTTAACAGTCGAAAATGTTTACATTTTAAGTGTTTATTTCATTTTCTTAAACGCAAAATAAAGGCAGTTTAAAAAAAAAAAAAAAAATGCAAACCGAACCGAAAACGTGATCCCAAAACCGAGGTTCAAACCGAACCGTGGGCTAACTGAACCGTTGCACCCCTAATGGTAATTGGTTTATATTCAATGAAACAAATATAATATTTCTACTATTATAGTCCACTCCAAAATTCAATTCTAACAAGGTATTCTAACAAGGTTTTGGTCTAGTCAGGTTTTAGTTATTCTTGCGAAAGTCTGGAAAGGAAAAGAACCAAAAGAAAGTGTAATTCAGCTTGTCAGGGTAAATACCCCCTTGGTGACTGTTACTTGCTTCAGGCAGGGAATGATACGCCACATCTTAGCTGTGCTGATGAAAGCCACAATGGAAAAGTTACGCTGATTATCAAGCCAGCAGGCAGTGACAAAAGTATATCAATGTCTGTAAATGGGACACTGAAGGCTACAATTTAACAATTGATTGCTCCAATCGATTTACTGTTGATTTCAGCATGAAGCTAGTTTCCCCTTTGAATTAATTTAATGTGTCTGTTACAAAAGCAAAACGAGGGGTACATCAGTGCAGACCCTATGCAGTGTTTAATTACCTTTCACTCTTTCGGTGTCTCACAGTCAGTGTGATTAGCTACCTAAAGCTTCCTCATGAGTAAGCATGAAGCAAAGCATTTTCCAATCTCTCATATCTAGAATTGTCTTGCAAATAGGGTTTCTACGAGTCACAATGTAATTAACTTGCATGATGGTATTAAATAAAAGTATTTAAAAAATTGTGGACAGACGACCAGCGCCATTACTAAAGTAAAAACTTTCCAACATTAAAATTCAAGCAGTTGAAAAGTACTTCATATTTTAAAAGCATTATGCTATGAAATGATAGTTATGCAATGACAGATCAAGTAAAATAGGGGAAATAAGATCCTTTGTTGTGGAAGAACGCAACACTTTTCAAATCCTGAAAGTAAAATGTTGAAATTCCAGCACAGGTTATATAGGGCCCTATGTAATATATTGCTTAGAAAGTATATTGTGTTTAAACTTGAGCTAGTAGATTCACCTGGATGTAGAATGGTCCCTGCGAAAGCCAGAGCTGCTGCTGTGATGATAGGACCCGTGATCCTTGACATCGTGTCTCCGCTCTGATGATGGACCCTCCCGGCCCCTTCTACGTGGAGAATGTGACCGGGACCTTGTAAGACACACAAAGCTAGAATAAGATGGAGCTTAAGTACGCACTTTGAGGTCTCAAAATACCCCCATGGGAAGTAATTAGGTGGAAACGAAAGAGGTTACCAGCAAGAAGGAAAGGAAAGAGTAATTACAAAGAGTTAGCCATATGTTTTGAGGACATAATACAAATTAATGTAGCACGGCTTAGAAATGTATGGTGCGCGAGTCATATCTGGCTCCCTTTATGAGTGCTTCTGGCTCTCTGCTGACTCAGACTGCACCCATATGATCTTAAGCGTGGAAGAAACTGGTTCGCCTGACAGCTGTCACAAGCAGCTCGTTTATTGGCACATTGATCTTTGACATTTCAAATGTATGTCAGAGTAATTTGTTTCCATACGTTGCCTATTGATGGTCCGACCATTGCGGATTGTGTGGGGCTGGGCATTAGAGCTTGCCAGAGGACAATTTACATTCAGCCCCGTCAAGTTAGTCTGATGGGCCAGCCTTATTTATGTCCATTTTACTTAGCAATGTTTTCATTAATGCAAATGTGGTATTCTTGTTAAGCAACACAACGTTTTTCTTTGGCCCAAATAAATTATTTCTTAATGTTAACTCCAATTGAATAGTCCCTTGAAGTTATGTGCATGGGCACTGAAAAAGAAGTACTCATTATGAAAATAATTCTGGATGCGTGATCTAATTTGAATGACTCTTACCGTGATCTGTGCGACCTTCTATAGGCACTGGACAGGTGTTTGCTCTTTGGCCTCGATGTAGATCGCGACCTTGATCTTGACCTCCTCTTGTGTTTCTTCTTCTTTTTGTCTTTATCCCTTTCCTTATCCCTATTTCTGTCATTTTCATATTCTCGATCTCTGCGTCTGTCCCGATCACTGTCTCGGTATCTGCCTTTTTTGGAGTTTCTGTCTCCACCTCGAGACGGAGAATAGTGTGATGAGGATGATTCCTCCCGGCTCTGACGACTTCTTCGACTCTCAGAGTGAGACCTTTCCTCTCTAAGATAAGCTGATGTAGAAGAGGAAGTTTGTGCCAGCGGTAGATCAGACAGAACAGAGATGGCCTTTTGCATCTAGAAGTAGATAAGGAGCATGGGAATTCAGTATGGCAATGGTCATTTTGAGTCACAATTGCATTGAGTTCTTCTTTTAATTTGAAAGACACAAAAGGACAATTCATTGATTGAATTCAACAGTCACTTTGTCAATGTGATGTTAGGGAGAGCAAACAAATTCCCAAATGCCTTTTTTCTATATACACTTAACAGGGCCATCAATTCAGTGAGATGCAAGAAATTAGAGTAAAAGGCAGGCTGGGTAAAACGACAATGCATATAAACCTAGGAGCAGTAAAGCTTGTCTAAATGGGCCAGGCAGGATAACAGGCCATCTTTGTGTTGAGTTCTGCTCTTAGTGGATTATCTGTCAACATGCATGTGTTAGTTATGGTTTTAAAAAGCCTATTCAAACTAAATGCATGACATATATTCAGATGTGGTCAATATGTTCTATACATTTATCATGGGGAGGCTGTTCTTAGCCAGGCTCTTCAGACCAGAGTAAGGCATCCTACATACAAACACTACACATGTTCAATGAGCTCTAATTGAACCAGGTTCTACAATATATAGATAGGTAATTGTATATAGTTTAGCCTAACTATTTTATTTGGTAAATGATATTGAATGTTCTAAAACATCTTGTGGTAACGAGGTAAACTGCAGATTTTGAGATCCTCAATACAAACGAAGCCAAAAAGACTGGCTAAATTAGGAAAATACATACCGTTTTTCTTTTTTCTTTAGTTGTAGGAGCTTTTCACAGCAATACTATTTACAGGCTGACCCTAAAGACTACAATCTTTATAGGAATCCAACAAAACCAAGGGTGATGGAAACAAAAATTTTGTTCATATCAATTGAACCCTTAAAACATGCATTTATAAGAATGTTTTTCTAAAAAATTACCTACTTTAAATGGCATACTCCTGTACAAATGCATTCTTGAAAACTGATGTTGACCACTATTGAAAAAATTGGATTTTTTTAGTTGCTTTTTGGCAGACATGAGCAAGTGGCAGCACTGTGACCTTGAACAAGTCAACACGCCGCCATTTCAATAACAATGGTGAATTTAGAATAACATTCACAGTATCCCAGATGAGATTTTGCAGCGGTCAATGAGGAACCTCAACAGCAGATTTCAAGAATTCATTCGTACAGGAGGACGCCATTCAAATATCATTTTTGAAAAATGAAACTTCCATCATTGTTTCTTAAATTGCAGGTTTTAAGGTATAAATTGAATTAATAAAATATTTTTCTTCCATCAGTCTTGATTTGGATTGGTAATGAGGTTCATGTTTGTTTTTTGGTTCACCCTGTATAAAACGAGTATGGAAATCAATTCCGATTCATTGAAAGCCATTGTTTACAGAACGACGTAATTGTGTTGCCTGGCTAAGCTTCAGAGTGCTTCTAATTACTCTAGGACTGCCCTGTCTGTCCATATTAGTTTGGACTGCAGAGGATGGATGCTAAAAAGATGGCCTCTGTCCATCTTGGGATCAAACACGACCTTAAATCATATGAAGCCAGATTTCACAATTTAGGGTTTAAGCTCGAGTTGCTATGGGTGCCATTCAATTTCATAAATTCAATCCGTTGGACACTCATACCATTTTATATAGTTTCAAACATTTGCACATATTGAACACTTCTAGCCGGAGATTACACGTGAATCTCGGAAAACTATCGATTTGGGGCTAAAGTTTTATTTTTGCTGGAATTCTTGCACTCACAACAACAAACAAAGGTTGCCTCAATTTTTCATACATTTGCTAGAAGTGGTGGAAAAAAAACACTGTTTTCAGAGGTGTGTAGTAACGAGTTATATTTACTCCGCTACATTTACTTGAGGAATTTTTTAGAAAAACCTACTTTTTAGAGTAGTTCTACAACTTTTTCTTTTTTCGGTTCGTGTTTTGGCCTCCTGTCAATTATTCCCATTCCCAAAGAGGTAAACACTGTGGAATTTGGCATAACATTAAAGAATATGAGATGAGAGAAAACAAAATTGATGACGAAGAAAGCAGAAGGCAAATGAGATAAAGCGGCAATGTCTGCAAAGTAGAGTGCTGGGTGCATAGGACAATCAATAGTTATTTGAAAAAAACAGGAAAGTCAGGAGAAGAATATTTATCACACCTTTCTGTTGGTGCGCTATCAGGAGTCAGTGTTCTGGCGAAGATAATGAAATGACATAAGGTTTGTTTAAAATTAGGTCTGACTTATGGAGAACTTATCCCAACACCAGACAAAGATGTCCAAGCACCTTACCTGCTTGGGCAAGATATAGTTATGTTAGGACCCTTGCAAGAGGAAAAATAAATATCGGCAATGTTAACAGTCACTATATTACTATAAATTAGGAACATCACATTGATTCTCTTATCACCTGAAACGTGCATTGATTTACAATGTATACACTCTTATCCTAAAGAATTTAGGATTAGGAATTATTTACTGTAATTCAATACAGTTGCCATCTATCTCAATTTTACTTATTCATTAGACAGTAAGCAAACAATGATTAAAAGTCCGAAACAATCAGCGATATAACAATGGAAATAAAACAATAGAGAAGCCCAAGAAAAGTAAGTATTTTGTAAAAGATTTGTCATTTGTTAAACCCAGCCAGCCTGGTGTTCTTTGAAAAGTGGCAATTTGACTTGTCATGGGAAAAACTATTAGCATAGACTTCATAATGTATTGACTTGACACGGGGCCGATTCATAGGTCTCCGTCAAAGCTGACCGAGTGGAAACATAGACAAAGAGCTTTTTTCCGTTGAAAATTCTCGTGAATAAATGCTGAAATCCCTGAATTCGTTATATAGACGTAAAAGAGTCTTGGTTCTTGGTTAAAAGCTAAAAAAACGTTCAGGTAGCATTTATTTTATGTAAATATTGCAAAGTATAATGCCAATGCTGTAGCAGCTTTCTTCCACTGATTTTTTTCACTACTTTTCAAAATGCATGCATGGTACAAAAAAAATATAATAATTACCTCGAATCCTCAAACAAATCACTCCTGAGACAATCCTGTTTGTATGCTGTACAGCTTTTGTACTCTTTCAACCTAAATATGGCGTTGGATCGCTGAATGTGTTGACTAACTGCAATCGACTGTGAATAACTGAAGTGGACTGTAGGACGGTAGGACTCCTACCTGAATGCGTTGTGCATTGGCTGACGGATGTGACCCGTCAATACAATTAATAGGTCTATGCTATTAGATAAATAAAAAAATATTTAGACATCACAAAGCCGACCTCAGTCACTACAGTTTGTTTGGTGTAGTTTGAATAATATTTGTCTTTTTTGATTGGGGCATTTTTTAAATTCAAGATTAATAGACCTTTTAGTGGATAAACATTTCTACCATAATGTTCAGACTATAAGGCGCACCTGACTATAAGTCGGACCCATCAAATTTGATACGAAAACGGCATTTGCTCATAGATAAACCGCACCGGATTATAAGACGCGGCTGTCCTAACTGTATTTACAGGATATTTACACCGAAAAATATTAACCAGTAATTGCTGCAGGGTTTGTCAGGGAAAACAGATGATGAACCACATTCACCAGTTGCTAAGTTTGTCTCAAATAAGGGTTATAATACTTTCTTACACACACTTACTGCACTGAACACTAAGATTTATGATGACTGAATAAATGGTTTTCTAAATAAATGTCAGCCATAAATTTAGGCAGTCTGTGATGGCCACATCACATTAAAATTTTTTGACAGAGCTGTTGTTAAATACATTTTAAAAAAAAACAGATGAACAACTACTATTAAGTTTGAGAAACAATTTCTAATTTTATAACAATATTTTACTAAAATAGAATGAAGACAAAAGATTACCTGAAGGCGTTTTTTGTGAATTGTATATAATGACCCCGTGAATCAAGGATTTGCAATGTAAACCATACTCAGCCAGGGGGATTTGTCTTTCTCATTTTCGTTCCTCTTCAAAGGGAATGTAATAGTGTAATAAGGTGTTGACGAATTCAAAACTCGAAACAAACATCTTCGAAGGATAGACAAACCATATTGCCCTCATTGAGCAAAATGTCCAGTCCTTTTTTTGAAATGTATTTACCCTTTCCGAGCAAACACTGTTGGTGGTGGTTTCAAATTTGTACAGTACATAATTTCGAAGTGACAGAGGAGATTCGCCACAGTAGAAATTACTGAACTCCTGGAAAGGTATGACGGAAATACCGTATTGGCCCGAATATAAGACTGTGTTTTTTGCATTGAAATAAGACTGAAAAAGACAGGGGTCGTCTTATATTCGTGGTCTAGACCAGGGGTTCCCAACCTATTCCACTAAGGCACACTGTGGGTGCAGGATTTCATTCTTACCAAACAAGATGACAACACTTTTTCCCCAATCTGGTGTTTTACAAGTGCAATCAGTTGATTGCAGTCAGGTGTGGCTTGTTTTAGCAGAAGCCTCATTGGTTCAACTGTCTCTGCTGGATCGGCTGGAACAAAAACCAGGACCCACAGTGTGCCTTGAGGACTGGGTTGAAAACCCCTGGTCTAGACATTATACCCATTCACTACTCTAGATGGCGCCAGATATCATTGAAGCGATGTTCTGTCAATGACAGATCTTAGCTACTCTCCCCATTCACGACGCTAGATGGCGCCAGATATCATTGAAGCGATGCTCTGTCATGACAGATCTCAGCTACTCTTAAGTTTAACCAGTTTGCATTATTTTATTGCAATGTTTTTCTTTCGTCAGATTTCTTTCAAGACCAGTTACAGTTAGACTTCACTTTGATATTTAATGCAGTTATTGCAATTTTGTTGTTTTATCACAATAGATTGGTTTATTTACATTTCAAATACCAGAAGCCATTAATTTACCAATGTGCTTGCACTTTAGTTTACATATTTAAATGTTCAGATATTAAGATTTGAATCAGGCAAAATAACATGCTTTTTCTCTCAAATATATTGTTATAATCATTTGTTTCGGATGTACTGTAATTATTTTCTGTATAAAAATTAATTTAGTGTTCAAAAAGTCTTTTTTCAAACTTGAGTCTTGAAAAAGAGGAGGTCGTCTTATAATCAGGGGCATCTTATATTTAGGCAATACGGTACTACTGGTGAAAGAAAAGCCCACGAGGCAGCAAGTCAGCTTTACATTCAAAACAGTGAGCTCACACCATCGATCAAATAGAACATTATGTAAAATTATATACATAGGTCAGGATTTTAACTGGTTAACTGCTTTAAATGTCATAACCATTGCAACATTGCTTTGTCCACATTACCTTAGCACCAACATAAATACGAGCAGGGGTAGACTACTGTTAATCGAATACCAGTACAAAAAATTGTTATTTTTTTAATCTTATTTAATCGTAGTAAACAATTGAGAAGGTTATCTAACATAACCTTGCACATGCAGAGGAACTGCTCATCGAACTCAATTTCTCGTGCAGCTTTTGTATTTTTCTCTATTACCAATTGACATCATTATACTGTAGCAGTGGTCCCAACAAAGCCCAATCATAAAATGAATGTGTTTCTTTAAGAAATGTTTATGTGGAAAACATGGATGGTGGTGCAAACATATATATTAGTGATGCACGATAATGCATTTTTCAGCCGATACCGATAACCGATAATTTCCTCCTCATTCTAACCGATAACGTCAAGCCGATAATTTTATTAAAAGATTTATGTAAAATTATAAAAAGTATACACAACAGAAAAGATTACTGTGCAAAAATATTATTGCTCTTTTTTTCCAACATCAAGTGTGAACAAGTAGTAAATTCCAACATCTAAATACAGATTGTCTGACATTGTGTAATGGTAAACTTTTGGCAACAATTACTTACAGAGTAAATACATAAGTTGCACAAAAATGGCTTTAAAAGTAAGCCATTCCTAACGTATAACATTACTACACAGCAAAAACACAACTCCTTAAAACTAGTTAAATTCCCTTGTTTTCAGTGTAAATCTATTGGAAATAAGTGAAATTAACTGCCAGCACTTCAAGTATATTTCACTCAGATTTCTTGAAGAAAAATAGACAGCTGAAAATAAGCTTAACAGCGTTATTTTAAGCAATAAATTATTATACATAATCCTAAAAAAAAACTTGTCAGAAATGTTCTTTATTGAAGAATATGTATGGTTCAAAACATTAATTGAAAATAATTTTTTCTTGATTTAGGTGAAAAATGACATTTCATTTTAGATGTTTGGGCTTAATAAGAACAAATGGCAATATTTAGTTCAAGTAAGTGGAATAATCTGGCGCATTCATCTGTTAACTAGTCTTCAACACTCAAACAAGATGGGGAAAATTATTTGACTAGATTTAAGAAGAATGATCTGATTAAGACGTCATAAATCTAAAGCGTACTGAATGCATTACTGACTGGATGACTTCTTTGTGTGGTTTGGTGCATGTTAAAATTATCAACTAACCACTGTGCCGTCATGATAAACATGCTTTCTTGACATCACTTGTGTAAATGTCCGTGGGAAAACTGATGTGATCGGCATGTCTTTCACGAAGAATCGTGGTCATATAAACTGCATTATTTTTTCATCCAGGGGTTCGGCTATCGGGTCATTTCGGGAATTTCCTCCCGCCTGTGCCCTTCAGTCCGCCCGGCTGCCAAATTAGCACCCGCGCCAGGCCTCTGTCTTGAACCGGAGTGGCGGCGGCAGCTAAGTTCGTACCGGATATCCGCCCGCCCCGGCCGGCTCGCTGCGGCGTATTTGGTGCATGGCTCTGCTCTCCCCGCCTACGGCGAGGCGGCGGCCTGCCGGACCGGCGGGCTCCGTCGGAAGACAGCTACTTGTCGACTAACGGTCTGGTGAGGTGTTTAGCCATAGATGGGAGTTTACCACCCGCTTTGGGCTGCATTCCCAAACAACCCGACTCCGGGAGTACCGCAGCGTCTCTGTATCATCACAAGCCCCGTAGCTTCCTTTATAGTTTATTTGTGTTTACAATAGCTTTAGCATTCGCGCTAGCAGCAGCCTCGTATTCGTTCCAAAAATCATTGTGATGCAGTTTTAAATGGCTGCTGGGTTGGTGGTGTTCAATGAGGACGCTTTCTTTACGCCTCGTGGAACTGTTTTGTAGATGGCGAGAGCGTCGTTTATTTCATTTCACACATGGGAAAAGTGCGCCTCAACACTGATGTGTAACACCGCCTCCTCTATGACGCCGTACTCCTCAACCCCTCCTCCCACAGGGGCTTCAGAGAGGGGAGGGGTTGAGCAGGCGGCGGTGGAGAAGTGGAGAAAATTGCTTGGTTGCGCACATTTGGAGGCTAAATCAAGTATATAATTATCGGATTGCATTATCGGTTGATTTTTTTTTTATCTGTATTATCTGTGTGACGTCATAATTGCCATTATCGGCCGATAATTATCGGTAACCGATATTATCGTGTATCTTTAATATATATAGTGGTGCTTTTAACTTTTAAATAACTTAATAAAATGTTGGCTATATAACTGACTTGGGTTTTGAAGAATGCTGAAAGAGTCCCTCAGCCAATTGAGCGAGGCGTTATTAACATGCTTTTCCAAACTGTCACCGCAACCGCTTGTTTTAAATGTTAAGTGGCATGCACTAGGTATGCCTGTCACAACCAATTATTGGATTGCTGAATTTTGCAGATGCAAACATACTAATTGAAGCAAAGTGTCAAGACACACCTGAAGTGTTTATTAGTTGACTAAAACAACAATTCTGCCTCTCCACCTTAATGGGGAGTTTTCCAAACTTTAACTTGATGGAAGCTATTCAGGAAGGCCTATCATCGAGACCTCACAGTAGAGTTGTGTGCCAAGTCTGCTTCCCAATACACTAATGGCCGTACGAGCCTCTCAAGCACAACCATTGGTATCAAATATTGCTGACACATTGCTCACATCACAGCTCTACACTTTATTCAACCACAGATCCATGATAACGCAACGGGTGGCAATAAAAACTAGCTGTTAAAAAGATGGAGCAAAAAAAAAAAAAAAAAAAAAAAAACCTCATCTTTCTCTATATGCTTCGTGTCGCAAACTCACAAAATAAACAACATCACATCATAAAGGAGAATTTCGTGTTACTGTTCTCTGGGTGCAGGTGCAGCTATAAACACAATGCCAACGTATTATTTTTTTCCTGCTGTTGTACAGTGCTGTTTCCTATTTAGGTCTAGCACCTTTGATTAATGAGTAGTATTAATAGAGTTGATTTGCAATGTGTCAGTGGTTTCCCATGGGAGATTATAGATATGGCAGAAAACACAGACAAGCCTGAAAAAGCAGTTTCTGCTCTTGCACCCCTCTTTTAAATAAACTGCTGTATTTTAAGCCAAAAGAACTGTTATGTTTGATAGAACAATATATCTATATGCTGCCATAGCAGATTCATGGCACACTCAGCCTTCGAACTATTTTTAATTTGTCCGTTTTACCCTGAAAACCCCCGTTTACAGACGTCACGCAACCGCTTTTGTTTCAACCTAGCCATAAAAAGAAGAAAAGGGCCCGAGCACCAACAGGTGCGAAGGCCCTATTGTTCTGCAAAGGATTTTTTTTTTTTTTTTTCATGGCAAGTGAAAATTGCCCATTTGGAGGTCTTAACATGCTCAAAACTCACCATAATTTGCACAAACATGCGGATTCACAAAAAGTTTGATAATTTAGCAACGTTGTGAAAAAATGTCAAAAAACTGTTCAGTGGCGCCCCCAGGAATTAAAAAAAAAAAAAAAGGCCTCTCCATTTAGTTTTTTCAACGTAGAGCGATGAAATTTGGGGAGTCTATACCTTGTGCAAAAATGCTTCAAAAGTCTCTTGCACCTATATTCCAAACCCAACAGGAAATCGGGTATTTTGGATTGAACATTGAAAAACATGCCATTTTTGTCGAATGTGCAGGGTGCACGTTTGAGACCATTGCGCCGAGGCAGTTAGTTGGATCCTCCTCAAAATTGGTGAGACTCTTCATGAGACACATGAGATTTTAAGTTATCAAAATGGTGAGTTTTCACTCACGGGCCTGACCTAGGCGGAGTACCAAAATTGGGCTTATTTGGGGATTAGGGTTTAGGGTTAGGGCTTCTTCAGGGCAAATGAAAATGGCCAATTTGAAGTTCTGAACATGCCCAAAAAATCACCAAAATTTGAACATATCAAAATGGTGAGTTTTCATTCACGGGCCTGACCTCTGCGGGGCGTTTTTTTTTTTTTTTTTCCTTGTGTGTGTTAGGCTTAGGGTTAAGGCTTAGGGTTCAAACTCTGCTACTTCTGTGGGAGAAAAAAATACTATGTACTTTTCAATTAAATATATTAGGGATAAAACTACTTATGTGGGAGAAAGAAATACAATGTACTTTTCAATTAAATATATTAGGGATAAATTGGCTCATCTGATGACAGCAGTGAAGAACTGCTTTGACTCATTAAGGTTGTTGCTTCATACTCTGCTACTTCATCTGTAGGAGAAAAAAAAGATACGATGTATTTTTCATCGTGCCAAAGTCGGACATTTTTTGACAAAACACCAAATTCAGAAAATGACTAATAACTCCCCCATACAAGGTTCAATCTTTTTCATATTTGGCATGTACGTGATGTATCCCAGCCTGAACTCGACTTCATTGAAATATCCCCCATTACGCCTGGCGCCCCTGCTGGGAACAGTATATGCCCTTTTTTACGAGACCAACTACTCCTGGAAGAAAAAAAACCTAATGAAACCACAAAAAAAATCACCGAAAAGAAAGTGGAGAAATCGACACAGGACTCCCGAGGGCCCGTTGAGTCCTGCTTGCAGGGCTAGTTATATTTATGATTCAAAACGTCTGTCATTTTTAGCATAGAATCATTAATTTATGTCATTAATTTATGTCTAAATTTTAGTTTAAAAAACAAAATTACTTTAAAAAATTATTCACTCGCATATTTTATACATCACAATGAAAAATTTGGCGTCTGTAAAAAAAGTCACAGATATCTACCTCATAACTATCGCTTAATTGTATTTTTTTGTTACTGTCGCATTTTCCCTGATATGTTAGATCAGCGGTCTCAAACCGACTCCACAAAGGGCCGCAGTGGGTCCTGGTTTTTGTTCCAACAGATCCAGCACAAACAGTTCAACCAATGAGGTTTCTACTAACATAAGCAGCACCTGATTGCAATCAACTGATTACACTTGTAAGAAACCAGATTGGTGAAAAGGTATTTGTCTCGTTTGGTTGGAATGAAATCCAGTACCCCCTGCGGCCCTTTGAGGACCGGTTTGAGACCACTGTGTTAGATGATAAATAATCGATCCAAACAAAACAAAAAAAAAAAGTTTAAAGTGACGTTTAAAAAGGTAACTGTATGAAAAAGAAAATCTCAACCACTCCTTGTTGTCTGCGATTTCTGCATCGCAACCCTTGTTATATCACCATGTTTCACCCATAAAATAAAGAAAAAATCCAGCTGTGGCCATTCACAGCTGTGTCCTAAATCTCGGTGATACATGCTACATGGAGTTTTTTGATCGAAACAAGGTAAGTACACGATAACATATCGTTAAAATCATGGCGTCTTTAATTCTGCTCTCGCCTCCAATTAGGGTTTTGCTATTTATTATTATTATTATTTTTAAGTGCCTTCCTGTTCAAAATTTTTGTTCCCCCAGAAAAATGAGATTTTATGCTTTCCAATGATTTATCACACATGCATTTCGGACAAATTTGAAGGTTGGTCGAATTGAGGGTCTCAGAGCGGAACTTCAAGTCACCTGAGTGTTTTCCCCCCATATATATTTTTTTAAAAAAAGTGCAAAAGGCATCACACCATCAATATTAAGGTTGCATTTTAAGAATATTTTTTGAAAAAATGGGCTTTGTCAGTGTCAGAATAATGATAATGCTGCCATTGCTCGCTCAGGGACACTATGGGCTCGGCATTATTTTCTGTCTTACAAACTACATTTTGTCAACATTCTATGAAGTGTAGTCTTTACAAGGTGACGCTCTGAGAATACGATAAATTTCATGTTTGCATTTAGGCAAGTGCTGGTATGATATTCTGGTGGTATGATAACCTTAAGCCAAAATATCACAGTTTCTCGGTATCAAGGTATCGCAATTACAGCACTAAAATGTGTTACTTTTATATATATGGGTTTAACAAAAATCCATTTAACAGGATTTTTATTTTTCAAAATATATTACAAAATTGGAACTAGAATGTTAAGTTGAAATTAAAAAAAAAACAAAAAAAAAAACTGAAATATTCTAAATAAAATTAATGCAGTCTTTAAGGTGAGCCTAAACCCCCAGCCCAACATTATTAGCATCAGAACAAAAACAAATTAATTAATTTCCATAAAAAGCACGTGTGTATGACTTGTATCATGTTCAGATTATACACACACTCTCTTTCTCAACACAGACAGTTGCCAGAGAGAAAAAAACATGTTTTACCACCGCTAGACACACTAAACGCGCAGGAGTTAACTCTCGTAGCTGGTGGGAAACGTTCATGACAGTGTTTATTAACCTTTAATTTTGGATAAATGTGAAATCTTATTGGAGGTATTGCCTCCACGGCAGCCACCCTTGGCAAACATGTTTTACATGTCGGTTGGCCCTCAGCCTGTAAGACGCCCCTCCGCAAACATGTTTTACATGTCGGTTGGCCCTCCTTCTGTAAGCCGCGGCCGTCTGCAACTTTTCTGTAGCCGAAGTTTTCCCATACCAGCGAGTTTGTTTTCTTCAGTGGGGGAAAAAGTTTAGCAGTTTCATCTCCTACAGCTATCGTGTAGCACAGCTGACTCACTGACACTGAGCGACAACCGTTGGAGGAGGGTTGAGCCTTACAGCTGCAAGGGAGCTGCTCCATGCATTTTTGAGGGATAAAAAGTAGCTAATACCTTAGAGACGGTTTGACGGAAATGTTTTCCCGGTTTTGAAACCTTGACGTTTTCAGACCATAGTATACCTTGAAATCGGTAAACGGCACATCTCTTCGCATTTACATTAGAGCCTAGTTTGGGCCTAAAAAATCCAGCCCGACCCGACACGGCCCGCTGGTATTGAGGCCCGACCCGGCCCGAGCTTGATCACTTAACTAGATTTGCAGGCCCGAGCTCGAAAAACCCGATTTTTTTTTTTTGAGTGACGCGGAAAGAACGCAGCAGCAGCAATTTATTTTCATTTCTTCGAGTTGGCAGAAAAAAAACGCAAGTTTTCTTAATGTTTAAATAATCTACATATTTTTTTGAGAATTATCAAAGCATTCACACAACGAAATAACGCTGGGAAAGTTTGTTAAACATATTTCTGAGTGTGTGGGATATTGTTCTCACATGGACGCGCCTGTCTGTCAAGGAGAGGGAACAGGAGAGGGCGGCGCCTCGGCCGTGCGCAAACGGTACAGCGGGAGGACAAGAATAAAAAGCGGCCGGCGCCACGGCGTTCGTGCACACGCACAAGCAGAAGCGCAATACAGAGAGCCTGCTCTCCATTTTTTTTTTTTTTTTTTTTTAAAATAATTTATTAGTCCGGCATGGCGGCCCGACCCGAACTGACCCGAACGTGAATGCTTAAAATGTGGGCCCGACCCGACCCGACATTCGGGTCGGGTCGGGTCGGGTTCGGGTTCGGGCACAAAATCTAACCTCTAATTTACATGGTTCAGTCTCCATTTGAACAATGTTGCAATTCTGCGTGAAAACGATGTTGTATTCATGCCAGGCTTTAGGGGGCACTGCATATTTAAAAGGCGACAGCCAATGATGCACATCCTTGACAAAAAACCTCCTTAGCCCAGAAGCAAACATACCCGCCCACTCCAAGGAATGGCATCCATGTGTTTTTCCTTTTCTTCAAAAGGCACAAAAACGCAAACATAAACTATATATGGCAGTCACCATGTAAAGGCGACGTCATTCCGCAATACAATTGTTGCATCTTGGTATTGCAGCGCCACTATGTAAACGGCTCATTGGAATTAATTTGATGAAAATATGCCATGTGTTTGCAGGTTAACTTCACAAACAATTGACAGCATATGTTGATGCTTTGAATTAGTGCTGCAACAATTAATCGATTAACTCGAGTATTCGATTTGAAAAAAAAAAAAAAAAAAAAAACGATTCAAATTAAATTTAGCTGCTTCGAGTATTCGTTTAATTATTGTGCCGTTGTCATGGTTTATTTTGAAAGTGTTTGCAATCAGTTTTATTGATTTGAGTGGATACACTGCCATCTAGTGTGCCTCATTTCACATGGCTGAATCCAACTGCTCCATGTTAAGACCAACATAAGCTAGTAAGTTTAATAATTAAGTAATAAGTTTTTGCTTGCACTAATGTTTTTTTAATGCATTCGTAATTTAGTTTATGGGTATTTAGCCATTTTTGTGGGAATATGTGTCTGAACCATTTGTTAAAAGCATTGTAAAAAAAAAAAAAAAGTAACACCATTCACCATATATAGCATTTATAGCATTTAAGCTAGCTGACTTTTGCAACGTAAGTTAGCCAATTGTTCTTTTGTTGTCCATAGATCCTTATTTGTTTTTTTATACCGTTCGAGGCTCAGCTCAGGTATTTTGATTTTTCATGTTACTTATCCAATTACTCGACTATTCGACAAACTAGTTCATCGATTAATCGACTTCTAAAATAATCGATAGCTGCAGCCCTACTTTGAATACATTTGTGCAACCACATTTACAGTTTTCAGCAATACAAGCCATAGTTCGGAAAAAAATTCCCTTGCCCTTCAAGCAAAAAAATGAGAGAAGGGTTGCATGGAGAAGGTGAACTTAAAAGTCTCCTTCTATAAGAATTTAATTTTTAATTGCCGTTTTATACCCCAGGTCAAAATAACCCTGTTACGTTGTTTAACTCTTTCTGTGCCATTGACAATAAGACGTCCAATCAGGTGGCTCTTTTCATCCTTCTACTAAGAGCATATATTTGTTTTTCTAATAGTAAAAATCCAATCCAATTGAATTGGAATGACTATCAGCACTCCTAGTTCAAACGGATTGGGCGTTTATCACTGAAAATGACGGCTAATGAGTTAAGTTGAACATATATGTGTTTTGTCAGTTGATTCCAAGAGACTGGAAGGAAAACACCTTGCAAAACAAGAAGATGTGTATTCAGCATATTATTCAAGTATGTCCCTACTTTGCAGTTGCTGCATGTCAACTTAACCTGGGTCAACCAATTGATTGTTTAAGGAAATATCAGCATTTCAATATCTTAAGTGCTTCGTCGCCTTGCAGCAGCGGATGCGTGACATCATGTCGGAATGTGGTCTAGTTCTGCTCGTTCAGGTGCCATAATTCTGTCCATTTAAGATTTGCTTAGTCATTATTTCAGCAAGGTCAAGTAGGTTAATGGTCCAGTTTAATCATGTACGAACATGAACACAACAACAATTATAGAACCGTCTTTATCAAACATTTATCTACCTCAAGCTGTGTGGATAAGTCTAGTTCAACTCTCTTGGCCTCTGGCTCCCCCATTAATGGGTTGCGGAGAGTTTGGAGGAATAGTGCTGCCTTCCTCTTCCTTTCCGCCTGTAGCTGTTTTTCTTTGGACTCTTTGGATGCCTGTGCCAGCTTTTCTCTGGCTGCAGCTGCTAGACGATCTTCCAGTTTCTGTTTGGCTGAGATGAAAGAAATGGTTACATTTACACAATACCTTTTTTCCACTATTAAATAAATTTCAGTAGAATGCTTGTGAGGGCAGAAAGAAATGAGACATATTTGATGCAACCTAGCCAGACCAAGCAAAAAGAATGAAGATTGTTGAATACTGTGAGTTGGTAAGACCCAGGAGGAAAACGCAACAGAAAAAGAATATGATTTATTTTCCACACCCAAACAAAAGTTAAATAGTTTAGTTTATTCGTTCCAGCTAGATGATAAGAACCACCATGTTGTGGTGACAGACTATCTGAAGCAATTTGAGATGGCATATAAAACCAAGAAATAGGCATGTGGGAAGAGGCGAGGTGAAATCTGCATGACAATGGGGGTGGAATAAATTCACAGCCTTAAGAGCTGAGAAAAGGAGACTGAGTGACAGAAACCGGTGGACGAGTATGTGAACACGCTCACAAGACTACGAAAATAAGAAGACTGCAAGAGAAAGGGAACGTGTGGAAAAATAAGCTTAACTTATAATATTTTGATACCAATACCAAAGTTTTTACACGTTTAAACTTTTCCCGGGAAATTACATCTCTATTTAAAAAACTTTATATCTATGCTATAGTGGTGTTAACTACTGCACCTTAAAACTGAAAATTGCCCCCCAAAATATTTGCACAAAAAAAAAAAAAAAAAAAAAAAAAAAAAAAAAACAGGAGCACAGTACACTGGAAACTGCTTCAGGTGCTTGTGGCTGTTTTTCAGCCGATCGATAAAAATGATCATTCAGCTGTCTGCCACGGATTCTCCTGCTATCTGATCAAGTTATGCCGGCTGACCGATGGCCATTATGCCATAGCGTGAAGCAAATTCAATCAGCTATTTATTAGGGCTTTTTCAAGCCTCCTTCCCTGGCGGTCTGTCAGCCCAGAAAAGAGAACATTACACTGAGACTCCTCAGTTGAACCTTAAGTGGACCTGTCAGCTCCCTTGATTGTGCAAAGTACTTTGTCCGATTAATCAGTGTGTTTGTCTTTCCAGTCTCTAGTTAGCATCCGTCGTTATGATCTAGGGCGGGTTATTACTCTTTTCCTTTAGACCTTGTTATTCAATAAATTCTAAAAGAAGCCTGTATAAATATGTACACTTTTTTGAGACACAAAATCATTTTCTTCTGGCAAGCTATCTGTCACTGGAAATAATTATATTCAAAAAGCAGCAGGAGGAAAAATGTTGGTACTGAGATTAAAGGCCTAAATTAATATCTTTACTGACATTTGGAAGATGAACAAAGTTGGCATGCTCATATTACGTAGTTTAGCATGTGGGTCCATTGACATTAACGAAGATGGCGTCTTTACCCAGGTGCATTAAGTTGGTAGGTAATTGAAATTAAAATGGATAAGGAATAAAATAGTCTTTGTGGATGCGGTCAGTGCATTAACAAACGAGATATTTTCTTTCAGTGTGCGTATATGTTGAGAAAAGTACGGTAGTTCCATCCCATCATGAAGGACAAAAAAAGGTTTAAGAAAATTATCTGATAAAAAATTAATTTTCATCCAACATATTCTTGCACATCTATTTTTTCTGTTATTATTCTCCTTATAAGACATCTCGAAAGCATTTAAGCCTGAAAGACTGAGGGCTGTCTTCAAAAGGCTATGTTCTAAAAACGTACACATTCCCAACATTATTTGTGTAGGTGAATTTCATAAAATTGCGATAACTAAAGGCAAAAAGTAACAAACACAACAAAACCAAGAATTCAAGTAATCGGTGAAGGTATCAATTTAAAATTTTAAAAACTTAAAAAAAAGGAAAAACTAAACCAATCATTCAATCCAGTGTAAATGTATTTTTTAAGAAAGGAAATTGTGTATAATAAGAATGAATACCGAGTGACAAAAAAGTGCCGAGTGATTTGGAAACAGTCTATATGAGCCACAATACTATACATTTTAATTATTTGGTGAAATGATTATGACAGCTCCCCCTCCTCACTATTTTTGAATTCACATTAAACTGACCTGTAAAAAATATTAAATTCATCAAATAATGCAGCAACATAATATCCAATATAAACAGAAGTAGCACAGTTAAAACACATATTTAATTATCTACTAATACTTGTCCAATAATAAATGAATAAATACAGTTTCACTGTTTTTAAGTTACCTTGTTTAGCTTCCATTTCTTGTAAACTGAGTCTCTTCTCCTCTGGTACACTGACTGGTTGAGGCTCCTTTTCAGCCAGTTCAGCACCATCACCTACAACTGCTTGCAATCTATCACCTTCCAGCAACTGTAAAAAGACCATTTGTGAGGATAAATATTTTGAAGCACATTCCGTGAAGGATTAGATTCGGAGACAGAATAAAACCTTGTCTTCATCTGAATCGTCATCCAGCCTGACTCGGTTTTTCTCCAGTGGCAGCAATTCATTTTCTTTTGGCTTGATGGCAAAACAAATAGGTGCAAAAGAAGCTGTGACAGCAAAGACAAAAAAACGACGAGAAAAATATTAAGATCATCATTAACATAAGCATCCATGGCAGTGTCAACCAAAAATTATAGTCACTCAATGGGTTAGAATAAGTCAGGCTGGAAACATTTGAGCTTTAGGGACATTTTTTTTTTATTTTGAAAGAAAAAATATTGTAAATGTGTATTGTTTATTTTAATGGATTAATTCATGCTCATTTTTACATTTCTGTGATTTGTGACCAATTTAATTTGAATATACTTATTTGTAACGCACATCGCGGAAAACACAGATAAGACTGAAAAAGCAGTTTCTGCTCTTGCAACCCTCTTTAAAATAAACTGTTGTATTTTAAGCCAAAATAACAGTTGTGTTTGATGGAACAACATGTCTATATGCTGCAATAGCAGATTCATGGTGCATGAAGCCCCTAAACTATTTTTAATTTTTCCGTTTTACTCTAAAAACCCCCGTTTACAGACATCGCGCAACCGCTTTTGTTTCAACCCAGCCATAAAACGAAGGTAATTAATTATACTTATTATTCAAAATGTCTGTCGTTTTTAGCTTAGACTCATTAATTGATATCTCATATTTTGTTTAGGGGGGAAAAAAAAAAAAAACCGACTTAAAAAAATTATTCATTCACATATTTTAAACTTTTAAACAAATTATGTCACAATGAAAAAAAATGGCGTCTGTAAAAAAGTCACGGATATCTACCTCATAACTATCGTTTAATTGCATTTTTTTTTTTTGTTACTGTCGCATTTTCTCCGATATGTTAGATGACAAATAATCGATCCAAACAAAAAAAAATTGGGGAAAAAAAAAAAACGTTTAAAAGGGTAAATATATGAAAAAGAAAATCTCGACCTCTCCTTGATGTCTGCGATTTCTGCATAGCGACCCTTGTTAAATTACCGTGTTTCACCCATAAAATCCCCCAAAAATCCAGCTGTGGCCATTCACAGCTGTGTCTTGACACTCAGTGATACATGCTACATGGAGTTTTTGGATCGAAACAAGGTAAGTACTCGATAATATCTCATTAAAATCATGGCGTCTTTAATTCTGCTCTCGTGTGCGCTCACCTCCAGATGGGGTTTTGCTGTTTAAAAAACATTTTTTTTAAAAATCCCCTTCTGTTCAAAATTTTTCTTCCCCCAGAAAATTGAGATTTTAAGATTTCCAATGATGTATCACCCATGCATATCAGACAATTCTGAAAGTTGGCTAAATTGGGGGTCTCAGAGCGGAACTTCAAGTCAACTGAGTGTTTACCGCCATATAAAATGTAATTTCTTACTAACTGTTGACTAAAATGATATTAACATATTAGATAATAGAGGTGTGCAAAATTTCCGATTCTTAGATTATTCGCGATTCGGCCGTGGAAGATTCGAGAACGATTCACAAACATCCAAATTCCGATTATTGAAATATGCCAAGTAAAGCGGAAGTACAACACACTCAGCTCGCCGCGCGGTCTTCGGGGCACAACGAGGAAGAACGCAGTGAGAGTAGCTAAACATCGTGCTTCTCATTACCCGGCCCCTCGGGTAATGCCAATGCTCAACTCACGGCTCTAGCTCAACTCATGCCACGAGATTAAAAAAACACAACAACATACCTGACTGCTGCCGAAAAGCTGCTACAAAGTACGTCATCCACATAATGTAATGGTAGATATCATTTATATAGGACTAGATGCACCATTGATTCGGTAGCGTGAGCAGCACATATAAAAAAAAGCGGCCGTTAGTAAACGGCCGCCATCTTAAAGCAGTACACTTCCCTGCAAGGCTGTTGTAGCGAACCTTCCAAGCAAACCTAATTAACTTTTTATCTAAAATACTCCTAAATCGGTAAAATATTGACTTGAATCTATCTTTAAAATAGTTTTAAAACTTTCACATGTCGAAAGTAGACAAAAGGGAAATTATGGAATAACGGGAGCAATTTTAACCACTTTAACAGTTGATTCACAACATTAAATTAATTGAATGTAGTTTAAAGCTGCTGTTACAGAATGGGGACTGGAGTTTTTTATTTACTGTTATTTTTGTATATTTGTTTACTCCTATATGTTAACTTGATACTGAAATAGTACTTTGGTTTAGCCTGAGAGGAATTTTGAACAATTTTGGAACTAATGTACAAAACATTTAATTTAAAAAAAAAAAAAAAAAAGGAGGGGGGGGGGGGTGCATCAATAATCGTTTTATAATCGAATCGGAGCCTCTGAATCGTAATCGTAATCGAATCGTTAGGTGCCCAAAGATTCCCAGCTCTATTAGATAATAAGTATAAATAATGTGTGTGTATTATTTTGTTAAATGGCACATTAACTAGAGAATTTCTTAGAAAATTTATATTAGCCCCTTCAAGGTTGACAGTTTACATACATTTCCAAAGTAATGAGTTGCATTTCCTTTGAACTGTATGCCTTTTGAGTAACCTTCCACAAGCTTCTGGCAGTACTCTGCTGGAATCCTGGCCCATTCTTCCTGACGGAACTTGAGTAAATAATTCAGGTTTGTTGGTTGACTTGCTTGCACTAGCCTTTTTAGATCTACCTATTTTTTTCCAATTGGATTTAAATCGGGGCTTTCTGATTGCCACTCCCAGATATTGATTTATTTATCCTCAAGATAATTTTCTAACATTTTGACAGTATGCTAAGGGCCACTGTTCATTTGGATGATCCATTTGCACCCACGTTTTCTGTCTGATATCTTGAGATGTTACGACATCTCCTCCATGTCATGTTCTTTCTTCATAATGCTGTCTATTTTATGAAGAGCTCCAGTTTCTACTGTAGCAAAACAGCCCCACAACATGATGGTGCCACCTCCATGCTTCATAGTTGGTATGGTTCTCAAGTCTGCAAGTCTCAAGTAGGACTAAAAGAAGTTCATCTCAGGGACAACCTGCCCATCAGTTTCCTGGACATTCCCATGATGTTCACACTTTCATATTATTATTTTTTTAAAAGATGAATGTGGCACCTTAAAGCATTTGATAATTACACCCAATGATGAGCCAGACTTGTGGAGCTCCACAATTTTCTGATTTCCTGGCTCATTTATTTGATTTTCCCATGATTTCAAACAAGGACGCAGAGCTTAAATACATCCCCAGGTGTGCCATCAATTAGGTCACATGTTATGAGTTGACCAATCATGAGCTTCCAAAGCTACGACCTCATTATCTGGGCTTTCTCTTGTTCTTTAAAGACATAGTACTTTTTGTGTATGGAAACAACTTTTGACTTAGAAGAAAATACTATAAAATTCTACATGAAATTCCCACTCAATTAATGTGATATTTGACTAAATTAAATAATTTTGGTAATCCTGACTGACCTGAAACAGGAGAAGTTTAGTCTGATTTGAATTCAGACAGTGAGACAAAAAATGAAATGTGTGTTTTGTGCATGTAAACGTCTGGGTTCAACAGCATATGAAGATACAGTTACATACAAAATCAATGTTAGGCACAATTAACTGATAAGGAATGCTAAATAGATGATAAATACCTTTGTTCATTCTGGAATCACTACCAGACTCATCCAAATGAATCGTCCCACCTTCTGCCATCTAAATAAGGGAGACAAAAATAAGAAAAAATTGTTTTACAACTTTATACATAATGGGTCATTTATAGAGGCTTATATCGAGAGCATTCGTATTGTAGCAATTTCCTACACCAAACACACTAACCATTGTTCTGATAAAAAAAAATGATTAAATTGGTGAAAAAAAACAACAACAACAACAACAAAAACGTAGGCCACCACAACAATGAAATCCCAAGGGTGAGGGCGCTGCATGCAAAAAAAAAAAAAAAAAAAAAAAAAAAAAACCAAGAAAAAAAAAAACTTCTCATACGTCACTTCTGGTTAATGACTAGTGTCAGTTGCAAACAGTGGGAGATTTAAAGTTTTAAACTTGGAGTAGAACTACGTGTGGCGCTACTTCTGTTTATTTTACAAACAAAAGGACTACGGAATGTGACTCAGTGAAGTCCAAGCTATCATTTTCAGTAAAGTACTTCCTGAGATGAAAATGTGACTTTAATGTTAAATGAACATTGTAATGTAAACAACAGTGGCACGAGTGTGGTTAGACAAGGCTCACTGTCACAGTTCAGTTGAGTTCCAGAGCTGACAGACCATCAACTACAAAGATATGCTTTTCCTCAAACATGATTCATGTTAGAGGAAGAAAGTATATGGGGAAAAAAAAAAAAAAAAAAAGATTTATAATGCTTGGGAGACATTGCCTTAAGTCTTGTGAATGGCAGGGTTGCAAGATGGTTCAAAGCATGACTCAGCATTCCGGCTGTTTTCGATACCGAATAATTGCCTGTAGCAGCATCTGAGAGGTTGAGGGTGCCTGGTCGTATAGGTGGGTAATTGATTTTAGGTTGTATACAGGACTTTCAATGCTGGTTTGACACTGGCTGCACTGCTTTTAAACACAAAAATGGAAAATACCCCCTGCGTATTTGTACTGTCAAGAATAGAGCAGAAACGGACGGCCCTTGTGACCAGATTTGTGGATTAAGTGAATTTAGAGGAGAATTCATGTCCAATCACAATTACAGCTAGTCCCCAGGTTACAAACAAGTTCCATTCCTACACTTGCGATGTAACCCGAATTTCAGCGTAAATTGGAATTAACCCTTTAAGTACCCCTAAATACACCCTAAATCTTTAAATAACTGTCTAAAAACATGTATTACACGTCATTGTACTGTCCTCGCCAAGACGTTGGAGCTAAATCCTAACTAGACAGTGAGCTAAACTGTAATCTTTCCTCTCTCACTCGGCTGCGCAACTTCTTCGTGGAAGCAAATACGCGCTTCCTCATGTGTGTAAGTGGGCTCTTCGTCGTGTGCGCAAATACGTTCTTTGCGTATACATGCGCTCTTTCTCACGTGCGTACTACCTGGTTTATGCTTCCTGCGCCAAAATAAAAGCATGAATCACAAAAGACAAGTCAACATTAAATTGAAATTCACATTTCGGCAAAACGCAGAACAGTCATAATAATAAAATAAGAAAATAAGATACTGTGAGGTACAATAAGGTATTGTTTACGTGACTTTAAAAAAAAAAAAAAAACGAAAGGGAATAAAATGGCGTTGTAAAGTCGAAATCACGTAAGTCGGGAACGTTGTAACCCGGGGAGTAACTGTATTCTATCAACAAAAAGCTTCATTTGCAGCCATTGATTGAGACATTTAAATTTATTTCACAATTTGATACATTAGTTCTTCCGTAACTGTTCGTCATGTAGAATGGCTATAGTTAACAGATATTTTTAGAAACGGGCGAATAACTCTCAATTTACTTGCTTGTTTAATTTCACATTTGATGCGTGGGCAGAACCAATTGTTTGCTCACTAAGTAAATTCTTTATAAATTCCGCTTAAATTACTCCTACAGTAATCTGGAAGGTAAGAGGTAGCGTTGTGATTGTTGGTTGCTTGTCACTATAGACACAAGGAATTAATTATAGCAGTTTATAGTCATTAAGGGATGAATGGAACTACCCATCTGCTGGAATAGGAAAACAGAACTCCCACCCTTTTGCAAAGTAGACGAACAGACGGAAAAATAGTGTGTTCTGTATTGATTTCTCAACTTGTTAATTGTTGGGCATTGGTGGAAGTGTTCACAGTCGTGTCATTCTTGTTTTGTTTGGATATAATTTCCATTACTTTAGCAATATTGGCATGTTATTTTCTTAAAAGGAATCAAAGCCTTTTCCAAATATGAATCAGGGTCTCCGTGGGTTTCAACAAGCCAAATTTAAGACTTTCTAAGACTTTCTTAGGACCATAATAAATCAAATTTAAGACCCTTTCACATCAAAACCGGGAAAAAAGTACAAAAGACTTGAAAGAAAATTGGAGTCCCGCAATTACTTGCAAAGTATATGAATATGTTCACAGCTTCTTCACATTACAATACAAAATGCTTAACCTAATTGAAAACAAGAATTTCTCTGTTGTGAATCAATACTTGGATGGATGTTTTTAATAAAAGTCAATAGATTTTAAAGACGGTCGTATTTAAGACCTTTATATGATTTTAGGAGAATTTCAGACATTTTACATTTAATTAAAATTAATTCATTAAAATGATTGGATTTAAGATAATTTTTTAAAAGACTTTTTAAGAACCCGCGAATACCCTGATCATTCACATTTTTAATTTACAAACAATCCCTTCCCCAATAGTGTTAATTCCTTCTTGAGCTAGACATGAAAGTAAAGAGGAATTTCGATGACCTGAACATACAAGTTGGAGACATCTATGTGAGGGCAAGTATGTTCAGTGGTTTGACACAGCTGGATGAAGAAGCTGAAAAGGGACTTGTAAATTACTGCAAAAGATTATAATACCTCTGGAAAGCTTTTCCCTTCTTTCTGCATGAAGTAATTCTTCTTATACTCATAATAGGTGTTGTACTGATGCCAAGACTGCAGAAAGTCAAACCTGCAGTGGACAGAGTGAAGAACACATTGTATGACAATCATACGGTCTTGAAAAATGGGCCAACGGCAGAAGGAGTGCTTTAACATTCTCAAATGAGAAAAGCAATAATGTTTACTTGTGGTAAGCAGACTCACCGTGGATCATTCTTAGCACGGACACTGGCTTCGAATTTGAGCCCATTCCTGACTACATACTCTGCCAGCTTGTCAATGACAGCCTGGATGTCCAGTGGTGGGGGGATTATTGCGGGTGCTGCTGCTGCTGCCGTGACAACTGGAGCTTCAGCTTTGAAATTGCTTTCGGTAGAAATAAAACAGTTTCGACAAGTTAAACATAATTGCGACCTCTGCCCCTTTTTGGGTCGCATAACTAAATTTCAACAACCGTACTAAAATCCAATTTATTTATTGACACTATTATTTTTCATGTTCTCAATGCTATTCATCATTCTCTACCTGATTCCTGCAATGGAGACACCAGCTGGTGCTATTGCAATGTTTCCAGAGGCTGTGGATGTCACTGAATGAGGAAATGCCCCTGAAACAGTCGTGGAAGTGATCCCAGCTGAGGGCACACTACTGTAGTAGGAGGTGGCATCTACTCCTGGGGGAGGTGGGGCTACACAGTATGTTCCGTCAGGAAGCATGTAATAGCCATAGTACACAGCAGATGCATTTGCTGCAAACAAAGGAAGAGGAAGTTTAAGTGTACTAATGAGACAGGAAGAAAATGAACCTGTGCGTTAACAATCCAAAAAAATAAAACTGTCACCTCTGTGACTAATTTATTGTAAAAAAAAAAAATAATAATAATAATAATAATAATAATAATGATAAATAAAATTCATAAAATAAGAAAAAAATTAACTACACAATGCAACTTCTCCATTTCAACGCAGTGCTGTAAGTAACAAACAAAATGTTTGTAATAGTCCCCAGAAATATTTACAACAGATGAGGCCCTTGAGGCACACACTAATCCATTTTGAGAGTTAGATACCAACAGACTTCATGAGCTATAATTAACGGTTAACATGCAAAAAACTTGTTGCAGTCAGTTCTAACTAAATTGTCTGGAAAGAAACAAAGCCATGTATGCCTAAATTAAAGGCTAAGACACCGGGTCAACTTTCAATTTGTCCAGATTTTAAAAACATTTTCCCCCCAAAGGAAATAAGAAAATATTAATCTGCTCCATAATCAAAGTGTGGCATCTAAAAAAAGAATTTGAAAGATCATCAGCATGATCTTAGGAATTACGGGTTGTTTGCGAGACAGCAGAAAGCATGTAAATGGCTCTAAACGTAATCGAATCGAGGCGGTCGTGTGAACACCTGCATTCAAATTGGTCTCCTGAGAGCAACACATCAGTACGCTGCTTGAGCTCAGCCCTCATGAGTAAAGCAAAGCAGAGATGTTCATTATGAGGCTGTGATATTTTCACAGTTGCTGAGGCTTGCATTGTGTGTTGTTAAATGTTAGGTTTTTCCAATCGTTACTCGATAACACATCAGTTTCCAACAAATTAAAAAAAAAGAACAAGTAGGAACTACAACTTATCATGCAAAATTTGCCTCATCACACTCATTTCACTGAAGGAAAAGGGAACGAGGAGTAGAAGAGGTAAATTAATGGTCAGTGTCAGTGAGGGTATTGTGACATTAACATATTAGTCTCTGAAGTAGTTAAATGTAATGGCAAATCCAATTTTCTCTAATCAGAAAATGGAAAAGCAAGACTACAAGCAGTCATTAAAAATGTATGTTATTGGCGAGTTGAAGACTTTTATGGTGAGGAACAAAAAGGCCGGAAGGGAGTTCCATGATTGTCTGGCTAAATAGATATGGCAAGGACTACATTTTCCAGACAGATTGGTGAATAATTGCACTCAACTGGCAATTGCCTGGAAATTACGTGCAAATCCTGAGATGTGTTGTCACCAAACCAGTCTCCTGATCATTATTATTGTGGCTTAAAATGATCAAGAAAGAAATCTGGCGCAATCAACACATAATCCAATTTAACATATTTTCTTCTTGCCATAAACGTCATTACATTTATACCTTTGCATGATTGGGATTTTATTTTATCACTATATTCGTTATTACCTAAATTATATGTATACTTTCTTGTATGAGGAGAGCCATTTACAGCGGTATGAAAAAGTTTAATTTTAAACATTTTTCTTAACAAATCATTGCATAAATTTGTGTTCCAATAACAAGTGCTGAAGGTATTCAAATTAAAAAGGAAAAAAGTCTAGGCAAAGATTGACGACTTTTTCTTTTTACAATGCAATTACAGATGTCAGACGCTTTCTGTAGTTCTTGACCAGTTTTCACAAATGGAAACAGAGATTTTGGCCCATTCCTCCACACAAATCTTCTCTAGACCTGTCAAGTTTCAGCTCCATCCAAAAACTTTCTATTGGACTGCAGCCTGGAGACTGGCTCGGCCATTCCAGAACCTTAATAGCTCGGGCCATTGACATGTTGGTAGACCCAGTCACGACCCATTTTCAATGCTCTAACTGAGGGAAGGAGGTTATTCCACAAAATCTCACAATACATCTTCTCCTTAATACAGTGCAGTCATCTAGTTAATTATGCAGAAAAACACCCCCAAAGCATGATGGTACCACTCCCATGCTTCACAGTCGGGACGATGTTCTTGTGATGGTAGTATGGTACTCATTATTCTTTTTCCTCCAAACACTATGAGTGCTTGGGGGTGTTTAAGACCAAAAAGTTCCATTTCGATCCAATGTATGTCCCCCATGACTCCACTGGATCATCCAAATGGTAATTGGCAAACTTAAAACAGGCCTGCTGGACGTGTGCTGGTTTAAGCAGGGGAACCTTCCGTGCCATGCATGATTTTAAACAATGACGTCTTAGTATATTACCAACAGTAACCTTGGAAACGGTGGTCCCAGCTCCTTTCAGGTCATTGACCAGCTCCTCCTGTGTAGTTCTTGGCTGATTCCACACCTTTCTTAAGATTATTGAGACCCTACGAGGAAGATCTCGCATGGAGCCCCAGTCCGAGAGAGATTGACAGTCATGTAGAGCTTCTTCCATTTCCTAATAATTGCTCCAACAGTTGATCTTATATCACCAAGCTGCTTGGCAATTGCCCCGTCACCTTGTAGAGGTCTATTGTTCCGTCTCTGGTGTCTTTGGACAGATCTTTGGTCTTGCCCATGGTAGCAGTTGGATTATGACGGATTGTGGGGTGCACAGGTGACAATAACAAGCTCAAATGGGTGGTGGGTGGGTGGTTACTCATGGGATAAAGGTGGACTTTTTTCAAGGTAGACAGACAACTCTATGAGTGTCATAATTATTGCTGATTCTCAGGGGTGAAAAAATACATATGATCCCCAGTAAATTACAAATATTCTTTTTTTTTAAATCATTAAATGTGATTTTTAGATTTTTTTTTTTTAGATTGTCTCTATGAGTGGAAATGCTAGCCTGGAACACCAGACTCATCGCTGTCCCAGCTACTGAGTCTGGCCACCATTCAGCGGATAACATTTCCAGGGCGGAGCAAGCCACAGCAAACAGACAGCAGAGTGGACCAATCAGCGACGGGCGGACGTGACGTTAGTAAAGCGACGAGGGACTTGCGCGTGGAAGTAAACATACGAGGAGAGCGGAGTTTATTCAACATGGCTAGCGCGAGACAGACTGTTGTCAATGACTTGTGTCAATGTTTTTTTTTTTTGGTATTTTAAAACTGAATTTAACTGGGATTGGAACCTATTCTCGGCGCTCTCGTTCGCCATCTGTGTTGTTGTGGAGACGACAAGAGTGACGTTGCTCGTTAAGAACACGTCACGCAAATAAACGAATCTGATTTGACGGATGATTTTGTTCTTGCTCGAGAGGCCGTTAATGGGCTGGGTCCCAGACTATTCTCACAGTGTTTGAAAAATACAGGGAGAACAGTCTGGCCGTGCCAGACAATGGAAATGCATCTATGATTGAAATTTCAGACTTCTACCCATCTTCTAAGTGGGTATACTTGCAAAATCACAAGGGGTGCAAATACTTCTGCTCCTCAATGTACAAATGTATTTCTTTTATTTATTTTTTTTTTAATTGGACAAAAAAGGGAGGGGGCCTGTCTTTCCACTGCATTAACCATTAACCACACTTAAAAAAAAAATGTAAATAAGCTCCGTCTCTACTTTGCAGATTTTTTTAATTTCACGGGGTGGGGGTGGGGGGTCCCCATTAACCGCGAAAAACGAGGGATCATTTTATACTACTGTATATTGGAATAAAAACGCATAAAAACATTGTACATCAAGACTACCAATACATTGAAATAATAATTTTTGCTAGAAACCAGCAAAATAAGGAAACCTAGGCATTAGGGATAGATTATTTTGTGCATTTGACCCTAATTTTTAAGAGTGTGGTATGTTGGCATATGTCAATAAATCCAGCAGACCTGCAATTATAAAGCACTTTTCTTGCAAATAAAATGAGTTTATGTGCCTTAACAAAATGTTTTGTTGGATGGCATTCATCAGAGGCAGAGAGTACAGGTAGGTTACCTCTCAATGTAGCAGTTACTTGATCAATACATATTTCTTTTTTATTTTTCAGCTACAATATACACAAATAAGTAGTATTGCTTCAGAAGGCAGTGCAAATTATTACTCACGATCAGCTGTGTACTGCGTTACTGTGCTGGGCATGACAGGATCTGACACTTCCTCAGTACCAGTCTGAACTGCAGCCACACCATTTTGTTCCTCCTTTGCTTTACGGACCAATGCTGCAAGGGGATGGTCTGGGTCCATCACTCGAAGTGGCTGCAAAAGGGGTGTTTAGAACTTTAAAAAAGGGTTTGTTATCTTTGCTTTATATCTGCTTAATTCCTCTATTCCTTGAACAAAATGTTTGTGTGAAAATAACCATTTTAAGCTCATCATAATAAATCATATCAATCATAATATATTGAACTGAAGTTGACTAAATAAATAAAAATTATAACACTTCTAACTACATTTTTTAGTCCCTCTCAAGAGTATTTATAAGACTACAGTAGTGACACTTTTAAAAGGGTACACTACTGAGTATTTTATTTTTATGTCACACTTGGTTACATTATTTACCTTCATGAGCTCCTCGAGGCGAGAGCTTTTTTTAGGTGCAAACAAACTTGGATGGAGGTAATTGCCATCCCCATCATCGTCTGAATCATCAGAGTTGGATTCTGCAGCAAAACATTGATGAGAAGAATATTCGCATCACAGCTTGAGCATGCACTGAGTGTTGTTGAGAGTATAACTCACCTTCTGGCTGTTCTTGTTTGTTGGTGGAGCCCACATTGTACCGACCTTCCTTCATGGCCCTCAGAATGTGTTTGTAATAAGGGTTCAAATAATGGTCAAAACGAAGAAAGTCAAACTGGGAATTGCCAGACTGCTTGGCTTTTAACACAATCTCAAACTGGGCGCCCTGCTGACATACAAAGGTGGCCGTCCGCTCTATTATGTTATGAGTCTTGATGGTTGCCGGCTAAAACAAGAAAAATGCACACACAAAAAAATATATATATATAAGTTAACATAACCAATGTTCCTTTTGGTTCATTTATCCCAACATCACCATTTAAAAAGATCCAAGCGTATCACGCATAATGGTTCCCAAACCACTGGGCTGTGGACCCTTACTAGGAAGTCTAACACATGAAACCCTGTTTGTTGCAAAAGCTACATCTGTTTATTAATTGGTATTGATTTTATTTATTTCTTCTACTGTGTGCAGCCAGGTCAGCACTGAAAATGAGAATATGTTCTGAATTGGATGAGTAAATGATGAATAAATAGTTCTTAAAATAGAGCAAGAAATTTATTTCACACCTAAATTGAAATAAATAAATAAATAACGAAGTCCAGAAGGGGGCAAATACTTTTTCACGCAATTGTAGACTATTTTAAACCTAGACTCAACAGGGACCACAATTCACTTTTTTTATTCAATGTGGTCAAGACAAGCAAGAATTGGGGGAGAACAGATAAATATCATAACAAGGTGGAACAGTTAAATGTAATTTTATCTGTATTATATATTATATTTATTAATTTTATTCCAGTCAAAAACAGTGTCTTCAACTATTCCAAAACTAGAACATATATACTAACCTCAAATCTTTTTTTAAAACCAAATTCTTGAAAGTACAGTGCAGACATGTAAAAGATTGTATTATAAGTATGTAAAAATGATCACGTAATGATGAACTTAATCTCGTTGAAGAAACGGGACTGCGTTTTTTTTTTACCTCATAATAATGGTCTCATACTAATGCCTGCTTTACTAAAATCACAGAGACTCAATACTGTAAAGGGTGTAGTCATTAAAGGGGTGATGAATTGATGGTTCAGTATTTGTTGTTCTATTAATGTTCTTATCAAATTAAGGAAGCTAAAAGAATTGCAGATCAGTGATGATCTTGAAGATAGGTACCGAGTAGACAGAGAAAATATGTTCTTGAGACCTATCTTTAGTGGTACACTTGCTGACTTGAGGGTGCCTTACCTCGAGGGTAAGATTATTTGCCATAAAATATCTATCAGAAGAGCAGGAATAGCTTGTAGCAATGTAATCCATTCAAGCTTCCGCACCACAGCACTCATTTGAGCCAGAAGTTCTTTAACTATAAGCTTGCAAGTAAATGGTTTACTGTGCTGAGCATACAGTGCCTTGCAAAAGTATTCGGCCCCCTTGAATCTTGCAACCTTTCGCCACATTTCAGGCTTCAAACATAAAGGTATAAAATTTTAATTTTTTGTCAAGAATCAACAACAAGTGGGACACAATCGTGAAGTGGAACAACATTTATTGGATAATTTAAACTTTTTTTAACAAATAAAAAACTGAAAAGTGGGGCGTGCAATATTATTCGGCCCCCTTGCGTTAATACTTTGTAGCGCCACCTTTTGCTCCAATTACAGCTGCAAGTCGCTTGGGGTATGTTTCTATCAGTTTTGCACATCGAGAGACTGACATTCTTGCCCATTCTTCCTTGCAAAACAGCTCGAGCTCAGTGAGGTTGGATGGAGAATGTTTGTGAACAGCAGTCTTCAGCTCTTTCCACAGATTCTCGATTGGATTCAGGTCTGGACTTTGACTTGGCCATTCTAACACCTGGATACGTTTATATTGAACCATTCCATTGTAGATTTGGCTTTATGTTTTGGATCATTGTCCTGTTGGAAGATATATCTCCGTCCCAGTCTCAGGTCTTGTGCAGATACCAACAGGTTTTCTTCCAGAATGTTCCTGTATTTGGCTGCATCCATCTTCCCGTCAATTTTAACCATCTTCCCTGTCCCTGCTGAAGAAAAGCAGGCCCAAACCATGATGCTACCACCACGTTTGACAGTGGGGATGGTGTGTTCAGGGTGATGAGCTGTGTTGCTTTTACGCCAAACATATCGTTTTGCATTGTGGCCAAAAAGTTCAATTTTGGTTTCATCTGACCAGAGCACCTTCTTCCACATGTTTGGTGTGTCTCCCAGGTGGCTGTGGCAAACTTTAAACGAGACTTTTTATGGATATCTTTGAGAAATGGCTTTCTTTTTGCCACTCTTCCATAAAGGCCAGATTTGTGCAGTGTACGACTGATTGTTGTCCTATGGACAGACTCTCCCACCTCAGCTGTAGATCTCTGCAGTTCATCCAGAGTGATCATGGGCCTCTTGGCTGCATCTCTGATCAGTTTTCTCCTTGTTTGAGAAGAAAGTTTGGAAGGACGGCCGGGTCTTGGTAGATTTGCAGTGGTCTGATGCTCCTTCCATTTCAATATGATGGCTTGCACAGTGCTCCTTGAGATGTTTAAAGCTCGGGAAATCTTTTTGTATCCAAATCCTGCTTTAAACTTCTCCACAACAGTATCTCGGACCTGCCTGGTGTGTTCCTTGGTTTTCATAACGCTCTCTGCACTTTAAACAGAACCCTGAAACTATCACAGAGCAGGTGCATTTATACGGAGACTTGATTACACATAGGTGGATTCTATTTATCATCATCGGTCATTTAGGACAACATTGGATCATTCAGAGATCTTCACTGAACTTCTGGAGTGAGTTTGCTGCACTGAAAGTAAAGGGGCCGAATAATATTGCACGCCCCACTTTTCAGTTTTTTGTTAAAAAAGTTTAAATTATCCAATAAATGTTGTTCCACTTCACGATTGTGTCCCACTTGTTGTTGATTCTTGACAAAAAAATTAAATTTCATATCTTTATGTCTGAAGCCTGAAATGTGGCGAAAGGTTGCAAGATTCAAGGGGGCCGAATACTTTTGCAAGGCACTGTAGATGAGTAAAACCAAAGCGAAATGCAAAATTTCCGATTTTCAATTTCCCAAAGACAAAAAAGTACTACACACCAATGAATGTATGAAATATATATAGATCTATTGGTGAGTTTAATTATCAAATTAGGGGAACTTGTTGACTGAGAAGAGGAAAAAACGCTTACTTTTCAAAGTGGTTGTACTCATTTATGTTGAGCACTTGACATGACTTGACAGTACTATCTTAAAGTATGGGTCGATAAAGGGCTGCAACTAACGATTATTTTTTTTCGATAATCAATTCATCGGACGAGTAATTAAACGAATACTCGGATAAATGTCGCTATTTTCAATTACCTTCACAATTTACCTTGAAGTTGTTTTAGGCATGTTATAAGTAACAATGACAAAGAGATGATTATTTCCTTCAAAAATAATATTTTATTCCAGCTTTCTGACTTAACTTTACTGCAGTCCACAACTGTACTGTTTTAAGTAGATGAAACTTGTTTTTAATAAAGGTTCTGAGTATAAAATATAAATAAATTCTCAGTACACAAATCAGACAAAAGTCCTGTTCATTCAATTAAAAAAATGCTGCAGATTGACATTTTTTCTTGTGGGCAAAGCGTTGATATAAATTGTGTCAATGACTCATTTATTTTCTTTAAACACGAAACAACAAAATCGAATGTGGCAGACTGTAATGAATCCATTCTCTTGATCAAACTAATGTCCATAAATACAATCCAAATCCAATTTCAAAGCACTCTCTCTTGTATGACAATTTACAATTTGTATTGAAAGGTGACTCTAAGCTGTGATATGAATGGGTTTACTTGTGTGGTTTCTTTATAAAAAGAAATTAGACAACTTTACCATCTTACAATAACTCAAGTGCTAATATGGTTCTCCAAAACACAAGACAAACGTACACTTAAAATACTTATTAGCATAATCGCTAACTAGCTTATCGCTCCGTGCTTAATAGTCACAGCTCATCAGCAAAGAATACAAACAATACAATTGGCTTCATTTACTCATCTCTGACTGGATCTAACAACACAAAAGACAATCAAACTCTAGACACTTTGTAATAGTACTGATTTAGCAACCCAACATCAGCAGCAGCAAACTCTTGTCTCTCTTGACCTAATTACTGGCACGCGCACAGCCTCACATTACACACGAAAAAGGGCCCAAACGGGACTGCTCAGAGCTGGCGCCAAACATCGATTAGCAAATTAGTTGGCAACTAATTTATTAATCGATTTTAATTGATTAGCAAATTATTTGTGAACTAATTTATTAATCGATTAGTTGTTGCAGCCTAAGGTAGATAGCATATACCAGGGGTTCCCAACCTATTCCACTAAGGCACACTGTGGGTGCAGGATTTCATTCTTACCAAACAAGATGACAACACTTTTTCCCCAATCTGGTGTTTTACAAGTGCAATCAGTTGATTGCAGTCAGGTGTGGCTTGTTTTAGCAGAAGCCTCATTGGTTCAACTGTCTCTGCTGGATCGGCTGGAACAAAAACCAGGACCCACAGTGTGCCTTGAGGACTGGGTTGAAAACCCCTGGCATATACGATACGCACATGAGAAAATGCTCTTCCACTGAATGATAAAATAATGCTTGAGAACATTGATCAGGCCGGCTCAGGGCACATGAATCCAGTCTGCTATCAAACTCATGTTTTTGGCGCGGTACCGTATTTTTCGGACTTTAAGTCGCACCTGAGTATAAGTCGCACCAGCCATAAAATGCCTGACGAAGAGGGGAAAAAAACGTATATAAATCGCATCGGAGTATAAATCGCATTTTGGGGGGAAATTTACTTGTTAAGATCCAACATATAGAACAGATATGTCATCTTGAAAGGCAATTTAAAATAAAAATACAATAGAGAACAACATGCTGAATAAGTGTACAGTATGATAATGTTACATGATGCATGAACAACGAAATGCAAACATGGCCGATATGTTAACGTAACATAGCTATTAAGAGTTATTCAGATAACTATAGCATAAAGAACATGCAAACAAGTTTACCAAATCAGCAGTGTCACTCCAAAACGCCAAAATAACATGGTAAATGATATAATAATGTGTTAATAATTTCACACATAAGTCGCTCCAGAGTACAAGTCGCAGCCCCAGCCAAACTATGAAAAAAAAACTGCGCCTTATAGTCCAAAAAATACTGTAATTAATGTACATTTCAACTGTTTATTTTGAAAATAAGAAAAACGTTTAAAAACGTGCCTGTGTTTCTTTTAAAAGTAGAAGCACAAGAGTAAGTTGATAGGGTTGTCAATACTCACCAATTCTACGTCAGAGGGGATCTCAAGTCCTTGGGGAGCAACAAATGGTTCTTCACTCTCTTCAGGCTCTGGCTCCTCTTTTCAGTTGAAAACATGCAAAATATGATTAGTTTGTAAAATACAAGTCATATACTGTATTGTGTTACATATCAAAGGTACTCTATACCAGTAAATCCTTGAGAATGAAATTCAGAATCACCTTTACTGGTAAGAGTGTTAGAAACACACATGGAGTTTGTCTACAGTAGTGAGGGCCACTCTAGTATTACAAAAATCAAGCCAATATTACCCCTTTTCCAACCATCAGAGGTGGATAGTATCATGTTACATTTACTCTGTTACATTTACTTGAGTAATTTTTTAAGAAAAATGAACTTCTAAGAGTCGTTTTAACACATCATACTTTATACATTTAATTTTTACTTTTAGTAGATGTGTGAAGAAGAAACGCTACTCTTACGCTGCTACTTTCGGCTATACTTGAGTCTTATTTTTTGGCTCTGCCTGTTTCAGATCGCATTCAAAAAATGCTATGCAAGTCTTTTTTTTCCCCAAAGTCAGTGACATTTGTTGCGATTCTGTTGCTTCTTACAGAGCAATAAATAAACAATACATTGCCTTTTACCTGTAAGGAAACAGTTTAAGATTGTGTTTTTTTTTTTTTTTTTTAAGAATTTGCTTTATTATGATTCACGTAGGCACTATAGGTAAAATAAACTTTTTTTTCATTTTTTCTTCTTATGTGATATCGAATTCTTTTGTTTCCTGATATCGTTTAGAATTGTTTTGCTCCCATATTGAACAAAATTGTAATTGAATTGTTACGTCTTTAGGGAAATCCGTTTTGAATTTACTTAAAACCCGTGCATCTAGCGGAAGATTCCAAAACCTTGTGAAAACAATTCTTTCTAACAAAAGGGCATCTCTAAAAGCAGACAAAGTTGATTGTGTACTGCATTTCGATCGATTTGGATTTGACTGTGCTTAGCTAAACCACATATCAATCCAGATTGATGTGTTAAAGTACTAAACAACAACAAAAAAAAGTGATGAAGAGAGTTGCAATACAATATAGTAACCAATAGTGGAGTAGCTATGATATGACCGTTGCGCAATTGCCATTCATCCAATTAATGTTAAGGTTATGTGATATATAACCTTAACTTGAATCTTACATGTATTTTTGTTTTTCAGTACATAATGCCTTATGTGATGGAACTGAATTAGCCACAATAGTGTTCAAATTGTGCTTTGGTGGCAAAGAGTCCACCACCTCTTACCATCAAAGAACCATGAAGAAAGACAGTCCCAGTGTCGTGATGAAATTTTATGATGAATGGTGGACAATTAGTAGGGGCAGAACAGCCAACATATGACATGTTTTGACAGATGACTGCTAATTATATTGGAGTTAACCTCCAGGCATTATTGACCTCTCCAATTTACCTGCAATTACTGGTGAAAACAATTTTATGTGCTGCGTTATTAAAAGTGCAAGCAAATGTCAGCCTTTTTCCCCCCTCACTGGCACGGCAATTTGATAGTAGTGAATGGTCATTTAATGGTTTCTTTAAGTGTTTATGCATTTAGGGGAGCAGGGAAATATGTTACAGACAGCACGTACAATTGAAACCAGACATTTACAGAAGCTATATATACTGGAAACACATTTTTATATCGGGTATGTTAAATTCTGGTTTCATCTGTATGAGTGTGACAATCACGGTGTGACTTTTGACTTCTTACCAGTGCGCTTGTTGGCATCCTCTTCCTCTGTAGGTTGGGAAGGATCGTAGTATTCCGCTGTGTATTTGAAGGCCACTGCATTGTAGGTGCCTTCATCTGCTAGTGCCTCACTCAGGCGTTTGTATTCCTCCTCTGCGAAAATCATTTCCATGTCAAGCATCATGATGTATGTTGTTGTATGATAGTTATTTGAACTGAACACTTAATATGGTCGAAAATAAAAAGTCCAGCACCCTAACAACACAACTCATCCTATTCCCCCCCCCCCCCTTAAATTAATGGCCTATGTCGTATTTTCACATTTTTCACAAAACACTGACCTAAAGTCCCACACAACATGTATTCGTAATAGTACTTTAACGGCAGAATTACATGATCTCTTCAAGTCAAGATGTGGGTGAGTATACAGTGGGGCAAATAAGTATTTAGTAGAGCTGGGAATCTTTGGGCACCTAACGATTCGATTACGATTACGATTCAGAGGCTCCGATTCGATTATAAAACGATTATTGATGCACCCCCCTCCTTTTTTTTTTTTTTTTTTTTAAAACGTTTTGTACATTAGTTCCAAAATTGTTCAAAAATACTCTCAGGCTAAACCAAACTACTATTTCAGTACCAAGTTAACATATCGTAGTAAACAAATATACAAAAATAACAGTAAATAAAAAAACTCCAGTCCCCATTCTGTATCAGCAGCTTTAAACTACATTCAATTAATTTAATGTTGTGAATCAACCGTTAAAGTGGTTAAAATTGCTCCCGTTATTCCATAATTTCCCTTTTGTCTACTTTCGACATGTGAAAGTTTTAAAACTATTTTAAAGATAGATTCGTCAATAGATAGATATATAGTCAATAGTCAATATTTTACCAATTTAGGAGTATTTTAGATAAAAAGTTAATTAGGTTTGCTTGGAAGGTTCGCTACAACAGCCTTGCAGGGAAGTGTACTGCTTTAAGATGGCGGCCGTTTACTAACGCCAGCATCTAGCTTTTTGTAGATGTGCTGCTAACGCTACCAAATCCATATTGCATCTAGTCCTATATAAATTATATCTACCGTAACATTTTGTGGATGTACTTTGTAGCAGCTTTTCGGCAGCAGTCAGGTATGTTGTTGTGTTTTTTTATCTCGTGGCATGAATTGAGCTAGAGCCGTGAGTTGAGCATTGGCATTACCCGAGGGGCCGGGTAATGAGAAGCATGATGTTTAGCTACTCAAGCTCCGTTCATTGTGTCCCCAAGACTGCACAGCGTGCTGAGTGTGTTGTACTTCCGCTTTACTTGGCATATTTCAATAATCGGAATTTGGATGTTTGTGAATCGTTCTCGAATCTTCCACGGCCGAATCGCGAATAATCTAAGAATCGGAAATTTTGCACACCTCTAGTATTTAGTCAACCACTAATTGTGCAAGTTTTCTCCCACTTGAAAATATTAGAGAGGCCTGTAATTGCCAACATGGGTAAACCTCAACCATGAGAGACAGAATGTGGAAAACAAACACAACAGAAAATCACATTGTTTGATTTTTAGAGAATTTATTTGTAAATCATGGTGGAAAATAAGTATTTGGTCGAAACCTAAAGTTCATCTCACTACTTGTGTGTAATGTTATGTACCCTTTGATAACAGAGGCCAAACGTTTTCTGTAACTCTTCACAAGCTTTTCACACACTGTTGCTGGTATTTTGGCCCATTCCTCCATGCAGATCTCCTCTAGAGCAGTGATGTTTTGGGGCTGTCGTTGGGCAACACGGACTTTCAACTCCCTCCACAGATTTTCTATGGGGTTGAGATCTGGAGACTGGCTAGGCCACTCCAGGACCTTGAAATGCTTCTTACGAAGCCACTCCTTTGTTGCCCTGGCTGTGTGTTTGGAATCATTGTCATGCTGAAAGACCCAGCCACGTCTCATCTTCAATGCCCTTGCTGATGGAAGGAGATTTTCACTCAAAATCTCTCGATACATGGCCCCATTCATTCTTTCCTTTCCACAGATCAGTCGTCCTGGTTCCTTTGCAGAAAAACAGCCCCAAAGCATGATGTTTCCACCCCCCACGCTTCACAGTGAGTATGGTGTTCTTCGGATGCAATTCAGTATTCTTTCTCCTCCAAACACGAGAACCTGTGTTTCTATCAAAATGTTCTATTTTGGTTTCATCTGACGATAACACTAGAGCTGTCCCGACTAGTCGACATTGTCGACGTCATCGATGACGTAAATCCGTCGACGAGCACAACACCCCGTCGACGGTTAATGAAGGGTTAAAAAATATATATGCGTGGAAAGTTCAGAATGTCGGACACTTGGTATGCAAGCGGGGCAATTGGCACAAAGCCAAAAAAGCGCACCAGAGAGTCCAAAACATTGACTTATTTTAAAAAAAAAAACAAAGGAGGGTACACTGTTGTGTCCTGTCTCTTCAATGCCAAGCTTGGCTGCACGTCGGCCGTGAATGATAACGACAGGAGATTGTAAGTCCATCTAACTAACTAATGATATGTTTTATTGAAGTTGCTAAGCCTGTCGCGATATGCAATGATTCCATTTATCGCATGGTAAATAAAAATGAGGGCGGTCATTTTCACGGCTGCGTTTTATTGCTGCGTGCGCGTGCGTGCATACATTTGTGCGTGCGTGCTGATACCATATGAGACTCTAGTTCTTTTCTGTCATCAACACGCTGTAGAATTAAAGTTCAGACATACAAAATAAGAAAAAACATCTATATTAAACACTATATACGTTAGCATTGCTACATTGAGGTGAATGGGGAAAAAGACGACCTACTTTCGCCGGCTATAAAACAGGCAGCCTTGTCCAAAACTTGCAGTTAAAAGGTGACACTTCAAAGATAAAAAAAAATCGCTGGTTAACAGCATTTGCAAAAGGAAAGAAATCTATTACTGACAACACATGTAATGACAATAAGTGTTTTTTTTTTCGCAGAATGTAAAGCATAAGTTAGCGGTTTAGTGAGCGTACTTCCGGTGAACATTTCAAAATAAAAGCATGTCATGTTCGTCATATAAATAACAATTTCTGGAGTTAATCCCACATACTTCAGATTCTAAACTAAGAATACCTTTAAAATGACACCCTTTATGAAAAGTCTGATTGTAATGAATAATTATTATAATACTTTTATATATAGTACTACAGTATACTATAATATTAATGCTAGGTATTTTTTTAAGAATTGTTTTGAATCATGTTGGAAAGGTGAAGTCAGTGTTCTGAATCTGTTTACATTCCATTCTTTTGCACAAGTTAATTCTATCAGCATTTGAACTCATTGTTTGTGATTTATTATTGTTATTTATCTGCTTATTTGTACTTTAATAAAGAATTTAAGTGTTCCAAAATGTTTTTGTGAATTGATAAGCGTCAACAAAAATTGGATTGCTAAATTAGTAAAAAAAAAATGTTTTTGTGAATTGATAAGCGTCAACAAAAATTTCATTGCTAAATTAGTAAAAAAAAAATATATATATATATATATTTTTTTTTTTTAATTAAAAGATTAGTCGACTAATCGTAAAAATAGTCGGCTGATTAATCGGGAGAAAATTAGTCGTTTGGGACAGCCCTAGATAACACATTCTCCTAGTCCTCTTCTGGATCATCCAAATGCTCTCTAGCGAACCGCAGACGGGCCTGGATGTGTACTTTCTTCAGCAGGGGGACACGTCTGGCGGCGCATTGTGTTACTGATAGTAGCCTTTGCTATTGTTGTCCCAGCTCTCTGTAGGTCATTCACTAGGTCCCCCCGTGTGGTTCTGAGATTTTTGCTCAACGTTCTTGTTATCATTTTGATGCCACGGGGTGCGTGGAGCCCTAGATCGAGGGAGATTATCAGTGGTCTTGTATGTCTTACATTTTCTAATAATTGCTCCCACAGTTGATTTCTTTACACCAAGCGTTTTACCTATTGCAGATTCAGTCTTCCCAGCCTGGTGCAGGTCTACAATTTTGTCTCTGGTGTCCTTCGACAGCTCTTTGGTCTTGGCTAGGGTTGTTCCGATCATGTTTTTTTTGCTCCCAATCCGATCCCGATCGTTTTAGTTTGAGTATCTGCCGATCCCGATATTTCCCGATCCGATTGCTTTTTTTTTGCTCCCGATTCAATTCCAATCATTCCCGAAAAAAATTTCCTGATCATATACATTTTGGCAATGCATTAAGAAAAAAAATGAATAAAACTCCGACGAATATATACATTCAACATACAGTACATAAGTACTGTATTTGTTTATGATGACAATAAATCCTCAAGATGGCATTTACATTATTAACATTCTTTCTGTGAGAGGGATCGACGGATAGAAAGACTTGTGACTGTATATTGTGACTAAATATTGCCATCTAGTGTATTTGTTGAGCTTTCAGTAAATGATACTGCAGCCATGCCCCAATGCATGATGGGAAGTTGAACCATGATGGGAAGTAAAACCATGACTGTGCGTCATGCTACCAATGGATATATCTTCTCTGCTTTGGGAAATAACTTAGAGGGTTAAGACAAAGATCAATTGCCACCTTGCTTCCCCACATTGCTTCCCATGATATTTCTAATCATAGGGAGAGGGATTGCAAGGTTTTAGCCAATTGAAGAAGACTCCAAAGGCTGCCAAAATTCGCTCTACTCATTTTGAGCTGCCTTTTATCTTTAGATATAGGTAAAACGGCTTCATTACAGATTGAGCGCGACAATGAGTGAGAGGGTCGTGCAACGCATATATTAATAGCGTAAAATATTTTAACGTGACACATTTTTTAATACAATAATTGCCGCCGTTATATGGATATTTTTGATAACCCTACCTTAAACCTAAATTAATGACTCTGGATGAGTGTAACATATGTCTGTCGTATGTCTGTAACGTTAAATACAATTAGAAAACAATTTAATTAAAATATATATATATTAAAAAAGGCATGGCCGATATTTTTTTGACGATTCCGATACTTTGAAAATGACGTGATTGGACCCGATCGATCGGGATGCCGATTGGTCGGGACATAGTTTGGAGTGTGACTGACTGACTGACTGACTGACATTGTGGACAGGCATCTTATACCGATAATGAGTTAAAACAGGTGCCATTCATACAGGTAATGAGTGGAGCCTCATTAGACCTCGTTAGAAGTTAGACCTCTTTGACAGCCAGACATCTTGCTTGTTTGTAGGTGACCAAATACTTATTTTCCACTCTAATTTGGAAATAAATTCTTTAAAAATCAAACAATGTGATTTTTTTTTTTTCCCTTCCACATTCTGTCAGTCATGGTTGAGGTTTACCCATGTTGACAATTACAAGCCTCTCTAATCTTTTCAAGTAGAAGAACTTGCACAATTGGTGGTTGACTAAATACTTATTTGCTCCACTGGACCAATAACTGTCAGTATCATGAGGGGATTATTGAATTCATGTTGATTACAGATATACAGGGGGAAAAAATATTGTGATATAAGATTTCGTTCATACCATCCATCACTAGACATGTGTCGATTACCGGTTTCAAGGTATTCTGTGATATGAAAAACATCAAGGTTTCAAAACCGCAAAAAAATTCCGTTATACCGTCCCTATGGTATTAGCTATTTTTTATGTCGCACAAATGCATGGAGAAATCCCTCGCTTGCATCTGCAAGGCTCAACCCTCCCCCACCAGTTGTTGCTCAGTGTCAGTGAGTCAGCTGTGCTACATGATGGCTGAAGAAGGTGAAACTCCTGAACATTTTTCCCCCATCGAAGAAAACAAAATCTCTGGTATGGGAATACTTCAGCTAGATATCTCAAAGTAACACATTTTAGAGTTGTCATTGCAATACTGTGATATCTCGAATCTGTGATATTTTGGCTTAAGGTTATAATACTGTCAGAATCTCATACTGGCACATGCCAACCCAGCACTCGGTTTTAATTCTTTTAGTGCCACTGACAATGAGAGACGTCCAATTATGGGGCTGTTTTCATCCCTCTGCTGTGAATTTAAAATGTGTTACTCCCAGACATCAAATCTATTTAAAGTGGGAAGAATGGAAGCTAATGAATGTCAATGGCAGCCATTGAGTTCAGAAGAAAAATGAAATCAAATGCTGGGAAGTCATAACTGGTTTGACCTGATCATTGCCTTCATTCCTATCGAAATTCATACCTTCATTAAAAAAGCAAGGACAAAGTTCCTTCTAAAACTCTCAATATCTCTCATGCTCCCTTATGGTCTCTTTAATGGTTAGATGGGTAATATCCTGAATGAATGGGAGTCAGACCCCAAATTCAAGGGCAACCCAGTCTTAAGGGATGAACCCTCTATACGAGTGCTGGTGACATCAATCGTTATAAAAGTCATTGTGTCCTGTCAGTTTGGGCGTAAGACACTATATTTCACTCAATGTGGTGGCTTATTAATTTAATTAAGTGACCCAGTATGTCTTTTGGCAGAGTGCTTCGTCATCAAAATACCTTTTTTCATTAGAATGTCATATGAATCAGATGCAAGTGTTCCAGCAGAGTCAAAAGTGATCCCCATAGAAATGGATCATGAGCTAAGTGACAAAGCTGGTCAGTCATTTTATTACAGATGGGAAAAGGTCAAACAAGAGGCTGAGAATTTTTACAGGACTAACATTTGCCAATGTTGATTTGTCATAGGTGCAGTACTTCTTGCATCAAGAATAAGTATCCCCATTGTTTTGTGTTAAAAATATACATTTCCTCACATCTTGTGGGCTACACCATTTTTCCCCAATGAACCTTGTAGAGGGATATAAAGTAAAACTCGATAGAAAATTACTTGCAAATGCCTAACTTAGGGCTTTACTTGATGTTTATATACTACAATCTGAGCACTCCAACACTTCACTTATTTTTTACAATTACAATCACCTTGGCATTTGCTGATCACGGTTTAACATTGTTTTGCTGAGATCTCTAGCAACATCCCTATATAGGCTTTTATAAAGTTTTGATAATTGTTCAAGAAAAAAAAAAAAAAGAAATAAATTTGATATTGTTGTCATTTTCAGTGCTCTTGGTATAGTGCCCTCTTAAACCTGCACATTAATTTGAAAAGTAAATCTATAATTACAGTAATATGGAAACATTTGGGCATTATTTTCAATAGGAAATCATTGAGTGTTTGAATCAGCAACTTCATTTTTATATATATATAAAAAAAACTGATGGTGAGAGCAGGGGTCGCGTTAACCGGAAATTTTCCGTCGTTGACCGGTTTTTTAAAACGGTGACGGAAAAAACTGAAGTCCGTCCGTCATTTTGACAGGTTGCAATTCACACCCCAGACCACAGGGTGGCGAGTTAGCATATTAATTAGCTATTGTCTCTCTTAATGCATGACGTCGTTGGCTATTCTGTCAGAATATTGTAGCGTCACCGGGGTCTGGCGGCGGCACCGTGATTGACACATCAACGCGAGGTTCTTATTGGTGCACCCGGTGCGCCAGCGCGTCATCCAATTGGTGGACAAGATTGCCGCCTGTGTATAGACCCAAATCACATGACGTCACAACTCCGCCCCCCTGACCGGAGCCGCCATATTGTGTGTCAGCTCGTCATGTTTACACATTACCGCTACGTACATGCCTCCTATTACGGCGTGTTTTTCTGCTCGTTAATATTAATAATCAAAATGGTGAAGGCGTGTGTGGCGGTTGGTTGCTGTAACAGAGAAGACAGACGGAGAGACTTGAAGTTCTACCGTATTCTGAGAGACCCGAAGATGAGAGCGAGATGGACTGCTGTAATTCGACATGAAATCTGGGCACCAAACGATCACCACAGACTATGTAGTATTCTTTTTATATCTGGTAAGATGCATTTAATATATATTTAGAAGATTTTGGGCTGACAACCACAATTAAGATCATTGTGTGACGTTGGTGATTGGGGTCTATATCGTTGCCTCCTTTTCTTTGGGGGCGGAGTTGTTGGCGGTATGCAGAGTAAAAAGGGAGAAAAATACCACGACTTCCGTGTCTAATTTTTCGCCGCCAAGCAAGCGTTACAATATTAATTAAAAATGAATGAAAACTAAATACTATTGAATATGTCATCATTATCATTTTAAAAATTTAAATGACGGGTAAAAATAGACTATGACCGGATTTTTATTACCCTGTCAGTCAAAATGACAGACAACGAAAATGTCTAGCGCAACCTCTGGGTGAGAGTAATATTTTAGATGTAAAACATGGGCACACCAACAGAAAAAAAGGATCAGTATTAAGTGGATTGTCCTTTTACCAGATCAGTATTAAGTGGATTGTCCTTTTACCAAAATATTAGCTTCTAGACCAGAAATTGGAAACCTTTCACACTCAAAGAGCCATTTCGACCCAGTCTCCACAAAAAGACATCTAAAATGATAGTGTCAGTTCGGCTGAACATACAAGTGTTGTGTTTGATAGAACAATATGTCTATATGCTGCCATAGCAGATTCATAGTGCATTAAGCCCCCAAAATATTTTTAATTTGTCCGTTTCACCCTGGAAACCCACGTTTACAGACGTCGCGCAACCGCTTGTTTCAACTCAGCCATTAAACCAAAGTCATTAATTATATTATTAATTATATTTTTCATTTTTAGTTTAGAATCATTCATCGATGTCCAATATTTCGTATAAAAAAATAAAAAAAAAACGAGTTAAAAAAATTATTCACTTGCATATTTTAAACAAATTACGTCACAATGAAAAAAAATGCCGTCTGTAAAAACGTCACGGATATCTACCTCGTAACTATTGCTTAATTGTATTTTTTTTGTTACTGTTGCATTTTCTCTGATATGTTAGATGATAAATAATCGATCCAAACAAAGAAAATTGGGGGGGAAAAAAAACGTTTGAAAGGGTAAATATATGAAAAAGAAAATCTCGACCACTCCTTGATGTCTGCGATTTCTGCATCGCGACCCTTGTTATATTACCATGTTTCACCCATAAAATCCCCCAAAAATCCAGCTGTGGCCATTCACAGCTGTGTCTTGACACTCAGTGATACATGCTACATGGAGTTTTTGGATCGAAACAAGGTAAGTACGCGATAATATCTCGTTAAAGTCATGTCTTTAATTCTGCTCTCGTGTGCTCTCACTTCCATATAGGGTTTCGCTGTTTGTTTGTTTTTTAAATGCTCTCCTGTTCATTATTTTTCTTCCCCCAGAAAATTGAGATTTTAAGCTTTCCAATGATGTATCCCACATGCATATCGGACAATTTGGAAAGTTGGCCAAATTAGGGGTTTCAGAGCAGAAATTCATATATATACAATATATACAGTATACACAATACAGGCCAAAGGTTTGGACACATCTTCTCATTCATGCGTTTTGTTTATTTTCAAGACAATTTACATTGTACATTCTCACTGATGGTCTTAAAACTATGAATGAACACGTGTGGAATTATGCACTTAGCAAAAAAGGTGAAATAACTAAAAACGTGCCTTCTCCAATAGAATTTGCATTCATCGTTGCCAGCAATTGGCAAGAGTAAGTTGCCCGGTGTTAATGAACCTAGCATGGAGGTATCCGCGACAAACTCTTTAATGGCAGAAAACACAGGGCTGTGTTCATGCTAAGTTATTTTTATCCCAAACTGTAGAAAACACTGCTATTCTGAATGGAAATCTGTAAGTCAAGTCACATCTATTTACAGTGCCTTGCAAAAGTATTCGGCCCCCTTGAATCTTGCAACCTTTCGCCACATTTCAGGCTTCAAACATAAAGATATGAAATTTAATTTTTTTGTCAAGAATCAACAACAAGTGGGACACAAGCGTGAAGTGGAACAACATTTATTGGATAATTTAAACTTTTTTAACAAATAAAAAACTGAAAAGTGGGGCGTGCAATATTATTCGGCCCCTTTACTTTCAGTGCAGCAAACTCACTCCAGAAGTTCAGTGAGGATCTCTGAATGATTCAATGTTGTCCTAAATGACCGATGATGATAAATAGAATCCACCTGTGTGTAATCAAGTCTCCGTATAAATGCACCTGCTCTGTGATAGTCTCAGGGTTCTGTTTAAAGTGCAGAGAGCATTATGAAAACCAAGGAACACACCAGGCAGGTCCGAGATACTGTTGTGGAGAAGTTTAAAGCTGGATTTGGATACAAAAAGATTTCCCAAGCTTTAAACATCTCAAGGAGCACTGTGCAAGCCATCATATTGAAATGGAAGGAGCATCAGACCACTGCAAATCTACCAAGACCCGGCCGTCCTTCCAAACTTTCTTCTCAAACAAGGAGAAAACTAGGCCTGAACGATATTGGGAAAAACTATTGCTGCGATTTTTTTTGGGTTTGCGATATATTGCGATATTATATTGCGATATTAAAAAAAATATATATTTTTTTTTTTTCAAGATATTTTCACAAGATGACTTAAATAGCTGTTTGGAAAGACTTTAGATCACCACAGTGTACAGTCATCCCTTGTTTTTCGCGGTTAATGGGGACCAGAACCCGCCGCGATAAGTGAAAAACCGCGAAGTAGCCCACCCCCCCATTTTAATTTTTTTTTGTGTGTTTTTTTGTGCCCAATGTATTTATTCAGATTTAGCATTGGAAAGAGATACATACAGGTTGACCCCAAAAAAAGTTTACACTCAGTTGACTGCTTGTTTAAAAGCCATTGAAACATATCTAAATAGGTTGTCATGCTTAAGTGATTCATTAAGGTCACTCAATGCCCCTGGTAATCTCTCGTCTCTACAATTCCTATGCTTCTGCTGAAAATGAAGAAAACTTTAGCTGTACCTGAATTGCTGCGTGCCGGTCTGACACCTACTGAGATTGCAGCAAATCTGAGAATATCCAGATGTGCAGTCTACAAAGTTAAAAAGAAGCTGAAAGATATTGGAACAGCCTCACGAAAACCTGGGTCTGGAAGTGCCGATCTGTGCGGACCAAAAATTTGATTGACAAGGTGATATGTGGCCACCCCAGAGTCCAGATCTCAATCCCCTGGATTATAGCATATGGGCAACTGTGGAGGACAGTGCCTGTAAGAAGCCACAAACTTCTGTGGCAGCCTTGGAGAGGTCCATTGTTAGATCTTGGGAAAAGATGACAGCATCCTACATAAAGAAGCGTTCCGCAGGCGCCTGGAGGCTGTTGTGACACTTAAGGGAGGACACATTGAAAAATAGAGTGTACTGTACATGTTCTTTACAATAATGTATAATTTGTGATTCAATTCTAATTCTAAGATGAATAAACATGGCATTTAAGTTGTATTATGGCAGTGTAAACTTTTTTTTGGGTCACCGTGTATAAGACATGTTTTTTTCTCACTCCCCCCCCCCCCCCCCCCCCTCAAAGTGATTTAAAAATGTATATAAATAAATGGTTTTTAAGCACTTCAAATTTCATAATTATGATAAGTTTTAAACATAACTGTCCAACCAAATCATTTTTGAACAAGAATAAAGTACTGTAGCAGATAAATGCTTGGCTTTATTAAATGCTTCTGTTTATCTACTTTAGCTGTGACCGTTGAAGTGACATGTAGAAATTTCAAACTCCTCATGATCACTTCTGGCATTTAAATGTCTCCAACGTCCCCACAGTACACACATTCATTCCAGCGCGGCTTCCTTGCAACTGTTTAACAAGTTCAACGATGATTGACAGATGCCCGTGTGAAGTCTGCTTCTTTGGCCAGATCAAAGCCATTGTTGTGCCGCAGTGACTGAGAGGATCAAAAGGCTGGGAGAGGGAGGGTAGGAGGCTGTGCGCAGACCAGAAAGTGAGGCGTATGTGGATCAAAAAAAAGAAAAACTATCGCACGTGCTTGCGATGGGACTATTGCGCACACGCACATCGCGATGGCGATGTTTAAACGATATATCGTTCAGGCTTAGAGAAAACTGATCAGAGATGCAGCCAAGAGGCCCATGATCACTCTGGATGAACTGCAGAGATCTACAGCTGAGGTGGGAGAGTCTGTCCATAGGACAACAATCAGTCGTACACTGCACAAATCTGGCCTTTATGGAAGAGTGGCAAGAAGAAAGCCATTTCTCAAAGATATCCATAAAAAGTCTCGTTTAAAGTTTGCCACAAGCCACCTGGGAGACACACTAAACATGTGGAAGAAGGTGCTCTGGTCAGATGAAACCAAAATTGAACTTTTTGGCCACAATGCAAAACGATACGTTTGGCGTAAAAGCAACACAGCTCATCACCCTGAACACACCATCCCCACTGTCAAACATGGTGGTGGCAGCATCATGGTTTGGGCCTGCTTTTCTTCAGCAGGGACAGGGAAGATGGTTAAAATTGACGGGAAGATGGACGCAGCCAAATACAGGAACATTCTGGAAGAAAACCTGTTGGTATATGCACAAGACCTGAGACTGGGATGGAGATTTATCTTCCAACAGGACAATGATCCAAAACATAAAGCCACATCTACAATGGAATGGTTCAAAAATAAACGTATGCAGGTGTTAGGATGGCCAAGTCAAAGTCCAGACCTGAATCCAATCGAGAATCTGTGGAAAGAGCTGAAGACTGCTGTTCACAAACACTCTCCATCCAACCTCACTGAGCTCGAGCTGTTTTGCAAGGAAGAATGGGCAAGAATGTCAGTCTCTCGATGTGCAAAACTGATAGAAACATACCCCAAACGACTTGCAGCTGTAATTGGAGCAAAAGGTGGCGCTACAAAGTATTAACACAAGGGGGCCGAATAATATTGCACGCCCCACTTTTCAGTTTTTTATTTGTTAAAAAAGTTTAAATTATCCAATAAATTTTGTTCCACTTCACGATTGTGTCCCACTTGTTGTTGATTCTTGACAAAAAATTAAAATTTTATATCTTTATGTTTGAAGCCTGAAATGTGGCGAAAGGTTGCAAGGTTCAAGGGGGCCGAATACTTTTGCAAGGCACTGTATATAAAAACTAAATACAACACTGTCCCAAAAGAGTTCACAGTTGACTAAATAGAAGACATCCGCTTATCCAACTCTCCTGATCAGCATGGATACAGTAAGATCCCATCTGGGAAAAGCCTCGAGAAGGCTCTCAGATCGAGGGTTCCCCTATCAGGAAGACAAGTCTACAGTGGATAAGTAGACAATATTTATCACAGTATCAGTATCCCAGTAAGGAAACCAGCAAGGTGGCATACGTGATGTCACTTGTGGGACCCCCTCGCAAACAAGATGCTGCATCTCAAGGAGATTATTCCACATTAACAAAGCATGTTCAACTTCTGTCATTCGAGACCAAAATAGGCACACCCTTTTGATTGAAAATGTTTACGTGTGATAAACCAATGTTGAAGTGTATTTTTCATCTTCTCTACACAATTTCCTGCTAAGCAGATGAATTAATACTAGTGATGCACGATAATGCATTTTTCAGCCGATACCGATAACAGATAATTTCCTCCTCGTTCCAACCGATAACCGATAATGTCAAGCCGATAATTCTATTAAAAGATTTATGTAAAATTTTAAAGTATACACAAAAGAAAATATTACTGTGCAAAAATATAATTTATTGTTCTTTTTTTCAACATAAAATATGAACAAGTATTCAGTTCCAACATCTAAATAATGACAGATTGTCTGACATTGTGTAATGGTAAACTTCTGGCAACAATTACTTAGGTAAGTACCTAATTTGCACAAAAATTCCTTTAAAAGTAAGCCATTCCTAACATATATAGCATTAATACACTGCAAAACACACCTCCTTAAAACTAGTCAGTTTTAAGTGCAAATCTATTGGAAATAAGTAAAATTATCTGCCAGCGCTTCAAGTGTATTTCTCTCAGATTTCTTAGAAGAAAAATAGCTAGCTGAAAATAATATTAACAGCCTTATTTTAAGCAATACATTATTATACTTAATCCTAAAAAAAAAAAACTTGGAAGAAGAAAAGATTTTGAATAATATTTGTGTTACATAATATTATTGTTATTTCATTACAACAGGAATGTGCATATTTCAATTGATAAGTGTTAATAAGTGCCAATAACTTTTGATTATCTACTGTGACTGTAATTGAGCAGACAAATAAATTAAATTAATTTGAAAAGTGACTGCTAATGTTATATGCTTTGGTGCACACTGTGAAATTGATTAACCCAAAAGAGCGAGATGTCATGTACCCATTCTGCAGTGCTTTGTTTACTTTTGCGGCACTCACGACATTTGCTTTACAGCAGCTAAACTGATACACGGCAGTATGATTTGGATGGAGTTGGAGCTCGCATCTCCGTGCGTGTTGTTGACTTCTGTTAAGCCGAAAATAAAGGCAGCGTTACAAAGTCATCTGACCGCTCATCATTTTACATACTGAATGCATTATTGACTGGCTGACTTCGTTTTCTCCATGTTTAAATTATCATCTAACCACTGTGCCGTCATGATAAGCTTGCTTATTGGACATCACTTTTCCAAATGTCCGTGGTGAAAATGTGATTGGCATGTTTTTCATGAAGAATGGTGGTCGTATAAACTGCATTATTTTTTTATCCAGGGCTTTGGCTCTCGGGTCATTTCGGTAAAAAAAAAAAATCGTGTCTCGTCCCGGCGGCGGCGGCTACGTTCGTACCAGATAATCCGCCCGCACTGGCCGGTTTGCCGCGGTATATTCGGGGCCTGGCTCTGCTCGCACGCCGTGGGGAACGCTCGAGAAACCGGGGTGTTCGCCGGACGTCCTGAAGCTCTGCCCGTCCCGCCAATGGCGCGGCGGCAGCGGCCTGCCGGACCGGCCAGAGCGGCAGGCTCCATCAGAAGACGGCTACTTGCAGACTATCGGTCTCCAGTCGTGCCAGTGTTTAGCCTTAGATGCGAGTTTACCACCCGCCTTGGGCTGCTTTCCCAAACAACCCGACTCTGTAATGTCACAAGCCCCGTAGTTTAGCTTGTGTTTACAATAGCTTTAGCATTCCAGCTAGCAACAGCCTCGTATTCGTTCCAAAAATCTTTGTGATGCAGTTTTAAATGGATGTTGGGTTAGTAGTTTTGAATGAGGACGCTTTCTTTCGGCCTCGTGGAACTTCTGCGGTACATGTTTCGCAGATGGCGAGAGCGTCGTTTTTTTAGTAACAGCCGCCATAATATTCAACTATTTCTTGTCGTGTAAATCCGCCTCCTCAACCCCTCCTCCCTCAGGGGCTTCAGAGAGGGGAGGGGTTGAGGAGGCGGCGAGCTGAATTCTTTGGTTGTGCACATTTGGAGGCTAAATCAAGTATATAATTATCGAATTGCATTATCGGTTGAATTATTTTATTACCTGGATTATCTGTGTGACGTCATAATTGCCATTATCGGTCGATAATTATCGGCGACCGATATTATCGTGTATCTTTAATTAATACCAGTCAAGCCATACATGCTGATGTTGGACATTGGCGCATGATGGTACTGTCACTAATGTACTAATGGATCAGCTATTCATGTTGTCCATGCCTACCTTGTCTCGCCTCTTCTTCTAGCAGGTCAGTGTGAAAGGCCAGATATCTTTCTTCATCGCAGAGCGCTTCAATTCTGGCCTCTTCTTCCGACAGCTGGTAGGATGTGTTCCACGACCCACTGTCATACTCTGAGAGGTCATGTAAGTGACCACGCCCATCGTATCTGTAAAATGATACTAAGCATTAGCAAGAAAGAAGTCGACAAAAACTTTATCTCCATAAAAAGCCTACTTACCAGGGGCGGGTGGTCTATACCACCCCTAGCTATTATAAAGAGACATTCTGGAGTCCTGCTTGAAGTGGCAGCGCTTATAAAGGCTACAATTGTTCTGCTGCTAATCAATGCAATAATTTAAACCAAGAACCCTAAATCCAAATAAGATCAATTTAAGCAACTCCCCTTACCTTACAGGGTTCAACCTGTAACACTCATCAATACTTCTACATCTGCAAAGAGAGTTACATTCACACAAACCCGGGTACATAAATACCTATCCATAAGAACGTAAACGGACGACATTTTCCTGGGTTCGTCCCTCTATTCCATCTCTCAGCTGTGGTTTCTTCAGGAAGACAAAGAAATGGGGTGAGGTTGGCATTCAGGGATTGCCAGGACCCCTTTAGCCAACCTTGCTGAGGAAAGAACTGGTTTACGTAATAAGACACACATACAAAATGCTGTACAGATGAAACAACTTGGGCCACTGGAGGACAAGGCGATTAAAAAGAAAGGTTAGTGTGTGTTGTGCAAGCCTTGTAAGGTAGGACGTGCTCAGGGAAATAGTTCAGGTATTTTTAATTTGGGAGAGGACAAAGAAAAAATATTCACAGTATTTACCACATCATATTTAGCTGAAGAATACACCAGAAGTGAGCATTTCCAGAGGAATTCCAATTCCAGCCTGTCAAATGCAAAGCCCAATTGATAGTAAGCCATCAGGAAATTTGGAATGTGGATTTTTTTTTTTTTTTTTTTTTTGTGACAGGGACAATTAATATAATCAAAGCATTGTGTGCTTGCAATAACAAATGTTTCAAAGTGAGCATCAGAAGATGTAGTCAAAAAAAAGGGGGTGAGAATTTCGAATCAACAAACTACTCTGGAAATGCTTTTTACTGATTTTTTAACGTGCTATAGAACGTCCAAAAACATGATTACAAATTATGTCAATATTCCCGACGCTTTCAGGCATCCACCAAGCTTCTGCAAGCCTAACTCCAACCAGTTCCATCAACTTTGAAACAGGCTAACAGACAGGATAGAAGGTTAGCATAGCGTTTCGGTTTAAGTGTTCAACCGACCTATCAATCATGATGCTCTTGTCCCCCATCCATGGGATAAGATGCTTTCCATGTTCGTGGTAAAGAGCCCTTTCGTCGTCTCGGAACACTTTACAGGCGTAGCCGAACACCAAAAGGTCGGCGTATTTTTCACTGTCACTTGCATCCGACGCCGGTTTGTTGTTTGCGTCCTTCGTTGCCGTTCCGCGACGATACATCTCCAAATAAATATTGAAAATATGTGCGTTTGTGTCGAAATACTATATACTGTATGGAACAAAAACCTCGCAACGTGACTAGATGGTAATATCTAAAGTACAAAATGCTATGTTGTGCAGTCAGTCGCCATGTTGAAAATGAGTAAATGTAGGATGGTTACTTGGTCGGCACTTACGTCATACAGCTAAACACCATACCGTGGATTGCTATAATAATGCATTAATAATCACAGTATTTTTTTCACTCATATATATGTGTGAAATGTATTATTTATGATGATTTATTCAAATAATATTTTGAAAAAGACATACTTTGTTTGTTATGTTCGTTTTAATGAATGACGAATGTGCGAGTAAGAAAAACAGTAGTCTTGAACCGTCTGTGGCGTTTGAACTACAAATGGGAATTATGGCTCTTTCGAGAGAGCCGAATCTTTGAGAGCCTTCAGTACAAAGAGGCATTTACAAAAACTGTCTCTTATGGCTCTTTTATTTCTTCTTCTTGATTATTATCATCATTACGTGGGGCTTTGTCTTGCAAAGGCCCAGATAGTAAAAATCCTCAACTTCATTTCATAATAGTAATAATTATTATTATTTAATCTGTCCTTTTCAGCGAATTTTTTAGGGCAGGATAGGACACACCCTAGAATTGAGTGTCTAAAGGCTGAGTCTGTGTAAAGTCAGTGATTTTCTCCACTAAAATACTCTTAACTCGCTGAATTCTTAAACCAAGCAGTTTGTAAATCCAAAACATATTAACAATGGCATGAATGAGGCTGTTATTTAGGCTGGATGTTGATCCCCCCCCCCCCGAAAGAAATCATAACTTGTTAAGTATCCAATTAATATTAGCCATCACTATTGGGTAGTGACAGAGGATGCTAGATGTAGCTGTACCCCAGAATGTTTTTCGTGCTGCTGCTACGACCGGGAGACTTCGTTTTAAATAGTACTAGGAACTAGTCGGGAACATGGCAGCCACAGTAAAACGGTGGGAGGTGGGTCCCACAATCTTCATCTGGACTGTTGGTTGTGGGGTTGGGGGAATTAGGGCTTTTCTGCCTACTCCTGCTTCCGCCTTCCTCTCTCTTTTCTACAAGGGCATCCTCCTTGGGCCCCGGCAAGGATCGTCGGCTGGGCGGCGGGGTGTCTCCCCCTTCAGGTGGGAATACTTTCCTACCCCGGGCCTCGTGGGCCGTGGGGGTCCCGCGTTGTGCCACGTCAGATGGGGGTTGCAGCGGTGGCTGGGGGGTCCAGGAGGGCGTACGGGGGGGCAGTGGCGTGTCCTCTAATCCCTTCCCTGATGGCTAGTTAATGGGAGCGCGGATGGTCCGGAGAACCGCCCAGGGTCCCAGGGGGATGACGGTGGCCCCTTTGCCAGTGCTATGGGAGGCATGTTCTTCTTCCTGCCTTTGATGGGGACGGACGTGTTTCCTCCCTACTCCTGCTTGCTGCTATCTTCGTCAGTCTAGTCTCTCTGCTTTTTTTGTATTTCCTCTGTGGATCAACTGTGCTGGTCTCTGATATGAAACGAAAATGGATCTGATTAGTTGGTCTCCCAGCGCAATTGACAAGATTTTTTCAACAAGACACTGTGCACCAGGACAGCCATCTTGCCCAGACGGGACCTTCGCTGATGGATATGTGAGAGATTCATGGGATCACTGGAAGCCAGCGTGTCTTACTGTCCTGTCTATGGAAGATATCGAGGATATTTGGCAGTTTGGTGTGACGGTTTTGGGGTTTCTGGCTTAGGAGGTGCCCTGCTCTACCGGAAAGTTTCCAAGACGGCAGCTTTCAAGGACATCAACAAATTGACCACGGATCAAACGGTGCGATTCAAGGCATTGGAAGACCGCATCGAGGCTTGGATAGAGAACTGGCTCCGTGGACTCACGGTTCGGTCCGAGGAAGTATGGAGAAAAATAGATGCTACCTTGCGCCAGGTGATGGAACTGTCGGGGCAGGTGACTGAACTGTCAAGGCAGACCGCGACTATTGGCAATGACTTAAGGGACCTGAGGTATTCCCTACGCCATGAGGAGCGCAAATTGGACTGAAGATCAAACTTATTTAGACATATTAAATTCTTATTCGGCTTAGTTCCATTATAATTTTCCTTTACCTTTCCCGAACACCCTTACCCCACCCGTCCCTTCTCCTGCAGAGAGCTGCGCGGATGGCCCTATCGCTTGCCCTTGATCTCTTCCCATGGCTGGTCGCAGGGCCCTGCGACTCTTATTTTGTCTACAGACACGTACAAAAACTGTTACACTTGTGCATACACACACTCACACACAACCCCCCCCTCCAGTCCGCCACCGCCTTTTTCTTACTATCACTGATCCCCCCCTTCCTCCAGCCATGACTGGTAGTTCTTCTTTTTTTTCGTACAAAAAAATCCCTGCACGTGACCTGTGCATCGGTTCCCATGCTATGTTGTATATATATGTGTGTCTACTTGTAACTTGCTATGTGATTTCTGAAGAAGAGAGAGAAGTGGCAGCGTGGAACAAAGTCTGCCCGATGCTCACTCATCGAACGGAATTTTGTTGCATCTATTGTCATCTTGTGAGAGCTGGAGTCAATGACAAATAAATCTCTGAATCTGCAGGGTGGGCCTTGCTCGCCCCCCAAGCCTCCCCTGAATGGCTGGGGCAATGCCCGGACCCTCAGGTTGCCCCCGCACAGGATTTCCACTTTTCAACAGGACTTTCAGACGTCTGAGAGGGTTCACGCATGACTGGCCACAATTAGACACACTCAGATAGAGAGACTGTCAGTGCCAGGATTAGCGATCAGGTAGCATAGAATAGGACGTCAACATATCCACATTTTCATGTGATTTACATAAAACTCAGTTCCCAACCTCATATTGCCAAATTGTGTACTCTCCACCTCACCTAATCACATCTCCTTTTGACTCACCTTCCCTCCTCTTTCTCCTCAGTTATCAGGTCCCTCACATGGTGTCAATGGGTAAATATAATCACATAACGATAGCACCACTATGTTCATAGGTAGCATAGGCATATAATAATGTATTTCTTCTTGCTGTTTGTTCCCCTCGTCTGTCTGCTTTCTTCCTTCCTGTCCCCCCATGACCCCTTCATGTTTGCTGCTTTCTCCTAATAAAAAAAAACATAATGAACAACCCTAATGGGGAGATATCAAACTCCCATTTGATACATTAAAACTGTTCAGACTATATGGGCACTCAGATTCCCATTTTCTGTGTCCAAGCAGCTGAACAGGACAGGTAAACAGAAAAAATATTAAAATAAAATAAATTTGTTTCGACGGCGCAAAGTGGTCTGTGTATTGCATAGGCAATCTTGATTTATTATGTCCCACTGTATCTGCCATCGTTTGTAATTTACGAAGGTTAATGGGTTGAGTATGCACAGAACACTTGAGTGTAGGCATGTCAGTTGGCATAGTGGCACAGAAAGACAGAAATTTTAATGTTTTTATTTAACGGGTGACTTTGACTTAACGGATATGGTACAAAGAACTGGCCTCTAACATGAAAAACATACAAATTCTACACAGGAAAGCCAGAGTTTGAGATTTGAAGCCTGAACCTCAAAACTGCTCATCTCTAACCACAGTTTTTCCTGTCTTTACATGTCAAAGACACTAATTTGACAAGTCATACGGCATACATAAGCGGATTTTAAGGAGGGGGCAGGGGGTCAGCACCCTCCTGGTGGCCGAAAAGTGTCATTGTAGGTAATTGACTTTCCCATATATGATTTTAAAATTTAAAAAATTCCGGTAAACTATTGTCTCTAAAAGTTGTAAGGCAATAAAACAAATAACAAGAATGAATGAAATTAACAAAAAACATTTATTATGGGTCAACATTATTTTTTGAACAGATCATGTGACTATTGTAATGATATGAACAAATCGTATCTGCATGTAGGATTAGTAATGTCTGCTTGTCACAGCGCACGGAAGTCAGAGATACGCAGCGAGCTCGAGACAGCTGATAAAAAGCCAGTGGACAGTTAATGTTGATGACGCTTCTCTCCTTTTCTTTAACTAAAGATCTGTCAGTAAAAAACGTCAACCCTTTCGGTAAGTTGTTTTATTCAAGAAACCCACAAATAAAAAGTAACACAACCAGCACCTTAGAAGGTAATTTGCTTTGCTTAGCCAAAACACCCTGAGGAATGAAGAGGAAAGATGGATATATGTAATTTTTTCAAACCTAAGCTTTCAAAAGCAACATCAACTACTGAGCAAGAACCAAGGATTGAAAATGTGGACCATGAAAAGCCAGAGAGCACCGCTGCCGACTTTCAATTCGCCCCACTAAAGATGCTAATTGTACAACATATTTTGCTCCCAAAGCTGTTGTGGCGGTGAATAAGCCCTCTTTGGCATTCAGTTGGATTCTCAATCTTATCCACAGGTGCTAAATAAACAAGTAATATCATAAACACACATGTTCCACACGAATATGGCTTAAATTAATGCTTAACTATACTGCGAAGTCATAAACAGTGATAGAGCGGCGTGCAGTTGTTGTGTGCAGCTAATATGGCAGAATGTGTCTGAGGAGAACTTTTCTACATGTCCGTCCATGATGAAACATAAGTAAATTAAAGAAAGTTTGTAGGGTTTACTTTGTAACCGCTGTTTTTGCTGCCATTTTTAACACAAAGTTGCAGTTTCTGATGGGGTGCAAAATTTGACAGAACACCTGTTAACACCGGAGGGCATTCCATATTCAGTGGATGACGATCTTGGCGAAAAGAATAGCTGTCCTAAGCAGCCTGATTTAGAATTCCCCTCAAATTTGATGGGAAACAAAAAAACGCTTATTTTCAACTTATTATGATAACTATTATTGGAAGTAAATTTTATTGCTGAAAATACATTTCGCATTTCGGATTCATCAACATGTTGTGCCCCCCCCAAAAGTCAAACTCCGCCTATTATGGCATACTACCAAACAAGTGTCATGTCATGATGACCTAATACAAATTTCCTCACAAATTTAATTACTCTGGTTACATCCAGGCATTTCATTTAACACAAAGCTGGTATACCCACAGTAGAGATGGTTAATATTGGTTATTATTTTAATGAACTGCAAAACAAAACAAAAAAAATGTAACTGCTTCTAATAAAAGACATTTCAAATTTCTGCATGTTGTTGTACATCTCTGGCATAGATATACAGTATTTTTAATGACTGGTAGTTTAAAAAAAAAAAAAAAAAACTGTCAAATTTGTTAAAGTCTATAGTTTCCCTAGCACCCCTGAACTCCCGTAGCACAGGGGGTTCACTAATTTCGGACCTCGGTGCCACTTTTCCTGTCGTGTTTTCCATGTCTCCCTCCTCCAACACACCTGAATCAAAATAATCGGATTCATTATCAGGCTTCTGAAGAGGTTGCTGATGACATAATCATTTGATTGAGATGTGTTAGGGGAGAAAGACATGAAAAACACGACTGGAAAAGTGGCACCGAGGTCCGGATTTAGTGAACTCTGCTATAGGGCCATGAAACCATGATTGTGATTCACTGCACTATACCACGGTCACTGAAAATATATCTGTTCTTACAAAGTGCCAAAAATATAGACAATGATGAAAACAATAAAATGAAAAATATACAATATGAATGTGGAATTCGACAATTTAGAACTTAGCAGGCTAGCAGCCCAAATAAAATAACATTCTTTTTTTTACCTTCAAAGTGAACTTAGCTATTCACTCAAAAACATTGTCTGTAAATGTGATTTTTGTTGTTGTTTTGTTTTGCTAAGCTTTTATTTCCTATTCTATTATTTATGAACACTGTTAGCACTTAAAATCTATCCATAGGTGCAGACTAACACCCTCATGAAAGCAGAGTAGAACAAAGTGCAAAGATGCTCTGGCTTGCTCTGCTTTATTCAGATGCATAGTAATTGTGTTTGTAGCTACAGTGTGCTTACAGCTATAACTGGGACAAATGACATACTGTATCATAGTTTACACTGCTAAGTGAGTTGCCTGTCGCCTTGATACTGTATTTTTGCAGTTGTTCATCAATAAAGCAAGGTTTACAGAATGGTACAGACTATTCCCGGCTCATTAAAAGTCTATTATGTATTGCAATCATGGTAATACAACATATTTGAGGCAATGGGGCCTGATATGCATAGGGTAGGAGTAGAAAAATACAAAATGCGGTTGGGAGAGCATAAATTGCATCAACAATGGTCAGTAAGTCCAACTTGTGAGGTTAGGCTGTCCATCCATCCATCCATCCATCCATCCATCCATCCATCCATCCATCCATCCATCCATCCATCCATCCATCCATCCATCCATCCATCCATCCATCCATCCATCCATCCATCCATCCATCCATCCATCCATCCATCCATCCATCCATCCATCCATCCATCCATCCATCCATCTTTTTTCTGAACCGATCGCCCACATTAGGCTGTGATTATCTGAAAACCAGTTTAGGTTGTTCCCTGGGATAAGCTTTAGTTCCCTCACTGATTGAGTGATTTTTAAGATTCAGCTTTATCAAATAATTCACATTTTAATTCACATTCGCATTTTAAGAGGTGTACCAATCTCAAAATGCACCTCAATTTCTGACATGCACAGCTACATCAGTTCAACTATCGAAGTTCCACTGTTCATATACCACTCACAATATTACAAGTGCCAGACAAAGTACATTTAGCACAGTTGCACTTCAGTTTGCCCTCAAAATTGTCAGATGAGAAAGAAATGGGCCCTTGTTATAGCTTTGGTAATAAGGGATCATTTCACCTTCACGGGCTCTCGTGGACTCGTACCGATATCGAGTTTCCCTCAAAGGCATCGTAATACATCAGGAGTTAGTGGGAGCCTAACGCCAGACTGAAAGCTACACAGCAAAGCCCCTTATGCCCGAGGCTTTTATGAGTATAATATATGTCTCTCTTGCTGACTGCCACTTTTAATGTGTAGATGTTGATGACAAATGGATCTGGCCTGCACGATTAGAATGATTGTAATGTGATTATTTTACACACATGCACATTTCTGACATGCTCCCCCTTTTACCCATTTCTACCCATTTTAACAAGAGAAATAAAGAGTAATAGTCTTAGAGCCTTTGAGAAATTCTGTCTTTGTTACACCCTTTTAAAAATCGTCTTTAAACAATGCCAGTCTTTCTCACCAACAGAATGATTAGATTCATGTTCACAAAACAATTTTATACAAGGGCGTAGGTTTGCATAGGGGACAGTAGGGACATAACACTACCAACTTTTCAGGATGCTCAAATTGTCCCCATCAACTTTTAAGCAACCTTATTTGCAATATATAATGAGTTCAGTTACTGTATATAGGCAATTTAGAATGTCTTCCTATATTCTGTGAGGATATAATTGACCCTAGAATAATTACCTTAGGTGAATTATTTTTAATATGTTTAGACTTACAATTACCCCTTTTCACTTGTTGAATATGCATGTTGAATGTCCATTTTTTCCCCCTCGAATGCACGTTTGACTCATAACTTGCATTTATTGAAAAACTATCAATTTATTTTCTACATTATTTATTTAAAAAATGTTATTTGCATCTTATGCAGACATTTTTCAGATAATCATACATTAATCATAATCGAGGAAAAAAGTTTTCCAGGCTCCATTTTTATTTTTTTAATACTCTGACTTAGAAGTGTTTTTCAGTTATATTTAACTTATTTATTTAGACAATGTTTAGTGGTCTTAAGACAAATGTTTATCTTTAGCACTCCTGGATAATTAAGAGATTATTAACAAGTTTGCATTTATTGTGTGTGTGTTAATGTAATTTATGTTCAAATATTGCATTTTCAATTTGCTAATAAAATCCAGACATTTATTTTGGAAGTTTTCGAAATGTTTCTTTTTTAAACTTTGTTTATACTGTGTTTTTTGTTTTCAGGAGTACCATTGTGGAGCATCAAACATAACAAAATGACCGACACAGATAAAACAAATAAATTAAAACGAAGAAAAAAATTAAAAGAAAAAGGAGCCATCCAGGGCTTGTCTATAACAGTATTCGAACAGAGGAATCACAACCTTAAGTTTCCATTTCTCTCAGTATCTTTCACATTTTTCAGCTGACTTTCTTAAGGAAAAAGTCACTCCATATTGTAGATCTCGTGTATTATTTCCATCCATTCCTTGACACTAGGTGGTGCTTCTTTTAACCACTTTCGATTTATCGTTTTCTTGCTTGCAGCTTGCAATATCTGTCGGAGGTACCTGTCTGGTTTTGTAAATCCATTTGGGATCTGGAACCCAAATAAAACATATTAAAACTTGATTCTAATTTTAAACACGAAATCCTCTCAGAAACCATCGCTACATGTCTCCAAAAAGAGGAGCTCTTGGGGCACTCCCAGAAGATATGGAAGTGGCCCACAGATGAACAAGGGTGTAGGTTTGGGCTCAACATTGGTAGGGACGTGCATGTACACTTTTTGCTGGGGACGGGGCAACCAAACTGATTGGGTAAACGGGGGTCAGGGCTACATTTCTCACGAATATGAACCTAATTAATTGATAGGGTAACTGATCATTGCAAGTTTATTATTTATTTATTTTATTTTCTGTAACGCCCCTAATAGGAAGACACTATGCGCTCATGTGCTGGTCCTCGTGGGAAACGCAGTCTTCAAAAAACTACCGCTTTTGTCCACCAGTGTCACTAAAATCGACCAAAACTGAAAAATTACCAAGTGTTGCTTTGAGACCACATAAACAAAACAAAACAAAAAAATGGGTAGAAGGGGGTAAACCTTGGTTCACTACATTTCTCACAGTTTAATTCATGTTAACAGCAGAAAATTCATTCAAAAGTGGAGGACACTTACCTCTAAGCAGCTTCCTACTCAAGTTTTGCAGGTTAGCAAATTCACAGTTTACTGTAATGCAAACTCTGATGCAGGTTGTCGCAAAATTTCAGTTGCAAAATTAGTGGTGTGTTTACAGTTGCTGCTACTGGCTGAAAAAAAACCTAATATCCTTCATGTTGGCGACATGTTGTATTTTTGGGGGTGGCGTGGCTCAGTGGTAGAGTACTTGTCCCCCAACCCAGAGGTTGTGGGTTCGATTCTTCACCCTGATGAACTCGTCTAAGTATCCTTGAGCAAGATACTGAACCCCACGTTGCTCCTGGTGCTGCGTCACCAGTAGGTGAATGGCGAGATAGTGTAAAGCGCCTTGAAAGGTGGAAAAGCGCTATATAAGTATAACACCATTTACCATAACACCATATTTTTGTGCGTGTGTGTGTGGGGGGCGGGGGGGGTCATCAGCCTCCCTTTATCTTCAGGTTCAGATTACCCACCCTTTTTGGGTGCTTGACATTGCCCATTCTCGCGACCCCCTCGTTTTGCTTGGGGACTTCAATGCTCACGTGGGCAATGACAGCGAGACCTGGAGGGGTGTGATTGGGAGGAATGCCCAACCCCCTCCTCCCATCCCCTGATCGGAACCCAAGTGTTGTTCTATTATTGGACTTGTGCGCTCATTGTGGATTGTCCATAATGAACACCGTTCAAGCATTAATGCGCCCACACTTGGCACCGGGACGCCCGAGGTTGATTGAATTTGTAGTCATGTCATCGGACTTGCGGCCGCATGGGAGGCTCCGGGGGGCATTGAGTCCGAGTGGTCCATGTTCTGCGCCTCGTTCTTTCTTTCTTTCTTTCTTTCTTTCTTTTCTTTCTTTCCTTTTCAGGCGTGACAGATCCAAACGTTCAGCATTCATTTGTGTTTACATTCAGTTCAACCCGAAAAGAAAAGGGCTAACGGGAGAAGCCAAAGCTTATTAAATCCCGCCCCCAGTATACCATAGGACGCAGAATTATCGAATAACAATTTTGACATTTTAGAATGTGTGATGATTACAAAGTGTCTTTTTTTTGTTGTTCTTATTTATTTATTTTTTCCCCCTCCCCTTGATTTACCATCTTCCCAGTAGTCATTGTCGATTGCGGCGATTAGTTCTTTATTTTGATTAGATCCAGTAGATTAGTTCATTATGCAGTGTGAGGTTAGTTCATTCTGTTGATTCGATCCAGGCGTTTTCCAGGTTCTGGTCCCATTGTAGAGAAGATCTTGTCCAGGGCACTCAGTGACCAATTGACCAGTTCCATGTCTATACAAAATGGCACAATACTACAATCAACAGTCAACTGTCTGTACAATTACAAAGCCAAATCATTATCTGTCTTTGTGACAGATGTCTGGTTGAGTCTTGTTTGCATTAGCTTTGGGTTCTTTTCTTTATTATTTATTCCCTCCTTTGTTTTGGGTACACTTGGTTTTGTTTACAGGTTTTACTTGTCACCCAGACATTATTCTCCTTTTGTACAGTTCTTATCATGACCAAAAGTTAGATTGATTCAGCAACATGCGTCTAGTCGGCTGTGTGATTAGTGGATACAGCCCTAATGTATACATTGTGCTAGTAAACTCTTCAATGTGAGAATTTTTGTTTGGGTTTAACAAATCAATGTTCATGTCACCACAAACAAAGACATGCTTATTATTCCTTTTTCGACAGTTCTCCTACACATTCAGTGAAAAGTTCAGCATTGGAGTCCAGAGCACGATAGATACAAGTTATAATTATGTTTTTACCTTTTGAGAGAGAAGGAGTTCAATTGTAATGCATTCCATAAGATTGTCAATCTTAGTAGACGTAGTGTCTAATATATCAAACTTAAAGTTGTTGTTGACAAACAGGGCAATGTCTCCTCCACCTTTACCAGTTCTGTTCATATTTGCCTAATTGTAACCTTGAAGGTTAAAGTCTGGGCCTTTTTTATCCTTTATCCAGTTTCCGAGACAGCAATGACGTTGAACTTCTTGCCAAACTTGTGTAAATAATCCTTGATGTGTTCAAAGTTCGTGTAGAGACTTCTGCAGTTGAAATGAATTAATGGAAGCTTACAGTCCAATTTGAAAGAGTTGCTGTATTGGTCATCATTGTAGTATTTGCATTTTTCCGGTCTGTTGATGTAAAAGTTTTTGTCAGGATCAAATATGTCAATTAGGTCATCGGAACAATCTTCCAGTTGATCTTTCAACTGTAGTTGTAATGAAAGTACATAGTCAGCTCATTGGGTCATGATTAGTTTTCATAAGCTGCTAGTTCTTCGACGTGCTTTATCACTTTGGTTTTCATGTCTCGTGTTTTGATGAGAATTTTGCAGTTGGCGGTCCAGGTTCCCACAATTTTTACAGCTTTTTTCAATTGACGTGCTTTTCTTGCTATTTCGGCGTTCCGGCAGGTTAGGTTATCATTTAAGAAGATGTTAGATCCTTCCAGGAGATGACCTTGTTTGAGGAGAGCAAACTTGCTCTTCCGATCGGAGAGTTTCATGAGGATCATTGGCGGTTTTCTCCCTCGAGAAGATAGCGTAAAGCATTATTGAATAAGTTGCTGTTCCATTCTTATTCCCAATTATTGCTACTTGGCAAACACCTGTTGTTCAACCGTTTCATAGTTTGGTTCAGGGTCATTCTGAGCACCGCTGGCTTACGCATTGCCGATTGCTGAGGTAATGACTGCAGTTGCGGCTGTAAGGTAGTCAGTGTCTGTCGTGGCGGCAATCCCCGAACCCATTGGCGGAGAGCGGCCATTATTCTATGCGGGCAATCTGGCTTTAGTTTGAACAAGATTCCATGCTTCCCAGGAAAATTAGAAAATCACCAATGAAAACTGAGATGCAAACATAAATGCAGAATTGTGAGACAATGTTGCATTCTTCCAGAAAAGAAATCAATCTAAACAATGCTGCTAATGTCTCTACATTCCAGACGAACAAGAAACATGGCCCACTAATAAGTGCTCTGAATTTGGGCACTAACAGTGTGATAACAATATGAATGAACTGTCATTTTAATGTTAATTTGTGCTGTGGTTGTAATTAGCAGGTCTTCCTTAGATGTCATAATGTATAAACTATGAACCTTCTTGAATCCCAGAATGTGAGGAATACTTTTGGCAATTTTAGTATTTTTACATAATGCACAACTGAACTACAGTGTATGTTCAAAGAGAGTGAACACGCTGTGCGGTATGGTTTACAACAGCTTTGATAGTGAGGACGACAATGTTAACTGCGGCAAATGTAGCAATTCTTTTCACCATTGACAATCATGTGCCTACTATTAACCTTAGCCTTTTACCTTTACATTGCCAGTGGACATGTAACTTGTCAACGGCTTTCTTTGAGATGAATTCCATGAAATTAGTTTTGGCAAGCCGTCTTAAGATTGCCAGTTCGGATAGAATGGAGCCAACAAGGACAAATGCCTTGCTGCTGCATCTGTCACCATTATTTAGGAGAAATACAAATCAAGTTAGACTGTTTTGCTGAGGGAAGTCCATTTATTGGGATTAGTCAGCATCTTAAAAGACCAAGATTTCAATTAGCAAATCTATCCTTTAGAGTCCTGGATATGAGGTATTTTGATTTTGGTGACTTTAGGACTGTTTATTTACTACAGTCCTTAAAGGGTCCAAGTTGAGGATTTACACAATCTGCTTTTGTTATGCAGGACATCATCATATTTGTGTGTGTGTGTTTATGGTGAATCCAATCCTCTAGTTTAGTTTACACTTACCCCAGTTTTTTACTGACAGTCATTTACATTAGTTCAATAGTGGCTTGCAGCTCGACTGCAGCTATAAGACCGTCTGAGGTTTAAAATGTAATGGATCAATGTGGATTGCAGAGAGAGCCAAGCAGAATCATTCCACTGTTTATGTAACCCTACATTAAAAAAAAAAGTTTGTCTGTTGGTACACCACTTGACTTGATCTAAATACAGTATATACCATTAAATAGATTGGGATTCAACTTTGTTAAATTAATTAATCAATTTTTTACACTGGTTATGCTGAATAAGGTCACAGGCCATCTCAATTGACCAAGGCCAGGGCCATATTCTCCTCTGTGTTTAAATCAGAAAAGGCACACAACTGTGGACTTTTTCCCCCTCCACTCGAATCTGTCATTTACTCACCCTCAAACTGTATATGCACTAGTGGAGCAACCATACCTGTCAAGATTTTTAAATGTAAATAAACGTTTAAAATCTGAATGTTTTTCATGCATTCCGTTTTTTTCCCCTCCATTCAGATTTTGTCACTGTTTCGGCAATGAGACAATGTGCGTTACTATGCTTTACGTTGGTTGGATAACAGGAGAAAAGTCAGAGACACGGAGAGAGAAGAGTGTTTGTTGTGACGCTGTAGGAATCGCGATGCTAGGCTAGGTGCCTCCAATAGTTCCTGACTGTAGCCGACAGCCTGCAATCTACACCTAGATATCACATGCATAAAGAACTACATGCGAAATCACAGACTCGGCGGCGTTGGTAAACAGCCGCCATTTTTAAGCAGTAGACTTCTCAGAAAGGCTCTGTTGTAGTGAACCTTCCTAGCGAACCTAAGTAACTTTTATCTAAAATACTCCTAAATCGGCAAAATCTTGACTTGAATCTATCTTTAAATGATGAAACAGTTTCACATGTCGAAAGTAGACAGAAGGGAGCAAAAAGAGGAGCAATTTTAACAACTTTAAAGGTTGATTCACAACATTAAATGATTTCCAAACATAGAAAAGGTTAATATGTTTTATTTATTTATTTATTTATTTTTGAAAAAAAAAAAAAGGAAAAAAAAAAAAACATGAAAGGTAACACCAGTTACTTTGCCAAATAACTAATTACTCATACATTCAGGTAACTGAGTTATTAACTCAATAACTTTTTTGGAGAAGTAATTGTAATTAATTACTTTTTAAAAGTAAGATTAACAGCACTGGTCATAAAGATGATTTCTGCAGAATGAAAAGTGACGAAAGCGGAGATTTTATTCTGCCAATTTGTTGCCGAACACAATTTGCCCGCAACTATTGCTGATCAATTCTCAGAATTAGCAAAAGAAATGTTCCCTGACTTAAAGATTGCATCGTTAAGTTAATTTTATCAATCGAACTTTTTAATTTATAATTGGACACACTAACGAACTACCTTCAAGTCAAACTGAAATGCGAGCTGAAGTGCCATGAAGTGCAGCCATCAAAAGACATGATAGAAACTTCCAAAAGTGCTACATACAATTATACCAAAAGTCACTGTTAAATTTTAATAATCATTATCTCGCTGAATATATTGATTGTTCTTTGATTTTACCAGGTTATATGTTACAATATTACCAATAAATTCATATTATTTTAAACATTTAGTTTTACTTTTGTTTCATATTGCACGCTATATACGACGTTGTAAGATTAGTCACCAATTTGTAAGGGCATACGTCACTGTTTGTAAGATTGGCCTCAGGTTGACAGGTATGAGCAACACTAAAATCTGGGTATTCCCTGTCAAATATGGCCTGATGCCTTCTTTACCTTGTAGGTTTAAGCATCTTTCCTCTTCTGCACTCCAGATACGGTCTTAAATCCCCACTGTATTTCATACATTCCCAACTTACATGTTTAACACAACCCTGTGTTCGGTAGATGAAGGCTTCCTTTGCGCCATTCACAGGCACAAAGACTTGTGGGTACACCTTCCAAGTGGCAACAGTGACTATACATAGTTGTTGCTGTTAACAACAATACAAAACAATGATCCTGACTTCATATGCATATTAAATTGAAGTTAGACTTCTTTATTAAATTTCGCAAGTGCCAGAATAAATTTTAATCAAATATTCATTTATGTAATAAGCAATTGAGACGCATCAGAGGGTTCAAAGAGCCACATACGGCTCTGGAGCAGGTTGCCTACCCCTATCCAAGCAGAACCCATATGCAACACTTTTACTAAAATAAAACTATATATCACATCTTAGTGCATCTAAAGTTTTGTTTTTGGAATGATAATTCTTTTAGAATCCATTTACATTTATTTAATCAATAAAAGCTTTCTTTCAGTAATTTGACCTTTTCCTATGGATCCTTCCCATGAATAATTGATATCCAGAATGACAGCAGCTCTTGGTAGAATTAAATTAGCATGGCATGGAGCCCATTTTATCCTGACCACTGCCTCAGAGCGTATATGCTTTCATAAAGGCCCAGAGTTGGCATTATACTTACTTGTTAGGCTGCAGGTTCCAGCTATTTAATCACAGAAAGTACCTGCAATGCTTCTACTGGAATCACCAAAGGAAGCCTCTCTAAAATTGTATTGTCATCTTTTAAAGACCCTGTAGTGACAAAAAAAATAAATGTGTGGTATACGGTCATTTGAAAAAACAAGGACACCCTATGGAAGCCTTTGTGTTTTCTAACATATTTGGTTTTATGGATATTTAATATCAATTTAAACGATCTTGGGAGATTCAAGTAATAGATCTAAACAATAAAAGCTGAAAAAAGATATTTTATGACTTTCTGTAAAATGTAATATTAAATAAATGCAATTTCTGGTGAGGAATAAATTAGGACACTCCCACATTCAATCCCACTTAAAATGGCTAAAATCACACACTGGGGTATCACATCAGGTGCACATAATTAGAACATCATTACCCAGTGTTTTGAAAGAGGCTTGCCTTATTTAAACCTCACATTTAGTTTGGCGTGCCCATGATGGTGAGAACAAAGGAGCTGTCTGAGGCCTTCAGAAAGAAGATTGTAGATGCTTATGAGTCCGGTATGGGATTTCAAAAGATCTCAAAAGAATACAAAATCAGTCATTCCACTGTACGGAAAATAGTCTATATGTGGAGGACATTCGAAACAACTGCCAACATGCCCAGGTCTGGCAGTCCATGCAAGTTCACCACGAGAGCAGACCGCAAGATGCTAAAAGAAGTCTCCAAAAACCCTAAAATGTCATCACTAAACCTACAGCAGGCTGTTGCTACTGTTGATGTGAAAGTGCATGCCTCTACAATCAGAAAGAGACTTTACAAGTTTTACCTTCATGGGAGGTGTGCAAGGAGGACACCTTGCTCTCCAAGAAGCACATGAAGGCCAGACTGAAGTTTGCCAGAGTGAATGTTGACAAAGACCAGGATTTCTGAAATAATTTTCTTCGGACTGATGAATCTAAAATTGAATGATTTGGAGACCAAAACAGAGGGCATGTCTGGCGTAAACCCAATACAGCATTCCAGGAAAAGAACCTCATACCAACTGTAAAGCATGGAGGTGGAAGTGTCATGGTTTGGGGATGCTTTGCTACAGCAGGACCTGGCCAGCTCACCACCATAGAATCCACGATGAATTCTATTGTGTATCAGACGGTGCTTGAACATGTGAGATCATCTTTGAAAAAATTAAAGCTAAACCGAAGCTGGACCCTCCTACATGAAAATGACCCAAAACATACCAGTAAATCCACCAAGGACTTGCTGAAAAGGAAGAAATGGAGAGTCCTGGAATGAGTCAAAGCCCAGATCTTAATCCAATATAGATGATGTGGAGTGCCTTGAAACAGGCTGTACATGCAACAAACCCCTCAAACAGCTCACAGCTGAAAGTATTCTGCATTGAGGAATGGGGCAAACTTTCTTTGGACCAATGTCAAAGACTGGAAGATGGCTGCAAAAAGCGTCTCACTGAAGTTATTTCACCCAAAGGTGGTAACACTAGCTATTAGGTAGTAGGGTGTCGGAACTTTTTCCTCAGTTAGAATATACATTTTGTTGATATATTTGGTTTAATGAGTAAAACAATGTTAATTTTTGTTGTTTACCTGCAATTAAATCACTTTCTTTTCAAGAGATACAAACAAGATCAGACATTGATATGTGAACATTTCTTAATGAAGAACTGAATATTTATTGGCGTGTCCTAATTTTTTCACATTACTCAACAATTTCAATGAATAAAAAAACTGGCATGTACACTCTACAAAATAAGGCTTAAAAATAATGGAAAATACAGCCTACCTCTACAGGACTGTGTTGTGCTACGATAACCCTAGCTGAGGAGGATATTGTCAAAGAAGTTTGTGTATTGGGTGTCACATTGTAAAACTGCACTTACCAAAAATAATAATAATAAGTACAATAAAGTTGTACAATATCATTACCTTGGCCTTTCCTTTGGAAAGACCCAGGTAATGAATACTACATCATAGTCACGCTGACTTGCAGCGTGGTTTGAACGGAGATCGAAATCGAGCTCTACTCGTGTGCACACAAATCTGTAAAGTGTTGTCGATTAATTCGGTTGAAGCATTCCCATGTAAAAGGCCCCTAAGTCTGATTTCTTTTTGTTTAATTCTTTTTGTTACCAGTTCTGTTAATAATCTTATTGGACAGAATATCCTGGCGCAGAAAAGGAGTTGATGGTGTAGCCCTGAGAAAAATATGGAAGCGTTATACCCAATAACAACACTAGAAGGCATGAGCGACATTTAAAAAAGTAATTCTTAGTCAAGGACTTGCGACTGTGACGTCAGCGCATGCGCACTTCCATTGAGAACGTCGACCTTTTATAACTGAGGGGACAAAGTTTTGTTCACTCCAGAATTAAAAAGATAAAGAAAAGCAAATTGACGGATGCATCAACTGCTGCTCTATGGCTTCTGTTGCTTAATGCAAATTCAGACGGTCGCTTGGTGAAAATATTGGGTAGAAACCACTCGGTAAGATGTGGAAACAAACTTTAATGCTACATTTACATTCGTGGCTAACTGGCTTATTAGCCTTGTGTGAGAGGAAGAGGACCAGGCGTCGTCAGTTAAGATTATTCGGTGAGATGTTTTTATTAAAATGTTCTGCTGTTTAAAATGGTATAAAATATATTTTCCATGTGAAAGGAAATGTAATTTATGTTTTTGTGTTATGGAAAATGCATCATTTGCAGTATCGCATACAAAACGCTTTTGTAAGCATGATTAACATTTTTGTGTTATGAAAAATGTCATTTATTGCATACAAAATGTTTTGTAAATGACTAGAAGTATATTCTTGAGTGTTTACACTCAGTATTGTTTGAAAAAGTTGTACAACATCATTGAATTTGAAACTGAAAAGATTGTAACTCAGGACCTGTGTTAAATACAGGTCATGTTTTTTTTTCTGATTGACAAAAAAAAGTAAGATCATCAGATTGGATTCACCGATGGCAAGCTAAACCAGAGTGATTCGAAGAACCAAGGAAGTGGATAATTCTGGAATAATAGACGGACTGTCTGGTAGGATTGTATGAGGCCATGTCCACACATAGCAGGATATTTGGCAAAAAGAAGACATTTTTCTACGTTTGGCCTATCATCCACACGCACATTTAAAACAGGGTTCTTAAAGTGCACACGACAGGAGAAAAAAAGTCTTAAATAGCATTATTATGTGAATTAGAATCATATTTTGTGACGATTCGACTATATACAACAATTTAGCAAAGCGCAGATGACGAGAAATTAGTCTTTTAATCTGCCGATTAGCCATGCCTACCATTATAGGGCTCTAGCATCCCTAAGAGGTGGATGACGTAAGCGGAGTGAGAATTTCATCTGATTTAGTATGCAGCCCATTGAGGGGGAATTATTCAGAACGAAGAAAACGCGACAGAGAGAGCCGCAAAATGTCATTGTTTCAGTCTCTCTACTCCAATATTTTTACAGGATATTCTTTTTATCCAAGTATTTTCCCCCAATAGCTAAATAATTGGCATGGTCATGAGAAATAACAGTCTTGTGGTAAATGGAATATGAAATAATAAAAATGCATTCATTCAGGACGACACGGCAAAATTACTCCGTAATGGTCAAAACCGTCGACTTCACCTTTACTGTCGCATCTCCCAAACGATATTTTATGCCACCGAAATCTTATGTCTTCCCTTCCTTGGCTTCGGAGAATGTAAACAAACCAAGAGGTGTGACAGCTAGCCGACATGCTAACCCGAACCGAGTGATGTTTCAAAGTCTTTGAAGCGGAAAACCATACATAACTAGCCCGGATCATTTCACATGACGACTGGGTTGTCGATTGTCTTTGCCGATCGGCAAACCGCCCGGCGGAGAGCAATTTACAGCTCGTTCCCCTGCTACTAAGGACAGGAGAGCTCGTCGGGGAAGCAGCTGGACAATGACCGCCGAACAAACCGGCCGATATTGGAGGAGCGTGTAGCTGTCAAATGGTCAACACGAATATGGCAAAATAATGCTTTACTACATGGCAAAGACGTAAACAGCGTGAGTCATACGAGAGCGGCTGCAGTTGTTGTGCAGCTAACATCTGCAGCTAATGTGTATGAGGAGAACTTTTTACATGCCCATCCATGATCAAACGTAAGTAGTCCTTTATTTAAAGAAACTTTGTAGTGTTTACTTTGTAATCGCTGTATTTGCAGCTTTTTTCAACACAAAGTTGCAATTTCTGATCTGATCAAAAATTTGACAGAACACTTGGCACATGAAGAGGGCAATAAGCCGAGTATAGTGCTCTCCCGGCGGGGGGATGTGCGGTCGTCGTCCGAGGGGACAAGGAGCATGTCAGCCACAAAATGCAAGCCACCTACATATTAAAATGATCACAGTATTTTACGTAATACAAAACACGATGTTTACTCACTTCCTCGTAAGTCCCATGGTCCCACAGTAGTAGGGCTTGTTTTGGCCACTATCCACCGGTAAACGGGAACCTTTTGAAACCCCAAAAAGGCGCACACGCCTCTCCCTCGTACAGCAAGATTTTTCGACAGCCGTTTGGCTGGCGTGATGCGAAAAATATACGTATTAATCCGCAAAATCAGCTGAATCCTTAGTCGTTCTCATACAACAGTACGGCTGTATAGTGAAGAGGACCCCTTCCTCCGTACACGTTACAGCGCTCTCTTCCTCAATGCAAGGCCGAAACCGGAAGTCTGTCATTTTTGTAGCGCGGGACGCAAAAAATTGAATAAATATATCGATCGCTTCTTCACACATCCAAGCGGTCCATTTCATTCAGGAGCATAAAACACCGCGTGTATTATGAAATAAACATGCTTTTTCGTGTCACAGGCACTTTAAAGAGCATATGACACCAGAAAAAAAGTCTTAAATGGCATTATTATGTGAATTAGAATCATATTTTGAGACGATTCGACTATATACAACAATTTAGCAAAGCGCAGATGACGAGAAATTAGTCTTTTTATCTGCCGGTTAGCCACGCCTACCATTATAGGGCTTTAGCGTCCCCAACAGGTGGATGACGTCAGCGGTAGACTGGGCTCATCGGTTTTACTATTCAGGCCATTGAGGGGGAATTGTTCAGAACGAGGAAAACGCGACGAAGAGAGCCGCAAAATGTCATTGTTTCAGTCTCTCTACTCCAATATTTTTACAGGATATTCTTTTTATGCAAGTATTTTTCCCCAATAGCTATATAAATGGCTTGAGAAGGACCAGTCAGCCCGTCGAGGGGGAACTATTCACAATGAGGAAAACGCGACGAAGAGAGCGGCAAAATGTCATTGTTTCTGTCTCTTTACTTCCATATTTTTACAGGATATTCTTTTTATCCAAGTATTTTTCCCCAATAGCTATATAAATGGCTTGAGAAGGACCAGTCAGCCCGTCGAGGGGGAACTATTCACAATGAGGAAAACGCGACGAAGAGAGCGGCAAAATGTCATTGTTTCTGTCTCTTTACTTCCATATTTTTACAGGATATTCTTTTTATCCAAGTATTTTCCCCAATTGCTAAATAAATGGCATGGTCAAGACAAATAACAATCTTGTGCTAAATGGAATATGAAATAATAAAAATCCATTTATTCAAGACGACATGGCAAAATTACTCCATAAAGGTCAAAACTGTCGACTTCACCTTTACTGTCGCACCTCCCGAACGATACTTTATGACACCTAAATCGGACATATGTCATTTCCCTTCCCCGGCTTCGGAGAATGTAAACAAACCAGAAGGAGTGACAGCTAGCCGACATGCTAACCCGAACCGAGTGATGTTTCAAAGTCTTCAAAGCGGAAAATCACACAAAGCTATCCTGGATTATTTGACATGACGACCCGGTTGTCGAATGTCTTAGCGGATCGGCAAACCGCCCGGCGGAGAGCAATTTACAGTTCGTTCCCCGGAGGAGGGTGGCTGGAGCTAACGCAGCTAACGTGCTGCTGCTAATGCATTAGGAGAGCTTTTTACATGCCTATCAATGATCAAACGTAAGTAGTCCTTCATTTAAAGGAAGTTTGTAGTGTTTACTTTGTAATCGCTGTATTCGTATTTGACATAATACAAAACAAGATGTTTACTCACTTCCTCGTAAGTCCAATGGTCCCACAGTAAATATCCACGGTGAATGGGAACCTTTTGAAACTCCAAAAAGGCGCATACGCCTCTCCCTCATACAGAATGATTTTTCTGCAGCCGTTTGGCTGGCGTGATGCGAAAAATAAACGTATTAATCCGCAAAATCAGCTGAATCCTTCGTCCTCATACACAACAGTACACTGTAGCGTGAAGAGGACGTCTTCTACCGTACATGTCACAGCGCCCTCCTCCTCAATGCAAGACCGAAGCCGGAAGTCACTCATTTTCCTGGCGCGGGATTCAAAAAACTAAATAAATATAGCGATCGCTTCCACACACATCCAAGCGGTCCATATCATTCAGGAGCATAAAATACCGCGTGTATTATGAAATAAACATGCTTTTTCGTGTCACAGGCACTTTAACAACGACTGGGATAGTGAAGAAGTGCGAATTCTGTGTTTGTGGCGCCATCATGTGGACACTGATAACCGAAGATTTAACTGGAAAGGTCACTGACTGCGACAAACTTTGTCCTCACGTCACATATGAGACCTATGTTTACATTTGGAGTAAATTAGTCCGGCGCTTTTTTTGCTTCTATTTTTTTTTTTTTACAAACTCTTGCTGTGCCTCTTATTGAAGAATGGTATTGTGGATAATTGTTTTATTGTTATAAATGTACTTATCAATGAATGAAAGCGGTTGGCTGAGGAAGTTTTTTTTTTTTTGTTTGTTTTAAACAATCGTGCAGGTGTGGATTCAATTATTTTTTCCCACCGTATTAGGGCAGGATCCTCGGTTTTAAAACATGGCCTCAGTCTAGGGGTGTGCCATTCGATTACGATTCAGGGTGCTACGATTCGATTACTGAATGATCATCGCGTTATTGGTGATGATAGCTGTTTTCGCGATTATCACGATTATCAATACATCGTACATTACTAATTAATACAGTAGCCAAACAAATTTATGTCCATTATTTATTTAAAATATCCTAATGATTCAACAGGAACGATGGAAACATGCCCATACAACAAAAAGCTGCTCTTAAGCTGCTTTTTGATTTATTTATTTTTCACAAGAAAAGGGAGTACTTATCTCTCTCAACAATACAATAAAATTTACACTGGTGGCATGAATTCCACATTTTCTGGAAACAAAGTGTCTTTAGAAATAAGACTTCTTTTAACCAGTATGTTTGTTTTCACAGATTTCTGTACTATTTCGCATGTTTGTAGTGTTACTGCTGTACTTAATCATGGTTTTACACGTTCTGCATATGAAATACATGTTAGCGAATTAGCTAAGCACTCGGTGCTTACTATTAACATCTAAAAAACAACAACTATAAAGGCTAAACAGTACAAGAGTCTTCGTGTACTCACTTCTTATAGATGCACACTTATGACATTTATCAGTTGAAATGCCTTAAAACTACTGATGGACATCAGAAAGACAAGGAGCAACGCATTATCTCTCTTCCCTTCTTGCCCTAAAAAATAACTTGCGCAACCAGTTTCTGTCCCTACCTGTCTCATACACAAATTTATTTTCCAGTCTTTTAAAAAAAGACTAAATCTTTCTCTCAGTAACCGGCAGCATCCATCATAACGTGCGTGCGCCCATTACCGGTGCCCGGGCGGCAGACGTGTCTTGAATCTTGTTCTGCTACAAGCAGCTGCCATAAAATTATGAGGGAAAAACATCGTTTTTGAACCTTTCAGAATCGTAATCGAATCGTCACGTGTCGAATTGCGATGCATGTAATAATCGATTTTTTGGAACGCCCCTACCTCAGTCATTGGACTGATACCTACATTTTTCTTTTTCTTCCAAAGAGTGCACTCCAACAAACATTAGGGAAAAAAACTATTGAAATAGTAAACTTGAGACATCGAATTAGTTGCAATTGCAGCTAATTGTGGACGATTTTGATTTTGACGAAACAATTGACTTAGACTAAACCGAAGACTATTTTTTCTATTTTTTTCGTCTGTTATCACCAGTTCATTATGTGTTATTGTTAAAATTGTTTAATTTTATTGTTCATTCAAATAAATATACACAAATAGGATTCCAACTGCCTAAACCTGATGTTTAATGTGGTCATCGTATCTAAACCAATTAAGCCGAACCTAGAACGCAGCTCCTATCGTTGTACATACAGAAGGGTATAGATAGGGGCTACAAGGGGATTAGGCTCAATGGCCTTAGCAATGCATCTCTGCATTTTGCAGATGATTTTGTTCTGCTGGCTTCAGCAAGTCAAGACCTCCAACTTTCAGTTTAGTGGTTCACAGCTGCGTGTGAAGCAGTTGGGATCAAAATCAGCACCTCTAAATATTAGACGATGATCCTCAGTCAGATCAAGGAGGAGTGTTCTGCCCAGGTTAGGAATGAATGTACTACTTAAGTAGAGGAGTTTGAGTATCTTGGGGGCTTGTTCAAAAGGGAAGGAGGAATAGGGCAAAAGTTTGACGGGGGGAATGCAATTGTGCAGAATATGCAGAGGTACAGTTCCAGTATTTGATGTGGGGAAGAAGCTGAACTGAAGGCAAAGCGCTCGATTTATTACTATACTACAAAGGATTCCATGGTTTTGTTGCAAAAGTAGGTATATTTGATTGTTGGAAAAACCTCTGCCTCTGCTGCACTTACCAATGAGACAAAAACAACAACAAACAAAAAAAGGTAGTGGTTTGGACGTGGAAAAGACTAAGAAATAAACAAGAGAAAAATGGCGGTGACAGGCGGGGCGATACAATGAGCTGATCACCAGTCTGAGACAAACCAATAAATTGGTAGACAAACAGCCAGTGGACAGATCCAGGGGACCCCCCCTCCTGCGGGGAAATCTCGAAATGTGTGACCCTTTCCTTGAGTAAATGATGTATAGCACCATTCAGTGCCAGCGACTGTGGCTGTGTTCAGTGCAAAGCAAAAGCCTTATTCCTCTTGAAAGTCTGTAATGGAAAAGCAAGCTAACAGACTCTGACGGGTAGAATACATGAGGATAGCTCTGTTGGAAAAAAACTTTAAGGCGGACATCAGAATGGAAAATTAACATATCCTATTCAGTGGTCAATCAGCCAGTGGCCTACGAGTGTAAGAAGACATCACATCCTCATATCTCACTATCATTTTAATCAACGTTGGTTTTTTTCTGGTTTAAAATGAACAGAATATGTTTAAATAGGTAGTTCTCTAATAGGCAGGTCTGATTCAGCGATGGCAACACATTTACTAACACAGACAAGATGTTTGAATGATGTCAGGTCAACCAAAAAGGCTCTTTTATTACAACATGTCATACTATGCCTTAAACCTAGATATCTGCTTATTAATCATTGCATAATGGGCATTTCTTCAACCAATCTATTCAGTCTCATGGCAAAAAGGCCTCCACAGCAATAACAACCTCAAAAACCTAGCATATTGAGTAAATAATGTTTGTTAAAGTTCGGTATCTTGGTTTAGCTCAATGAAATAGTTTTTCGTCATTTATAAAACAGTGGAATGATGAACACCTTAAGAAGCTTTTTGGGTTTTTGACACCTAGCTAGCTTTAGCCGGCTATCGAGACAGATTTAATGAAACATTTACAGAAGACAGTGAAGATGGGTTGGTGGACCTGTACTTTTCAGAGCTTATGGAGAATGAAGAGTTGCTGTTGACATTTTGAAAAACGTGTTCAATGTTCAGTTGGAATGTTATTTTATGGTCCTGTATGTTCCTGCAACACAATGAAAAAGTCCTGTTCTGCTTGCAGAAGTCCATCAGTGTTTGTAGTGTCAATAATCATGGTGTCGTCTGACTGTCTGATTATCCCAGGAGTAGTGCTACTGCAGTCATTTACAGTGGGGCAAATAAGTATTTAGTCAACCACTAATTGTGCAAATTCTCCCACTTAAAAATATTAGAGAGGCCTGTAATTGTCAACATGGGTAAACCTCAACCATGAGAGACAGAATGTGGAAAAAAAACAAAAAAACAGAAAATCACATTGTTTAATTTTTAAAGAATTTATTTGCAAATCATGGTGGAAAATAAGTATTTGGTCTATACTAAAAGTTAATCTCAATACTTTGTTATGTACCCTTAGTTGGCAATAACAGAGGCCAAATGTTTTCTGTAACTCTTCACATGCTTTTCACACACTGTTGATGGTATTTTGGCCCATTCCTCAATGCAGATCTCCTCTAGAGCAGTGGTGTTTTGGGGCTGCTGTTGGGCAACACGGACTTTCAACTCCCTCCACAGATTTTCTATGGGGTTGAGATCTGGAGACTGGCTAAGCCACTCCAGGACCTTGAAATGCTTCTTACGAAGCCACTCCTTTGTTGCACTGGCTGTGTGTTTGGGATCATTGTCATGCTGAAAGACCCAGCCACGTCTCATCTTCAATGCCCTTGCTGATGGAAGGAGATTTTCACTCAAAATCTCTCGGTACATGGCCCCATTCATTCTTTCCTTTACAGAGATCAGTCGTCCTGGTCCCTTAGAACAAAAACAGCCCCAAAGCATGATGTTTCCACCCCCATGCTTCACAGTGAGTATGGTGTTCTTCGGATTTAATTCGGTATCCTTTCTCCTCCAAACACGAGAACCTGTGTTTCTACCAAAAAGTTCTATTTTGTTTCATCTGACCATAACACATTCTCCCAGTCCTCTTCTGGATCATCCAAATGCTCTCTAGTGAACCACAGATGGGCCTGGATGTGTACTGGCTTGAGCAGGGGGACACGTCTGGCAGTGCAGGATTTGAGTCCCTGGTGGCGCATTGGGTTACTAATAGTAGCCTTTGTTACTGTGGTCCCAGCTTTCAGTAGGTCATTCACTAGGTCCCCCTGTGGGTGCTGGGATTTTTCGCTCACGTTCTTGTTATCATTTTGACGCCATGGGGTGAGATCTTGCATGGAGCCCCAGATCAAAGGAGATTATCAGTGGTCTTGTATGTCTTCCATTTTCTAATAATTGCTCCCACAGTTGATTTCTTTACACCAAGTGTTTTACCTGTTGCAGATTCAGTCTTCCCAGCCTGGTGCAGGTCTACAATTTTGTCTCTGGTGTCCTTCGACAGCTCTTTGGTCTTGGCCATAGTGGAGTTTGGAGTGTGACTGACTGAGGTTGTCGACACGTGTCTTTTACCGATAATGAGTTTAAACAGGTGCCATTAATACAGGTAACGAGTGGAGCCTCGTTAGACCTCATTAGAAGACGTTAGACCTCTTTGACAGCAAGAAATCTTGCTTGTTTGTAGGTGACCAAATACTTATTTTCCACTCTAATTTGGAAATAAATTCTTTAAAAATCAAACTATGTGATTTTCTGTTTTTTTTTCTCCACATTCTGTCTCTCATGGTTGAGGTTTACCCATGTTGACAATTGCAGTCCTCTCTAATCCTTTCAAGTAAGAGAACTTTCACAATTGATGGTTGACTAAATACTTATTTGCACCACTGTATGTACAGGAGGAAGGGAATCGGAGAGATGACTGAAACTTGAGGGGAACCGGTGGATATTGTTCTGACAGTGCAGAGTTCACCCTGACCTTGCGATTTCACCCCATAAGGAAGGAGAGGATCCAGAGTATGAGGTGGGGGCTGGGATTTACCCCAAGCAGTTTCGCAAGCAAGGTGTGGTTATAAAGTGTAAACATACTTGGACAATCCACAAAGACTAAATTGACATGCATTCAGGCTTTTCTTTGACTGCACCGTGCAGTAGAGAGAGCACAGCATCATCCACTCCTTTGTGCGGTTGGGCTGCGAACTGTTGTGGGTCAGAGAGCAAACCCACATCATCCTGCAGCTGGGCCATGACAAGCCTCCCGAAGCTGTACATGACTAAGGATGTTAAAGCCACAAGCCAAAAGTTGTTGTTAGTGCTGGGATTGCAATTCTTTGCCACAGGGCAGATGATTGAGGACTTCCAGATGATTGAGGACTTCCAGATGGAGGGTATGGCATGCTCAGCCAGAGAGTAGTTGAACAGCAAGCAGAAGAAACCTGCCAGCTGGTTGCAGCAGACCCTCAGCAGGTGCCTACATATCTACTCCGTCCCAGGAGGTTTTGTTGATTTTCTATGCTGCTTCAGTGCAAGCTCCATATCTATAGGCAACAGCTAATGGTTGTCAGTGGACTTGAAGCCTACAGATGACTTTAGCAGAGAGCGCCTCCCTCTCCAAGGTGTACGCTATAACACTAATCGAACCTGCAGTAGAGGTTGTTTAGATCTTAAACCATGCGGGCACACACCTCTGCAGGAAGCCCAGACGATGAGGAGTTGGAGTGGAGACCAGCTGGGGTTTTGACGCCTTGCCATGAATCCCAGGGCTGTTATTCTACCCTCCTATTCCAATAGTAAACATCTTTACTGATTTATAAAAAGTGACTGACCACACGAAAAATGGGGAAAAAATTATATTTAAAGAAAGCACACACAAGATAAGTATACATGTTTTCTGAGCAGAACAGGTAAGAACAATCATTTGTAACATGCCCAACTCTACAGGATATTTGTCAAAAATATTCATTTGCAGATATCCGATAACGAGGCCTTAGCTGATCAATTATTGGTATATGTGAACCATGTTTAGAGAGACGCTTTATACCAGAAGAGAACAATGATAGCCGCAGCAGGGTGGAAATGTGCAAAAATGTGTGCTGAATATTCTTGACGTGTTTTGATTAGCTGCTAAAAATACATGTACCCAAAAATCCATCAAAGCATTTGCTAGTCTTCATATTTTACATTTAAAGTAAAAAAGCTGCATAGTGCAGCTGTAGACTGGCAGGGAAAAAAAACATTAAACCTGCTCCCATCACGTAGTTGATTATGCGACAATATATTCTTCTTGCCACATTCTTAGAAATGTTCTCCACAGTTATACTTAGCATTCTTGATGTAAAAAAAAATATATAAGGTTGCTCCCCCCACCTGGTCCTATATTTAAATATTTGAACTTCACAGTGTAGAATGATGTTTGAAACCATTTTGACACATGATTTACATCAATTGATGTCAGAGTAAACTTTCTCTGACTTTCACTGGAAATGAGGCAAGGCCTGTAAGTACGAATTGTAATATAGGTTCTGAGTCCCGATCCTGGTCAAACATTCATTATTCCCTTATGAGATGTAAAAATGTAATGCCACCAGGTAATGGACATTCAAATTAGTATATCTTGAATGAGTGGATTGAGCCTCCTTGAATAAATGGTGCCACTACCGGATGGCCATGCACCCTCCACCATAAATTTGTTGGCTACCCCACTCGCATTAAGCAACGATATGAGTGTATCTTGCACATACAATATAGCCTTGTAATCTTTTGATCCCTATTGGGAAATTATTTACCGTATTTTTGGACTATAAGTCACAGTTTTTTCGTAGTTTGGCAGAGGGTGTGTCTTATACTCTTGAACGACTTACTATGTGTGAAATTATTAGCACATTATTATATCATTGTTGCTTGTTAGCATGTTCTTTATGCTATAGTTATCTGAATAACTTAATAGCTATGTTACATTAACATACCAGGCACATTCTCAGTTTGATGTTTATGCATCATGTAATGTTAGCATACTGTACACTTTTTCAGCCTGTTGTTCTCTATTGTATTTTTATTTTAAATTGCCTTTCAAGATGACATGTCTGTTCTTGATGCTGGATTCTATCAAATATATTTCCCCCAAAAATGCGACTTGTCTCCGGTGCGACTTGTATATGTTTCTTTCCTTTTCATTGCACATTTTTTGGCTGGTGTGACTTATGCTCAGGTGCGACTTGCAGTCCAAAAAATATGGTATGTTATATAATGTGATACCTAAATAATTATCACCCAATTAACAATTTTTTAAATGAAATATCCAGTTATGATATGGTCATTCCTGTACTTGCTTTTATTTGTATCTGCCAACCATAGGCGGAGTTTGACTTTTGGGCCAGGGGAGGCACAACATGTTGATGACCCCAAAATTCAGTGTTAGCAATAAAATTAACTTACAAGAATATTTATAATAATAAGTTGAAAATGAGTGTTTTTTGTTTCCCATCATTCTTGAGGGGAATTCTAAATCAGGCTGCTTAGGATAGCTATATTTTTCGTCAAGATCATCATCCATTGAATATTGTATGCTCGGCGGTGTCGTGCCAATGTAGTTATCCCAGTGAAAAATCGTATCCCCAGCGCAGAGCCATATGGAGGTAGATATGTGTCTTGGTTATTCGATCAAAAAAAAAAAAAAAAGTGTTTGGGTGCAAAAATAAATTTGAAACTCAAAAAAAAAAAAAAAAAAACGCATTTGAAAGCTATTTTTCTTTGAATTTTTTTTTTTTGATTGAAGCAACTTTTTTGATTGAGCTAATGTTTGCGTTTGGGCCACATTTTGGCTAGGACATTTGTGTCTTTATTATTTAGTCAAACAATAAGTTGCTTCAAACAAAAAATATATATTTCCAAACGAAAAATCACTTCAATCAAAAAAAAAAAAAAAAAAAAAAAAAACAGAAAAAAAGTTTTCAATGCGAAAAAATATTTTAGATGCAAATATTTGCATTTGAACAGTTAATTTTTAATTAAAAAAAAAAAGCTTTCATTGATTTTAGCAATCCTTTTTGTTTTTGGGCCATATTATGGGTAGGACATTTGTGTTTAAATCATTCAATCCCCCCAAAAGTTGCTTCAATCCCCCAAAAATATTTTCAAACAAAGAAAAAAATCATTTGAAAAAGAAAATTGCCCTCCCCTATTTTTTTTTTAAAATAATATGCAAAGCAAATGACCGTCTAAGCCTAAGGCATGGGTGTCCAAACCTGTCCTCAAGGGCCGCTGTGGGTCCTGGTTTTTGTTCCTACCAATCGAGCACAGACAGTTTAACCAATGAAGTTTGTGTTAAAACAAGCAGCACCTGACTGCAATCAACTGATTACACTTGTGAGACACCAGATTGGTGAAAAGATGTCGTCTTGTTGTGTAGGAATGAAATCCAGCCCCCACTGCGGCCCTATGTGGAATATAGTTTGGACACCACTGGTCTAAGGTGCTAGTCACATGATCTGTTCGAAAAATAATTTTGACCCATTATAGAAATATCTTTTTTTTTGTTCATTTCATTCATTTTTGTTGTTTGCTTGAATGCTTTACAACTTTTATACATATATAGGAAAGTCAACTGCATGCAAAGACACTTTTCGGCCACCAGGGGGGCCTGCCCCTCCCTTAAACTCCGCTTATGCTGCCAACAGCTGCTTTTCTTCAGTAACTGTTTTGTTTTGTTTTGTTAAATGTACTCTGCATGCCGAATAGGCTAAAACCAAATTAATGAAGAACTCAAAATGTTGACTAGACTATTATGGTTTATTTATGCCCATGAAATCATTAGTAACATGAAATATAACATAATAAACCAATATATATCAGTAGGCGTAGTCTTTTTGTTGTTTTGTACTGGCCTGTTTACGACAACAACATAATAAAAACAGGAAATTATGGCTTTTAGTTCTGGTGTGCCACCCCAAGATTTTAAGTGGCCCCATATGGCCATCGCTATGAAAACTTTCTGGAGGCGCCACTGCCTTGAATTGACATTCAACTTATTATTGTAAAATATTGAACTCTGGAGTAGCTTACAAAAGAAGTAAACAAAACGACTGATTTTCTCATGCTGATTCAAAATCAAAAGATACTTCTGACATTTTAGCTTCACAATGAAAGCTCTGTGATGGCTTTTCAGAATAAGTGCTCAAGCTGGCATGCTAAATTAGTACTGTCTCTCAACAATTTTACAACTATGAATATTGAAAAAAAAAAAAGATTTTTAAAAGCCTCTTCAACGATGTTTCCTACTCTTAGTGGGCAGAAACCAAATCAATTATTTGAGACGCAATCATCCGGCAAACAAAATTCAAGGACAGAGTTTATTTATTTCCCAAATGAATTGATTTAAAATCGTTTTATTTCTATATCTATTTATCTAAAGTGTGCAGTGTCCTTTCCTAATTGCCTCCAAGCTTTAATGGTGGAAACAGTTGCTTGCTTAATAAACACTTTGGTTGGAGCATACCAAAAATTCCACAGTATCAGATGTGTTGGCAGCAACAGATGTCAAGCTGTCACGCGTGTAATGGTCATCTCTCTAAATGGTGTTCCTTGCGACACCCACCATGCGGTGGCGCCACTTTATTTATATTGAATGGCTTTCTTATTCTGTTACTGCTGACTTTTTGTTGGAGTTCATCTGCAATCGCATACGCGCGGACCATTGTGATCCCAAGTAACGAGTGGTCGAGGTGGATTTATATTTTTTTGGGTTAATAAAAGTGCATAACTGGAAGCCCGTCCCCTTTTATGTTACTTTTGTGCATGCGTCCTACCTGCCACACGTTACACACGATCCAACTGGTAACATCTTTTACGACGTACCTGACTTAATTATGACTTTACAATGCCGGAGGCTCGTCCGCCATTTTGTCGCCATTTTTTACTTATTAAAATGACGTATATGTTTTTGAATAGTTATTTTGAAATCAAAGGGGTATTTAAGGGTACTTAAAGGATTAATTCCGATTTACGTGGAAATTTGGGTTACGTCGCCAGCGTAGGAAGGGAACTTATTCAAAACCCGTGGAATACTTGTATTGAAATCGAGCTGGCTACATTGGTTAATGGAAAATTTTTTCATGTTTTTTGCATTTGTGGCCTTCAATATTTATCTCTGTGTGCTGTGTGTGCGTCTGTGTTGTTGATAGCACACATTCGTCCAACCCCCTTGTTCGTATCGTCTGTGCTGTGTTTTATGTCTATTCTCCTTGCGGTCTAATGCTGAATAATTCAAGGCAATGTACTGTTGTATATCACTAGTGATGGTATGTATCCCTTAGGAGAGGCCATCAATCCCACAGGAATTGTTTGCGTGGCAATAGAGAAAAGAACACGAACCCAAGATGTTTTAGTCTGATTCAATTGAACTTTCCTAAATAATTCCCAATCAGACACATCCTGCCTTTAATAAGCAACATACAATGGTAACATAGGTTTATGTCTATTTTTTACATCCAAGGTCTTGTAGCACTGCTCTGAAAGACTTGGAGAGTGAGATATTGTTTACAAAAGACACCCTCAAGTTTTCATCTTGCTCATTTAGCTGATCTGTATGCTCTCTGAGGTTGTTTGAGCTCCGTGAGAGTGGGTTTGCAGTAGATGACATCTTTGGCTCTGAAAAGGTACAGCAATGCGCATCGGGGTTGATCATTAGGGAATGAGTGAATGTTGAGGTGCATGTTTTAATGACAAGAAACAAGAAGGGGGAAATTATGAAGAATGGCCATGTTTACTGCATGTTTTAATGACAAGAAACAATAAGGGGGAAATTATGAAGAATGGCCATGTTTACTAGACTTGTTTTTTGTTTGTTAATGAATGGTGATGCTAACCAGACAACAGTTATTATCATATTTAAGTATAAGTCTTCATTGTTTCTAAATATCGGCATCCAGAGTGTCTTTCTGTGACCAATGCGACAACTTTGCTTAAGATTAGCATATTTCTGTTTTGAATTTTAGAATTAGATGGGGATATACACACAAGTTCTTTCACATGAATTCCAGTTCATGCACATACAGGTGTATCATATGGGACAATACAATATTGATTTGTTTGCAGCTGAGTTTGAGGCTTCTTTGGAGACAATCAGGACCCTCAAATGAGATGCCTTTGTTGTCGGTAGGAAAAACAAGGTGGATATGTCCATCTGGGAGTGACGTCCTGCCTGCTGTGATGGTGAAGAATGGGTGATAGAAGCCACAAGGCAAATCTCCCAATTTAATCTTTGTTGCCACCCTCACCTATTGTCAGTGAGTGGAGTTGCATACTGGCCATGAAAGGACATAGTTACGTAGACAAGAGCCAGAAATGAGTTTCTGCCACAAAGTATCTGCCTTACAATTATAGATTGGATTGGGCACACTCAGTGAAAAGACCATACAAATTTCACAAGCACTAGAATCGAAGCCTTTAAAGAAAGAGGCAAACCAAGACATAGCTGGAGAAGAAGCACCTTAAATGAGCAGTCCTTGGTTCCCAGTCAGTCACAAGGCACATACATATAAGACACAAAGCACTGCTCACATTAAGGCTCTCACTGAGTAGGAACTAATATCTCACTGTCTGCACCAAAGATGGACAAGTAAACTACCATGACATTAGCATATTATGGTGGCAGTAGCCATACATACAGTATCTACAACTTACATTAAAGGACAAATGTGAAGTAAGGTTGGCCAACCATGTTTTTTAATAATATCAATGGCTAAACAATTATAAGCATATTTTCGTTATTTTTTTTAGCGCAACCCTTCCAGATTCTTTGTTTAACCCATAGCAACGCCCTTGACAACAAAAATGCTTTTCTCCGACAATCTTCGGAAATCTTCAGAATTGACATCACACCGAGAACTGCGAGGGAAGTCCGCCATACACACAGTATTGTTGCATTGCTTCTCGGTAAGATGCCACGGCGGTGTTTGGCGATGTATTGTTCTCAATCTAAAGAAAAGTATGAGCGGCTGGAGGATAGCAGGGCACGTAAATGGACATCTTTTGTTCACACTAAGCGAATGAATTTTGCGCCATCATCGAGTCGTGTTCTCTGCTACAAGGACTTCGAAGATGCCTGCTTCCTCAACCGGTCTGCTTATGATCAATGATTTGCAAAAAAGTAATTGTTATTTTTGGATAGATGACTTTGTCAAAGCAGAGCTGGCAACTGTTGTGGAAGAGTGCTTAATTTGTAAATCATTAGGTGCCAGAACGCAAAGTACATATGACAGCGCAGGGATGACGGCATGTGGACAAGTCCCGGAACATATTGTAATAGCCCGAATAGGGAAATAGAAAGGAGAGGAGTGAATGATGGCTTCCTTCACTTTATTGTGGCAACAGTTAAATAACAAATAACAAAAATAACAGTGGACTGCTGCAACAAGCGACTGCCAACTTTGCTCTCACGCTGCACTCTTCTCCTCACTTCCCGCTATGTCACCACTCTGCTGTCCGATGGCCCCTTCACAGGCCCTCACACAATTACGGACATTACACTATGCAGAAAATGGTGCTGAAAACAAAACACAAATGCCCACTTGCCATGCTGTGGGACTTTCCTTTTTTTCTTTCTTTTCTATGTGCTTTTCTGACTCGTTTTGAACCATCTTCCTTCTTTTTGAAAAAGACAGTAAATGCAACAGTCTTTTTGGCATGTTGAAATATTGTTTGATCCTGGCTGCTTGCTCCCAAGTTGTCGCAAATTTCAAGTTTTTTTTTTTTTTTTTTTTTTAATGTCAGGTGTGTGATTTGTTGGTCCAACTTCTCAGTGCACCATTATTATTTTATACTGTAATGTCGTAACTGCGTGTAATATTCTGATATCATGTTTTTCGAGGTACCCTGAAGTGCACGCAGCGTTACTCTTGTTTTGATCACGTGACGCGCGAGTGTGATAGAGAGGCACAGGCTCTATCTATCGCTCCACACAGCCTGCCGAGAGCCCCAAGCTGTGTTCGTACTGTTTAGAGCTGAAACGAGTACTCGAGCAACTCGAGTAACTCGAGTTTAAAAACTGATCCGAGTAATTTTATTCACCTCGAATAATCGTTTATTTTGACAGCTCTAAGCATCACGTTTTGCTAGGACTACTTTTAATGCGGGACAACGCGCTGTCACGTTCCGAGAGGAAGAAGGGGAAAAAAAAAAAACTTACCGCAGCCGACAGCCGCCACAAACGACGCCAACGTTGCTAAATACTAGCCCGCACAATGCTACATTGGTAACAGCAGGTAGCGTCTGGTGCGTCTCATAGAGATCACATGTATGTTGAACTAGATGCGAAATGACAGACTCTGCCGCGTCTGGGCAGCGTTTGTAAACAGCCGCCATCTTAAAGCAGTACAGCGCTAAGCGCTAATAAAGAGCGCTAAGCGCTAATAAATAAGATTAACGATACTGTCGCTACTAGCTCACGTAACGTTAGCCCTGCGGAGGGCTACGTTTCAATTAATTATGACCACTGTCGATGCGTGGCTAACGTGTCTTACATACAGGCTTTAACATAACATAGCATTGTGGGGTGATGAGGGTGTAAAATAAAAACTTAATCATGCTAACTATCAATTATAGCTCAGTAGTCATTGCTGGATAAAACACCAAGTAGCACTGGTCCCTAATGTGCTCCAATACAGCCTGTATCATACATTTATTTTGAACACTGCAAAAACTCAAAATCCTATCAGGACTTACAGTTTAGACTAACTTAAAACTTAACTAGAACTTAAAAATGGCTTGACACAAAGAGAAATTCAATTGAAACACGTGGGGAAAAAATCCTAACTTTTAAGTGATGTGTGTTATCAAGCGTAACGACATTATATATATATATATATATATATATATATAAGATCTAAAAGTTTTTTTGAGTGAAAGCAGTGAATTAGTCTTTTTTTTTTTTTTTTTTTTTAATTCTAGTTACATCTGGGATGCAATTGTTGGCTGTTTTCAACAATATACATCGAAAATAAAGACATTCATTGACTGAAAATGGTTCAAGATTAGATGAAATGTTTTGTTTTCTCATGTATATGTATAATTGCTCTTCACCTAAAAATATATGTTTTATCCGATTACTCGATTAATCAATAGAATTTTCAGTCGATTACTCGATTACTAAAATATTCGATAGCTGCAGCCCTAGTACTGTTAGCTCCATGTGTTAATAAAGAAACAAAGTTGTCAGCACGTCGTGTGTTCGATACCTTTGTCAATGAAAAGCTCATAACAAGACACTATGCACGATCCATTTAAAAGATGCTGGGACTGGAGAGCTGTGAGTAGTAGGAGGCGAGGGGGAGATGAGCGAGAAGCAAAACTTTGCGGTCGAATGTGGCGGCAGTCCGCTATTATTTTGTTTTCGTATTGTTGCCACGATAAAGTGGAGAAAGCCATCAATGACTCATCTCCTTCTTTCCCTCCAATGTTTTTATATTATTATTTTATATGCATGAGAGCTGCCGGATCTGCCAAAATGAACATGAAGGCTGATTATTATTTTTTTTAAACAATGTCATCAGATAGACAAAAACATAAAATTATGTGCAAATGCCTGCATCTTCAAATCATGAAAATAATAACAGCCTATATTTTACCAATCTTGTAATCTCGATGGGTCTTGTCTCAATTCCATGTCAGGTAGTCTAGGCACATTGTTTGCATCCTGATTAGCGTCTGACTAATACATGTTAGGTCCCACATAAAATTCCAACCTCCTCTTCTTCCTACAACTCTTCAAAAACTTGGATCTCCTCCCTTGCGCTCGATCTATCGCTTATATCGCTGTTTGAATCATTGTTTGAAGGGCTTTGTATGGTGGCCGTATAGAACGCTGCCATCGCTGTTCTCGGTGTGACGTATCACTTCCAGGTTCGTCCCCTTTCAAGCTCGAACTTCGGAAACGCAATTATTTTGTCAAATATACAACATATAAATTATTTTTTCATGCTTTATTTGTTGGACAATGTTTAATTACTTTAATTGCGACCCTATTTGGCATGTTATGAAATTACTTCACATTTGGTCTTCAACAAGTTCTACTTAATCTCACTTTATTATTGTTGTTGCAAAGGACACTAACTAAAATTGCTACTCCTTCATTATTCAAGAACAGATCAAAATGAAATTTGGTAGGCATATTATAGGGATGTATACGCATCAATCCTCAGAACCCTATTTGAATTTTTTTTTGTCTGAGTTGATTAATTACATGAATTAATTGTGGGATTAAAATTGCTACTGTTTTGTTATTTGTGGACAGATCACAATGAAATTTGATAGGTATGTTCTAGGAATGTATACACACTTTTCTTAGTAGAGGGACCCGAGCAGTCGTGGTTTATTTTGAACCCGTCCTCTCAAGGTGTCATTAACATTGGCAAAAAAAACTTGGGTGGCCGTTTCCACAACACTATAAAAACACTTTGTAGCATTTAGTGAGGAAAGAAAAATGACCTATCCTCACATTTATGTAAATCCCTATTCTTAATAGTACATTTATGTAAAAAACAAGGCAGTTAGGAAATTACTATGCAACTGGTGCATATCAAATAGAGGAAATGTTTAAAAAAACATGCGGATGTGGCACAAGTTTTTTTTTTTTTTTAATGTACTGTATTTTATATACTGAGAAGACAAATATTTCACGGTACAGTATTTCCAATTTTTTCAAAAAGACGCCGTAAGCGGCTACCGGTAATTTCAACAACACCCTCTTGTTAACAGTTGCGTTGATAACAAAAAAATGACCCTTGGTAGTTGTGCCTGCTAGTTGACTTCACATCATACTCTATCTTAAGGTAAAATAAACTTTCCTACGTGCTTGACATTGCCTACTTGTAATTGCCCTTAATGCAACGAGCACTCACCAACACACTACAGTAGGTTGTTGTGTTTGCCCTCCCTCACCTTGCTTACCTGCATGTGTATAGTCTGGTTCTATGTGTGGTGTACTGCAGAAACATAACAGCAGAGTGTAAATGGAAAAGGTTTTTGAGAAATGTTGACTGGTTACATTTTTTTCAGCAAACTTTTGACAACACACAAAACCACACTATTGTTGTTGGATTAGATGTCTTCTCTGTGCACTACAAACAGAGTTTCATGTCCCTTTCCTGATCAATCATCTGAAGTAGCTACAATCAATAAATGTGGACTCTACAGGCTATAGTAGTTCTCATCCCCGGGTCAGAAAATGCTTGGCTGACAACTGTAACTCGCAGTTCCCTACATACGACCAAGCAAATGTCTAAAGGTTGGACAAGAAAAATGATGGTTATTAACTAAAGAAAAGTGCTAACTTTGAGCCACAGGGCACAACACTATAATACTCCATACAGTAACCACTCAACTGTCCAGAGTGACTTAGGCCCATTGCCATCCATCAGAATAGCATGCAATAAAAATGTTTGTCATGACACTAGATTGATACATCCATCAGATTGCACTGGTTTGCTTTCTTCTTCCTGATGTATATTTCCATTTAATATGAAGTAGTTATGGATTTGTAAATTGGAAAAGAAAGAGCTCACATTCCTTAAGGGATTACCTTTACCCAAGGGTGAAAGTGGCCAGAATTTCTTGCCGGAACTTCCCGATGTGAAGGTCGCCACGGAGCCAGAAATGTTATTTACTTATTTATTTACTCATTCTTTTTTTTGGGGGGGGGGGTCAAACGTCTTAAACTACTGAAATGCAAAGAAAACTTTTTTAGCACAGTTATTTCTCCAACACATACAAAAACTGATTTTCATTCAAAATAGCATTTTTTTTAATGATTTGCAAAATAAAAGTTAACAAAAAGAGCGATAACCCCAACCTCCATCTCCTAATTTTTATTTTCTCTCACCTCCTCACATAATAAATGCCAAATCTCAGTTTTAACTACTTAAGAACATAGGATGTATATTAAAATTTAAGTTAATGGAAACATTTCCTTTTTTTTAAAATAACATCTAAGTAACATACATTCAGAAAAATAAGTACAAATGACTTATATTATGCTGTGTGAAAGATTTGAAGATAGCGCAAACATTGAGTTTTTTTTAAATCATAAGGAAATTAATAAGTAGCCTAACATAAATGAACAAATGTAAGTCCAAAGTGTAAATTGACCTTCTCAACAAGGCAAAACTCTTCCCTTTCTGTAATTATCGGAGAGTATAGAGGGGCCTTCAATAACTCGTTGTCAAAAATAACTGGTGACCATTCAGAACTTTAATAACAAAGCCCTGAACATGACTTGTATGGAAGGCACTAGTTCATCACTCTAGTTACCTCATTGCTCATGATTTAAATTTTTTTTATCGTTAACAAGCGCTTTACAAAAGGGGCCTTAAATAACTCGTCACAACGCCAACTGGCGACAATTCAGATCCCAACTGACGGTCGCTAACTTTACTAGCAAAGCCCTGTGTGAAAGGTGCTAGTTAGCCCCTCCGCAGTTAGAGCTACCTCGAGTAACTGCGTTCTACGAGGCGGTGAAATATCGAGGACTATCTGAAGTCAGTTATCAAGAAATTAAGCAAATACTTGTGTTTATAGACATCATTACAAGCGCAGGAATTGATCGAACGACACGATTGAATGATTTATGAAGACTATTATAGGCCATCACTCAAACTTTTAGCTTTAAGAAGTTAACAATTTTTGACATTAATCCCTTAACTTGCCGCAATTTCAAACGGGTCCGGGCAACAAGCTGGGATGGAGAGGGGTTCCGCCTCCTCATTGCTGATTGGTGATAACTGTGCTACCGTCTCTCACTATTGTCAGTCATTTGTTGTCACGAGAAGAGAGTGGCGGTGATAGGTCTAGGTCATCGGACTAGAGTGTAGTTTTGAGCATGGACTACAGTTTTGAAGTTCACGGTTCCACTCACTCGTTGACAGCCCCCTCCCCCCGCCCCATTTTTTTCTCCTCGGATCTACGTGATTCAGAAGAATGACCCACTTTGATTTCAAAACGGCGAAATTTCGCCGAAAGGTGGCAAGTTTGCATGCCTGCATGTCAGTATGTCAGCCAATTGAACGGATAAATGAGTCCAGGCGTTTTGCTTTGCTGAGTGCATTCGCACATTGATGTGACTCATCATCGTCAGACTCAGATAACTGCAGCAGCTGGGGAAATATCCATGCCGTCCGTGGAATAAAATAAATAACAAATATTGGTGGAAACGGATTACGCTACACAAGCACTTTATTATGCTTGTTGTTAACACTTGTGTATGTAAGTCTGATGTTGGTAGATTGTTTTCTTCTTGAAGATGAAATGCATGTGTGGCAGCTTTGCATTATTATTATTATTTTTTTTTTTACATAGCATTTTACATAGCATTTTGACAGTTGCCGTCATATTTTCGGAATCAAAGCACCGTGTACCGGAACAATATTATATCGGAACTGCGTTCTGGCCCTGAATCTTATACCGGAACTGCGTTCCTGACCATTCTGGCCCATTTTCACCCCTGCCTTTACCTGTGAAACTGGTGGTATCTGTGGTATATTCAGGCTCACTTTAGGTACCTAATTTCGCCTCAGACATTCAGTGATTGTAAAAGTCCTGTGCCAAACTACGTGTTTGTTATTATAATCGCATAACTTTCTTGAGTTACTTTTCTCTGCACGTTCTTTTGTCCTTATTAGCACATCTTCCTGTATCATCTTAATCCTGGTTAAGTGGCATTCTTGACAGTTTTTCAGGGGGAAATTATAATACGGCAACAAAATTTGCAGTTTTACGCTTGTGTGTCTTAAACACTGAAGTAACAGCAGGCATCTTGTCATTATCAGAACAAGCAGAATGGGAACTGAATGTTAAAACGTATACAGTTGTGGTCAAAAGTTTATATACACTTTTGAAGAACATAATGTCATGGCTCTCTTGAGTTTCCAGTTATTTCTACAACTCTGATTTTTCTCCGATAGAGTTATTGGAACAGATACCTCTTTGTCACAAAAAACATTCATGAAGTTTGGTTCTTTTATGACTTTATTATGAGTTAACAGAAAAAGTGATCAAATCTGCTGGGTCAAAAATATACATACAGCAACACGAATTAGTAATTTCTTGTGAGTGATTATTGACTTGAACAATCATTGACTTGAACAAGTCAGGAAAGTCACTTGGAGCCATTTCAAAGCAGCTGCAGGTCCCAAGAGCAACAGTGCAAACAATTGTTTTGTAAGTATAAAGTGCATGACACTGTTTTTTCACTGCTACGATCAGGAAGAAAACGCAAGCTATCACCTGCTGCTGAGAGAAAATTGGTCAGGAGGGTGAAGATTCAACCGAGAATCACCAAAAAGCACATCTGCCAAGAATTAGAAGCTGCTGGAACACAGGTGTCAGTGTCCACAGTCAAGCGTGTTTTGCATCTCCATGGACTGAGAGGCTGCCGAGCAAGAAGGAAGCCCTTGCTCCAAAAGCGGCACCTTAAGGCTCGACTGAAGTTTGCTGCTGATCACATGGGCAAAGATAAGACCTTCTGGAGGAAAGTTCTGTGGTCAGACGAAACAAAAATCGAACTGTTTGGCCACAATGCCCAGCAATATGTTTGGAGGAGAAAAGGTGAGGCCTTTAACCCCAAGTACACCATGCCTACCGTCAAGCACGGTGGTGGTAGTATTATGCTGTGGGGCTGTTTTGCTGCCAGTGGAACTGGTGCTTTACAAAGAGTAAATGGGATAATGAAGAAGGAGGATTACCTTCAAATTCTTCAAGATAACCTAACGTCATCAGCCCGAAGATCGGGTCTTTGGCGCAGTTGGGTGTTCCAACAGGACAATGACCCCAAACACACATCAAAAGTGCTAATGGAATGGCTAAATCAGGCTAGAATTAAGGTTTTCGAATGGCCTTCCCAAAGTCCCATTGAGAACTTGTGGACAATGCTGAAGAAACAAGTCCATGTCAGAAAGCCATTAAATTTAACTGAACTGCACCAATTCTGTCAAGAGGAGAGGTCAAAGATTCAACCTGAAGCTTGCCAGAAGCTTGTGGATGGCTACCAAAAGCGCCTAATTGAAGTGAAAATGGCCAAGGGACATGTTACCAAATATTAGCGCTGCTGTATGTATATTTTTGACCCAGCAGATTTGATCACTTTTTTCTGTTCACCCATAATAAAGTCATAGAAGAACCAAACTTCATGAATGTTTTTTGTGAAAAAAAAGTATCTGTTCCAATCACTCTATCAGAGAAAAATCAGAGTTGTAGAAATAACTGGAAACTCAAGAGAGCCATGACATTATGTTCTTCACAAGTGTATGTAAACTTTTGACCACAACTGTATTCAGCCCATTGAATGTAAAAAAGGTTTTGTGACATAATGTCTTTTTGTTTTTTTTCGAGACCGCCTGGATGGAGGGCTCACTCGCCATCCTTTTTTTCTTCTTCACATTAACTCAAATGGTCTGTCTGGATCATTTTACTTATTCGATTTTTGTTCAATTTTTGGTTAGATTTACATCTTGCCATTTTTTTGAATTTTTATGAAAATGAGATATGTACCACCTTTTCCCAAGCTTTTTACCAATATATCTTCCTATGGTGTGACAGGAAGTGAACAAAGAACACACAACATACACACGGACTAGTTATAAGAAAACTAGAGACAGCTGGGCATCACACCAAGGAAAGGAAGGATCTGTGTTGCCTACATACACAAGAGGAAGGAGCAGAAATAACAAGAACAGGTAGAGACAATGTGACAATGAGTAAAGTGTAAATAGAAAGAGGAGGCAGAAAATAAAGTCACAAAAACAAAAAACTGTTTCAAAATTCCAGGTAGCACCACATTAGCTATGCTTTACTTATGTTTTTAAAAAAAAAATTTTTTTAAATGCCGTATTCTTGTTAATCGTCTCGTAAAATTAGTGTATGTTTTCTTTTTAAATATTGTACTTTTTGGACTATAAAGCCCACCTGACTATAAGCCACAATGACCAAATTTTTCTAGAAAAATTATTCCTTCACACATAAAATGCACTGCACTATAAACTGCATATGTTTACAATGTATTATGTCACATTTACGCGTTTACAAATACATTTGCACGAAAACGCCATAAATAAGGCACAATGGATCAAAGCTGGAGAAAAAGTAATACCTTACAGCCTGGAAATTACAGTACATGGAACAAGTCAAATCACTTTATTTGAATCGTTACGAATAGGGATGGGAATCGAAATCCGATTCCAATTCGGAACGGGTTCCGAGTGTTTCGAGGCCTCGACATCACAATGAAAAAGCCTTAACGATCCCTTTAACGATCCCTAAAGACGCATATTGCGTCGTGACGTGTCTTGTTGTCTAGACGCATCAAACTAGCATGGCGCCAAGAACCACTCGCTCCAAAGTTTGGCTACACTTCACCAGGAAAAAGGGTGAAAATGAAAGGTTACGATAGTTTAGCACGAGCGTTGCCGCCATAAACATAACAATGACGTAGGTTTGAACACTCGAAAGTGTGTCTTCACTTCACGAGGAAAAATTACAACAAAGCGACTTGCAGTCATTGCAAGATGGAAATAACTGCATTGGGAGGGAATAGACTGCACTGTCCTCACCGAGACACTAAGGCTCAGTCCTGGCTATACAACTAGCTAAACTCCCAAATGACGATGCAGAAGACGTTGGTATAATTTGCTGACTTTATTCAACCATCACTTGAAACTAAAAATAGAAATGAAACAAATCAATTTGGTCCCCAATAACAAACAGGTTTGCATCAACGTAAATCAGCGATGATTAGCTGCTAACACAGTCATAACAAACAGTTAGCATGCGTTCGCTAGCATTAGCACATCGTTTAAACCACTACACACCTGGATTTAAGTGTCCGATCGCGAGTGGAAACACACAACAACAACACAGAAGATAATACATACAGGCGTTGCCTCTGTGGATATTTTACAAACATTAACAAAGAACGTAGGCTCGTGGCAGTGTTTCCCTTTCTCACTAACTCACTCACTGGCTTGGATGCGGCATTTCTTCTACTTCGCGCTCTTCTTCGCATGAGGAAGCGCAAGGGCGCCACCACTTGAGCGTGAAAGCGCCATAAAAACTAAAAGGCATGCATTTCAATATACTAGTAAATAAAAACAGGGGTCCCCAAACTATGGCCCGCGGCTCCATATTTGGTCCGGCCCCCTGAACAATTCCAGAGAGCATTTTGAATTTTTTTTGGTTTTTTTCTCCCTCAGTAGTGTTATTTATTTCCTGGCCTTTTTCAGTGAATAACTCAGAGAGGGTTATTTGGTTATTATCTATTTAATTAATAGTGCTATTATTATTTATTATTATTATATTATTATTTTTATTTTATTTACTTTTGTTCCGAGAAGAATACACAGAGGGTTATTTGATTGTGGCTTTCTGAAAAACAATAATTTTTTTACATTTCGCACTCCTGCAATCGTCACACTTTTTCTGTTACAAACTGACCCCGGCCTCTCATCAGAGAAGGGAAAAGTTATTTGGCCCTCACAGGAAAAAGTTTGGGGACATTGCCAAAGGCAGAACAACGACCTATATGCCAAAATATACCAATATTTTTTATTTCTATTAGAAAAATGTTTCAGTAAAATGTTACAGATTCTTGTGCATTTGCCGCTTATTGCCACAGTTAACATTGAGGCTTTGGGCCTCTTTTGACCTCGTTGTGAGTATGTAAGGTTGTGACTTCTGATTAAACAAACTTGATGCCAATCAAAATGTTTGTTCTTCTTTTTCCCGAAATTAGAATCGATAAGAGAATCGATAAAGAATCGAATCGTTAAGCAATATCGATAATGGAATCGGAATCGTAAAAATCATATCAATTCCCATCAGTTTGTGCTCATAATATTTTCAAGTAGAAGTAGATAACTGAAAAAATACATATTTTAACAAATGTTTTTTAAGCACTTCAAATGTAATAATTATGATAACTTTTAAACATGTTACCATCCCATCACATTATTTTTAAACATGAATAAAGTAGTAAAATGCTTGTCTATATTAAATGCTTCACTGTGTGAGTCCACTCAAATCCGCTCAAGCTGCTCACTTACACACAATGAGTTGCCACAGCAACTGTTTAAGTCGTTAAATGATGATTGACACATGAGGCGCTTTGAAGTTTCGGCTTCTAAGCATCTCTGGCAAGATCAAACCTTAATGTCCGTCAATCATCGTTAACTTTAACAAGCAACTGCCTCACCAAGAATAGAAGCAGGAGGGAGAGTGAGACGACGTGGTCGGATCGGGACAGTTCATCTGTATTAATTTGTTTATCATTTTAATTAAAAAAAAAAAAAAAAAAAACATACTGTACAAATGAATAACTATTAACGGTTATCAGAAATCAATATACAGTACAAATCAATAACTAAATAATGGAGAAAGTAGTTTCCAATGTGATAGTCATTTCTCAATATTATTACATCACTTCAAGCGCACAGTACCAGTAATAAAGAATTGTCACTCATCAAACAGATTATGGATTATATAGATTAGTGACATTAAAAGGGTCATCCTTTTCTGCCATGATAAAGCGGAGTTTTCCAATAATCAAATTAATTATCCTTCAAACTCTTAATTAGCACTTGGTTCATGGTTTCCACCACATCCAAACAGTCCACGAATCTTCTGCTTTATTTACTTGTCATATACCAAGTTTTAACCAAGCATGTAATCTACATAAATAGAGTAATTAATTACATTTAGGTGTGATTTACCCGATCCATAACAAAAATGTTATGAACAGGACAAAATTCAAACCCTTCGTTTTCTTGACTGAACAATTTTTGGGGCATGAAATGTGTTTACTATCATTACTTGTGATCCTTGATAAGAGAAAAACTAATTGCAACGTTCTGTGATGCAAATCAAACAAACAAACAAACAAACAAACAAAAGCAGGAAATACTTAAAGTTGAAGTTCAGAATTTTTTACATTAGTCTTAATCTTCAAGTTAGTGGGGTTTAATTAGTCGGTGGAGCAGATTTCAACAAATTCTGTGCAGTTTGTTATTATTTTTGAAACCTCAAAGCGTTCCAAGTGTTTTTTATTTTGGCCATCAAAAGACATGTTGACCTCCAGCAAACCTGCATTTTCGTAAGCAATCAAATAGTGGAGGAAAAACGACGGCTAAGGTAGACTACACTGTAAATTGCCTTCTTTAGTTTTACGATTGGCGGTCTGATTTTGACGGGCCGCACATTTGTCGAGTGACTTCTGATTGAAGCAACCCCTCAAGTCGGGGTACTTTTTTTTCTGACCTCGTGACCAGGGCCTCCCAGTTCAAGTGGCATTCCAATGATATTTTTCCTGGTTGGAAGTTGGAAAACTTCAACTTCCCACCTTCCTTGAATGCAGCATCAGTCTACGGAGTCTTGACTGAAGAACAGCAACATAGTGAAACGTGTATTTAGAGGCTGTGGAAGCAGACCGACGAAATGGAAAAATGAGAGTTTCCACAAATTCCCTATTAAGAACGAGGAACAATACAAAGTGTGGATACTAGCTGCTGTCTACGACAAACACACCAGTGGAAAAAATATCACCAGTTACCTACAGATCTGCTGGATTACAATTGTTGCTGTTCATACTGCAGTTATTGAAATGCAATGGTAAGTTTTAATAACTTCATCCTGAAAACATAGCCAACACTATTAATTGCATGGGTCATTGATAATTTACATGCGTACATATGTTGTTTTTTATTGACATGCTAGGACGGGCTCATTGACTCGCACTAGCTCAGCCACTCCGGAGCCCTGAAACTAATAAATAATGAACTAACTGCACGGGATTAGTTGAAATCAACTCCACCGACTAATTAAACCCCCGCTAACTTGAAGATTAAGCCTAATGTCATCAATTCTAAACTTCCCCTTTAGGCCCGCATAATAATAAGTCAATTTTTTTGTTTTGTTTTTCAGAAACACAGCAAAATATGCAACATTTTCATATACATCACTCCACATGTCATTACACAGTGACACATAATTTTATGATTCTACTCATATCATTAATTGATTTAGAGCAAAGAAACTGATATCCCGTCCATGAAGGTTTTTTTTTCCTGATTTTTTTCAATAATGGCCTCATTTGCATATGTAAACTGTGGGTCATGAAATTAAATTACAGTGATACCTCAGCTCACGAACATAATTGGTTCCCAGAAAGTGTGTGTAAGGCGAAAAGTTCGTCTTCCGACCATTTATTTCCCATAAGAAACCATTAAAATGAGAATAATCGGTTCCCAGGTCCCCATAAAACATAATTTTCTACTAAATAAGCCTTAAAACTACACAAAAATATACCTTATTTTCTTTCATGTCTTCTTAGGCTTAACACTAGCCTGTGGTGGGGTCTTTTTCGGTCCCATAATAGCAAAAGTACTCTCAATATGGTCCAAAATGTCTATCAAACACAAACCACGTCCGCACTCAACGAAAGGGAGGGGACGAACTGGGACGCCGTGAGCATGCGTCAGCTTCTCGTGGCGCTGTTCGACCGCGTGGTTTGGTTCGTCCGCCGAAAACTAGTTCATCAGCAGAGACTATATGCTCGCAAATTTAATGTTCTTGAGGCGAAAAGTTCGTGAGCTTAAGCGTTCGTGAGCTGAGGTATCACTGTATATATTTTCGGAAGCTATAGGTATAGTACTTAGATCATGAGATCACACTTTTTTTAAAATGAAGATTCTGGCAAAAATCTTCAACACCCATGTCCCCAATACCGTCTCTTGCCCCATTTGTCTGAAAGTAAGTGCTAAAAACGTGAAAAGAACAGTTTAGTGCTAAATTGCTGAGTTCCAGTCATAAACTCCTTTTAGCTACCTCAGCTTGCAGAATTTTTTTGGGTGGGTCTTATTTATTATTTATTATTTATTATTGAATTCAATGGAGGACTAGCAGGAAAGTGTAGGCCTGTTGGGTGTTTTTGTGCTGTGCTGTGGATTTGGCTTAGGTAAAAGTTAACTGCAAGATTTGAATAGGGACATTTTGTGGAGGGTGCTAGATAATTGAAATTCAACTGTTCAGCCATGTTTCACGATTGTGTTGACAAGGCAGCAAGGCAGTGTGCAATCTGGCAACATCAACTTGTTATGCCCATGCCAGTGACAAAATGCAATTTTCTGACTCAGTAAAAATCCATGTTCTGTTTTAATAGGCGATTTTACCTGTGCTACTTACTCGCAGAGTAGGTATATAAAATGCTGCAGTAACTAGTAAGAATGCTTTTGTTTTCTTTATGGGTCTTCATTTTTTCTCCTTACTCTGGGCTCTCTTCCTACAAGTGGTAGTAACTACCATCACAAGAGTCAAGTATTTTTATTCACAAAATCCCGATTCACCATTGCTACAACAGTAAATGGGGAACTCATTTGCATTTATTATTATTATTTTTCACCCATTTTTAAATATTGTTAGTTTCCTTTTTAACTCATTTGCTCCCAAAAACGTATAAATATGTTCTATTTTTAATTGTTTCAGTGTCCCAAAAACATATTTATACGTCTTTTACGTTTTTTTAAAATTTATTTATTTATTTATTTTTTTTATACAAGAGGCATCTCTATGTTCTGTTGCACCTAGTGTAAACTGCAATGCTCAAAACTCATTTTAAAGCAATAAAACTGGCCACTGGAGGGCAGAAGCGCATTTTGTAAGAACTCATCTCGCGCCAAGAATGGAAGTGAAGAAAAATAGTCAGAAAACGGAAGTTGGAGGGATCTTGTGAAGACGCGTGAGAATTTGAGAAAAATGTGAAGAACGATAAAAAAAAAAGAGGCAAACGACACTGGAGGAGTGTTTTGAAAAGAAAACTAAACCATCGTCAAAGAAGGACTCAAAATAATCTATCTTGATGAGACAGACGGTGACGGCCACAACAGCGTCAGGTTCCACACGCGTTCTGCGGAGCTCATGTTGCGTTACTCCTGAGCCCGAGGTTGAAACCAACGATGAAGATGATGAAAAAAGTGAGATCGATGTTGATTCGGACTCATCAGATTACTGGGAGCCGCCACATTCAACCGGGAGCAGCCGAGAGCCTTCCCCGTTGTTATGTGCGCAAATAGTTCAACAGTTCAAAAGTTTAGTTGTGTGTAAATTGTTACTTTGCGATCAAAAGGTCTATTTGTCTTGTTGTTTATGTTATTTTGTAGAACGAAAACATTCAGATGTTTGGGATGTCACAAAAGCGAAAAATAGCTGTGTTCAAGTCAAAGTTATGTTTGAAATGTATGCTTTTACAAAAAGCTCAATTTCTCTGTTTTTTCATCAGAAATTGGAAAATTGCTCAAAGTAAGCTATTTTCTAATGCTGATTTCTAAAGAATGGAAAAAGATATAAACTAACTTTTTTTTCTGCTGAAAGAAGAAAGTAATCTTTCTTTTGGTGGGTTCCATGTTTATATAGCAATAGAACAGAATTTTCTGTGGGCCTTGCAAAATCAGTCAAAATCCAGTAAAACGGCTGGGAGCGAAGGGCCTTGCTCCGGTGAAAATGGCTGGGAGTGAATGAGTTAACATAGAACATCTCTTAAAATGTTTACGATACAATGGAATTCAATTGAGTGAAAGAGTACTGTTTGGTTGAAAAAACCTTAAAAGTCAAGGAGTGTATTTCTTCATTATTGCTATGAAGGTAAAGGAACAACCTAACACCATTAATGCACCGTTCATACAACTCTAACCCTTTAGGTATATCATGGTTTTGCCAGATTTCTGTGCTTGGTAAAATAGTTTGTGAACAAGTATCATTCTCTTTCTGGAACTCTGTTTTTTTCTATTTTCAATTAATGCTTTGATCAAAGCCACATGGCTGCATCAAATAAGATGTGAGCACCTATACTTTTCAGTTTGGTTGTTTGCCTGCAGCTCAATTGATTTTGTGAGGGCCCTTGAGAGTGGCATAGCAATGCTGCAAGTAAAGACATTTAAAACGGATTGAACCTGTCACTTTTGATATGCTGGTGATTCTCAGTACTGGGACAAATCAATAGCGGACTAAGGGCAAGAAAATGTTCAAAAGCACTGTTAACATAAATTCCACAATTGTACTTCAAGTAACTAAACAACAAATGCAGTACATATCAAGTGAATTCACACAAAACACTAGCGTAATTCTTACATTAAAAAACAGCCTTTTCCTGTTTAGCCACAGTATCCAACCCTTGTTTCAACTGCCTTTGACACAAACTTTAATTGACTTTAATTTGCTATTGTGTGTCACATCATCTGAGATAAAAAGTTAAAGAAAGTAAAGGGGTACAATAGTCACAAAAACATATTAATCGTTTTCCACCTGTCACTTTTATTAACTATTACTAAATCTTCAATGTGAGAAAACCCTTGAGAAGAGTTTTTTAAAAAGTTCATATAATACTTGCATTGAAAGAATAAAGGATTTTTTTACGGTGGCCCCGAAGTGCGAAACGCAACGCCAAATCACATAACAAAAAACAAAAACACAACGCCGAATTAAAAAACACAACGGCAAATCACATACCAAAAAACTAATTAAAAAACAAAACGCCAAATTACATAACAAAAAAAAACAAATTAAAAAAGCCAACACTAAAATTAAAAACAATGTGTAATCACATTAAAAAAAAATAATAATAATAATACGAACAATGTCAAATTAAAAAACACAATAACAAATCACATAAAAAACAACAAAAACAAAACAAATTAGGTTGTTTTTTAACTTGTTGTTTTTTGTCACGTGGCTCTTTTCATCTTTCTGCTGTGAATTAAAATAATTTACCCTCACATACAAAATGATTTGGACGTTTATCGTGGTCAATGACAGAGGTGGATAGTAATGCATTACATTTACATGAATAGCATTTTGAGAAAAATGCACTTCTCAGAGTAGTTTCACTGAGCCATACTTTTTACTTTTACTTGAGTAGATTTGTGAAGAAGAAACACTACTCTTACTTCGCTACTTTGGGCTATAATACAGCAACGCCAACAGTAGAGTTACAAGTTTCACCAATGAGACGTGGCAAAAATAATCACATGACTCCATTGTACCAATCAGACTCAAGCTGGCCGTTCTATGATCATGCTGTCCTGTTCAATCATATAGCATCTTTAAAGCACCGTAAAAAATTAAGTATTTGTGAGTGCTGACCTCAACATGACTCGAAAACCCAGATTTTAACCTCTCACCCATTTTTTATTTCGCACCGATTGACATGGAAAACCAAAGTTATGATTCTTTTAATTTCATTATAGACAGTTTCCGAGGTACTTCTGCTTATTCTATTTGTTATTAAATGCGATTTTTATGTATAATTTTATTTCCGATTATGATTGTCTTAAATGTGATTTTTATGATCTTCGTGTGATGTAAAGCACTTTGAATTGCCTTGTGTTGAACTGTGCTATATAAATAAAATTTCCTTGCCTTGCCTTTACTTCTTTATGTCTGCCGGCCACTTCCGTTTTCAATTTTTTACCACTGACTTCAGTGGCGCTGGAGTGGCATCACTCACTGAAAACCCTGAAAAACCATGATTTGGAAATCCTTCTGCCATCTTGACATGGGATGACAACACAAAAAAGTGGCGGAGGGTGACCACAAGTAAAATATCGTATGGCAGTGGATGGAAAAGCTCCGATGCATTCCAGTACCTTCACAGCTATGTGTTCTCAAACACGAACAAGGGAATTTTGTCTTCATGAAGGCGGATGTAGACCCAAGCCAGTGCCTCAATGCTCCGTATACCACAAACCATGGCTGCTGCTTAACACCGGAGTGAGCCGTGCAAACTGCAGGCTATACATGTATCGCGGGTCATGCTGCTGCTGTCTCATTGAAGGTATGTGCTCCAAAAATACGAAACCTAAAATCTGGCGCAGGAAACACCTTGTTGCCTTTGCTAATGATATTACAATGATGATTGTAATTATGATCTTTAAAGACCAAATGTGAAGTAATTTCATAACATGCCAAATAGGGTCACAATTAAAGTAATTAAACATTGTCCAACAAATAAAGCATGAAAAAATAATTTATATGTTGTATATTTGACAAAATAATCGCGTTTCCGAAGTTCGAGCCTGAAAGGGGACGAACCTGGAAGTGATACGTCACACCGAGAACAGCGATGGCAGCGCTCCATACGGCCGCCATAAAAAGCCCTTCAAACAATGATTCAAACAGCAATATAAGCGATAGATCGAGCGTAAGGGAGGAGATCCAACATTTTGAAGAGTTGGAGGAAAAAGAGGAGGTTGGAATTTTGTACATGTATTAGCCAGACGCTAATCAGGATGCAAACAATGTGCCTAGACTACCTGACATGGAATGGAGACAAGATCCATCGAGATTACAAGATTGGTAAAATATAAGCTGTTATTATTTCCATGATTTGAAGATGCAGGCATTTGCACATAATTTAATGTTTTTGTCTATCTGATGACATTGTTTAAAAAAAATAATAATCAGCCTTCATGTTTTGGCAGATCCGGCAGCTCTCGTGCATATAAAATAATAATATAAAAACATTGGAGGGAAAGAAGGAGATAAGTCGTTGATGGCTTTCTCCACTTTATTGTGGCAACAATAATAAAAAAAAAAAAAAAAATAGCGGACTGCCGCCACATTCGACCGCAAAGTTTTGCTTCTCGCTCATCTCCCCCTCGCCTCTTACTACTCACAGCTCTCCAGTCCCAGCGTCTCTTAAACGGATCGTGCATAGTGTTTTGTTATGAGCTTTTTGTTGACAAAGGTATCGAACACACGACGTGCTGACAACTTTGTTTCTTTATTAACACCTGGAGCTAACAGTACGAACACAGCTTGGGGCTCTCGGCAGGCTGTGCGGAGCGACAGATAGAGCCTGTGCCTCTCTATTACACTCCCGCATCACGTGACCAAAACGAGAGTAACGTTGCGTGCACTTCAGGGTACCTCGGAAAAACATGATATCGGAGTATTACCTGCAGTTACGACATTACAGTATAAAATCAAATAATAATGGTGCACTGAGAAGCTGGACCAACAAATAACACTCCTGACATAAAAAAAAATTTGCGGGAGCAAGCAGCCAGGATCAAACGGTATTTCAACATGCCAAAAAGACTGTTGCATTACTGTCTTTTTCAAAAAGAAGGAAGATGGTTCAAAACGCGGCGTGAGAGCGAAGTTGGCGGTCGCATTTTTGTTATTTGTTATTTAACTGTTGCCACAATAAAGTGAAGGAAGCCATCATTCACTCCTCTCCTTTCTATTTCCCTATTCGGGCTATTACAATATGTTCCGGGACCTGTCCACATGCAGTCATCCCTGCGCTCTCATATATACTTTGCGTTCCGGCACCTTATGATTTACAAATTAAGCACTGTTCCACAACAGTTTGCAGCTCTGCATTGACAAAGTCATCAGTCATCTATCCAAAAATCACACTTACTTTTTTGCAAATCCTTGATCATAAGCAGATCGGTTGAGGAAGCAGGCATCTTCGAAGTCCTTGTAGCAGAGAACACGACTCGATGATGGCGTGAAATTCATTCGCTTTGTGCGAACAAAAGATGTCCATTTACGTGCCCTGCTATCCTTCAGCCACTCATACAACTTTTCTTTAGATTGAGAACAATACATCGCCACACACCGCCGTGGCATCTTACCGAGAAGCAATGCAACAATACTGTGTGTAAGGCGGACTTCCCTCGCAGTTCTCGGTATGACGTCAATTCCGAAGATTTCCGAAGATTGTTGAAGAAAAGCCTTTTTCGTTGTCAAGGGCGTTGCTATGGGTTAAACAAAGAGTCTGGAAGGGTTGCGTTAAAAAAAATAACGAAAATATGCTTATAATTAAAGATCACGTCATTTTCAAAGTATCGGAATCAGCAAAAAAATATCGGACATGCCTTTTTTAAATATATATATATATTTTTTATTTAACTCGTTTTCTAATTGTATTTAACGTTAAAGACAAAATGTCTTATACTCATCCAGAGTAGTTTTGGCTTAAAGTAGGGCTATCAAATTTATTGCGTTAACGGCGGTAATTAATTTTAAAAAAATTAATCACGTTAAATAATTAACGCATGCGCTGCACGACCCACTCACACATTGTCGCGTACAAACTATAAAGACGCTGTTTTACCTATAGATAGCGCTAAAAGACAGCGTATAATGAGTAGAGAGAATTTTGACAGCCTTTGGAGCCATTTTTTATGTAGCTAAAGCCTTACAATACCTCTCAGCAATTAAAAATAACGTGGGAGGCAATGTGGGGACGAAAGGTAGTAATTGATCTTTTTCTTAACACCCTATTTTCTTTCCCAACGTAAAGAAGATATATCAATTGGTGCCCCTACGCACAATCATGGTTGCACTTCCCATCATGCATTTGGGCAGAAGTTAAATGGCTGCAGTATCATTTACTGAAAGCTCAACAAATACACTAGATGGCAATATTTAGTCACAATATACAAAGTCACATTTATCCTTTAAGACTTACAAGTCTTTCTATCCGTGGATCCCTCTCACAGAGAGAATGTTAATAATGTAAATGCCATCTTGAGGATTTATTGTCATAATAAACAAATACAGTACTTATGTACTCTATGTTGAACGTATATGTATATTCGTCCGAGTTTTATTCATTTTTTTCTTAATGCATTGCCAAAATGTATATGATCGGGAAAAATTATCGGGAATGATTGGAATTGAATTGGGAGCAAAAAAAAAAAGCAATCGGATCGGGAAATATCGGGATCGGCAGATATACTTAAACTAAAACGATCGGGATCGGATCGGGAGCAAAAAAACATGATCTGAACAACCCTACCTATAATTGTTCGGCCATTGATATTATTCAAAAACATGGTTGGCCAACCTTACTTCACATTTGGCCTTTAATATGATTTATTAGAACTACTGCTGCTAGTCTGTTGCTAATCAGTACATGTTGGATGGCTCCCATAAAACCAAGTGTTAGATGTTTTTGTTTGTTTGCTTACAGGTGGGAAATGCTGTTAGGCAAGGGAATATATGTTGATATGCCTCACAGCAACACTTACTGTATGTTGATGAACATATATCGAGACATATATCATTCAACCAGTGGGAGACATGGGGTGGCGAGAAGCAGGGGTTGGATCAAACAACGAGCTTTTTAACTGCAGCAAATTTAAGATATGCTATTGGAGCTGAAATTATCGAAGACAGCGGGATAAAGTCCGTCTGAATGCCACCGCGGGTCTTCGGGTGAAAGATTGGAGAAGCTTCCTTAAGCTCTGCTGTCTGATAACACATTCCTCATATGCTCAACCCTCGTTAATATTTTTCTAATCATTTCAAAAATCGTGATTTATTGACCTTTTTTGCACATGCACCAGTCGTTTTAGAAATGGAATCATGTTGTCAAAATGTTTTATTGTTAAAATATTTAACGCAATTAATGCATGCACTGCACGACCCACTCACGCATTGTCGCGCTCAATCTGTAATGGCACCGTTTTACCTATATAGAGAGTAAAAGGCAGCGTAAAATGAGTAGAGTGAATTTTGGCAGCTTTTGGAGCCTCTTTTTAATTGGCTAAAGCCTTACAATCCCTCTCCCTACGATTAGAAATATCATGGGAAGCAATGTGGGGAAGCAAGGTAGCAGTTGATCTTTTTCTTAACGCCTTATGTTATTTCCCAACGCAGAGAAGATATATCAATTGGTAGCACTGCACACAGTCATGGTTCCACTTCCCATCATGCATTTGGACATGGCTACAGTATCATTTACTGAAAACTCAACAAATACACTAGATGGCAATATTTAGTCACAATATACAAAGTCACAAGTCTTTCTATGCGTGGATCCCTCTCACAGAAAGAATGTTAATAATGTAAATGCCATCTTGAGGATTTATTGTCATAATAAACAAATACAGTACTTATGTACTGTATGTTGAATGTATATATTCGTCCGAGTTTTATTTTTTTCTTAATGCATTGCCAAAATGTATATGATCGGGAAAAATTATCGGGAAGGATTGGAATTGAATCGGAAGCAAAAAAAAGCAATCGGATCGGGAAACGATCGGGATCGGATCGGGAGCAAAAAAACATGATCAAAACAACCCTATACATAACATTGTGCTGAAAAAAATAAAGTACCATTGAAAAAAAAAAAAAAAATCAAACACCGTAAATGGTGACTCACAATGTTACTTATTACTTGAGCATTTTTTTTTTTTTAATTTTACTTGTACATGAGTACATTGTTGGGATGACTACTTTTACTTTTGTAATATTATTTTGAAGTAACCCTACTCTTATTTGAGTACAATTTTTGACCACTCTACCCACCTCTGGTCAATGGGAGCCAATGAGAAAAGAAAGAAATAAACGTAAAACTGAATTTTGGTATTATGATAATAATAATGATGACGATGATGACTATTTTGTGGTATAAAGCCTGTTTTCGTTCCACTGACGCATTCTTGAACTGTTTGGTTTCACTCATTTAAAATGTGTCAGTTATTCAATGGCAAACTCATAATCACAATCACAAATTCAAATACCGTTATTGACCTTCCAGTAACATAGAAGACAGTTCATCAATGATAAAATAGATTCCAGCTGTTAAAAAGCACATTTTAGAATTTCACCTGTGGTCATTGCCCTCTCGCTGAAGTTGTTACGCGCAGGGATAGAATCTACATTGCCCATGTGTTGTTATGCAGACAGTCTTTCCACTTTGGTGGAGGTCATTGCCCTCTATCGAAAGCCTAAATTGGTCTGATTTTGTATTCACTCGACATCCTTGTAAAATGGAACACTGCTGTAAAATAGAGGTAGTTACAACTGAGTGACTCCACAATCTCTTTCAGGCATCGTTTGTCAATGAGGTGCACGTTTGGTGTGGCTGAGATCCAGTATTTGGTTATTTGGGCATGTTAGCGTGGAAATTGCAACAACATCAACATCCTACCATCGTGTTTTTTTTTCTTGTTTTGTTTTTTTACAGTTTTCAGATGTGCACAAATGACCACTGTGAGTGCCGAGAGTCAATACTCGGAGAAGACTGAGAGGTAAAAGCTTTCACAATGAGGCTGAATGAGTCTCATTAAAAATACAGACCACAATCTGTTGGTGTCAGTGAAGATTTGTATCTCTGTGTCTAACAGGGTTGTGTGATACATGCAAAGTGGTGTTTACACTTTAGAAAAACAATGCTTCTTTTGTTGTTCTTCTGGACTTAATTGGGTAATGTGCAAGCCGTTGTATACATGCATCTAAAATATTTATCGTGTTTGCCACGCATTCAGTGCATTGAGCTATCTCTACCTCGTAACTTGACTGATTGAAATTCTGTTCGAATATTACTTTCAAAATGATTGCAGATGTTCTGCATGAAATGACTAAGCGCATATATAAGGAAACAAATCTCCACAGGCAGCTTGTCTACTGGACGTCCTTCACACATTGCTGAGTGAGACAAATGGGAGCATTGACGGCAAAGTCATAAATCAAACTATACTATAATGCTTTCAATGTAGACCATCTTTTGGGAAGAAGGGTGTAAAAGTAATACGTCCGTAGGAGTGACAATGTCATCTGAAACTTTGCTTTTTCATGGCAACTCCTTGTTCAATCGCCGGTGAAGTCTTAGGCAAATACAGTGGGGCAAATAGGTATTTAGTCAACCACCAATTGTGCAAGTTCTCCTACTTGAAAAGATTAGAGAGGCCTGTAATTGTCAACATAGGTAAACCTCAACCCTGAGAGACAGAATGTGGAAAAAAAAACAAACTCAAAATCACATTGTTTGATTTTTAAAGAAATTATTTCCAAATTAGAGTGGAAAATAAGTATTTGGTCACCTACAAACAAGCAAGATTTCTGGCTGTCAAAGAGGTCTAACTTCTTCTAACAAGGTCTAACGAGGCTCCACTCGTTGCCTGTATTAATGGCACCTGTTTTAACTCATTATCGGTCTAAAAGACACCTGTCGACAACCTCAGTCAGTCACACTCCAAACTCCACTATGGCCAAGACCAAAGAGCTGTCGAAGGACACCAGAGACAAAATTGTAGACCTGCACCAGGCAGGGAAGACTGAGTCTGCAATTGGTAAAACGCTTGGTGTAAAGAAATCAACTGTGGGAGCAATTTGTAGAAAATGGAAGACATACAAGACCACTGATAATCTCCCTCGATCTGGGGCTCCATGCAAGATCTCACCCCGTGGCGTCAAAATGATAACAAGCACGGTGAGCAAAAATCCCAGAACCACATGGGGGGACCTAGTGAATGACCTACAGAGAGCTGGGACCACAGTAACAAAGGCTACTATCAGCAACACAATGCGCCGCCAGGGACTCAAATCCTGCACTGCTAGACGTGTCCCCCTGCTGAAGAAAGTACACGTCCAGGCCCCTCTGCGGTTTGCTAGAGAGCATTTGGATGATCCAGAAGAGGACTGGGAGAATGTGTTATGGTCAGGTGAAACCAAAATAGAACTTTATGGTATAAACACAGGTTCTCGTGTTTGGAGGAGAAAGAATACTGAATTGCATCCGAAGAACACCATACCCGTTGTGCAGCATGGGGGTGGAAACATCATGCTTAGGGGCTGTTTTTCTGCAAAGGGACCAGGACGACTGATCTGTGTAAAGGAAAGAATGAATGGGGCCATGTATCGAGAGATTTTGAGTGAAAATCTCCTTCCATCAGCAAGGGCATTGAAGATGAGATGTGGCTGGGTCTTTCAGCATGACAATGATCCCAAACACACAGCCAGGGAAACAAAATAGTGGCTTCGTAAGAAGCATTTCAAGGTCCTGGAGTGGCCTAGTCAGTCTCCAGCTCTCAACCCCACAGAAAATCTGTGGAGGGAGTTGAAAGTCTGTGTTGCCCAACGACAGCCCCAAAACATCACTGCTCTAGAGGAGATCGGCGTGGAGGAATGGGCTAAAATATCAGCAACAGTGTGTGAAAAGCTTGTGAAGAGTTACACAAAATGTTTGTCCTCCGTTTTTGCCAACAAAGGGTACATAACAAAGTATTGAGATGAACTTTTGGTATTGACCAAATACGTATTTTCCACCATGATTTGCAAATAAATTCTTTAAATATCAAACAATTAGATTTTCTGTTTTTTTTTTTTTCACATCCTGTCTCTCATGGTTGAGGTTTACCCATGTTGACAATTACAGGCTTCGCTAATATTTTCAAGTGGGAGAACTTGCACAATTAGTGGTTGATTAAATACTTATTTGCCCCACTGTCTCTATAATTTCAAACATATGATTCATTTTATCAAAATAATACTACAAGTAATTTTCTAACAAGAGCAAGTTCTTCAAAGAAATGGGTTCAGTTATGAGTTTTGTGGTTCTTTTCTTTTGTCACTTGTGGTCACTTCTCAAATAATGGTGTGAGTTGTTTGAGTTTTAAATGCAGTCCCTTGTGAAAGTATTTGGCCCCCTTGAACTTTTTAACCTTTCGCCACATTTCAGCCTTCAAACATGAAGATAATTTAAATTTTTTTGTCAAGAATAAACAACAATTGGGACAGAATTGTGACGTTAAATGAAATTTATTGGATATTTTATACTTTTTTAACAAATAAAAACCTGAAAAGTGGGTTGTGCAGTATTATTCGGCCTCTTTACTTTCAACGCGGCAAACTCACTCCAGAAGTTCAGTGACGATCTCTGAATGATCCAATGTTATCCTAAATGACTGATGATATTAAATAGAATCCATCCAGGTGTATAACCAAGGCTCCATATAAATGCACCTGCTCTGTGATAGTCTCAGGGTTTTGTTGAAAGTGCAGAGAGCATCAGAAGACTAAGGAAAACACCAAGCAGGTCCGAGATACTTTTGTGGAGAAGTTTAATGCCGGATTTGGACACAAAAGATTTTCCAAACTTTGGACATCTTACGGAGCACTGTGCAAGCATTCATATTGAAATGGAAAGATTATCAGACCACTGGAAATCTACCAAGACCCGTCCCTCTAAACTTTCACCTCGAACAAGAAGAAGAATGATCTGAGATGCAGCCAAAACGCCTTCGATCACTCTGGATGAACTGCAGGGATCTGCAACTGATGTGGGAGAGCCTGTCCATAGGACAACAATACACTGCACAAATATGACCTTAATGGAAGAGTGGCAAGAAAAAAAGAAATTTCTCAAAGATATCCATAAAAAGTTTGCCACAAGGGACCTGGGAGACACACCAAAAAGGTGCTCTGGTCAGATGAAACAAAAATCGAACTTTTTGGCCACAATGCATAACCACATGTTTGGTGTAAAAGCAACACATCTCATCACACTGACCACACCACTGTCAAACATGGCGGTGGCAGCCTTATGGTTTGGGCCTGCTTTTCTTCAGCAGGGAAAGGGAAGATGGTTACAATTGATGGGAAGATGAATGGAGCCAAATTCAGGACCATTCTGGAAGAAAACCTGTTTAAACTGCGACTGAGATTTATCTTCCAACAGGAAAATGATCCAAAACACACAGGCAAATCTAAAATGAAATTGTTTTACAAATAAACATATCCAGGTGTTAGAATGGCCAGGTCAAAGTCCAGACCTGAATCCAATCGAGAATCTGTGGGCAGAGCTGAAGACCGCTGTTCACAAATGCTCTCCATCCAACCTCACTGAGCTGTTTTGCAAGGAAGAATGGGCAAGAATTTCAGTTTCTTGATGGGGGAAAACTGATAGACATAATCTAAGCGACTTGCAGCTGTAATTGCAACAAAAGGTGGCGCTACAAAGCATTAATGCAATGAGGGCTGAATCATATTGCACGCCCAACTTTTAAGGTTATTATTTGTTAATAAAGTATAAATAAATTTCATTCCACTTCACGATTGTGTCCCAATTGTTGTTGATTCTTGACAAAAATTTGAATTTTTTGTAGGGCTGTCAAAATTATCGCGTTAACGCGCGGTAATTAATTTTTTAAATTAATCACGTTAAAATATTTGACGCAATTAACGCACATGTCCCACTCAGACAGTATTCTGCCTTTTGGTAAGTTTTACAGCAAGGTTTTTTGTGCTGTCTAACAGCGAACTCTTGTGGTCGCTTTGCGACATGGTTTATTGCTTTCTTGCCAGTTCAATATGGCTGCACGACGTCTCGGGCTGACGCCTACGTTGTAATGTTGTGCTTATATGATCCTTGGACAAGATTTGTCCGTAAGTATGGTTGTTGTAAAGAATGTACATATTATGTTAGTAAGCGAAATGTTATATTTTTTGTATGAGACGCTTTTTGTATATGTTTAGTGAACCTGTATAGCGTGCTAAGCTAACGTTGTTGCTAATGCAATGCTTGTGTACTTTTTTTTGTAGTTTCACTACGGTCTAAAGAGGACAGGGGTTTGAGGCCATTTTATTGATAAATCAGATGAAAACGGAAGAAGTCTGATTATTAAGGCGTCGTTCACTAGCTGTCTAGCTTTGGAAAAAGTAGACGCTTCGGAGTGAGGACAGCATAGACAGATTTAAATGACAGTAGAGTGAAATGCCCACTACAGTCCTTATGTACCGTATGTTGAATGTATATATCCATCTTGTGTCTTATCTTTCCATTCCAACAAATTATTTTACAGAATATATATATAATTTACAGAAAAATATGGCATATTTTATAGATGGTTTGAATTGCGATTAATTGCGATTAATTAATTTTTAAGCTGTAATTAACTCGATTAAAAATTTTAATTGTTTGACAGCCCTAATTTTTTGTCTTTATGTTCGAAGCCTGAAATCTGGCGAAAGGTTGAAAAGTTCAACGAGGCCGAATACTTTCACAAGGGACTATATGACTTTACTGATCTGTATTTTTGTTTCCCACTATAGTTTTCTATTCCTGTTAGGAATTCAGTGATTTACAATAAATTGACCAAGTAAATATCTTATCTATGGTACCGTACATGTGCCTGCGGGCTATTGGCTGTTATAGCACAATTTTTACCAATGACCTCTCCACACCAAGTTTATCCACCCACGAGTTGATTAGCAAGTTTAGGGGGCTTTGGATCGAACTATACCCTCCGCAACATTCAAATGCAAAGGAAATATCTTGCAAAAACACCAACAAACCCAAAGGCTAAGCAGAGCTCGATTGAGTTTTGCCACATGCAACGACTATACATATCAATATTCTCACTCCTCCAGTTCATTTTCTTTCACAAGAAATCGGATCAGGGCATTGACCTCTAATGGACATGTGTGGTTGTCTTAAAAGACATTTAACCTCCTATCTGAAAAGGTTTCATCAAGAAACACTTTCTCGATAAACAGAACAGTTCAGTTGTGGTCAGTTCAATGCCTTAGGGATGAAAAGATGAAATGTGCCGAACAGAGTTCACCTCTGTTAAGGGCCACATACTAGTTGGCAAAGCTGTCGACAGAGTGGAAATGTGAGGATATTTATGTTAAGTGATGTGTTCATGATCCCGTGCTGAATACACTGTAATGTATAAGAAGCTAATTGCCCTTACTTTTTCCTCCCACACAGGTTAAAATTTTCTCTTATTTGATCAATTATGTGTTAAAAAAACCCCAAAAAAACTACCACTGCTCATGGATACACAGCAAGATCACAAGTGTTAATTTAACTCGGACAGAGTTAAAATCAACACTTTTTCTGAGTTTAAATTACTAATTCACCGATACTGATACCAGTATCAGCGGGGGTAGCCGAGTCGGCCCGAAATCATGGTATATCGGTATCGCCGATAACATTTACCGGTCCGATAACACTGAACGCAGCCTTTTTTTCTCCTGATACTCACCACACTCTGTGTTGTATGATCACACGTGATTACGTTGCTTACCAAGCAGCTATCGCTATTGGCCTGCCCCAGGCCAATGAAAACAGGCCAATAATTGCTCTTAACCAATGCCGGGACAGCTTTTTCATATGGAGGAAAAACAAACTAGGAGTAAGAGAAGGAAAATGCGGCAGTTTAGGAATATTTCAGCGTCAAGTACAATGGCTGGCGATGGACTGCAGCAACAAACCCTGGGGAGTGGGACGAGAAGAGTGAAACAGCAAAACAGGTGTCTGAAAAACTCACCAAAATTACTGTTGTCTGTAACTTGCCCCTTGCCTTCGTTGAAAGCGTGGGAATACTGCTTTTTATGGCTCACGCAGTACTTAAGTAAAAGGTCCCAAGTCGCACATACATTAAGGAGACGACTATCCTTCACTTACAAAATTAAGTGACAAAACATGTTTTAGAAAAGCTGGAGAAGGCAGGGGCCATAAGCTTTTCAACTGACGTCTGGAGCAGCCAAGTCTCCCAACTTTCCCTGCTTAGCTTGACAGCCGACTGGAAAGTGTAGTACTTCATGCGAATGAATTCAAGGGATCACAAACACCGGCCAAGCTATTGCTGCTCAACTGGAGCATCCCGAAGTCAAAGGTACTTTACTTTTCTTGTCTTTTACTGAAAGAAAGGCCGCAGTGTTTTGAGACCTGTTTCAAAAGTGCTGTAGAAGTAAGCAAAGTAAGCTAGGCTAAGTGGCTAAGGTGTGTGTGTGTGCGCTTTTTGCATTTGTGTGTTGCTATAGATGGAATTATGTTGCCACTGGTGCACAAAGAGGGAGGCTGATAGAGAGACAGGATGCTGTGGTCAATTATTATTATTACTCATAATTTCATGAAAGTTGCACTATTTGGCCTTTGAGAGGTTTAAAAAAGGTTTGTTTGAGAAGGTGGGTCATCAGAAGAGGCTTCCTCCTGGGTTGACAGCCATGCACACCAATTTGATGTAGAGTGCGGTGTATGGTCTGAGCACTAACAGGCTGACCCCCCACCTCTTCAATCTCTGCAGCAATGCTGACAGCACTCCTGTAACGAGTCACATGACATTTTGGAGGGAAAATCAAAACCATTACTCAATTTGGACATTTAGGGATGTACGTAGTTTCTATGGGGTGTCCTCACTTTTGTTGCCAGGGGTTTAGATATTTATGGCCATATTTTGAGGGGAAAATAAATTAACTCTGTTAAATAAGCTGCACACAGACTACTTTTCATTGGGTCAAAGTGTCATTTTGTCAGTGTTGTCCCATGAAAAGATATAAATATTTGCAAAAATGCTAGGGGTGTACTCACTTTTGTGATACACTGTATACCCAAATTAATACAGCTAGGATCTAAGTGACTGTATTTCCTTTTCTCGTACAAGTCCAGCAGATGAGTGAAAATATTTTGCTGTGCTAAAAACATGCTGTCAATATTGTAATATAAAATTCGGTTATTAGACTTGCTGTTATGATCCCTGATGGGACAGGCCGAAAGGAGAAACGAGAATAATAAATGGCTTGGTTTAAAAATGACCTGACATTTAAAAGGGCCATATTCGGAGCTCTGTTTTGAGACCGACGAGAAGTCGGTTGGTGAGGCTGTACTGGTGCAGTGATGAAAATGACCTTAAGAGGTTGTCTCGCAGATTCATCTTGTGGCGATAATAACCGGGATTGACAAGGCCGTGGTGTCAATGTGTTGACTATGTTAGTTGGTGACATGGGGCTTCATGGTGATGGAAAGAATGTGTTATGTCTGAAACCATCCAGGACTGATGTTATGAAAGAGATATTTCAACCTCAAAATACAGGCTTTCATCTTAAATATTGGCCAGGTCAACCAGCACATCTTTGGCATTTGCTTCATTCAATGTCTGAGAAATGGTGAGACTTGAGAAAACAGCTTCGTATTATTATCACACACCTGCTGACTGTGCCCTGAGCATCAAACACTTAATGATCGAGAAGAATGTTGCAGTGCTAAATCAGGATCTTTGCGACAATTATCATACTTTTCTACTTCCCTACATTTATAGGGGGCCACTGGGGAGTCATTTTGCAGGCATCAAGTTGACTATGACTAAGCATGTTAACTCATTGGCTGCCATTGACTGTGATTGATGTTCACTCCATTTGAACTGGGAAATGGCAGTAAATAGTAATTTATCTATTTTCTACAGTGCCTTGCAAAAGTATTCGGCCCCCTTGAACCTTGCAACCTTTCGCCACATTTCAGGCTTCAAACATAAAGATATAAAATTTAAATTTTTTTGTCAAGAATCAACAACAAGTGGGATACAATCGTGAAGTGGAACAAAATTTATTGGATAATTTCAACTTTTTTAACAAATAAAAAACTGAAAAGTGGGGCGTGTAATATTATTCGGCCCCCTTGCGTTAATACTTTGTAGCGCCACCTTTTGCTCCAATTACAGCTGCAAGTCGCTTGGGGTATGTTTCTGTCAGTTTTGCACATCGAGAGACTGACATTCTTGCCCATTCTTCCTTGCAAAACAGCTCGAGCTCAGTGAGGTTGGATGGAGAGTGTTTGTGAACAGCAGTCTTCAGCTCTTTCCACAGATTCTCGATTGGATTCAGGTCTGGACTTTGACTTGGCCATTCTAACACCTGGATACGTTTGTTTTTGAACCATTCCATTGTAGATTTGGCTTTATGTTTTGGATCCTGTTGGAAGATAAATCTCCGTCCCAGTCTCAGGTCTTGTGCAGATACCAACAGGTTTTCTTCCAGAATGTTCCTGTATTTGGCTACATCCATCTTCCCGTCAATTTTAACCATCTTCCCTGTCCCTGCTGAAGAAAAGCAGGCCCAAACCATGATGCTGCCACCACCATGTTTGACAGTGGGGATGGTGTGTTCAGGGTGATGAGCTGTGTTGCTTTTACGCCAAACATATCGTTTTGCATTGTGGCCAAAAAGTTCAATTTTGGTTTCATCTGACCAGAGCACCTTCTTCCACATGTTTGGTGTGTTTCCCAGGTGGCTTGTGACACACTTTAAACGAGATTTTTTATGGATATCTTTGAGAAATGGCTTTCTTCTTGCCACTCTTCCATAAAGGCCAGATTTGTGCAGTGTACGACTGATTGTTGTCCTATGGACAGACTCTCCCACCTCAGCTGTAGATCTCTGCAGTTCATCCAGAGTGATCATGGGCCTCTTGGCTGCATCTCTGATCAGTTTTCTCCTTGTTTGAGAAGAAAGTTTGGAAGGACGGCCGGGTCTTGTTAGATTTGCAGTGGTCTGATGCTCCTTCCATTTCAATATGATGGCTTGCACAGTGCTCCTTGAGATGTTTAAAGCTTGGGAAATCTTTTTGTATCCAAATCCGGCTTTAAACTTCTCCACAACAGTATCTCGGACCTGCCTGGTGTGTTCCTTGGTTTTCATAATGCTCTCTGCACTTTAAACAGAACCCTGAGACTATCACAGAGCAGGTGCATTTATACGGAGACTTGATTACACACAGGTGGATTCTATTTATCATCATCGGTCACTTAGGACAACATTGGATCATTCAGAGATCCTTACTGAACTTCTGGAATGAGTTTGCTGCACTGAAAGTAAAGGGGCCGAATAATATTGCACGCCCCACTTTTCAGTTTTTTATTTGTTAAAAAAGTTTAAATTATCCAATAAATGTTGTTCCACTTCACGATTGTGTCCCACTTGTTGTTGATTCTTGACAAAAAAATTAAATTTCATATCTTTATGTTTGAAGCCTGAAATGTGGCGAAAGGTTGCAAGATTCAAGGGGGCCGAATACTTTTGCAAGGCACTGTATATTGACACATAGACTTCACTATCAGTTGACGGGAAACAAGGTGTGGGGCCGCTCCGTAGGGGGCCTATTTAAAAACAAAAAAGAAAACCAAATATTTTCAAAACCAAGGTCGCTAGTGACCTAAAACCAAAACAGACACCTGCCTTAGGCATACATCAGTCTCCATGAGCAGCGGCATAAAACATTTCAGTCATTCCCTAATAAAACCCTGATTATTATTTTTTTTAATATAATTATAACAAAACTTCAAATGGCTATAAAATTCTCAGATTTTATGCTAGACGCACATAAATCCCCAGATGCAGAGATAACCACCTATACTTTCAGGATAAATAGCAATACTTAACATATCACATACGTTTTTGCGGAAATAGTGACTTAAATTGTTTTTAGTGCAATTTTCACACAAGTTTTCAGCAGCTAATAAATCACTCAATTTTCACATCAGAAACTTAATACTTCAGGGAAGCATGCAGAATCATTTCATTCTACTCAGCAAAAGCAAATTTTGTATTTTTCTAAATACATTGACAACTTATTTAGGTTGAATTCTGATGTCACTTTTGCCTCGGCTCGTCTTGCCAGCTATCTGGCCTTCAACGTTTTTAGATTGATATGTTGAATAAAATAAAACATGTAAAAGCTGATAATAATAATAATAATTATATAATAATAATTTAGACACATCTGCGTCCTATTTTTTTATTTTTTTCAAAAAATGGGCAGTTGGCCGAAAATTACCTGATCATTTGAATGTAAAGTTATGCTATTGTGTATGGATAGAAAATCCAACATAGCGGCCATCACAAAACAAAGAGCACTTTAATTTGAAAATTCTTGTAAATAAATGCGTAAATTCTGGAATTTCTAGAGATAAGAACATAAAACAGTCTAGATTTTTGATTCACAGCAAAAAAAAAAAAAAAAAAAAAAGAGGCAGTTATCATTTATTTTACATAAATAATTCAATACGTACGACCGGATCCACCCGTCCGCCCACCCGACGGCCTCACGCACCGGGGCAGGCGCGCAGGCAGGCAGGCAGGCAGGCAGGCAGGCAGGCAGGGGGCGCTGCGTAGGGTGCAGACGGCTTCCGTGCCGGAAGCCACCCGGCTTTTTCCCCTAGACGAGCCTGGCCTCTCCTCCCGCCCTTGGTGGTTGCTGAGTTGAACCGAAGAGGACAGCGGTCGGGCGGGCAGCTGCAGGCCAACTGGCCGGCCCCTGGTAGGCCGAATAGGCCGCTCACGACCGGGCCGGGGCGCGCCCCTGACGACGGGCACCCCCATCCCCCAGTCACGTACCTCGCGTTCGTGGAGAGCCTGGTGCTAAATGACTTGCAGACGACCTGATTCTCGGCCAGGGTTTTGTGCATAGCCTAGATTCTTGGTTGAAAGCAAAAAAAAAAAAAAAAAAGGCATTATCATTAATTTTACATAAATATTTCAAGCTAGAGTCACGCTAATTTTTTCCATTCATTTTTTTTCATGTTTCAACAAAGTGCATGCATTGTGCCATTTTATATAATAATTACCTTGAATCCTCGACCAAATCACTCTTGAGACACTTCTGCCTGCTTGTATACACTGTTTTCCACCTAAATCCGGCGTTAGATTGCAGCGTGTTTGAGTTTATCGCAGTAAAGCTGCCATGAACCTCTGCCTGGCCCGACCCTCATGAGAAACCGTGTCACAATGTCTGTAGGAGCTGTCTCGTCAACTGATAGTGAAGTCTATGATTGACAGTATATACAGTAATTCAATTTGGGGTCTTACACCATGCAAATTCTCCACATAAGGGCAGGAGCAAACAAATGTTCCTTCCAGAAAAACCTGAATAGAAATATATGCACTGCTATCCCAAAACAGCTGCAGAAAAGACTAGTTGTTCTGGTCTGTTTTTATTATCGGCTTGTGAACATGTACATTGACAAAGGAACTTAATGGGCATATTTGCTCATGCACTGGAAAGGACATTTATCAGGAGCTGAATATTGTCAGGCCTGTGAATTGCTGGTGACCAGTTCTGCTTAATGTCTGCAGGGATAGGCTTAGCTCACTCGCGACCCTAATGAGGACAAGCGCTTTAGAAAATTGATGGATGGATGGATAGATGAATATTGTCAAAACCCTACGAGCTGTGAGGCACTCCCAGGTGGGATTTCTGCCAGGCTATGCTTTCAATTCTCTTCATTTTTTTTTTCTTACAAGTTCAGCTGCTTGAATCCTGAGATCTTCTGTTGAGGTCTGCCGGCTTGTACACACATATGAAGGGTTACTATTTACAGTCTGTGCACTGAAATGAAATCCACATAGGGGTACCACTCGAGAGAAAGCAAAAATAACCATGCAGCAGCATGGTGCCCTACCCTATATTGCTGTATGTATTCTTCATGAATCCCTGTGTAAATCATCTTTTCCTCCAGGAATATTAATATTGATGCTTCTTTCTTACCTTCTTTTTCCCCTTTAAACATGACAGACTGACAGACAGATAGATGAATGAAAAGTCTAAACAATATGTACAGTTTATTATTCACACACTCTATATTTACTTTTGTATTTTTCCAGGCAAACACATTTGTCACAGATAGCATTGTAAGATAATGGCTTAGCCTATTTTGCTTAATTCCAACAAGCTGCAAAATACAAAATATCTAACAAACAAAGTTCTCCCTTGGTTCCTTCAAATAAAACACAGAACACGGTCAACTCAACAAACCTAATGCATAGACTTCATTATGATTGACGGGTTAGAATCGACCTTCACCGCGCAACGCCTTTAAGGAGGGTGCCGCCCTGAAGTTATTCCCAGTCGGTCGCCGAGTAAAAACATGCAGGATTTTATCACGCCGTAATTAAAAAGTACGAAAGCTGTACCGCATACAAACAGGAAGGATTGTCTCGAGTGATTTGTTCGAGGAGTCAAGGTAATTATTATATTTTTCGTCCCATGCATGCATTTTGAAACGTTGTGAAAAATATCAATGGGAGAATGGGAACTGCTATGGCATTGGCATCATGCTTTGACATATTTCTGTACAATAGATGCGTTAATGCCCGTTTTTTTGCTCTTTAACAAAGAATTGAGACTGTTTTACGTTCATATCGATAGAGAATTCGGGGATTTAAGCATTTATTCACAAGAACTTTCAACGGAAAAAGCTCTGTTTACAAATGGCGGCCGCCGCATTGGCTAACAGACTAGCCTCGTACTTCGACATACAGGTATTTATGTAAAATAAATCTGTAACTGTTTAACGGTTTTAGCTCGTTATCGTCATGAAAAAAGTTAGTTGACTAAATATTTTCGTTGTTGTCATCGTTGACGGAAACAACACTGCTGCTAACTAGGGTTGGGAATCTCTGGCATGACGCGATTCGATATGATCTAGATACACAGGTTACAATTCGATTAAAAAAAAAAAAAAAAACGATACATTTTTAAGGCCGAGCGATTCGATAAGATTCGATACAGTTTAAGAACGATACGGCTCGATACAGAGTGAAAACGATTTGATAGTAAACATTTGTTGTGTGTGTTCGTACAGTATTTTAAACATATAAAAAAGACCACATTTTTAATAGTAAAATTAAACAACAAAATTTCATACCAATGTTATGTTTTTTTTGGTTTTTTTTGTTTTTTTTTTCTGAAAAAAAATAAGGCTTACTATATGACCATCATTTTGTTGGATGGGATTGATAATAAAATAAAACTCCAGTGACAGACAACAATAAAGCACAGTAATTCAATTACTGTATTTCCTGGTGTTTTGAACACAAGAGATAAGTAATTTAAGTGCAGACTTTCAACGTAAACATTTATATTAATTATATGCAGCAGATCTAGAAAAAAAAAATTAAACCTGCTAGTGTTATCATGAATAAATAATAAATTATGCTTTACCATTGGTATAATTGGGAGAATAAAAACATGGCATTTTATACAGACAGGTCAATAATCATTACTTTAACCTTATACACAGCAAAGTCATTCACTTATGCCTGTGCATGTGTTTTTTATTCCTCATCACTGTCCATATCTTTTTTGAAGGGCAGATTTTCCTTGAGGAAGATCAACTAATCCACATGTTCATGTTTAAGTAGACTGCGTTTCGTGGAAACAATATGCCGCACTTTCCACCATTGTAGTGTGTTATTTTTCAGGGTTAAAAACTCACGATCTCTGTACCGCTCCACACTTCACACTAGCTCTGTCCAATGCGAACAGATCTGGCTGCCTTCATCACATCAAAGTCCGACTTTTGTTTTCCTGGGTGCGTTGAAAATCAATCGCTGCACGTCGCTGACGTCAGTGTGAAACTGTCCATTGTTTTAGCATGTTGCTTCGTTGCCACTACTAGTTTCGTTTTGGGCTGTGAAGAAAACGCTACGGAGCGTGCGTTACAGTGGTTTTGTTAGCTCTCGCGTTGTTATGACACGCCTGAACGATCGGGTAATGACGGCGACTAGGAGCGGTTCTGCCGAAATGCATGGGAAGTTGAGGCAACCACGACTGTGAGTGGTGCTTGTCCATATTATATCATGCGTTCGGTCTGAATCTAAGTGCTCTGTGTGGTAAATGACACAAGCCCAGCATGTGAAGTAAAAGCTAAATTATTATAATATTAAGCAATGCATTGAACTAGGCATTAGAAGCCGATTCTTGTGCTCGCGATAGCCTAATTCCATCTGTACTATCGGTTCATTGAAATTTAATGGCTAATTACTGTCGAATGGTAACTTTACTATCGATACAGCTGTATCTCTCACCTGTAAAACCGGATATCCGGTCATATCGGTTTATCGTTCTCAAGCTTACTGCTAATCAAAAACAACCCAAAATAGTTTTGCATGTGAACATTAACCAAGGGGGGAATTTTGTCAAATACAAGACACCAATATTGTATTTTATAACACTAAATATGTATCAAACGTTTCTTTTTAGCTAATCACCAGAGGTATGCTTGAAGGGGTTCGTGCTGTTCACGGTACTGACATGGCTTACTGACTGTTGCATTCTCATAAGTAGCCTATAATACTGTATGTGAGGCAGAGTCAGTCTAAAAAGTGAAATATCAGCTTTTCTCTCTGTGTAAAAAGGCTGCTATATTGGATTTGATCAAAAATTAAATCTTGTGGTTACAAATAAAAAATAAAAAAAAAACAGTAGTCTATGGCTCGTTGAACAAAAACAGCTAAGAAGCAGAAAATTGGGTCAGTCCCCTGATATCCCTTTTGTTTGTCTATCCACCCAGGCTTTCCAGTCATTGTTTGATGTCAGTTAAATTTTATGGAATGTCATTTTTGTGCACAGGACTGCAAATGCAAGTGCTTCTGCTCCTTTATCCTCTGAGCGCTCCTCTCTTCTTGCTATCGTTGTAAATCTCCCCCTCGCTTTCAATCTGCCCCACAAGATGCTATCTTTGACTCCTTAATCTCTCTACCAGTCACGGCTGTTTATGCTCCTGGGGGGGACAGGGTCTTGTCAACTGTTGGGACACATTGTTCAACCTGTGAGGAGGCGATGAAGAGATTATAGGCTACCGCTCGTGGTAATACTGAAACTTGGTGGCGAGATAACACTGAAAACAGTGGTGGAAAAGTGTCTCAAGTTTGAAGAGGCTCATGTACATTGCCTTATAAATATATCAAACTACCATCATTAGACTTGCGCTGATTACTAGTTTCAAGGTATACCGTGATATGAAAACGTTACGGTTATATACTTTATGTTCCAAAAATTCAACCCTCCCCCACCTGTTGTTGCTCAGTGTCAGTGAGTCAGCTGTGCTACACGGTGGCTGGAGGAGGTTTAACTCCTAAACTTTTTTCCCCATCGAAGAAAACAAAATCTCTGGTATGGGAATACTTCGGCTACAGAAAAGTTACAGATGGCCATGGCTTAGAGAAGGGCCCATTGACGTGTAAAACATGTTTGCGGAAGGTGGCTGCCGAGGAGGCAATACCTCCAATATGATCTCACATTTATACAAAATTAAAGGTTAGTCAACACTGTCATGAACATTTCCCACTAGCTACGAGAGTTACCATATTTTACCATAAAACGCCCAACGAAGAGAAAAAAAAAACATATACAAGTCGCACCAGAGTATAAGTCGCATTTTTGGGGGAAGTTTACCTGATAAAATCCAACACATTGAACACACATGTCATCTTGAAAATCAATTTAATATAAAAATACAATAGAAAACAACATGCTGAATAAGTGTACAGTGCATGAACAACGAAATGTGAATATACTGTCCTCAGCAGGACGCTACGGCTTGGTCCTGGCTATTCAGCGGGCTAAACTCCCAAATGACGATGCTGGACGTCCGAATAATTTGCTGAATTAATCTCATCCTCGAGACCAAACAGGTTCGCATCAACGTAAATAAATGATATTTAGATGCTTTTACAGCAATGACATGACACAAACGGTTAGCATGCGTTCGCTAGCATTAGCGCATCATTCAAACAACCACACAACTGGCTCTAAGTTTCCGATCGCGGGTGGAAAACACAACAACAACAACAGAAAAGATGATAAACACGGGCGTTGCCTCTTTAGAGATATTTTACAAGCATAAACAATGAACGTAGGTTCGCAGCCGTGTTTCCCTCTCGCTAACTCGCCCACTCAGTCAGAGCTACGTAGGTGTCGGTCTTCTTCTGGCGTGTGAGCGCTCTTCTTCACGTAAACAAGTGCAAGTGTGCCCCCACGTGGGCGTAAAACCGCAACAAACTAAAAGCATGCATTTCAATATAAAAAAGTCAATAAAACAATTCAACACCCATTGCCAAAGGCAGAACGCGAACGTGGCCATAGCTATTAAGTTATTCAGATAACTATAGCATAAAGAACGTGCTAACAAGTTTACCAAACCTTCAGTGTCACTCCAAAACACCAAAATAACATGTGAAATGATATCATAATGTATTAATAACTTCACACATAAGTCGCTCCTGAGTATAAGTCCCACCCCCAGCCAAACTATGAAAAAAAACTGCGACTTATAGTCCAAAAAATACGGTAACTCCATTGTGTTTACTGTGTCTAGCTGTGGTAAAACATTTTATTTCCTCTCTAGAAACTGTCTGTGTTGAGAAAGAGTGTGTTGAAGCGGCATGCAATGTTAAGAGTCTTGTGAGCTCGAATTGCAGCGTAGGTAGAGGACTGACTTCGAAGACTCCTGGAGGCGCTGGAGTGAGGTCAGTGGCGGCGGCGTCCAGTGGCGCCGGTAGAGGGGCGACCACGGAGACTTCCATAGGCGCAGGTGCTGGAGCGACGTCAGCAGTGGCCAGAGACGTAGGCACAGGAATGACGTCGTGAGGAAGGCCAAGAGCAGGCGCAGTGACGCCGAGAAAACCAGGGCCGGACGGGACACCGTCGAGTAGACCAGGGCCGGGAGGGACGCCGTCGAGTAGGCCTGAGGTGGACGGGGCATCGTCGAGTAGGCCGCCGGCGGGGGCATCGTCGTCGAGTAGGCCAGAGCGGAAGCGCACGGCGGTGGCGTGGGTACCGGGACCGAAGTACGGCTGCGAGGAACCGGGGCGGAACTGCCGCCATCTTTGGCGGGTACCTCGGGCAGCAGGGCTCTCGAGGCGGGCACCCTGGGCGCCTCTGAAGTCGATTTGTACGACGGTTCAAAAAGTCTGAGGAGGTGCGCCTTGAGCCCCGTGTACTTTCCCAGCTTCGGCGGATAGACCACGAAGCGCTGTGCCCTAACCGCCGTTGAGTACCCGAGCGCGGCCACCACGTGGTAGAAGTGCATGTTGTCGTCGGAAACACCACGGAGGATGAACAGCTCCTGTGCGTTATCGAACCAAGCGGCCGCAGAAGACTCACTGAACATCGGTAGCTCGAGAAAGCTAGTAGCCGCCATTGCTAAAAGTGTTCAAAAATGCCTCTGAGACTTAAGCGAGGCTCGTCGGGGTCACCAGTGAAGCGGCATGCAATGTTAAGAGTCTTGTGAGCTCGAATGGCTGTGTCCAGCGCTTTAACTCTGCTGCACTCTGTGAACTCTCTAATGAGCCGGAACGTGCGCGGCTCTTTAGTGTGTCTCTCTCACGTGACTTTGACGCAGCCGGTAACGCGCTCGGCCAAACAGACACACAAGTACGGTGGGTGAATTGTGTCAAACAAAGGGTCACCACAGTGTGTTTAATGTAAACGTGATACGAGTCATACATACATGCTTTTTATGGAAAATAATTCAATTATTTTTGTTCTGACGGTAATAATGTTGAGCTGTGGTTGTGGGTTTAGGCTCACTAAAAATAAAATCAAAATAAATGCAGTACCTTAAGTATTTCAGTTATTTTTTTGTCATTTTAAAATTTATTTTAACTTAACATTATACTTACAGTGGGGAGAACAAGTATTTGATACACTGCCAATAGGTTTTCCCATTGACTGTGTATCAAATACTTGTTCTCCCCACTTGTATGTTCCGATTTGCTGATATGTTTTAAAAAATTAAATCCTGTTAAATGAAAAAAAAGTTTTTTTTCTTTTTTTTTTTCTTTTTTTTTAAACCCAGAAATCTCAAAGCAACACATTTTAGAGCTGTAATTGCAATACTGTGGAACGTCAGAATGTGTGAATACGTCAGAATATAATACCGGCACATGCCTAACCATTATTATTGATTATCCAAAATAATATTTGAATGCACTGATAGCGTAGTGGTACATTGGCCTGACTTCGACACAAGCTGTCTGAATGAATTACATTGTTGATGAGGTTTTCTTTAGAGTGACCAGGATGGATAAGATCAGGAATGAGCATATCAGAGGGACAGTGCATGTTAGAAGACTTGGAGAGAGGCCTGACTGAGATGGTTTGGACATGTCCAGGGGTGAGATTGTGAGTACATTGGCAAAAGGATGCTAAATTTCAACATGCCAGGCAGGAGGTCTAGAGGACGACCAAAGAGGATGTTTATGGATGTAGACAGGGTTAGATGGAGACAACTGATTCCCTGTGGCGACCCCTGAGGGGAAAAGCTGAAAGGAAAAGAAGAAAGAAGAAGATGCTGTGACTGTGAGTGCGAATGGTTTTCAAGATTTCAAGATGTACTCCGCCAGTGTCAAAAATGGATGGATGAAATATTTGAATGTTTCTATTGTACCATTATGACGACGCTCTTTTGCCACCACTATTTAATAACTGGCAAAAGTGTACTGGACTTGCTGAGCTCCATGTACAGCACAAGTATTAAAATAGTGAAGAAAACAAAGCATTGCTATAAGGGTTGCATGCCTTCACATGGTGCAGACTGTGAGACTTACACATAAACAACCTGACATGACATGAGACACTGGAACAGAGACTAACAAATGAGCTGCGCATCAATTTATCACAGAGTGAGTAACAAATTTGCATTACCGCCAGATTTAATGTATTCACTGGCGAGCCGATCGATTTTTCATCACTGCTCCAGAGTGTAAACACCTTAATTCTCTAGTTTGGATTCCTCAGTCGTCAAACTCACATCCTACCACCTGCTACTTTCGACGCTATTTCAAATTTAATTGTCTCCCAAAAGCCTGAGACTGATGATGATGATGATGTTATCTGAGGTGCGTTTACATTTAAATCTAAGTACAGGTACATTAACTTTGGCAGGACAAAAATCTATCTATATTAATCTCTAACCATTTTTCAGCTTCTTCTAACATGCTTATGTGTTTGTTTCTCAAACATCTTTACTCTTAAATCTACAAATAACTGTCAAATCAGCTGCCATAAATTTCCGAATCACCTGTTATACTTAATAAGGATAAGCATCAGAGAAAAGGAATAAAATGCAAAATTGACATTCACTTCTAATCCAATCCTCTACCAGGCTCCATTTTGCAGACAAAATGCACCTGAGCGGAGAATATAAAGGCAAGTTTAATAAAGCCAAGTAATGTAGAGCCATAAATATGCGTGTTAATGATAGCCTTGTGTGTATCTAATAACAGGCACTGCAGGAATAAACAAAAGCAGACCATGAAGACAGGCAAGAAGGAAATGAAATCCAAAAGCAATGTCTTGTGCTAGACTAAACTTCATCTGCAGTCATTTTTTTTTTTTTTTATATTTGTTTCACTAACAGCTTTTGTAGTTTTCATTTAGGCTAGGCAATTTTCCTCTAGCACTAATCCGAGTTTGGCAGTAGATGTTTTCTTCTGCTTGAATTATAATTATTTGTTTTTAAAGCACCATTGCGTGGCAAGAGCAGCTGTTATCACCCTTGAATCTTTAAAGAGCCATACTCTTGACGTGGTACTGCAAAGGCCCGAGGGCACGAGGAAAGATATTTATAATGGGAAAAGATTGATTTATTCAAATGTAAACAACATTTTAAAGAGTTGCCTCTGTTTGTTTTCCATCACAGCCCCACAGGAAATAGTCACCAAGGATGTAATTGAAACCAAACCTATACGTCACCAATATATGAATTATTCATCGACTGTAACTAAACAGAGCTGACGAGATTATACAATTACGTAGAAAAATATATAGGAAAGGCAGGGAGGGAGTGTTTGCTCGTGAGGAGTGAGGTTGCAGGATAACATGAACAAGGATAAACACAGAAAAAGTAAAGCATGATTTGTTCCAGAATGGTGATTTGTTGAGTCCGAACTGCATTGTTAAATCTTTCTTTTTGTTTGTTTGTTTTGTTGTTGTTGTAGTTTTTTTTTAAATTAGCAAATCAAAACAGTGATAAAATAATTTCATTCGGGTCTTACAGTGCCTTGCAAAAGTATTCGGCCCCCTTGAATCTTGCAACCTTTTGCCACATTTCAGGCTTCAAACATAAAGATATGAAATTTAATTTTTTTGTCAAGAATCAACAACAAGTGGGACACAATCGTGAAGTGGAACAACATTTATTGGATAATTTAAACTTTTTTAACAAATAAAAAACTGAAAAGTGGGGCATGCAATATTATTCGGCCCCTTTACTTTCAGTGCAGCAACTCACTCCAGAAGTTCAGTGAGGATCTCTGAATGATCCAATGTTGTCCTAAATGACCGATGATGATAAATAGAATCCACCTGTGTGTAATCAAGTCTCCGTATAAATGCACCTGCTCTGTGATAGTCTAAGGATTCTGTTTAAAGTGCAGAGAGCATTATGAAAACCAAGGAACACACCAGGCAGGTCCGAGATACTGTTGTGGAGAGGTTTAAAGCCGGATTTGGATACAAAAAGATTTCCCAAGCTTTAAACATCTCAAGGAGCACTGTGCAAGCCATCATATTGAAATTGAAGGAGCATCAGACCACTGCAAATCTACCAAGACCCGGCCGTCCTTCCAAACTTTCTTCTCAAACAAGAAGAAAACTGATCAGAGATGCAGCCAAGAGGCCCATGATCACTCTGGATGAACTGCAGAGATCTACAGCTGAGGTGGGAGAGTCTGTCCATAAGACAACAATCAGTCGTACACTGCACAAATCTGGCCTTTATGGAAGAGTGGCAAGAAGAAAGCCATTTCTCAAAGATATCCATAAAAAGTCTCGTTTAAAGTTTGCCACAAGCCACCTGGGAGACACACCAAACATGTGGAAGAAGGTGCTCTGGTCAGATGAAACCAAAATTGAACTTTTTGGCCACAATGCAAAACGATATGTTTGGCGTAAAAGCAACACAGCTCATCACCCTGAACACACCATCCCCACTGTCAAACATGGTGGTGATAGCATCATGGTTTGGGCCTGCTTTTCTTCAGCAGGGACAGGGAAGATGGTTAAAATTGACGGGAAGATGGATGCAGCCAAATACAGGAACATTCTGGAAGAAAACCTGTTGGTATCTGCACAAGACCTGAGACTGGGACGGAGATTTATCTTCCAACAGGACAATGATCCAAAACATAAAGCCAAATCTACAATGGAATGGTTCAAAAATAAACGTATCCAGGTGTTAGAATGGCCAAGTCAAAGTCCAGACCTGAATCCAATCGAGAATCTGTGGAAAGAGCTGAAGACTGCTGTTCACAAACACTCTCCATCCAACCTCACTGAGCTCGAGCTGTTTTGCAAGGAAGAATGGGCAAGAATGTCAGTCTCTCGATGTGCAAAACTGATAGAAACATACCCCAAGCGACTTGCAGCTGTAATTGGAGCAAAAGGTGGCGCTACAAAGTATTAACACAAGGGGGCCGAATAATATTGCACGCCCCAATTTTCAGTTTTTTTATTTGTTAAAAAAGTTGAAATTATCCAATAAATTTTGTTCCACTTCACGATTGTGTCCCACTTGTTGTTGATTCTTGACAAAAAATTAAAATTTTATATCTTTATGATTGAAGCCTGAAATGTGGCGAAAGGTTGCAAGGTTCAAGGGGGCTGAATACTTTTGCAAGGCACTGTACGATTTCACTTTGTAATAGTGTAATTAATATTCTTATTCTTTGGGATGTGATCGTATTTAATCTGTTTCTTGTATTGTGTATTTGATGGAACACAGTGGTTCTTAAAGTGATCCTCTAACTTATACATACATGTAGGCTCTAATAAACCACAATTGTTCTCTTGTACTAAAATATGTTGTTAGAAACACATAAAATGTTAAATCAATGGCAGTATTTTATAATATTTAGTCCATATTTTGACCGTTAGTTGGCGCCATGGTTTGCGGGCTCGCAGTGATGACGTCATTGGTATCTTTCGTGTTCAACAATTGCTTATTGCTGCCTAAACTCGCGAAGAAAAATGCCACTATGTGCTGCTTTTGGATGCAATTTCCAGTCAAATGTAAACAAGGGGAGTGAAGTGAGAGGTCAAGGTGGAATTATTATTTTTAGTGAATAAATGTGCATAAGTGGAAGCTTCGCCCCTTTTTGGTCCCTGTATGCACGTATCCTACCCACCACGCGTTACAACTAGTGCCCGAACATTTTTCCTGGATCCTCAGTCAAGTAAGGGATCCGTCTATTTTCTGGATCCGACGGTCCCACCGCGTCTGCAATATCGGTTTCGGATCTGTCCATTTTTTTGATTCGTCGGTCCCACAGCGGCTTTTCAGATCAGTCTATTTTGTGGAACCGACGGCCTAATCGCGGCTGCAACATTGCCATGGGATCGGTCTAATTCCTGGATCTTCGAGTGAGTAAAAAAACGCGGATTTGGATTACTAGTACTATCTTTTATGTTGACTATTCTTCGTGGGAGTTTTCCCCAAATCATACTAAATAATTAAAGCACTATGGCACGCTACAGTGACGACAGTGACTCTGACGTGGACTTTACAACAATGTTGGGAGTTCGTCAGGGAACTCGTGTTTGCGTACTGCTGAGCTCCCGAGTGAAGAGTGGTCAAGGTCGAAATATTTTTTGTGAATAAATGTACATCAATGGAAGCTTCTCCCCTTTTTGGTACTTTTATACACGTATCCTAGCTACCACGCGTTACAATGTACAAGACATGGATTACACAAGGTGTACTCTTTGGCCTGTACTGTATGTAAAGCACACGACAGCTCTGGATGCTAATAATCTACATAATTATATTGGGATAAGTTTGAAAACAAATATGCTTACCTTGAATATCTGCTAATAAAACCGGACAGCATACGCTCTCGTTCCCAACCGGAGTTCCCAACTGGACTCTGTCGCATCACCAGTTTTGCCCAACTTTTGTCTTATCAGGTATTTGCTGCACGCATTTTTCCCTGAAGCTCGTCTTGTGAACGACCGACAGTGCTGTCGTGCTCTTCACTTTTCAGATCTGGTTCAAATAGGAAGGGTAGAGCTGACGACATATTGGGAAAGCTAACGAGTGACACGCTGGAATTTCGTCAACGGGACCAGTGACGTCACGCACTGCGACGTAACAAGAATGGCGACCTATCACTTAAAAATAATTTCACAAACGTTATTAAAACAAAAACATTAAAAGGGGTTTTAATATCAAATTATTATAACTCATACTAACATCTATTAAGAATTACTTGTCTTAAAAATAGAGGATCCCTTTAAAGAGTACGACAACACCTGGGGAAATGCTAATATTCCATCATTTATCCATAAACGGATGCCTTTTGGATTCATATCATGCCACTTCGTGTAACTACACACATCACAACACCAAGAAAATGATAGAAATTTGGATCGATTATCAAGCTAAAACAACCTTCGCCCGAGATCCCGGATATCTAGCATATTGTGCGCGTGACATCACAACTAGGAAACACCTCAGTGCTTAGTACTGAATGGCGGCGATGATGGCGAACAATTTTGTTTCTAGTTGCAGCGATAAATCCGACGTAACGAACGTTCTTCTAATGGTGACGAGGAGAGTTATGAACCTTTCTTTGGTGTTTTGGGTTATCAATTTGAGCCCAAACGAAAGCCAATGCAGCCTAATGAACTTATCATTGAGGGGAGCAATCCCACTGATGAAACACCGGCAACAGATCGTGTGGGAAACACTGAATGGTTTGTTTTGCATTTCTTTTTGTGAAGCTAATACACCGTGACAGCAAAATAAAGTAATGTATAGAATAATTATCATTTTTTGTGCTATCATAGGTTTTCGCTCTGCCAACAGACACAAATATGAATGGGATTAGAGGATTTGTTGTATATATTTTACGCGCGATAATTTAGACATGTGTCCAGTCCTATATCGAATGCGTGATATGTTTTTTATTATAAAAGAGTACTCACTCTGGCCATTTCGAGCTTGGCTGCTCCCTTCCTTTGCTTAGCCTGGGGTGGTGGGGTGGTCTTATCAGTGCCAGTCATCGTCCTCTTTCTTGATATCTCGGGACATATAGGCGGCTGCGCGTGTATGGTGAGCACCGCATCTGCTTTCAGTGGCAATTTCTTAGCAAAACCTGATTTCATTTCATTGAGATCTGGAGACTGGCTAGGCCACTCCAGGACCTTGAAATGCTTCTTACAAAGCTACTCCTTTGTTGCCCTGGCTGTGTGTTTGGGATCATTGTCGTGCTGAAAGCCCTTGCTGATGGAAGGAGATTTTCACTCAAAATCTCTCTATACATGGCCCCATTCATTCTGTCCTTTACACAGATCAGTCGTCCTGGTCCCTTTGCAGAAAAACAGCCCCAAAGCATGATGTTTCCACCCCCATGCTTCACAGTGGCTATGGTGTTCTTCGGATGCAATTCAGTATTCTTTCTCCTCCAAACACGAGAACCTGTGTTTCGACCAGAAAGTTCTATTTTGGTTTCATCTGACCATAACACTTTCTCCCAGTTCTCTTCTGGATCATCCAAATGCTTTCTAGCGAACCACATATGGGCCCGGACGTGTACTGGCTTCAGCAGGGGGACACGTCTGGCAGTGCAGGATTTGAGTCCCTGGCGGCGCATTGTGTTACTGATAGAAGCCTTTGTTACTGTGGTCCCAGCTCTCTGTAGGTCATTCACTAGGTCCCCCCGTGTGGTTCTGGGATTTTTGCTCACCGTTCTTGTTATCATTTTGACGCCACGGGGTGAGATCTTGCATGGAGCCCCAGATTGAGGGAGATTATCAGTGGTCTTTTATGTCTTCCATTTTCTAATAAATGCTCCCACAGTTGATTTCTTTACACCAAGTGTTTTACCTATTGCAGATTCAGTCTTCCCAGCCTGGTGCAGGTCTACAATTTTGTCTCTGGTGTCCTTCGAAAGCTCTTTGGTCTTGGCCATAGTGGAGTTTGGAGTGTGACTGGCTGAGGGTTGTGGGCAGGTGTCTTTTATAGCAAAAAATGAGTTAAACAGGTGCCATTAATACAGGTAACAAGTGGAGCCTCGTTTGACCTCGTTAGAAGAAGTTAAACCTCTTTGACAGCCAGAAATCTTGCTTGTTTGTAGGTGACCAACTACTTATTTTCCATTCTAATTTGGAAATACATTCTTTAAAAATCAAACAATGTGATTTTCTGTTTTTTTTTCCACATTCTCTCATGGTTGAGGTTTACCCATGTTGACAATTACAGGCCTCTCTAATCTTTTCAAGTTGGAGAACTTGCACAATTGGTGGTTGTCTCAATACTTATTTGCCCCACTGTAACTGTAAAATGTTCCCAAACCATAAGTGTAGCCATTGGTTTTGTTATGCTATCTTGACAGGTCCTCTTTGGGGTATTTTTTATTAATTTATTAAAAAAAACAACAATAACAACAACAAAAATATTTGTGGATATTGTCTCCAAAAATAAACCTATGCAGGACACTCATATGTGTTCTCATTGTTATGACTTAGGAAGGAAATTACACATTGAGATTCGAGGCATTATTTTCTGGTTGACAGAGCCTCGCCATTGCCAGTGTAGTGGTTCAAATAGCTGGTTTCCGCACAGCTGCTGGGGGATCAGTTCCAACTCAGTGCTCTATAGCCCTGTGATTGATTGGCTTTAAGTCATCTGAGAAATATTGCTATTACCCTGAGCAAAATAAGCTGCATAGAAAATGGACGCAAAGGAGAATGATAGGACGTCCGTATTAAATACATTTAATGTGAAGAATCAGAGACGTTAATAGTATAATAGAAAGTTTTGTTGTTTGGATGTACTGGACTGAAAGTGAGATGAGGAACAAAACAGTGTTAGCATAAGAGAATAGTCCATGGAATACAAGTATGGAAAGAAGAGGGGCAGACGGGCACCATCATGCAATCTCGAATTTTCCTTGAGACAGAGGATTTAATTTCAAGATCCCTTTAGAAATGATGCCTTTTAAATTATGTAGCACTGTGCTAAATGTATATGTGCTCATGTGCGCTGCAACTATATGCTGTAAATGTCAATGGGCGTCACACCTGTTTTCTTGCTTCACTTGAACTTAAGCCATTTCCAATGATTATGTGGTGTCAATCACAGTCGGTGTGCGCGCGGGCGCATGTGTGCGTGTGTGTGTGTGTGTGTGTGCGTGTGTGTGTGTGTGTGTGAGACAAATTATGTGTAATGGGCTATTACTGTACTGCACAAGAACTCATCTCCAGTAGGCAGCCCATGGGATATTCACCAGAGAGCTAGGAGATTGGCAGAAAGATGCCTGGAGGAAATCAGAGTTGATGAAAAAGGCTCCTGAGACATCGTTACAAGAATCAGTATGCCTTTCAAGATGGGAAGGAGGGCTGCTGAGAATATGCATTTTTGGTGGCCTTTTTATGAGTTTTGAGGCACAATCTGTGATTTCAACAAGTTAAAAATAGTCCTCAAGGTTGGAGGCTGTGATAAATATGTTAGCTCCTAACTATTAAAAAGTTTTGCACATCTTGATACAAAAAAATTACCAAACAAATGGAGATGGTGATGAACTCTAAACTGTATCTGACACTGTATTGTCTAACATCAAACACAAGCCCTTCCGTCATATTTCTCACCTTCCCCAATCATTTTGTACTGCCTCATTCAGCCCATGCCTGAGCTGGAGTTAGCTGATTGTATCCCAGCTGATTTGTGTCAAAATGCAGGGCACATCTTTGACTCTTCACCATTCAATCCGACGCCTGCCATAGGGAAACAATCATTTTCAATATCTTTTCCTTGTCTTTTGATAAGCACTCATTTCCAAACCTTTTCATACTTCAAAAACTAAATTCAAGTAGAAATACAGTATATCAAAATATTAATTAGAACGTCAACCCAACTAGTCAGTTTGGTCTTTAATTTTTGAGAGTAATTGTGAAGAATTTAGAATATACAAGGGCTGTCCCTAACGATAATTTTTCTACCGATTAGTCAGACTTTTTTACGATTAGCCGTCCAATCATAATTTCATCTATTTATTTATTTTTTTACTAATTTAGCAATTAAATTTTTGTTGACGCTTACTAATTCAAAAAAACATTTTGGAACACTTAAATTCTTTATTAACGTACAAATAATAAACATATAAATAACAATAGTAAATCACAAACAATGAGGTCAAATGCTGATGGCATTAACTAGTGCAAAAGAATTGAATGTAAACTGAAACACTGACTTCACCTTTCCAACAGGAGTCAAAACAATTCCTACTATCTTTTTGTGCTATGTCTATATCAGGGGTCGCGTTAACCGAATATTTTCCGTCGTTGACCGGTTTTTTAAAACGGTGACGGAAAAAACTGAAGTCCGTCCGTCATTTTGACAGGTTGCAATTCACACCCCAGACCACAGGGTGGCGAGTGAGCATATGAATTAACATTTGTCTCTCTTAATGCATGACGTCGTTGGCTATTCTGTCAGAATATTGTAGCGTCACCGGGGTCTGGCGGCGGCACTGTGATTGACACGTCAACGCGAGGTTCTTATTGGTGCACCCGGTGTGCCAGCGTGTCATCCAATTGGTGCACTAGATTGCCGCCTGTGTATAGACCCCAAATCACATGACGTCACAACTCCGCCCCCCCCCGACTGGAGCCGCCATATTGTCCGTCAGCTCGTCATGTTTACACATTACCGCTACGTACATGCCTCCTATTACAGCGTGTTTTTCTGCTCGTTAACATTAATAATCAAAATTAAGCGATAGTTATGAGGTAGATATCCGTGACCTATTCAAAGACACTATTTTTTTCTTTGTGACGTAATTTGTTTAAAAGTTTAAAATATGCGAGTGAATAATTTTTTAAAGTCGTTTTTTTTTTTTTTTTTTTTTAAACAAAATATTAGACACCAATTAATGATTCAAATCTAAACATGATAGACATTTTGAATAATAAATATAATTACTTCTTTTTACGGCTTGGTTGAAACAAAAGTGGTTTTGTGTTTTCTGTAAACGGGAGTCTCCAGGGTAAAACAGAAAAATTGAAAATAGTTTGGGGGCTTAATTTGCCATGAAAATGCTGTGACAGCATACAGACATATTGTTCACCAAACACAACAGTTCTTTTAGCTCAAAATACAGCACTTTATTTTAAAGAGGTGTGCAAGAGCAGAAACTGCTTTTTCAGCCATATATATATTATGTATAAATGAAAGAAAAATATATAAATGAAAGAAAAATACTGTTTTTCCCCTAAGGGGGAGCTTCCATGATCCTAACAAATACAATCTGCATGCTGTGCACAGTGATGGTGAGAATGACAGCTTTCAGGAGCAGCAGCAGATTAGATAAATAAATGTCACGTCACTCACATGTCACTGGAGAGGAAGTACGTAAAAAAACTTAATGATGCAGGTTGATACGCTGCACATAAAGGCAACTTTAATACAAAAAAAAGTTGTTAGTTAGTTATATGGGCTTCCGATCCGTCAGCATGTTGTTTCTTGTCGTCTTCCAAAATTACACCTGTCGCTGTGTTCATTCATGGGCGACGTGATGCCATGGTATGTAAGCTCAGATTTGCAGAGACTGCAAACGACAGTTGCATCTTTCTTAATTTCGTTAAAATAAGTCCATGCTTTGGCCACTTTGGTCTGCTTTTTTGGCTAAATGTCGCTTCCCTCGCTTGTATCCCGAGCGTCCGCCATTCTTAACTACATCAGCATATACAGATTTTTTAAACCCGTCATTAACCGTTGACGGGATGTTATGCTCGTCGATGCATTTACATCATCGATGACGTTGACAACATGGACTTGTCGGGACAGCTCTAGAATTAACAGTATAATCATATACTTTATGATAACTGTTGCATTTTAAAAATGCACCTCTGAAAGAAGCACTCAAAAGGTACTTCATCCTTCTTATTCTTCTTATCCAAGGTATGAACTCAGGGGAGAAGCTTCAGACTCTCTTACCCCAGCCTCTTTGTCTTCTGGATAAACCCTAAGGCATTTCCAGGTCATCTGGAAAACAGTCAGTCTTGGTGCCCTGGGTCCTCACGAGGAATGCGCCCAAAGGGCATCCTGATTACATGCCAGAGCCATCTCATCTGTCTCTCTTCAATGCAGTGGAGCAGCAGCTTGACTCTGTCTCCCTCCCGGATGACCAAGCTTCTTTGAGGAGAGCCCTAACACTCTCCGGAAGAAATTAATTTCAACCATTTATATTTAGGATCATATTATTTCAGTCATGATGCAAAGCTCATGAACATGGCTCAGGGTAAGAACATAGATCGACCAGTATGTCAAGAGCTTTGCCTTTCAGGTCAGATACAGTAATTCATCACCACGAGAAACCCATTCAGAGTTTTTGTCACTGCACACTCCCACCGATCCACCTGTCAATCTCACACTCTAATCTCCCCTCATTCGTGTCCTCTTAAAAGCAGAGGACAGACGTCCCTTTTCTGACTGAGGACCATGGTCTCAGATTTATTAGTGCTGATTTTCATCCCAGGCACTTTACACTCGTTTCCGAACAGCTCCAGTGATAGATGGAGGTCGTGGCTTGATGGAGCCAACAGACCCGCATCATCTGCAAAAAGAGAGATGCAGTGTTGAGCCCACCAAACCGGACCCCTTAACACTAGAAGTACCAAGGGTCTATCATTTGATACAAATCACTTTTGTAACTAGAGAAGGGTCAACTGACCCAAATCAGCATATCTTTAGTGAGCACTGAGGTCCTCATTAGTCATTCCCATTCACACTGGCAAAACCACAGGGTTGGATTGCTCCAATTAAAATTTTGAGTGTTTGCAGGGCAGGGCTGCCTTGGCTTTGTTGGACAGTGGAACGCTCAGGCAGGCAGTCGGGCAGACAACCCGTTTACATACAGTATTTACTCAACCACCAATTGTGCAAGTTCTCCTACTTGAAAAGATTAGAGAGGCCTGTAATTGTCAACATGGGTAAACATTGTTTGATTTTTAAAGATTTCCAAATTAGAGTGGAAAATAAGTATTTGGTCACCTACAAACAAGCAAGATTTCTTGCTCTCAAAGAGGTCTAACGAGGCTCCACTCGTTACCTGTATTAATGGCACCTGTTTTAACTCATTATCGGTATAAAAGACACCTGTCCACACTCTCAGTCAGTCACACTCCAAACTCCACTATGGCCAAGACCAAAGAGCTGTCGAAGGACACCAGAGACAAAATTGTAGACCTGTACCAGGCTGGGAAGACTGCATCTGCAATAGGTAAAATGCTTGGTGTAAAGAAATCAACTGTGGGAGCATTTATTAGAAAATGGAAGACATACAAGACCACTGATAATCTCCCTCGATCTGGGGATCCATGCAAGATCTCACCCCGTGGCATCAAAATGATAACAAGAACGGGGAGCAAAAATCCCAGAACCACACGGGGGGACCTAGTGAATGACTTACAGAGAGCTGGGACCACAGTACCAAAGGCTACTATCAGTAACACAATGTGCCGCCAGGGACTCAAATCCTGCACTGCCAGACGTGACCCCCGGCTGAAGAAAGTACACGTCCAGGCCCGTCTGCGGTTCGCTAGAGAGCATTTGGATGATCCAGAAGAGGACTGGGAGAATGGGTTATGGTCAGATGACAACAAAATAGAACTTTTTGGTAGAAACACAGGTTCTCGTGTTTGGAGGAGAAAGAATACTGAATTGGATCCGAAGAACACCATAACCACTGTGAAGCATGGGGGTGGAAACATCATGCTTTGGGGCTGTTTTTCTGCAAAGGGACCAGGACGACTGATCTGTGTAAAGGAAAGAATGAATGGGGCCATGTATCGAGAGATTTTGAGTGAAAATCTCCTTCCATCAGCAAGGGCATTGAAGATGAGACGTGGCTGGGTCTTTCAGCATGACAATAATCCCAAACACACAGCCAGGGCAACAAAGTAGTGGCTTCGTAAGAAGCATTTCAAGGTCCTGGAGTGGCCTAGCCAGTCTCCAGCTCTCAACCCCATAGAAGATCTGTGTGGTTTTGTCCCAAAACATCGCTGCTCTAGAGGAGATCTGCATGGAAGAATGGGCCAAAATACCAGCAACAGTTTGTGAAAAGCTTGTGAAGAGTTACAGAAAACGTTTGGCCTCCGTGATTGCCAACAAAGGGTACATAACAAAGTATTGAGATGAACTTTTGGTATTCACCAAATACTTATTTTCCACCATGATTTGCAAATAAATTCTTTAAAAATCAAACAATGTGATTTTCTATTTTTTTCCCCCACATTCTGTCTCTCATGGTTGAGGTTTACCCATGTTGACAATTACAGGCCTCTCTCATATTTTCAAGTGGGAGAAACTTGCACAATTAGTGGTTGACTAAATACTTATTTGCCCACTGTATTCCAAAAGCTGCAGTTTGCCTATGTATGTACTATATACTGAAGGTTGTGTTTGCTGTGACAAAACAGCTGTTTGAGCTGCTGTGGTAAGTTCTTTGGTCATTGTGGGCTTCAACATAATAAACTGTGAACCTTGACAACTGAATGTTGGACTTGTCAAGACAAAGTAAAGGTGCTTGATGGAATTTGTCCCAGATGTTCCAACACTCAATTTTCTAAAATGTAGACAGTCTGGTTTAGTTACAGTTCTGGATGGTAGTCGTAGTTTCATGCCACATGACCCTCTCATTATTTTTACACTAACCCAGGAGTTAACAGGTCTTTATTTGCAAATATTCAAGATGCTAATTGCAGCTATACAGAGTGAAAACCCCCCCTTCACACCTAGGCTGCTTGATTTTCAGTATGGTATCGGAGTCATTTGACGCCTTTCCGGTATTTCTTTATAGCCAACCCCCCCCTGGGATTTCCAGTGTTAAACACCTTGGCTGTGCGAATATTAATTTTGGATTCCGCACCCAAAAATTAGTTTAAAATATTGTCAAACCTAAAACAACAAATGTTCCCCAGTGCCATTATTCCCGTTACTGATAACTTTACATTGGGGCTCATGACGCAACACATTTTGACTGTCCAAGGCATCTCTTCTCAAGTGCAATAGCACTCTAGCAATTGGAAGCTGGAAAACAATACTGGAGAAGAAATAAACTTATGTAAATTTTAGGGCTGTCAAACGATTACAATTTTTAATCGAGTTAATTACAGCTTAAAAATTAATTAATCGCAATTCAAACCATCTATAAAATATGCCATATTTTTCTGTAAATTATATATATATTCTGTAAAATAATTTGTTGGAATGGAAAGATAAGACACAAGATGGATATATACATTCAACATACGGTACATAAGGACTGTAGTGGGCATTTCACTCTACTGTCATTTAAATCTGTCTATGCTGTCCTCACTCCGAAGCGTCTACTTTTTCCAAAGCTAGACAGCTAGTGAACGACGCCTTAATAATCAGACTTCTTCCTTTTTCATCTAATTTATTAATAAAATGGCCTCAAACCACTGTCCTCTTTAGACCGTAGTGAAACTACAAAAAAAAAAGTACACAAGCATTGCATTAGCAACAACGTTAGCTTAGCACGCTATACAGGTTCACTAAACATAAACAAAAAGCATCTCATACAAAAAATATAACATTTCGCTTACTAACATAAAATGTACATTCTTTACACAAACCATACTTACGGACATATCTTGTCCAAGGATCATATAAGCACAACATTACAATGTAGGCGTCAGCCCGAGACATCATGCAGCCATATTGAACTGGCAAGAAAGCAATACACCATGTCGCAAAGCAACCACAAGAGTTCGCTGTTAGACAGCACAAAAAACCTTGCTGTAAAACTTACCAAAAGGCAGAATACTGTCTGAGCGGGACATGTGCGTTAATTGCGTCAAATATTTTAACGTGATTAATTTAAAAAATTAATGACCGCGCGTTAACGCGATAATTTTGACAGCCCTAATATATATATTATATATATATATATATATATAGTAAATTTGTAACTTTATTCTGGCAAGATTGGACTTGTGACTTTATCATGGAAATTCATTGATTTTGTTTCTCTATCTTAAAAGTGTTTAAGCAAAACTTTCGAACCTGGCTAACAAAAATACAACAACATCTTCAAATAGTTAATTCGAGGCAAAAGCAAAGATGACCTGAATGCAGAAATGTATATTTGATGTTAATGGGAAGGGCTGGGTCTGTGAAGTTATTTGATGTGTCCTGAGCCCAATGATTAAAACTAAAGCCTGGGCAGAAACAGGTGTACAGAAGAAAACCTTTGTTCTTAACCTTTTTGAACTGTAGAACTCCTGCAGTATCTAGTGCTGAAGACTCCTTTTTATGTTTCTTCCAGCTGTTGTGATATAGGGATTGTATGGGAGGTAGTTGCACAAACATGCTTTAAACTTTGATGGTCCACATGCAGGTTTCTTTTGAGGTGCAGTTTGATTCTGGTAGGAAATGCGATAAGAAAAAAATAGGAGTTCAATGAAAAGACCGCATGAAACCTCATCACAATAATGCATGGGGCTCTGTTCATGTCATGAATATTTGTAACGAAAGCTGGGAAAAAAAACAAAACAAAACTGCGTGTGTATATTATGTGTATTATTGCCAAAGCCGGTTGTCATTTTTATGGCTAAACATGACTAGGGATGGGAATCGAAATCAGATTCCAATTCCGAACCGGTTCCGAGTGTCTCAAGGCCTCGACATCACAATGAAAAAGCCTTAACGATCCCTTTAACGATCCCTAAAAACGCATATTGCGTCGTGCCGTGTGTTGTTGTCCAGACGCATCAAACTAGCATGGCCCAAAGAACCACTCGCTCCAAAGTTTGGCTACACTTCACCAGGAAAAAGGGTGAAAATGAAAGGTTACGGTAGTTTAGCACGAGCATTGCCGCCGTAAACAAAACAATGACAGCACGTAGGTTTGAACGCTCGAAAGTGTGTCTTCACTTCACGAGAAAAAATAACAACAAAGCGACTTGCAGTCATTGCTAGGTGGAGATAACTGCATCGGGAGGGAATAGACTTCACTGTCCTCACCGAGACGCTCAGGCTCAGTCCTGGCTATGCAGCTAACTAAACTCCCAAATGACGTTGCAGAAGACGTTGGTATAATTTGCTGACTTTATTCAACCATCACTTAAAACTAAAAATAGAAATGAAACAAATCAATTTGGTCCCCAATAACAAACAGGTTTGCATCAATGTAAATCAGCGATGATTAGCTGCTAACACAGTCATAACAAACAGTTAGCATGCGTTCGCTAGCATTAGCATATCGTTTAAACCACTACACAACTGGATTTAAGTGTCCGATCGCGAGTGGAAACACACAACAACAACACAGAAGATGATACATACAGGCGTTGCCTCTGTAGATATTTTACAAACATTAACAAAGAACGTAGGCTCGTGGCAGTGTTTCCCTTTCTCACTAACTCGCTTGGATGCAGCATTTCTTCTTCACGTGAGCGCGTTCTTCTTCGCGTGAGGAAGCGCAAGGGCGCCACCACTTGAGCGTGAAAGCGCCATAAAAACTAAAAGGCATGCATTTCAATATACTGGTAAATAAAAACAGGGGTCCCCAAACTACGGCCCGTGGCTCCATATTTGGTCCGGCTCCCTGAACAATTCCAAAGAGCATTTTGAATTTTTTTTGTTTTTTTTCTCCCTCAGTAGTGTTATTTTTTTCCTGGCCTTTTTCAGTGAATAACTCAGAGAGGGTTATTTGGTTATTATCTATTTAATTAACCCTTTAACACCTAAGCCTATTTTGGCCGAATTTGCATTCATTTGATGTTGCCTTTATATTTCAAAGAAAAAATTGTTTACAATGACCAAATTGGGTCCCTTTTTTCAGGACACCTTGAACTTCATGTCTAAACTGTTGTTTTCTTCCCTGACCAACTATAATCCACATTCTGGACCCAAAAAGACAAAAAAAATCCCAATTTTTTTTTTCAAAATTTGTAATGTTGACATCCCATTGACAACCAAACATGTTCGACCAACCGTTTTGAAGCTTGATAATATTTATTCAACTTGTTAGGATAAACATTCAATGGAAAAAAAATATGATTGAATAGTTTTATGTTTGACAATTCAACACAAACAGCAGGTATGGTCATAGGCGTTTTTGGCCTTTACACATACTATGGTCAAAACAGGTTATATAGTGTGCAAAATAGTGAGAAAAAAATATATATATATCATCTAACACAAAAAGGGTTTGGAAGATATCTCTTTGTGAAGTTAGGTGTTGTACCTATCACCTTATCAAAAGTATATACGTACATGCAATCGAGCTTCTCGAACACACATCTACATAAAAATTGAAAAGATTATAGAGAAGAAAAAATATATATAACATTGAAAAAAAGTATTTTAAAAAATATTTACAAGTAGTTGAATTCAAATTTTTCAGGCATGCGACTCAAAAGTTTTAAAGTTAATGAAATAATGCATTAGCTTGTGCTAAATGTAGTTTTAGATTCATTCTGCACGTTTCAAAGTCGCTCGCTCAAACAAACCGGTGTTGTGCATTTTTCGGCACAACATCGGCCGTTGCTTGCTTCGCATGCCTCCCTTTCAATAGTTGGCGCCTCGCTCGGAAATTTATTAAAAATGATCACATTCGGTTCGAACTTCCTGACATCACAACGACACTTGGGATAAGTAGTCTCTTGTGCTGCTTTCGGATTTGAAAAAGGAAAAGAAATGATGGAAATATGGAGATGGATACATGGTCCATGCAGCGTTATAATGCATATTTATGAGTGCAATAAAACTATAAAACTCAAATGACATTATCTCCCGTTTTTCTTGGCTGATTGACTTCAAATAAAAACTGGTGTGGACATCAACTTCCGCACTTTCAAACGAGACCAACCAGCAGCATGTGGGTGATGTAATTACAGCATGACGAAGCTTCAAAGACGATATGCGTAAACGCGTCGCTGCCGACACGTTCGGTGTTAAAGGGTTAATAATGCTATTATTATTTATTATTATTGTATTATATTATTATTTTTATTTTATTTACTTTTGTTCTGTGAAGAATCCACAGAGGGTTATTTGATTGTGGCTTTCTGAAAAACAATAAATTTTTTTTTACATTCACGCACTCCTGCAATCGTCACACTTTTTCTGTTACAAACTGACCCTGGACTCTCATCAGAGAAGAGAAACGTTATGTGGCCCTCACAGGAAAAAGTTTGGGGACCCCTGCTTTAACACATATTGCCTAAGGCAGAACAACGACCTATATGCCAATATATAACAATATTTTTTATTTCTTTTAGAAAAATGTTTCAGTAAAATGTTACACATTCTTGTGCATTTGCCACTTATTGCCACAGTTAACATTGAGGCTTTGGGCCTCTTTTGACCTCGTTGTGAGTTTGTAAGGTTGTGACTTCTGATTAAACAAACTCGATGCCAATCAAAATGTTTGTTCTGCTTTTTCCCGAAATTAGAATCGATAAGAGAATCGATAAAGAATCGAATCGTTAAGCAATATCGATAATGGAATCGGAATCGTAAAATCCTATCAATTCCCATCCCTAAACATGACTGATGTATTAACTTCTAATTTATTAATTTATCAGTAAAGTGATTTCTTTTTCAAGGTAACACCGATAATGATTGTCTCTGAATTGTATTGTACTAGTTCCATGTTACTTTTGAATTACTTGAACCAAAACAATAAAGGAATGACCTAACAATTCAGTGTGCCAATGGTCTTTGAAGGGGACACATTATGGAGAATAGACTTTTTAATTGCTTGCATACAAAAAAATCTCTGGAGTGCCTGCCTACCCATCATGTGTGAAATTAAACAAGTAAATCTCTTACGTGGCTATTTCTGAAAATGTGTCTTCGAGCGAATTTGTAGAAGAGCCAGAGTAAAACATTGTTATGTAAATTTATCTTGTTAATTAACAGTCCTATGCCGATGACACAGCGTGGTGATGAAGTGCTGCCTACACGAGGGAGAACACAATCAAATCTTTACTGGCACTCGCTTAACTAGTTCGCTGCCACTGACTGTGACAGACGTCCAATCATTTTGAAATGGGAGTGTTGGCACTGAATGATCATGCTTCATTGTCAATTGGGATGGATGGCAGTGAAGCTTGGTTTCAAGCAAGCAATTAATTTATAGTTTGCATTTGCTATAGTGATCATCAATAGTTAATACATTCATTCATTCATTCATTTTCCATGCCGCTTTTCCTCACACTTGTTCTGAAATAGTATAGCATTCATCCATCCACATAGTGCATTCCCTATTTAGTTTTGTGATGCCTTTCATGTAGTCAGAAGAGTCTCTAGCCATGCCAGCTGCTTGGAGGCTACATGCAATCTCATGGGTGCTTTGAACCAAATGCCAGTCCGATTCATTTGAATGAAAGCAAAGCAATGAAAATCCACTGAACTAATCCCACGGTTTTTTTTTTTTTGTAAATGAAAAAAAAGAGCAAATTATTGCTTTTATATGTGCCAAAGCTTAGTGGTGACGTTTTAGAACTTACTTCCAGTGGTACATCTAAATCATTATCACCAGGGGTTAATTTGTGCCGGATCCTGCCGGAACAAGATCCGGCACCTCTTGATTTTGGCCTCCCTGTGTTCCGGGACTTATTTGGGCAGATCCGGCACCTCTCGTGTATAGAAAATAATAATATAAAAACTAGAGATGTCCCGATCGATCGGGTCCGATCACGTCATTTTCAAAGTATCGGAATCGGCAAAAAAATATCGGCCATGCCATTTTTTAATATATATTTTTTTAATTAAATCGTTTTCTAATTGTATTTAACGTCACAGACATAATATGTTACACTCATCCAGAGTCTTTAGTTTAGGCTTAAGGTAGGGTTATCAAATTTATCCCGATAACGGCTGTAATAATTTTTTTTTTTTTTTTACGTGTATCACGTTAAAATATTTAACGCAATTAATGCATGCGTTGCAGGACCCACTCATGCATTGTCGCGCTCAATCTGTAATGGCGCCATTTTACCTATATAGAGAAATAAAAGGCAGCGTAAAATGAGTAGAGTGAATTTTGGCAGCCTTTGGAGCCTCTTTTTAATTGGCTAAAGCCTTACAGTCCCTCTCCCTACAATTAGAACTATCATGGGAAGCAATGTGGGGAAGCAAGGTAGCAATTGATATTTTTCTTTACACCTTAATTTATTTCCAAACGCAGAGAAGATATATCAATTGGTAGCACTACGCACAGTTCCACTTCCCATCATTGATTGTGGCATGGCTACAGTATCATTTACTGAAAGCTCAACAAATATACTAGATGGCAATATTTAGTCACAATATACAAAGTCACATCTTTCTATCCGTGGATCCCTCTCAGAATGTTGATAATGTAAATGCCATCTTGAGGATTTATTGTCATAATAAACAAATACAGTACTTATGTACTGTATGTTGAATGTATATATTCGTCCGAGTTTTATTCATTTTTTTCTTAATGCATTGCCAAAATGTATATGATCGGGAAAAATTATCGGGAATGACTGGAATAGAATCGGGAGCAAAAAAAAGCAATCGGATCGGGAAATATCGGGATCGGCAGATACTCAAACTAAAACGATCGGATCGGGAGCAAAAAAACATGATCGGAACAACCCTACTAAAAACTTTTTTTAAATTTTTTTTTTAATGTATAAAATGAAATAATAATACGCATAAATTTATTTTAAGTCCCAAGAATTGCATGTTGTTTGTCAAAATTTAATGTCATTTGAAAGAGTCGGAGATATGTTGATGCACTGAAAAGCTGGACCAACAATTCTCTCCCCTGACATTAAAAAAAAAAACAGAAAATAAACCTGCGGCATCTGGGGAGCAAGCAGCCAGGATCAAACGGTATTGTAACATGCCAAAAAGACAGCATTTACTGTCTTTATCAAAAAGAAGGAAGAGGTTTCAAAATGAGTCAGAAAAGCAACAACCGGCCATGAGGGCAGCTGCAGCAATCATGCTAACAGTCAGTAGCAGGAGAACAGGCAGCAGCTAGCCAGGTTCACGGACAGCCAGCCAAGCCGGGGCAGGAGGCTACTACCTTGGCAGCAGCTTGTTAGGTTCAGCACAAGCAGTCAGCCAGGTGGACCACTAACAGCCGGCGCAACAGGCCAGTACCCTTATGGGAAATTCAGGTTTGGGCTGCACAATTTGTAACGCTGTGGAAAATTTGGGGCCAAAGAAAACGGGGGGTGAAACTCGCAAAAAAAATTGGATCGTGTTATTTATTTTAATCTCTGATTTTTTAGAATGTTTCACAAGTTAGACCTGTTGAGAAACTAATTGCTGACTGTGTACTGTACGTCGCACCTGTGGTTATGTGGGCAATTGCTCGGGATGTGCAGAGTATAGCCTAGATAATTATAAATTCTTGTCATAACATTTATACTACTGATATTATCTGAATTTGATTATTGGAAGTCCCACAGTATGGCAAGTGAATATTTGCATGTTATTTTCAGCACCATTTTCTGCGTATGTTCCTGGACCTGTGCCTGTCTCGTCATCCCTGCGCTGTCATATGTACTTTGCGTTCCGGCACCTTTCGATTTACAAATTAAGCACTGATTATCACATACAATGGTATGAAAAAGTATCTGAAGCTTTTGGAATTTTTCTGCATAAAATCACCATCAAATGTGATCTGATCTTTGTCAAAATCACACAAATGAAAAAACTGTCTGCTTTAGCTTAAACCACCCAAACTTTTCTAGGTTTTCATATTTTAATGAGAATAGTATGCAAACAATGCCAGATGGGGGGAAAAAAACTAAGTAAGTAAACCATCAAATTTAATATTTTGTGGCCCTCCCCTCTGGCAGCAATAGCTTCAACCAAAGCTTCCTGGAGCTGCAGTTCAGTCTGGTACATTGATCAGGACTAATCTTGGCCCATTCTTCTCTATAAAACTGCTGTAGTTCAGTTAGTTTCCATGGGATGTCTGGCATGAATCGCTGTCTTGCCACAGCATCTCAATGGGGTTCAAGTCTGGACTTTGACTTGGCCACTTCAGAACGTGTATTTTTTTTTTTTTTCCCAAACCATTCTGAAGTTGATTTGTGTGTTGGATCATTGTCTTGTTGCAGCAGCCATCCTCTTTTTAGCTTCAACGGTCTGACAGACGGCCTCAGGTTTTCCTGCAAAACATCCTGATAAACTTTTGAATTTATTATTGCAAGGTGTCCAGGCCCTGAGGCAGCAAAACAGCCCCAAATCATGATGCTCCCTCCACCATCCTTCGAGGTGGGGATGAGGTGTTGATGTTGGTGAGCTGTTCCATTTTTCCCTCCACACATGATGTGTGTTACTCCCAAACAATTCAACTTGGGTTTCATCCATCCATCCATCCATTATCTTCCGCTTATTCCGGGGTCGGGTCGCGGGGGCAGCAGCTTCAGCAGGGAAGCCCAAACTTCCCTCTCCCCAGCCACTTCAGCCAGCTCCTCCGGCGGGATTCCAAGACGTTCCCAGGCCAGCCGAGCGACATAGTCTCTCCAGCGTGTCCTGGGTCGACCCCGGGGCCTCCCGCCGGTGTGACATGCCCGGAACACCTCTCCAGGGAGGCGTCCAGGAGGCATCCGAACCAGATGCCCGAGCCACCTCAACTGGCTCCTCTCAACGCGGAGGAGTAGCGGCTCGACACCAAGCCCCTCCCGGATGACCGAGCTTCTCACCCGATCTCTAAGGGAGAGCCCGGACACCCTGCGGAGGAAACTAATTTCGGCCGCTTGTATCCGGGATCTTGTTCTTTCGGTCACGACCCACAGCTCGTGACCATAGGTGAGGGTAGGAACGTAGATTGACCGGTAAATCGAGAGCTTCGCCTTTTGGCTCAGCTCCTTCTTCACCACAACGGACCGGTGCAGAGTCCGCATCACTGCAGACGCTGCACCGATCCGCCTGTCAATCTCCCGCTCCCTCCTACCCTCACTCGTGAACAAGACCCCAAGATACTTGAACTCCTCCACTTGGGGCAGGATCTCATCCCCGACCCGGAGAGGGCATGCCACCCTTTTCCGGCTGAGGACCATGGTCTCGGATTTGGAGGTGCTGATCTTCATCCCAACCGCTTCACACTTGGCTGCAAACCGCCCCAGTGAGAGTTGGAGGTCACGGCTTGATGAAGCCAACAGCACCACATCATCTGCAAAAAGCAGAAATGAGATGCTGAGGCCACCAAACCGGACCCCCTCAACGCTTCGGCTGCGCCTAGAAATTCTGTCCATAAAAATTATGAACAGAATCGGTGACAAAGGGCAGCCTTGGCGGAGTCCAATCCTCACTTGGGTTTCATCAGTCCACAAAATATCTTGCCAAAACTTTTGTGGAGTGTCCAAGTGTCTTTTTGCAAACATTAAACGAGCAACAATGTTTTTTTTAGACAGCAGTGGCTTCCTTCGTGGAGTCCTCCCATGAACACCATTCTTGGCCATAGTTTTACATACAGTATAGTTGATGTGTGCACAGAGATATTTGACTGTGCCAGTGATTTCTGTAAGTCTTTAGTGGACACTCTAGGGTTCTTTTTTTACCTCTCTGAGTACTCTGCTCTGAACTCTTGGTGTCATCTTTGGTGGACGGCCACTCCTTGGGAGAGAAGCAACAGTGCCAAACTCTCTACATTTATAGACAACGTCTCTGAATGTCGAATCATGAAAATCCAGACTTCTAGAGATGGTTTTGTATTCTTTCCCAGCTTTATACAAATCAACAATCCCAGGTCTTCAGACAGCTCTTTTGACCGAGCCATGATGCACATCAGACATTGCTTCTCATCAAGACATTTCTTACCAGATGTGTTTTTTTAGTGGGCAGGGCAGGTTTTAACCACTTATCAGTGATTGGGCACACACCTGACTTAAAATGTATGGTAAAAATTGGTTTCAATCGCTTTTTAAGTCTCCTTGGGCATAGTGTTTACTCACTTATTTTCCCCCCCTACTGTCATTGTTTGCATGCTATCCTCATTAAAATATGAAATCAATGTTTGGGTGATTTTAATTAAAGCGGACACTGTATTTTCATCTGTGTGATTTTGACAACGATCAAATCACATTTGATGGTGATTTTATGCAGAAATGTGAGAAATTCCAAAAGGTTCAGATACTTTTTCATACCACTGTATTCATTAATTTTCACTTGTTAATACAGAGCTTTGACTGTAAGTTGAGTAGCTTTGCCACGTTAACATTAATCCGTAATTGTTAGTGTACTGAGGACATGGGTCAAAGATCTTTTGGACACAACAGGAAGGAACACTCATTTGGAAATGTTTGTGCTTTTCATGCAATACACATATCCCTTTTCAAAAAGTTAAAAAAAAAAAAAAAAAAAAAGGAATATTTGTTCCACATGGAGTAAAATAACTTCTGTCACTGATGAACTCCTATTCTGGTTCAGGACTATTGGATTACCCCATTCCACCAATTTGCTTGTAAGGAAATAAAAGCTTTCTCAGGTCACAGAACCAACATGAAGAGAAAATAAACATGTTTAAGAGTAGAATTAGCTCAGAACAGAGTTGAGGTTAAGAGCTCTATTTTTGTCTGCATAAACCGGAATACAACATGTTTGTGCAGACGGTGTTGACAGAATTTAAGCATAAGGTCCAGGGGCTCAGTTGCTGAGGGACTACTGTATTGGCTATAAATAAACATCTACTGTCCAAATCTATCAACTTTAATAAGATAAGATTGTTGTGTCATGTCAAAATTCTTGTCGAGCCAAAGGTAAGAACAACAAGCAAGGCTATTTGTAACTATTTTCAAAACACACTATTTGAAGCATCTTAATAGTGAGGAGAATAACAACTACCATTACTTCTCGTGTAATACGAGGCTGTTTATATAGTTTTATAAAATTAAACGTTACTGCTGCCTAACTGTACAATGTGAGTGCGTATGTCCCATGGCTTTCCAAACCCTTGAATTTTTCCAACAGAACAGTGTTGAAGAGCACCTTGGTGTGTAAGTACCAATTTTTTTTCGCATTATAAATTTATGTGTAAGTCGCACCAGCCATAAAATGTACAATGAAGATGAGAAATACATTTTTGAGGGAATTCTATTTGGTCAGAGACCAAGAACAAACATCATACAATATAGACAAGTTTCCTGAGCAAAAATTGTCTTTGACATTTTCTGCAACGGACTTCCGGTTCAGACAGAACACCATGACTTGTGGTTGAAGTAGTCAAAGTTTTAAACTGCCAAATATATCCAGAGTGTTGAAATTCGCCCCCCCGGCCAAGACGCACGGAAACAGCGACAGCCAAAACAAGTGCCGCTCGGCCAATGCTGCCCCCGCGCGCGCCAACCGGGAAGGCAGAACTTCGCTCGTCCACCTCTGATATTAACCCTTTGTACTGACTCCATGTTCCAAAAGTTTGAAAAAGACTCTCCGAAAGCAGGTTGACAATTTATTCGTCGACAATGGTCAAAAACAAGGCAAAAAACAGACGACGTAGGGACAATTCTGGATCCAAAACAAGGCTACATGTTTCCGAGCAGCAAAATCTGTGTTATATCAGTGTTCAGTCTTTTTAAAGTCCTTGGTGAAGCGGGCCGTGTCGAAGGTGTGTCCGAAGGTGTGTCTGGGCGTTGCTTTTGGGTCTTCCCCTCTGTGGCCGGTTTTGGGTGGCTTAGGTTCATGCGTGGATGGGACGCCCGCTATCAACTTTGTTGTCCGGGCTATCTGTACTTGTTTTAGGACAAAGCGCTTTGTCCTTGGAGTTTGCTGGGAGAGCTGATTGCAAGAGTTGGTGCGTCAATCTTGTTCGTGACGCACGCGTTGGGCTTCTGTGATAAGACGGCATTGTGTATCTCTTCTATTTCTTCTCATTAAACTATGGTGTGCTATTTATTTTATATTAGTAGTGCAGTCCTACCGTAAATATGAAAATGATACTATTTCCTGATTAATTATATTAGGTGTGTTAGAGTAATGAAAACAGTTAGACGGTGCCTACGAGAAACTGTACCATTTTTCTCATCTCCTCTTCATTAGCCCGGATAAGGTGATTCACTTTACTGGGTGAAAGGGGAATGTAGTGGAGTCTGCTTAAACAATAGTTAGATGAATGTGTTAGACTAATGCAAACAATTATATGGTGTGTGCGATGATGGTACCTTTTCCCTTCAATAGGAACCCACGGAACCTCCAGAAATTGATTCAGCACGATGTAGATGAGACTCCGGGATTTTCCATGCTGTGCATGGTTGTGTGAACTCCTGGAAGAACCTATGTACTGTATAACCTCGGAAGTGGAATGTTTTGAACAGTGTCCAGCTTCAAAGCGCCAGTGTGGATCTACCTCGCCATATGCCTTATATCGAAACCAGTAGATTAGGGATTTGGCTCGCAGTTTTTACCCTAAAGTATCCACAAAAAATATTGCATGTTTGTTCTTATCACTTCGTTGATCGTTCGTGGACAAAATTCTGTCATGGCCTCAGTCCCAGATGCAGCATTGCCTGAGTGCCTTCAATTATCCCCACTTGTTCTCAATCCATCTACTCACTGCCCAGCCAATAGCAGTGTTTCATTCAGCAATCAACCTGTACATTTAAAGCCTTGATTTCCACTTCCACTATGTCAGAGAGTCTGCAAAGCCTGCCTTTTACCTGTCCATGGATAGAAATACTTGTAGTTCTTAAAAGATAAATGTTAGTACAAGTTATAGAAATTTTGTATTAAAACCCCTCTTAATGTTTTCATTTTAATAAAATTTGTAAATTTTTCAATCAAAAAATAAACTAGTAGCCCGCCATTGTTGATGTCAATAATTACTTACACAATGCTCATGGGTGCTGAAGCCTATAAAATCAGTCGCACCCAAGCGCCAGCAGAGGGCAGCAAAACTCCACAAAACACAATTAACAAGTGGGCATTTCACTATACTGTCATTTAAATATTTCTGAGCAGGGCATGTGCATTAATTGCGTCAAATATTTTAACGTGATTAATTTAAAAAATTAATTACCGCCCGTTAACGCGTTAATTTTGACAGCCCTAGTAATTTTTAGAGCTGAAACGAATACTCGAGAAACTCTAGTTGAAAAACTGATCCGAGTAATTTTATTCATCTCGAGGAATCGTTAATTTTGCCAGCTCTAACCATCACGTTTTGCCCGGACTACTTTTAATGCGGGACAACGCGCTGACGTCACGTGCGTAGAGGAAGAAGCAATAATAATAAATAAAAGAAACCTTACAACGCCGGCGTTGCTACAAACAACGCCCGCATGATGCTAGTGTGGTAGCAGGTAGTGTCCGATGCGTCTCATAGATATCGCATGCATTTAGAACTAGATGTGAAATGACAGACTCGGCAGCATCTGGGTGGCGTTAGTAAGCAGCCGCCATCTTTAAGCAGTAGACTTCTCAGCGCTAATAAATATAATGTTACTGTCACTCGCTCACGTAATGTTAGCCCTTCGGAAGGCTAGGTTTCTATTGATTATGAGCACTGTCGATGCGTGGCTAACATGTCTTACATACAGGCTTTATTTAATCTGTAAAAACACAGCGCTGTAGAGTGATGAGGGTGTAAAATTAAAACATAATAAAGCCAACTGTCAGTTTTAGCTCAGCAGTCATTGCTGAATAAAACACCCAAGTAAAACTTGTCCCTAATGTGCTCCAATACAGCAGGTATCATACATTTATTTTGAACACTGCAAAAACTCAAAATCCTATCAGTACTTACAGTTTAGACTAACTTAAAACTTAACTAGAACTTAAAAATAGCTTGACACAAATGGAAATTCAATTGAAACACGTGGGAAAAACACCTAGCTTTTAAGTGATGTGTGTTATCAAGTGTAATTACATTTTTAGGTAAGAAATATGTTTGTTTGTTTTTTATAAGATCTAGAAGTTTTTTGAGTGAAAGCAGTGATTTTTTTCTTCTAGTCACATCTGAGTTGCAATTGTTGGCTGTTTTCAACAATGTACATCGAAAATAAAGACATTGATTGACTGAAAATGGTTCAATATTGGATTAAATGTCTTTTTTCTCATGTATTTTCATAATTGCTCTTTACCTAAATAAAAAATGTTTTATCCGATTACTCGATTAATCGATAGAATTTTCAGTTGATTACTCGATTGCTAAAATATTCGATAGCTGCAGCCCTAGTATATTTCATCTGGTTACATTATATCATATGGTATTATGAGCTCATGGCACATGTACAAAAAAACACAAATACAGTGGTACCTCTACTTACGAAGTTAATTCGCTCCAAGACCTTTGTAAGTCGAAATGTTCGTATGTCGAGCAGGATTTTCCCATAAGAATACACTATAATTCCATTAATTCGTTCCGCAGCCCAAAAACCTACATTAAATCTGTTAAAAATGCCAGGTTGTTTGCATGTCACGTGTTTTGAATCCCCCTGGTGGCGATTTGCAATTGTTTTTAAGTTTTGGGAAAATTTTGGCCACCTAAAGAAAGCTAAGACCTACGTTCTCATAGAAAGAAAAAAAAGGCAACGCTTTGATGAAGAGAAAGTTTTGGTCTAATTAATTCCGGACGGGCATCATTATTGTTCTAAAAGGACTATCTTCAGTGGCATCCATTCTTCTAGCCACACCAGCTCAGTGCTTTTTTACAAATCCTTAATAAATACTGCTGTTACTATTGCAAAAAGCAATTACAAGAGAAACACAAATACATTATGTATTTTGCGTAGCGGGGCTGACGGCAGAGTTGACTTTCTCTTTTCATGTCTTGTTGTTGCTATCAGTTGGCGACGCGTGTTTTGTTGCACAAGCTCTGAATTAAATGATTAAAAACCTGACGAAGCTGGTGATCTCTTTGGCGATAGTACCAGAATAATAATTGTCACCTTAACGTATAAAGACTAACGAACAGAGGTCGTCAGAGTATTGTCAAGCAGTTCGTGGACGTGCACCCCACGCTAATATTTTTCCATCATTTCATTTTCATTTCAATGGTAAGCCTCACCTTTTTTCCTTTTTTCATCACCTGCTTTAGCATTCTTGGAACCCATGTCATGTTGATTTCTCTCGCAAGAAAATCCGCCGTGCGTCGGTCTTGCGGAAAAACAATGAAATTGCGACATTGTCATGAATCGTCGTATTTCGAGCATTTCGTTGGATGTAGAAACAAATGCCGTGTCAAATTTTACATCGGATGTTGAAAAGATCGTGTGTCGAGGTACCACTGTAGTATGTCATTTTTTATTGCAGATATTGATCACAATAAAGCTTTTGGACAACATGATTCCATTTGTTTTATTTAAAACAATTGGTGCATGTGCAAAACAGGTCAATAAATCACAATTTATAACATTATTGGAAAAATATTCACGGAGGTGGAGCATAAATCAAGCCTTCCATCATCAAGGTAGAATGTAGGTAGTCTCGATATACTGTATGGCCATCAACGTAAGTGTTGTTGTGAGGCACATCAAGTTGTCTTCCCTTGCCTAACAGCGTTTTCCACTTGTTAACAAACGAACAAAAAACGTGGAACACTTCAATTTATGCATTTAGGGTAAAAAGCCTGTGTATGACTTGTAGCTGATGAGTGTTTTCCATTTCTTTATCGTTGAAGCTAATGCAAAGCTAATGATGTCTCAGCTGTGATGCAACACATAGAATTGTAGTCAAATTGAACATAAATGTACCATTTATTGCTTTTTGGTGGCACTGTCCTGGTTCCACATCTGCATTCATGAACACAAAATTCAGATATTCACGTATTAGGACACAATCAACTGTATGCTTCGGAGATTTTCAGGTCACTGATTGAGTTTCCATCCACTGCCATTAAATCAATAAAATCCAAACTACCGTATTGGCCCGAATATATGACAATGTTTTTTGCATTGAAATAACACTATTAAAATGGGGGTCGTCTTATATTCGCGGTCTAGACATTATACCCATTCACGACGCTAGATGGCGCCAGATATCATTGAAGCGATATTCTGTCATGACAGATAATAATCTCAGCTACTCTCAAGTTTAACCAGTTTGCATTATTTTATTGCAGTGTTTTTCCTTATTCAGATTTGTTTCAAGACTAGTTACAGTTAGGCTTCACTTTGATGGTTAATGCAGTAATTGCAATTTTGTTGTTTTATCATAATAGATTGGTTTATTTACATGCTCTGGCTGGAGAAAGAGTAAAACGGAAGTGGCGAGCATAGATGCAGAAATAAAGCGGAAGTAACTTGGAAACTTGTCTATAGTAATCACAATAAAATGGAGAACAACAGGCTAAATGGACGTCTGCTGAAATACAATATTAATGATTATTTAGATACCCATAGCTTAAAAAGCCAATTCAGACCTTGTTTATCAATGTCTCGATCACATGGCAAACCACTACCAACTTCACTGAAGCCTTCATTTTCAATATCACTTCTGAACAACTCGGCCAAATCTGGAATAAGAGAGCATGGTTAGAATGAAAAGTGAATAAGTAGGCCCAGCCAAACAAACTATGATAAAATGTGTGACTTCTAGTCCATAAGATACAGTACCTTTTTTTCACAACATACAATTGTAGGTCAAGTTAATTCCACAAGTAGTGATGTATGTTACGCATCCCTGATAGCTGTTTTATTCTCAACAGCAACCAGAAAAATACATACAACATATAAAAAATTACAAATATGATTTAGAGAATTCTTGAGGGACAGAAGACAAAAAAAGGCAAACTGAGAAGAGTGATACTGATGGCGAATAATAGAGATGTCTCTAACACCGTTGCTACAGAAACCAGACTCTTTTGAAATAATTCAGTGATTTTATGTAACCACTCCATGGAATAAAATACAAAGTAAAGGTTTAGGGCCTTCACATCCTCTGCAGATGTTGGTGATGGAGTATTTTACATAAAGCCTCGAGGTTCACACTCCACACAAACCTTTTGTAGTATAAAAAAAAGTGAGGCACATCATGGATTGAGGCTGACCATCTTTCGAAGGTATCAGACCTGAGGGAGTTTGGAAAAGGTTATCGTTAAGTCAGCTGTATAATGCAAAGCTCGGTTCTGCGCGATGGCTTTGTGCTGTGTGTGTGTCCTCGACACCGAGTTACCTGGGAGTGTTTTTAAAGGGATGAGAATACCTTTATCATTTGCATTCCGGTGGGAAAAATCTTGTTTAACAAATTGAGAAAAACTGAAATTCCTTTTTCTGATGTGTAATATTGGAGAAATAGCCAGGTAAGTAAGTCAGCGTTTCCAGAAAGTGGAAGCCTTTATTATGGTCAATCAAATGCGAGTATCACAGATTTCCAAATGTTCCTTGTGAAATCCGTTATACCCAATGCCTTTTTTCGAGTTTGTCAGTGTTTATGTGAGTTGGTAGAATTGACATTGCACAATTGCTGCAATTTTTGTGTTTAAACATTATTTTCTCTGTCACGACGCGTGGGGTAAGGAGGACCCAATTGCAGGGAAAACACAGGCAAGGCAGGGCAACGGTGAAATCAAAAACTATTTTATTTTAGTTGACCACAAACAAAGTACAAACAAAAGCAGTGGGGATCAAACAAAAGACCAGGAATTTTAATTTACCTTGGAATATCAACACGAAGGCTTTGACAGGATAACGAAGGAAAGACAAAGACCCAACAAGAACACACAGAACTTAAATACAGACATGGGGTAATGAGACAATGAGACACAGGTGGTTGATACAATAGGGAGCGGGTTGGTCGAGACACCAGGAGCAGGCCACAACAGATGAAATCAATGGGTAATCACAATGACCAGACATACTGTACAAGGGCAAAATCTTAACAAAACTCAACTCAAGGCATGACACTCGATTTTCAAAGTTAAAAAGATTTGCAATATGTATACAAGTAGTTCCCGGGTTACGACTTACCCGACCCGCGATTTCGACTTTACGACCCTGAAGTCTCGTCCGCCATTCTGTCTCCAGTCATGTTTTTTTTTTAGTCGCGTAAACAGTACCTAGTTCTTGTCATGCCTCCTCCAGCGTCGCCGATGTCCTGCAGTTCCTGATGGCGTCAGGTCCCACCCGCTGTCATCTCCGGTTCTCATGTGTCCGCCCGAGAAGCACCCTTTTCGGCTTGGAAGTGTCATCACGCCTGCCCCAACCTACGGTTCTTCCCTGGACACCAACAATTCGCCTTTTTTTGGACTTCCCACTTCCCTGGTCTCATGCTGCCATCTGCTGCTTTTCCCTTGGCGCCGACTCCCCTTGTGAGTCCCGAACCATTTTTTTGAGTTTGGACGGCAGGCTCGCGTTAAGAGAGGCGACCTGAGCGGCCATAATATCCCCCCTCTCTCGCCTCTCTACTCACACGCGAGTATAGCCCGAAAAGTTTTTTTTTTTTTTTTTTTAAGCCTGAATAGTCATTCAAAATAATGGCATTTAACACAACGTACCTCACAGTATTTTTTAAAAAAGTAGTTTTTTTACATGATTAATATGACATACACTCACCGGCCACTTTATTAGGTACACCTGTCCAACTGCTCGTTAACACTTAATTTCTAATCAGCCAATCACATGGCGGCAACTCAGTGCATTTATGCATGTAGACATGGTTTAAGTCAATCTCCTGCAGTTCAAACCGAGCGTCAGTATGGGGAAGAAAGGTGATTTGAGTGACTTTGAACGTGGCATGGTTGTTGGTGCCAGAAAGGCTAGTCTGAGTATTTCAGAAACTGCTGATCTACTGGGATTTTCACGCACAACCATCTCTAGGGTTTACAAAAAATGGTCCGAAAAAGAAAACATATCTAGTGAGCGGCAGTTCTGTGAGAGGAAGTGCCTTGTTGATGCCATAGTTAGAGGAGAATGGCCAGACTGGTTCGATCTGATAGAAAGGCAACAGTGACTCAAATAACCACCCGTTACAACCAAGGTAGGCAGAAGAGCATCTCTGAACGCACAGTACGTCGAACTTTGAGGCAGATGGGCTACAGCAGCAGAAGACCATGCCGGGTGCCATTCCTTTCAGCTAAGAACAGGAAACTGAGGCTACAATTTGCACAAACTCATCGAAATTCGACTAAAGAAGATTGGAAAAACGTTGCCTGGTCTGATGAGACTCGATTTCTGCTGCGACATTCGGATGGTAGGGTCAGAATTTGGCGTCAACAACATGAAAGCATGGATCCATCCTGCCTTGTATCAACTGTTCAGGCTGGTGGTGGTGGGGTAATGGTGTGGGGAATATTTTCTTGGCACTCTTTGGGCCCCCTTGGTACCAATTGAGCATCGTTGGAATGCCACAGCCTACCTGAGTATTGTTGCTGACCATGTCCATCCCTTTATGACCACAATGTACCCAACTTCTGATGGCTACTTTCAGCAGGATAATGCGCCATGCCATAAAGCTGGAATCATCTCAGACTGGTTTCTTGAACATGACAATGAGTTCACTGTACTCAAATGGCCTCCACAGTCACCAGATCTCAATCCAATAGAGCATCTTTGGGATGTGGTGGAACGGGAGATTCGTATCATGGATGTGCAGCCGACAAATCTGCACCAACTGTGTGATGCCATCATGTCAATATGGACCAAACTCTGAGGAATGCTTCCAGCACCTTGTTGAATCTATGCCACGAAGAATTGAGGCAGTTCTGAACGCAAAAGGGGGTCCAACCAGTTACTAGCATGGTGTAATTAATAAAGTGGCCCGTGAGTGTATAATACTTGTGTTTGGACAGCCCATTTGTATTTAGGGGTACTTAAAGGGTCAATTTCGACTTAAACAGAAATTCGGGTTAAATCGCCAGCCTAGGAACGGAACTCGTTTGTAACCAGAGGACTACCTGTACTTAACTCTTTAACGCAACATTGCAACTACCAAGATTGCTGAATGTGTGCCATCTTTTGGTTCAATTAGTAACTACAAGGCACTATATTTGCAGCTCTGAATTGTTAAAGTCAGCAATGTTGCTTGTCACAATTTTGCAACTTTGGCATTTAAAGAGTTAAATACTTTGCGCAATCCTTTTTCCTGTGAAGGTCATACTGTATACACTAGCTGCGGTCAGTCCCTTTAAAGAAGCTTTGGAAACTTTTAACTCATTGCAAATGTAAAACAGTATTACCTACATTCACTGATTCTTTTTTTTTTTTTTAAATGCCTAACACAATGTGCTAACATTTTGACAGACATCTAGAGTCACCACATTTATTGGTTTTTCTGATTTTAAACCTTTGAATTGGCAGATTTCACCGCATATATTTGGGCTTCTCACACTGACTCTATTCCTAACCACACAGTTCGTGACATCTTTGGTGTTCACTCCTGTTGATAAATTCCGATAAAATATTGATGTGAGTCCAGCAACAATAATGGAAGAAGAGTGCTGTGTTCTTTTGTCTATGATGAATATAGAACAAATGTTTCCTTGTCCAAGATTGCAGACGTATTGTTTTTTCCCCACAGCATAAATTGTTAAGCATGAGAGAAAGTTTGTGGTAAAGAAGTGAAGATGCAGCACTTTGCTATCCTTAAAAATATAGTTCTGAAAATTGATATTTATGGAAGAGGTAGTTTTCCCTCTGCGTTTTGTTTTGCTGGCACCAGGATGTCCTTTTAATGACTTGTTTCTCCTCAGAAGTGTCACAAATCTTCGCCTTGACAAACGTTGCAAACGAGTCTGCACAACTTTTAATAACAATAAAAAAATAAAAGTAATTGAAGTTGCTTCTGGGAAAACACGTCCATGCACTGCCTGAAAATGAGCGCATACAACCAATATATCAGGAATGCCACAAAAATATAGTGCATATATAAGCCAGAGTGTCACGCAGGAAGCGTGGGTTCAATTCTCAATCAGTGAGTGTGGGAGAACGTCTGCATCAAGTTGTCTGTTTTTCTAGTATTTGAATGTGGCTGCAAAAATAAGCATTTGACTGATATGATAATTTTGAAATTCATTGGTATGCTATGTTAGATCTGCAAACTGGGCCATTGCCTCAAAAATGAAAACCAGATGCAGAATGTTGTGGTCCCCTACGTGGCTGGTTTGTGGTTTTATCCTGCCATCTATCCGATGCATCATGCTCACTCACACCAGGATAAAACTGACCTATAAGAGTCAAGCCTGGTGCCACATGGCAGCCAGAGAAAGGCGAAAATGAGAAAAGTGAGTGCTTGCTTCAATTATCTTACTTATCTGGTGAGAAATTGCTGCTGTTTCGGCTACATTTTCATTGTTGTGAATGACTTTCACCATATGCTCAAGGTAACCAGTTCAGCAACAAGCGTTAGGTCCATTCCTAAAAGGTATTCCTTCGTCACAACAACGAAAGTCTGTGCTTCGGCAAAAAACGTAAGTGACACACACAAGGATTTATGATTGGACTTGTTGAACAGGTTTAACATATAGGGGCTGTTTAAATGGTGACTGTGAAAGAATATTTTATTCATGCTTATAAAACACAATTATTAACTGTTGTGAAACTATACGCTTGCATGTGAGACTTTATTCATGTTCGTGCGTTCCAAGTATGTGTGCTTCATATATTCCTTTGAACTTCCACAATGACGCCTGTTGACTGCCTTATCAAGATATGACTCCCTCTTGTACCAGTCAGAGCTAGTTTATGTTTTTCTGTGGAAAATCCCCAGGTTGGGCTGTAATGTTTCACTTCTGTTTCACAATAAGCATCCAGTTTTGAGAAACAACACCAAATAAGGAGAAGCAGTAAGAGCTGACTCACATCCCAAACTGTTGCTATTCTAAACTAACCAATCATCGTGAACCACGCACCCACTGTTATGACATGTTTCGACTATTGCTACTAAATAAAAGGCCAACACGGGAACTCGGCAGTTGGGAGATGACTCGCGACGCTACACAGCCGTGTGGAGCCTCGCATCTGCCGACCCCGTGTGCACATTAAACTGACTCGAGTGATTCCTGACCGCAAATGGTTTAATCCCCGATGAGGTGGGAGATTTCTCTCGTTTTTACTGTCGAATAGAATACTCGTGTGTTTTATTTCCTGACAGTGACGCTCTGACAAAAACAGCAGAACATAACGGATTTCATGCTTGCATTTACATGGTTCCGTCTCAGTTCGAACTATGCGGAAATTCCGCGTGAAAACGATGTAGCATTCATGCCAGGCCCTACTTCCTTAACAACAACCTCTTCAGACCGGGCGACAACATACCCGCACACTCGAAGTAGACCCGTGCCGCCCATAAGGCGAGCTAAGCAACCGCCTAAGGGCGCACCAGCATCCAGGGCGTCAAGAAAAACATTCAAATAATATTTGCTGATAGCAGTATTCAAAAAAATTATACAAAACAATAAAACAAAAGAACAACAAAACCGTTCATAATAAGTCTTTAAATAATAATGAAATCCTTTTTCCAGTGTGCCTTCTGCCCGTTTAACTTTTTCCTGTGATGCGATAATTTGACCACAGACCTTAGTCTCACTCACCACCCAGCAGACTAGAGAGCTACCTGACGGTGCTATTTTTAGCCTCCGCAATTGAGCGACGTTACGGTGACAAGTCAACTTCATGAAAAGAAGCCCTCCGAGTCAGAAGAAAAAGAGAGAAGAGAGCAAAGACATGAAGAATAACAGAGGTTTGTTGTGATGATTTTTTTCAACAGCATAAGAACGTAGACTTAGGGCAACTGCAAGCTAGCGGTTATTTACATAGAGTTAATATGACTTAGTGCCAAAGCTAAATTATACTGTATCATTAGCCATGCTGTTGTTTTAGAAATATTTTCAGTATTCAGCCAGCTGTGGATTAGTTTCAGTTAAATTTACTCCCCCTCCAATTTTAGAGAAATTTAGACAAAGTCTATGGGAGACTAAAATTGTCTTGCTTATTTTCATGTGATGTGAACCACTTTTACCTTGTGTAAAATTGTCCTTTTCAAATAAATTTGCCTTGCCTAAAAGTGCCGAGGTTAATTAAATAAATACACCATTAAATATGCAATTAATAATTTCAAAGTTCTGTGGTATGGGGGACTAAAAGTGCCACGGATTTAAATGCAAACATTTGTTATTAAATGTGTCATTAGTTCATTAAAATGGCAGTCACGTTCATGTAAAAACATTCAATTAATTATTATTTTTCTTTTGCTATCATATATTATTTAATTCATTATGATTGGATAATCCTGTGTAGTTGCCGTGCTTCAAGAATTTATTTTCTTTTTACTACGCCCATTAAAGATGGTGGCCGGATCCAATAGACAGGTACAGTAGGCTGCAAGAATTTAGGTGCTATTATGGCTGTGTCATGCTGGTTTCACAATCAACAGCTATTTGACTAATGTAGTGTAACATTCCACTTTCTTCTCTTTGTAGATGCTCTTCTGAAATATTTTCCTTCTACCTCTGTACATCCTGGGCCATCTTTTACAGCGAATTTATCCACATCAGCACCAAGTCCAAGCCCACCAATTCCAGGAAAGAAGTGCACCTTCCAAAACAACTGTCATATGAAAGTGGAATAGATGCTTTTGCATCAGTAAAGACAAGCTGAGTAAGGTTATAGGTCAAGGTGAAAAAAAAGTTTTATTTTAAAGTGTTCTCTGTGTCTTTATATAGGTTTGTGTGGGTGGGTGTTAATCATATTGTAATAACAATTGTAATTTATTTAATGCATGTTTTTGAAGTGTTTTTTAGGCAACAAATGTGTTGCCTAGGGCACCAAATTGGTCAGGAATGGCCCTGACTCAAAGTAATGCCGTCCGCGTGTTTTTAGTAAAAGGCTGCAATTTCAGAAACTTTTGCTTCAAAAGGCAGACAAACAAGAACATGTGGCACACCACACAAAAATCAAGCCGATGTTCCGCCAGGTTTGCTGTTGTGAATGTTTAGTAGCAGCGACTGCGCATGTCCAAAGTGACGTGTATGAGTGCTGACGTCATTGGAGTGAGAGCGTTCCATTAGTATGCTTTGGGTTAGCATGTCGGCTAGCTGTCACGCCTCTTGGTTTGTTGACATTCTCCAAAGCCAGGGACGGGAAATGACATACGCCCGATTTAGGTGGCATAAAATATCGTTCGGGAGGTGCGACAGTAAAGGTGAAGTCGACAGTTTTGACCATGATGGAGCAATTTTGCCATGTCGTCCTGAATAAATGTATTTGTATTATTTCATATTCCATTTAGCACAAGACTGTTATTTGTCATGACCATGCCATTTATTTAGCTATTGGGGAAAAATACTTGGATAAAAAGAATATCCTGTAAAAATATTGGAGTACAGAGACTGAAACAATGACATTTCGCCACTCCCTTCGTCGTGTTTTTCTCGTTCTGAATAATTCCCCCGCAACGGGCTGACTGGTCCTTCTCAAGCCATTTATTTAGCTATTTGGGAAAAACACTTGGATAGAAAGAATATCCTGTAAAAATAGTGGAGTAGAGAGACTGAAACATTGACATTTTGCGGCTCTCTTCGTCCCGTTTTCCTCGTTGTGAATAATTCCCCCTCATTGGGCTGCATACTAAATCAGATGAAATTGTGACTCTGCTGACATCATCCACCTGTTGGGGGCGCTAGAGCCCTCTAACAGGAAGATTAAGAGACTAATTTCTCATCATCTGCGCTTTGCTAAATTCTTGTATATAGTGTGTCAAAATATAATTCACATAATAATGATATTTAAGACTTTTTTTATCCTGTCGTACGCACTTTAATGACACAACATAATGCATCGAAAAGGCTTTAATTTGCCCAGATTTTCCCAATTTGTCCGATACTGTATGGGTATCAAACTTTAAACGGCCAGTGTGGAAAGGAAAGGAAAAAACAAAAGGTAAACAAAACCAATTGTAAAAAAAAGCTCCACTTTTTTGGGGAACAGTTCAAATTTGGTGAAGGTCTATTTTCTCTCAGGAAAAATCAATTGCTCTCCAACAAGCCCATCGACAGGAAAGGGCAACCGGGTATGTTGTCACGGCCTTAGGACCATGGGGACCCCTGAATGACTCTTAATTTATTTTACTTTACATTCACATATTTGTTTTTTATTTAAATCATCATCTGATTAAATTTTATATTCTACTCGATATATACTTGAAAACTTTACCATATTAGATATTTCAAATATATATATTTTTTTTCCTTTTTTTGCACAACCCCCTCATCCCTTCTGTCTTAGCAGAGAATGGTTTGACCCCGCTTTGGCGCACTCAAGGCTACACTACGTACGTGCCCTAAATCGGGAAATTATAACTTTAAACATTGCGAGTTGTCATAAACCGGGTGCACAAAAAAGGAAAAAAAGAGATGACGATCAGAGGTGAATGAGAAAAATTGAAGTTTTTAAAAGGGGGACAAGAAGCCATAGAAGTAGGGCTACAGTTGGCTGTGGACGGTGATGTTGGTAAGTGAACAACAGCCGCTAACACTGAACGTTTACATTCGCGAGCACCGTGACCAAAGCCCGATTCCAGTCTGTCACCGGCCGCTTGTAGCCTATTGAGCTGCGGTAGGACAAGACATGCTGCTCGCATTGAGCCGAGGAGAGAGAAGGTGATGGGAGATCAGGGATGTATGTTAGTCTGTGGCAAGCAGGTGCGCGAGGCTGAACAGACTCAGGTCCGGTGGCTGGATTTATCTTGGGTTTAAAACCCACTGTGTATTATAGCAAACGCTAACAACCTAGCCATGCTCTCCATTGAGCATGAGCTTGCTCAAAACTGGATTTCACTGATGATATAAATGACTTTGCTGTCAAAATCTAGGCGCATCACATTGAGGGCCTGATAACCCCAGGGATGTGGAGAGGGCAGGCACAGGATATTTAGTTATACTGTTTTGTTGCTTAGCAGGCAGGCATAGCATTCTCGATTGTATTGTATTGTAGCCTACATGGGACAATAGATGGAAATTGTTTATATTGTGTCACATCACATTACAGTATATTAAATTAACTGTCCATCTCATATTAAATAATTTGAACATTGCTTGCAAAGCGTTAAAAGCACTGCATATGTTGTCCTGAAAAAGCCGGTGGCAGGGATGTGGTGGGGTGTTGTGGGGGGGCCCTACAATGGTCTGTTGTCCCTGGGCCCCTGCAAGTCTGTTGACAGCCCTGCTCTCCAATACGATAGCAAAACTGTCAGTAGGGACGCTTCAAAATGGGATCAAGCTTTCTAAAGGCTTGCTTCACTTTCACTGGGAGTTGTTCCCTTAATCTGAAAAAACGAGACAGCGGGGGCCAATGACGACGTGGTGACCCAAAATGCCACAGCAAGAACAGCAGAAAATGAGCTGATTACAAAGTACCTACCTGACGGTTCATGACATACAATAAACATTCTGAAGTTGAAATGTCATGTAAAGGTCAGAAGTGCATGGCACAGAAGGCCGAATAAATAAAATTTTTTGCGTAATGTTAGATCTGGGTGCTGGATAGAAATCTGACACTGCAAAATGCTTCTGCTGTGTGGCGTCTGCAAATACCGTACAATTAAAGACTTGAAATAATCCAGGTTGCACTCATTGCATAATGTTTGTTTTCCTGTCATCTGTATATGGTATACTTTCTATTTCACAGTAGTGCCGATCACATACATTCATCTGATAAACTGGCAGAAAGAGAAAAAAAATAGCCTATTTATACCAGTTTCCATGCAGGGCAGTAAATGATTATGACAAAGGAATACAGTTTTATGTATAAATAGTAATTGCCCATTGGAGTGTTAGATTGCCCGCAAGTGTTTGTGTTTGAATTCAAAGGGGTACACTTTAAGGTCTTAGCAATCACCAATTTGGTGCAATATTGATCTTTTGCATCCAAATGACTTCAAAGAAGCAGAGAAATCCAGATATTGTAATAATGCCAGAAGGGAAAATGATGAGCAATTTCTGAAAATGAAGCATTTAGTATGTAAAAATTCCACACGTGGAAACTTCAGGCATGGGCAAAACATCCAAACACAGGGGCTATAGCTGAGGTTTGAACCCAAAACACATGACTATCAACTGTGCTGCCGCCTTCAATCTCCTCTTGAATTGAATCCTTTTGACCAATAGCCGCAAAGTAACCCAATAACCTTTTTCTTCCTCCATTGTGTTATGTTTCTTAGTGCCACTTGTTGTGATTGGTTTATCATTTTCGCAGTTTCTGGTGCTACTTTGAAGTAAAACAGACTACAGCCCCTTTCACACACGTATCCCGATAAATTACCGTATAAGGTGACGCGGGATTTAGCCATGTCATGGCTTTCACACATGGGGAAATGTCCCAGTAATAAATCGGGTTGGATGTGTGAAAGTGGCCGATTTATCCCGGAATGGCATCTCGGCGACCTCTGTGCGGGGCGGCTGGCGCGATTTCATAACCTGAACATTAAGTCATTTTGGGTTGGCATCGACTGTCACATTCTGTTGATCAGCCAGTGTTTTGTTATAGGGCCGGTTGTGGGAGCATTCCTGACATCGTCCCTGCAGTACATCCGAGTGCAACAAGACTGTAAACAAGCACAGGCGATCCAAGAGAAGGGTGCTGAGATATTAACTTGCTGGGTGCCATTTGACACCTTGTATTCTCAAATTGCGGGCATTTGCTAGCTTGTTCGTCTGCTGCCCTTGTTTTGAAATCCCCCATGTTGTGCTGGTATTTGGGTGTATTCCCAGATAGCAAAATATAACTGGGCGGGCAAGGGCCAGATGTACTGCAAATTTCAACCCAAGTTTGTAAAACTGATCCACCCCAGTGTCTTTTTGAAAAATGGCTCAAACTCACTTGCCGGATCAGCAACCAGTTTTGGGCCAGAATTGGTCCAAAGTAGCAGACACTACATTAATATACGGCCCAGATGTGGCACACATTTTACATAATGTGGGCCAGATTTGTATCAGAACTGTTTTTTTTCTTTTTAATTTAGGGTCCATTTTGTTCAATGTATCATACTGTACTGTGTTTATATTACAAATTAGAGTTGTCTATTGAAAGCAATAAGAACAACACATTTTTCATGCCATTCATAAATGCTAACATATTAATGCACCATAACAATACAACATTGTTTTTTCACAAAATATTGTAATTGGAACAAGCAACTCCACATTAAAGATGACCCATTTTTAGACTGAAAACAACATATTGTATTTGTTATGGTTCTGGGGTAACGGGGGACCTAAGCGCAGAGACAGAGGCAAACTGGCAGTGGTAACAAGAGCTCATTGACGATGAGAGGGGTGTCCGAAGAATCCAGTGGGCAGTTTGGTGACAGAACAGGCAGACAGGCATTCTGGCAGGCAAGGAATACAGGATCGAGGGGAAAAAGACAAAAATGAGCTCAGTATCAGGATTACATGATTCTTTGTTAGCTGAAAGTAATGTCAGTGAGTTGTTGATCTGGCGATGATATGAGGTCAAGGACCGGTTTAAGTAAGCTGCTGACGATGATCAGCGGCACCTGGGCCCACGCTCACCCATCTGTGCAATCAAGGCAGTGACACAAATACACAAACACAAGGAGGAGGGGCTCAGTTTGAATAATAGTATTCAAACATTGAAAAATTTACCGTATTTTCGGACTATAAGTCGCAGTTTTTTCATAGTTTGGCTGGGGGTGCGACTTATTTGTGAAATTATTACCAAATTACTTTATCATTTTACATGTTATTTTAGTGTTTTGGAGTGATACTGATGGTTTGGTAAACTTGTTAGCATGTTCTTTATGCTATAGTTATCTGAATAACTGAATGATCTGAATAAATAGCTATGCTATGTTAACATACTGGCCACGTTCGCATTTTGTTGTTCATGCATCAAGTAACATTATCAAACTGGACACTTATTCAGCATGTTGTTCTCTACTGTATTTTTATTTTAAATTGCCTTTCTAGATGACATATCTGTTCTATTTATTGGATTTTATCAAGTAAATTTCCCCCAGAAATGCGACTTATACTCTGGTGCTATTCATGTTTTTTTTTCCTCTTCATGCCGCATTTTTGGGCTAGTGCGACTTATACTCGGGTGCGACTTACAGTCCAAAAATACGGTACAGCAACACAGAGTAAATGCTTTCTCCCCCCATGTGTTGTTATGCAACACATTTTTGAATTACTTAACTTGCAGACATGGCAGATCACTTGAATCCACCAGCCGTTTTATTAAGGCTCGGTTAAATAACTTGTTTAGCAGACAAGAAGTGACTTCAAAACACAATTATGACTTAAAATAAAGCACTTACCATAAAAATTTCCATTCGCCGAGATGGCGTGTCCTGAATCCTACGTGTTCAGTGTAGCAGCGGATGCCCGCCTCTAGGATGTGAGCTGTTGTGACGTCACACGTCGACCGTTAAATTTCATATTTTGAGCGCGTCCCGTCCACACGGTCCGCCCCAGACCAGTGCGTAACCTATCATTTGGACTGTCAGATTGATGATCCATGCCGCACCTGGCGCACTGACGTTCAGCGGGCGGGATTGCCATGTGAATCAGGTGAGCTGAGGCTGGATCTGGCACGGCCTCAGCTGCTATTGGGGTTTGTTTTGTTGTCTTATTGGCTCTCTGCCTACCACTTAGGTTAGCATTATTGATCCCTGTCGACCTACTGTCACGGACCCTTTGTGTTATTCCCTCTTTTCCGTGATCGCGTGTATTTTTGTGTGTATTAAATAAACCCTTGAACGCTTCCCTCTGTGGTTTTCTGCTTTGAGGTACAACCCTGTTTCCAACAAAATAAACCACAAATTTCCAAAGATGGACGATGGACTCTCTTTTTCGGCTCTACAATCCAGTAGCAATTTTAATTTTGTTATGTTTTCAGTTTAATTTAGCCATTTCCAGTTTGCCATGTGGATATATTGGATTTTTGTTTACCGCCTTTCGTCTTACTGCGAAGAAAGAGTAAATGGCGATCGGCCCGCCATGATATTTACGTCATCAGGCTTCGTACTGTGACCCCGGAATCAAACGCATGTTTTCACACATACATCGTCCCGGGAAAGTCCCGGACATAATACTAAGATGTGACCCGTTAAATGTCCGCGCAATCTACATGTCAGTCGGCCTGGGAAATTGCTTTCACACACAAGGGCTACCCGTTTAAATTCCAGGATTTTAGTGGTGTTCAGGTATATGTGAAAGGGGCTTACAGTGGGGAAAAAAAGTATTTAGTCAACCACCAATTGTGCAAGCTCTCTTACTTGAAAAGATTAGAGAGGCCTGTAATTGTCAACAGGGGTAAACCTCAACCATGAGAGAGAGAATGTGGGAAAAAAAAATAAAAATCAAACAATGTGATTTTCAAATAATTTATTTTCAAATTAGAATGGAAAATAAGTATTTGGTCACCTACAGACAAGCAAGATTTCTGGCTGTCAAAGAGGTCTAACTTCTTCTAACGAGGTCTAACGAGGCTACACTCGTTAACTGTATTAATGGCACCTGTTTTAACTCATCAGTATAATTGACACCTGTCCACAATCTCAGTCAGTCACACTCCACACTCCACTGTGGCCAAGACCAAAGAGCTGTCGAAGGACACCAGAGACAAAATTGTAGACCTGCACCAGGCTGGGAAGACTGAATCTGCAACAGGTAAAATGCTTGGTGTAAACAAGTCAACTGTGGGAGCAATTATTCGAAAATGGAAGACATACAAGACCACTGATAAGCTCTCACGGTCTGGGGCTCCATGCAAGATCTCACCCCGTGGCGTGAAAATGATAACAAGAACGGTGAGCAAAAATCCCAGAACCACACGGGGGGACCTAGTGGATGACCTACAGAGAGCTGGGACCACAGTAACAAAGGCTACTATCAGTAACACAATGCGCCGCCAGGGACTCAAATCCTGCACTGCTAGACTTGTTCCCCTGCTAAAGCCAGTACACGTCCAGGCCCGTCTGCGTTTCGCAAGAGAGCATTTGGATGATACAGAAGAGAACTGGGAGAATGTGTTATGGTCAGATGAAACCAAAATAAAACTTTTTGGTAGAAACACAGGTTCTCGTGTTTGGAGGAGAAAGAATACTGAATTGCATCCGAAGAACACCATAACCACTGTGAAGCATGGGGGTGGAAACATCATGCTTTGGGGCTGTTTTTCTGCAAAGGGACCAGGACGACTGATCTGTGTAAAGGAAAGAATAAATGAGGCCATGTATCGAGAGACTTTGAGTGAAAATATCCTTCCATCAGCAAGGGCATTGAAGATGAGACGTGGCTGGGTCTTTCAGCATGACAATGGTCCCAAACACACAGCCAGGGCAACAAAGGAGAGGCTTCGTAAGAAGCATTTCAAGTTCCTGGAGTGGCCTAGCCAGTCCCCAGATCTCAGCCCCATAGAAAATCTTTGGAGGGAGTTGAAAGTCCGTGTTGCCCAACGACAGCCCCAAAACATCACTGCTCTAGAGGAGATCTGCATGGCGGAATGGGTATTGACCAAATACTTATTAATCCACCATGATTTGCAAATAAATTCTTTAAAAATCAAACAATGTGATTTTCTGTTTTTTTTCCTCCACATTCGGTCTCTCATGGTTGAGGTTTACCCATGTTGACAATTACAGGTCTCTCTAATATTTTCAAGTGGGAGAACTCACACAATTAGTGGTTGACTAAATACTTATTTGCCCACTGTACCTCAAGCCACATCGAGCACCAATAGACCCTACCCACCGACGTCACAAAATCACGTGCTCGCTGTATGGTTCCGCTCACTTGTCCGTCATTTTGTGTCTGTATTATCAATGGTCTCAATTGATCGAGCAATTTATAATGAATTTCATGGAAGACCCGGTGCTTTCGGATGCCGTAAACTCACTTGATGCGTTGCATAAAAGGCGTTATGTGGAAAAGCTTCAGTTTATCCATTTGCCAGATCCATATTTGATGCATAAATCGATGTTTTTCGACCCGCTGTCTCCGCCGTATTTGCCTGACATCTGCTAGCTACCCTGAACTGTACAACTATCTTGTCCACACAAAATCAGCCTATTCTCACGAAAGTTTGAAAAACTTCAAGAGCTTGGAGGCTTATAAATATTTCGTTGCTGGTTGGGTGAAACAGGTCCTCGTCCACGAAAATTCGGCAGGAATCTATCTTGTGCTTGGAAAGGTGAGTTACGAAATTTTCAATTCAAAATCTTTTGTTTGTCGTTTGTCAATGGAGTTAGGGCTTTTAATGTTTATTTGGTTTAGCGATAGCACTCTCACTACATACATACGTGTATGTTGTCGGCGATTAGCCTAGCAATGATCTTAATTGTGGTTGTCAGCCCAAAACCCTCTAAATATATATTAAATGCATCTTACCAGATATAAAATGACTATCACATAATCTGTGGTAATCGTTTGGAGCCCAGTTTTCTCGTCGAATTGCAGCAGCCCATCTCGCTCTCTTCTCTCCGGGTCTCTCGGAATCCGGTAGAACTTCAAGTCTCTCCGTCTATCTTCTCTGTTATTGCAACCGACCGCCACACACGCCTTCACCATTTTGATTATTAATGTTGACGAGCAGAAAAACACGTCGTAAATAGGAGGAATGTACGTAGCCGTAACAGGGAAACATGATGTGTTGACGGACAATTGGGCGGCACCAGTCAGGAGGAAGGAGTTGTGACGTCACGTGGGTAGGGTCTATAGGTACTGGGCAGTCGAAATGTGACCGAAGTGTGAACATTTGCAGGCTTTAGTTTAAATAAGCTGATATGAATATGATGATTTTTTTTTTTTTGATGAAGTGCAAAAAGGTGAGTGCTACTTTAAAATCGTTTTCCAAACATACAGGTCTTAATTTATCGAGGACAACCTTAACTGACCTTCAAAACACAAAATCCATAGAGAACTGCTACAATTATGACTATGAAGTTGTTTCCTTTTTCTGCCTCGTACTGGAAATTTGATTATTTTTTTCCCGACTGCGGAATTACTCTTGCACACTTTTAATAATTCATGAAATGCTGAGGTTGGAAGCCAAATGAAACTGTTTCTTTATCTATAGTACGTGTTCGTTAGTACCGCACAAGTGTCATGCCATGTGAGGCGCACTATTTCTTTTCTTTTTTTCCCCCCCATCCTGATTATGTTTGAATTTGAATATGTGAGAATTTATTCATCAAGATATTTTTGTTATTATCTTTAAAACCTCATATACAAAATTTTCGACAAAACCCAAACAGACTATATTGAATATTTCATTCATTGGGGGAATGATTTGTCCTGCTGATTTGTAACTCCATATAAGGAGGACCTGATGATTGATGAATACCGAATGTGTTCAGATGTGCTGTAAATATTTTACATGCGCCAGAAATATATTGCATGAATATACTCAAGAGTGGGGGTTGTCCTTTTCCGAGAAGAATAAAAGCCTTTTGTTGAGTGCCCCACCGTAAATAACAATAGTAAAGTAGAAGGGCGGCAGAGAGACACTAGAAAAAAAATGGAATTGTCTCCAAATATAGTTTGTATTTCATTTCTCATCTGCACTTTCTTGACCCGCATTCCCTTTTAAGATAATGAAAATTGTGTTTGGTGTTGTAGGAGTCGTAAAGCATGCATTTTGTTTCAATAAAAATAAAAGATCTTGCTCAATTCACTTTGTCAGAGTCAAAATGCCAGGTCTGTGAAACACCAACTATGTATTAAAATTTTTTAAAAAATACATTCATTAAAGGGTTTACAGCAGCGCCTTTTGTTTAGTTTTCCTGCAGTGTCCAGAGAAATTTTTACATGTCAAAGCATGAAAAAATGCATTGTTTTTTTCTAGAGCCAGAAACCATAATATTCAGTAAGAATTGTACCACTTCATTATTACACCCTTCGCTGATGATCAGAGGCCACCAGCGGAACATAAGACAGCAAAGGTTGTGAATGAAGGATCCAGTGCCAACTAAAAGTATTGTTACAGTTTTTTTTTTTAAATAACAAAACACTCTATGCACACAACACATACCCAACCCCCTGAGCTATACAGCAACAATTAAAGAAAATGCAACCCCAGGCTAATCCCTACTTTGACATGTACTTTTACAAGAACAGAAGCACATTATTAAATCAATCAATTTGAGAAACAAAAGGCAAAACTCAAGAACAAAATTATTACAAGGCAAAACAACTCAACAGGATCAGAGTACTGAAACAAACAAACTGAGCGCTACCACCTCTACTGAACAAATCAAACAACTGAATTTATATTTGAGAAGGAGGGAGAACTGATTGGGCGATGGCTTGATTGGTGAATTGGTTCCACTTGATTCAAACTACACAGGTTAAGGGCAGATGTAAAGTGACTAGAATTTCTGCCACACATAGAGGCAAACATGAAAAATTGATGTTCATACAAAATTGTATTTTTCAATGATTTCCAACATCACAGTTAAAAAAAAACAGCAGAAACCCCAACCTCTATATCCTAATTTATATTTTCCCTCATTTCCTCACATCTAAATGCAAAACCTCAATTTAAACTGCTAAGAACATAGGATCTACTTCAAAACTGAAGATGATGTAAACAATTACTTCTTTTTCTTTTTTTAATAATGATAAAAGCAACATACAGTGGGGCAATTACGGATTTAGTCAACCACCAATTGTGCAAGTTCTCCTACTTGAAAAGATTAGAGAGGCCTGTAAAACCATGAGAGACAGAATGTGGAGAAAAAAAACAGAAAATCACATTTTTTGATTTTTAAACAATTTATTACCAAATTAGAGTGGAAAATAAGTATTTGGTCACCTACAAACAAGCAAGATTTCTCGCTTTCAAAGAGGTCTAACTTCTTCTAACGAGGCTCCACTCTCGTTACCTGTATTAATGGCACCTGTTTTAACTCATTATCGGCATAAAAGACACCTGTCCACAATCTCAGTCAGTCACACTCCAAACTCCACTATGGCCAAGACCAAAGAGTTGTCGAAGGACACCAGAGACAAAATTGTAGACCTGCACCAGGCTGGGAAGACTGAATCTGCAATAGGTAAAACACTTGGTGTAACGAAATCAACTGTGGGAGCAATTATTTAAAAAATGGAAGACATACAAGACCACTGATAATCTCCCTCTATCTGGGGCTCCATGCAAGATCTCACCCCCTGGCGTCAAAATGATAACAAGAACGGTGAGCAAAAATCCCAGAACCACACAGGGGGGCCTAGTGAATGACCTACGGCGAGATGAGACCACAAAGGCTACTATCAGTAACACAATGCACCGCCAGGGACTCAAATCCTGCACTGCCAGACGTGTCCCCCTGTTGAAGAAAGTACACGTCCATGCCCGTCTGCGGTTCACTAGAGAGACAATAACGGAGGCCAAACGTTTTCTGTAACTCTTCACAAGCTTTTCACACATGGTTGCTGGTATTTTGGCCCATTCCTCTATGCAGACCTCCTCTAGAGCAGTGATTTTTTGGGGCTGTCGTTGGGCAACACAGACTTTCAACTTCCTCGACAGATTTTCTATGGGGTTGAGATCTGGAGACTTGCTAGGCCACTCCAGGACCTTGAAATGCTTCTTACGAAGCCTCTCCTTTGTTGCCCTGGCCACAACACAGCACTGAGACCGTGCTTATCAAAGTCCTAAATGATATTCGTCGGAATACCGATGCAGGCAAATCATCTGTTCTGTTACTATTGGATCTCAGCGCCGCATTCGACACGGTTGATCACAACATACTACTCAGCAGATTGGAACAGTTTATTCGCAAATCATGGTGGAAAATAAAATATTTGGTCAATACCAAACGTTCATCTCAATACTTTGTTATATAGCCTTTGTTGGCAATAACGGAGGCCAAATGTTTTCTGTAACTCTTCACAAGCTTTTCACATACTGTTGATGGTATTTTTGCCCATTCCTCCATGCAGATCTCTAGAGCAGTGATGTTTTGGGGCTGTTGTTGGGCGAAACGGACTTTCAACTCCCTCCACAGATTTTCTATGGGGTTGAGATCTGGAGACCAGCTAGGCCACCCCATGACCTTGAAATGCGTCTTGCGAAGCCACTCCTTTGTTGCCCTGGCTGTGTGTTTGGGATCATTGTCATGCTGAAAGACCCAGCCACGTCTCATCTTCAATGCCCTTGCTGATGGAAGGAGACTTTAACTCAAAATTTCTAGATACACGGCCCAATTCATTCTTTGATTTACAGAGATCAGTCGTCCTGGTCCCTTTGCAGGAAAACAGCCCCAAAGCATGATGTTTCCACCCCCATGCTTCACAACGGGTATGGTGTTCTTCGGATGCAATTCAGTATTCTTTCTCCTCCAAACACGAGAACCTGTGTTTGTCAACCAAAAAGTTCTATTTTGGTTTCATCTGACCATAACACATTATCCCAGTCCTCTTCTGGATCATCCAAATGCTCTCTAGCGAACCGCAGACGGGCCTGGACGTGTACTTTGTCAGCAGGGGGACACGTCTAGCAGTGCAGGATTTGAGTCCCTGGCGGCACATTGTGTTACTGATAGTAGCCTTTGTTACTATGGTCCCAGCTCTCTGTAGGTCATTCACTAGGTCCCCCCATGTGGTTCTGGGATTTTTGCTCACCTTTCTTGTTCTCATTTTCACGCCACGGGGTGAGATCTTGCATGGAGCCCCAGATCGAGGGAGATTATCAGTGGTCTTGTATGTCTTCCATTTTCTAATAAATGCTCCCTCTGTTGATTTTTTTACACCAAGCGTTTTACCTATTGCATATTCAGTCTTCCCAGCCTCTTGCAGGTCTACAATTTTGTCTCTGGTGTCCTTCGACAGATCTTTGGTCTTGGCCATAGTGGAGTGTGACTGAAGAAGTTAGACCACTTTGACAGCCAGAAATCTTGCTTGTTTGTAGGTGACCAAATACTTATTTTCCACTCTAATTTGAAAATAAATTATTTGAAAATCACATTGTTTGATTTTTAGTTTTTTTCCCACATTCTCTCTCTCATGGTTGAGGTTTACCCATGTTGACAATTACAGGCCTCTCTAATCTTTTAAAGTAGGAGAACTTGCACAATTGGTGGTTGACTAAATACTTATTTTCCCCACTGTAAATCTGACGTTCCTAGATTGTTTTCCTCTCGGAGATGCCTGTGTGGCAGCCAGGCAGGTTATTTTTAGCATTTGGTTTTGACAGTTGCCATCATATTTTCGGGATCAAACCACCGTTCCGCCCAGTTCCGGCGCTGAATTGCTTACCAGAGCGGCGTTCTAGACCGCTCCGATCCGATTGGAGAGGTATGTATTTGGATTGGTGAATTGCAAAATATTTGATTCAGATATCTATGAAAAAGAAACTCCCATGTGACACATTAAAACTGTTCAGACTATAAAGACACTCTGATTCCCACTCTCCGCGTCTAAGGAGCAGAACAAGACAGGTTAAAAAAAAAACAAAAAAAACATAGGCTAGTCTTTTCATATTCCCTGAATTCGATAAAGATAATTAGTCTCTGATTTGGTAGTAGGTATTAGGTAGTTTGGTAGTCAGTTTTAGACAATTCAGAGAGCATGATTTTCTCCACTGGCTTAATTTCCTAGGATAACATTTTAAAAAAATTATTCATCTTGATATTTTGCTTCACCTTTGCAAATTTTTTTTTTGTCTATCCACCCAGTCATGTCTGACAAGCTGGCACCGCACCTGCTTGCTTGCTATAACGTGTTTGTGAAGAGCTGTGGAGGATGCAAAACACGTTGCATTATTGATTACAGCTAAGGAACTGTAAAGTTGTTAATGGTCGGGATGCTTGAAAAGCCATTCAAGCTGTAGATCAGCGAGGGTAAAGGATGCAAAACACCAAAGAGGACCTTGACAAGAATTTTAGATGGCAGATGGTAGTTTATGATTGCACATCATTTCAAAGCACTGGAGCCACATAATAACACTGAAAACATGCCAGATGCTTTATTCTGAATGTGGCTAAAATTGGGCTAATCAAGCATTTTATGTTATTTTGTCCTTCAGTTTTATTTACACTGGACTGTTACTTCAGCAAAGAAAATGTCTGACATGAAAGGACTATAGTATGAGTCAGGAATCCCGAATTCCAGATGATCTGAGCAGAGGCAATTTAGACCACGTTAGAAAATGTCTATTGCGGTGGTTGTGAACTCCATTAGCCTCCAATCAAACCAACTCCTCTCATTCCATTTAAACACTGCGCGCACACATATTAAATGGAGACATTTCTGCAGAATTGTACGGCGATAAACAGAACATTGTCATTGTGCTTGGCCAGTGCGGCAACAATGTACCCTCATTAAATGACCAGTATCTCAGTATATATACACTGTATCCCCGACTCTGATTATAAAAGATTTATTTTTCAACATTTATTTTCATTCAGATGAATCAATTGAAAACATTCTTATTTGCAAAGCCGGCCTAGCAGCAGAGAGCAAATTAAAACAAAGCAGGACAAAAGCTAATTTAAATAGAAAACCCACTGCACAGTTCCATACAGTTTGGCTTCTTATTCTTGTATGCATCACTGCTAATGGTAAATAAAACGGGCTAAACACAGTTTCAATTATCATGTACAGTATCACTCGCTTTAAGAAACAATATTTGGGCACAGAAAGTTATTCCAAGAGGTTGTAAGCGGTTAATTATGCAGCTGGAATGGAGAATGTGGGTGGCAGTATGCATGTTGAGCAAAGAACAAAAAAAGGCTGGTTTCTTACAGTTTTGTGTTTTATAGATTAAATCAGATCTATGAATTTATTCGTGTAACTGAAGACCCAAGCAAGTTCTCAGGGAGACACGCCTCTTAGTGATGAGTGTTAGAGGGCGCTAGATCACTCGTGCAGGAGTGGAACAGAGTCTTTGTGCCCTGCAATTGACTGGCAACCAGTTAAGGGTGTAACACAGTTCCTGCCCAACCCCTGCAACCCTCACAAGAATTGTTCAGACTCGCATCCAAAATCCAATTTTTAGCCCATCCAGATTGAAACTGGATGGCTCTTTCATAGTCTGAACCATCACAAAGCGAGTCAGATTTAAATCACATACAGTGGTATGTAAAAGTATCTGAACCTTTTGGAATTTCTCACATTTCTGCATAAAATCTCCATCAAATGTGATCTGATATTTGTCAAAATCACACAGATGAAAAAACTGTCTGCTTTAACTAAAACCACTGAAAACATTTATAGGTGTTCACATTTTAATGAGGATACTATGCAAACAATGACAGAAAAAAAAATTAAGTAAGTGAACCATCACATTTAATATCTTGGCAGCAATAACTTCAACCAGATGCTTCCTGTAGCTGTAGGTCAGTCCCTGGCGGCGCATTGTGTTACTGATAGTAACCTTTGTTACTGTGGTCCCAGCTCTCTGTAGGTCATTCACTAGGTCCCCCCGTGTGGTTCTGGGATTTTTGCTCACCGTTCTTGTTATCATTTTGACGCCACGGGGTGAGATCTTGCATGGAGCCCCAGATCGAGAAAGATTATCAGTGGTCTTTTATGTCTTCCATTTTCTAATAATTGCTCCCACAGTTGATTTCTTTACACCAAGCGTTTTACTTATTGCAGATTCAGTCTTCCCAGCCTGGTGCAGGTCTATAATTTTGTCTCTGGTGTGCTTCGACAGCTCTTTGGTCTTGGCCATAGTGGAGTTTGGAGTGTGACTGACTGAGTTTGTGGACAGGTGTCTTTTTAACCGATAATGAGTTAAAACAGGTACCATTAATACAGGGAACGAGTGGAGCCTAGTTAGACGTCGTTAGACCTCGTTAGAAGAAGTTAGACCTCTTTGACAGCCAGAAATCTCTCTTGTTTGTAGGTGACCAAATACTTATTTTCCACTCTAATTTGGAAATAAATTTTTTAAAAAACAAACAATGTGAGTTTCTGTTTTTTTTTCTTTCCCACATTCTGTCTCTCATGGTTGAGGTTTACCCATGTTGACAATTACAAGCCTCTCCAATCTTTTCAAGTAAGAGAACTTGCACAATTGGTGGTTGACTAAATACTTATTTGCCCCACTGTATGCTGGTAGGATACGTACAGAATATGAGACAGCCAATACTTAATTGTAGATGCCTTATTATGAATGGGGATGAAAACTTTACAGAGAGTCAGACCATAACTCTAAAATACACAGAGCCTCTGAATCATAAATAGCCACCATAGAGATGCAGTAATAATGGATGTTCTTTGTCCTTCAAAAAAACCGATATGCTATTTACAGTTGTAAAATATTTGTGCCAAAGGACAGCCATACGGACGACTCTACAGTCGTAAAATGAAATAGCGAATTGATATTGATCGTTGTCTGTGTGGACAAAATTATTGAGGCAACTGGCCGTTAGAGCTACAGGAAGTGAATGCAGAAGACAATCTAGCGTTTTTCTCCCATCGCCCACACTCATCTCTTTCACAGCTAATACAATGTCCATTCGTGAGGGAGGATTCTCTATAAGATTTTTATAAGGGTGTTTCTGGGGGACTCTAGCCATTCGTCCAGAATAAAAACACTGCGTTGTGTGATGTGATTGCTCTGTAGTTCTGCAACTACTATGAAAAAAAATAATCATCTGGTGATTTTCTATTGATCCTCCAGAAATCTGTACAAAACATTTTTGGAATGCATTTCTCAATAGTTCATCTAAAGTTACTTCCTCTTCTTAAAACAATCACCTGTGAATGTCATTAGAATCCTCAGTAACAATAATGGTAGTTGGTGATGAAGACAACCTCCATGTGTCTGAAATTAAGTTTATTAACTCAGAAACATACTGAACACAAATTGATAAAGACACAAACGCCTATGCTCCACAGTTTTGAAGTAAATATATTAAAACTGCATCAAGACTTAGAGTAGAGACCAGGTCCTTTTCAGGCAAAATAACTCTGCACATAAATTTATACATCAGATATTAAAGCAAAGCAGGACAGGAGTATGTCGAGACACATAACAAGTAAGATGACCTTTAAAAGTGCTTTTTAAAAAAAGTTCCCAAAGTGAAGTATTATCGACCTCGACATTGCACTTTTGCTCAGACTGTTTTAAAACCAACATTTTCCCTCTAAAAATAGTTTCATATACCTAAGATAACTGGAGTCAAATGCAGGGATGCAGGTAAGCAAGTCAAGGTCAAGTCAAACTTGTTTCCAAAATGAAAAAAGAAAAACACACGAGCGGGATATGTTGGCAAAGGTCAATGTGACAAACTAACTTTGGGATCAAATTCACCACAAAGGAAAATATTAAAGGACAAAGGAAACATGACCACAAAACAGCAATAATGAACTGACAAAGACTGAAACGAAAGCAGGGAACTAAAAAAACAGATTAAAAATTTGACAATACAGTGACCACCAGGACAAGATACAAGTGACTTGTGGAAATTTGTTAACAAAAGTAACACAGAATCGAAACAAGGCAAGGAACAAAAATTGTAATAATATACAGTATATTTTATATATATATATATATATATATATATATATATATATATATATATATATATATATATATATATTAGGGCTGTCAAACGATTAAACGACCAAATACTTATTTTCCACCATGATTTGCAAATAAATTCTTCAAAAATCAAACAATGTGATTTTCTGTTTTTTTTTTTCCACATTCTGTCTCTAACTTGCACAATTATTAGGTGACTAAATACTTATTTGCCCCACTGTGTATATATTACATATACAGTGGGGAGAACAAGTATTTGATACACTGCCAATGGGTTTTCCCATTGACTGTGTATCAAATACTTGTTCTCCCCACTGTGTATATATATATATATATATATATTTCAAAAAGTTAGCGAGCGAGAACCCCGGCCCGAACGTGATAATTGACATTTTAATCTCGTTATGGTCAAATCGTGTTTTATTCTAGAGTGAGCATTCCTGACGTTTTAACTGCAGCCAATTCAATCTCATCAAGACTGTTTTTAAGGCCAGGCGATCCAAGAGAAGATCCCGGTCGACCTACTGTCACGGACCCATTGTCTTATTCCCCCTTTTTTATTTGCAGGGCAGCGCTCTCTCTCTCTCTCCCCGGCGGAGAGGCTTGCTCTCGCGGTGCGCATGGAAGCGTGCGCGCAGATCTTGGTGGTGAATATGTATTTAATAAACACTTTGAACGCATTATTCCTCGGTTCTATCAACCCGTAGCAATTTTATTTCGTTATGTTTTCAGTTTAATCTAGTTATTTCCAGCTTGCCATGTTTATAATTGCTTTTCGTTTCACTGCGAAGAGGGAGGAAGTGACGATCGGCCTGCCATGATATTTACGTCATCAGTCATCGTGCTGTGACCCGGGAATTAACCGCCTGCTTTCACGCACACCGCTTCCCGGGAAAGTCCCAGACATTACACTAGGAGGTGACCTGGGAAATGTCCGCGTTATCTCCGTGTCAGTCAACCCGGGAAATTGTTTTCACACACAACTCCTACACGGGTAAGTCCCGCGACATTCCCGGTGTTTCGGAGTATGTGAAAGGGGCTTGAGTGTCATAATTATTGCTGATTCTCTGTGGTACAAATACTTATGAACACCAGTAAATTACAATTACTTGTAAATCATTTAAAAAAAAAAATCATACAATGTGATTTCTGGATTTTTTTAGATTATGTCTCTCATTGGAAATGCATCTATGATTGAGATTTCAGACCTCGACCTGTTTTCTGAGTGGGTGAACTTGCAAAATCACAATGGGTGCAAATACTTCTGCTCCTCACTGTATACTGTATATTAAACTACCATCTCAGAAGTTATGATAGGATTTGCAGTCTTGCTAAGTATGCTTAAAGAGCATCATATCTTAGAATCATATTTTGAGACGATTCGACTATATACAACAATTTAGCAAAGCGCAGATGACGAGAAATTAGTCTTTTAATCTGCCGTTAGCCACGCCTACCATTATAGGGCTTTAGCGTCCCCAACAGGTGGATGATGTCAGCGGTAGACTGGGCTCATCGGTTTTACTATTCAGCCCATTGAGGGGGAATTATTCAGAACGAGGAAAACACGACGAAGACAGCCGCAAAATGTCATTGTTTCAGTCTCTCTACTCCAATATTTTTACAGGATATTCTTTTTATCCAAGTATTTTCCCCAATTGCTAAATAAATGGCATGGTCATGACAAATAACAGTCTTGTGCTGAATGGAATATGAAATAATAAAAATGCATTTATTCAGGATGACATAGCAAAGTTACTCCATAATGGTCAAAACTGTCGACTTCACCTTTACTGTCGCACCTCCCGAACGATATTTTATGACACCTAAATCGGACATATGTCATTTCCCTTCCCCGGCTTCAGAGAATGTAAACAAACCAAAAGGCGTGACAGCTAGCTGACATGCTAACCCGAACCGAGTGATGTTTCAAAGTCTTCGAAGTGGAAAATCACACATAACTAGCCTGGATTTATTGACATGACGACTGGGTTGTCGATTGTCTTTGCGGATCGGCAAACCGCCCGGCGGAGAACAATTCACAGTTCGTTCCCCGGAGGAGGGTGGCTGCGGTTGTTGTGCAGCTAACATGCTGCTAATGTGCATGAGGAGAGCTTTTTACATGCCTACCAGTGATCAAACGTGAGTGGTCCTTTATTTAAAGAAAGTTTGCAGTGTTTACTTTGTAATCGCTGTATTCGTATTTGACATAATACAAAACAAGATATTTACTCACTTCCTCGTTAGTCCAATGGTCCCACAGTAAATATCCACGGTGAATGGGAACCTTTTGAAACTACAAAAAGGCACATACGCCTCTCCCTCATACAGAATGATTTTTCTGCAGCCGTTTGGCTGGCGTGATGCGAAAAATAAACGTATTAATCTGCAAAATCAGCTGAATCATTCGTCCTCATACACAACAGTACGCTGTATAGTGAAGAGGACGTCTTGTACCGTACACGTCACAGCGCCCTCCTCCTCAATGCAAGACCAAAGCTGGAAGTCACTCATTTTCATGGCGCGGGATTCAAAAAACTAAATAAATATAGCGATCGCTTCCACACACATCCAGGCGGTCCATATCATTCAGGAGCATAAAATACCACGTGTATTACGAAATAAACATGCTTTTTCGTGTCACATGTACTTCAAATCCATTTTCTGATGCTACTGTCAGATATTTCTTGAGAACAAAAAACAATTGAGAAAGCTTCACAGAACTTATGTCAAAGATGATACTCATTATTTGGATTTTAGGATTTGATTGGACGAGTATCAGTGATAGCAAAGAGGTAAAAATTAAAACACTTTCAGGTAGAACCAATTAAGAGTCATACTAACGCGCCCTTTCCAGTGTTCTTGAAAATCATTCATGTAATCTTTATTAGTGATACATCCCTCATTTAATTATTTGCAGTGTAAAAATGCTTGTCATGGCACTTCCCTAAACATTCTTTATCATTCTTACTCTGTCCTTATCCACAAATGTGATGTGGAGATAGGTAATGGAAATTTTAAAGTTTTTTTTAATATCAACTACATTAAAGTAAGTATAAGGCAGAGGTTGCGCTAGACTTTTTCGTTGTCTGTCATTTTGACTGACAGTGTCATAAAAATCCGGTCATAATCTATTTTTATCCGTCACTTACATTTTTAAAATGATAATAATGACATATTTAATAGTATTTAGTTTTCATTCATTTTTAATTAATATTCCGTCCGAACAAGCTTAACAAGAGGCAAACAGACAGCGGAGTGCACCAATCAGCGACAGGCAGACGTGCCGTTAGCAAAGCGACGAGGGCAGGACGAGGGACTTGCGCGCGGAAGTAAACATACGAGGAGAACGGAGTTTATTCAACATGGCTAGCGCGAGACAGACTGTTGTCAATGACTCGTGTCGATGTGTTTTAGCTCATTTAAAACTGAATTTACCGCGGATTGGAACATATTCTCGGCTCTCCCGTTGCCATCCGTGTTGATGTAGAGACGACTTTCGGCGCGCAAGAGTGACGTTGCTCGTGAAGAACACGTCACGCAAATAAACAAATCTGATTTGTCGATTAATTTGTACCTACTCGAGAGGCTGTGTCCCAGACTTTTCTCTCAGTGTTTGAAAAATACAGGGAGAACAGTCTGGCCGTGCCAGGCAAATACTCAGTTGCCTTGACATTTTTCCGAGTAAGGCCAACGACGTCATGCATCAAGAGAGACAATAGCTAATTAATATGCTCACTCGCCACCCTGTGGTCTGGGGTGTGAATTGCAACCTGTCAAAATGACGGATGGACTTCAGTTTTTTCCGTCACTGTTTTAAAAAACCGGTCAACGACGGAAAATATTCGGTTAACGCGACCCCTGGTATAAGGTCTGAATGGGACCTGTTTATGAGGTTATTGGCATGCAAACATCCTGAGAACAGGGATTAATAAGATTTTGATAATCAGGTTCTCGAGGTATTCAAACACATCCGTCCTCATTTTTCTTGATTGCAAAGTTTAGGATGTAACCATGTGGTGCACAAGAAAAATTCAGGCTCCTTTTTAACTTTTAGTTTTCTTTCCATCTCCTCAAACACAGCTTTATTAAGAATACTCAGATTGAGCATTGTGTCATTTATAGGTTAAAATGACATCTTTATCCATTCATATGGAAAACACAATTTAAGACTAATAAAGAAACACTTTACCCCTGGCATTCCCCAACCTCCCCTTTGACATTTCTTTAGCCTCTATCTGCATTTCCTTTCTGAAGCATGAAGCTCATGATTGGAACTTCATTTAAAAAAACAAGACTGCTCTCAGGGGGGGGAGAAGTGACATTAAGATAGAAGAGAGCAAAGTGTCTCAGTGTTTTTTAATAAGGCTGAAGCTAGAATCTTAGTGATATCTATTTATCCCCGAACCGTGACCAATTTCATCATCGCGCATTTTACTAGAAGAAAAAAAATGCGAAAAAAGCTATTTAAAACTTTGGTTCCTACACCGCAAGCGTTTCTACACAGACCCTGTTTTAGGATTCATTAGCAGTAATTTAATGAGGAGAGAATCATCTTACAAGAGCATATCAGCATGCATGTAGAACAAGTGTCATGTGATTTATTTATTTTTTTAATTCCCATTCTAGATTTGTATTTTTCTTGGAAACTTGACTGAGCATCAACTTGGGTTGCTCCAGGCATGTTTTCTTTTTGTTTTTATTTTTACTAAATCAGGGTCAAGAGGAGCAATAGGTGAAGTGGATATTTTGCTAAACAGTTATTTTACTTCCTTTTACGGTGTTAACATTACATGTTATTGTGTGGCCATTCAAGACATTGTACAGATTTTTGTTATTAGGCAATAGCCCAAGGCTTTAAATAGCTGAAAATTGAAACTGCAACGTTGAAAACAATGGTGGTGTCTAAGGTGATAAGCACTAATGCACCAGAGCATTTATCATTGAGAAGTTCAGATAGGAGCGGCACAATGGATGAGTGGTTAGCATGTCCGCCTCACAGTTAAAGAGTTGAACCTAAGTCTCCGGCCATCCTCTATGCAGTTCCCACCGTGCCAGTGTGGGTTTTGTCGGTATGCTCTACTCTGGTTTCCTCCGACATTCCAAAAACATTCATGGTAGGCTGATTGAACAATACAAATTGTCCATATGTATGAGTGTACAGTATGCGTGAAAGGTTGTTTGCCTATATGTTCCCTGCGATTGGCTCGCAACCAGTGTGTACCCCACCTCCTGCCTATAGTTAGCTGGGGTTGCTTCAGCACCTTCCTGAGGATAAGCAGTACAAGAGTTAAATGAATGAAAGTTTAGTTAGCATAATTATCCTGTTTTAGGCTTTAGAAAATGAATAACCTGAAGCTAAATGTTCAATCTCTACATTTAAGGCAGGTATTTTGGGCATAGAAAAACTTCAACAATTACTTTTAGTCAAGATGTTCTATTTACAGTGTATCACAAAAGTGAGTACACCCCTCGCATTTCTGCAGATATTTAAGTTTATCTTTTCATGGGACAACCATGACAAAATGACACTTTGACACAATGAAAAGTAGTGTGTGTGCAGCTTATATACAGTAATAGAGTCCAGGTTTTTGCACTTCCGATCCGATACCGATATTGTTTTGCACTTCCGATCCGATACTGGCCGATACCGACCTATCTGAGCATGTGTTAAAGTTTAGTTATTTAGCCTCTTTACTTAGTTGTCAGATTCATGTTGAAAAAGGTTTTAGTACTCTTGATAACAACTAGCCAGCTGAATTAGGTGAGTTTCAATAACACACAACGGTTGGTAACAAGAAACTGACCTGTTTATTCAGTGACAAACACAAAACATTATAAATAACAAACAGAAATGGCATAGTCAGTCAGTAAAACATGCAAATAATATTGTAAACTGTCTTAAAAAAGCAAAACACACCAACAACCTCAGTGGAAAATCCTACAAATCCCCCAAACTATTTGATGATTTTAATGTTTCGTGCATTAGTTACAAAAATTGTATAAAAAGCCTCTCAGGTTTAAATAAACGACTATTTCAGCATCAAGTTAACATTTTAAAACAGTAAATAAAATACTCAAGTCCCCATTCTGTATCAGCAGCTTTAAACTATATTCAATTCATTTCATTTTGCGAATCAACTGTTAAAGTTGTTAAAATTGCTCCCGTTATTCCATAATTTCCCTTCTGTCTACTTTCGACATGTGAAAGTTTTAAAACTGTTTTGAAGATAGATTCAAGTCAAGATTTTGCCGATTTAGGAGTATTTTAAATAAAAAGTTAATTAGGTTCGCTTGGAAGGTTCACAACAGCCTACTAGGGAGGTCTTCTGCTTTAAGATGGCGGCTGTTTACTAACGCATCTGGTTTTCAAAACTTCCGTGTTGCTAACGCAGTCGAGTCTGTCGTGTAGCATCTGGTTCTATATACATATGATATCTATTATCTCCAGTAAAACGACGTTGACGTAGTTTGTAGCTGTTGTCAGCAGCAGTCAGGTGTTCTTGTGTTTTTTATCCAGCGGCATGAGTTGAGCTAAAGCCGTGAGTTGAGCATTGGCATTACCCGGGTCTAAGACAAGTTATATTTACTTTCGGACCCGAAGACCGCGCTGTGTATTAGTTCCGCTTTACTTGACATATTTCAATAATCGGAATTTGGATGTTTGTGAATCGTTCTCGAATCTTCCACGGCCGAATCGCGTGTTAGATGGTGCGTCTTTACTCATGTGAGATAATGGCTAGTCATCCAGAATTAATTCTTCAGCAATGACTCTTGTTATTCCCTGGGCTTTGGGACTGTCGAGTGCCAGTTTGTCACGCATAGCAAAAATTTCTGCCAGTGTTAGTTGTGTAGGACCTTTCTTTTTGTCTTCGGTTTTCTCAACAATTCATATTGTTTGTGGTGGTATTTCGCTAAATGCTTGATTAGGTTGGTTGCATTAAAACTTCTTACAGCTATACCACTACGCTTGACTTTATTGTGGCATATGTTGCTCTCTGCCTCTTCGTCTTTGTCGTCCTCTAAGGTGAAATGATCCCACACAGCTGACATTTTTACCGATAAAGTCTCTCGGTAAATTGGGAGACGGTAATGTAAATGTAGTGTGTTGAAGGTGTGCCGTAAAATGCGGACCGGATTTCAGGGAAACCGAAGCAAAAACTGGAATGGATTATGTAAATCGGTGCGCTAGAAAACCCGGACCAGACTTTAAAAAAAAAAAAACTGGATCGGAAGTCTGGATCGGAATTTATCCCGTGTTCCGATCCGATGCGCATTTTTTTGCCCATATCGACGTCCAATCCGATCCAAATATTGGATTGGGACATCTCTAATAGAGTTAATTTATTTTCCCCTCAAAATAACTCAAAATATAGCCATTAATATCTAAACCCCTGGCAACAAAAGTGAGTACACCACATGGGAACTACGTACATCCTGAAGTCAGTATGCATCTTGCCTAATGCAATCAAATGGAGTTGTTTTTCACAGAAACTGCTGACAGTTAGTTTTGCCTCAGATAATCATGGACTTTTAACTGCCAACCAGCAAGACTCATGACCTAATCACCAAACATTCCAGACACACATCCTTATTTGTACAGCATATAAGCAATGCCGAGCCATCTGTCTAGCGTGCATTTCTCTACACAGCTTTTGTTCTGTCATTGAATGCACCCAGAAATTTCTGAAATTAAAACTGCGCAGTATTGATCTCTTGCCTCCAGTCTTTACTTGTCAATCCAGCCTAGCCGGCTCACCTGAATTGAAAACGAGTTGTCCAACTTGAGTACTGCTTGTAATTTTCCCTCCAAAATGTCATGTGACTTGTTATAGGAGAGCTGTCAGCATTGCTGCAGAGATTGAAGAGGTGGGGGTCAGCCTGTTAGTGTACGGACAATACGCCGTACTCTACATCAAATTGGTGTGCATGGCTGTCACCCCAGGAGGAAGCCTCTTCTGAAGACGGTGCACAAGAAAGCCAGCAAACAGTTTGCTGAAGACATTTCAACAAAGCACGTGGATTACTGGAACCATGTCCTATGGTCTGATGAGATGAGGATTAATTTGTTTGGTTCCGATAGTCTCAAGCATGTGTGACGGCGACCAGGTGAGGAGTACAAAGATAGGTGTGTCATGCCTACAGTCAAGCATGGTGGTGGGAATGACCCCCCCCCACCTCTTCAATCTCTGCAGCAATGCTGACAGCACTCCTGTAATGAGTCACATGACATTTTGGAGGGAAAATGACCAGCAATACTCAGTTTGGACATTTAGGGTTGTACGTAGTTCCCATGCAGTGTACTCACTTTTGTTGCCAGGGGTTTAGATATTAATGGCTATATTTTGAGTTATTTTGAGGGGAAAATAAATTAACTCGATTAAACAGCTGCACACAGACTACTTTTCATTGTGTCAAAGTGTCATTTTGTCAGTGTTGTCCCATGAAAAAATATACTTAAATATACGAGGGGTGTACTCACTTTTGTGATACACTGTATCTCAGGCTGAAAGACAGCGTGGATCAATAAGATGGATTTAGTCTTAATAAAGATCGCAAAAAAAATCTCGAACTGTTGTTCCAATCATGCTTCAATCAAACACTGTACAATCATCTTCATTCCCAAAAAGTTTTTTTCTGAGGGGAATGATTACAGCTACATCACTCTGAAACCTGTCGTCAGGAAGTCCTTTGAACTTAATGTGGACCATATGAAGTACGTTTCAGAAGCCCAGCTGCACTGCCCACAGTTTTCGTGCAAAGAAAACTGCAGAAGTGGATGCTGCAGTCAACAGTCAGCTGCATTTTATCAAGAAAGAAGACCTAGATTGTAGGTTCAACACCACTCCGTGTCAAAACCCTACCCTTCATAAGGAAAGAAGTCCAGACAAACAAACTCAGCAATGTTGTTTACATATTGTAGTGTAGTGAGGAATCCAATGACCTCTATTTTGGAGAGGTCAAGCAACCATTTCACAAGGACATCGCACAGCCTTGGCAAGCCGATTCATCAAGTCCAAAATCAGTAGTTAAATTTTACATCTCAGGAAGAACGGTCATTTCCGTTAGGAAATGAAATGAAATTTTAGAAATGGAGAAAGAAAGAAACCTTCTACGTTCACCAAGAAAGATCCCTGGCCAATCAATGGGGGAGATTTGAGGCATTGTGAAAGCCATACTTTAGTGTATGAGTCATGATGAGTAAGACATTTTATGGAACAAAGCCAGAGTTGATACTTACCATATAAAACTGCACTTCCTTTTTACCAATTATGCTGGAAATTAGAACGATGAATCTATGCCAAGTGAACCAAACTGCATCATTTGCAGACCCACGTGCATGTTTTCTAAAATCCCACTCACGCTTTACATTGCTGCGAGCAATGATCTGTTACTAATCTGAATCCTGTATTAAAGGGAACCACGGACAGAAAGACTTGTATTCTTAAAACATAAATGTTACTATGAGTTATAATAATTTGATATTAAAACTAGTGTGTCAAATTTATCGCGTTAACGGGCGGTTATTAATTTTTTAAATTGATCACGTTAAAATATTTGACGCAATTAACGCATGCACGGAATGCAACCCTAATTAAAACCCCTCTGGGTGTTTTTGTTTTTATTCAATTTGTAAGTAGGTCGCCATTGTTGTTGATATCGCAGGGCAGTGACGTCACTGGGTTACGCTGCCAGGCTTCCAGACTCGAGGGACAGAAACATGTCATCTGTTCAACCCTTTCAATTTGAACCTGAGAGGAAACATTAATGAGCAAAAGCAAAATGAACAGCAAAAGCAAAATGAACAGGAAAGACGGGATGAGACAAGACAAGAGTAGGACAAAACCGGTGCTCTGCCAAAATGTGCGACACCGGCGAAAGGTCTACAAGAGGCAAATTTGACACCCAAAGTACTACCGTTCACTTTCAGCTTGTTTTGTTTAGATGCATACAGACAGAACATACTAAAGTTGCTTTAAGAAATTACTGAAACGTACTGATATCAAATAATGGTGGTTTAAATACGCTACGTGACTCACATGGTCAACAAATGGACAATCTGTTTTAAAGCTACCACAAGAAAACACAATGCTTAAAATGTATGAAAGGGAAACACATGCAAAAAGTATTTTGAGGAAATTAAAAGGTAATAAAAGACTAAAAAAAAAGCAAAAATAGCAACTACTCGCCACGTAGAAGGAATTGCAGAACACCGGTATTGTTCATCTAGTGACAGTGACAAGCTACTTCACCAACCTGAGCAAAACACATGACGCCCTCAGTAGGTCCAAACATGTGCTAAATATTATATATTTTTAAATCAATGGTAATATTTTATGTGTTCCTAATGGCATATTTTATAAAAAAAGAAAAAAAAAAAAAAAAAAAAAAAAGAACAATTATGGCTTATTTGAGCCTACAAGTCTTTAAGTCCGAGGTTCCCTTTAAATAACTAGGGCTACAAGAAATTCCAGCAGCAGCAAAAACAAAAGCTGACATGAGCAAACATTTCTTCTCACACATTTCTGTCACATGAATGGAATACAGTCCCCACCACCCCAAAAATCGTCACAGACACAGGGACAGTTGTCTTGTGACATGTCAAGATGTTAATACCAACAGATTGAAGTAAAGTGGCAGCCAGAGGAGGTGAGTCGAAAAAAAGCTTCCAGATAAATGAACCAATGTAGAATAAATGTGAAAGTATAAAATAAGAAAATGATAGTAGCGGGGGGTGAAAGAAATAAGGCAGCAAAGGAGATGATGACCATCCATCACTAGGAAGTACTCGCAGTGCATTATGGGGCCTACATGAGTGATTACCGCATGTGTCTGAATGCTGTAGACTTCATCCTTATGCACTCATCTGACTCTCCCAGATGTGAGTGATGACGGTTGCCAGGCAGCTGTGGGGGCAATGCAAGCCTCAACGATGACGATGGATAACAATGACCTGCCACCTAGGTCTAAGGAGCTGCATTTCTGATGGAGTTGGTTGAGGCGTCAATAAGACAGGAGGTGACTGGATGTGATTCATGTGACACAAATTATTTCCTTCAGTAACTGTTGTGATTATGATGACCTAACTAGAGTCCACTTTCACGCAGGTAAAACTACTTATAGTAGTTTGTCAAAATTAAGATTAGTAATGAATGTGGTGAAATGACACCTTGGATATGTTAAATCACAAAGCCTCTGAATCGCTAGTTCCCCGTCTGATCAGGCTAATGAAATTCTAGTACAGAATGAAATTGCCAATGTACAAAAAATTCAAAGAGAATTTTATTCGATCTATGTCATTTACTAAACTCTATCTAGACCTGGTGTAACAGAAACCTCATTGGTTAAAGTGTCTGTGCTCGACTGGTATGACTGGTACAGTGGGGAGAACAAGTATTTGATACACTGCCAATGGGAAAACCCATTGACAGTGTATCAAATACTTGTTCTCCCCACTGTATGAACAAAAACAGGACCCACAGCAGGCCTTGAGGACCGGTTGGAAGACTCCTGACTTAGAGCCTCAAACAATATAATTTTTTATATATAACATAGGGATGTCCCGATCTAGGTTTTTGCACTTCCGATCTGATACCAATATTGTTTTGCACTTCCGATCCGATACCGATACTGGCCGATACTGATACCGACCAATCTGAGCATGTGTTAAAGTTTAAAGTTATTTAGCCTCCTTACTTAGTTGTCAGACTCATGTTGAAAAAGGTTTTAGTACCCTTGATAACAACTAGCCAACTGAATTAAGTGAGTTTGAATAACACACAACGGTTGGTAACAAGAAACTGACCTGTTTATTCAGTGACAAACACAAAACATTATAAATAACAAACAGAAATGGCATAGTCAGTCAGTAAAACGTGCAAATAATATTGTAAACTGTCTTAAAAAAGCAAAACACACCAACAACCTCAGTGGAAAATCCCACAAATCCCCCAAGCTATTAGATGCTTTTAATGTTTCGTGCATTAGTAACAAAAATTGTATAAAAAGCCTCTCAGGTTTAAATAAACGACTATTTCAGTATCAAGTTAACATTTTAAAACAGTAAATAAAATACTCACAGCAGCTTTAAGCTACATTCAATTCATTTAATTTTGCGAATCAACTGTTAAAGTTGTTAAAATTGCTCCCGTTATTCCATAATTTCCCTTCTGTCTACTTTCGACATGTTAACGTTTTAAAACTGTTTTGAAGATCGATTCAAGTCAAGATTTTGCCGATTTAGGGAGTATTTTAGATAAAAAGTTAATTAGGTTCGCTTGGAAGGTTCACAACAGCCTACTAGGGAAGTCTGCTTTAAGATGGCGGCTGTTTACTAACGCATCTGGTTTTCAATACTTCAATGTTGCTAACGCGGTCAAGTCTGTCGTGTAGCATCTGGTTCTATATACATATGATATCTATTATCTCCAGTAAAACGACGTTGACGTAGTTTGTTGCGGCTGTCAGCAGAAGTCAGGTATTCTTGTGTTTTTATCCAGCGGCATGAGTTAAGCTAAAGCCATGAGTTGAGCATTGGCATTACCCGGGTCTAAGACAAGTTATGTTTACTTTCGGGACGCAATGCAGTCAGTTTCTCATTGCGTCCCGAAGACCGCGCTGTGTATTAGTTCCGCTTTACTTGACATATTTCAATAATCGGAATTTGGATGTTTGTGAATCGTTCTTGAATCTTCAGCGGCCGAATCGCATGCTGGATGGTGCGTCTTTACTCACGTGAGATAATGGCTCGTCATCCAGAATGAATTCTTCAGCAATGACTCTTGTTATTCCATGGGATTTGGGACTGTCAAGTGCCAGTTTGTCACACATAGCAAAAGTTTCTGCCAGTGTTAGTTGCGTAGGACCTTTCTTTTTGTCTTCGGTTTTCTTAACTTACTCCTCATATTATTTGTGGTGGTATTTCGCTAAATGCTTGATTAGGTTGTTTGCATTAAAACTTCTTACAGCTTTACCACTACGCTTGACTTTATTGTGGCATATGTTGCTCTCTGCCTCTTCGTCTTTGTCGTCCTTTAAAGTGAAATGATCCCACACAGCTGACATTTTTACCGATAAAGTCTCTCGGTAAATTGGGAGACGGTAATGTAAATGTAGTGTGTTGAAGGTGTGCCGTAAAATGCGGACCGGATTTTAGGGAAACCGAAGCAAAAACTGGAATGGATTATATAAATCGGTGCGGAGCGACGTGGGGAAGAATGACAAGAGACGATCTTTTTCTTAACACGCTTGACTGAACACAACGCACAACATATAACATTTGCAGCCACCACTGACAGCCATGGTTGCCCAACTTCTCATCATGCATTTGGGCGGAACAGTTAAGTCGCTACAGTATAATTTAGTGAAAGCAATACAAAAATAATATTCCTATCTCTCAAAAAATAATGTTCACAAAAAGAAAAGTGCTCAATGCAAAGAAAACTGGCATTCCCAATCAAAAATAGCTATGCAAAATACACATAAAACTTACTCACACTTTGCCTTGGCTAGATCTTTAATTAATTTAAAACTCGCCATTGACACCTTGTGGTGTATATCAATCACTATCTTACATAGTTGAAGACACTGTGGAAGAACGGCAGGGAGCCTATGTGACGTCCCGCTCGGCGACGTCAACAATGGCGAACTATTAGTTTATTTTTTGATTGAAAATTTTACAAATTTTATTAAAACAAAAACATTAAGAGGGGTTTTAATGTAAAATTACGATAACTTGTATTGTAATTTATCTTTTAAGAACTACAAGTCTTTCTATCCGTGGATCCCTTTAACAGAAAGAATGTTAATAATGTTAATGCCATCTTGTGGATTTATTGTTATAATAAACAAATACAGTACTTATGTACAGTATGTTGAATGTTTATGTCAGTCTTGTGTCTTATCTTTCCATTTCAACAATAATTTACAGAAAAAATATGGCATATTTTAAAGATGGTTTGAATTGCGATTAATTACGATTATTTTTAAGGTGTGATTAACTCGAGTAAAAATTTTAATCGTTTGACAATCCTAAAATATATACGTATGTTTTTAACAATTGTACTGCACTTTTCTAATAAAAACCTGACAATGTTTATCAATTACAAAAATAGCAAATACAAATGGCTATAGATGTAAGTCAAGCATGTGGCGCCACTGACGTAAAATTCGGTCGTTTTTCTGTTGGTTTGTGTGCTACCCTGTGTGATTCCTGAATAAAGATCATATACAGCCAATGGGAAAACCCATTGGCAGTGTATCAAATACTTGTTCTCCCCACTGTATATATATTAGGGCTGTCAAAATTATCACGTTAACGGGCGGTAATTAATTTTTAAAATCAATCACGTTAAAATATTTGACGCAATTAACGCATATGCCCCGCTTAAAAGATTAAAATGACAGCAGTCAGTGCAATGTCCGCTTGTTATTGTTTTTTGTTGTTTGGCGTCCTCTGCTGGCGCTTCGGCCCAAATGATTTTATAGGTTTTAGCACAATGGGCAAGTGTGGTGTAATTATTGACATAAACAATGGCGAGCAACTAGTTTATTTTTTTGATTGAAAAATTGAATAAAACGAAAACATTAAGAGGGGTTTTAATAAAATCTTTTTTTAATAATTTCTATAACTTGTACTAACATTTATCTTTTAAGAACTACAAGTCTTTCTATCCATGGATCACTTGAACAATTTTAATGTTAATGCCATCTTGTTGACTTATTGCTATAATAAACAAATACAGTACTTATGTACTGTATGTTGAATGTATATATCCGTCTTGTGTCTTATCTTTCCATTCCAAAAATAATTTACAAAAAAATATGGCATATTTTATCGATGGTTTGAATTGCGATTATTTACGATCAATTACGATTAATTAATTTTTAAGCTATAATTAACTTGATTAAAAATTTTAATCGTTTGACAGCCCTTATATATATCAATTGTCTCGAACAGTTGTCATTCGATGGTGCTTACACAATCAATATATCGATCCAGATGGATGTATCTTTACAACCCTTTTTTTTTGTTTTTGTTATATTTAACAAGAACTTCAAACTTAAAGATTATAGCCACTTAAAAGCCACAATTGTTCCTTTTTACTAAAATGTTATCAGAAACACATAAAATATTGCCATTGTTTTAAAAATCTATAATAACTAGTACATGTTTTGACCTATGGAGGGCGCCATGTTTTTAGCCCACAACGGGCGCTCGGGGTGATGACATAGATTGTCACTGTCACCTGATGAATAGACCCTACTCACGTGACGTCACAGCCACGCCCCCGCGCCATGATGTCCGGATACTAGTCATGTTAATGCAATAGCGCTTCGTAAATTCCTCCTATTATGGCGTGTTTTTCTGCTCGTTAACATTAATAATCAAAACGGTGAAGTCGTGTGTGGCGGTCAGTTGCAAAAACAGAGAAGATAGACGGAGAGACTTGAATTTTTACCGTATTCCGAGAGACCCGAGGAGGAGACCGAGATTGACTGCTGCAATTCGACGAGAAAACTGGGCTCCAAACGACTACCGCAGATTATGTAGTAGTCATTTTATATCTGGTAAGATGCATTTAATATATATTTAGAGGGTTTTGGGCTGACAACCACAATTAAGATCATTGCTAGGCTAATCGCCGACAACATACACGTATGTATGTAGTCAGAGTGCTATCGCTAAACCATATAAACATTAAAAGCCCTAGCTCCATTGACAAATGACATGAAATACATTAGACTTGACAGTGGATGTTAGCAAGAACAAAAGATTTTGAATTGAAAATTTCGTAACTCACCTTCCGAGCACAAGATTCCTGCCGAATTTTCGTGTACGAGGACCTGTTTCACCCAACCAGCAACGTAGCATTTATAAGCCTCCAAGCTCTTAAAGTTTTTCAAACTTTCGTGAGAATAGGCTGATTTTGTGTGGACAATATAGTTGTAAATATCAGGATATCAGATGTCAGGCGAAGCCAGCGGGTCGAAAAACATCGATTTAGGCATCAAATACGGATCTGGCGAATGGATAAACTGAAGCTTTTCCACGTAACGCCTTTTATGCAACGGATCCAATGAGTTTACAGCGTCAGATAACACCGGGGCTTCCATGAATTGCTCTATGACTTACTCGACTAATTGAAAACAATGAGAATAGGTCTGAAAAAGAGGTACAATATGGCGGCCGGAAACAGCGACACGCCCATTTTGTGACGTAGGTGAGTAGGGTCTATACTACCAGTTACTCCAATTCCTTCTACGCGGCGAGACGTCCAACACATGCGCTCATCGGTTAAAAGCGGCGAGTACTTACTATTTGTGTTTTTATCGTAGTCTTTTATTACCTTTTCATTGCCTCAAAATATTTTTTGCATGTGTTTCCTCCTCATACTTTTAAGCATTATGTTGTGGTAGCTTTAGCGCAGATTGTTCATCTGTTGATCACATTAGTCATGTAACATATTTAAACCACTCTTATTTGATATTACTACCTTTAAGTATTTTCTTAAGGCATCTTAAGTATGTTATGTCTGTATGCATCTAAACAAAACAAGCTGAAAGTGGGCGGTAGTATCTTGGGTGTCAAATTCGCCTTCTGTAGGACGTTTTGCCAATGTAGCATATTTTGGCAGAACATTTTTTTCCCCCCTACTCTCGTCTCATCTCATCCCATCTTTCCTGTTCATTTTGCTTTTGCTGCTCGTTTTGTGAAATGTCGACAGTGCTGTCATGCTCATTAATGTTCCTCTCGGGTTCAATTGAAAAGGTTGAACAGATGACATGTTTCTGTCGCTAGAGTATTATTTTGAAGCCTGGCACTGTAACCATGTGACATCACTGCTTTGCGACGTCAACAAAAATGGCAACCTGCTAGTTAAACAAATTTTACAAATTGTATAAAAACGAGAACATCACGAGGGGTTTCAATATCAAATTATTTTAACTCATGATAACGTTTATCTTTTAAGAACTATAAGTCTTTATCCGTGGATCCAATTGAGTTGATCACCATTGTTTTGATCAGTGCTTCTCAAATAGTGTGGCAGGCCCACCTGTTGGGCACGAACAATGCAAGGTCTGAGCATGTTTTTTTATTGCCTAACTAGAGTGTCGGGTGTGCACCGAGCAAGTGCAAACACAGCACAGAGCAGAATATATTAAGTGTGGTTAAGCAGAAAATATGACGAAGCGTATGTAGCACTTTGCTTTTTTTGTCACTACGGTAGGAGACAAAGAGACGCTGGTGTTTTTACTTAGCTTCACTTTAAAACCTTACAGCCAAAACATGCCTATATACTTGCTTTTAAATAATGAAAACGAGCTAAATATTGCCCAAATTTTTACAGTATGTGTTACTATTTTATAGATAACCATTACCATTTTGAGTCGTGGTGGGGAGCTTATTTTCCTCTTTCTGAGGTTACTTTAACAGACAGTACTTGAGAGGTAATGGGCGAAACATTTCATATCACCCAAAAAAAAAAAACAAGCAAGGTGCTTACTCTTGTTGACACACATTCATTTTGTTTATGTGAAAATAACGCCAAACATGCCAAAATGTTTTGCTGAACAAATAGTACATGCTGTAATTATCTCCTAAATGATGAAGCATAAGTGCTTCCCCCTATGCACTGTAAAAGTGTTTTTGTGTGTGTGTGTGTCTAAGATGAAAACATAGGGGAAACAAATTCCTGATTAGAGATTGCACAATGTTGTGGCGGAGCCCCCTAATTAAGTTGTTCTTCCACTGAGTCCCCTGACTAATTCATAACTTAGCCTTTGGAAGTGTCACAGTTAAATGCAAAAGACTAAAGTAGGGCATTTAACAGCTATTTACAAAAACTTAGCTTGGGAAAATGTGTTGAGATTTATCAGTAAAGAAACAATGAAGCCAGAAGGGACATTTTTCTTCTCTTTTAGAACTTGGACTTCAGTTGAAGTATGTGCACTACTGAAAATAATAAAATTCACTGAGTTTTGAGAATGTTGATGCCATTTGTCGTTTTAGAGTAAATTTTAATTACCGTATTTTGCGCACTATAAGTCGCAGTTTTTTTCATAGTTTGGCTAGGGATGCGACTTATACTCAGGAGCGACTTATGTGCAAAATTATTAACACATTATGATATCATTTCACATGTTATTTTGGTGTTTTGGAGTGACAATGATGGTTTGGTAAACTTGCTGGCATGTTTTTTATGCTAGAGTCATCTGAATAACTCTTATTTGCTCCCAAAAACGTATAAATACGTTCTATTTTTAATTGCTGCAGTGTCCCCAAAACGTATTTATACGTCTTTTGCGTGTTGTTTTTTTTCTAACAAGAGGCATCTATAAGGTTCCAATCTATCTAAGATAAAATGCACAAAGCTCAAAACCATTTTAAAGCAATAAAACTGGCCACTGCAGGTCAGTAGCGCATTTGGTAAGAACTCATCTCGGGCCAAGAAAGGAAGTGAAGAAAAATAGTCTGGAAACGGAAGTTGGAGGGATCTTGTGAAGACTCGTGAGAATTTGAGAAAAATGTGGAGAACGATAGAGGGAAAAAAGTTAAACGACACTGGAGGAGTGTCAGACAGCGTCAGGTTCCACATGGGATCTGCAGAACTCAAGTTGCGTTACTCCTTAGCCCGAGGTTGAAACCAGCGATGAAGATAATGAAAAAAGTGAGACCGATCTTGATACGGACTCATTAGCGGGAGCCACCTCGCTCAACCGGGAGCAGCCGAGAGCCTTCCCCGTTGTTATGTGCGCAAATAGTTCAACAGTTATATAGTTTAGTTATGTGTAAATAAATTGTTACTTTGCGATCAAAAGCTCTATTTGTCTTGTTGTTTGTTATTTTGTAGAACGAAAACATTCAGATGTTTGGCATGTCACATAAGCGAAAAATAGCTGTGTTAAAGTCAAAGTTATGTTTGAAATGTATGCTTTACCAAAAAGCTCAATTTCTCTGTTTTTTCATCAGTAATTGGAAAATTGCTCAAACTAAGCTATTTTCTAATGCTGATTACTAAAGAATGGAAAAAGATATGAACTTACTTTTTTTCTGCTGAAAGAAGAGAGTCTAATCTTTCTTTCTTGTTGATATAGGTAGCAATAGAACAGAATTTTCTGTGGGCCTTGCAAAATCAGTCAAAATCCAGTAAAACAGCCGGGAGCGAAGGGCCTTGCTCCAGTGAAAATGGCTTGGAGTGAATGAGTTAATAGCTATGGCCACGTTTGCGTTCTGCCTTTGGAAATGTGTGTTCAATTGTATTATTGACTTTTTTATATTGAAATGCATGCTTTTAATTTGTGGTGCTTTCATGTCCACGTGGGGGCGCACTCACACTTGTTTACGTGAAGAGGAGCGCTCACATGCCAGAAGAAGACTGACAGCTACACAGCGTCTCTCAGCGAGTGGGCGAGAGAGAGGGACGGCTGCGAATTTACGTTCATTGTTTACGCTCGTAAACTATCTCTACAGAGGCAACGCCTGTGTGTATCATCTTTTCTATTGTTGTTGTGTGTTTTCCACCCACGATCAGACACTCAGAGCCAGTTGTGTGGTTGTTTGAACGATGTGCTAATGCTAGCGAACGCATGCTAACCGTTTGTGTCATTGCTGTAATAGCACCTAATTAACATTTATTTACGTTGATGCAAACCTGTTTGAATTGATTCAGCAATTTATACGGACGTCCAGCATCGTCATTTGGGAGTTTAGCTCGCTGTATAGACCCTACTCACATGACATCACAACACCGCCTCCGCGCCATATTGTCCGTCAGCTCGTCTTGTTTACGCATTACCGCTACGTAAATTCCTCCTATTATTGTGTGTTTTTCTGCTCGTTAACATTAATAATCAAAATGGTGAAGGCGTGTGTGGCGGTTGGTTGCAGTAACAGAGAAGATTGACGGAGAGACTTAAAGTTCTACCGTATTCCGAGAGACCCGGAGAGGAGAGCGAGATGGACTGCTGCAATTCGACGAGAAAACTGGGCACCAAACGATCACCACAGACTATGTAGTAGTCATTTTATACCTGGTAAGATGCATTTAATATATATTTAGAGGGTTTTGGGCTGACAACCACAATTAAGATCATTGCGAGGCTAATCGCCGACAACATACAGTTTCAAATTCAAGATGTTTATTTCTTCAACCATCATTATTTTTTAAATAATATTTAGCTGGTACCAAGTGAAAGAAGCTGGCCTCGTCTACGGATCATCAGTTAAACAGGGATGTCCAAACTTTTTGCAAAGGGGGCCAGATTTGGTGTGGTAAAAATGTGGGGGGGGCTACCTTGGCTGATTTACGTAGAACAATATATTTAAACAATTTTTAGCAATCCCTTCTGTGTGTCACATTTGCTTTATTATTATTTTTTAAAATTCATAATTTCAACAATCTCGCCTTTGTGGCGTTCTCTTTCGACACTTGGGCTCTTGCGAAATACTGCTGCTATGAAATTAAACAAGCTTCAAGTTGCTATAATTTCTCGCTGCGTATCTTCCTTGTAATGTTGTCGTACATGTCAGCGTGTCTTTGAAAACAGCAACTGTCTCTTTGCAAATGAGGCAGACATAGTTGTTGCGTATTGTATTGAAGAAATAATCCAGTATCCACCCATCCTTGAAGCGTCGGCCATCGCAGTCAACTTTTTTTTTTTATTGATTGTCGCCATTTTAGAAAATTGGAAGTAAAGGGTCACACGGGGTAATGTTGCTTAGAATGCCGCTCTTAAAAGTTTTTCAAAGTTTCGTGAGAATAGGCTGAGTTTCTGTGGACAAGATAGTTGTAGATGTCAGGGTAGCAGATGTCAGGCAGAGACGGCGAAGACAGCGGGTCGAAAAATATCGATTTAGGCATCAAATATGGATCTGGCGAATGGATTAACTGAACCTTTTCCACATAACGCCTTTTATGCAACGCATCCTATGATTTTACAGCGTCTGAAAGCACTGGGGCTTCCATGAATTGCACTATAAATTGCGCGACAAATTGAAACCATTGAGAATACGGATAAACAATGACGGACAATATGGTGGGTGTATACAGCGACACGTCATTGTGTGACGTTGGTAAGTGGAGTCTATAGCCAGGACCAAGCCGTACCGTCCTGGTGAGGATAGTATATTCACATTTCGTTGTTCATGCATCATGTTACATCATACTGTACACTTATTTAGTATGCTGTTCTCTATTGTATTTTCATATTAAATCGCCTTCCAAGATGACATATCTGTTCTATGTGTTGGATTTTATCAAGTAAATTTCCCCCAAAAATGCAACTTATACTCCGGTGCGAGTTATATATGTTTTTTTTCCTCTTCGTTGGGCATTTTATGGCTGGTGCGACTTATACTCAGGTGTAACTTATAGTCCGAAAAATACGGTACATACTTATTGAGCAGAAGTCCTACAACTGTTAGTCTGGTCTTGTTCGAACAATGCTATGAATCTATAGATTTGTTTAATTTTGTGTAAATAGTATGTGTGAAGATGAAAATAGCTGGTTAGTTAGTCGCGCCATCATGTTTTGCATAGTTTGCTAACATTCGGCTAAGGTGACTCAGGTCAATGTTACGTGATTATTTTATATGCACACAGTATTATTAGCATTATTTTATGTATGTTTAGTTTCCAAGGGTATAAAGTGTCCATATTGGTAGGATTGTGAATGGTTGGTTGTCAATATGTTTTTCGATCAGCGAGTGGGCAGTCTAGTGTGTATCCCCCTCCTCTCAACCAAAGCCAGCTAGAAGTTTGTACGCTCTGAAAAGTTATGAAAATCTTGACTTTCTATCATGTAGCAAACAATGTAACAAAAATTCTGGCTTTTTGCCGGAAGTCTGTTTTTGTTGTTGTTTCTTTTTAACCATTCCATTGGATGACATCCAATGAATTGTCTGCCCGGTTCAGACAGATAATTGCCTGTCAGCTGTCTCCGAAATTGAACTGCTAAAAGCTTGAGCGAGGATAACAGAAGGCAGTGCAGTTTAATCACCTCATACAAATTAGTCCTTCTCTTTGACAGTTGCAGATGTGAACTCATGATGTTTAAATGGGGCTTCCATATGTCCTCAAAACATAACAATGCCCTCATTGCTCACTTTTTGCATTTCATTGTGCATTTGGGAATATGCTCCTCTATTGCTTCCCTATTGATGAAAAGATTTAGGTGAGTACCCAGACAGCAGACCGATGTTGACTACAAGTAACCGTTGATTTTCCATCAAAATCATCAGTATGGTTGACATTAAACTTTTCGACAATAAACAATGGTGAATCAACATTGCAAATACCGATGACATCTGACAGTGATGTGTTAACCACGTTGTTCTATAGTATGTCAGGTGATTGCCGTGTTAACATTGTTTTATAGTTGATGGACTAATGTTGAAAAAGAGTTGATTTTTGATTGACCGAGAAATATGATTAAAAAGTCATTGAATTACGGATGAGCGGGAGTTATAGTCAAAAAATAGTTGTGTTCGTGGTCGACCGGGAGTGAACTTCACAGGAAACGCCTCAGTTAAGGATAGCCATATTTAAAGGTAAGACTGTTGCTCTTCTTCAGAGCCTTTATCAGCAATTATGTGTTACGGTAGAATGAACCGCGTTTGTCATCAAAGTTGTATGCAAAACAGTTTGCCTGACACAGCGTTACAAAGTTACCGAAATTGTAAGAAACGGTGCATTTGCTGTTAAATTTGAAAAAAATAATAGCATCATGGTTGAAAATGAAGGAAAACATAACATTGATTCAGCGTTTTACCAATATTATTAATAATCGGAATGTCATTTAGGTTTTGTAAGAATTTCAACGCTGGAACAGCATTAATCAAGGGTGCAAAGGTCAAATCAACGTCGGGTCAACGTTGAACCAACGGTAGAAGATCGACAACGAAATGTTGATTCAACATCTTTTCAACGTCGGTCTGCTATCTTGGTAGACTAGTTTTGTGTGGTCTTTTGGGGATTGCTTTTTTAAATGCATTTAATATATTTCTAAAATTTTATTTTTATTGAGAGGAGACTGCTGAGCGGCCGAAATGAGTTTCTTCCGCAGGGTGTCCGGGCTCTCCCTTAGAGATCGGGTGAGAAGCTCGGTCATCCGGGAGGGGCTTGGTGTCGAGCGGCTACTCCTCAGCGTTGAGAGGAGCCAGTTGAGGTGGCTCGGGCATCTGGTTCGGATGCCTCCTGGACGCCTCCCTGGAGAGGTGTTCCGGGCATGTCCCACCGGCGGGAGGCCCCGGGGTCGACCCAGGACACGCTGGAGAGACTGTCGCTCGGCTGGCCTGGGAACGCCTTGGAATCCCGCCGGAGGAGCTGGCTGAAGTGGCTGGGGAGAGGGAAGTCTGGGCTTCCCTGCTAAAGCTGCTGCCCCCGCGACCCGACCCCGGAATAAGCGGATAATAATGGATGGATGGATGGATGGACTGCTGAGCATGCTATGATACCATGAGAATCCGCGAGACTCCACCGATTCACGTGATGTCAATCGGTGAAATTAGCTGCCAAACATTTTCAAGATGAGTCTTTTCTCTGCAAGCTGTCATTTTTTTCCCGCTCATTGAGAGAATGATCCCGGATACGTCCATTTGAATAAAGTCTAATATCATGCAGTGTGACTTCATTTCAGGGGCAATGGCTTTATAGTAGACGTTACAAAATGAACACACAACATAAAATACACAATGACGTAATTTACAGTACTATTCCGGTGCAAATGAAAAGCGCAATGTCAATAAAATATTGCCACTTCCTGGCAAAGTTAGTCATTACTGGCATAATTTTCACTTAAAGGGTATGACAGCACCTGGGGAAATGCTAATATTCAATCATTCATCCATAAACGCATGCCTTTTGGATTCATATCATGCCACTTCGTATAATTACACACATCGCAACACCAAGAAAATGATAGAAATTTGGATCGATTGTCAAGCTAAAAGGACCCGCCCACGAGATCCCGGAAATCTAGCATATTGTGTGCGTGATGTCACTACAAGGAAACAACTGGCTCACTGCTTAGTACTGAATGGCGGCGATGATAGCGGACAATTTTGTTTCTAGTTGCAGTGACGAATCCGGCGTAACGAACATTCTTCTAATGGTGACGAGGAGAGTTATGAACCTTTCTTTGGTGTTTTGGGTTATCAATTTGAGCCCAAACGAAAGCCAATGCAGCCTAATGAAAGGATCATTGAGAGGAGCAATCCCACTGATGAAACACCGGCAACATCGTGTGGGAAACACCGAATGGTTTGTTTTGCATTTCTTTTTGTGAAGCTGATACACCGTGACCGCAAAATAATGTAACGTATAGAATAATTATCATTTATTGTGCTATCATAGGTTTTCGCTCTGCCAACAGACACAAATATGAATGGGATTCGAGGATTTGTTCTATATATTCTACGAGCGATAATTTATACATGTGTCAAGTCCTATATCCAATGCGTGATATGTTTTTATTATAAAATCTCTGGCCGTTTCGAGCTTGGCTCCTTTGGTTAACCTGCGGTGGTCTCATCAGAGCCAGTCGTCCTCTTTCTTGATATCTCGGGACATTTAGGTGGCTGCGCGTGTTTGGTGGCTGCTTTCATCAGCAATTTCTTAGCAAAACCTGATTTCATTTGTCCATAGTTCGAATAGCTTTCAGGTGTAAAATGCGCACAACACAAAACCGTGCCGGAGGCTGGGTCTGCAAAATTAGCCCTCTTAGCACGGACGAACTTTACTCATTGTCTGCGTAGTCCAACTCATGGGTACTACATTGCGACAAATGGCTATTTGTAGACCACATAGCATGACAGGTTTGAACCATTTTGCGATTTTTTTGATTAAACACGAATGCAACTCTCTCATCGATAAACAACGATTGCACCTGCCTCGAACTTTCGTTACCTTGTTATGATGTCTCCGCCCCATTCGGCTGTTTCTGGAATACTTTCGGAAATGTTCGTAATTTTCGATCTATTTTCGATAATCGCTCATGAATGCGATTTATTTTTTTGTTAACTTTATTAATATTTGTTATCTTGCCACATAACGGTTCTATTTATATCTCACAGCCCCTTAGTGTTTTAATACCCTTTAAGTACTGCATTGGACCAAGGTGAATCAACAACCCACTCACAAAAACGTATTATAATTCAACTGCATTGATTAGCCACTAGGAGTGAAACCAGAGGGATAAAAAAGTGACTCGTAGCTGTTGAGCCTTTGGTCACTGACCCCTGTTTTGACACATGTAAAAGCAGCTACAGAGCATCTTTTGTAGCTACATTCGGGCTAAGGGTTTAGAAGGATATAATGGTGGAAAATAGTTGGTGAATGTCCTTGTCTCCTAGGATGTAATGGCCAAGGTATTTGACCTTATTATACATTTCAAAGACATTGTTGCATTACGGAATTGATTTCTGGTCATGTATATAGTAAGCAATCATGAAAATGCTTTTTCTGACATTGTATTCAACGTCATTTTTGGCATCATACTGACAGCAAATTGCAACTAACCCTTGTAGCCCAGAGTTGTATGGGGAGATAGCGTCACCAATTCATCCATGAGATGTTGATGGCAGTGTTCTCAATTGCACAGATTAAAGGCATGTAGTCGCTTTGACAAATCATCCCTGTACAAAGTGAAAAAGTAACTTTCCCTTGGCTTACGACCTCAAAATAAACTGAAACAGAGCTATCTTAAATTCTAAAACCCTAATCAAACTATGGGACTCTTCTTTGGGACAGCTTTTGAAATAACTTGCCTTCCATTTTTTCCAAGGCCTTCAAGTTATGTGTACAGTACAAAAACATTGTTGAGTTTTGGCCAACAATTCCTTCGATACAAATGTACACAAGTCTGTTCCATGTTTTTGTTTGAAATTAAAGTGATTGTCTCTTGTATTGATGTATGTTACCATTCGTCCGAGTAAAATTCACTCCAGCACTTTATACAGACCGGGGTAATGTGTCTGTAGTTGTCGACACTATTGATTAATGTCAAAAACACAAAAAAACTGAGGGATTGAAGAGGGATGACCTTATATTCATCAGTACACTACTGTATGATCAGCACCATAAGTGTTTATTGGCGGCTAGCTTTAAGTTGGCGTGCTGGACTTGATCTGGCTAACAACCAAGTTTTCATTGGAGACTTCATATTCAGGCACAAAGCTGTCACTTTCAACACAGATAAAAAGCTCAAACTAGTGATGTCCCCGCAACTCAATATTATCTGAACTAGACCTGCACAATATATCGTTTGAACATCGCAATTAGGGCTGTCAAAATTATCGCGTTAATGGGCGGTAATTAATTTTTTTAATTAATCACGTTAAAAGATTTGACGCAATTAACGCACATGCCCCGCTCAGACAGATTTAAATGACAGTACAGTGAAATGGCCACTTGTTAATTGTATTTTGTGGAGTTTTGCTGCCCTCTGCTGGCGGTTGGGTGCGACTGATTTTATAGGCTTTAGCACCCATGAGCATTGTGTAAGTAATTATTGACATCAACAATGGCGGGCTACTAGTTTATTTTTTGATTGAAAATTTTGTTGTTGATTTATTGTTATAATAAACAAATACAGTCCTTATGTACCGCATGTCGAATATATATATATATATATATATATATATCCATCTTGTGTCTTATCTTTCTATTCCAACCATAATTTACAGAAAAGTATGGCATATTTTATAGATGGTTTGAATTGCGATTAATTGCGAATGATTACGCTTAATTAATTTTTAAGCTGTAATTAACTCGATTAAAAATTTTTATCATTTGACAGCCCTAATCGCAATGTGTGCATGTGCAATAGTCCCATCGCAGGATGTGCACCACCAGTCTTCATCATTCACAGATAAACCTCCTTAGCCTGTATTAAACAAGATTATATGAATAGTAGGGATGCCCCAATCGCCTATTTTTGCATCCGCTTCAGAGTCCAGGTCACCTGATTGAGAATCTGCCGATATCGAGACCCGATCTCATACTGAAAAACAGTTTTTTATGCTTTGACGCTCACATTGCCGAGAACAGCCCCTTACTTACACAATGAATGAGTTGCCACAGCACACTTCAGACTGTGTACTGAGCTTAACGATGATTAACACATTTTTGCCTTTGATCATAGAGCTATCGAGGTGTCTCTGGCCAGATCAAAGCTACACACCTGTCAATCATCATTAACTTTAAGTAGCAAACGCCAGCTGCACTGGTGACCAATAAAAATTGTTTGGTCGCATTGCGTCTCAGGAGGGAGGGTGAGAGGCTGTATGAGCATGAAGCAGAAAAACATAAATATATATATTTTTAATTAAAAACCAGATCCTTTTCATTCAATTCTGATCCTCTGAAAAATGCTGCAATAGGCCCGATTTCCAATCATGTGATCGGATCGGGACATCTCTAATGAATACAATGTGTAATAATGAGTCCACCAAAGTCTACCCAAACAGCTCCTCAAGTCTGATGAAAACTGTTCTAGTTTTAATATCGAACTATATAATACAAACCCCCAAATCTGATCTGAACCACAAACTTAATATTACATGGTAGGAGAGCCTAAAAACGATTCATTTCAGTCGACCCTATTGTAGCTTCAGTCCTGCAAATGAACCAGATGGTGCATTTTAAACCCTAAACATACAGATTGAAATGATCATTTGTGACTAAGAAGCTGTCTTTGAATTTATTTTTATTCATGAACTGAACTTAAACAGCAAATTAAATTAAATAGCTTCATTTTCTTTCACATGAATACACATACAAATGGCGCAGTGCCAATTATAAAAGTGCCATTATATGACTTTCAAACTACTGTAACTTTTGAGCTGAAAGTATCCACAAGGCTCTGACTCATAAATTCACACTGTATTCAGACTTTAAAAACACTTTTTCAAGTCCAGCACTTTACCTTGAGGAAAAATTGCCCATACAGGACATAAAAGTTTAATGATCGTTTTAGTGTGATTTAATAGCAAACTCAGTTGCCTCAACTTATCAACCAATGCACCTTACAATGCCAAGAATTAAAACATGGAGAATAGTCTGGAAATAGTAATGGAAAGGGTATACTCAATCTTATTGAGAAATTTTGCATTCATATCTTATTTGTATCAAATTTGGAAATGAACTGGCTTCATTTATCTGATTTCGAGCCATTTTTGCAGACATTTGCACGAGTCAATATGATCAGAGTCACAACTAAGTCCCAAGTCTTACCTATTGTTGGCAAATCGAGTCAAGTCACGAGGCTGAGTGGAGTCGAGTCTTGAGGTCATATCGAGTTGAGCTGAGAAGGTAAGTCAAAGCTTTCACCATTGTTCCACAGCCCACCAACAAAGCACTAAGGTTTATTGTTGAGGAAAACCTTACTGTCAATGTAAAAAAAAAAAAAAAAAAACTATGCAGTTTGATATTGTGTGTTCATTTTCGCAAATATTGGTCTTGCATGTTGCCTTTCGGTGCTTTCCATCGGAATGGATGTTTTTTTTTTTAGGCAAAATTAATCACCTTGGAAACTGGAACTGCTGAACTTGCCATGATGCGTCTGTTTTCTCAGTCTACACTCAACTGATTGTAAAGATATTCCATGAGGGCTTGGCAAGAGCGGCCAGGGCGACCAAGTGGATCACTGGCAGGTGGAAACTAGGGTTGGGAATCTCTGGCATGAAGCCGATTCGATATGTATCTAGATACACAGGTTACGATTCGATTAAAAAACGATACATTTTTAAGGCCCAGCGATTCGATACGATTCGATACAGTTTAAGAACGATACGGTTCGATACAGAGTGAAAACGATACGATAGTAAACATTTGTTGTGTGTGTTCGTACAGTATTTTAAAAATATAAAAAAGACCATATTTTTTAATAGCAAAATTTACAAAATTTCATACCAATGTTATGTTTTATTTTTTATGAGAAAATAAATAAGGCTTACTATATGACCGTCATTTTGTTGGATGGGACTGATAATACAATAAAACTCCAGTCACAGACAACCATAAAGTGCAGTAATTCAATTACTGTATTTCCTGGTGTTTTTAACACACGAGGTAAGTAATTTAAATGCAAACTTTCAATGTAAACATCTTACAAACAAAAAATATTAATTATATGCAGCAGCTCTTGAAAAAAAAATTAAACCTGCTAGTGTTATCATAAATAAATAATAAATTATGCTTATGCCCGTGCTTCCTCATTTTTTATTGCTCATCACTGTCCATATCTTTTTTGAAGGGCATTTTTTTCTTGAGGAAGATCAACTAATCCACATGTTCTTGTTTAAGCAGACTGCGTTTCGTGGAAACAATATGCCGCCCATTCCAGCATTGTAGTGGGTTATTATTCAGGGTTAATACTCACGATTTCTGTACCGCTCCACACTTCTCACAAGCTCTGTCCCATGCGAACAGATCTGGCTGCTTTCATCACTTAAAAGTCCGACTTTTGTTTTCCTGGGTGCGTTGAAAATCAATCACAGCACGTCGCTGCCGTCGGTGATCACACTGTCCATTGTTTTAGCATGTTGCTTCGTTGCCACTACTACTTTCGTTTTCGTTTTGGGCTGTGAAGAAAACGCGACGCTGCGTGCGTTACAGTGGTTTCGTTAGCTCTCGCGTTGTTATGACACGCCCGTGACGATCAGGTAATGACGGCGAGTCGGCGACTAGTAGCGGTTCTGCCGAAATGCATGGGAAGTAACTTGTGGCAACCACGACTGTGAGTAGTGCTTGTCCATATTATATCATGCGTGCGGTCTCGATCTAAGCGTGCGCTGTGTGGCGAATGACGCGCACTTGTGTCATTCACTGAAAGACACAAGCGTAACATGTGATGTAAAAGCTAAATTATCATATTAAGCAATGCATTGAACTAGGCATTAGAAGCCGATTCCTGTGCTCACGATAGCCGAATTCTATCTCTACTATCGGTTCACTGAATATTTAATGGCTAATTACTGTCGAATAGTAACTTTACAATCGATACATCTGTATCTCTCACCTGGAAAACCGGATATCCGGTCGTATCGGTTTATCGTTCTCAAGCTTAGTGGAAACCAATCTATGATCGAAGTTGGTCATGACAGCTTGTAGAGTCTTGAGTCATCGTCTCACGAGTCAAGTTGAGTTTTGAGTTATTGCCTCGCAAGTCGAGTCGAGTGTCAGGCCCTCCCAGCTCAAGCGATTCAACTCTGAGTCTAATTTTTTTCTTGAAGTCCGAGTTAAGCTGCAAGTCATCAAATATGCGACTCAAGTAGAGTAGAGTCTGGGTCCCTGTAACTCAAGTCCAATTGACTGCATTTTTGTGTTGTTGCATCCATAGAGTGCTACATACAGCATATCATTGATGGCCAATTAACTATTTTTAAATATATATTATGAACAGATCATTCATTGGACTATATTAGGATTAGTCATGTACAGTACACATGCACCAGTCTTCCGAAACTGGTCTTTAGTATGTTGCAGGATCACAATGTATGACCAGCCATTCTGAAAAGTTAGAATATAGAAACTAATGCTTCATCTGCAGTGCAGATAATCTGCTGGTTCAACATAAAACAGACTCCATTCTCCATGCACAGTTTGAAACCCTGTGTGATTTGCTTCTCTTCTTCTCCTTGGTGTTTTCACTTTTGTGTTCACCTGTCAAGTAGGCCAGTTGATGTGGGAGGTTGAAAATGCATCTCATGGAACTGAGTAGTTTGTTCTAAATAACATACTGTAGGTATATCACCTGCTATATTCCTTTCTCCAGAAAGGAACACTGAAGTTTATTATTGAACAGAAATAAATAATATTTTGAATCAAGGCATACTCTATCTGTGACTTCATTCAATGGAATTAAGTGTTACAAAAGCATACTAGGGCACCTTAATGAAAAATTCACTTATTGTATGTGATGTTATGTATTGACAGGTGTAGAATATGACACTCATTCACTCACAATTAAAGTCACCAAAGGCAGAAGTCTTTTAAAAAATCTTTCTCAGTGATTATTCTTTTGTATGTGGCTTAATTAATAGTCTCCCCCTTGGAAATCTTCATAAAATGGCAGGGCTAACAATGGTAATTGGTGAAGCTTTTTAAAAAGTTATTATTGTAGATCAGTTATGCCCAGCCCTGGGGCCGATCTGTGTTGCATTTGTTGTTGGTCCGCATAGAAATAATTTATTGTTAGCGACCACAATCTGCAAGGTTGATTCAGCGTATGGTGAGTTCCAGTCGGGCAAAAAAGTATTTAGTCAGCCACCAACTGTGCAAGGTCTCCAACTTAAAAAGATTAAATTTTATTTGTGTAGTCCTATATAAAAACAAGGTTGTCTCAAAGGGAGAGAGGCCTGTAGTTTTCATGATAGGCATACCTCAACAATGAGAAACAGAATGAGGGGGAAAAAATCTAGAAAATCACTTTGTCTGGCTTTTATAGAATTTATTTGCAAATTATGATGGAAAATAAGTATTTGGTCAAGAACAAGAGTTCATCTCAATATAGTTTATATTCCCTCTGTGTGCAATGACTGAGTTCAAAACATTTTCTGTAAATTTTTACAAGGTTTTCACACTCTGTTGCTGGTATATTGGTCCATTCCTCCGTGCAGATCTCCTCGAGAGCAGTGATGTTTTGGGGCTGTCGTTGGACAACACAGACTTTCAACTCCCTCCAAAGATGGGGTTTAGATCTGGAGATCTCCAGGACCTTGAAATGCTTCTTATGAAGCCACTCCTTTGTTTCCCAGACATTGTGTTTGGGATCATTGTCATGCTGAAAGACCCAGCCACGTTTCATCTTCAATGCCCTTGCTGATGGAAGGAGGTTTTCACTCAAAATCTCACGATACCTGACCCCATTTATCCTTTCCTTTACACAGATCAGGCGTCCAGGTCCCCTTGCAGAAAAACAGCCATAAATCATGATGTCTTTACCCCCTTGCTTCACAGTAGATATGGTGTTCTTTGGATGCAATTTAGCATTCTTTCTCCTCCAAGCACAAGAATTTGTGTGTCCACCAAAAAGTTACATTTTTTGTTTCATCTGACAATATGGCATTCTCCCAGTCCTCTTCTAGATCATCCAAATGCTCTCTAGCAAACTTCAGATGGACTTGGACGTATACTGACTTAAGCAGGGGGACACGTCTGGTACTGCAGGATTTCAGTCCTTGGTGACATAGTGTATTGATAGTGTACTGATAGTAGCCTTTGTTACTTTGGTCCCAGCTCTCTGCAGGTCAAACAGGAGGTCGCCCCATGTGGTTCTGGGAATTTTTCTCATTGTTCTTGTGATCATTTTGAATTTTGACCTCACCGGGTGAGCTCTTGCATCAAGCCCAAGAGCGAGGGAGATTATCAGTGGTCTTGTACATTTTCCATTTTCTAATAATTGCTCTCACAGTTTATTTCTTCACACCAAGCTGCGTCCCTATTGCAGATTCAGTCTTCCCAGCCAGGTGCAGGTCTACGATTTTGTTTCAAGTGTCCTTTGACAGCTCTTTGGTCTTGGCCATAGTGGAGTTTGGAGTGTGACTGTTTGAGGTTGTAGACAGGTGTCTTTTATACTGAGAATGAGTTCAAACATGTGCCATTAATACAAGTAACGAGTGGAGAGGGCATAGGACCCTCTCAAAGAAGTTTACAGCTCTGTGAGAGCCAGAAATCTTGCTTGTTTGTAGGTAACCAAATACTTATTTTCCACCATAATTTGCAAATAAATTCTCTAAAAATCGGACAAAGTGATTTTCTGGATTTTTTTTCTCACTCTGTCTCTCATGGTTGAGGTATACCTGTGATGTAAACCAGGGGTGCTCAAGTACAGTCCTCGAGAGCCCCTTTCCAGCTTGTTTTCCATTTCTTCCTCCTCCAACACACCTGACTCAAATAATCAGGATCATTATCAGGCTCCTGCAGAGCTTGCGGATGAGTTGATCATTTGACTCAGCTGTGTTCAAGGAGGGAGACATGGAAAACAAGCTGGATAGGGGCTCTCGAGTACCGGACTTGGGCACCCCTGATGTAAACAGATGTATGATGTAAACCAGGGTTCACTAAATCTGGACCTCGATGCCATCAATCCTGTCATGTTTTCTATGTCTCTCTCCCCTAACACACCTGAATCAAATAATTATGTCATCAGCAACCTCTCCGGAAGCCTGATAATGATCCTGATTATTTGATTCAGGTGTGTTGGAGGAGGGAGACATGGAAAACATGACAGGAAAAGTGGCTCCGAGGTCCGGATTTAGTGAACCCTGATGTAAACTATGATGTATCAGGCCTCTCTCATCTTTTTAAGAGGGAGAGCTTGCACAATTGGTGGCTAACTAAATACCTTTTACTCCACTGGACATTTTCACTGCACTTGGGATGGCGTGGCTCAGTAGTAGAGTAGTTGTCCCCCAACCCAGAGGTTGTGGGTTCGAGTCTCTGCCCTGATGAACTCACCTAAGTATTCTTGAGCAAGATACTGAACCCCACATTACTCCTGGTGCTGCGTCACCAGTAGGTAGATGGCGATGTTGTGTAAAGCGCCTTGAAAGGTGGAAAAGCGCTATACAAGTAAACACCATTTACTTAACACGACAGGGCTAAAAATGAACATTATTTTATATTTTCTGCCACACATTGCCGGTCCGTGAAAAAAAGGGCCACATCATACCGGTTTGTGGAGCAAAAAAGGTTGTAGATTACATAACTTTGGATTATAATAAAAAAAAATAAAAAAAATAAAAAAAGAGTTTGGCTCACTTTGGAAGTGATATGCAATCCCAGCAACCTCATTTTGTCAAGGGAGATTTCTAATCTCTCGTCTTTCATCTGTAACAGATTTAAACAACATGTGCAGCCAGAGGGAAGACAAAAAAAAAAAAAAATAACTCAGAGCTTTCTGTTTGGATGATGAGAGGGTCTACTAGTTTCGTACGCACTAATGCAATATCCTCCCCCATTTAATTATATGTGAATATTAAAAATTAATATTATTCTCCTCTCTCACACTAATAATGTTAGTGATTCCTCACAACAATTATGAATGATTCAACGAAAAAAAGAAATATATAACCCGCCGACAGTCAGGGATTTGACTTTGAGGCAAATGTGCTAATAAACTACTCACCATGCTGCCAGCAAATCAGTGAAAAAGCTTTGCATCAGTCAATTCAAGCAATTTTACATGAGCTCATTTTCCAAGCACAAATCCACTTTATAGTTTTTATTTCTTTTCCTCGTGTTTTAATTTAATCATAAGTAGAAATGCAGGTACAGCATAAAATTACATCCCACCTAGAGAGGGAGAAAATACTGTCAGGTATACACTAGCTGAATCCTAAACTTGTCACATTTCATTCATTTTAATTGGAAATTTCATTAATTTCACGTTCTTGTATATCTCCGGGCTGTTTTGCTAGACTTTATTTAATTCCGCGGTAGTTAACAGTGATTTAGCACCTTCCTTAAAGCATCTTTTGGGAATGAGGAACGTGTTCATTCTCAGAATTAATCTCATCTGATTTAGATCACTTATGTTCTTATAGGTTATTCGCAAAATTACTTCTAAATGGCTCATTTGTATTTTTGTCTTCAGTTCATCACATTAAGCGCCTCTCTTTTCCTTTTTTTTTTATAAACCTGTCCTGTTCAGCTGTTTTACACAGAGAATGGAAGTCTAAGTGCCCGGATTCTGAACAGTTTTAATGTTTCACATTGAGAGTCTGACATACTCCCATTGTGATCATTCAAAATACCTTTTTATTATGACAAAGCAGCGAACAGGAAGGGGTTATGGGGGGACAGAAGAAAAGAAATACAAGAGAAGAAAGAAAAGAAACACATACACAAACAACAACAAGAAATACATTGAACATCTAAACTAGTTACTAATATGCTGGTGCTATCGTCAGCGAGATGTATTTCCGGTTTACACCATGTGGGGGCCTATTGGCCAGTGAAAGAGGAGAATGGCATGCGCAGCCCATCCCTCCTCCCGCCGTCCAGCAAAGGAGCCACCCCCCCCCGGGACCCAGGGTGGTCCCCCGGGCCACCCGCGCGCCCATCAACCGGCCTTCAGGGATGGCAGGAGGGGACGCATCACCAACCCCATGCCTACACCCACCCCCGCCCGCCCACCCGGGCCACGAGCCACAGCCACAGCCCCCCAACCGGCACGGCACGCCACGGGACCCCCAGCGGCCCACCAAGCCCCAGGCAAGGCAGGGACCCCCGCCGGTGCAGGTGACACCCCGCTGATACACCGGCGCCCAGCCATCGACCCGCGACGGAGCGCAGGGCGGATGCCCAGCCAGAGAAGAGAGGGGAAGGCGGAGGCAGGAGAACGCCCAGGAACTGCCACGGGGCGATGCAAGATCGGAGACCCGACCCCCCAACCCACTCCCGCGGCCGGCAGCCGAGGCAGAGGGGAGGCCACACCCCGGGAGCCACGCCATATAGAAAAAGTGTGGGACCCACCTACCACCCTATTACTGTGGCTGCCAGGTTCCCGACTGGCAGCCATCACCCAGCACCGTGATGGGGGTGTGAGGGGAGGGTAGTGCAATGTATGCATTAAAATAGGAGAGCTTGGCTTGGGGCAGTGGGACCGCAGCATGGAGTTTCTGCCCAGCCGCCCGTCCCACCGCCCTTTGCCGGAGCTCTCCTGTGGAGTATGATGTGTGTGGTGCATTTAAAAAAGGTGCAGGGATGGCGGGGCCTGTGGTGAGGAGGCAGCCGTGAGGCTCCCCCCCCCCGAACAGGTCCCAACCATCCCACAACCTTGGTGTGTGGTGCATTAAAAACAGGTGGGAGTCGGGCTGGGACTGTAAAGCCCCGTCCCAACTCTCCCTGGAGAAATGTATGAGCATGTAAGTGCCAGGGTGAAAAATATTTACAGTGCCGAAGTGAGAAGTGCGTGAGTTAAGAGGCAGGCCCCCGCGGGCGTGGCCCCGTCCACCAGAACCACCGGCCCCAGGGCGGAAGAAGCGTCAGGGCCCCGATCAATCCCCGCCCCAGACCACCCACGGCGCCTCCGCGACCGCCCACCCCCCTCCCACCCACCGAGCACCCACCCCGCACCCCGAGCAGGCGCCACACCAAGCGCCGGCGACCAGGGGGCGTCCACCCCACCGGCAAGGGACAGCAAGCCTCACCCTAGGCCCTGCGGGCCCCAAGAGGCCCCACCAACGACCCCGCCGGCCGGGGGGCAGCCGCGGCCGCCGCGGCCCAGGGAGGCGGACAGGGCCAGAAACCTGTCTCGCCGCCGCCTCTCCCTCGGCTCCGACCTCAGATCAGACGAGACGACCCGCTGAATTTAAGCATATTACTAAGCGGAGGAAAAGAAACTAACCAGGATTCCCTCAGTAGCGCCGAGCGAAGAGGGATCCGGCCCAGCGCCGAATCCCCGCCCGGCGGCGGGCGCGGGACATGTGGCGTACGGAAGGCCGCTCAGCCCGGCGCCGCCCGGTGGGCCCGAGTCCTTCTGATGGAGGCTCTGCCCGTGGACGGTGTGAGGCCGGTAGCGGCCCCCGGCGCGCCGGGGCGCGGCCCTCCCGGAGTCAGATTGTTTGGGAATGCAGCCCAAAGCGGGTGGTAAATTCCATCTAAGGCTAAACACCGGCACGAGACCGATAGTCGACAAGTACCGTAAGGGAAAGTTGAAAA